>NC_141687.1:782886597-784178043 GCF_964263255.1 Lissotriton vulgaris | reverse complement strand
ATAAGTGGCCTACTAAATCTTCCTAATGCTATACTAACAGCCCTGTATGGAGGAAAGAATAAAGGTATAGGCTATTAGTACAAGATGCTCCATTGCTCTGGACAAAATGTACTAGTAGACAGACATCTCGAGAAAATAAATCTCTCAACTCAATGTAATTTTTCCTCGAAGGATTGGGAGGTCCTATGTCAGTTGGGAAATAAATCTTTACGAGCAGCCAATTTTAAGAGGATGTCCTTTTTATCTCGATGGTTAGCATATTATATTGTAGCACTCAAACGGAAAACTTTAGCAAACTGCTGCCACCACGGAATAGACCAAAAAACTTTTGGGAACTGTACAAGACTTACCTGGCAACCAAAGGGGAGGACACACACCTGCTTCAGGTTGACGAGTAGATAAGGGAATACACTGATGCACCACATTATTGCGCACTGACATGATGGCTCTGGACTGAGCTTAGGTTTGGCGGGAGAAGGAACGGGGAAGTCAACAAGATTTCACTGGTTCTGTCTGTTCACTGACCGATGGTAATAACAACCTAGGTATACAGTTTGTTATTGAGATCGTAACATTGCAGAATGGAGTATCAGGTTTTGTTTTGTATAAAACCTAATAAACATATTTAAAATAAATTTTAAAAAACACCATATTTGCTTGAAACTTCTTGCTAGCAGAAGAACAACAACTGCAAATATTCCTGTCAGGTGATAAACCAACAACCACATCCACCTACCATCTTGAAAACATGCATGAACCCTGCGTTAAACTAAGAAACTAAGGACCACGTTTGCTTGTCACATGAGAAACAACAACCAGACATGGGCAGAAACCTTTAGAGAGATCTTCTATACAAAAGAGGAGAACTGGATGACACTAACATAGTTATCCCTTCAGGTCTGATTCCAATCTAGTCATCCATCGCCCTTAACTCTAATCACAAGGATGACTTCAACACGAGCCATGTAGGTGAATATTTGCCCTCGCCACTCAGCCGGTGCCCATTCCAACCAATAGAAGAGTTCATAGTGAACGCTGTTCTGCTGTAACCACCCTAGACAGGTGCTGAAAGAAATCACATTGAAAGATCTTCAAAGCTAATACAGACCACCAGCCTACTACAACAATAAATCTAGTCTACCTCTCACATTTCCTTTCATTCATGGTGAAACTCTGTCACTGTTTTACATTTTGCCTAATTTATGTAGTAATGGACATCATTTATTCAATGAAAAGAGTGATTTTCATGATAAGTTTGACAATAGTTTGTGAGTGATTCTCATGTGTTAGTTGATCATGGTTAAAGTGTGTTCATGTTAAGTTAGCCATGCAGTTTTGGCCGCTGAGATTCGTTCGCTCTTTCTTCCGTTCAGAACTACAGTAGCTTGAACTAACTGGATTGTTACAATTTTTATTTTTGTGAAAACTGTTTATCTTAGAGAGTTTCACTGAAAGCTGAATCATGATCTTTCTACACCTGTGCCTGGAAAGAACAAGTTGACCATAATGTGCCATCCTTTTACGAGCTATCTTCTGAAGGCTGTGCGTAGGATTGCTTTGTGTGATGCCCGGGAAGAAGTGCGAAGCGACGTTATCAGGAAATACTGGATTTTGATTGGTCCCCACTTCTTGTGAACTGTAGGGAGTTCTCCTTCACTGCAGAAAATTGTATGTTTTGATTGTGCATTGCTGATCTAGTTAGTTTCAGATATATTTTCCCACTTGCTTGAAAGCAGATGACTCTTGAGACTTGTTACTTGCCCAGAGAGTTAGACTTGTGCGCAAATCCACTCTCTCTGACCTGATTGAATCTTTATTCGATTCTGCCTTTAGTTTCATTTGCTGTCACCTGCTGCTTAACGTTCCCCAACCTCATTTGAATCCTCAGCTTAGTATTCGGGAATTTCTCCTCAGGGAAAACTGAATCTTACTTGATTTACATATGACATTCTTTAAATAGTTGCGATAGTATTTGCTATTTTGACTCGCTTTAGAGTATAACGAACAACGCTTTTAAAACGTAATTATTGATTTATGAATAATTTCAACGATTTAGGTTTGCAACTTTGCTAATCTGCTAACAAGCCTTCATGGTTTGCAAATCTACTACTCTCTGTCGTCCTTTTGGGCCAAATGTATTTCACTATTATTGATACATTGCGGATTTGTTGATGTTAAGCTATAATTCGAGATAAAGGACCATCCACTCGAGTGCAGCTTGTACTTGTATTTGCGTCAATAATTTGCACGGTGCAAACCCCATCCCGTGCTGCTTCAAACATCACACCACAACAGCAGCACCCTAAGATCAGGTGCGGCCAGCACAGGTAAGAGCAAGGGGGCGGGGCGGGGCGGGGAAGTCAACAGACGACGGGATAGGTGAAATTAAATAAAACAAGCATTTGAAATGCAATAGGTCTCACATTTGCTAGAGTTAAAGCTATTTGCGTTGTAAATGACAATGTATTTTACTTATGCTTTTTGGTTTGGAGCGGAGTGGAATTATGTGTGTTGGTTTGCAACTATTCCGCAATTCTGTGTAGAGGATTTGTGGAGTGGAATTATGTGCCAAGGGGTGCAATGGAATTATGTGGATAGTAATTATGTGGTATTGAGTATACTGGAATTATGTGGAGTGTGATTATATGGATTGGCATTTTGTGTTGTGGACTGGTATGCAGCTGAGTTTAATTACGTGGTGTGCTGTTGAGTTCCGTGGCATGATTTCGAATTCTGTGGTTTAGATTAGATGCATGTGCTGTTTTGTGTAATTGTGTTGATTTTAATTATGTGGGCTGTTTTCGAGTTATGTGGTGTGGGACGTAAATGTGTAGAGTTGAATTTTGTGGCGTGGAAGTGTGTGGCGTTGAGTCAAATTATAATGATTGGAATTATGTGGCATGGTGTGGAGTGTATTTGGGTAGACTTTTACCGAGTTTTAAAAAAGGAGAAAGTAGCTGTTGAAGTAAACTGAGCCTGCAAGTTTTTTTCTTGCACGAAAGTGAAGTCATCGATGTTGTTTCTATTCGCCATAGCTATATTTAAATCCAAAGATAGATCTGTAAAGCATTGTACTATTGTACAATTGGAGCCTGCAAGCTTTCTCAATATTTCACATGAGTATACCTCTCTCAAAAACAAGCACTGGCGTTGCCAATAGGTCTCGCAGTAGGAAAGTTGGAGCTATTACAATTGCAAATAACAATGCCTTTTATTTTTGTTTTCATTTTAAAAACATAAAGGGCTTTGTCATTTACAAAACCAATAGCTCCAACTTTCCTACTGCGAGAACTATTGTGCACTGCACAGTGTGGGTGAAAGTGGCACTGCGTGTGTGTGAGTGGCTTTGAATGAGTTGCCTTGCGTGGGTGAGTGGCGTTGCATGTGTGAGTGTTGTTGCGTGGGTGAGTGGCGTTGCGTGGGTGAGTGGCGTTGCGTGGGTGAGTGGCGTTGCGTGTGTGAGTTGCATTGCGTGTGTGAGTGGCATTGCATGGGTGAGTGTGGCGTTGCGTGTGTGAGAGTGGGCTTGCGTGGGTGTGAGTGGCGTTGTGTGTCTGAAAGTGGTGCTGTGTGGGTAAAAGTGGCACTGCGTGGGTGTGAGTGGTGTTGCATGTGTGAGTGGCGTTGCATGTGTGAGTGGCGTTGCATGTGTGAGTGGCGTTGCGTGGATGAGTGGCGTTGTGTGGATGAGTGCCGGTGCGTGGATGAGTGGCATTGCATGGGTGAGTGGCGTTGCGTGGGTGAGTGGCGTTGCGTGGGTGAGTGGCGTTGCATGTGTGAGTGGCGTTGCATGTGTGAGTGGCGTTGCGTAGATGAGTGGTGTTGTGTGGATGAGTGGCGTTGCGTGGATGAGTGGCGTTGCGTGGATGAGTGGCGTTGCGTGGGTGAGCGGTGTTGCGTGGATGAGTGGCGTTGCGTGGGTGAGTGGTGTTGCATGGGTAAGTGGTGTTGCTTGGGTGAGTGGCGTTGCTTGGGTGAGTGGCGTTGCGTGGGTGAGTGGTGTTGCATGTGTGAGTGGTGTTGCATGTGTGAGTGGCGTTGCATGTGTGAGTTGCGTTGCGTGGATGAGTGGTGTTGCGTGGATGAGTGGGGTTGCGTGGGCTAGTTGTGTTGCGTGTGTGAGTGGTGTTGCTTGGGTGAGTGGCGTTGCTTGGGTGAGTGTGGCATTGCGTGGGTGATAGTGGGCTTGCGTAGGTGTGAGTGGCGTTGCGTGTCTGAAAGTGGTGCTGTGTGGGTGAAAGTGGCACTGCGTGGGTGTGAGTGGCTTTGCGTGAGTGAGTGAGTGAGTGAGTGGCGTTGCGTGGGTGAGTGGCGTTGCATGTGTGAGTGGTGTTGCGTAGGTGAGTGGCGTTGCATGTGTGAGTGGTGTTGCGTGGGTGAGTGGCGTTGCGTGGATGAGTGGCGTTGCGTGGATGAGTGGGGTTGCGTGGATGAGTGGGGTTGCGTGGATGAGTTGCGTTGCGTGTGTGAGTGGTGTTGCTTGGGTGAGTGGCGTTGCGTGGATGAGTGGGGTTGCGTGGATGAGTGGGCTTGCGTGGGTGTGAGTGGCGTTGCGTGTCTGTAAGTGTTGCTGTGTGGGTGAAAGTAGCACAGAGCCTTTGATGTGGCCTGGCGCAGGAGAAATGCTGCTGCTGCTAATTAAATATAAAAAGTGTTTAGGGACTCATGGCTGCCGAGAATAACAAGGCAGTGCTGGGAGGGGGGCTGCGCACCAACTGAAGTGCTCTGGTTGCACGGCCTGCGGCCGGCCGTGTGAAGTGATAAGCCTTTGAAGTACACAGGCATGCTGTGACGGAGGTGTGAGAGGTCTGGCAGGGAACAGATGGCCTGGCCGTGAAGCAGGGGGCGGGGCAGCGCTGGGGAAGCCTGTGGGAGGGTGATTGATGCCATTGATGTGGGGAGGGAGGAGAGCCTTTTGCGAGCCTTGTGCAGGAGAAATGCTGCCGATGCGCGTGCATGTTTAATCACGTGAACTTAAAAAAAACCGCGGCTGAAAGCCTGTGGTTTGACAATGATTTTGGCCACTTGAGTTCTCGTTCCCTCAATGCGCTTGCGCGCATTGTAGGTCACGAGACCTAAAAACTACAGTTTTGCAGACTCTGTCATATATGCATTCAGATACATATAACAGGTTCTAACAATAGCCACTGGTAAGTAGCAGAAAATTAACAAAGGGGGTAGCAAAGAACAGCAAGCACTCAAAGGAAAAAGAGGAGTTTCAGTTATCAACGCTCCACTTCTCAAAAAATATTAGGCCAGTTTTAGTTGAAATAATTTGAATCATAATTATTTTACAGAAGTTCAGCATTGCTTGGATTCGCATTCTGTGAAAAGGAAGGACAGGTGATTTTTTAAACCTTTTATAAATTATGCCCCAGTATAGGAAGGTAAAGACTCAAAGCTTAATTAAGTGATCGTCCAAACAAAAGGCACACTATCTTTTATCCAGGGCAATGGGTTAGCATTGAATATCCAGCAACTGACCCTCTAACAAACACTGCTCTATCTGATACACCCACTAAATTATTGTAAAGGTCCCGGAGAAAATCCAATAGAAATTTTCAGAAAATGCGAATGTACCTGCTAGACATAAACCAGACTCTAGTCTTCACCAATGGCACCAGCTGGGAACAACGTACATTTACCAACTGTAACAGCAGAAATGTTGTGTACCTAATCACATGTCTCTGCTTGAAGGAATACGTGGGTATGGCAACAAGGCAAGTGAAAATAAGAATTAATGAGCATAAAAGTAACATCAGATGCAAAAAGTCAACCACAAAAATGGCAGCGCATTTCCTGGAGTACCAACATTGTGTGAATGAGTTACAGTGGACAGTGATCGAACAACTACCCTCTGAGTCAGGGTTATTTGAGAAAGAACAGCGGTGGGTGTTCCGTTTG
Organism: Lissotriton vulgaris; assembly: GCF_964263255.1. NCBI lineage: Eukaryota > Metazoa > Chordata > Amphibia > Caudata > Salamandridae > Lissotriton > Lissotriton vulgaris. The sequence goes on along the minus strand of NC_141687.1, from coordinate 784,172,139 downwards.
GGGACTGACACCTCTGGGCTCAACGACTCTATTCCTTGGAGCCAGCTACGTTGAATAGACAGAGACACCATACTCACCATATTCTGAGCCTAGCCTTTCCCTTTTATGATGTATTGAGCCTCTTGTAACCTTGTTTGACCAATACCATGCTTAACCTTATTCACTGTTTAGCCCCAACTCTATAATAACGTACAGGGAGTTAAACTATTTGGGTTGCAATAATGCAAGCATGCTTTAATTATCTGGCCACCATATATGAAATAATGTGTAGGTTGTTAAACATTTTTACGTGCATGTTCATAGTCTCTGGCACTGCCCTTCCTATGAGTCCCCTCATAAAAACAATGACTGCTAATCACGTTCAGAACAGTAACATGATTCGTGATCACTGCATAAAAGTATCCAAAAATCGGGTCTTATGCCTTAGGATGAATACTAACAAAAGCCCATTTCAGACACTGCAGCGCCTGATTCCACCTATCTGCATTGACCCCTGGATGCGATCCGCAGTGATCCCCAGCGCATGCGCAGCCAACTAGACTCCCTGAGTACCACGCGTGCGCAAGACCTTGCACGCTAGCTTCTTAACGCATGCGCAGTGTAACGCGGCAACCGCACCCTTGCCCACAGCGCAACAGCGGATCCGTGTGCCTGAGAACACCTGTATTTGGGTTTACTTCCGTATCTAATTAGCCAATTTACCATACCTAATTAACAAGCCTGGGAGTATATAATAGAAATCCTCCCAGCTCACTCCTCACTTCATCGGAGCAGCGTTGAGGGGAAGGCAGGCGAACTGGCCATGCAGTAACCGTGAGTTGGGTCCACGACAGCAAGGCGGAGCGATCTATACCTTTTTACATTGCTTTGACCGTACCACCATATTATCTAAATCTCAACCTCAATATCCTTTAGGTTGCTTATACTGAGCAGTGAGAAAGGGATCCCCCCAAAACCACGCTAAGGCTCATGAGGTCGCCTAACCTTTAACTATAAGTAAGCTAGCATTCACAAACTCCTTCCTCTCCTCCTTAAAACCAGATCTGGGAGAACGCAATTTACAATGTATTTGTGTGTCTGTGTGCATTGTGTGTCTCCTTTTTATGTATTTCTATGTCTTTTTTACAGGGTCTTTGAACCTTATTTTTGGTTCTTTTTTCACCCTTTATGTATGTGGATGGCATTGCTCTCTCCACAGCTCCTGGACATCCGACTGTGATTTTTATTATGTCTTTTTATTTCACAGGTTCTCTTCAACGCCAATTGGGCGCAACTGAGCATATTCGTTGAAACATTGATAGGTACATTTCACCTAGTCTATTTTTGTAGAATACACTTTGACATCTCATGTGAGTAAGGTGAGGATAACGTGCATATCCTTGTCCTGAAGAAGGAGTCTGTGTACTCCGAAACATGTTGACACCTTTTGGTTGATATACCCTAATACGTATATAATCAACCCCACCTTGCACCTTTTTAATAATACCAGCCGAGGATATAATAAATTTGTTTTCTTCCTACGAGCCAGGTATTATTTAACTTCACTTTTTTCACCTCACCTCACTTACTCACTCCTAAAACACACACCCTCACATAGTTCACTACCAAGTGCTCCTACGTAGTCGTAAGTCGTAGCACGCCACATCCCGTAGAGGGGTGCGAAGGCCCCGATGATGAAGCATGACACCAAGGGGCCTGTTGGTGTGTGAGGGGCATTTAAACCACACTGTGTGTTCCCCATCACTTTAGGGACCACGACCACTTCTCTGAGTGGATTCTATTTTGTTTAATCATATTGCCAAGGGAGACTGAATCCACTTGTTCTTCTCTCTCTCTCCCCCCTCTTGGTTACATTTAAATCCTGCTAGACATACATCAGCATATCATACTCAAAACAGCTCAATCCACCTTAGACATTGATAAGCCGTGCAACTGCTCATTATTTGTGATGACTTTACTGTAGTCTTACCATCTGATAAAACTGTTGCTTTCCTTTTCCTTGCTGTGTTACCATCATTGTACGTAAGAGAATCTGATGATACAGAAGAACGGTGACCCTGTCCCTTTCCATTTCCTACCCCTTTTCTCCGTGATCCCTTTGGATGATGTGTGTTTGTCTGAACCTGTTGGCAGAGAGTGGATAGGAAGGTTGGGACCTTGACAGACCCATAACCTTTCACTAACACTTGAGAAAAATGAAGATCCCAGCTATGCATGAATAAATAATCCAAATTTAAACTACAAAACTCAATCGTGAGAAACAGGTTCAACTTCATGAATCCAAATAAGGACAACAATATGTCAATCAGAAATAAAGGGCCTCCATACAACAATGGACCACCCAAAACAATAGAGCTGTGTTCAGAACTCTGTCATATTGAAGATATTCATTATGAGTGACCAGAAAGGTATGAATATAACCTGAAAAGTGTGTGGCACCAGTGATTCAAAAAGAGACCACAGCAGAAGAGATGATGATCCACTGTGTCCTTAACAACTCAGTGGTCCTGAAGAATAAGAAGAGAAGCGAACAAAAGGTTCTCTGTTACATAAGCAAAATTAATTCTCCACAACAGAGAACATCTATGCAAATTCCATCAATTTCTCTACCCCACCTCACATGCAACTGATGATATGAAAATGTGGTTATTTATAGCATGGATTAAGGGCCTAATTACAAGCTTGGTGGCGTGCGAGCGGACTTCCATGCCGGTAGCCTGCTCTCGCACCACCAAACCTGCGTGCCCACTGCCCGACAAATTGCGAGTTTCCTTGTGTCTGGCGGGCTGTTTTTGGTGGTCCCAAGGCAGTGGCTCAAAACGAGAACTGCAATAGGAAAACAACAGAAAATATTTCCTGCACGCCATGAACTTTAAACTGGGGTGCATGCACACAGGGGGCACATGTTGTGCCCCACTGCATGCATCCCAGTTTAAATGGGCAACTGGGGGGTCTGTAGTGCCTCCTTTGTTTCAGGAACAACAGTCTTTTCATGCAGTAAAGACCTCCATGACACCGCTGGCGATCCTGAAACTCTTAATATGCATGGGGTGCCACAGCAGCACCACAGCATATTACTGAGGCCATGACTGCTGCGCCACCGCCAGGAAGCGGCAGTTCCCAGGCGGCTGCGATGGTGCAATGACGGTCCAACCGCCAAAGTTGTGATATGTCGGTCAGACCGCCGATGCGGCAGTGGCTGGTCTGCCACTGCTGTATACCTGAGAGTCTCGTAATTAGGCCCTAAGTATTTATCCAAGCACCCTATTGGACCTGCACACATTTTCAACAATTCTGCATTTAAGAAAAGTAACTTAGACAGCCTATTTAAAATCAAACTGTGTATTTCTAAAAAATTATGAATGGTTGTATCCTTTCTCTACTCCCAGCAAATGCTTTACTAAAACAAGGGAGCTTTCTCTGTTCATTAAACATGACATAGATGCTTGAATTTAAAGAAAACAGACCTGGGCAACGAAAGAAAAACATGAATGTCAGACCAATATCTAACTTGCCATGCTTCGCTGAAAATGGGTCGTATTTCCACTATTTTAAAGAACCTAGACATGGTCTGTGAAAAAATCATCAATGACCAATGTCCTGGGTAAAATAACTGGGACAATGCTTACTAACAAACCACAAGAATCCATCCCTAAATTCAGCCTGGTCCAACCAATCAGGTTTAAGACTAAAATGCATCATGGACACAACCAGCATCATTGTACTGGAGGAGACTTTGCATGGAATGGACAATAATGAAGCCGGCCTTTTGGTACTCGTGGAAATAGTAATTACCTTTAACAGCTTTGATTTCAAGACTCTGATAGGTATCCCTTCCAAGTGACTGGGGATCAGCGAAACCACGCTACATGGATTTACCTTCTACAGTGTAGGAAGAAAGGAATGTGTTCAAATAGGAAACACTAGATCTCCCATTTTTCACTTCAACAAGGATCGGGTTTCTGTCTAAACAGACATAGCTATTGACCACTATACACAACACCCATAGCGCGTTTTCTCTGTGTCCCCTAAGAATTTCCCATCTCTACAGGATAATCTGGAAAACAGAGTAGCCCAGTCTCCACTAAAACTAAGCCTAGCAAATACCGTAATTAATACTGCTGAATTTTAAATAGTGGAAAAGTGTGTTGAAATTGCGAATGCTATGGGAATCACATCTACACTGAAGCCTGGAGCAAGCTTCTTAAAGCATTAGTATAGACACTCACTTGAATCTTGCATGAGAATATTAGGAATGTAGGGTACAAATATTCTGGAAAAAAACAAGTGCATTTTTGCAATTGAAAAGTCTGTCTCACGTAGACTGTGAGAATATCGATTTTAGGGCTCTGACCAAAACAACCAGTCCCCCTTTAAGGTCAGTCGTTCGCATAGTAATAATACAAGTTAATAAATAGTTTTATATTGAAATAATTAAAACTGCTTTTTTGTTTTTACCTGGTTCATGTGCTACTACCACCCAATTTAGGGCCATTTAATTTACCGAGCTTGAAAGGATGAAAACCCCGCGTTGTCTTGAACTGAAGGCCACACAAGATGACAGCAGCAGGCGCTTGACTCACTGAGACATCTAGCAGGCTCATGAAGTTGATACATTAGTAACAGTTGCAGAATAGAGCAAATGCGTCACACCAACATGATTGATCGTTAACGGCTTTTAAAGTTACAATGATCTTCAAAAGGTGATTCATTGTTACAAAACTATAAATCCCCAGCAACCAGAATACCTACATACCCAATCATTGTGACAGACATGACACAAAGAGCAAGGAAAGCCTTAAATGAAGACAGGCTAAAACAGCAAACCTTGCCTGGTCATGCCATGCCCCAGGGGGTGGGTGGAGAGTGTTACCAGAGAATGTAAAGACTCGTTCAATGCCCCCTTCGAAAGGTACTGTTAATCCATCTTTTTAAGCCTTTATTCACCCCATCTGCTAACGCTGTTTCTTCAGGGGTACGCCGAGGTCACCCCATTCTTCCCCCTTTCCCTATTAAATATATTATCATTATGTTTAAAATGTGTTCTGATGCTTCCAGAAATAAAATACATAACATTTTGGATTGTATTTTATCAAATAAAAAATGTGGTGATTAATCTAAACTAAATGTATATTGTTTCATTTTAGGCAGAATTTAGTATTTTTCACTCAGGTGCCAGAGAGAAAGCAATGTCTATAGTGACTGGGAACAGACATTACAAAGAAATGTAAGTCATTTAAATTAAATATAAGTTTTTTCAATTTTGCATCCAGTGCCAAATAGAGGTAAAAAAAGTACCAACGATTTATTTTAAACAAAATATAACAATGATGTGTAACCTCAATTACTGTCTCAAACCAATAACACTTCTCAAGTTAATGTAATAACTGGTTTGCCAAGGGTAAGATACCCCAGGGGCATAAGATGAGGGCAATATAGTTCCCCTTCCCTTTGGCACTCAAGCTACATGGCCTCTAGTCACGTGGGCAGTGGTCCATAGGGCCAGACTGACAGTTACCCCCACCTCTTCCAATAACCAATTTCTTAAGCCTGTATAGACCCAAAAAATAAGGCAAAAGCAATTACAGGCGACATCCGATTACACTGACCAATCATGGCTGATTAGCTATTTATAACTAGGACCTACAGCTGGTCTGGTCTCCATGGTACCCAGCAGAACTGAAAGCCATCCAAACCACTACTTAGGGCCAAATAGAAATAGCCTGGCTCAGGCTATAAATTCACCCTCAGGCGAATACACCTTTTGCATCTATAAAATTCCTACACGCACTTACTCATGCCAGGAAAGGTATAAATCTTCACTATAACTTCCCTAATTATTTCCAGCCTGTCCATCAAAGGAATTTGCATATTTCAAGTAGTAATTGAGCCTCTGGAGCTATAGTCTCTATCAAGTTCTCCAGCGCAGCAACCCGCTCCGAAATAATTTTTGAGTTTTCACAGATCAGACCCTATCCAACAGAGAGGTTGTTCATTTTACCCTCCAAGCGTTCCCCATAGGCATCAATGGCAGTTTATAAAACTTATCGTCCATATACATGTCTCGGCCGCCACCACCCTGCTTGATCACCTGTAGGGGGGCTCACAGTCATATCATCTTTAGGGTGCTGAGTGCGCCCCATGTTGGCAACAAGGTACTGGACAGACCCCCAGGAAATGTAACAGACATACTCAGGGAGAGCCACCAAAACCCCCGGAAGGACAAAGGGGGACAAATCAGCAAAAGTGTAGGGCAGCAGTAATTAGGGCAGGAGAATCCAAATTCAGCCAAGAGAAACAGCAGCCCCGCAAGAGGGCATGTCGATCACCCACCTCCAAGCAGAGTGGCAGTAACCGACAGGAATGGTCTCCAGAAGCCTGCAGACTCCTCAATGCATCACAAAACAGGCATAGTCCCCACCTCCAGAGCACAGCATTGGGCCCTGCTGCCCCCCAGTCCAGAACTTTAGCAGAACCCAACAGGGGAAAGGTTATATATCGGAGTGCTGGCAGTCCCTTGGGAAGTAGGAAAACAAACAAATAGCCCCAGGGATACAGGAGGACCCACCAAGGAGGCACTGTAGTGTGTGCAGGGGGCAGGTCAAAAGTACAAGGCTTCATTGCCCCCAGCTCAGCCTACCATAGGCCAATAAGGAGGGGGTCAACAGTAATGCACCGGAGCTCCGGGCCCCAGGAGTAGTGAGGCACCAGGGCAAAGCAAAAGAAAAGCATAGGGGACACAGGGCTCGCAGAGCAGAAGTCACTGCGTGGCCACAGGAAAATTTTAGAATGGCACCAATGAGGTGGGCGGGCCACAGGTCTCTATCTGTGTGCCAACTGCCGTAGAGCACAAAGTGAGGTCACGGGGCTCCGGGGGCAAGTTCACAGGCCTCTGCAGAGCTCCCAGCAAAGATGGACGCCTCCTATGCAGCAATTCACCGCTGCAGGCACTCACAAAGCAGCCTTCGCCAATAGACCCCACCAGTTGACAACCTGTTCACTACTTCTAATTAAACTGCCTTTATCCTCGAACAACTTTAACTTTGTGCCTTATGTAACTACCTGATAACTTGTAAGTTTTAAACTTCTGCTAACCTTATGCAAAAATCTATGTTCTTATGTAACAACCTATGTTCCTATTGAAACTGCTCTAGCACTTTTGGGTAATGTCCAAACTATCTAAATAAATAAATAAATAAATGTAGGAGAAATATCCTTATTCCTATGATGTGATAGTGGTATAAAAAAAGTCCAGTAGTAGGGCTCACATATCATATAGATGGGCTGAAAAGTCAGAAAGTCACATTGTAAGGCAATCCCTTTGTTTTGAAGAGCGCCTTCTGGTACTTGTGGAAGGTGTGATTTTTGTTATGTCACCACAGTACTCAAAATACAGGCAGCCAAAGAGTCAGGCTAGACATTCGAAAGCAATATCTTCCACTTTATGCTTCAGACACGAGATTTGCAGTATCTTTTTGGCTTTTGCTTCATGTCCCTAAGGAATGTTGTTTCGATGATTGAATGTATGCCTCGGGGCAGGTGGGACTCAACGGAATAGCTAAGAAGAATCACTGCTAGTTTAGAGGTCTAGAATAATGTTAGTGAAATTACCCCTGAGCACATACTTAAGCGTTTAAAATATTTAGTGGTGTAGCAAGGATGCAGTTAGTCCTAATGCATGAATGGAAAATATACCTCTTACCAAGCTCTGCCCCGTATGGGTATGGAAAGACAGATAATTGGAGCACGCCTGGCAACCATTTTTGGTGCTGTGTTGCGTCATGTGGAATTTGCACAGTCACAAGGTGAAAAGGCATTATCACTTGATGAACACTAGGGCACCTCGTAGGAGTTGTGGTATTCAGCGGTAGTCGGCACAGGTAAACTTGGTGGGGCAGGGCGGGTTGGGAGAGGATAAAGTCGACAGACGACAGAATAGGTATAATTAAATTATTAAAAAATACCTATTCCGTCATCTGTCGGCTTCCCCCCCTGCCACAACTCACCACGCTTACCTGTGTCGGCTGCCACAGGTGATATTTGAAATTCCTGAAATCGCAGAGTGGCAGAATATTTCATTGTACAAGACCATTTTTTTCTAAGCTGTGCAAAGCAAAAGAGAAGCCTGTGTATAAACTATAATATCTCATATCTGGTTGCCTAGGGATTTGACAGCCTAAATTGGCACTGGCTTTGATGTGCATCATATTTTGCTTCGGCATTATTCCTTTAGGACTCACCTTGCTACTTTAAAAATGCTGTCTTCACTTCCCTCTGTTTTTTTGGTCAGGCATGCAGGGGAATCAGAATTTCTTTATTCGTTTGGAATACCCAACTCTTAAATGGCTCCCTTGCTGCGGCGCTTTATTGTTGCTCTTGGGAGTGACAAAGGTCTATTGTGATCAGATTGTAAAAGAAATCATGCTAATGTTTTTGCTGTGAATAGCACGGATCTCTGAAATATGCCATTCACGAAGAAAGTGCAATCCAGGTATGCCTGTTTCAAACCTGTTTAAATTACACATGTGCCCCCAATCTGCCCGATTTAATTCAAGCAGGTTATCATTCATACAGAGCAGGGCACGCGCTTTAGTACTGTCAATCATTTTCATCAAAACATTCAGTTTTTATTCAGTCAATCTTTATGTTTTATCCTTTGACTGCAGTGGGATATACCAGTCTCGTGCACCTGATTTTCTACAATAACCACTTCCAAAATATGCAGCCACGTTTTCAGTGACCTGGCCTTTCAATTATAAGTGAACTTACCCCTATGATTATTCCCTGGAAATGTCCCTTTTTTAAATTGACACCAAGGAGCTTGTGTCTGTTGAAATAACTATATGTTCTGGGTGTTCAGTCTAAATGTGGTATGTATTACATGCACTGGTTTTCAAAATTACCATGATAATGACTTGATGTCACCAATGTACATGCATATTACTTTTGGAGTGCTAAAGGAGAGGATACTCAAAATATTGTCACAGAATCAGAATTGCTGTGTCGCTTCTGGAAAAGGAATATTGTTGTCGTGTATGACCAGAAACATAACAAACACCAATCCAAGATGGCTGAGAACAATATAAGTGGAAGTCCAATATGGCAGTTATTCCACAAGGAATGTTCTAATACACAATGGCAGTTTCTGACAGCTAGCTTTTAACAAATTCAGAATGGAAACTGTAAATCTTCTGACAACTGAGGCTCTCATTGGGTAAAATAGGAGCTGTAGGTGATCACTTCCATGAGCGGTTGAGAATTCGGATTTGTTGACAACTCTGCACTTGCCTGAACTTCTCCTGTTCACTTTTGGAATCCTCCATTAAACTTTTGTTTACTTATCGTTTTGCGATGAAAAATCTCAACCCACCATCAGAACGTTTGGGTGAAAACTGGTGCTGGGGTAGAATTTTAACATGTTTTTGCATAACATTGGGTTCACCAAGCATATTTTTAAACCTAACTGCCTTTTTTGTGAAAAAGACTTTTAAACGTGCAATTCATAAATAGGGTTTAATTAGCACTTTAAGAATGATCATTATAGAGTGTACAAGCACCAAGTCTTTTCGAATATTATACAGATTCAGCTTATTTGGAACAGGCAATATCGGCAGTCGTTGTTTGAAATCAATTTCCGCCAATGGCAACCCAATAATTTACTGATAGTTCTCCAACTCACACAAATCAAAATTTTAAGACACACGCAATCATAATCAACAAGAATGCCATAGATTCACAGGATATTTCAGTATTTTCCAGGTAGGGAAATTATAGGTAGCTGTGACAGTATTAAGCAGTTCACCAGAAAAAGGTAGGGGCAGACGTAGAAGGAAGCACTAACCAGGGGCGGATCTAGGCTCATGGCGGCCCTGGGCAGGGAGCGTCGGTAAGGGGCCCCGGAAGAGGGGGTCCGGGCGGGGCAGACCGCGGAGGCCAGTGAAGAGGTGGGGGAGGCGGGGGGGGGGGGGTCAGGGTGTTTGGAAGTGGAACAGAGCCGAAGGCCGCCAAATCCCTGCCAGGGGCCGCCACACAATATGTATCTATCCTCAGAGGATTATTATATTAAGGATATATATTGGCGTGGTGGCCCCTGGGGTTTGGTGGCCCTGTGCAGGTGCACAGCTTGCACATGCCTAAGGCCGCCCCTGCACTAACCATATAAGAGCGACGTCCACATCATATCTTAAACAACAAAAGGAAACCAATAATGTGAAGACCCTGGTGATAGTAGCAGGTCAGAAAACATCCTCATGGTGTTCTTGTGAAATTTATTTTAAAAAAGCAAGAAGTCTTTTTTTTTTTAAAGTTACGCTTTCTGGGAACATGGCGGCCACAAGGTAAACAATCACGGACCGCCGGGAAAGTGAGACGAGCTGCCGCGGGTGAGAGCACTCCCCTGCCGCCCCTCCCCGTGCCTAGAATGACGGGCGGATTTTTAATTTGAAAACCGCCGAATAAGCCAATACTTACAGCATCGTGTATGCAGCTCCGCCGCGCTACTCTGGGGAGAAGCTCAGGAGAAGGAAGAGAGGCCCTGGCGTAGGAGAGGGCTGCAGTGCTGTTGCGTCGCCTATGAACAGCACGAGCCTTGAGAGGCAGAGTCAGCACAAGTTACTTGGAGGAGGCCACAGAGGAAACGAGCAGAGGGAGAGAGTTATTGCCAGAGTCTGCAGTATCATGGGCCCCCAGTATGAGAGGGAAGGCTGGAAGGGCAGTTCAGGAGATCTGCTAACGAAACAGCATTCCCATATGGAGAAAGAGAGTTTAGTACCTCTGGAGAAAGCTGGTGCCATCCTTGACAAGATTTCAAGGCACTCTACACACTTGGACCCTTGGGGTAAGTCTTGATTTAAAATTACGCCTCAGCCACCATGGTCCCCTGTGATACAAGCACTAGAAAAGTAGGGGGACCTGATCCTACACAGGTAGTGAGAGTTGGGAAATCCGCGAAGCAGCTAGGGAAGAGCCCAAGCTAAAGGGGGAAAAAAATCTCACCCCCACAAGTCAAGGTCACTCCATCCCTTAAAACATATTACAAAGTTTTGACCCACTCAATGGCATCCAGGGTGGAGGGTGGCAAAATAGCAGCTGAGTCCCAGAAGGAGCCTGAGATGGAGCGGGTAAACCCAACATCGATTGAAATTAATGTAAGCCAGGAGGCTAAAGAGGTGCGGAAGCAGGAAAGAGACACAAAGTTGAGTAGGGCACCCCCTTTCAGATACCAACGTCAGGGGGCCCGAATATAGAACTAGAAGTCCTGCTGGCCTCAATTCTTCTCGACTTGAAGGAGGAACTGAGAAAAAGGTTTAAGATATCAGAAGCCAACCAAGCTGACATACAAGCTTCCTGCTCGTCACTCGGCAAAACCCGGACGACGTTGTGGCAGAGACGGGTGTGTTAGAGGAAGAATTTGGCCTGATGAGAAAGGACATTAACAAAAATACTGAAGGCCTAGATGCATTGGTTAATTAAAATTCAGGACTCAGGGAAGATCTGGAGAGAACTGAAAATCATTCGAGGAGAAACAACCTACGGGTTTTAAATATCACAAAAGCGGAGTAGGGGACTAATATCAAAGCTTTTGTAATTAAACTACTAAAAGAGACTGTTTTGAAAGACTTGCCCGACATTAATCTAGCAAAAAACACAGTTGATGGACAGAATGTAGAACAATGTCATACATTCACCCCAGTACAAGGATCTGGGCCTAAATCCATCGTTTTTTTGCACTCCACACCATCCTGGGTTAGACACTGGCTATATGCAAATCAGCTCTGACCCTGTGCCTCATGGGAACAGTCCAGTCCGAACTACAAAGCCATGTCCACACCACTGGAGTCAAGGTATCCAGGCTGATGAAGGCTGATAGCCAGAAACCGGTCCTTGGATGCTTGATTCCGGTCTGGGAAAGACATGGCTTGGTAGTTCGGACTGGACTGTTCCCATGAGGCACAGGGTCAGAGCTGATTTACATATAGCCAGTGTCTAACCCAGGGTGGTGTGGAGTGCAAAAAAACGATGGATTTAGGTCCAGATCCTTGTACTGGGGTGAATGTATGACATTGTTCTACATTCTGTCCATCAACTGTGTTTTTTGCAATTTTCACCCCGACATTAATCTACACCATGAAATACAACGGGTACATTGGGATACTTTTAAGAGGAATCTGCAGTGACAGAAGCCAAGGAAAATACTAGTAAATTTTCTCTTATACACAGTCAAAGAAACCATCCTGACGCTTCATTGAGGAAAATGGCAGGGAAAACTCAAGAAAAGATGGCTGAAATAACAAAAAATTGTCCAGAATAGTGGCCCTGCAAGAAACCTAGTCTACATTAAATTTCGATCAAGAAAAATACTTTGTATATGATATCCCTGCAGAGCAGGTTGATCGGGGACATGCGAAAGGTGGGATAGCGATTTTGCTTAATGAAGACTACAAATGGGCCCAAGAAATAATCCCAACTAACTCAAGGAATCATCAATGTATTAAGATTAAGTTTGGGACAAATCCTCTAGAACCGTTAAAAGACCTACTAATTTCTAATGTGTATATCCCCCCTGGAGCAAAAATGGATGTACTTGCTATAGAAATCCTAGAAGACATCGAAAAAACAGTAGAAAAACAAGGCTATTCATCGCTTTTCATTATGGGTGACTTCAATGGGAAAATATCAAACCAGGTAATTCTAAAATGGGCAAACTGGCACAAAGAAGAGGCTCTGGGATTCTCCATTCCAGTATTCCCTAAAGAAAACAAAGCGGACAAAAGAGGAAAAATCCTAGTAGCATCACTCCCAATGCTAAGGAGAGTAATACTAAATGGCAATGTAGAAGGAGACATTCCCGCCTCAAAAACAAGACAAGGAAATTGCAGTTCCTCACTCCTGGATTACATGATGATCTGTAGCTTTGATTTGTTTGGAAAAGTTTTACAACTCAAAACTCATTTAGTTCATGGTAGTGACCATGCTATTCTACAAGCAAATACAGAGTGGAAGACACAACCTTCCTCGTCAAGTCACATTATGTATAGTCATAGCACAGTTCTGGTAAATCAGGCTCAAAGACGGATTCATTGGAATTCAGCTACACTCAATAAAATTATCACCATAATCGATTCAACGCAATTATTGCAAGTAATTCACTCCACAAACCCGATAACAAACTACGAAATGGTAATCAAAAAGATAATACAAAAACTACAAGAAAAGTTGATTCAATCAAGAACAAGGCTATCCATCGCTTTTCATTATGGGTGACTTCAATGGGAAAATATCAAACCAGGTAATTCTAAAATGGGCAAACTGGCACAAAGAAGAGGCTCTGGGATTCTCCATTCCAGTATTCCCTAAAGAAAACAAAGCAGACAAAAGAGGAAAAATCCTAGTAGCATCACTCCCAATGCTAAGGAGAATAATACTAAATGGCAATGTAGAAGGAGACATTCCCGCCTCAAAAACAAGACAAGGAAATTGCAGTTCCTCACTCCTGGATTACATGATGATCTGTAGCTTTGATTTGTTTGGAAAAGTTTTACAACTCAAAACTCATTTTGTTCATGGTAGTGACCATGCTATTCTACAAGCAAATACAGAGTGGAAGACACAACCTTCCTCGTCAAGTCACATTATGTATAGTCATAGCACAGTTCTGGTAAATCAGGCTCAAAGACGAATTCATTGGAATTCAGCTACACTCAATAAAATTATCACCATAATCGATTCAACGCAATTATTGCAAGTAATTCACTCCACAAACCCGATAACAAACTACGAAATGGTAATCAAAAAGATAATACAAAAACTACAAGAAAAGTTGATTCAATCAAGAACAACAAAGACTCTAAACAAAAAATCAAAGTTAGATACTAATACAAAACAATTAAATAAATTGATAAGATCACAGTTTCTAGAAAATTCAGTATCTAAACGGCTAGAAATCAACAAATTAAAAAACCAACGTAGGAGAGAAAAAGAAAAAAATAATAGAATAACTCAGGATAAAAACTGGGTAGATATGCAGATAGCAGCAAAACAAAATAACCAACGTGCCTATTTGAATATAATTGCAAAAGAAACAGGCACGAAAAAAGCATTACAAGCTATCCCGGTGCCTCCGACAGAATGGGAATTATACCGTACCAATTTATATAAAGTAAATACTAATTTAGTAATGATCTATAATTTTGCAAGAAATCCTGAAATAAAATTCTCAAATACCGGAGCATTTAGTCCTTTGCCAATTGAGCTACTTATAAAAAAGGCGAGAACTACAGGAGCAATTAGTCCCGACCAAATCCCGATGAAGGTCCTCCAATGCAACCCCAAGAATGGAGTAAGATGTTATCTCCCCTTTTTAACCATATTTTTACCACTGGGGAAATCCCCAAACCATGGAAGGGGAGCATGGTAATACCTATACACAAAAAGGGTACAAGGCTGCATCCTGGCAACTACAGGCAGATAGCCCTTTTAGATGCAACAGGAAAGATTTTCACAGCTCCAGTATTAGACCATCTTAAGGACTGGGCCTTTTCATCTCGACTAATCCCCCTATATCAGGCGGGATTCAGACCAAAGCCCTCAGTCATCGACAATATCACTGTGTTGCAAACGATCTTAGACAAATACGTGGCTATAAAATCCCAGGTTGTGTATGCTGCTTTTATCGACTTTACCACCGCATTCGATAGAGTAGACAGAGGAACACTCTGGAGAAAACTTAGCAAAATGGGCATCCCGGACAAATTACTTCATATATTAACATCACTACATTCCGATACTTGGTGTCAGGTTCAAATGGGGAGGGAAAGGGTCTAACTAGACCTATCCTGACTCAAAATGGCCTTAGGCAAGGATGCCTTCTTGCTCCCCTATTGTTTTCCCTATACCTCAGCGATATGCCTGAATGCTTTAAACAGATATGTAACTTTCCACCCAAAATTGCCTCCCACAAAATTCACACCATGATGTATGCAGGTGATGTAATCATTTTTGACCTAACACCATTTGGTCTGCAAAGAAGCCTCCAAGCACTTCACAACTATACGGAGGAAAACTATTTAATACCGAACATCGCGAGAACAAAAATAGTTCCGTTCTCAGGAAGGAAACAGAGTACCAAATTCAACTGGTCTCTAGGGGGGAAAATGGTGGAAGTAGTAAATGAATATACCTACTTAGGTCGAATATTCACCAAAACTTTACAAAATAGACTCCATACTCAGAATCTGATCCGTAAATCTGATGTTCATGTGGGGGCACTCTCACGGTTATATGTTGCATCTGGACAAAGACACTTCTCTTCTCTGCTTCAGGTATACAGCGCTAAGATCCCACCAGTGCTGTCATACGCTCTTGAATATATACCAATAAACCGATGGAGCTTTCTAGACCTAAAAGAAGGGAAAATTCTACGGAAACTAACAAAACTATATCAGGCTGTACCGGTACGTGCTCTCCGCCTCGAGTTCTCTTTAATAAGCTCCTATGCTAGAGGAATTGCCAATATCATCAGGTGTGCATACAACCTCCTCCATGCGGAAGAAGGAACAATTCGATCTCTGCTTAAAATAGAAACATTTGAAAATTAATCATTGAAATATGTATTCAAGGAATATTCTAACTGCTTTCAAGTTATCTGATGTTAATATTAATTTGCTACAATCGTGGACACCTGCTCAGCTGAAGCACTTCTTAAAACACTATACTCCAAGACTTAGTTTCAACCTTGACTCCTAGCATTGCACTAAATTGCCTTTATATAAAAATTGTGCAGAATCTATAGTTTTTAAGAAAACACAGCAGTATATTAATTTCAATTTAAAGCATGGGGTCAGGAGATCGATTGTCCTGTTCCGATTTGGGATACTTCCTGTTAAACCAGTTACATATAGGTGGCACCCAAAAGAAAAATCAAGCACTATCTGTAATCTGTGTTATGGTGGAAAGCAGGACTTGGAACATTTGTTGTTCACTTGCCCAAGCGAGACTGTGGTAAAGGCAAGAAAAAGGTTTTTACAACCAATATATATCAAATGTAGAATTAACTCTGTAAGGAATTGATCATATTATGCAAGGCTCCGCCAAACGAGTTTGTCTGCTACAATTTTTACAACATTTTAAAACCCTTTTTAACTTTGTATTAGAATGAAAAAAGTATCTTTTAACAAAACAGTTTTACATTGTATATTATGAATGGAACAAATCCAATAAAACTTGACTTGACTTGACTTGAGGAATGGCCCATACACCATCCAAAACTTTATGTTTACTATCAGGTCGGACCTATGCCGCACAACGGATCAGAAGCAATGGGAGCTGGGTAAAAGAATGGAGGAGTTAAACAAACTTGGAGCCAAAGCCAAACTTAAATTCCTGGCGATGCTTTGTGTCATGTGGAACAATCAGATACACAAATTTCTGACAATAGAAGAAGCAGACAGTCTGATAGATAGTTTAAGAAAGGGTGGAGTATCTTGAGAAATTTTCCAATCGGGATTTGAAAATAAGAAAATGAGGTATCGGAGATCAGCTGATTGGTGGGGGAGGCAAAGGGGGTAACGGGGGGGGCACGGTTTCTCTTTATGGTTTAGTGAGGCATCTCCCTTTCTCTGGTGGCCCAACAGGCACCATGCCTGATAGTCAAGGGAGGGTTCCCATGGGAGGGCAGGGGGGATAATAAGTCCTCAATATTTGTATTGCCTTGATCCACTTTCAAATGTATTTATAATGAGCACAGCTGCCTCCGCAACGAGGCGTCCCAGCGCAAGCAGAAACCCCAAAAAGGCCAGGGCCGACAGGGAGAAGAGCATAGAGATTAAACAGCTGGCGAGGGAAAAAGCCAGGTCTTTAAGGCCTTTCGAAAGGACAGATGGCTCGGCATAACTTTTATGGAGGCAGGAAGCGAATTCTAAAGTTTCGCCGCCAGGTAACTGAAGGAACGACCTCCGGCCCTCGCTCTTCTGACGGGGGGGACACGGAGCAGCGCAAGGTACGTAGATCGCAGCGCACGTCCAGGCTCATAGGATTCCAGCAGGTGGAGTAAACCCTGCTGGGGCCTGATGTGTCAAGATCTTAGGTGAGTAACATAGTGCCTTAAACTTAATGCGCCTGTTGACCGGCAGCAAATGGAGCTTGGGGAGCTCATGCGCCACCGAGCAAGATCTAGGAAGTGCAACTAAGAGGCAAGCTGCCGCGTTCTGGACCCTCAGCAGACACTTAATACTCGCCTTATTTGCCCCCAAATAAAACGAATTGCCGTACTCCAGTCTGGACAGAATAGACGCCTGGACAATGGTCTGGCTCACTCTAGGAGGAAAGAAGCCAAGCAAGGGTCTAAGACCACGCAATAGCCCAAAGCAGGTCCCAGCGACGACTTTTGTTTGTTTATCGAAGGTCAGCCCGGTATCAAACCACACACCCAGATTTTTCACAGCCTCTTTAGGGCGAGGGGCGGGCTTGAGACAAAACGGCCAACACTGTTCAGACCATAACTCCCGGTCCTTGCCGACCAGCAGACTCTCCAACTTACTGGCGTTTAACTGTAAACAAATTTCTGCCATCCAGTCGGAGACAGCCAAAAGATCGTCCTTGAAGTTTCCCACATTGAACTTACATTTCTTCGAGAAAGCAATTTCCTATTGGGTGTCGTCGGCATAAGACACCAGGGACAGCCCCCTGTTCTTAACCACCTCCGTCAGGGGTCTGACGTACAGGTTTAACAAGAGAGGACTTAGAACAGAGCCCTGCGGGACCCCCGATGCAGAGAAAACTCCAGAGAGTTACATGGAGGTACATAAACCTGGAAGGACCTGTCCTCAAGAAAAGACCGAAACCAGGCCAACGCCACATCTCTCACCCCCACTTCCCTGAGGCATTTCAGAAGTATTTCATGGGAGACAGTATCGAAAGCGGCACTGAAGTCCAAAAAGACCAGTTCCCGCTGAATCCCCTAGGTCCAGACTACCCCGAAAAGCTTCTGACATAACCAATAGCGCAGACTCGGTACTATGCCGAGGTCGAAAAACCATGCTGTGAAGGAGCAAGGATGGCATTCTGCTCGAGGAACTTGGCCAGAGTAGAGTTAACATAGGATTTCACCAGCTTGGCCATGAAGGGGAGCTGGGAGATGGGTCGGTAGTTCCCCGGATCACCTGGGTCCAGCGAGGGTTTTTTTAGCAATAGAACCACTTTAGCATGTTTCCGAGCCCGAGGTACACATGCTGAGCTCAAGGACAAATTAGCTAGGTCGAGACTCACAGGAGAGATCAAAGAGTGTAACTGGCGAAAGAGGGCGGGAGTCAAAGGATCAGCCGGGGAAGCCTCAAAAGCCGAGAGAGTCAAAAGCGGGAATGATACCAGGCTATTTGCCCCCAGATTGACTACAGCTTCTGGCACCCCTCCCTCCAAAGGGGGCGGGGCGCCATTAGATAGATCGTCAGAGTTCCCCATGTCCTATAAAATGTGCTCAACTCAAATAAGATGTGTGGGGATGACAATAAGCTACAAATCTCAACCTGGAATGTAAATTGCCTTGGATCTAAAAATAGACAGAGACTGGTGATGAAATACCTGGATGACTCCAAAGCCCTGGTTATTATTTTGCAAGAAACCCAACTAATGGCAAGTGAAAGTAGGGGTCTCTGTGCTAAACTAGAAGGGGCCAAAATCCATGCAGTATCGGATCAATGAGAATACTGCAAGGATGTTGAGATACTCATTAGGAGGGGGTCAGGGGTTGAGCTGATTTCCTCCAAAATGGATGGCTCCGATAGGTGGGTTTTAGTAACTCTCAAACGCTCTGGTACAGAGTATGTCTGTGCTGGTTTTTATGGTCCAAATATGTACAATCCCCAGTATATTGTGAATTTACAACTGATACTTGTAGGGGTAACCACTCCTATAATAATAGGGGGCGATTTTAATATCCTATTAGACCCTACACTGGACAGGTCTACTAGCAGGAAGGGAACCCAAGCCCAAGCACCAAAGACTAGGAAGGCCCTCAAGCATATTATATAAGAAATGGGACAGGTCGACTCTTTTAATGAGGGAAAAGCGAGATTACCTTTCCATTGTAAAAAGTACAATCATTTCTCAAGATTGGGTTATTTGCTAGTGGACAGAGTGTGGGCTGGGAAATTAAAAGAGGTCCGTATATCACCAGGACATATTTCTGACCACGCTGTGGTTAGTGTTACACTAACAGGAATTAGAGCAAGGCATAATGCGAGAAGGACATTGGAAAGATCTATCCTATTAGACCCAGATGTTTCCATCCTTTTGAAAAAAAACTATAAAGTTCTTCCAGGATAATACCCATTCAGCCTCCATTGGAGGTATTGGGATACTTTTAAGGCCTATGAACGAGGCGTTTTACAAAGTCAGGTCTCTTATAAGAATAAGGTGGATAGGGCCGAGCTGAGGAAATTGGAGGAAAAAATCGGGACGCTAGAAGTCAAATTGCAGCAAGTGACAGGTAATACACAGAGCAGAGATTAGGTCTTGAAACAGTCGGAGGAAGCCAGAGTAAATTATAAGATCACCCTAGAGACAAAATGTAGAGAGAGGTGGGCTACGGGGCGCATGCAGCATTTTGAGTATGGTGAGAAGACTGGAGCACTTTTAGCCTGGAAGTCAAGGGCAGAGAGGGCGCAAAACCACATTGGGGAGCTGGTCATCAACCCCCAAGGTGACATCACGAACAAGGATGAGGACTTACAGGCCAGCTTAAGAGTGCCCTGATGAAGAGAGCCTAAAGCAATGGCTAAACAGTGTTGGTCTCCCCGCTCTAACGACAGAGGGTAGGAAGAGTATGGATGCCCCAATTACAGAGGGGGAAATAAGGGAGCAGCTCATGCATACGAGGATTGGAAAAGGTCGACAGGCCCAGATTCATTACCGGCTGAGGTATATAAGCTAATAACAGATGAAATAGTTCAGGAAATTAAGTCACTCTTTAATTCAGTCTATACAGGGGAAGAACCGATCCCGAATTCTTGGATAGAGGCCACAATTACTTTGATTCTAAAACCCGCAAAGGACCCGAGGAAGGCTGATTCATATCGGCCAATCTCTTTGTTGAATGTAGATCATAAAATTTACACTGGCATTTTAGCTGGGAGATTGACAAAGGTGTCCTCCCAACTGATACATATCAACCAGAAAGGTTTTGTCGCAAAACATAAATCATGGACTTACAATGTCATTAAGCGGGACTATAGACCTAGCAGTCGCACGCACGATTCCCCTGGCATTGATCATTGTAGACACTGCCAAGGCCTTTGACCGCTTCAGTTGGGTATTTCTCTGGGGAGTTCTGGGATCAATGGGCTTCAGTACAGACTTTGTTATGGCACTACGAAGATTATATACGTGCTCTAGGGCTAAAATCCTCCTAAATGGTTCCCTGGTGAAGAGTTTTAATATCTACAGAGGGAAGAGGCAGGGCTGCCCCCAGTCCCCCCTCCTCTTCAACATATATATCGAGCCTCTGGCGCACATTTTGAGAATTGACAATCAGATTGCCCCCATCCATCCACTTCTCTCCCGCAGTAAAATTGCTTTGTATGCCGATGATTTGATAATCTACACCTCTGACCCGGCTTGTACAAAAAAATATGGGCCATTATCCGGATACTTAGTGAATCACTTTAAGACTGAGGTAATGTATTGGAATGTGGAGGACTGGGGAGTTTGCACAGAGATGAAATATCTAGGGATAGTTATAGTTGAAAAAATTGATGCGATCTCATTGTGTAATTTGAAGAGGGTGGCCAAGGAGGTTGATAGGGCATTATCTAGGTAGAAGAACTTACCTTTAACTATCTATGGGAAGGTCAACTTAGTAAAAATTTCTATTCTTCCGAAGCCGACATATCTATTCAACTGCATCCCACTCAAATTCCCCAAGAAAGAAATTAATAAAATACAGGGGAAAATAACTAGTTTTATTTGGGCATCTCGTGGGTGCGGCTTTCCTGGAAAAAGTTCAGACGTAGTCTCAAGAAGGGTGGGCTAGCCTTGCCAGACCTTAGGCTCTATTGCATTGCATTTCACTTTAAAAATGTCTGTATGCTTATGGGGGAGCCTGATTGTTCCACCTGGGGCTTACTACTGGGGGAAATGATTAAAGAGTTTGGTTCAGTAGCCTTCCTGTATAAACTGGGAGCACAAAAAATTCTTTTAAAAAGTAAAGCTAAAGGTCCTAAAAACTGCATTGAGTCTTTGGTGTGAAGTAAAGAAGTCACTAAACATTGGATATTTTTCAGAATTTGCTCTGATCTTGGAATTTCCAGGGATGCTTGAATGCGTGAAGGATGCTCTGAGTCTTGCCTTAAAGCAAGCTGGGATATCTAAGTAGGGAAACTTGCTACCCTGGGAGGTCCTGAGCGCAAACACGGGCAAAAGATTGTCTAGGTTTAAGTACATGCAGCTTACATGATGGTTCTTAACTGCCTTACGGGAGGCATGGGGGCTATGGGACTTTGAGGCCCTACTCCAGGAAGTCAGCCTGAAAAGTAAAGAAGTGGCAAAGTGGTATGGTCAATTTCTGGAGACAGATGAAGAGAAATTGGAGGCCCCAATGAGATCTGGGTGGATGTAATCTAGGAAGAAAACATACAATCTCCTTGGACGGAGTGATTAAGATTATTATACGCGATAGTAACGTCTTCAAACTTCAAAAGCCACCATTTATTAACAGGCTGTATTGGACTCCTCAAACTGTGGCTACGTTTGTGTCACAGCCAGTCCCCAGATGTAAGAGATGTCATTTCCTTAGAGGCAATGATGTATATGTTTTCTTTACATGCCCAGAGATAAAAGTATTTTGGAAGATTGTGGACGGGACATTTTAGGGGAACATGTAGTTTTGACTGAGGCCGTGGTACTCTTAGCGGTGGACAGTCAGGGGCGTAACACAGGCCCCAGCAGCGCGGGGGCCCGAAGCTCCAGGGGGCCCCCTCGGCCCTGCACTCTGTCCACAGAGCTCCTAATTGAGCCTGGAGGGGGCCCCTTTACATACCTTACAGGGAGGCCCCCTCAATATTCATTACGCCAGTGTGGACAGTACTACGCAAAACTCCTTCAATAGCAAGCGAGTGGCGGCCTGTCCATTGGGGGCGTTGGGGCGTTACCCCCCCGCCCGCACCCGCAGCTCCCTCGGCGTACTGCTCTGAACTAAAGTAAACTCTCAGTTTACTTAAGTTCAAAGAAAAGACGCTGAGGGAGGGACAATGCATCATGCATGTCAGTCAGCATGATGCAGGACCGCCCACCCCCTTCAGAGCCTGAAGGGGGTGGGCGGTCCTGTGTCATGTTGACTGACAGGCATACAGCATTGTCTGGGGCAGGCAGCAGCCAGCAGCACACAGGTGCGCATGAGTGGGGACGAGGCACATTTTTCGGCCTTGCCCACGCATGCGCACTTGTGCCTGCTCGGCTGGCGCATGCCCATTAGAAGAGCGAAACCTCGCTCTCCTAATGGGCAGGCGGGCAGAAAGCAACCATGCCCTGTGTCAATCCTGGCGATTGGCTGAGGACGGAGGGCGGGGTTTCCGCTCCATTGTGAAGGCGCCAAGGTGAAAGGTCCCAGAAGAAGATGCGGCGCTGACCGGCGGTAAGGTAAGTTAGTTTTTGAGGCGCAAACACCTTCACACACCTCCCTACAGAGTTCCAAGTTAGATGCGCCAGAACCACTTCTACTGGAATCATTACCTCTGCGTGGATCATTACCTCTGCTTGCTTGTGAAAATCTTATCTATGTCAACACGAGAGCCGCACAGTAAGGAAGAAACCGCCCAGTATAATATTCATTTCAACTTGAGGAGGATGAAGAATGACTGTTAACAGTGTGTCCAACAGGTTTATGAAATGGGAAACAGTACCACAAAAATGACGTGGACTCATGCACACACTTAATCCTGGGCAATTCCCTATCAAATTGAAAGACCTTGCATATGCAAACATTTTATGTAATTTTATGTAGCGCGAACTCGGCCGCAGGCATCAGAGCACTTTATTTGAGCACTAGGTTACATTATACAGGTGCAGATGTTTTTTTGTGCATGGGCGATTAAGTAATTTTTCCAGAAGCACTGGACTTTTAGCCGACGCCGGGTTCCGAACCTAAACATCCTCTTCCAAAATCGGCAGCTCTGGCCATTACGCCTCATCTCCTCAATCCGCCCTAGCCCGGAAACTGGCGTCGCACTATGTTTCTTAAGTCAGAAGCTTCATGCTTTTATGTTGGGTAAGTGATGCATGACAAAAAAGCAATGAGTTGGTATAGCCCTCCGGACTGGTTTGGCATGAAGCAAACAAACAAACAAAAATGCACAGCTGTTTTAAAACTCACACTCTGTAGGGCTGACTTACTTTGTAAGAGACATGGCATCTCTATGCAGTGGGGCAACGCAAAATGTGGGAGCACCCTTCAGAATATGAAGAGGGGCCAGAGTCTTCCATTTTTAAAAATCACTTTATTTGCATTTTCAAGGTACAAACGAGGCGGCGACAGGATACATTTCGCCTGCACATTCCAGTGGGACACGTTTTAACACCTCAATTGGTCCCTGAGAGCAGAAAGAGTCTGCTGGGTCACACACTGCTTTAATTGGGCACACCCAAATATCTTTAAAAAATGTTGCAGTGCGTTTGCTTTTGAAATCGGAAATGGTTAATTTTGTAGACTACAGTGCAAACAAAATTCGTATTGTAGGGGTGTGATGTGCCAAAGAGGAGAAACAAGAGGGTAAAACGTTTTTGGACTAAAGTTACTAGGGCGCATATTCGGGCAACTTTGCGGGGCGCTGGTTGTTTTTTGTGCAAGAGGTCGATAATTTGTTGATTGTCTGCACAGACGGCTCGTGTGTGACTCAGCGGGTGCTGTCATTGTGGCTTCAAATGCATGATGAGCAGTCATGTTAGGAAACCCACCCACACCAGACTCATGACCTTTGCGATTATTGGTATACGACATGCCCCACACATTGTGCGCTCAAAAACACGTGGACGTCCAGTTAATTACACATTACACCCTATTTTCAAAACAACAAACTCTTCTTTATAGCTTTCTGACAAATCATTAATCTTTTTTTCAAGTGTTTATTGAAGATGTAACTTTATTTCTTACATCGAAGCAAATATTAGCATGCTGCCTTTTGGAGAGGATGTATTTGTTCAATTAATTCACATTTTCGTAACTAACTTTCAACCAAACCAGTAAAAAAGCAAATGGGGTTCTCGGCATATAAACTGTTTTTGTAATCGTGCATGTGACTCAAATGAAACGAGACTACGTCCCCCAGAATACATCGATTTGTTAATTGAAAACGCAGGACTGGTCCGGTTGCCGTGGATCCTGCCCACCCACGTGTGCAGCCATCACACATACGCCAGTCGCTGCTAGGGTGTGCTCAGCATGTGCCCTTGTGTCTGAAGCCGATCTGGGCCTGCAGCACAGACCTTCGGCAGCAGCAGGTAAACAGAGCAGGCGTGGAAGGAATCGCTCTACAGGGGACATTTAGAGAGAAAGGCAGTGATACATTGCGTTGTTACTAGAGGGACGAGAAGGAGGACCAGCTCATTTCCCTGCGGTACGTGCCAAGCCGTTCTGTGATGTTTCTTCACTCCCCAACCCCTCTCAATGTGGATGTTTATCTGGTAGTATGAGGAGGTTAGGCTGAGTAGTACGTACCGTTTTGTGTACACCCACACTGGCTTCTCAGAAAAGATATGTGGTTACCAGTGCAGAGCAGCTGTAGTGTTATTTAATGGCAGTCTGAACAATATATGCATGTATTTCTTTTCAACCTTCCGCCCGCATACGGAGCTGTCATCAATGCAGGTTTTGCATTCTGCCTCCTGGTCTCCTCACATTCGATTATGTTTGTCCGTTCACTCACAAGATGCCATCTTTTGTTTTAGGCATTACTGTTGGTAGGTGATGAGAGTAGTAGCTTTTGTCTGTACTGGTCGTGTCATCTTCAGTTTCATCCCAAGACGGGTATTGCATGTTCTTGCATATTGCTGAAGCCAGGGCTGCCCACAGTTTTATGCTAGTTTCATAGGTTGTGCACTGGTGTTAAATATATTTCAGTCCAGTTTGTTTAATACTGCTGTTTTGGCCACTACCTGTGTTTTTCAGTGAGTAGGCCTTTAGCTGACGTCTAATAGCATGTATACACAGATATAGTGTGTGCATAAGACGCTGGTTCTGGGCATAATCCTTATGCATGTTTTTGCTTGCATTGCATGAGCAAATGTTTTTTATATTGCACAAAACAGTTACAAGTGTATCAGTGTGTTCACAAGTAAATATGGGCAAATGATAACATCAGCATACGCAAATATTGTCCTCTATAGCTCATAAAATTTGGCAATTTCTCAAATGATGATTAACTCAATTGTATTGCTTTATTATCCTTCCTGCTTTCTTAAATTTGCTTGAAAATGCCCCATTTCTCCACTCTTTTTTCAAAATTTTCTCGAGGGGAAAAATCCTCGAATCCCCTGTAGGTTTTTAGGGCATCCTCGCTACGCTGGTTCGCCGCAGTCGGGTATCACAATAAGTTTACGCCTCACCACTTTCAAATGTCACCAGCCGCCACTGAAGGGGTCTGGTATTTTACTTGTTGCTCTTGGCCAAGCGGGAGATCTATAAACATTGGCTAGGTCCTGTTCCCCCTCACCCCAAGGGGTGGTTAAGTGCAGTTAAGTGGACCAGCAATATGGACATTAAATGCAGTTCACGGCAGTCAACAGAAATTTGAGCGGATTTTATTAAGTAAGCCGGTTAGCACCTATGATAACACCCAGACCCTGGGAGGTTGAGGGCGAGTAAATGCAATGAACCATGAGATGGACTGAGGGTGCAAAAAAAGTTCCAAGAGTTTCAGTCGCCCTGGTGAAATGTAGACAAAACAAATTGAAAAAAATAAAAGGAAAGTTACACTTGCTATTCTTCACATATCCTTACTCATTAGCAGGTTAGATGACCCTTTAAGCAATCATGGTAGAATGCTGGGACAACAGTAAACCTAAAAATGAGGTGGCCTGACCATTCATTTCATATTTAGATTTTAAGTCCTTTAAGGTGTTAGCTCATGGTCCATTTGGATATGAACATTGTATATGGTGGTTGCTTTTTCCCTTATATAACTTCAAGGAGCGAGGGCTTGAGGCAACTACAGGATTTTTAGGATGGTTTACTGACATGACAGGAATAGCATTGTTGTGAACTCGAAAATTTATGGGAGGGGGACTTGTCACTTTTTACCCCCTCACACACATAATTGAGGCTCTGGGCATGCACAGCAGTGCTATCTCTCAGACTGCATAGATATTAGATGTGCTGAATTTATATAGCAAAATCATCTATCTCTAGGCACACAGATATTACAAGTGTTAGCTTTCAGAGATGAAAATGACATCTCAGGCTTCACAAACCTTACAGGCTCCGACCTGACACTGCAGAGTTACTCTTACACGGACACAGAAAAGAAGGATTTGATTTCAAATAGGAGAGTTAAGTCTCTGGTCACAGAGGTTTTATTGGTCGTTGGTTCACATGGCAAAGATTTCACTCAAGCGACACAATACCAAGAGACTTAGAGCCTTTTTATGAGTTTGGCAAACCAACCGCCGTAGGAACGCGTCCGGCAGCAGTCCATGGCACTGGCGGTCCAAAGACCACCAAATTACAAGTTGACAATGGGGCCGACGGTATGGAGGAGGGAATCTTACAGCGGTGGTGAGTATTTTTCACAAATACATTGATGCCTGTGTCTGCATCATGTATGCATGACATATGTGGAAAAACACCATATACCCAAACTGGGGTTCAGCCCATAGGTGGGCAGTCCTGGCAAGGGATATATGGTATAAAAAATACTTCCCTGTATATAGACGCACACAGTTTCGTAAACCTTGAGGTGAAGATCCTGCTTTGAAGGCGGACCTGGAGAAAGGGATCCACGTCAGAATTTGCCTGGATAAATAAGAAAAGGGTGAGTACGCACCCCAAATGCTTCTTCACCACCACCTTGAAGCCAGCGTTCGGACTGTCGCAATCCGTTCGTGGATCAGGCAACTCGTAATACAGACGGCGGTGCAGCTCACCTGTACTGCTCTATAGCCGTTGCCATTCCCTGACCACAAACCCGGTGGTCGGCGGTCTGCTGGCAGTCTTGGTGGTCCAGCGGTGATCTTCGCAAAGCCGATCTGCCAAATCATAATATGCCGGTCAGACCGCTGAGCTCACCGCAATCAGACCGCCGATACGGTGGTCCACAGGACCTCCAAACTCGTATTAATGCCCTCAGTAAATAAACTTGGAAAGAGACAAATGAACTTTCATTCTAGCAATATATAATTCACAGGATTGATCTTTGGAAAGCATAGCAATCCATTAGTTGGCAATAATGTACAAAGTGCAGGCCTATTTGAATTGTCACACAGACTTATCAGAGCTACATCTATGATTACTTTAAGACAACTATATATCATGTTTCCCAAAGCTTACAGGTTCATGCCTCACACAGCAGACGTAAGAACTGTCAAGTAATGATAGAACATACAGGTATTGACTATAGTGCTGTCTTTCGGTCTACACAGATCTTATAAATGTTTCTTTACAGAGAACAGCAACCCCTCAGTTCAGAAATGTGACAGTGGTTCAGATATGAGCCAGAAGCAATATTTCTTGACATAGAGAGTATTTACAAGTTTGATGGCAGAGTTTTCCCTCATGTGAAGAAGTTGTTACAGAGGTAGGTTTCTACATGTGAAAGGTAAACTATATGTGTCGGCTCCACCCGACTCTCACGCAAAGACCTGCAACACTTCTTTAAAGAAAGTTTGGAAAAGACCCCTGACGCAGATTCAACGTGCTATCTTGCCATTATGCAGCAAGAAGCTGATACTTTGTTATGGTGTTTCAAAGACTTGCGCTTTTTCCTGGATTTTCACTGCTTTTATGATTTTGATAAGCTTTGTTCTTGAATTTTCCTTGCTTTGATGCTCTTGCAGTGCTAGGGACTTTTCCATATATGGACTTTGCTTCCTTGAATTCGGTTTCTGTCATGATATTCTAGACATGTACCTCTAAGGTTTAATCGCTGAATGTTTGACACAAAACCGCTGCTTGTCACTCTGAAAATTAGCTGTTACTTTGAACTGGGTGCGCTATGCCAACAAATTGTGTGCAATAAATAGTTTGAAAGGTTTTAAGATACTTTAAGTTTTAACCTGGGTTTTAGGAAATATTTTAATTAAAACAGTGATTTGTTTTCCCCTGCCTTGAGTTTTTCTGCCCCTTCACTCATCCTATAGTCTGTTTTCACTATTTACTGGACAGTTATGTTGCCCATTATGTGATCATCCTAACTGTTGGTCAGTAGTCTAGTTGTTTATATGTTGACCGATGATACATTAATTAAAGCAGAATGATGCTTGACTGCTCACTTAAGTGCTAGATAGATTACATAAACATGCTGCTTGTCACTGTTTGCTGTTATTTTTTGCTGTGTGTACTTTTACTACGAATTTTGTGCAGTTGTTAGTTTGAAATCTGGTTAAAATACATTTAGATATTTTAAGTTTGAATCTGGCTCTCTGGAAATTGGAAAGGAAAACAGTGGTTTTTCATTGACCTGTCCTTTGTTTCTGTGCGGTTACGCTCACCCTTTGATCTGTTTTCACTGTTTACTCAGTGGCTGGCCATTTTGCTTGTAACACACTTAGGATAGCTGTTAGTTGGCAGTCCAGTTGTCCATGTTCCAGCCGAAACCCCCCACTTTAAACCAGGTGTTGCTGTGCCAAATGTCTTCTAAAGGCAAGGCTGTGTGCAAAATGATGTACCTAACTGCCAGGCTTGCTACCCAACAAGGCCCCCCCAGTGTCAAATATGGCTCACTTAACTTACTCTCCTCAACAACTTTTAGTGCTTTGTTCCAGCAACCTTTTGCTCAACTGTAACACAATTTCAGCATTAAAAAAAGAAAACATCATTCTTGATAACATTGCGCACAAACCCATGCCAAATTAAATATTTTATAATGTAATGTGAGATCAACTGTAGCCATTGTCATGCAATTGCAAACATGTTTGAACAATAGGTTGCAGACTTGTTATTTATGGCTGAAACCTGCCTGTCTGAACATAAGAATCACTTAATAGACAAACTACTTCCATCTAACTGTAAAAACGTTCACATTGTCCACCCAAACAAGCTAACAGGCAGAGTTGGGATTATTCCCTATCTCCAATTGCTCATCACACCTTAATGATTTCCCAGAGATTCCTCAATTGATTGCCTATCCTCTTCTTGCAAATCAGCCAATGCTTCCCATCCCTTCATTGTTGTTTATCATCATACCAATTCACCAGTCTCTAAGCTCGATACATTTGCTGAAGATGTATGGCTAGGTCGGCTGCTATGGTGGAGTTCCATGCCTCCACGTAGCACCTGGGCTTCCTGTTCCCCTGCTCCTCCCCCTCACTCTGCTCCACGAGGGTGATGGCGCTGGTGGTGCTCTTGGTGTCTCTGGCGTGTTTCTAGCGAGGATTGCTGACGCGCCCAGAAAAGACATTTATTACCACTGATGAAGAGATAAGGAGAAATATGTGCGGCGTGTGAGACGCGCTGTGGAGCCTAAAGGCTGGAGGTCCCATTTAGCCCAGGCTGCAGTGAATTGACGGCTGACTAATTTTGGACTCGGCTGTGGTTTATCGCTTGGCGTTTGGGCGCACCTGAAGGGATTTCGTGTGACTGGGGGTCCAGTCCTGCCGGTGATTGGAATTGTTCTGCCCCGCCGCTTCAGCCTTATAGCTTAGGGTTGAAGCCGCTGTGTGGGTAAAACTACAAGTCCCAGCATTACCGACGACTTGGCTCTTCTCGGCATTCACTGAGAACAATTCTGCTTGTGGCGGAGGATTGAAGGGTCGGAGATCCTGAGAAGACATCACCTTGCTATACTTATTCTGGTGCTCTGATTATGGGCAAGCAATTGACAGCCAGGGCCAGGGCGATAATAAGACGTCAACAACTAAAGGATAAATCAGAAAAAGCTAAGCGGGCAGGATCTGTCACGGAGAGAGAAAACTCTTCTGTTGAAAATTCGGAAAGCTCTGGGGAGGACAATCTCCCGGGCGACAGCGCGATACTGGCTCATCAACAGAACCCTGGTAACTCTGTCACTAGTGAGGGGCAGGAAGTATTAGAGCTGCCCGTGGGGGGAATGGATATGGCTTTGTCGGGCTCAGTAGTGAAATCGTCGGAATTGGTTCAATGTGTGAATCCAGTGGCTACATCTGACTCACAGGCGTCTAAAGAAGCTTTGACAGTCTGCGCTCCTAAGTTCTCTAAACAATTTCCGTTATTTGAGCGAAAGGGCGTAGTACACATTTCTGCTAATACAGCTGGGATTCGGGCAGTACTACCAGGGGCCCCAACCTCTTCAATTACTCCAATAGTTACCCCTCCCTTGAAAGATTTTGAGAGTCCAGACTCAATGACGCCGACTAGTGACTTGGTCAATTTAATTGACTCTCCATCTTTAAACATAGGAGCTGCTTCTTTGAGTGATAATGACGTTTCTACTTTTTCTACCAGTACTTCTACGGTCGCCTCTTCGGCCGCCTCTAATGTCTTGCCACTATCCAATCTAGACTCTATTGACGATACTATGGCACAGAGTCCGATTTTGGGGATGGATACTGAGACTACTTGGGACTTTCAGATTTCAGTGAAAGATATGTTAAATCTGATTTTGGGGGAAATAAGAGAGATGAAGCAATTTCAAAAGGCTGAATTGGCTGTGATTGGTAAGCGCCTGGATAAAATTGAAGATTCAATGGCTTCTTTTCCAATTCGACTCCAAGAATCTGAGACTAGAATTTCAGGGTTGGAGGACAATATGACAATTGTGCAGAAAGAGATGTCTAGTGTATCTAAATCTTCGAAGGCCTTTGAAATTAAACTGGATGAATTAGAAAATTATAATAGAAGGTCAAACCTTCGAGTAGTGGGCGTACCAGAGAATATTGAGGGCTCGGATATGATGCAATGGATTACTTCTTTCTTTTCTCGAGAGGTTATCCCTGAGTTCAAGGGAGACTTAACAATCACACGTGCGCATCGAGTTCCAGCTCGTCCATTTCCCAATTCTCCGTTTCCCCGGATTATTATTGTTAATTTCGCTGATGTTTGTGTCAAAGAAACAATCCTATCACAGGCTTTTAAGCAAAGACAATTCCATGCCAATCCAACTACCGAATGTCGGATTTTTTCCGACATGTCGGCTGCCGCTGCCAGACGGAGAAAAGACTTTGTAAAGATTTTGCAATTATTTAAGGACAAGGGTGTGCAAGCCTCGATTGCACAGCAAGCAAAGTTAAAAGTTTTGATCAAAGGCAAATTCTATTTGTTTACTGATGTTGATGAGGCACGCGAGATGCTTAGCCAGCTGGCGCAGGGTTAGGCCCAAATTGGATATTGGATATGATTGTGGGGGAGGGTTAGTGCCATGTGGCCAGCGTGGGGAGGAGGTGAAGGTGTAGTACAGGGCCACGGGCTAGGTGCTGGAGGGGAGCACCTGGGTTGGGGAGTGGGGTGGGTGGGGGAAAAAATGAAAAATTGAAGTTCTTGTTGGGTTGCGATGAAAAAATAAGTTGGCAAGAAGCTCTTTTCAATGATTTATCAATGATTTATATATATGTCTATTGGGGGGCTTAGAGTGATTTCCTTTAATGTTAATGGGCTGAATAATCGGAAAATAATGTGAGCCATTGAGCTATGGATTAAGTCAGAGCGACCAGCAGTTGTAATGCTGCAAGAAACTCATATTTCTGCGGCTAAAATTAATTCCTTTACTATGTTTAAAACCTGGTCCTAATACCGGGGGTTTTCATGCGCTCAAGAATCTCAAAACGGGGTCCTTCTTTTTTTAAATCAGAATTTAGATGCGGAAATTATCCAGTTTGAAGATGGAGGGGCAGGGCGGTGGTGTTGGGCCACGTGTTTAATAAAAGATAGGAATAGACCAATCACTTTTGTTAGCTTTTATGCCCCAGTGGAAGACCGTGCCCCAATCTATGAGGAGTTATTTCAATCATTGCTGTTGGTTAGGGGGGATATAGTGATAGGTGGGGATTTTAACATTCTTATGGATACAAAATTAGATTCCGCTGCTGCCTCGAGGAAACAATCTAAACCAAAGTCAAGAACGTCTATTATGCTGAATATATCTTTATTGGATCTCTGTGACCCATGGCGATCAAAATTTCCACAGAAAAAAGAATTTACTTGTTGGTCAGGAAGACACAGATCCTATTCTCGTTTAGATTTTTTTTTGGCCTCTAGGTTATTAAAATTTTCTTATTTAAAATTCTTGCACAACGGATTCTCAGACCACGCAATGTTGCTAATCGAATTTGAAGTAGGGGAAGAAATTAAGCCTTGTAAGAGATGGATATTTAATTAAATGTATCTACAAGATAGCAACTGGGTCTCTTCTTTAAAAATCGAGATTGCCGAGTTCATTGCTCGCAATCTAGACGAAATGCCCGCTGCATATTGTTTGGGACTCATTAAAAGCATTTATTGGCGGCATCATAATCAGTAGAGACGCAGAAGAATGGCGTACTATTAAACAAACCAAGACTTTACTTTATCAAAAAATCCATTCGCTCACTCTGCTTCGACAATCTAATCCTTCTAGTGATGCACAAAAAAATTCAATGAGGCCAAACGTGAACTTAGCACATTTTTTTTACACAGAGTGAACAGCAATTTTTGATAAAATCTCAGAGGATTTACGAGGAGAGTAATTTCTCTGGTAAACTCCTCGCTTGGCAGGCAAAAGAGCAGGCTGCCGTAAATTTGATCCACTCTCTAAAGTGTCCTGCTACTCAAGTAGAAGTATCACAGTCGGATGCTATTGGCACTATTATGTTGTCCCATTATAATCAGATTTACAGCCAACAGCAAAAAATAGATCATTCTAGGCTCTCAAATGTTTTAACCAGATATGATATGCCCTCTTCATCTCAGGTAGATAGTGATGCAATGATGCGCTTATTTTCTAAGTCAGAATTAGAATTAGTGGTTAAGAACTTACCAATTGGTAAGGCTTGTGGTCCGGACGGCCTCCCAGCTGAATTTTATAAGACTTTCCTCAGTGCCTTTTCTGATTTATTACTACAATTATTTAATTATATGTTAATGGGTGGGCAAGTTCCAGACTCCTTTGGGGAGGGGACAGTTGTTAGCTTTCTGAAGAAAGGTAAAGATCTAAAAGACCCTAACTCATATAGGCCTATCACATTACTCAATCCTGATTATAAGATCCTCACTAAATTACTATCAATACGTTTTAATTCTATTGCAACGGATCTTATTCATCCAGATCAGAACGGTTTTGTGGCAGGCCAGCAGTTAGTTACCAATACACATTTTCTCACCGAGGCTTTAGATTATTTTCAGATAAAAAAAATCCCAGCTTTAATTTTATTTTTAGACGCCGAGAAAGCTTTTGATTTGGTGGTATGGACAACTTTATTTGCTATTTTAAAGCACTTTGGAATTCCTTCACAAATTATTAGTTTAATCCAAAATTTGTACACGGGTGTCAGAGCCAACATAATTATTAATTCTGTTATGGTGGGCATAGTATCGGTCCAACGGGGCACCAGGCAGGGTTGCCCCTTATCCCCTATTCTTTTCGCTTTTTTTACTGAACCGTTAGTCCCAGCAATTCGTGAATCTATGAATATCCCTCCTCCGATCGTTTCTATGGCAAAAAGTTAACTTTATGCCGATGATATTATGCTGCTAATTAAGACGGATATTCAATCTCAGACTGCTGCTTTACAGCTTTTTGAAGAATTCGAAACCTTGGGAGGTTATCGAATTAATTAAAAAAAACGGAAATATTAGTTTGCAGTGGGGGGGAGGGGTGAATTTACATGATGATTTAGTTGGCTGTACTAATTCAAGACCAAAGAGGTATTTGGGGGTTATGTTTTCTACTTTGGTTTCCGATTTAGTTAAGTTGAATTTTGATCCTCTTTTACAGAAGGTACAATCTTTGTTTACTAGATGGGATTCATTGCCATTTACTATTTTGGGGCGGGTGGCACTTATAAAGATGTCTATTCTTCCACTATTTATTTTTTTATTTTCCGCTATTCCGTGTTTTTTGCCTAGCAGCTTTTTCTCAAAAGTAGAATCTTTATTCTCAGGGTTTATATGGGCAAAAAAAAGCCCCAGGATAGCAATGAGGACACTTTATGTGGAAACCGAATTGGCAGGCTTATCCGTACATAATCTCAGAGCTTATTATAGTGCATATTTTGCCCAATATTTAGAACGATTTAAATCTGGAATGCAGAGTCCAAATGTATTTACTAATTTCTTTTTTGACCAAATTTGTCAAGAGGCTCAGACGCCATTTCCTTTGCAGATCCCTAAATCACCAAAACTCAGTCGGTATGAGATGATGTATTGGTTTTTTAAACGTCGTGAAGTTTTTCTTAAAAGGTATTCTCTTCCACAGTTTAATTCTAGAACTCCCTTAAGGAATGCTCTCATTTTTATGGGAATGAAAATTGGAGCGGATACTGTTTTGCAATGGGAACGGGCTGGGTTTTACACCCTATCAGATTCTTTAAGGGAGGGGGTTTGGTTGTTACCAGGAGAGATGCAGCAATTAATTTCAGGGAATTTTATGTTATTAGGTTCCTATGTTTCGATTTTTAAAATACTGGAACAAGTTGAGCCAAGAATTATTGGTTCCTCTAGCCAGTTATGGGACGATCTGTTTTTGATTCCCCAGATGAGGAAGCCAGGGGCATGGAAACGTTGTCTAGCTCAACATATGGAGGTAGATCTTAGTACGAAAGCCATCAAAAAATGGCACGAACAGGAGAATCATGTTCTTACCATTAATACCTGGAAAAGTATAAATAAGCTGAATTTTAGTGTTCTTCGAGGATCTAATTGGAGAAGAATGTTATTTTTTAGTAAATGGCTCCTGTATCGCACTCCTGCTGCCATCTCTAAAATGTATGCTAATACCAGTGCCATCTGTTTTAGATGTCAGCAATATACTCCTGCTAGTTGGTCTCACATTATAGCTCACTGTTTTAAAATTGTGCCTTTTTGGAATGAGATTTTCGAATATTTACAAAAGTATTGTGGGATCCAGATTACTTACAACGTTAAATTAATACTGTACGGATATGATTCTGATCTTGGTTTGTTAGAACAGATCGTTAAACTATTATTTATTGTAATGGCAGTGGCAAGGTCTTTGGTGCTTCAGAATTGGAAGTTAATACAAGCTCCTTTGTTTAATACCTGGCTTAAAAAAATGAGAAATGTTAGAACGAGTGAATTGCGATATGCACAGCGAACTGGTGGGACGAGGAAATTCGATAAAATTTAGAGACTGTATTTTGAGTAATATTAGGACTGATGCATTACGTAAATTATGTTGTTTTTCATCTGTATACTTACTTTTTGGTTGCCAATGTACGTTATTTTATATACTGAAATTATGATACAAGAACTTCAATAATAATTTTTTCTTTTTTTTTAAAAGATGCCAATATTAATTAACACAATTATTCATTTATTATTAACCATTGAATTGATTATGAATTATGTACATTATGTATACTGATTTATTTTTATTATATTTTACTTGTGGGTTGTTAGGTTTGAAGGGCTATAAAATAGGAAGTTAATTAAGTACTAATTAAATAACAATACTTATTAATGTATAATTAAATATGTAATTGATTATTAATTATGCAAATTGTGTAATCATTTATATATTTTAGTTATATTTTAAGTGAGGGCTACTTGGTTTACAGGGTTATTGGGTGGGAAGTTAATTAAGTAAATATTAACAAGCATTTATTGTTAATTAATTATCAAATTGATTAGAAACCATATAAATTGTGTTATACTTCTTTATTTTAGATATATTTTAGGTGTGGCTTCCTAGGTTTGTGGGGGTATAGGGTGGCAAGTTAATTAAGTAATAGTTAAATAACAATTATTTTTTAATTGAAAATTGTTTATTACATTTTTATGCATTTTGTATATTGTTTCATTATTTATTTTTTTATATATATTTTATGTTAAGTACTCATTTTTACATAAAGTTTTATATTTTTTCTAAATTTAATGGGGTTATTTAAACATGTAATGGGTTTAAAGAGAAGTAACCCTGGGCAAAGCACTACACTACGCTTGGGTAGTTTGCGAAGTTTGCGCAACTTCGCACTATGCGAACTGCACGTAGCACAGTGCAAACATGTGCAGCGTAGCGTAGCGTAGCGCAGTGGTCATTTTTTGCTTGCTCGCAGTCCTCAACGTCAAGTTGGCGACCGCGAGCAAGCAAAATGACATCCTCGTGAGACGTTTTCCTTGTTCGAGATCAGCAACATCAAGTTGCCGACCGCGAGCATGGAAAATAAACCTCCCGGTGAGATTCTCAACACGGGGAGGTCAGGTTTCTCATTGCGAGTGGTGTCTCATGCTCGCGACCACTCGCGATGGGAAACTACTAGTCCGCGTTGAAAAAGCTGTAGCTCGAGTAAAAATCTACTCGAGCTGTGCAAGATACCGTTTTCAATGATTGCACAGTGCCGGATGCTTGTCCGCACTGTGCAATCATTGAAAACGACATCTTGCACAGTGTGAACATGCTACTACGCAGTTCGTGTAGTGCTACGCATAGCTCGCGTAGTGCAAAGTGCATTTTGCGTAGCTACGCATAGCGCTACTTCGCGAACTACGCCCAGCCCTAAAGTGAAGTAGTTTACCTAGTGTTGCTTAGACTGGAGTGGGAATAGTAAATGTAACCTCTCTGAACTCCAACCCTTTCCCTACTGTTGCACAGACTGGAGTGGGAGTATTAACCCTCCAAAGTCTTATTTTTCCCTAATGTTGTACAGACTAGAGTGGGAATAGTAAATATTAGCCCTCCAATGTCCAATGCTTTCCCTACTGTTGTACAGACTGGAGTGGGAATATTAACCCTCCGAAGTCCAACACCTTCCCCACTATTGTGCTGTTTGGAGAGGGAATAATATATCTGATCCTTCCAAAGTTCAACCCTTTCCCTACTCTTGGGCTGATTGGAGTGGGAATAGTAATAAAGCCCACCAATGGGCCTCTACTCGCACATCCGGCTTGTCAATCCTCCATGGATGCCTCCACATTGAGACTTCGTGATTCGGAGCTCCGTGGCCCCAAATTACCGGGTGGTGCATCTCCCACGGCTGGGAGGCCGCGTATAAATCAAAGCTCCAAGGTTTCCACCTGTTAGAGACACACTCTGACATCCACTGCAGCAACCTTCATGAGGTAAAAGCCGGATCGGGGAGCAGATCCAGTTTACAGCATGCCTGTCTATTTACGCTGGACGCGTTTCGTGCTCATTGCACTCTTCAGCGGCGCGACAGTCATTTTGGCATAGAGACCACACTTCCCACTTAAAAATATGAGCCCTCCAATGGACGACTCAAATCACGGAGTCTCAATGTGAAGGAATCCATGGAGGATTGAAAAGCCGGATGTGCGATTGGAGGCCCATTGGTGGGCTTGAAACATCTCAGACAGCGGCACATAACTGAAGCACACACTACAAGACCCACAAACCAACACAGACTCATTTGAGTCGCCCATTGGAGGGTTCATATTAAGTGGGAGGTGTGCCCTATCTTTCGCAACCCCGCCCCAAGCTACACATCTCAACGGACAGTGCATACGTTAAATAACACATACAGTTTGCATCACCTAGCAGGGACCCGTCTACAAGTTAGCCAGCTCTCACTCCCCAGTATCCGCAGTCGCCATCTCACTGTGTCAAGCTAGAAAAGCCTGATAGGGCCACCATATGTCCACCGGGCAGCCACAGACTGGCAAATGTTTGTGATAATTATCAGACTATGTGTCATGTCCATGTGCCAGCCCTTTATAGTCGGAGCGGTGCAAAAGATCAGCACATCGCAATTCTGCATATCACCAGCAGCAGACCAATGGAAATCAGATGCCTGGAGGCCACAGGGACATCCCTGTAATGTCCCAGCAGTGCTTACAAGGGGGTTGACTCTATGCTTTCACCTGTTATCTTCTTAAGCTCTGCAAATACTGCCTCCCAGAACCTCCCGGGCAAATCCATGCTACATGAGTGAAGCCCATGCACTCCTCATCAATTCGGAGATAGCAAGAGTTATCCCACAAACGGTACCAGTCAAGATGAGCTGGCGTATAATACACTCTGTTGAGGCATTTGAAATGTATCAGTCGGGTCAGCCGTTCAGCAAAAAGGACTTGGCAAACGGAGCAACAATAGGTCCATTGTTTGTCGCTGATAGTGCTGTCAAGGTTCCTCTGTCAATCCAGCCTCAGCTTTGTGATCCCCGGTCACCAAGCCTCTTGTGAACGCATAGATTTTTGCAATAGTGCGGCATAGCGAGGCCGCTTGCAACAGATGCATCAATGCAGGTAGCTCCAGGGGCTCCAATAGTTCCTCCTCCAGAAGGGTACGCATCATGTCCCATGCCCTATATTAATAGAATTGAGCCAAACAGGTGGTGCGTCGCTCTGCTCATGAACCAGTTCCCATCAACACATCACACCATTCCCAAATAGCTCTCCCATAGCCATCACTCCCAATCTAAAAATACAGCCAATCTGTGGAGCGCTTTTACCACCCCCTCCACTGCCCCATGTACACAAGTCAAGCGGTACATAGGGTGAGTAAAGCCATGAACCCGACTACAGCTCAAGGAGCCACTGCCAACAAAAGGCTGTCATGTTCAGCAGATTAAAGACAATGTAATGTTGCAGCGGTTTTGGGAATAGCATCTGGGGAAGTGACAGTGTGAAAGCAGCATCACGTTCAGGCCACAAATGCGCCAAGTCCCTCAGACCATGCAGCCAATAGTGTGCAAACATTGAGTGGTCCTACAGTATGCTTCTAGATCTGGGACATTCAACCCCCCCATGTCGTAACGCAAGGTCAGCGTGTCCCAGCTCACCCAAGGCTTCTTTCTGGCCTGAGACAAACGGACCAAAAGGGTTCGTAGATTGTCAAACATTGCAAGGGATTGTAAGACAGGGATGTTCGCAATAGGAACCGTAAGTGGGCTATACCACCATTTTCATGACCGCTATACGCACAGTAAGCGATAAAGGCAGCTGTATCCAGGGATCGATGGCCTCCAACAGCTTCAGCACCGCTTTGCCAAAATTGTCCAGTAGAAACACAGATGGGTCCATGTGGACGTGTACCCCAAAATAATGGACCGAGTCAGTCGTTCATTGTAGTGGGTGTTCCGGATGTACCAGTGTCAGGAAGGAAGTAAACAGAAATACAAGGGACTTCTCCCAATTGATGCGCAAGCCAAAATGCCCGCGGATTCGCGCAATCTCGTAGAGGACCGGGGATGAGTTTTGCTCAGGATTGCACACATACAGCAGAGTGCCATCTGTGTACACAGAGATGATCAGATTGAATTGCGGGAAACAAAACCCCCAAGTGTGCATCACATTCTCGGAGCGCGCAGGCCAGTGGCTCAGCCGCCAAGGTATACAATAAAGGTGACAGTGGGCAACCCTGTCTAGTGCCTCTCATGATATCTTTGGCACCTATGACCAATTCATTAACTCAGATGCAAGCCATCGGTTTCGTATAAAGGACCTGGACAAGGCACAAAAAGACATCTCAAACTCCAATACGGTTCAGTACCGTCCAACATAAATCCCCACTTCACTGAATCAAATGCTTTTTCGGCATCTAAAAATACAGCCAATCTGTGCAGCGCTTTTACCATCCCCTCCACTGCCCCATGTACACCAGTCAAGTGGTACACAAGGTGAGTAAACCCATGAACCCGACTGCAGCTCAAGGAGCCACTGCCAACAAAAGGCCGTCATGTTCAGCAGTCAAAAACAATGTAGTGTTGCAGCGGTTTTGCGAATAGCATCTGGAGAAGTGACAGTGTGGAAGCAGCATCACGTTCAGGCCACAGATGGGTCAGGTCCCTCGGTCCATGCAGCCAATAGTGTACAAACATTGAGTGGCCCTACAGTATGCTTACAGATTTGCGACATTCAACCCCCCCATGTCGTAAGGCAAGGTCAGAGTGTACCAGCTCGCCGAAGGCTTCATTCCGGCCCAAGACAAACGGACCAAAAGGGTTCGTAGATTGTCAAACATTGCAAGGGCTAGTAAGACAGGGATGTTCGCAATAGGAACAGGAAGCTTGGCTATACGACTATTTTCATGACTACTGTACGCACAGTAAGTCATAGAGGCAGCTGTATCCAGCAATAGATGGCCTCCAGC
Source organism: Lissotriton vulgaris (assembly GCF_964263255.1). Lineage (NCBI taxonomy): Eukaryota > Metazoa > Chordata > Amphibia > Caudata > Salamandridae > Lissotriton > Lissotriton vulgaris. The sequence goes on along the minus strand of NC_141687.1, from coordinate 784,131,766 downwards.
AGCTTCTGCACTGCTTTGCCAAAATTGTCCAGTAGAAACACAAACGGGTGCATGTGGACTTGTACCCCCAAATAACAGACCGAGTCCGTCATCCATTGTAGTGGGTGTCCCAGATGTACCAGTGTCAGGAAGGAAGTAAACAGAAATATAAGGGACTTCTCCCAATTGATGTGCAAACCAAAATGCCCATGGATTTGCGCAATCTCACCGAGGACCGAGGATAAGTTATGCTCAGGATTGCACACATACAGCAGAGTGTCATCTGTGTACACAGAGATGATCAGATTGTATTGCGGGAAACAAAACCCCCTGTGCGCATATTATTCTCAGAGCGCGCAGGCCAGTGGCTCAGCCACCAAGGCATAAAATAACGGTGACAGGGGGCAGCCCTGTCTAGTGCCTCTCACGATATGTTTGGCACCTATAACCAACTCATTAACTCAGATGCGAGCCATCGGTTTCGTATAAAGGACCTGGACAAGGCACAAAAAGTCATCTCACACTCCAATACGCTTCAGTACCGTCCAACATAAATCCGCACTTCACTGAATAAAATACTTTTTCGGCATCTAAAAATACAGCTGTGGCACTCACTTCTGGGTCTATACAAGAGATCATACTGTAGAGCGTTCCGGAAGTTGTAAGACAAGGATTAGCCAGGGATACATCGAGCCTGCTCCGGAAGCAAGCTTGCCAGATGATTAACTAGGATTTTTGTGACGATTTTTGTGTCTAGGTTCCAGAATGACAGCACTTGACAGGATGAGAAGCAATCTGCTGGTTTACCTGGTTTCAACAATGTGACAGCATAGCCTCAAGAATTGTGGGTGGCATACAACCCTCCTTGACCATCTCTTCGTATAAGGTGACCAGATGAGGGACAAGCCTGTCCTGATAGGCCTTATTGAAGGCCACTCTCAGCTAATCGGTACCGAGTGCCTTACCACTCTGCATGTCCTTCTGAGCCGTCACTATCTCCACGGATCTCCACAGGCCATGAGGTGTTCCCTGCGCAAAAAGGTGAGCCACTTCATGATAATTTGTTCAAGATAATCTGTCATGGCCTGGTCGTCATGTGAGAATCGCAACGTATATAGGTCCACGTAGTAACGGCTGAACCATTCTGATACATGTCCCGTTGAATACAGTGACTGCCTTTGCTCATACGGTACCACCAGGATTGTGCCTTTCTCATACCAAGGCTGCAATGGCAATGTCAGCGTAGCACCTGGACGTTCTCCCTCACCATACCCCTTCACATCCGCGTACTTCCCTAAGTGGTTAACTTCACTTTGTGCAGGAGGTCCTGTTCTGCTGTCTCCCTGTTTCTCTGCTCCAAATCTGCTATATGCACCTCCAACTGCCACAGCTGACCGCACAGTGACTGAAGCACTCCAGCTTGTTTTGAAATTGTGACCCTCCTCGGAAGTACACTTTAAAGACTTCCCAAACCGTGGTGAATGCTTCCACAGAACCAATGTTAATATGGAAATATTAATCTATGGCCTGTGCCAGCTCCTCCATGAACACTGCGCCCAGAAGAGAATACGGCGGAAACTGCCAGGCAAAAGCAGGAGGCCGCGGACTTCGTAATTCCAACTCCAGCAACATCGGAGTGATCTGAATAAGTGCACGTCAAGTGTTTACATCACTTTATGCAGAGCACCAAACTCTGAGACAGCAACCAAAAGTTAATGCATGTGTGGATGTCATGCACTCTCGAGTAGTGGGTGTAGCTACTTGTGGGGGACCGATGGCGCCAGACGTCTAACAAGCCTAGAAGGCCTTGTGGAGCAATTAGCATACGGGCATAGCGCACAATTTAAATCGCAACCCCACATCTGAAGCTAATCTCTCCACTGAGCTAGCCCAGCGTGCAGTATGTGGTAAAACTGAGGGTCGTCATTAATGGGACCTCCACAAATAACACTGTCATTTCATCCTTAGAGCAGCGAACCACCTCATATCTACCATTTGGATTCATGTACACCCATTGAAGTTTTTTGCCGGAGTCCTTCCAAACCCAAATGAGCATATCCCTAGTCCATAAATGTTTTTTTAAAATATATTATGTTTATCTATTACATTACAGCCCTGAAGAAGTCCATTTATATCTGGACAAAACTTGTCGGATGTCCTCCCTTTGTATATGTGAAGTATTTTAAAGAAAAAGAAAATAAAGAGAAGATTTACATTTATTAATATTATTCATTTTTTTATTATTTATTGGACTTTGCATAACGAAACAAACGTGGTGCACCTCTGAATCTCATTTTGCTCATTTATATATGTATTTCGATGACACCGAAATGATTCTTTCTCTTACTGATAATTCTAATGCTTCAGGCCTTGTTCCATCAACCATGCCCAACTGTTCATCTCTGGTTCATTGGTAGAAGGCTAATAACATTTTCAAATGCAACCCATCAAAAAACAAACTTCTTCTTATATCTCCAGAGATCATAAATAAAGCTTCCTGTTCATGGCCCTCCTTGCTGGGCTCTGTTTCAGTGCCATCCTCAATAGTACTCAACGTGCATATACATATTGACACTAATTTGTTGTTAAACCCATAGGTTGGCATCATGCCAAATCTTATTTTTGCAGTTAACGATAAAAAAACCACTATGGCTAGCATCATGCCCTAGTCGTAAATGGGCTGGTCCAGTCTGGACTGGACTATGGCAATGCCATTTTCCTAGCTATGTTTGAACTCTTCTGCACCCGTTACAACTGGTGCAAAATGTTGCTGCTCATCTGGTTTTTGATTTACTGAAATATTCACACATTTTCCCAGTTTTAAATCCGTTTCAGTGGCTACCAATTAAAAGTCACATCTTGTTTCAAAATGTTCATTGTGCATGCTTAGCCATACCCCCCACTCCTCCCATTAATGTTTGTTATCCATCCCCAGGTCACCCACGGTTACTTTTGGAGACCCTGCATAGGCTTGGACGTCTTTACCTATTTTTCTCCGCACAGAAACAGCATTGCTGCAGGTCAGAAAACATCAAAAAAAGTTTCTATTCATATAGCAAGTAATAGACATATTAAGGCGATGTCTCATTCAAAATGAAACTAGTGCCAAAAAGATTAGGTGAACCTATGCTGCACCCCACTACACACCATGGACTCTATTTACTTTTGCGTGGGATATCAAACCACTTTTGTATTACTTCTTTTATGCTGCTTCAGCGCATTTTTCTCACATATGAAGCCTGGCTGCACTACATATCACACAAGTGACGTGGATAAAGATACGTGGATCAAGATGTGGCAGAGGAAAAGTGGCCTAAATCTGAGTTTTCTGTAACCACTTTTTTCCTGTACGTCCATCCTAAATTACAAACCCAACGTGCATGCCATCTGCCAGAGATGGACTCTGGGAACACCTCATCTGGCCAGTTAGGATCCACTCAACTGTTGCTTCTCAACTCATATATGAGCGAAATGCATGCCGCTGGTCCCAAAGGCCAACTTTTGCACCTGGAGTGCTTGAAAGGGGTTGTTATGTGCCTTGTGAGTAGTTACCAAGTGCTTATGATAGTCACCTTAACCGGACACTCACCTTGTAGAAATCCTTTCTACTGAGAGACCGGATATTTCAGCCTTTATGCCCATCCAATCCCTTTGTTCCTTGGAATAATTTCTAATAAACAAAGCCATTCCATCATTGTCTTTTTAGAAATTAACACAAGAACTCAGCAGCGCAATTTAGCACAGTAACTACATTAAAATTAATATATGACACGTAGAAGGTTGCCAGATAGGTACCCATAAATATAATGAGTACCCTTCACCCATTCCTATAACCTAGAAATCCCTATCAGGTGCATTGGTTCAGCTGAAACAATAAAAGACTATAAGTCCCACAATGCACGGATCTATTAAATGGAAGCCTAGCACCAAAAACATGGCGCCCAGTGAATATGAAACAGGCAATCAACATGTTCACTTATCTCTGTATTCCCGATTCCTTGGCATATGGCAAGAGATGGGAAAAATGAACACACTAAAGACAAAACGTTGAATCGTTTGACTGTGCTAATCATACATTTGGTGTTATGATGTCTTAATGTGGTATTTGTGCTTTCAAATAATTAAGTTAAAGTTAGCAGTTGGCAGCGTCATGGGAATAAACAAAAGCCTCCCGGTTCTTTTTCTCTGCTTGGCTATCAGCAGTTGCTTTGATCCCTCCCGGTGACAACTGACTCCATTTAACACAGCACTGTAATTCTACTAGCGGTGTAACAAAGCCCTGCTTTCTGCTTCCTCGTCACAAGGTGCCCTTTGCCCCCATTATACTTGGCCGCATTTTTCGGCAAGTTTTCCCTCATGCGGACATAATGAATCCGCATGAGCAGAAAATTGATACATTGTATATTTAATGAAAAACACATCTTCGCAAAAAGATGTGGTTTTTTGGTGGTTTAACGAAATGTACTGTTTCGGCGCAACGATTCCGTACCCAGCCCCAGGATTAATCAAGTACAATATTTCTGATCTGAAATTCCCAACTAGATCCCGGAGGTCTTTAAATTGATGACTGGACTTTTCATAACGTTTAGCTAAGGATGTGCACTGTACAAACATGATCTTTTTTGGTATAGCACACATCCTCCTGAGCTCCAGTATTTCAAGGCCTGCATACAAAGGTGTACATCCACTGGGTTGTACTGTTCCTTCTTCCAACACTGGCAGCCAATGAGTGAATAGATTCTAAAGTGTGGCAATCACGCCCAAAGAAAATGGTCGCCAGACAGCAAAAGAGGATGAGGGACCGCGTAAGCCAGGTACTTATCCACCTGCGGCCCTCTTACCCCAGGTGCGCCTGCCCCGGAAGCCCACCTTGCTCCTGGAGGCGAGCTAGAGGTAGCCAGCCAGCCGGCTGCGATCCCCTACAACCGGATGGTATTGGGGGGAGGGGAGGGGTCTGTGAGGCATGGAGACTGAGCGCTAGGCCTCTGCCTGCCTAAATGGCTGCCCTGCATGTGCTGCCGGCACCCCCAATAAGTCTGTTGCCCTCATTCCCCTTCTCCTGCCTTCCACCATCACTCTGTCCATATCAAACAGATTACTTTCTTGACGTCTTTATCATGTTTCCCCTCTCACTCTAGTCTCTCTTAGTCTTTTCTTATTCCCTGTTTGTCACCATGGGCCTTCGAGCTTCTTCTGAGGTCGTTATCTTAATACGATTCTGGAGGCAGTATAAGAGACCAACGCTCCATAGTATGTTTCTTTACTGCATCAAAGCTCTTTGAAGAAACCATAAAGTGGTGCAAGCATACTAAATGGATGCAGGCCCCATCCAGCTACTGAGTCGTTTCAATGGTGGTTCCTTGAAAGGGACAGGGCGGGAAGGACGGATGCACCATGCAGACTCCCTAATGCAAACATTCGATATTGGGCCATGCTTTAAGAGACACACCCTTGTGGAAAACGTCTCTGCAAAGACAAACGATGCAGGAGGGCAGGCTATGACTACCCTGCACCATCAAAGGGTGCAAGAAGATAGTGTATGAGGGCCCTGAACAGTCAAAGGGTACCTGCAGGCAGGCAGTCTGCACCATCAAAGTGTGCATTCAGGCAGGTGATGAGGGCCCTGCACAGTCAAAGGATGCATGCTAACCGGCTATGATGGCTCGCCCGGCACCATCAAAGGTAGGCTATGAGGAATCTGCACCACCAAAGGGTGCATTCAGGCAGGCTATAAGGGCCCTGCACAGGCAAAAGGTGCATGCATGCAGGCTATGAGGGCCCTGTGCATCAAATGGTCCCTGCAGGCAGGCTATGAGGAAGATGCACTATCAAAGTGTGCATTCATGCAGGCTATGAGGTGGAGCCCTGTCAAGGACTGCAAATAATACCTGAGTGGGGCTTTCACCGCCCTCACCTAATAACTCAATTACTTACACTAAGGACGAGTGGGAAATGCCCCGATGGGTGGGTCCAAGCAAGTCGCTAAATAAAATTATGAATGTTGCACAGAATCCGACTCATAAAGCTGCACGTAAAAGCAACATTGGCAATGCATTAATCATAATAAATCTAGATCATGATATGAAACAAAAATCTGAATCACAATAAATTCAGAACTGTATCCATGCAAGCTTTCCAGGATGAATTTTACCCAGCTCATAAACGATGTGAACATCTGTGCGTGAAAAGAGCAGAGACAAATTAATATCAAAAATTGCATGCCAGGTTCACCCACCAGCAATAATCCTTGCAGGGATGAAGTGACACACACCATCCTGACCAAAGGCTTGATCAGAGGTTGGTGGGAAGGATACGCCATTGGAAATGGGATTAAATGCCCGGTCAGTCAAACTCCCCGTCCCCCCACCTCACTTAGAGACCAGTGGACCTTACGCTTTCTGTTGGTCGAGCCCCCGTTGGCTCAATCCACAGAAAGCTTACTACGATGGGCCGACAGATTATGGGCCGTCAGAGTGACGCCATCAAAACGCCCACACTATTTAGAGCGGATGGCATAATATTTTTTACTGTCCCCTAGGAAAAGCCTGGCAATTAGGTGCGGAGAAAACAAAAATGACACCCCACACCACAGGAGTAAACTTCCAGGATGTGGGTCTCCTTAGTTTTTGTTTTTCCAGGGTGTGGGCTCATTAGTTTTAGTTTTTCAGAAACAATCTTCTAATAAACTGGAAACAGTGCCGCTACCTTACGGAGGGCCATTTTATCATGTTTGCACTATGTTTTAACTGATGGTTTTTAAAACTGACGTGTTGCACTTGTGTTTTTTAAATTTGTTGAACTTGAATCTGATGCACTTTAGTTATCTTGATCTAAAATACCTATGCTGTACTTTGTTGGCGGCGCTGGCTCCCTAGCGGTCTCCGGCGCATACCCCTTGGCTCAGCCAATCACGAAGGGTGGGGGAAGAGCCTAAGGCAGGGACCCGGTATTTAAATCCACTATGGCGCGGGAGCACCGGTGGCGCGCCAAGGCAAGCCCGTCTGCGCCCGTCCGCGCCCTGACGGACCTAGGGGCCAGACACCCTGCCCAAATCCTTACGTATTTTTCAGATGAACTCAGAGATCTTCACCGGGCCTCACTTCCACTAAACCCGGACACTAACAAGGGCCTGAGTCAGAACAAAATCCGTCAGACACGGAAAGCTTGCCCAGAAATCTCAGATCACATCTCTCATACTCCTTCCTTACCATACCTAAGCACACAGCATTACATGTATACTATTTAAATACATGTTCCCTAGTTAAACATCAGCTTGATGTTTTTATGCTTCTAGCAGCAGACATTTTCTAGGTAACAGAAACTTGGCTGACTTCTGATTCCACTCCAGACATCTTGGCTGCACTGCCCAACGACTATTACATCCTTCATGTGGATCATCCACCTGGTAAAACGGGTGGTGGAGTAGCAGCAATTATTCACTGCGACCATAAAATCACTGCAATCTCCTCTTGGAACCTTGCGGCAGTGAATAACATGGTCATCAAGCTGGACTCCAATTCAGCCCCGCTGATCTGTGTTGTGATATATAGGCCCCCTCAGCACATACCTCTGTTTCCCCTACTATTAAGTGAACAAATGGCTAATATGGTAACAAACTACACAAACATAGTGCTAATCAGTGACCTAAACTACTGGTTTAATGATGCACTTGGTGGACCTCATTCAGAGGAATTGACTGATTTATTAACTAACCTCAATTTTACTCAACATCTATCCTCAGCCACACATATTAAAGGTCACACACTGGACCAAGTCTGGACCACTAACCTTACAGTGTCTGTTCCTATGATCTTGCCGTGCCTATGGTCAGACCATCACCTTATAACATTTTCAGTAACAGTGCCTACTAGCAGTAAGACTCCCTTGATTGAGGGGGGTGTGATTAGGAACTGGGGCATCCTTAATAAACAGGAATTTCTGAACTCATTAGCTAGCTCAACTCCAACTTTCGATCCGGATGTTGATCTCTATGAAGCAAACATCTCAGCATAGCTCTTAACAGCCGGTGACATGTATGCCCCGCTCAAAAAATTTAAACAAGACCGTCGCTCTGATGCACATAAATGGTTCTCTGGAGAACTAAGAGAACAGAAACTAGCACTACGCCAAAAAAGAAAGGAGCTGGAGATTAAATTACGCTCTTGAAGATAAGCTCCTCTATTCAGAGGCACAGAAAGAATATAAAAAAGCGATTAGTGCAGCAAAAGTCTCCCACTTCTCCACTAGAATTTTAAACTCCCGTAATAAATCAAAGGAAATTTTCTCAATCGTGAATGAGTTGTCTAATGCCGATAGAGTCTCAACTAAATCCATCCCCACTCAGGATCTTTGCGACTCTCTGAATAACTTTTTTTCTGAAAAAAAGTTCCACGTTCAATGCCAGTATTCCACTCTCTGTCTCCAATAAGTCATCCTCTGTCACATCTTCAAACGCTCTCTCGCTGGATCACTTTCCGGCCGTTAGCACTCATGCTTTTCTGGACTTATTGTCCAAAATAAAATATGGTTCCCCCATGGACTGCTGCCCACTGCACATTCTAAAAGAAACTTTCTCTGCCCTGCCCAAGTCTTCTATGACCCTTTTGAATGAGTTGCTTTCACAGGCCCGCATCCCTAAAGTATTCAAAGAGGCTATTGTGGTCCCTCTCCTAAAAAACCCGGAGCAGACTCACTAAATTCTTTAAATTACCACCCTATATCCCTGCTACCTTACTGAGTCAAAATCTTGGAAGCCCACGTGGCTAAGTGCCCGTCTAATTTTATGGAGCACTCCGGCTACCTAGATCCACATCAGGCGGTATTTCGCCCCACACATTCTACGGAGTCAGTGATACTGGCAGTCCTGGATGATTTGCGTGGAAAAGCGGATAGAGGTATCCCACAGGCCCTGGTGCTGTTAGATCCATCTGCCGCATTTGACACGGTCGAGCACAGGATACTGAGGGACCGTGTCAGACAGGCTGGCATTCTGGGCCCAGCTCTTAACTGGATTGAATTCTTTCTCGAGGGTCGTACTCAAGCAGTACGCTTGGCCACATTTACAGCACCCAAGATAACTTCAACATGTGGGGTCCCACAGGGCTCCTCATTATCCCCCCATCTGTTTAAACTTTACCTCCTCCCTCTGATTCAGTCTTTGAAGGAAAGGAATGTGACTACATTTAACTATGCCGATGACCTACAGCTTACATTTGCCATTGATAACTCCCCCAATTCAGTTATCGTCTTCCAGGAAACAATGATTCACATTCGCCACTGAATGGATCGCAATCATCTGAAACTCAACCCAGGCAAGACTGAATTGGTGCTAACAGGAAGGAGCCAGATCTTGTGGGGCCCACACTATTGGCCAGCAGAACTTGGTTCTCCCCCTGAGCCCTCCACCTCTGTAAAAAGCCTTGGGGTTATTATAGATAACGATTTATCACTAAAAACCCAGGTCGGCACACTGGTATCAACTTGCTTCTTTCAGTTATGAAAGATCCGAAAGATCAGCTGTCTGCTCACTCATGCAGTGCTGATACAGGTGGTGATAGCTATGGTACTATCACACCTGGATTACACCAACTCGATCTACCTGGGGATGCTACTCTTCTTGACCAAACGGCTCCAGATGGTGCAGAACCAGGCAGCAGGAGTGATCCACCAACAACCAAGGTGGCAATCTGCCAGACCTCTTCTAAAACAACTACACTGTCTTCCCATCTCTCAACGGCCAGCCTTCAAGACAGGTTGCCTAGTTTTTAAATTGTTACACAGCCAGAGCCCCAAATTCAATAACAACCTGTTATCCAGGTATACTCCCTCCCGTAACCTCCGCTCAAAGCATCTCCTGTTACTAACACTTCCTGCTTTCAAACGGAAGCGGCAAGGAGGCTGTTGATCCGCATATCTGGCCCCACGAATGTGGAACTCGCTTCCCCTAGAGATCCGGTCATGCACGGAACTACTGAGATTCAGAAAGTTGCTCGAAACATGGCTATTTGAGCAGGCACACAACTAATATTCCCCCCCCCCGGTTCTGACCATTCCCAGAGTAGTACCATGAAACCTCTTGGTGTACGTGCGCTTTATAAGTTCCTTATAACATTAACGTTACACATAAACAAAAAAGTTAAAGATTTGGTGAACGGCGATTATACCGACAGCTGCAGTGACCAAGGTACATAGATGACCACAGGGCCGGTGGTCACCTATACGGAGTACCGGCAGGATAGCAAACTTAATGTCCTCTGCCATCCTGATGGATTACATCTGCTAAACACAAAATGAGACCCTAAGTCTAAACTAGAGGAATCAAACACACCCAACACAGATAATCATGCTCATAAAAAGTCACTTGTTAATAAGAGTAAAAATACACAACTTCCCAGATATAGCAGTGGAGAATGACTTAGAGCAAGGAAGGACAGGTGACATATTTTTAGAACACCCACATAAAATACATTTGTACACCATGACTCCAAATGGAACTAATGTAACTAGTAAGAACCTTATACAAAGCAGATGCCAATGTGGGCGTGAAATTAGCTAATTACAATTTGCTCAGGCTTTGGCAATGTGCCAGTGAGCAATTTGCACTGACACTGAGCTGCAGTCTCGGAATGAGGAATAACGCGCTGCTGACCTTTGAATAGAGATCAAGCACTAACTAGGAGTGATGTCCCTCGTGTTGAAGAATGCAACACAGCAGTGCTATTTATCCTCCCGCTCTGCAGCAGTTTTTACCTGCCAAGCGCAATTTGAAACCAAATCACAATACTGTTCGTGTGAAAATGGAGCTTTGCACCCAAAACAGGATTTGCAACCCAATTAAAATCAGGGTCCAGAGGTCATTCTGAAACCTCTTACCTTGAATGCGCCCACATGATGCATGTAAATATGGGAGGGAGTTTGACAAAAACTTTCTTTTTGTAGAAAAAGAAACCTAAAAATTATGGAATGACTCCCTTTTAAGAGATATGTGTTAGCATCACTACACCCTTATTTAATATCCGGCGAATTGGTGTGTGGGGGGGGGGGGCTTTAAGATGAAAAACTACTTGTGAGAAATCCGATCTCACAAGGTATCAACTGGATCCAAAGAGATGTGCAAGTATTATTACCTTTTGAAAATGGTTTGGCTATTACTCTACATTCGCATCATAGAAGTAAGTGGGGCCTTGACATTCGGCATCAGAGTGAAGTCAACAAAACAATCACAACAAATCAGCGAAAACAAGAGGGCACCAGAAGAGCAGCATCTTCAGCTGGGGAGACAGGTGCTGCAGCAGAGTTCAGCCTTAAACCCCTTCCCTGTGCATGTATTTGTGAGTTTATCCCTGCCAGAGAACTGATTTTCGTGTCTGTCAGCTGCAATTTACCTGTCCAGCTGCAAACTACATAATCAAGATAATAGACCAACCTGCTTATTTCCAGATAAAATACCACGCACCCCAAGTCTCTCGAGCTTTCACCCTTTGAGAAGGGTCAGTTATGGCTGCCGCCTGAAGCCACCACTTCAAGTCTGTGTGTTATTATCCTACAAGTAAATGGCTGTCTCTGTTGACGTGTTGATGCGGCGCGTGGCCAGCGGTGATTTGGAAATTTTCCAATCTTACTTTTTGAAGTTTTGAAAATAGTACAAATAACAACAAAAATGAAGTTATATATTTTTACGCTGGTGTATGTGTGTTTAGCTGCACTACTTTCCCATCAGTCGACATTATATTAGTCAAATGTTATCACTGCTGCAATTTGTACTATACTCCAAAGTCCATTGTCTTCGGTAATGTACGCAGGTCTTGAGACATTGTAATTCTATGACCTATGTAATAATATGCTCTTATTCTCTAGCAAGAATGATGATAGCCCAGGCCACAAAGCTCACACCTCTTAATGCTTCTGCTGAGTGTGCCCCAGCATGGAAACAGCACCAGGGCTGCCTGCTGTGAGAAAGATAGGACAGTCCTATATTTTTGTGTGTAGAGACTGCAGTCTACTCCTAAAATACCTTTGTGCATAGCAAATAATCGTAAACTTACAAAAAAAAGTGTAAGTTTACCTTTATGAATCAAGCCATTAGGCCTTAATATGGGGTAGGTCAGAGTCAGTGGTCAAGTGTCCCTGCAGAAAGAGAAGAGCATTTCAGCTTGTAAATGGTAGTGCTTGGGACTATAAGGGGGCCTCTTTTTGGGGCCCCCAAATTTGCTCTCAGACAGGCTTTCATGTCAGAAAGTCCGTCATGGGAAGCCTGTGGCAAACAGAGAATTGTCATCACAACAGCGGACACACTGTCCATTGGGATTACGGACTGGTCTCTGACTGGCCAACGGGCTCCTTCAGTCCATCGGAATCCAGCCGGAATAACTGGCTGGTTTAAATTGTAACTAGGCGGTTGAAATTGAAACCAACGCTCTTGGTAGGAAAGCCTCCAACCTTTCCGACCGAGATCATAATAGGCCCCTTTGTGAATCAAAAGAATATTGGCATTTTAAATTGCTAGTCACTGTAACATCACAAGAAAAGCCAGGAATATGTAAGGATTAAACAAGGATTTCAAAGATTCAATTCCCATAGAATATAAAATATCCAGGGCCGTACTGAGAACCATAACTGGCCCTGGCAAAGTGCTCGGCCACCCTTCCTCCCCCCCACCGGGGGTTGGTGGTGCCGTCGAGCTCTTTGCAAGGGCCGGTTTTCGGCTGATTTTCTTACAGGGCCGATATTGCAGCAATGCTGCAAAAACGGCCGTGAAACAAAAACGGCCCCCAGGGGCCCAATACCGACCCCCACCTGTGCGGGCCACCGGGGGATTGTCCGGTGCCCGTTTTGGCCAGTCTGGCCCAGAAAATATCCCATCTTTATTCATGAAAGCTAGGTCACACAAGGGGGCTGATTACAATGGTGGAAATATTGCCACAGCGGGGCCGGAGGAAGCAATCGTTCCGCCATCATTATGAGATTTACCAGTGGCGGTTTCTACATGGGGGCGTTTGGGCGCCGCCCCCCCTGCCTTCTCGCCGTGCGAGAAGAAGGCAGAAACAAATGGTAGTTATTTATTTATAACTACCATTTGTTTCTGCCTGCCCTTCTCGCACGGCGAGAAAGCAGTCAGCAGATTAGAACTGCTTCCTGGTTACTCGAGTCGAGCCTCAGGGCAGGGGGGAGTGGCTTGGGGGAGTGGCTTGCCCACTGTTGTGAATACAGACTGTTTGGACAGCCTGAGAGGCTGTCCAAACAGACAGTATTAGCAACAGTGGGCAAGCCGCTCCCCCAAGCTCCTCCCACTCTCCGTTCTGCAGGATGCAGACTAGGAAGAATTACGCAGTTAGGGCAGCCGGCCGAACCAATCAGCGCCGGCTGCCATGGAGGGGAGGGAGGCAGCCTTCAGTGACGAACGAGGCGGCATTCAAAATCCAGGACGGCGGGAGCAGTCTCGGGACTCGAGTCGGGAAGCCAAGGTAAGTTTTTTATGTTTAAATTAATTTTAAAATTAACCTTGTCTTCAATCATTTACTATAAGCGTAGCTATTGGGGTATGTTTTTGCCTGCAGCGGGTTTATGGGCATGCTCGTTTAAACACGCTGCAATTAAATATATAATTGGGAAGCCCTGCAAATTTTTGTGCAGTTTGCAGCGTTGCGCTTGACTTTGCAAAAAAAAATGTGATAGCCCACTGGTAAATTTATGACGCAGCATTGCGTAGTTTGAATGCCACCATGAGGGTGTTGCATGACTGGGCGTGGCGGTCCCAGGAATCACACGAATGTAGACAGATTGTATCATCATGGCAGTCCTAGGTAATTATGATAGATATAATGTCTGGCAATGTGCTTAACTAAGCTTTGATAGTTTGAGCTTCTACGAAATCCAATCTACACGGACAGCATTCCTGGGCTACTTCTGCCATGTCAGAACACAGATGCAAAACGTCAGCACGGCCTTTACTTTTAGCTCAGAGAATACCAATCAGATAGGATGTGTTTCACTGTTTCTGTCATGCTTCAATTCATTCGGAGCTTAATAGTGCTCACTACATCGTTTTCCTCATTTCCACGGCCCGCATAGCCATGTTTTATGTTGTCACGGTGTTACAGTGTTTAAAATAAACGTGTAATTGGGAACAGCAACCAGTGTGAGCAATCCAGCATTGATATACCCGCTCCTTCTTAAACACACGAACGCCATCTTTTTTGTTATAATTCCTTTTCACATTTTTACTCACTTAAACTTTAGGTTTTCCGACCGTCTTTAGGAAAAGGAAAGACCTGTTTAGTTTTAGATATATGATTCAAAATACTCTGCTGTTACAGAGCAGCTCCATCATTAACATATTAAATGTCATAACAAAACTGTATTAAGAAAATGTCAGACGGGTTCTTATAAAGCCAATGTAAATTAATATATATGTACTAGTGGCATTGTTAAGGGCAACATGTTTAAAAAGTTTGAGTCCTCACTATCACTGTGCTTCATAAACCTTGCTTTCTCAAATTTGCTTTAAAATGCACTATTTGCGAACTATTTTTTCAAAGTTCTTCAGGGGCAGAACCCTCGAACCCTCCTTATGATGGTCGGGCTTTTTTCGAGCCTTGCGCGCTCTTCTGTGCAACTTTCATCCCCAACTTTTACGCCCTGCCACTTTCAAATGTCACCAGCCGCCACTGAGATTTACCCCATCACATTATGATGGCGGTGGGTACAGCAGCGGAGGGAAAGTCTAGCCGCTGCTTTTCCGCCGGTAGTAATCGTCGCAATTGCCTGTGGAGCGATCAGCATGCTCACAATGGCGGCGGAGCCTAGCATGCTCCGCCGGTACAATTATGATGCCGGCGGAAGCCAGCCTTTCCGTGGCAGTTGAACCGCCATTGTAAGGCTGGTGGAGAATGTCTTCCGGGGCCCATTGCGGGCCACCGTTGTGTTGGGGGAGGTGTGGGTGCCCTGGGAGGTACCTATGTTACCCCCCTACATTTCACTGCCCCATGTGGCAGACATAGTGTAGTGCTTGCCACGTAGTGCAGTGAAATGCACAACATGCTCCTTCCAACAATAGGGCGGTGCTGCTGTCAGCAGCCACCGCAGCAATGTTAAACATGCGGAATCCGACCACAGCGGTAGCGGTCCCATCATAATTGAATAGGCGGGACTGCTGAATGCATGGCAGTCGGCCCCAATCACCACTACGGTGGTGGGCGGATCAAATTCGCCCCCCATCGTAATCGGCCCCAAGGTTCTTATCCTGAGGAGACCCTTAAATTAAATCCGGTTGAAACATAATAACAGTACATAAAGGGTGCTAAAGGATTCTTAAAGATTAACCAAGGAACACTATCAAAAACACCTTTTTACACTTATGAAATTGTGAAAGCAGTGTCCACAAGTGTTATTTTCCTAACCCCAAAAATGCAAATAAGGGAACATTCAAGTTAACATTTTTAATAACATATTTACGTATTTATTTATTCGAAGTTTTTATATAGCACCGTGTCACAGGATATGTATTCAAGTGCTCTGCAGAGAACAAAACAATTTACATGGGCATGAAGAGAGGAAATAAATAGGAGGAGCGGAGTGAGAAAAAGGAAGGGGAGACACCTGAAGTAGTATACAAAACTAATTTGGAATAGTGTTTTTTTGCAATTTTTCTATCCATTAACGATAACATTAGTGTTCATCAAAGTTGACTCACGAATAACCCAATCTCGGTTTAACTATACTCAACTGCTGGTGACGGTCTTTTTTCTCCAGTAAATCATGATTGCTTTTAAAACGGTGTTTTTTAAATATTGGATACTTCTGTAACTTGACAATTAACCCTCTGTTCACTGCGTAAATCCTTATTACCAGTGCTTAATTTGTAAAAGAATGAGTGCCAATGCCTAAAGCTCTTCTCCTGAGACGCCTAGTAAAAATCAGAGAGCTGAACACCAAGTCAGCATTGACTCTTCTTTAAACCGCTCAAGACACAGCTGCCCTTTACCTCACTTCTGCTGATCCCTGCTTTTTCTTTTTGTGCCCGTTTTTCTCTCTTTCTCTTCCTCTTTCTTTCTGCTTTGTGTGTTTTTACATTGCCTGCTCACTGTTAATGTCTGATGAGGAAATATATGTGCTAGCCCCGGAAAATTAATACTGGTGGCTCCACCACCAACAACTGGCTCAAATTAAGCACTGCCCATTACTAAAGTATTTTGGATTAGGTGTTTCATTTTATTATTCTGAAATTACAATTGAGTAATTTGCTTGTAACCTAATTAGTACTGTGGAGATCTAGCTGGGTATGTTTTATGTTGTGTTCATGAATAATAGGTGGGCACACAATAAAGTTGATGTAGGACTAAAAGGTTATGCAAAACGATAGTTGCAGAATTTCACAAGTATGAGAATGGGTTGTAGAATTTGAAATTAAACTTAGACATGGAACCTGAAACAGGTGGATAACTGCACATTTGCAGGAGCCCACACCTCAGGGCCTGATTAACAAAGGTACACCTCTGGGCCTGATTCACAAAGGTAAAGTTAGACCGAAGGTCTAACTTTAACCCTGAAGTCAAACTTTACATCTAAAGTCTAACTTTACACTTGAAGTCTAGGTTTAGACCTAAAGTCTAACTTAAAATACAAGTCTAACTTTACTACTTATCAGTATTCACAAAGGTAAATTACTACAAGTAAGTGTAGTAACTTACCTTTGTGAATATCGAAATGTAGTAAAGTTAGACTTTTGATCTAAGTTAGACTTAATTTTAACTTCAGATGTAAAGTTAGGCTTCAGGAGTAAAGTTAGACCTCAGGTGTAAAGTTAGACTTTTGTTTTAACTTTACCTTTGTGAATCAGGCCCTCAGATTGTAGGTCATTTGGCCTATGTGGGTGCTTGATAAATGAAGGTCGTTTCTCAGTTTGTTTTTACCATCAGAGTACCAGGAGAACACCATGTTACAGTGCACAGTCATGGCATAACTTACTGAAAGGCTGGCTTCTGCAGTACCGCACTGTTCTTACTGCGTTGGCTATCATTCTCTGCAAGAAAGAGACAATGCATTAGAAAATAAGAAATAAAAGGTCAAAAGGAAACAACACGGTTTACTGAAGCTTATTTGCCCATTGCCAATTCTTCACCTTGCAGCTTGCATGCTTCGCTTCTGGGATTTATGGCTGCTGCAAGCTGGAGGACCCATAGATGAGTAGTGCTAGATACAGTCACATTCAAAATGATAGCCAATTTCACTCTTATTTCACTTAAAATGTTAACGTCAGCATGCCAGTTGGAAGAAAACCCACATTAAACCTAATTGACATTCACTTTGTTAAAGGGAAAGTTTCGGTCTATAACGTAATCTTTGGCTTCTTATCCAGCTGAAATTGGGATTCAGGAAGTGATCTGTTTGTGAATGCACTTGAAACAGACTGGTTTACTAATTCAACTACTAGAGGCCTTGATTCTCTCTTTCCTGGCACTATGTATGTATGTGTATATATTGGGAGAAGATCGTATATTGTGTACATCATCACTGTATTGGTTGAACAGTGGAGCCCCTTGTAAATGAGCAGATCTTACAGCAGACCCGTGATCACTTAGATACCTGGACTCAAACCCTTAATCTTGGGAGGGAGAGTCTAAGACCATAACCACTTGACCAGAAGTGACTTGCTACACTACCCTACAGGGCAGAGAATACAGATCCAAAGTTGACTGGACAGGGGTTTACCAGATTTTATCATAACACAGTACATGAGACACAAAAGCTATATTCTGGGAAGTCAAGATGAAATGCATTGGTGAAAAAGAAGTAGAAGGGTCACGCTTCAGATGTGTAAAAGTCATGTTTTGGCTAAGGATGGTGGCCCAGAGGAGGTAGTTGTATCAGAGTAACTATGTGCCCCACTTCAGCAAGCGCAGAGGCTGTCTGGAAGATAGCTCAGCAGTAAATGGGGAAGGTGATCACATTATTACAGCGACTGCCTTGCTAGTACAGCTGAAGGGTATTCCACTGTCATGCACAGATTGAAAAGAGTATATCCTTGATATGGCCACCTTTCAGGACTCAGAGATTTTAGGTTGAGTGGTTTTGGTGGGGGTTGGGAAGTAATAGGTAGTGGGCTTGTTACAGCGCAGAACGTACATGCAAGAAATCATTGAATGATAGAGTATGAAGACAGCTGCATGAGCCACATGTGTATAAGATAGCATTGTATGCCTCACATTTTTCCTACATTGCTCGCAAAGTCCTGAAGGAGCCAACAGGACTGGTGCAGCTCTGTGTTTAATGGAGTTTTAGATTACAGGGTGAAGGTTAGGCAGGGTGGGTTAAGGTTTTTAGTATGGCCTGTAAATTGGTGGGATCGATTTTCATGAGGTAGGTAGAGCTGCATAGCTATGAGTGTACAGTTTGTTCATCAGGGCCGGTATTACTATAAGGGCACACTTACCCTGTTTGCGCCATGGTGCACCTTCAAACAGGTGTGCCAGATGTAAACAGGGAAAGAGTGCCCGATTATGGTGAATTGGCTGCCCTCAGGGCAGTCGCAAAAAAGGGCTGCCTGGGGGCATTGCATTCAAGTTAAATACTGAGCTTCATGTTTCACAGGGCGGGAGGAAACCTTCAAGAGGACTTAGAGATCCCCTTGTAAGCGGGTGCAATGAGTGACTGCAGCTACCTGCAAGGGGTGGGGTCCACAGGACTCCCATTTATTCCTCAAGAGGACTGCCCTCAGGGGGCACACTGACAGTGAGATAAAATGAAAGGAAAATGGGTTTTGCAAAGCGCAAATAGTTGCCCGGAGGCGTCCAAGCGCTGTAACTAAAAGGAATTCCCACAGATGGACGGATAGTACAGAAGGATGGAGAGGGACAGTGCAACAACTTTCTGTGGCGTACTGTCAGTGTGCCTCCTGAGGGCATGATTGTAATACGGCACGCTCTCAGAGGCAAAGTAATTTATCAGTTGCATGGAGCCACGCTCCCATGCAAATGAGGGAATGCCCTCTAGAGTTAGTGCTGTTGTATTACAGAAGGGGCCCACAAGGGCTGTGGCTCCTTCTGTAATACCAAAGTGCCCGGAGATCACAGAATGGGTGGATATGCCAGTTGAACCCCTGGGGCACTTTCTGTAACCCTGCCCCGGGTATCTATATGGCATGTGGGCAACTGCATGCTCCCAAGTAACAGGAATAACTCACGCACCAAACAATGCACATTTTTATGGACCTTAAATTCGAAAAGAGATTTGCATAGCAATGTGTTTTAGGCATGTACTAAGGGTTTATGTGGTTGCAAACCCTCCACATTGCTAATTTTTAGGGTATTCGACTGCAGAAATCCTTGTGGTTCTGCACTGAGCCAATTTTATGATTCAAAAAAGCTGCTCTGAATCACGAAATGGGTTTCCAAATGGTTACCAATTGGAAAGGGGTTTGTTTTTTGCATCCCTTCCTACCACCGAATATGTCTCCTTTGTATACATGGTTCGTGACCGAAATTCT
Source organism: Lissotriton vulgaris (assembly GCF_964263255.1). Lineage (NCBI taxonomy): Eukaryota > Metazoa > Chordata > Amphibia > Caudata > Salamandridae > Lissotriton > Lissotriton vulgaris. The sequence goes on along the minus strand of NC_141687.1, from coordinate 784,112,304 downwards.
GGTCGCAACCCATTGATAAGTTATAGTCTCCCAAGTTGAAGTGGTAACTCGCTTGTAAAACGGAATTAGCAATATGGGGTGGCAGCTCTAGCTGAATATGTTATGTTAAGTGAACCGCCTCAAATTTTTATTTTAACCCGTTGACCGCGGCTTGAATTCCGCCGTGGTGCGGGTGATTTATGAATGGGCGTGGTCAGGACGGCCCCCGGCCTCCTCCGCACACGCCCACCGAGACATAGGACGGCCGGGGGCCGTCCAACGCACGCAAAGAGTTAAGACCCAGCATATTACCACTTTGGACAGTTTGCAAATTCATTTTAGTACATATACCCCATTGTGCAGAACTTTAAATTACATTGATTCCAATGAAGCGCAAAGGGTTAAGACCCAGCATATTACCACTTTGGACAGTTTGCAAATTCATTTTAGTACATATACCCCATTGTACAGAACCTTAAATTACATTGATTCCAATGAAGGGCAAGACCATGTGAGCCTGTTCTACAGGAACTGAGATGCCTTAGGGAGGGTCTGGGAGCACACAGTAAGGACCTAACTAGACAGTGCAGTTGTTTTTCGTGTATTTACATTACACATTATTTGTAATTTGATGTCAAGTCTCACAATTTTGGCAACATGCGACAACTAAAATCAGAACGTACGTCAGCAGGGTATAAAGACATCTCCTCGACATAACGCATACAGTTCTCGGACATTCTAGCTAGCAATCTGCACCTGCACATACTCCTGAAACACCATATTCAACTAGTATGTCCTCAAGTAAGCAATCTACTAGGAGAGCGGGTCGATGATATGGCTGACCTATGATGTGGAGGGCAAACAGACAAACTGACACATAAAATAGGCGTCAGTGTTGAGAGAGCGCAATTTGAATGAAAAATATATCTGTACCATATTTACAAGCATATCGCATAAACGTAGAAGTTGTAACATGAAGTAGCACTTGTAGCGTAAAGTTAGCCGATGTAACCTATGTAATAGGAAATGTATCTGTATTCACTTTAGAATATGTATTAGAAAGACCGTATATATAGTGGTCTAATATAGAAATGTGTAGAAATGCTTAAGAACAGTAGAACGTGCTAAACTGAATATACGTATGTAATCATTAGACGGAGAAAGAAGACGAAATATGAAAGCGAAGAAATGTGTAGACTATATAGCACTGTGTAGAAATGAGAATATAAACGTTGTATTTTATGTAACATGGATTCAAGTATAATCACCGATTCGCTAATTCGATATATATATATGTATGTGTGTTAAAGGTTATACTGTGTAGAAGAAGGAGTTTTAGAAAGTGTGGTCATGTGTGATTTTAACCTAACTGACCAAGGGTTCGCAAGAGTGTAGTCCGCTGTATGTAATTTAGTGGGCTCACAGGAACAGGGGATAGCCTTGATCTGTACTAAGCGTGGGCGGAAAATCCGTTCCGCTCGCGGATTTTGCGGATTTTCGGGAAATCCGCAATCCGCGAGATTTGCGGATTTCCCGCAAAATCCGCAAATTCGCACGCAGCGGATTTTTTTGGCGGCGCGCGGCGTTGGTGATACAATTTTTGCGGCGCGCGGCGTTTATCATCGTTTGCCGAGTTGTTTTTTTCGATAGTTTGCGAGTGCTGCGCCATTTTGGATCTTGCTGTGTGATCCCGCGGGAATTGGCGAGCGCGATTACGTCATCGCGGCTTGCCAGCGAGAGTTTGTCAACGCGAGTACGGCGAGATCACGTCTCGCGGTACTTCGCAAATTGCGAGATTTGAGATGCGGCGCGCGAAAATATAAATTTGCAATTCTGCACAAGAAATCCACCAGCAAGCAGCATAAACCTTCTAGAAATGATGATTTTTATGTGAATAACTCCTTAGTTTGACATTTGCCTGCACTTTTTTAGCGAGGAGTCCATTTTGGGGAGGGGGGCAGGGGGGTGGGAGGAAGGAAGTGCCCCATAGTCTTCAACTTCCTGTTCCTGTTCAGCAGGCTCCTCCCAGTGCTTTGTCCATCTCCTGGTCACTTTTCATTCGGATGTGGACCTGGAAGGATTACCTTTTGTGGATGCTGCTGGATCTTTGGATTTGAGGCCTTTTTGACTTTCTTTGGATCACTGTTGGATTAGAAATTTTACAAGTAAGTTTGTTTGGGGCATTACAGTTGCTGCAACTAAAATTTTGGGATTTTCGATTTTTTTGCTGTTTTGGGGCCTTTTCCCAGGGGTACTCAGTGGTGGGTGGACTGATTCTTTCTGTGGGTTGTCTTGAATTTAAACATCATGGAGGCCATAGATGAATTGGGATTGTGCTGATTTTTCTGTGTTTTTCGATTTTTTTTTTTTGTAAAATTTTGTGTTTTTCGATTTTTGACCTGTTGTTGGGGCCTTGACCAGGGGTAGTGAGTGGTGCATGGGGCCTAGTCTTTCTGTGGGCTGTCTTGAATTTAAACATCATGGATGGAATGGGATTGTGCTGATTTTGCAGTGTTTTTCGATTTTTGGGGGTGTTCATGGGGAGGGACATGCCATGTGGCTGGTGGCCATTTTGAGTGCAGCTACAGGCACTGGCCATGTGCTGGCAGGCAAGTGGCCATTTTAAATGCAGGCTTTGTTGTTAGGCCTCCAACCATTTTGCCTACTTTTCAACCTTTATTTATGCCAGGGGTAGTGAGTCTTGCATGGGCCTAGTATTTCTGTGGGTTGTCTTGAATTTAAACATCATGGAGGCCATAGATGAATTGGGATTGTGCTGATTTTTCTGTGTTTTTCGATTTTTTTTTTTTGTAAAATTTTGTGTTTTTCGATTTTTGACCTGTTGTTGGGGCCTTGACCAGGGGTAGTGAGTGGTGCATGGGGCCTAGTCTTTCTGTGGGCTGTCTTGAATTTAAACATCATGGATGGAATGGGATTGTGCTGATTTTGCAGTGTTTTTCGATTTTTGGGGGTGTTCATGGGGAGGGACATGCCATGTGGCTGGTGGCCATTTTGAGTGCAGCTACAGGCACTTGCCATGTGCTGGCAGGCAAGTGGCCATTTTGAATGCAGGCTTTGTTGTTAGGCCTCCAACCATTTTGCCTACTTTTCAACCTTTATTTATGCCAGGGGTAGTGAGTCTTGCATGGGCCTAGTATTTCTGTGGGTTGTCTTGAATTTAAACATCATGGAGGCCATAGATGAATTGGGATTGTGCTGATTTTTCTGTGTTTTTCGATTTTTTTTTTTGTACAATTTTGTGTTTTTCGATTTTTGACCTGTTGTTGGGGCCTTGACCAGGGGTAGTGAGTGGTGCATGGGGCCTAGTCTTTCTGTGGGCTGTCTTGAATTTAAACATCATGGATGGAATGGGATTGTGCTGATTTTGCAGTGTTTTTCGATTTTTGGGGGTGTTCATGGGGAGGGACATGCCATGTGGCTGGTGGCCATTTTGAGTGCAGCTACAGGCACTGGCCATGTGCTGGCAGGCAAGTGGCCATTTTGAATGCAGGCTTTGTTGTTAGGCCTCCAACCATTTTGCCTACTTTTCAACCTTTATTTATGCCAGGGGTAGTGAGTCTTGCATGGGCCTAGTATTTCTGTGGGTTGTCTTGAATTTAAACATCATGGAGGCCATAGATGAATTGGGATTGTGCTGATTTTTCTGTGTTTTTCGATTTTTTTTTGTGTAAAATTTTGTGTTTTTCGATTTTTGACCTGTTGTTGGGGCCTTGACCAGGGGTAGTGAGTGGTGCATGGGGCCTAGTCTTTCTGTGGGCTGTCTTGAATTTAAACATCATGGATGGAATGGGATTGTGCTGATTTTGCAGTGTTTTTCGATTTTTGGGGGTGTTCATGGGGAGGGACATGCCATGTGGCTGGTGGCCATTTTGAGTGCAGCTACAGGCACTGGCCATGTGCTGGCAGGCAAGTGGCCATTTTGAATGCAGGCTTTGTTGTTAGGCCTCCAACCATTTTGCCTACTTTTCAACCTTTATTTATGCCAGGGGTAGTGAGTCTTGCATGGGCCTAGTATTTCTGTGGGTTGTCTTGAATTTAAACATCATGGAGGCCATAGATGAATTGGGATTGTGCTGATTTTTCTGTGTTTTTCGATTTTTTTTTGTGTAAAATTTTGTGTTTTTCGATTTTTGACCTGTTGTTGGGGCCTTGACCAGGGGTAGTGAGTGGTGCATGGGGCCTAGTCTTTCTGTGGGCTGTCTTGAATTTAAACATCATGGATGGAATGGGATTGTGCTGATTTTGCAGTGTTTTTCGATTTTTGGGGGTGTTCATGGGGAGGGACATGCCATGTGGCTGGTGGCCATTTTGAGTGCAGCTACAGGCACTGGCCATGTGCTGGCAGGCAAGTGGCCATTTTGAATGCAGGCTTTGTTGTTAGGCCTCCAACCATTTTGCCTACTTTTCAACCTTTATTTATGCCAGGGGTAGTGAGTCTTGCATGGGCCTAGTATTTCTGTGGGTTGTCTTGAATTTAAACATCATGGAGGCCATAGATGAATTGGGATTGTGCTGATTTTTCTGTGTTTTTCGAATTTTTTTTTTTGTACAATTTTGTGTTTTTCGATTTTTGACCTGTTGTTGGGGCCTTTTCACCAGGGGTATTTGAGTCTAGCATGGGCCTAGTCTTTCTGTGGGCTGTCTTGAATTTAAACATCATGGAGGCCATGGATGGAATAGGATTGTGCTGATTTAGCAGTGTTTTTCGATTTTTGGGGGTGTTCATGGGGAGGGACATGCCATGAGGCTGGTGGCCATTTTGAGTGCAGCTACAGGCACTGGCCATGTGCTTGGCAGGCAAGTGGCCATTTTGAATGCAGGCTTTGTTGTTAGGCCTCCAACCATTTTGCCTACTTTTCAACCTTTATTTATGCCCAGGGGTAGTGAGTCTTGCATGGGCCTAGTCTTTCTGTGGGTTGTCTTGAATTTAAACATTATGGAGGGCATGGATGGATTGGGATTGTGCTGATTTTGCAGTGTTTTTCGATTTTTTTGTGCTCTATAACTGAACTGATGTTCCTCTGTCTTCCATTTTTTTTAGGTGCACAAGACTCAAGAGAACCACCAGTGCCAGGAAGAAGTCCTGCAGCGGTGTGTGTGTGCAGCATAACGTCACGCGACGTCACGTCTGGCCTCAGACAACTCTACAATTCGTGCAACTGCGGCCTGCTGTCTGACCTGCTCTGAAGAAGATGGCCCCGCCCCCAAAGAAAGTTCTCCGTAGCTCCTCTAGCAAGAAAGTTGCTAGTAAGGAGCAGAAGAAGCAAGTTACCAAGGAGGCTGGTGTGTCACCCGCCACTTTTTTTGGGAGCAAAAGAAAAAGTACGCCTGCAGCAGCAGGATCTGCTGGGGACCAACCTGAGAGCAGCACCCCTGCTCCATTGGGTTCAGTGCCTCCACCACCACGCCAACTTAAGTCAAAGCCCTTGAGTGCTTCAGAGGCAGTCAGTGTACTTCTCCAATCACCATCGACCAGTGATGTTGGCTCATCGCAAGAAAGTAGCAGCAATGTCCCTGAATCAACACAGGTTGTTGTAACTCATCTGACAAGTGTTGAACAACCACAGCCGCAACAACAACACCATGTGCAAGTACACGCCCAAGTACATGTGGAAGGAGAGGCAGCAAAAGGAGATGCGCAAGCAAAGGTGCATGGACGTTCACAAGTGCCCACAATAGTTGTTCCTCCCGAAGTAGGGGCACATTTGGAAATCGACAATGAAGCTGAGGTATCATTGGAAGCCACTCCTCCTGATGATCATTCATTGTCTTCCACATCCCTAGCAAGGAAAAGATCAAGGGGGGTGTCTACATCTTCTTCAAGCCCACCTCGTTCTGGTGCAAGTGATCTGTCTTGGGAACCACGACAACTGCGGTCTGACAGTGAGGCAGAGGCACACCATGATCTGCCACCGGTACCTAAGCGTAAAAGGAAGGTCGTCCAAAAACTCAAACCTATGGAGTGTGATGAGGCTCAACAAGAAGTGACAGATACTGCTGGTGATGAAGCCTCTCACGATGACGACGAGGCAGTCATCACAAAGGTCACTGCAGCCCCACCGGGCATGCAGCAAAGAGACATTTTGACCCTATCCCGAGAAGCTGCTGAGCGTGATGATGATGTCGGCGAGGAGGCAATGGAAATGGAATCATTAGATTTGGAGTTAAGTAGTACACCAAAACCTACCGCTTCCATATTTCTTCCTCGCAAGAAGGTACCCACCTCGTCCTCGACCTCAATTCGTGGTGGTGAAAGTGCAAAACGTACTGAAGTTCGGCAATCCACATCCTCCACTTCATCTGTCATTAGCAGCAGGACCACCACCACCAGTATCGACGCCTCCTCCGGCGGCGGCCCCCGAAGACATTTCAAGTCTCCAGTTTGGGACTTCTTTAGTGTTTGCCCAAAAAAGGCAAACGTAGCCATTTGTAGCCTTTGTAAGCTTCGATATAGTCGTGGTAAGCTTGGTTCTAACTATGGTACCGGAGGCCAGAGAGGTCATCTTGAGAGAAGGCACCCTCTCGAATGGTTTCCGCACCTAGAGGCGGTCAAGAAAGCCGGAATTGCACGTAATGAAAACGTTGATTTGTCATCTGCTGATGACGAGGAGGTAGAAGAAGACGATCCAAACACTTCACTTACACCCAGTTCCCATGTCAGCAGCACACCCCATGGGAGCCACACTAAGAGTGTGGGAGAGAGTGAGACATCAATGCGGAAAAGTTCATCAGCGAGCGTAACTGGGTCGAAGAGATCATCATCCCGTAAATCATTGGTCCAGGGCAACATTAAAAAGATGTTGTTTACAGAAGCGCAATATGAACGCAACCACCCAATGACCCGTCTGTATAACACTAAGCTGGCTAAAATGCTAGCTCTGGACCTTCTCCCTTTTTCTTTTGTCGAAGGGGTTGGTTTTCTAGAATTAGTGGCAGTGCTCTGCCCTAAATGGAAGGTTCCTAGCCGGTTCTATTTTGCCCGAGTTGCGGTTCCAGCACTACATGAAGATGTTCTGAAGGCGATTGGGGCAGCTTTGCAGAAGAGTGCTGTTCACACTATACATCTGACAACAGACATGTGGACCAGTGGCGCAGGCGCTGATTACATGTGCATCACTGCACACTGGGTCTCTTTTTCAGGGGCTAAAGCAAAGCTAAACTCAGGTGTTGACACTAACACTGTTTTTAAAGGTGCTCGGAAACATGCAACACTAGCCATGTTTGGTTTGGAGAAACGTCACACAGCAGAAAACATTTTGGATGTCTTTAACACAAAGGTCCTTAACTGTCTGTCCCCACTAAAACGCAAGGTTGGTTATGTTTCCACGGACAATGGCTCCAATATAGTTAAGGCCATGAGGGACGGTTACTATTTCAGAGTGCCGTGTTTGGCGCACTGTATAAACCTGGTTGTCCAAAAATTCTTGGGTAATAAAGACAGTGCAGCGTGCAGTGTATTGGAGAACTGCCGAAAAATTTGCAAGCATTTCAGGCATTCTTTTAAGGCCCGCAAGCAGCTGAGGAGCATGCTATATCAATGTCAAATGCCAGTGAAAGCACTCATCCAGGAGGTGGTAACACGTTGGAACTCAACCTTCTACATGCTTGAGCGTCTGTATGAGCAGTATACGCAACTCGATCAATATTTCTTGAAAGAGGGTATAGAGGAGCTGAGGATGGGTGGGCCGCAATGGAACATAGTTGAAAGCCTAACACGCATGCTTCGTCCTTTTGAGGTCTTCACGCGTGCAGTCAGCAAGGAGGACTCTAATTTGGGAAAAGCTATCCCATTGTTGTACATGCTGGAGGACCAACTGAAGGAGGTGTGTTCTGTGTTTCGAAAAGATGACAAAAAGAAAGGCTCTTCTTTGCTTCTGGCTGAGCAATTATTAGAGCTCCTACAAGGTGATGAACGTCTTCAAAAGATCCACTCAGAACAGCATTACATTTGTGCTACTATTCTGGATCCACGCTACAAAAAGGCGCTGGCAGGCAGAGCATTCTTTGCTTTTGCTGATGAAGATGTTACAAAGTACAAACGTTGGCTAGCCTTGTCAGCCAAGAAGTTTGAAACAGAACGGCTGGAAATTGAAGGAAATGGCAGTACATCAGCAGGCCATCCCCAGTCAAAACAATCCACTTCTGCACCTGTGGCTGTGGCACAAGTGACCTCTCAGCCGTTAAAGACACCGGCAACCGCATCATCTGCACGAAAGACAGCAGAAACATTGGAGGCTGAAGAGGATTGGCTAGCTCTGCGTGGGTTTGGTTCTCAAAAGGCCAGAGGCACAGCAAGAGCTACGCAAAGTGGAGGAACCTTGGAGGAGGACCTTGAGTCGATGGTGAAGGACTATCTGAATGACTCCACAGAGGTCTATGTTAATTCTGACCCATTGGCGTATTGGCATGGGAAAAAAGAATTGTGGCCACAGCTCACCAACCTGGCTTTAAACTACTTGTCTTGCCCACTCGCAAGTGTGTCTTCTGAACGGGTTTTCAGTGCGGCTGGTGGGATTGTAACTCCCAAACGGAGCCGCCTCTCGCCCAAAAATGTGGAGAGGTTAACAATGATCAAGATGAATCAGCACCTCATACCACCAGATATAAGAGTACGAGAGAGCGTGCCGGATGAAGAGGAGGTGGCCAGCACCATAGATGAGGGAATTTCTACTCTGTCAGGTGGCACTGACCTCACCCGGGCTGAATTCGCAGAGTATGATGACGAAGCCTTATTCTTATTCCTGGACCGTGATTCCGACTTCGAGCCCTGAAAATGAGACAACGAATCAATAACTTTCTTTTTCATCCTTATTCACTTTTATTCCTGTGTGTCTGTCTTTCTTTGTTGTGCACAGTTAATATAATTCAAACTTTAATCAGATTATCACAAAGACAAGCCCATCAGCAGAACTGTCTTCACTTGTTTGCTAATTTATTTGAAGGTGCCGCAGTCTGCATTCCTCAGGTTCACAAGTTCAGAAGAACATGCTCCTCTATCCTCCTCCTCCAGACTCCTATTTCCATCAAAGCAGAGGGCTGGTTTACGCCCAATGAAGAAAGACTCAGCACTTGTGGGGGTGTTGTTCTACCTCTTTGCAGGTGAGTTGACGGGTCTGGGGCCATTGCTGGGAAGCACTAAAAGTGGTTTGTGCCAAATCCGAGGCGGAAATTTTTTTGTGTTTTTGATGACTTGCTTGCCTTTGAGGTGCTCTTAGGGGGGGTTCCGTCTGTTTGTGGGTGAGTTTCATGGTCTGAGAGCATTGCTGGGACACTCTAATCTTGATTGCATTTGCTTTTCAGGAAATCCGTCGTGCCAACCCCGACTTATGGCCTAGCTACGCAGCGCGTTTGGACCGAAGGCCCAGAAATATTGCAAGTATGAGATTTTGCTTTTGGCCTGTTTGGGGGTGTTATGCTTCTTGGCGGGTGGGTTGCCGGGTCTTGGGGCATTCCTGGGAAGGTCTAATACCGGGTAGAAGTGGTTGGGACAAAATCCAGGCCGATTTTTTTTTGGGCTATTTCAGACATTTTGCTCTATGTAGCGTTTTCGGGGGCCTGTTTGGGGGGCTTGCTGGTGTTTGCGGGTGAGTTTCGTGGTCTGGGAGCACTGCTGGGACACTCTAATCTTGATTGCATTTGCTTTTCAGGAAATCCGTCGTGCCAACCCCGACTTATGGCCTAGCTACGCAGCGCGTTTGGACCGAAGGCCCAGAAATATTGCAAGTATGAGATTTTGCTTTTGGCCTGTTTGGGGGTGTTATGCTTCTTGGCGGGTGGGTTGCCGGGTCTTGGGGCATTCCTGGGAAGGTCTAATACCGGGTAGAAGTGGTTGGGACAAAATCCAGGCCGATTTTTTTTTGGGCTATTTCAGACATTTTGCTCTATGTAGCGTTTTCGGGGGCCTGTTTGGGGGGCTTGCTGGTGTTTGCGGGTGAGTTTCGTGGTCTGGGAGCACTGCTGGGACACTCTAATCTTGATTGCATTTGCTTTTCAGGAAATCCGTCGTGCCAACCCCGACTTATGGCCTAGCTACGCAGCGCGTTTGGACCGAAGGCCCAGAAATATTGCAAGTATGAGATTTTGCTTTTGGCCTGTTTGGGGGTGTTATGCTTCTTGGCGGGTGGGTTGCCGGGTCTTGGGGCATTCCTGGGAAGGTCTAATACCGGGTAGAAGTGGTTGGGACAAAATCCAGGCCGATTTTTTTTTGGGCTATTTCAGACATTTTGCTCTATGTAGCGTTTTCGGGGGCCTGTTTGGGGGGCTTGCTGGTGTTTGCGGGTGAGTTTCGTGGTCTGGGAGCACTGCTGGCTATATATACTTTACTTTGCAAGAGGTTTGAAGCAAATCCATGGTGGCTGAGGGGACTTAGGGCCTAGCTGCAGAGCGCGCGCGGAGTGATTTGGGAAATTTGTGAAAAAGTGACTAAGTCCCCATTTTTGTACTTTTGCTCTTTGGCTGTTTGGGGGTCTTCTACTCGTTTTCTCCTGGGTTGACGGCTCTGGGGCCATTGCTGGGAAGCTCTAATACCGGATAAAAGTGTTTTGGACCAAATCCCAGGCGGAATTTTTTTTGTGTTTTTGATGACTTGCTTGCCTTTGAGGTGCTCTTAGGGGGGGTTCCGTCTGTTTGCGGGTGAGTTTCGTGGTCTGGGAGCACTGCTGGGACACTCTAATCTTGATTGCATTTGCTTTTCAGGAAATCCGTCGTGCCAACCCCGACTTATGGCCTAGCTACGCAGCGCGTTTGGACCGAAGGCCCAGAAATATTGCAAGTATGAGATTTTTCTTTTGGCCTGTTTGGGGGTGTTATGCTTCTTGGCGGGTGGGTTGCCGGGTCTTGGGGCATTCCTGGGAAGGTCTAATACCGGGTAGAAGTGGTTGGGACAAAATCCGCGCGGAAAAGCCTTTAGTTTTGGCACTTTTTGTAACTTAGGGTTCGTTAGGGTTAGCCCTAGCACCAGGATTGCATGTGTATCGGGGTGTTCTAGATTTTTCAAACTGAGTTCTGGGGTCTTAGAGCACTCGTGAGAATGTGTAATTTTGGTTGCAAGTCATTTGAAGAAAATCCATGGTGGGAAAGGGGGGATTTGGCATAGTTAAAGAAAGCCTTTGCCACTATTCTTAACTTAGGGTTCGTTAGGGTTAGCAGTATTTCTATTGCATGTGTTTGAGTGGGGGGGATTTCGAGTCTTGGAGCGATGCTGGCTATGGCTACTTTTGCTTGGTTGCTTGCAAGTGGTTTGAATACAATCCACGGGGGGTAATGGGTAATTAGGGTACTTCGGCCTACTTTTACTTTCAAAGTAAGTTTTGTCTCCAGTTTTCTGCTAGGCCTCGTTTTTTGGGTGGGAGCACTGCTAGGAAGATCTATTTTTGTTCTAAAACACAGTTTACAGTACACCTAGCTTGAGGGGCAAGATCCGCTACATTAATTTGCCCATACTTACTTATCCTTCAAAAGGTGACTCAGAGTACGCACTTTCAAAAACATTGTACTGTCTGTCTACTAGGAAAAACAAATTGTGACTTTTTGCACTCCACAGCCTACATACCTTATATTTATTTATCAGTGGTGTTGTAATATTATATCACTTCCTGTTTTTCGTTGAATAATTACAGGCCGGGTTTCAGTCTCTGCAATGGGGAAAAAAGGATGGAGTCAGGCTTCACAGTAGCGAGCCACAATTCAGCATCAGGCAGGCAGTGGACAGGGTGTCTTCTGGTGACCAACATCGGTGGACGAAGCGTCGGCTGCAATGGAGGAGTGCCGCTAATAGGAGGATTTTTTTTCTGCGGGCAACTTACTTACCACTTCCAACAGGACCACTACAACCACACATAGATACAGTATCCCTTGCCTTTTTCTCTGACTGTGACTGCATTTCTTTGCTCTCTCTCGGCTTCTACATTGATCCCTTAACACATCACTTAGTCCACTCCACTATCTGCACCACACATAGTCATTTGTAAGTGCTCCTACGTAATTCGCAAGTCGCAGCACGCCCCAGGCCGTAGAGGACTGGGATGGCCCCAATGATGAAGCATGTCACCAAGGGGCAACCCTGGTGAGTGAGGGGACACCTAGAAAAAAAGCAATTTCTCCTTTTCTATCTACTATACCTTCTGTCAGGTTACGCAGCCCCTAAGCGCCTACCGTACTATGAAACTACATTTCCCATGAGTAGGCGGGAGACTTGCAGACTATTTAGTGAGACTATATGAGAGTACCCTTGTATGTTAGGACATCACTTCACTGATGCCTGTCTTGTCTTCTCTTACAGGTATCCTTTCCCTGCTGACCCTACCTTTACCCATCCCACATTTTTTATTTTAGTTTGTTATTTTTCTCCCTCGCCTAATGCCTCGAACACCCTGTGTTTACACTTCTGGGTGTTGGTGACATTTGGAGGTGGAACCATATTTGCATCGACTGGATCACGGGGAGTAAACGTGACACCTTCCAGACCAACCCCATTGAGTGTTGTTGTGAATGGATTTATAGTGACCAGCAAGGCTCTCGGGTATCTGGCTACAGAGACCTTATGTTGAATATAGTTATCAATAATTCCACACAGGCCCTGTACTGTCGCATTCTTTCTTTCCACAGTTGTCGATGATATATTCTTACTCTGCTTGACAAAGAACCATTGCTAATGTGAAAGAACTTCAACCGAATTAGTAGTTATACTTTACCATTTGTTAGGCTACAATGTGGCACTGCTCTACTGTACTTCTGTCACCTGCTATATTCTCAGTTGTACCGTTGAATTGCTCAGGAGGACAAACCAGATTTCATTTTCTTTTTTTTCATAGGCATGCAACTGCCACTGTGGCACACCACTACTACCACCGCTATGAGGAAATTTTATCCGACCAAGATTGCCAACGTTATTCGGTGTTTCCCGTGGAGCCAGCCCTGGGCCTAGCCCTACTTTCAAACACAAATTACAGGTAAGATAAGCGTTTGGTGGTTTGGGGGTATAATGGAGTATTAGTACGAGAGACGAGAGCCTGAAGGTAGTACTACTAAAGTCCTAGGACTCTTGGATTCACTTCACTTAGTCTGTGAGAGGCACTTAGTGTTGAAAACATTTGGGCATTTACACTTAAAGGAAGAAAATGGAACTAAACTTTCAGGAAAACAGTCAACGTTAAACCCCCACCCACCAGGCAAGCAGTAAAAAACAGGTATGCTCAGATAAAGTTTGAAAAAGTATATTTATATCCCTAACAAAATAATCTCCCGCAAGACCCTCCCTAACCCCAACGATTGTCCTTCAAAAGTCCCCAAAAACCCAACTCCCAATTCCCACCCCCCAAAAGTCTCTAAAAAAGGGGCAAGGGACACTAGGGGTGGATGCTGTTCACTTTTTGGGCCAGGGCATCATGCTCCTCGCGGAGCAAGGCGAGCTCCTGCTGAAGGCGGGACACCATCAGGGTGGTGCGGCGCAGGCGTGCCTTCACTGCCTTGCAGGTGCAAGGCCTGTGAGAAGCAGCTGTTGGCCTTGCTGCTCGGCGGTGGCGTTTGCCTTTGGCAGCCCGGCTCAGTCTCGGTGGACCACTGTGCTGGGTCACGGTGGCAGCCGGTGAGGCCACGGAGGACGACGTTGTCGTTGTTGTCGACCGCACACTTTCCACGTCCTCCAGGGCCACCAGCCGCCGATATTCCGCAACAGTGGCCTCGATTCTCCGTTGCCGGGCCGCTCTAGCCAGCTCCTTCCTCCTTGTTCGTTTGGAAGGAGAACCTATATGAAGAAAGAAAGACATAGTCTGTAACCAATGCTCTTTAAGATTAACTCAATCATTCAGCAGAAATGTGTGCTGCAGTACAACTAGCAACTTGCAAGCGCATTACATAACTATTGAGGCCAGTATCTATCTAACCTCACACTTCTTCATCCTTGCTCTAACATTAGTGGGAGTTTAAGGAACAAATTCTATGAGCACTGTGGACTTCCATTGGAGTCGACTATGAAAGTACACCAGTCTTATTCTTCTTCTTGTCTCTTGTTTTGGAAAATTGGTACGTTATTTTCTGCAAGCCGGCATAATGCCAGCGCGGTAAACTTGCACCCGAGAAAAAGAGACGCACGCCATGAGGAGTGACCTAGACTTGCGTTGCCGTTGCGTTACTGTACCCGTCCAGTACATGCAGGTGGTGAATCTCTTACTTTTCTATTACGGGTGGCACTGAGAATACTCTGTTACAACTCAAGGGCTACTGCTTAATTAATTTAACTTTCACCCTACAGTGGAAATGAGTACTAGAAATGGAAAATTGAAGAAGATAAATAATCTGATTATCTATCACTTCACATGGGATGTTTTTGCTTATATATGGGATGACTTTAGGTGCTTTGCTTTTTATTGAGTGACAGGCAGTGATACATCCACACATGAATGACTGAGTACTACTAAACTTATTAAGAGAGGTAGGGAGTGGCCACCATAATAACCGGATCTATGCAGTGCTTGCAATACAAACTACTGCTACTATTTATGGTAGTATTTGGACAAAATTAAAAGTTCTTTTCCTTGCCTTTCCTACACTGGAACGGACGTGCGGGTGCAGTGTTAGTGTTACATGCTCTTCAAAGTTACACTTACTTCATCCACTGACCGTCTACTCTCTCTAGATCATGGGTACTCACAAACTTTCTCTCAGGGGCTACATTTACAGTGTAGTTTGGGGCCGAGGGCCGCACTGGTGGGGGCGGAGTCAGAGGGGGCGGGGCTAAAGCAAAACGATAACTTGTGACCATGAGGTTGCACACAGGTCCCTGCAGCAGATGCCCTCATCCACTGAGCCACCAGACCCAGCATTTACATACATCTCTCTCCCTCCTGCTGTCCCTCCTGCCCTCCCTCCATCTCTCTCTCCCTCCTGCCCTCCCTCTCCCTCTGTCATCTCACTGTGTGTGTGTCTATCTGTGTCAGCCTTCAGCCCGGGTTGAGACCGCTTCCTCAACGCGCACACACAGACAACAACACCAAAGTACTTAACAGGTCTTTAAAAGACCATTAACATATTATTGAGGCTTTGTTTGTTTTAGCGCCCCTGCTTCTCCACCCTGACAATCACTGCTTGCCCGGCCCCACAGAGCAGAGGCTTAGTTCTATTTCACCTCTTTGTGGCCTTGCATCTCCACTCTGCTCTGTGGGGGCCGGGGGAGCAGTGATTGTCAGAGTGGAGATGCAGGGGCGCTAACAGGTGAAATACAAAAAAGCCTCTGCTCTGTGGGGGCCGGGGGAGCAGTGATTGTCTGCAAGGTCAGCGCACCGCCAACGAAGGCTTGCCGGGCCACCACCGGCCCGCGGGCCGTACTAGGAGTACCCCTGCTCTAGATACACATATGCTATCTAAGAGTCAGATAGTAGCATGATCCAGGTATATGGACACATACAGTTTCTGTGTCACCCACCCAGGCTGTTGTCCTTCCACCCATCATTGCTTCATCATTCACCCAGCCATGCATCTCATATTCTTGCCTTCCCAGCTAGTCTTCAATCTCAATAAGTAAGGAATATATAAGAGCTTACCTCTGGCCGCCACCACCACCGTCTCAACTCTCACAGCTGCCGCCGCCGCCTCCTCCCCTGAAGCATCGCCCGATTCGCCCTCCGCCTCGGTGTCGAGCACCACCACCTCCACACTGGCCCCGCCACCAGATGTTCCACCTACAAAGTACATTTAAGAATGTTAGAATAAAGCAGTCACTAGTATTTGGTCTAGGAATGAAGACATGTGAAAACAATGTAATTTGTGACTGTCGTTAAAGTTAAAAAAAAAATGTCCCTTTTTCCAGGGAAGGTTGTCTTGCTGCACTTTTTGGCACAACTGATGAAGGCTGTTTTTTTAACACGCACCATTTTTCTCCACACAGACAGAAGATGGACTTCTAACAACAAGATCAAGTTGAAACCAGGTGAGAGCTCGGCTCGACCACAAGAAATGTCTTCAATTAATCGTCAGCACTAACCACTTTTCCATTATCAGTTAAACGTTTAGTTTTATTATGACTTCATTTTAATAAATGTGTTTACTTTTAATAAAGCTTTTAAACTTAAATACAATCTGTGTTTTTTGGTCCAGACTAGAGTGACTGAGCGAAAGGTTTTGCAATTTTTGCAAGCATGAGTCCAGATAGAACACTTCAAAAGACATTATGGACAATCCCAGAGGACTGCACTAAGTTGATAGAGCTATTGCTGACTAGAATCATGGGAGTTTCGCCAACCGTGCAATCTTAGTTAGCTACACAGACAGACTAATAAGAATAATCTAGTAATACCACAGGGAGTCATAGTAGAGGCAGGATAAGAATTTAGATACAGTCTACAAGAAGAGCAAAGACAATTTTGAAAAAAGTCAAATGAGGAACGCTAGGAAAAATAGGTACTAGTCTAAAATGAAAACTTACTGGGGCCAGCAGAGGAGCCCTCGCCTGCCCGATCCTGGCCCTGTTGATGAACAGCATCCGCCGCCTGCTGCTCCTGTGTCCTCCTCTCGCCCCTGGGGGGAGCTGACGTACAACATGAAAGAAAGAACAGAAAACATGGATGATTGTTGCTTGTCAATGTCAACCAAATCAAACATTTCAAAAGAACAATAACAAAATATTTCTGCGAAATTATATTGATTATGGTTACTTTTCATTTATATGCGGACCTGTGACTTCGAAAGTCACGTAACTCACTAAACAAAGTACTGAAACGTTCACCTAGGACTGGCAGGCAGCAGTCCGCAGGCAAGACGCAAAGTGACAGACAAACTCCATTGTGATTTCAGTCAGATCAGTGACAACACTAACAGTTGCCTGCTACATTACCAGTCATTTAAATATTCAAACTATCAATCCACCGCCACTATTTTTCTTATTGTCAGGGTTACAAAGGAAGGGGCAGATTTAAGCCCTTGCGGCTCTTTTGCGCCGTTCTTGCGTGACTTTTGTGACGCAGCAGCTAAACAAAAAAGGGCGCCATGGTGCGGCGTATAATATTATAACAACGTGACGCATTTGGGAGATGCATCCCGTTATAAAGCCCTGCGCCATCAGGGGGCGTTCCGGCGCAAGGGAGGGCATTCCTGCGCTGGAACACATCCTAATAGTGGCTGAGGGAAATCTACAAAATATCAATCAGTCACCTTTAGGACAATGATGCGTCACACAAACCCTGCACCTGCTTGAAGCAGACGTACGGCTTGACCCAGCATTGGGGAGATAGGGTACCCCAGAGCATTGATGGAGCTGCGCCATCGTTGCGACGCAACTCCAGCAGTAAAGCTTCGGTGACGTTTTGGGCCCATGGGGCGCCGCCGCCGCATTGCAAATACGGCGCACCATGTTTGGTGGTGGTAGCGGGCCGCACAATTAATGGCGCATCCCTGCTACTTTGCAGGGATGCGACGGTAATTGCAATTCTGCCCCTTAGGGGCATACTTACTTACGCGTTCTGGCGCATCTCCAGAGATGCGCCAGATCAAATGCGTCACGCAAAACTACCCTTGCGACACGGCAGATGTGCCTCATTTACAATGCGGCGCGCCCTGGCGCAAGGGTAGGCACTTGCGTGACGCATCTCGTCACGTAAGAGCGGCGCATCGCTGGAGTCACGTCGCCAACGCAATGCAACTCCAGTAATGCTCAGGGCCACCCAATACTTTACATGCTGTGTCAGTCCTTTCGCCTGCTTCGAGCAGACATAAGGAATTGAATTGACGTAGCAGCGGCGCAGAAGTGCCTGCGTTAAATCTTGTAGATTTCACGCAGGCAATTTTGCGAGGCGCACAGCCGCTGGACCGCCCACCCTGCGTACTAGGAACGCACCCATTGTGGTGCAGGCCCATGGCTTTATAACGTGACGCATCTCCCTAGATGCGTCATGCTGTAAATGACTTGCAGGGATGCGGCACGTTTACGCCGCTGTTGCGTCACGCAAGGCAACGTAAACGTGGCGCAAGGGGCTTGTAAATGTAATCTGCCCCCTAGTGTCTAGCATTACGCAGTTCTGTTAAGTACACTCATACATAATAGTTACTCAGGCCAATGAGACCACGAAATAGAAAACAAATAAGCATAGTAGCAACCCCACTGAGAAGGAGAGCAGTGCACCTGAAATGCACAGAAGATTTTGAAATATAATTTAACTACAATGTAATCGTCATCAGCGGCATTATTGGCTTGCTCCATGTAAAAAACAAATATTTGCAATACAACAACACAGAGCAGGAGAAAACATCATAGTAGTGAGTGATTAAATGCCAATGGCTACTACTACTCACCAAGGCCGGGGATCTCCAAGCCGAGCTGGTCCAGCAGGTCGCGCTCGCGGTCCAGGAGGTCCGTCCAGCGATGGGTGACCTGGCTGTAGGTGCGCTGGACCCCGTAGAGGTGGGATATGGCCCAGCACACCTTCTCCCACCGCTTCCGGCGCTCCCGCATGTTATAGCCGCCGGCCGCGATCCTGCCGCCTCCCGCGATGGTCCTGGGCAGGCGGCGCTGGACAAAGTACACCAGCGCGCCCACTTCCTCCGGGCTGAATATCTCCCGGCGCGTCACCTGCTCCCCCCTCGATCTCACGCCTGCTGTCCTGCCACTGGGTCCAGCACTACTCCCCGCCGCCGCTGCGGCCCTCAAGTGCCTGGGCAGCTTCACGGCGCCTGGCTTGACCATGGTCTGGGCAGGTAAGGTAGGAAGAAGTAGAAAATTAAGAAAGAATAGGATAGGGAAGAAGAAAAGAAAAGAGTTTACAAAAGTAGTTTAAAAGTAAAGAAAAATAGCAGAAAAGACAAAAATATACAGCTAGGAAAAGAGAGGGATAGATAAGAAGCAAAATCGTAAAAAAAAAACTGAAAACAAGCAAAGGATGGGAAAGATATCAAGAGGATTAAACACCATGCCCAGACACAGGAAATGAATGAAAAACAAGATGGCCGGCGCCCGTTTCCGAGCGCGAAAGTCAGTTCGCGCGAGATTTTCCTCGCGATCTCGTGCGAACCTCTAGATTTCCCGCGCGATCTCGTGCGAACCTCTACTCGCAATGCGCTTACTGCGCGAGATTATACATAGCGGGCGGAAACGGAAATACGTCACGCAAACAAAATGGCCGCGCCCGTACTCGACCTTGGGGTAAATTCGCGTGTTGCGCTGCAAGCGGCTCGCGAATACTGCAAAAAAACTCGCGAAACAACAAGCCGCAAAAAAATAAAATGCTCATTCGCACGAATTGGCGGCTTCCGCGGTCGGTTTCGCACGACGCCGCGCCCCGCGAATAGCGCGAAAAAAACCGCAAAACGATTTCAGCAAAAGCAAAAGCAATGAGCAGGTGCAAAAGGTCAACCTCATGATTTGTAACGATTCTTTGTATTGCTTCCTGAGGGGGCCCTCCAGAATTCGGTTGCCTGCTTGCAACTATTGTGTGACCCTGCTCTGACCTTAACTGTATGCCACAAAGGTCCTGATTTACAGCTAAAGGAGCAGACAAGCAGGTGCCAGGCTGGAACTTTAAATTCTTTCAGTGACACATTAATTAGCCCCTAATTCATTATTGTCAGTTGGGGCAGGGCAGGTGTTGTAACTAATTTTGCAACAATGAAAGCACTTAGCAAGTGCAAAAGATCACTAATCAGGGCGCACTAAGGAAGCAGGTGCCAGCTAAAAAAATATTCTGTGACACATTAATCAGCCCCAAATTAATTCAGGTCACTTGAGGCAGGGAAGGTGTGCTTTGCTTTGCCGAAAATAATGTACACTGGACAACCAGAGGGTGTGGTGATGAAACAGAGGGTGGCATGGGTGGGCCAGAGGGTGGCATGAGTAGTCAGAGAGTGGCAGTGGTGACAGAGAGTGGCAGTGATGAAGAAGAGTGTCCCAAACAGGCTGGACATGTAGAAACAACAAGTTCGCAAAACTTGCGACCCGACAGGTAAGTTCGCAAATTGCGAAATTGTAAAAACCCTCGCGAACTGGCAGAAACACGGGCGAACACAAAAAAAAAAAAAAATCCGCAAATTCGCGGGAATTCGCGGATTTTGCGGATTGCGAATCCGCAAATCCGCAAAATTCGCGAACGCGAGATCCGCAAAATTCGCCCATGCTTAATCTGTACGTGCGAGACAAGAGTCAAAGGTCTTGTTAGATTTAAGGTGACAATGCTGGACAAAGTTTATGGCCTAAGTGAGATAAGAGACGCTTGGAATTTGGGTCTTGTTTAGAAATGACCGTTCACAGGACCAAACGAGGTTATGATCACAAACGTAAAGAATGGAGTTCTGTTGAGGTGATAGACTTTGCTCTGAAAGTGTCAACTGGAATGTCAATGAAGTCGCCAGCAAGATGACGAAGATGGTGCCTAAGAAGCAAGGTCAACTTAACGGACGACGCGAAGAGATGAAGCAATGGAAAAACCCAAGAATGAGAGCATGTGTAAATGTATACGTGGTGGGCGTCAAGGGGCGTTCCACCCATACTCTGATTGTGTATTTAGGGACAGCACCCCGGGGAGAAGTTAGCGAAGAGCGAGCGCAGATGGCCTGAGGAGTCAGAGAGAGAAAGAGCAGAGCGCAAGAGAACAGTAGGCCGAGGACCCTTAGAGAGCAGATGGGTAGGCAGAGAGGATACTGTTTCTCGATATAAGTTACCATTAGAGGCTAAGAGAGTTTGAACTTCTTTGGAAGTCAAACTGCTGACACCTTTTTAGGTAAGGAACTTGCGAAGTAGGGATGTCACCTAGTATAGAGTAGGGACAGAATTAACTTGTTATTCTCTTTTTATAGATGACGCAACGGATCCACTTTGTGTCTATGCTTTTTAATCTGTTGATTCTGGAATTGATCTTAATCGTATTCTTTTGTAGACTTAGATTCTTTAGGGAATTTATGTTCCTTTTAGTTCCTGTATACTTGTTGAATCTTATCCTGAGAGGATTGTATATGCAATTAATTCTGATTTTATATTAAATTTTTAAAAACTTTATCAGTCGTAAGTGGTTCTTCAGAGTTGCGTCAGTCTATGGGGTTGATTTAACCTATGTGGGTTTGTCTTTTACTCAATGACAGAAAATAATCGATCCAAAAGGAAGAATGAGATAGGTATCTAGGTAATCAGAAAAGATATTAAAATCTAATTCCCCGCAGTTGGTAGCAGAGAAAGATGGTTTTCTTCTTGAGGAAGACAACCTAGGTTAGGTCTAGATTACCCCAAGGTCCCTAGTCATCGGCGACCAGAAGAAGAATCCCTGCCGAAGACGGTGCTGACGGTGCGAGAGAAAAGCAGCAGAGTCGGTCGAGAGTGAGTATAAGGGTCATGCGTTGCCAGATTGCGGTGGTTTGTGTTGTACCTGTGTTGTAATGTCAAGCGGAGTTGAATGCCTGTAGTGTGATTGAGGGAAGGTTGTGAGCGCGCGCAACCGGATAAAATCTTAAGATCCAGAGAAGGGCTTAAGTGGTTCGGGTGTATCGAACACCCAGAGTAATTGTCTACCATTGTAAAGGGGGTCATGAGGTACCATTGATCGCCCGTAGGACCGATGATAGGGGGAGTGACAGAGTGAGTGTATGAGTAACGGACGCTGGTCGGACGTTTACTGTGTGTAAGTAACCTATCAGTTAAGGCGAGCGTCTGAAGTGAGAGGAAGACGTCTCGTCAGTTGAGGTGACAATTACAGTTAGACTGTGGACGTACAGTCAAGAAAAGTGATCGCTTGGACGGAAGTAGTCATTTTTCGGCGTATGAATGAAAACGCATGCAAGACCGTGAGACGAGTTGAGAAAGGAGGGGAACTGCTGCAGAGGGGACGAGTGACGTCAGCGTAGAGCCGCGCTGGGATTGGCCGGTCAGTGTAGAGCCGCGCTGGGATAGGCTGGTCAGCGAGAGCCGCGTAGGGATTGGTTGGTTTGTCATCAGGAAGTAAATAAGGAAGAGAATTAAGGAAAATCGTAGATTCTTCAAAATGAAGTGTTTTAAGCGTTTAAGGGCGATCTTTAAGAGAGATAGAGGAAGCTTGTATGCAGGAGAAGAAGCTCCACCAGAAGGCACACCAGCTTATTATATGGCTGTGAATGTAGGGTTACACTCGATACTATGGATCTCCGAGTGGAGTAAGCTAACAGAAGGAAATGAGGAACTGACGTTCCCGAGATACGGGACGTTTAGGATAGAAGCATTGAACCAACTGAAAGCGGTAATGCTTGCAACGAGACCTCTACCGAGGCCAACACAGTTCGAAGCCCTTAGTGCATGGTTTAGAACGGCACACGAAAAGAGCTTGAATAGGCGCCAAGAAAGAGTGAGACGATCGGTAAAAGCAGTGCAGGATGCTAAATGGGATGATGAAGCTAAAAAGTGGAGGGTGCAAAAAATAGAAGCAGACAAACTGTTCACAATGCTAGAGACTACGGGAGAAAAGAAACCTCTAGAAGAAGATGAGGATAGCGAGCCGGATGAGGATCTGATAGAGAGGCTATTATTAGATAGACCACCTCCGTACAACAGAGAAGCCGAAAGTCCCGAACTACAGCAAGGGGATGGGGCTAGGTGGGGGGAATATAAACCGCTCCCCACATCAGAGTGGGATTCCAAGAAAGGTGAGGAAGTACCTCAATCTAGTCCCGTACAGAGAGTAGTAGGAAGATTCGTGGTCCAGAAGGTGCCAGAAACGCAGCATGCAAGGTCGTATCAATTGCCAGATGCTCTACAAGTACCTGTTACCATAGGTCCTATAGTGTCAATCTACAACCCAGAGGGAGCCCAGCAGGAGGAACAGGCACGATGGGACAGGGAAAGGGCAGAGATGGAAAGTAGGAATAATACGATCAATTCCCAAAGGCAGTTGCTAGGACCAAAGAGTCGGAGTACCCCATTGGATTCAGCAACGGGTCCCTGGATAGAACAAGGGGGTCAGAGAGGACAGATGGATCTGAGGGGACCGAAACCAAAAACCTTTAAGGAATTAAGGGAGTATTTGAAAGAATGGGATGCTGCCGAAGAGACTCAGAATAAAAAGTTAGAAACAGAAGCAGAATGGAGAGATCAGGATAACAGGATCCTCTCTCACTGCGGAGCCGGCGAAAGCAGCCCGGAGTGGGAGGGAGGGAGTCAAGGAAGCAAGGGAGATACTTGCCATACCATCAGTGGCAATAGACAAATGTGTGAAGACAGGAGTGCAGGGTGTGGGGGAGTGCCTCGTCTCATCCTTAGTGAGGGAGAACGAAAGACGCAGGAATACCGAGATAGTTTCAGGTGCACTCACCATGCCCCGGGAGAAAACGTGCGACATTGGAGTCACGAGAATATAGAGAGTCGCGAAAGGTCTCGCCATACATCCAGTGATCACGGACGGGATCGCGGGAACATGGAGGATCGTGAAGGACCTTATCGTTTATTGAGTGACACCAGACAGCAAGGGAGTTGCAGTGATGTAGAACAGAACGGAGGATCCTATCTTGCATCTAGAGAGACCGAGCCGAAAAGACAGAACGCAGTAATGGGGGATAGAACATTGTTCCACCATACCCCAAGGGAGGATGGGAAAGCTTGGGATCTAGAGAGGTGGGAACAAAGAGAAGCAAGAAGGACGCCTCATAACTCACCTGCACCGAGACGTAGGGCTCGTAGTGGGGGTGAGAGGGATGTAAACGAACAACCTAGGAGTGAGGTACTGAGAGCTGACATAAAAGCAAAACGGCTTGATGTAATGAGTTTAAAATCAGACTTGGATGAAATCATAGACGGCACATTGCCAATGGAAAGGATAGAGCTGTATGATCATGATGAAATACTGTTTATGTCTAAGGATGTTACTCGGAAAGCGAGGTCAGTTCATGAAAAATTATCTGAATTGGCAGACAGGTATATGATAGACATGTCACGAACTAAAGCTTTACAGGGCAACCATAGGCTAAATTGCACGGATCAAGATCTAGATGAGCGTAGGACGATTGGGCTGAAAGTACACATAAAGGAACTGATCCTGAGTATCAGAGTATGGAGGGATTTGGATAAATGGGAGGAAAGATGGTCTAAGAGGGGATCCGTCAGAAGGAGTACACTTGCGAGGTCCCAGGATGGAGAGATAATGCGAATGGAAGCTTTCCCTTTGCGGGAAATCGCGAACGGAAGCTACGTGCATGTACCCTGGAGTAGGGGGGATTTAGCGGCATTTACCAATTCCTTTCCAAAGCTCAGGGAGAACCCCGTCGAGTGGTACAAACAGGTAGAGAGGTTTGTGAAGATCTCTAAGGTGCTGTGGATCGATTTGAACACCCTGTTTGATATCGTAGTACCCGGAGATTTGTGGACGGCATGCAAACTTAGTGTCGAATGGCCCATTTGTGAACCCGCGAGGGATGCCCAGACGAATGGTCCATCAGAGAGAGTCATGGAAAAGTACGAGAGGGTAATTGCATGGTTAAAAGAGAAGGTGCCGGTGCAGGACATAGACTGGGTTAAGATAGATCGAACAACTCAGGAGCCTAAAGAGACCGTTCACGAGTTCTATGAGAGATTGCTGAAAGCATTCAAACAGTACAGTGGGTTGGATGTGATGGACCCCAAAGACATAGGACAGTTTGTGTCAAAGTTTGTCCTAGGATTTAGGCCAGACATAAGCCTGATGATTCAACAGCATTTGATTTGTTGGCAGAACAAACCTTTAGATGAGATTCTGAGGTATGCAAGGTACTGTAGCGATGAAATAGATTCAAAAGCAAAGAAACTGAAGGAAAAGCTGATGTTGGTGCAGATGCAATCAGCTGGAAAGGGTGGACAGCGGCAACAGGGAACAGGAACACTAGGAAAGAAACAGAATAATCAAAGCAGAGATGAGGAAGAAAGACCGAGACCGAGGGTAGATATCGCGACACTGAAAAAGACAACGAGGTGCCATCAGTGTAACGAGGTGGGACATTGGAGACGTGAGTGTCCCTATAATGTCGAGACGGGGGAATTAGAACAGGAGGAGGATGAGGTTCAACCCAGCAGTCCCGAAGGGAAAGTTTATCAAAGGGGGGACTCAGACTCCTCGAGCCCCGTTCCCTCAACCGCCTCGCATTGCAAATGGAGGGAAAACCTATAGACAACTGCCACTGTTCGTAGGAGGAGAAGAATGCTACTACGTTGATCCTTTTACGGGGCAACGAGTGAATAGAGAAGAAGACTGTACTCTAGGAGCAGCCCTGGAGGTAGACCAGAGAGGACCATACGTAGAGGCTGAGGTGGCTGGATGTCCTACGACCTTTTTGGTAGATACGGGGGCCACTCGATCCACTTTGAGATCGGCGGTAGTCCCAGGTTTGCCAATGTCGGGAGAGGCGATTCAGGTGGTAGGAGTCGCAAACAGGAGAATGACGAATCCTCTGACTGAACCAGTGTCAGTGAAGATAGGAAATTACAGTGATGAACATCAGTTTGTGATCTGTGATTCTAGCCCTGTGTGTCTGTTAGGAAGAGATCTGTTGTGTAAACTGAATTGCACCATATATTGTACACCTGAAGGAGTAGAAGTGCAGACGAACGATGATGATGCCGATTTTAAGGTTGTAAACTCGCAGGGATGCGTGGAACTATATCCTACCCTAACGGTGGAGGAGCTTCCACAGGACTTGAAGGAGACAGTGTCAGCTGAGGTGTGGGATTTCACTGGAGAAGAAATAGGACTGATTAAAGGGGTAGAACCAGTAAAGATCATGGTAAAACCCAATGCCGAGTATCCAAGAACACCACAATAAGTTGACACCGGAGACGATTGCAGGAATAAAGCCTGTGATCGAATCCATGATTAAACAGGGAATACTGAAGGAGATCGTGGGAAGTCCATGTAACTCCCCGATTATGGGTTTGCAGAAGCCTAGTGGGAAATACAGAATAGTGCAGGATCTTCGAAAGATTAATAATATCGTTGTTTCATGTTGTCCAGTGGTACCGAATCCATCAGTGATATTGTTTCAGATACCGTTCCAAGCTGAATGGTTCACAGTGATAGACTTGTGCCAGGCTTTCTTTTCGATTCCTTTAGATGAGGAGAGCCAGTATCTGTTCGCTTTTAAGCTGGAAAATCGCGTTTTAACATGGTGTCGTATTCCCCAGGGGTATACAGAAAGCCCATCGATTTTTAACCAGCTGCTGAAGAAAAATCTTGAAAGTCTAGTACTGCCCAAGAACTCGGTTCTGGTCCAGTACATAGACGATCTCCTAGTGGCGTCAGAAACTGAGGAAGCTTGCAAAGTAGACACCATCACCTTACTAAATCACTTGGCCGAGAACGGACACAAGGTGTCTCCAAGTAAATTGCAGTATTGTCAGACTGAAGTGCAATACTTGGGCCATAGGATTGAAAAGGGAAAACGGAAGGTGTCTCCAGATAGAATAGAGGCAATCATGAAAATGAACGCGCCTAAAACACAAAGAGAAGTCAGGATGTTTCTAGGCATGGTCGGTTATTGTCGGCAGTGGATAGTCAACTTTTCACTGAAGGCAAAACCTTTACTAAAACTGACGCACAAGGGAGTAAGTGATCCGGTACCATGGGACAAAGATTGTTTGATGGCGTTTTTGCAGCTGCGGGAGGACTTATGTCGTGCCCCGGCTTTAGGAATGCCTGATTACGAAAAACCATTTTTGCTTTACTGCTGCGAAAGAGAAGGTTGTGCTTTAGCAGTTTTGGCCCAGATACACGGGAACGCGCGTAGGCCAGTTGCTTACTTTTCGGCTACATTAGATCCAGTAGCCGCAGCGTTGCCCGGATGTCTCAAATCCGTTGCTGCAACGGGTGTCAGCATTGAAAGATGTGAAAATGTGGTAATGGGACATCAGTTAGTGGTGTACGTACCGCATTCTGTGGAATTGTTAATGACCAGGACTAAGACTCAGCATTTGACAAATAGTAGGCTCACACGCTACGAGCAAGTCATATTGGCTGCTGAGAATGTGACCCTAAAGAGATGCTCTGTCTTGAATCCTGCTACTTTGATGCCACTTCCAAATGATATTGATGATGAAATTTGTACAGATCATGACTGCCTTGATGTGACTGAACTATGCACCAAACCGAGACCAGATATCGTAGATGAACCATTGACTGACCCCGATGAAATATTCTTTGTTGATGGTTCATGCGTAAGAGACGATATCGGTCAGCTGAGAGCAGCATATGCAGTTTGTACAATTACCAGAGTTGTGGAAGCCGCTTGCCTGGAAGGAGTACATTCCGCTCAGGTAGCTGAAATTATTGCTTTGACCCGTGCTTGTTTGGCAGGTAACAAAATTCGAGTCACCATATACACCGATAGCCAGTATGGTTTCGGGGTAGTTCACGACTATGGGCAGTTATGGTCTCAAAGAGGTTACATGACCTCCTCGGGTTCTCCTATTAGGAATGGAGAATTCGTGAGATTATTGTTAGAGGCATTACAAGGTCCGACAGCCATAGCGGTTGTCAAATGCGCCGCGCACACAAAGAATACAGACTTTGTGTCGCAAGGTAACCGTTACGCAGACGAAGTTGCACGTTATTGTGCAGAACAGGGGTATTCTCACACCAATGTAGAAGTGGGAGGAATACAGGAAAGAACTGAGTTGACTATGTTGTTAGACACTGTAGATACGTGGGACGAATTAAAGTGCGTTCAGGAAAATGCTCCAGATGATGAGAAAAAAGCATGGGAGACAGCTGGATGTATCAAAAGTGAAATGAATTTTTGGATTTCTGCAGATGGGAGAGCAGTTTTACCAAACAAACTTGTTAGTCCAATGGCAAGGAGATTGCATGGACCAGCACACATAGGTAGAGATGCTATGGTGAGAGTATTCAGACAAACGTGGTATAACCCGAAGTTTAGAGTAGCGGCAGAAGCAGTATGTCAGCGTTGTGCGATCTGTCAGCAACTAAACGTAGGAAAGAGAACACCAGTTACTTTGAGTCACATAGGGAGGTCTGGGGGGCCTTTCAATAGAATGCAGCTGGATTTCATTGAAATGCCCAATTGCAATCGACTCAGATATGTCTTAGTGATTGTCTGTATATTTTCTAGATGGGTTGAAGCTTACCCGACACGTAGGTGCGATACACTTACAGTAGCAAAATTGTTGCTTAGAGAGTTGATACCGAGGTTTGGGGTGCCATCCTCTTTGGAATCGGACAGAGGAACTCATTTCAACAGCGAAATAGTGAAGATGCTATGTTCAGCCTTGAGTATAGACCAGAAGCTCCACTGTAGTTATCGACCAGAAGCTTCGGGGATTGTAGAACAAATCAATAGCACAATAAAATCCAGGCTTGCCAAAGTTTGTTCATCGACATCTCTGAGTTGGCCAGATGCACTTCCATTGGTTCTTATGAGCATACGTAGCACACCAGATAGAAGAACAGGTCTCTCTCCACACGAGGTGCTAATGGGAAGAGCTATGAGATTGCCATCGGTTCCGACTGCAGCGTTGTTGAACATCACAGACGATCTGATCTTGGACTACTGCAAGGGACTATCTGATGCCATTCATTCTGTGTCCCTCCAGGTCCAGGCTGCAGAGGTTCCATCAGCACAAGACTTGTGCCATGACCTGTGTCCAGGGGACTGGGTCCTGGTGAAGAAGCATGTCAGGAAGAACTGTCTAGACGTGCGTTGGCGAGGACCGTTCCAAGTCATACAGTTACGAACACTGCAGTAAAGTGTGGAGGCTTGCCCAACTGGATACACGCCTCACACACCCGAAGAGTTCCAGCACCTCTGGAAGAAACAGCTCCTCTCTCGGATGAGAATCCAGCGGAAAGCGGAGAAGCCACAGAGAGGGAAAGCCAAGCTGTAGAGGTGATCGAAGAGGCTGAGCCTGTGTCGGAGCAGGCTGACGACGGTCAGGACACCAGTGAGACCGAAGTCGTCTCAGAAGAAGAAAGTAGCTGGGAGTTCGAGTCAGATACCGAACAAGCTGCAAGTGATCAAGAGACGAGTCCAAGAACAAGGAGCAGGAGGACAAGGAATGGAGAAGCTAGTTGGCCGGAAAGAAGGAGAAGGTCAAGCTTGAGAGCAAATCCAGAGAGCACCCTTGTCCCGATCTCCGAAGATTCAGAGCTAGACGAAGAAGCTACGGACTCAGGCTCCGAGAGTCCGAGAAGATCAAGAAGGGGACGTGTGCCCTGCAGAAGGTACGCCACCCCAGAGTGGACTTATCTAGCAGATGTCTTGGGGACAGAGATCTGGGAGAGTGAGAGAAGTGCAAGTGATCAATCTCGATCCATCTGTGGCAGTGGAGATATGGATGTTGACGCCTGGAATCGAGACTGAGGGGTTACTGACTTTCACACTTCCCATTCCCCTTTACCTAAGTCGGATCAAAGACCTAGTGCTAAATCGATTAGAGTTTCCGACTTTTGGTCATCAAATACCAGAACAAGAAGAAAAAGTCATTCGTTTAGAATTATTGGAACATGTTATTAGAGCTGCAGGTACGAGAATCATTGTAGATGCATAAAGACTTTTGTGTTTAAGCTATAAAGAAGAAGATAACCTAGCGCCGAGTGGAAAGAAGAATAAAATTAGGGATTGCATTTAGAGGACGGAGAAGGGTTAGGGTTGTCTATTGCTGAAGGGAAAAAGACATTGTTGTGAAAAGAGACTTTTGTTGCTTAAGAGCGCTTCACAGACTGAGAAGGCGAATAAAGAAAGACAAAGACTTGAAAAGAAAACTTTTCTTCGAAAAGGAAAGAGCTACGCTGTTTTGATAACATGGAGAATGGCAACCCAAACCGAAAAGCCGAATGCATAATAGGTACACTAATAGCAGTAGTAATTTTTCTCATTATTACAGTAGTTACCACATCGTACATGGTAGGACATGCAAGTGAAAAAGAAACCACAGATGTAAAGCCTGTAACGACTTTGAAACCTGCTCTTGTTGGGAAGAAGGAGGAGAGCAATGTAATTCGTGAAAAGGTGTTACTGGCGGATGAAGCTCGTAGGTTACACGTAGACGAGTCGCAGGGAAATTTTAGGTCAAACGCATATGCCAAGCTATTGTATGAGTATATTGATGCCATGGAGGCCAAGGATTGTTATGTGTGTATGCAATTGCCGGCTTCCGTAGATGAAGGCATCAGATATCATCATCTCCCACTAACATATGGGATAACATGTAGTTTATTGCTCAGTATATTTTATGGTAGAGAAGGGTTCGAGTACTACTTTTCAAATTATGATTCGGTACTGCCTGAAGTCCCGAATTATAAACAAATGAATAAGTGGGACTATTATAAAAAGGAAGATAGATTAGCCAAATTCTTTCTTCCTTGGGATGCATTAGATACTTCATATGCGCGCAGAAATAATCTGACTTGCAAAATGTCGGAGGTAGAGAAAAAATTCATAGGACAAGTAGATGACCGGTACAGAAGGCAGAAGATTCTAAAAATGTCAGGACAATGGAAAACTGATTGGACCGAAGAAAAAAAAGCACACAAGAAGAAGGGTAGCAATGGTCCAATAGCTTTGGATAGAACGCAGAAAGGAAAGTTATGTTTAATTAGAAGCAAGACATATTATGAGAGTGTATTTGTAGGTGAAGTAAATTGCGAACATGCTTTTAGGTTAGAGTACTATACGAAAGATTTTATGAAAGGGATGCAAGCGATCCCTAATGTATATTTTGTATGTGGAAGAAATGCCTATGTAAAACTGCCTGACAATTGGTATGGTTCGTGTTACTTGGCAATTGTCTTCCCCAAAATATATCATGCAAAGGATTTAGAGATCATAGAAGGAAAGACTTCGAGAAGAGCGAAAAGGGAAGTAGGAGATGCTGAAGTAGTTGGAGACATATTTGGAGCAATGTTTCCTTTTTTAGGCTTGATACTTAACGATGTTAAGATCAGGAGACTAGCTACAGTTGTAGATAGATTATCTGCAAGTACTGCAAGGTCATTGATGCTAGTAGAAGGAGAGATGCAGTCGATTAGGGCAATGGTTCTTCAGAACCGTCTTGCTTTAGATGTTCTGCTAGCAAAAGAGGGCGGAGTCTACAAGGCTTTGAAGGTCCAAGAATGCTGTACTTACATTCCAGATAATTCAAAACCACTTGAGAAAGTCATACAGAACATTACAGAGATACATAAAGAAATCGAAGATTTAACAAAAGTAAATGTTTGGGAGAAAGTAGGTCATGGAGTAGGAAAGGTTGGAAGTTGGTTTCCCAACCTTGGTAAAAGCGTTGTGTGGTACAAATTGAAACCTGTTTTAATAATATTGATTTGCATAATTACATTGTTGGGGTTAGTGAGACTGTACAAATGGTATAGGTCGAACCGGTTACAAAGGTCCATGAGAGAGCAAGAAAGGAGATTAGCTGCTTTACAAGATCAACAGTATAAAAGTTTAAGAGCTCTCGAAACGATAAAAAGAGGGAGTCTTGTGACTAGTTCTGTGTAAAGTGTCATTCAAATTGATATTAGTGATGACCCCAGAGGTCATCAAAGGGGGGAACTGAGAGAGCGAAATTTGAATGAAAAATATATCTGTACCATATTTACAAGCATATCGCATAAACGTAGAAGTTGTAACATGAAGTAGCACTTGTAGCGTAAAGTTAGCCGATGTAACCTATGTAATAGGAAATGTATCTGTATTCACTTTAGAATATGTATTAGAAAGACCGTATATATAGTGGTCTAATATAGAAATGTGTAGAAATGCTTAAGAACAGTAGAACGTGCTAAACTGAATATACGTATGTAATCATTAGACGGAGAAAGAAGACGAAATATGAAAGCGAAGAAATGTGTAGACTATATAGCACTGTGTAGAAATGAGAATATAAACGTTGTATTTTATGTAACATGGATTCAAGTATAATCACCGATTCGCTAATTCGATATATATATATGTATGTGTGTTAAAGGTTATACTGTGTAGAAGAAGGAGTTTTAGAAAGTGTGGTCATGTGTGATTTTAACCTAACTGACCAAGGGTTCGCAAGAGTGTAGTCCGCTGTATGTAATTTAGTGGGCTCACAGGAACAGGGGATAGCCTTGATCTGTACGTGCGAGACAAGAGTCAAAGGTCTTGTTAGATTTAAGGTGACAATGCTGGGCGAAGTTTATGGCCTAAGTGAGATAAGAGACGCTTGGAATTTGGATCTTGTTTAGAAATGACCGTTCACAGGACCAAACGAGGTTATGATCACAAACGTAAAGAATGGAGTTCTGTTGAGGTGATAGACTTTGCTCTGAAAGTGTCAACTGGAATGTCAATGAAGTCGCCAGCAAGATGACGAAGATGGTGCCTAAGAAGCAAGGTCAACTTAACGGACGACGCGAAGAGATGAAGCGATGGAAAAACCCAAGAATGAGAGCATGTGTAAATGTATACGTGGTGGGCGTCAAGGGGCGTTCCACCCATACTGTGATTGTGTATTTAGGGACAGCACCCCGGGGAGAAGTTAGCGAAGAGCGAGCGCAGATGGCCTGAGGAGTCAGAGAGAGAAAGAGCAGAGCGCAAGAGAACAGTAGGCCGAGGACCCTTAGAGAGCAGATGGGTAGGCAGAGAGGGTACTGTTTCTCGATATAAGTTACCATTAGAGGCTAAGAGAGTTTGAACTTCTTTGGAAGTCAAACTGCTGACACCTTTTTAGGTAAGGAACTTGCGAAGTAGGGATGTCACCTAGTATAGAGTAGGGACAGAATTAACTTGTTATTCTCTTTTTATAGATGACGCAACGGATCCACTTTGTGTCTATGCTTTTGAATCTGTTGATTCTGGAATTGATCTTAATCGTATTCTTTTGTAGACTTAGATTCTTTAGGGAATTTATGTTCCTTTTAGTTCCTGTATACTTGTTGAATCTTATCCTGAGAGGATTGTATATGCAATTAATTCTGATTTTATATTAAATTTTTAAAAACTTTATCAGTCGTAAGTGGTTCTTCAGAGTTGCGTCAGTCTATGGGGTTGATTTAACCTATGTGGGTTTGTCTTTTACTCAATGACAGAAAATAATCGATCCAAAAGGAAGAATGAGATAGGTATCTAGGTAATCAGAAAAGATATTAAAATCTCATTCCCCGCAGTGTCCTCGTCCACCTTTAATTCAAAGGTTCATACCCTGTTAGAGACGAAGGTGGCACTTCAGGCAAAGGGCTCATCTGAGTGAACAGGAAGTGAGCTGTGCTAGTTGAACACGCTTTCTAGTGACCATACGGGGGAAGCTAATGTCAGTGAGTAAACTGAAGAACATTTTTCAGTCGTGCATTGGATGCATCCACAAACAAGAAGAATATGTGCAATCCTTCCTATCCACAGATTGTGGTTGGTTTATTCACCATGACATAACTGGTTTAGAGTTTGGTTTGGCTGTGAATACACAGGATGCTTCTCATGAGGCAAAGTCCTCACCAAGCAGTCGCTTGAGAGACAGCTCATGGAAAATGGGAGATATTTTGGTTGTCTTCGTTTTGAATCTGTCCTATGGAAAACATTGAGTCTTACAACTGCGTGAGCTATTTATAAACAAACACTGTGTACAATACAAAATAAGTGAGGCTCACCATTTTTTCAAAGTTTACGAGGTTATCAATGAATGTCTTGTTTCCTTCATGAGTAAACGTCATATCTGTGCAGAAAGAAAAACAGGTTACTCACAAGTCACAACTATAGGAAACAAAACCATGTCAAGCAAACTACAGTTTTGTAAACCCAGAACTCCGAGGGCCTTATTACGAATTTGCCAGATAGGTTACTCCATTACAAATGTGACGGATATTCCATCCGCCATATTACGAGTTCCATTATATCCAAAGGAACATAATGGAACTCGTAATCAGGCAGACAGGATATCCGTCACGTTTGTGATGGTGTAACTCCTCCGCCAAACTCGTAATCAGGCTCTTAGTGAAGAGCATTACACCGAACACATGTTTCCTTGTTTCTGATTGAATGAAGTAGCTGACGTCTCAGAAGTGGGCACATCCATGCCTTTCTACAGAACTTTAATATGTAGGGGCCACCCAGCAAGGCATTATTGTTGGCAGTCCATCACTACAGCATTGAAGAGTAATTTGCGACTTTCAAGCAACGAGACCATGTGAACGACGAAATGAAGTAACCATTTGTATCAATGTTGCAGTATTACAAACTTTCTAAATAATTCTATTACCCAATAGTACAGAGTTGAATAAAAACCAGGGAGAAGATATACCTACTATGACTTGAGTGAATATATTTGGTGCTACCTGCCTTCATTGCACCCACCTTCGCTCTTGGGCAAGCTAAATTCATACCACATTTCAACCTTCCCTAGTTGAGGTGGCTCCCCCCTTGCCAGCACGTAGCACTATGGTTTCTGCTCCTCTTTGTTTTAGCATCTGACATCACAAAGCTCTAGAGGATGTAACACTGTCTGCTGTGAAAGATGATGTCACCAGTACAAACCAACTATAAAGAGGTATGCACAGAGAGTGAGATATGGGCCAGCTTCTTCAGCTGCTTGCTTTTTGTTGCTTTTTGCACGTTAGGCATTTTTTTGTTGTTGCAGTTTTATATAACGGAAATCGCCAACCAAAGGTATTGGATCGCTTTACATGAGCACTAGTTACTGTCCTGGCTTGAGCCTTGAGTGCGAATGAAACCTCGCAGAAGTAGACACTCCATTCCCCTCCGTCCCTCTAAACAAACAGTTTCGCCTTTTTCACTGTGAGCAACCTGCAGGCTTTAGCCTTGAACTGCTAGCAGGCCCGGACTGGCCGTTGCGGGCACCGGGCAATCCCCCGGTGCGCCGCAAGGGTGGGGGCCGGTTTTGGGCCCCTGTGGGCCGCTTTTGTTACAGGGCCGGAAAACAGCCCTGTAATATAATCGGCCGAGACGTGGCCCTGACAAAGAGCTTGGTCACCCCTCTTTTTTTTTATTCAAGTACGAATTTTTGCTCACAATCTTTTTTGAATTGCTCTCCATGGATCAACTACAAGAATAATCCTTTTAATATATCTTCTGACATTTCACGTGAAGAGATTTCATCTCAGATAGCTGGATGTCAAGGACTTACTTGTAACTTAATTGTAAGTGGAGTGTAACTGACAAAGCTGAATAAGAGATGATTGATGATTTAATAGTGTTGGACAGGAAATAACGTTTGATCATCTAGCAGTCGTGGACTTGCTCATACCTTGAATGATATGGTGTGCATCTAACAGTGTTGATTGAGAGATTTGGTTAAATCTGCGCAAGAATCCACTGGGAGAGTGCACCTTACGGAGCGATTTGCAACTATAAAAAAAATCCTACCCGAAATGCATTTAAAGTGTACTACTTTACTTTAAAACATGTACTAACCTCTTCATCTCCAACGGTTTTAACCAACGGCGTTTCTCTACCGCATTGTTCGAGCGGCGGCGCCATTCCAGTTCTACGGGTGAGCCAGCCTTCCCGTGCATATTCTTTGCGCACACCACACACAGAGGTTCGACTCCTCGGAAGTAGACGCACCACGTACTACGTACCACGCCATCACGTAAGGTCACGTTACGCACCGTTGCTTGCCTCCATTTTGTTACAAGAACCAGCATATCAACAAGAATCTTGGATCAGAAGATATTTTCTTTACAACGATTTCGAGAAATTTCAAGGTACTCTCTTTCTAAATTTTTAAATTGTAGTTTTTCCTCCGTGATGTGCACACCGCACATCACGATTAATCTTATCTTTACACAGTGATGTGCACCCCTTATAGCAGTTATTGCACATCGGATTCCTTTACTTTTACACACTGATGTGCACACCTCATAACAGTTATTGCACATCAGATTTCTTTATTAATACACAGTGATGTGCACACCTTATAGCAATTATTGCACTTTGGTTTCATTTACTGTTTCACTGTGATGTGCACACATTTGATCATAATCTTGTTTATTACAGTTTTTTAATAATTCACTTTGTGCACATATTCATATTTAGTTTATTGTTACTGAAGTTCAATTTACACCTTACAATGGCATCACAAGGTGGATTAAATACTCCAGTTCCATTTTTGCCACGTCCTGGTGAACCTTTAATTAAAAGGTCTGATTGGAAAGACTATTTTTTAAACTATATTGATGCATTAGAGGAAGAACATGAAGAAGCATTTTCTCAATCTAGAAAAAAGAAGATGCTTCTCCATAGTCTTGGCCCTGAAGGAAATAGAGTCTTTAACCAAATGGAAAAGAAAGTGAGACAAGCTGACAGTGCTAATGTGTTTCTTGATGCCCTGGAAGATTTAGATTCACAATATCACCCACCGGTGTGTGTGGATATTAGTAGGTATGAATTCTTTAAAAGGGAGCAAGGGAAGTCAGAGTCCGTAGAGGATAATGTTTCCTCCTTAAAAAAGTTAGCTATCAATTGTAAATTTGGTACACTTCATGACAGTTTCATCAGAGATCGATTGGTCTTCCATTCTAATAACTCGTCCATTCAAGAGAAATTGTGGACTTGTGGAGACGCTCCTCTCAATGAAATCTTTGCAATCGTAAGAAAAGCAGAAATGGCTAAAAGATGTGTGAAAGTTGCACTTAAAGACAAGGAAGAAGGTTTAATTGTTAGCAAAGTCTCTCATGCCATACTAACGAGTGATAAACAATCATCATCTGATGTCAGGAAAAATTTTAATATCACAAACAAAACCCAAGATTGACAAAACTCCCAATTGTTATAGATGTGGCTATGACGATCCTTATGCTAATGATTCAAAATGCCCAGCGTTGAAATCTAAATGCACTTATTGTGGCAAAGTTGGTCATTTCACTAAAGCGTGCAGGCTAAGATTAAATAAGGAAAAAAAGATGGTTGGGTGCATTAATGAGGGTGACACTGAAGCGAATAATAAATCTGATTCCTCTATCGACTAAGGTATATTGTGCAGTATTGA
Organism: Lissotriton vulgaris; assembly: GCF_964263255.1. Classification (NCBI taxonomy): domain Eukaryota; kingdom Metazoa; phylum Chordata; class Amphibia; order Caudata; family Salamandridae; genus Lissotriton; species Lissotriton vulgaris. Next base: position 784,075,424 of record NC_141687.1, on the reverse strand, counting down.
TAATTGTGTTTCTAATGACATAGTGTCAAATGTCAACACCAAGTCTAAAAAGAAACCTACTTGTGATATTAAAATTGGGGGATCCTTATTCATAGAGTACCAGATTCAGGCTCCCCGTACACTATGATTCAACGTGACATATGGAAGGAGCTTTTAGCTAACACCTAAAATAAAAACCTATTACCTCCTAACATTCAGCCAGTTACGTTTACTGGTGAAAAAATCCCGATGGTTGGATTTGTAGAGGAGATCTTTGAATTTAAAGGCAGGAAAGCTATGGGTAAACTATGTTGCAGAGGTAGGTCCCTCTGTCCTGGGCTGGATAGAAAAGGGAGCACTGGGGATCATTCTGAATCCAAAGAATGATAACCAAGTAATGATTTTGGAAGAAGGAGACAAGGAGTTTATGGATAAAATTGTGGAACAGTTTCCCAAAATGCTTTCAGGTAAGGTTGGTAAGTTAGTCGGGTTTTCGCATAAAATGGTACTTAAGAACGATGCCCGTCCTGTCAGTCATGAAGCTAGGAACATACCTATAAGTGTAAGGGAAGCGGTTATGAATGAATCAGATAATTTGGAGAAGAAAGGTGTGATTGAGCCTATAGAGAACGCAGATTGGTTGGCCCCATCGGTCGTCGCAAGGATATCAGACGGCCGTCTGCGTTTGTGTGTAGACTTGAGCGACCTAAATAAAAACATTTTACTAGATACCTTTACCTAGGATAGACGAACTCTTAGCTCAAACGAAAGGCATAAAATGGTTTTCGACTATTGACTTAACATCTGCCTACCACCAGATACCCTTGCATGAACCCAGCAAAAACTTGACTGCCTTCATTATACCTTTTGGATGTTCTCGCTTCATCAGAATGCCTTTCGGATTAGCTTCTGCGGCAGCAGTTTTTCAGCGGCTAATGCACAAACTGTTCAAGAACGTAAATGGAGTCACTTATTTTCAAGATGACATTTTAATCATGGGCAGGAATGAAGAAGAGCATGATGACAGACTCTTTAAAGTGTTAAGCATTCTTGCTGAGAAAGGTCTAACAGCCGAACTTAAGAAATGTAGATTTGGCATGAATTCTGTAACAAATTTGGGACATGAAGTGAGCTGGCTGGCATTTCTCCTAAGAAGAAGTTAATTAATGCCATTGAAAATGCCCCTATTCCTAAAACTAAAGATGACTTAAGGTTCTTCCTGGGTATGTCAGCGTTTTATTCAAAATTTGTGCAAAAACTTGCCAACAAAACTTTAAACCTCAGACAGCTCCTCAAGGGTAAAAAGAAGATGGACGATGCACCAGGATGAAGTCAAGAAGTTCAGTGTATATTCCAAAATAGACTGTTTATTAAACTTTCAGTTAAAACATGGACATCAGCCAATGCGTTTCGTTCCGAATGGAACTTCGTCAGGGCAAAAATTGTAAGCACGTTCAGTTTACCACAGTTTTCCAAGTTGATCGGTTCTTTTGGACAGTATAACCAAGGTCCTTCGTAAAAACTTTGACTTTATACTTCAAAATATAAACAAGAATCCAAGGGCCAAAGTAACAGCCAATATTCCTTAGTCGTGTTGATATTCACGGCCTCAGTACCAGTCCCTCATTCGGACTCTCAACCAGCTCCTCAAAGTTAGACAGAAGTTTTATTGGAATGATGATCTTCAAAGTGATTTTGATGAAATAAGGAATGAACTTGTATCTGCCCTTCCATTACAAGCTTTTGACAGTACGGCTCACAGCATCATCACTACTGATGCTAGTGGGATAGGTTTGGGCGAGGTCCTGTCCCAAGTTTGTCATAATGGTTCGGAAGTAACTATTAGGTTTGCATCTTGTTCCTTAACCTCTCCTGAAGAGAAATTCTCGGTTATAGAGAAAGAGATGTTAGCCACAGTCTGGGCCATGGAAAAGTTCAGGCAGTTTATTTGGGGTACCAGATTTACTTTGCGTACTGGCCACAAGCCCCTCCTTAAAATACTTACACTTGATGGTATACTAAAAGCCACTCCAGGTTGGCTAGGTTGAGCCTTAAATTATTGGAATTTACATATGAGGTTGAGTATCTACCCAGCAAGAGATCGCAGATTTTCTGAGTAGATCCCCTTTACCTGTTCAAGACATTTTATATGATATGTGTGAAGACTATAATGTTGCCATTGTTCATGAAGTTGGTGAAAACACTGTAAATGCCATTTCTAAAGAAGAATGGGATGAAGAATGTGGGAAGGACAACACTTTAAATGCTGTTGCCAGACATGTTATTAATGGTTGGCCCAACAAATCAAGTTTACATGAAGATTTAAAACCTTTCTGGGAAATTAAAGAGGAGCTAAGTATTGATGATTGTAACCATTTATGTAGGGGCAAAAGAGTGGTAGTACCTTCAAATTTACGTGTTAGAACGTTATCCATCAACCATGAGGGCCATTTAGGAATAATCAAACTTACATCTAGAATTAAAATGTCCTTTTGGTGTCCTGGGCTGGACAGAGATATTGAAAGATTTGTCCAGCAATGTTCCACTAGTGCGAATGCTGATAAAGCTCAACGAGTATTCAAACCCTCTCTTGGTTTGAGACAAATTCCTGAGCACCCTTGGGAAGATTTGAGCATAGACTGGCTAGGTCCCATTGAAGGTAATCCTGTTTACATGAAATATATTCTTGTTGTCATCGATAACTACTCTAAATGGCCAGAGATTGAGATTACAGAAAAGTGTGACTCAAAAGAAGTTGTGATGTTTTTAGAAAAGTTATTCTTACGAGAGGGTAATTCCAGACACATTCTTTGTGACAATGGACCACAATTCATATCTGATAATTCTCTTCAATTCTTGAAAAGAAATGGTATTAGTAAAAAAAAAAACTCCGGTTTACCACCCAGCTGGGAATGGAATTGTTGAAAGATTCAACAGAGTCATTATGGGAAGCATACAGGCAGCCATCAGTGCTGTGAAGAGTTGGGAGAAAGAATTATACAGCACCATTTGGGCATAGAGAATCACTCCCACATGTACAAGTTATAGCCCATTTAGGATACTTAGAGGTAGAGAACCTTACACAAAGGATAATGTTGCTTGGAATAGGTAAAAAGTGTCTGGAAAATGGTCTCCTGCCTTACTTACTTCATTCAAAATTACGCAATATTCACAAATCTTACATAAACGATTTTGAGACAAAACATGTCACCAAAGAAGCCAATCTACAGATTGGTGATTGGGTAAAAATAAAACTAGGCTCTTAAGTTAAGAAAGGTGAGAGCAAATTCTCAAACCCTTTGCAAGTGATGGAGTTATACTCCAAATCCGCTAAACTGAGTGATAATAGAGTTTGGCATTATAACAGAATTGCAAAATGCAAAGGGAACTTTTCCATCACAAGCAATAAGGTAGGGAAGACACCATCTATGGATTGGATGTGGGACGAAGTCATGAATTTTGAGAAAGTACCCCATTCAAGTAATGGTGATTCACATGCCAGTGTGTCCTTATCTTTGGAACAAGCCACGTGTAATAAGTTTAAGATCACACTAATAATGGATTTTTTCAACAAAGTGAAGTAGCCCAGGCGGAGTGGTGATGGCTCTGGAGTTCCACGCCTCTGGATAGCCGTCACAACCTTGGCCCCACCCATCCTCGGCAGCACGGCAGTGAATCTCCGCGGTAATGGCGTTTGGAGCAGAGCTGCAGGAAAATAAACTGCGGCTTGTTGTCCCTTTGAATTGGAGCTCCCCCGGAGTGCCTAAGAGTTTGTGGCAGAGAGAAGATTGATGAGGTTGTCTTTCCCGTGCAAGTGCCCCCCCTCGCTTCACCCACCCCCGCCCTTGGCTGCTCTTGAGGGGACTTAGTCAGGATTTGTGGCTGCCAGATGCACAGGATAAAAGATTTACTCCTGCACCATTTTCCAGAAGGAAGGAAGGTCCTGGCCCCTGGAGTAATAAGCAGAGGGGCAGTCTGCTCTCCATCTTGTCCTGCACACTTTCTGCAAGCTAAAGGTGAGGCGAGGGGGAGATAAAAAGAGACATTAAGGCTGGCTGTTTGCCATCGCTATTCGCTGTGTCTGTGTCGCTGTGTCTGCCCTGATAGAAAAAAAAATGTTTTGAACCCCGCGGGGTGGCATGGGGAGGCAACTGAAAGACAACGAAGACAGTGAGGAAGCAAGTAAAACCGCGAAAATGGAGTTAACTGCCCGTCTCAAAAGTAAAACACGCTTAGCCCTTGCCAGAAAAGCTGCAAGGCTAGCTGCTAAAGAAAGGGAGAAGGCTAAGAAAGGAGAGGGCAGCTTAGTTTCACCCGTTTTGGGGAAGGATTCCACGGTTGAAAGCTCAGAAGATGAACTCCACACTACTCTAACTTCTCCCCCTAATGGAAGGGTAGGAGAACTAGGAGAAGTAGGAGAAAAAGATGGGGGAGGAAGCCACATGGAAGATGCCACGGAAAATACTCCAGCATCAACTAAAAATGTTGCGGGTCGAGTCACCTTCAGGTGAGAAAAATATGAACAGAGTGAAGGAGAAAAGAGACTTTCCCTTATTTGAAAAAAAGACAGTGCACACTCCCAAAATCTCAGCTGTCCTGCTTGAGAAGAACCCAGAAACGGAAACTGAAACTGAAACTTCAGCTTTATCCCAGTAACAGTGGTAGGGAATGACTCTCTCATACAACTGCCTGAGATTGTCCCACAAATGATATTCGTAGCTCCCTCTCCGTCAAGGTCAAATCGTTTTGTGGCGGCAGAAAAGCCTCAAGCAAGTAGTAATGCATCTGAAACGGAAGCAAGTCAGATCCTATTTAATGAAGTTCCTAATATAGAGACTTTGTCCGAGCAGAGTTCACCATCCGCTGCAGCTCTTCAACCTCCCTCTCGCCCACTTGTCGGAGCGCTTCAAGTAGGGAACTTAAAGGGCTTAACACCTGCAATCTCAACATCGGCGGCCCAGTTGCTTCAAAGGGGGGAAAGTGCAGCCCGAGAAGGAAGTATGCTATCAAATGGACATTCGCGAAATGTTAAACTTAATTCTGGATGAGATCCGGGAGATAAAGTCAAATCAGCAAGTTGAGATAGCTGCTCTACATTCTAGATTGGAGAAATTCAAAGATCAATGCAAGGACTTCCCACAAAATTGAACGAGGCGGAGAAAAGAATATCGGCTCTTGAGGATCACATCAATCAAGCAAGAATAGAGGACGAAAAGACTGCAAGTAAAAAGAGCCTCCTGGAAAGCAAACTTGAAAACAAGCTCGAGGAGCTTGAGAACCATTCCTGAAGATCCAATCTTAGGATAGTGGGGGTACCTGAAGGACTAGAAGGCTCAAATATGCTCCAGTGGGTCAACTTCTTCATTCATCAAAAAGTACTACCAGAGTTTGAAGGAGATCTGTCCATTATGAGAGCACATTGGGTCCCGGCAAAGAGGTTTGCCAATTCAACTTTTCCAAGAACTATCCTAATGAACTTTGCTGATTTCAGGATCAAGGAAGAGATTCTATCAAAAGCATTTCAACAAAGGCAATTCACCGTCACTGAGACAATTAAATGCAGAATTTTTTCGGACATGACTGCTGCAGCTGCACGCCGCAGGAAAGACTTTGTCAAAATTCTCCACCTGTTTAAAATGAACGGCGCCTAAGCCTCAATCGCTCAGCAGTCTAAGTTAAAAGTTCTCGTAAAGGGAAATTTTCATATGTTTTCCAACCTTGAAGAAGCTCAGTCTCTCCTAAAAGAGATAAATTCAGAAATGAATGTCTGAGCAATTACTACCTGCTTGCTGAGTAATAATGGTTGAGCTTGTGGAAAAATTGCAATTAATCTAGAATTTTATTTTTCTCTGTAATAAAATAGAATAGGATAAATCTTTTTAACTGTCGAGGGGGGTATCGGGCTTATAGGGTCACTAAGGGTGTAACAAGAAGACACCCAGGTCTTCAGAGGGGGGGAAATGTGGTCAGCGTGGGTGGAATGGAGGAGGGCGCATCTCAGGGGAGGGTGGGGGTTCACCCGGGGAGGGAGAGGGGGGGTCGGGGAGAAAGCAGTAAAAAAGAGCAGAAGTTGTAGGCAGGGTATGTACCAAATGTTGAATGAAGGATTTAGATGCGAAAACTTTATTATGGAAATGAACAAATGTAGTATCCTATCAGTTAATGCCAATGGTGTTTTGAATAAACAAAAATACGGTGCCCTCATAAAATAGGCAGTCTCTCAGAGTCCCCATGTGATATTTCTCCAAGAGACCCATCTAAAAACCAACACCCCCAATTTATTTATGCCGAAATATTTCTCCCATGTGTTTTTCGCTTCAGCTGGGGTGGCCCAGAGAGGCGTTGCAATTTACTTTTCAAGGAGACTATCCGGGGAAATCTTAAAAATAAGAATGGATCCCAAAGGGAGATGGTTATGGGTAGCAACTAAAATCCAAGGGAAAGTAATGCATTTTGTAAACTAATACGGGCAAATATCCGACGAGGTGTCTAGTATTTTAGAAATCAACGACCTTCTAACGGGGGCCCCTGGACAGGTTATCATGGGAGGAGATTTTAACTACATACAAGACTTAAAAAAAAGACACCTGTAATAAAAATAAGAAACAACTAAAGCCTAATACTAAAAAAGTTGTGGGCGCCTCCAGAATCAGGACTGGGTGGTTGGTTTCGGGGAATGGATCTCAGAATACTTTAAAATTAACAATGATACAGCAGAACCATTCTCGGTTTGGGAGGGATTCAAGGTGGCAGCACGTGGTCAGATAATATCTTTTACATCCGCCCAGGCCAAAAAGAGGAGACAAAAGATATCTACGCTCCAAAAGGCCGTAGATAAAGAATATGTTTTACAGTTCCTCCTTAGCCCGAACCACCTGGAGCAAGCAAAGGCAGAGTTAAGGGATTCCTTTGTATTGGAAGAGATCAACAGTTCTAGAACCTTCCAACAAAGGATATACGAGGATAGCCAATTAGTAGGAAAGCTCTTGGCGAACTCTGTGAGGAAAAAACAAGAGTCTGCTGCGATAGGTAAAATCAGAGACCCGTTAAATGACCAAGAGATAGTAGACAATAGTTCGATCCAAAGGGCTTTTCTGGAGCATTCTAGTCGCATTTACACCACTGAATATCAAGATGGGGAAGGCCAAAGATCACGCCCAATCGGGCTTTACAACTAGGGTTAGAAATTAATATAGGGGAAATAGCTGATGCTATTAAGGCAACACCAGGGGCGAAAGCCTGTGGGCAAGACGGGTTCCCAATCGAATTCTATAAAATCTTCATAAAAGAACTAGTAACTCCCCTAATGAATCTATTTAACTACATCAAGCTAGGAGTAGCGGTACCCGCATCCTTTAAAGAAGCAATAATAATATCTTTTGTTAAAAAAGACAAAAGTCCAGAAGATATGGATTCTTATAGGCCAATAAGCTTTCTGAATTTGACTATAAAATCCTAAAGAAAATCTGGGCCCATCGTTTTATGTATGCGGCACAAGAAGTCATACATAACGATCAGTCAGGATTCATAGCAGGCCGTGTTATAGCTTCTAACACAGAATTTTTAATTCAGGCACTAGACTATTTTAAGGTTAATTCAACACCGCCTGTATCCTAATGGTCGACGCGGAAAAAGCGTTCGACCTAGTTAACTGGGCAACCCTGTTCCATTCTCTTACCAAATTCGGGTTCCCAGAACAAGTGATTAAGATGCTGCAGAACATCTACCAAGGTGCTTCAGCACAGATTATAATAAACTCAGAAAAAACTGGTTCAATCCAAGTTAACCGCGGGACCAGGCAGGGCTGCCCTTTATCTCCTCTCCTTTTTACTTTTTTTTATTGACCCCTCAGTTATTAAAATTAGAAACAACCCCAACATGCTCCCCCCCTATCTCCGGGATGGCGAAGCTTAAGCTTTTTGCGGATGATATTATCTTTTATGCAAAGCAAACAAGGAGAATATAGAAATCATATTAAAAGAATTTAAAGCATATGAACAAATAGGAGGTTACAAAATTAATACAAAAAAAAGGAGGTCCTTGCTTTAAACACCTGTCGTAGCCACCTTCCATCGTGCTTATGTGTTCAGGCCATAAGTCAAGACCCTATTAGATATCTAGGCATATACGTGACCTGTGATTACCATCAGCTCTATCTCCTTAACTATGCGAGAATGAAGAATAAAATCAAGAATCTTCTCTCCCAATGGCTTTTAATCCCTCTCTCCTTGATTGGTAGGATATCTCTGATCAAGATGTCGATTCTACCTTTATTAATATTTTTGTTTAGTAATGTTCCTATTAAATTGAATTACATTTTTTTTTAAAGATATCGAGTCTATGATCAGAAGTTTTGTTTGGGGGGGAAAAACCGCAAGGGTAAAGCTATCCGTGATTCAACTTCCAGTTGAGCAGGGGGGACTTGCTCTTCCACACATAAAAACATATTATGAGGCAGCCTTTCTGGATTTGGTGGCAGGACTGATTGGTTTAAAAAACAAACGAGATAGCTTCTTCTTAGTAAAAATGCTATAAGAGTCTGATTCTCAAACCCAGGTATTTCTAAAGACTGCAAAACTCCCTAAAAGGACGAGATATAAGACCGTGAAAGAACATCTATCCAGATTACAGTCCTTTTTTAAGAAAAATCTAAGTTCCTCAGCTTCCCAGTTTTTAAGTTTACGAGAGTGTTTCTGTTTGGGCCTCCAAATTAGTAATAGCCGAATATTAAATTGGGAGAATTTGGGATTCCGGGAGTTAAGACACTTCTTTGTCCAGAATAGAATTATTTAGTGGCAAGAAGTGCTGGCTAGAATAACCACTCCTGTGCGACCAACGCTTTTTGAATATCTACAAATTGTTCACTTCCTGAGAAGAACTATTGGTGGACATCTCCCCACAACGGGTGAGCTGGTAACACTCCTTTATGAGGCCAAAACCACCGGCATAGGAAATTGGTACAAGAGGCTCCATTGTGCTGGGCAATTAGACGCGGTGGATAGCCATCTTGTGAAAATACTTAGTCAAACACAATGTAATTTAACACATAAAGAATGGGAAACTATAAGTTTGTTAGGCTATAAATCACTACGGGCCGCTAACTTTAAGAGGATGGCCTTCTTGTCCCGTTGGCTAGCGTACTGGACTCCGGAAGCACTCGAGAAAAGGTTCCCAGAGGTCGAGAATAAATGCTTTAGATGCCAGGCCGCCTGCCAGGGGGGCTGGCTTCATACTTTTTTTTATTGTCCTCAACTGAAATCTTTTTGGGAGGCCATACTCACAGACATTGAGGAGGCTATAGGGAAAACACTAATACCCTCAGCCGAATTGGCCCTCTTTGGTATATCCAAAGATAGAGGTACTCTCAATGACAACAAGGAAATATTTGTGTTTATTTCTTGTACAGTTGCTCGTTCCCTAATACTCCAAAATTGAAAATCTAAGGAATCTCCATCCCATCTAAAATGGTTTAACAAAATGAGGAGGTCCCGGAATTTCAAAAAAGCTTATGCCTGTAGAGTGGGAGCAGTCAGAAGTTTTGAAAGAAAATGGAAGTATTTTGAGAATCTGGAGGCAATAAAAGGGGGGTTAAGTTAGAAATTAGATTGAATACTAAAACTAAATTTATATGATTTTAAAAAGCAGTCATGAAATGTTGCTAGACTCAATTAACAAGCAAATTTCTTATTACAAGCACTTTATTCTAGGTTGGATTGCACTGTATTGCACTTGCACTTTATGATCACAGTTTGCGGATGTTGCACATTGCTTGTATTAGGTTGGATTGTACTGTATTGCACTTGCACTTTATGATCAAAGTTTGCGGATGTTGCACATTGCTTGTATTTGAAAATTAATTAATATTTTTTGTAATAAGGATTACAATAATGACTGCTTTCGAGTTTTAAGTATTTCAAACCTCTCCCCCTTTTAACTTGGTTTTCTATCATGTTTTGTTCATGCGTTACTCTATTAAAAGAAGAAGCTTTTTAAAAAAAATTTAAAAATGTTTAAAACCTTGTATTCATTTCCATCGCTTAAATTCCTCATTCATGAATTGTACCTTAACCACGTTCTGCTCAATAAAAAATGTATAAAAAAATAAAAAAAAGTTTAAGATCACACGTGCTGGCAGATCAGTGAAAGTTCCAAAACAATTTAGGAGTTATGTCATGAGAATCATATATTTTCAAGTTTGTTTTCCTTTGCACAGGAAACTTTATTGGTAAGAGGAAGTGGGGTGGGATTATTCTCACTTTAATTTACCTTAGTAAGTGTAATTAGCATTTCTTTTAATGGTACTCAGTATTTTATGTAACATTTACCTTTATTCTATGTTTCCTATTTTCTTGTTAATTATAAAGAGAGAAGATGTAGTATCCTGACTGCAGTGCATGCATCCAGCTCCATGGCAACTGGATGATGCTCCGTTGAAGGATTCCAGAATGGTGAGATAAGTAGGTTAGTTGAAGGGGAGTTGATGAAGATGTGAGATGTACCTGCTTGTTCTACAATAAAGGATTTACTTATAATCTTGGATGGATTCATCATTACACTCTAAGGCATTATTTTGGAGCCGGATTCCTAGTGATGAAGATTTGAGGTTGCTTTGTTTGATAACCACTGGTTTAGACCTTCCATTAACTGAACGCTGAAAAGCTCAGGAAGGGGGTTAGAAAATGCTGCAAGCATTTGGTGCTTTGCATATTGGTTAATTTATCTCCCTCTACTCTTCAGAAGACATTAGTCTTGTAATTCTGTATCTTTTCTTGATGTTGATTAGAGGTCTTAGCAATTTACACAATATTATGACAAGTACAATGATACTGTCTGGTGGAAGAATGAGCTTCAATGTCCTCCACTGGTTTAGGGTGCAGGACAGAGTCCCCATCAGCTTGTAATGGAGTCTTGACAGAAGTAGAGATGGTAAGTGCATCCATATACGGCCCCTCTTCCAGCTGTACCATAGCACATATCTTTGTGGACCGTATATTTAGTTAGTTGAGGTAAACACCTTACAAGGGGGTGAGCAGTCTCGAAGTGCCTGGAGGAGTTCAGAGACAGGCTATGGCAAGGCACCAGATGGAGCTGATACATGAGCAGGAATACTTTAATTTTGTGCATGTCAAAGGGTGTTTTGGTAGTATATTGGAGTCCACTCCAGTAGCATGAACAGTGAGCTCAACAACAGTAAATACCATAACTAGGTCAGCAGTGTGAACTGCCCTATGTTTTTATGTGTTCAATATTCTAAAAAATAGTGGATGACCGAGACCTATTCTCTCATTGCTCATCCATAGTTTCTTTTAACCCTACCATGTGTACCCTCTGAACAAAGGAAATCCCTTTGGGTTTACACAGAGGTTGTCTTAACACTAGTCTGAATCCCACTCTTATTCAGCATTATTTATTCTTAACTCCTTCTTCCTGGGTTTGAGGTTGCCCTGATACTACTGTCTTATTAGAGCAGGATGACTAGACAATGATACAGCATGCAACAAAAGTGTGGGCGAGGATTTTCCATCCAATATTAAAGCTAATGTCCCCCTAAAAGATCTATGCATTCTTAATGCAGTGATTTGGTTAACATCACTATTTTTTCTTTTTTGTGTGGGTTTCAGTGTTTGGTTATTGCTCATGATGACTTGCAGAGTTTCTCACTCAGTGATTCAGCACCCAGTAACACAATATACACTTATTAGAGGAAGTGTGGGAGCCTGAAATACATTACTTACTTATTTAAAACTATATTTCAGAGAATAGATATACGTAATTAATAAGCTGTGCGACTTCTGTTCCATCTTCCACGAAGAACTAGTGCACGTGCCCATCTTCGAGAGCTCCACTGGCTCCCAGTGGCACACCGCATTATGTTCAAATCACTGGTTCTGGCCTTTCGGGCCGTGCATCAGCAAGGCCCACAATACTTGCACAAGAGGTTCACCTTTTACACTCCTCATCGTGCTCTTCGATCGGCCAATCTCCGTCTGATGTGTATGCCTAAAGTCAGATATGCGAGACTGGGTGGTCAGTCAATTTCTGTCCAAACAGCACGGGCCTGGAATGCCTTGCCGCTTTTTTTTAGATCATCAACTACATTAGCAGGATTTAAGAAAGGGCTAAAAACCCATCTTTTTAACCTCAGTATTTAGTTTTTCTGTTTCTTTCTGTCTTTTGGATTGGGTCAGCTTAGTGCTTACATATCGCGCCAGGATACTTTGTAGTAGCAGAGCGCGTAATAAAATGTTTTATAACATAACATAACATATAACAGAACCACATTCATTAGTTTTTCATTCATCAGTTACCAGATCCTCTCTTTCTATTACTTTGCCAGTGTTTGTGTGGCCATCCTTCCAACATATAGACTTGGTGTCATTTTCAAGCCTTTTACTAACTGGCTATGTAACAGGCTACTGGACTTGCAGGGAAAGGAGAACGCAAACATGGCTGTTGTACAGGACACCTCCACACTGATAGTTGCAGTGCTGCACACTGCAAGAGTTCAGATTGACCCAGTAGATAATAGTACTTCCGGTGCTAGATCCAGTTTTGGTGAAGAGAAGGTGAGAAGGTACGTGTGGGTTTGCCGATTGGGACAAGGCTTGGTGTGGGTTATTTGAGGAGGCGAGAAGGAGTGGGGAAGAAACATGGAAGAAGCAGATGTACTAACACAACAGGTACTCAGACCAGGCTACAGATAGGAACAGGGTTTTCAGGTACTTTAGAAAAAGTTTGTCCATGGTCGAGGCGTTTATTTAGGAAGGTCTAGTGTCAGGTTTGAGGGCATTCCACTTTATCTAATCAACCCAGTGGCATAAGGAATAGGGAGCACAATGTGATTCAAGCAAAGCAGGGAATGGGTGTGTTGTCTTCCTTTCTTTCCAATTGCAGGGTACTAAGGTACTGGGTATTTGGTGAAGTGACAGAGTGATAAAGCAGCCCCACTGATCCTTTACATTATGTAAACCGTCCTGACACATGCTATTTTTGCTTGTTAGAGGGGTGAAGACTGTTGATACGGCTCAGAAGAAGACAGACCAAGTATTCTGCAAGAGTATCAACCAGCCAGTCCTCTTGGTAGGAGGGGAGATACTTATTTGTTTCTGTCTTAATCTGGTCTTAGTGTCTTAGATAACTATGATAATAAAGCCCCTTTTTGAATAGGTACTGTGTCTCGACCCCTACATCACCATTACAGAGTGAAAACCTACTGTACAAGTGGGCTTACTTAACTTAATAAATTGTGGTAAATGTACAAAATCACTAGAAAAGTTTTTGCTTCTTGTATTTTCTGTCCTCCTATAGACATATACACATCTTTCAAAGAGTGTTTGATTTTCCATATTACCTTTTATTAGTAACGGTGTAAATGGAATAATAGGAGGATCCAGTTTTGCTACAGTCAGTCGATATGGCCTGTGATTTCTTGAAGGATCCTTAAAAGTAAGAGAAGGCATTTCAATTATAAAAAAAAATAATGTTTTACATTCATTGCTAAACTTTAAATGAGACATCTTTTATAATGTGATAGATTTTACATTTAACCTTTTAAATTCCCATTGCTATACCTTTCCTTACCAAGTTCATCACATACATACATATACATACATATAAATCCACATAGTCTTACAACATCACGTGTACATACAAATGAAGTCAAAAACCATATTTGGTTCAGCAAGCAAAGAACGCTTAAATGTCAATTTTGCTCATGACAGACAACTTTAAATGATGATTTGAATTAGTAATATGTCCCAATACCTGATAGATACATTGATCCAAGAGGCATAAAGAATGCCACAGCATGAATCATTTTACATACTGATAAAAGAGAACTCCTTATGAAATGCCAACACCATAGTGACCAATACAAGTTAAAGATAACACATTTTAGTTATTTTACCAGTGCTTGCATTAGCTAATAGTTTAACCAATAAGTAGCACACTACTACTTATGCAATTTCCTGAAAACTAAAATGACCCCCTATCTTTAACATGACATTCTGATGGTACATATGTATGTTAATCAGATCTTCCCTGCCCACCAACCTTCCTGTAATATGTTTCTACAGGCAATCACAAAGCAAACTGGTCTGACCTTGCTGGCTGGTAAAATAGTTAATTTGTTTTTTATTTTTTACTGCACAAATGTGCCACAAAAAGAAAAAGTAAAAAGTAAACATGCCCACTTTAACGTGGCAATTGCAAACAAAACAGGTGATGGACAGAATGTGGATCAATGTCACACATTCACCCCAGTCCAAAGATCTGGGCCCAAATCCATCGTTTTTTTGCACTCCACACCACCCTGGGTTAGACAATGGCGATATGCAAATCAACTCTGACCCTGTGCTCCATGGGAACAGTCCAGTCCGAACTACAAAAGCCATGTCCTTCCCAGAACGGAATCAAGCATCCGAGGACCGGACCGGTTTCGAGGTAACACCTCTCATCAGCCCGGCTAGCTTGACTCCAGTGGTGTGGAGTGCCTGGGACCCACGTCTGAGCATCCCCAGCGCACTTATGGCGGCAATTGCAAACAAAACAGGTGATGGACAGAATGTGGATCAATGTCACACATTCACTCCAGTCCAAAGATCTGGGCCCAAATCCATCGTTTTTTTGCACTCCACACCACCCTGGGTTAGACAATGGCGATATGCAAATCAGCTCTGACCCTGTGCCCCATGGGAACAGTCCAGTCCGAACTACAAAAGCCATGTCCTTCCCAGAACGGAATCAAGCATCCGAGGACCGGACCGGTTTCGAGGTAACACCTCATCAGCCCGGCTAGCTTGACTCCAGTGGTGTGGAGTGCCTGGGACCCACGTCTGAGCATCCCCAGCGCACTTATGGCGGCAATTGCAAACAAAACAGGTGATGGACAGAATGTGGATCAATGTCACACATTCAGCCCAGTCCAAAGATCTGGGCCCAACTCCATCGTTTTTTTGCACTCCACACCACCCTGGGTTAGACAATGGCGATATGCAAATCAGCTCTGACCCTGTGCCCCATGGGAACAGTCCAGTCCGAACTACAAAAGCCATGTCCTTCCCAGAACGGAATCAAGCATCCGAGGACCGGACCGGTTTCGAGGTAACACCTCTCATCAGCCCGGCTAGCTTGACTCCAGTGGTGTGGAGTGCCTGGGACCCACGTCTGAGCATCCCCAGCGCACTTATGGCGGCAATTGCAAACAAAACAGGTGATGGACAGAATGTGGATCAATGTCACACATTCACCCCAGTCCAAAGATCTGGGCCCAAATCCATCGTTTTTTTTTGCACTCCACACCACCCTGGGTTAGACAATGGCGATATGCAAATCAGCTCTGACCCTGTGCCCCATGGGAACAGTCCAGTCCGAACTACAAAAGCCATGTCCTTCCCAGAACGGAATCAAGCATCCGAGGACCGGACCGGTTTCGAGGTAACACCTCTCATCAGCCCGGCTAGCTTGACTCCAGGGTCAGAGCTGATTTGCATATCGCCATTGTCTAACCCAGGGTGGTGCGGAGTGCAAAAAAACGATGGATTTGGGCCCAGATCTTTGGACAGGGGTGAATGTGTGACATTGATCCACATTCTGTCCATCACCTGTTTTGTTTGCAATTGCCGCCATAAGTGCGCTGGGGATGCTCAGACGTGGGTCCCAGGCACTCCACACCACTGGAGTCAAGCTAGCCGGGCTGATGAGAGGTGTTACCTCGAAACCGGTCCGGTCCTCGGATGCTTGATTCCGTTCTGGGAAGGACATGGCTTTTGTAGTTCGGACGGGACTGTTCCCATGGGGCACATGGTCAGAGCTGATTTGCATATCGCCATTGTCTAACCCAGTGTGGTGTGGAGTGCAAAAAAACGATGGATTTGGGCCCAGATCTTTGGACTGGGGTGAATGTGTGACATTGATCCACATTCTGTCCATCACCTGTTTTGCTTGCAATTGCCGCCATAAGTGTGCTGGGGATGCTCAGACGTGGGTCCCAGGCACTCCACACCACTGGAGTCAAGCTAGCCGGGCTGATGAGAGGTGTTACCTCGAAACCGGTCCGGTCCTCGGATGCTTGATTCCGTTTTGGGAAGGACATGGCTTTTGTAGTTCGGACTGGACTGTTCCCATGGGGCACAGGGTCAGAGCTGGTTTGCATATCGCCATTGTCTAACCCAGGGTGGTGTGGAGTGCAAAAAAACGATGGATTTGGGCCCAGATCTTTGGACTGGGGTGAATGTGTGACATTGATCCACATTCTGTCCATCACCTGTTTTGTTTGCAATTGCCGCCATAAGTGCGCTGGGGATGCTCAGACGTGGGTCCCAGGCACTCCACACCACTGGAGTCAAGCTAGCCGGGCTGATGAGAGGTGTTACCTCGAAACCGGTCCGGTCCTCGGATGCTTGATTCCGTTCTGGGAAGGACATGGCTTTTGTAGTTCGGACTGGACTGTTCCCATGGGGCACAGGGTCAGAGCTGATTTGCATATCGCCATTGTCTAACCCAGGGTGGTGTGGAGTGCAAAAAAACGATGGATTTGGGCCCAGATCTTTGGACTGGGGTGAATGTGTGACATTGATCCACATTCTGTCCATCACCTGTTTTGTTTGCAATTGCCGCCATAAGTGCGCTGGGGATGCTCAGACGTGGGTCCCAGGCACTCCACACCACTGGAGTCAAGCTAGCCGGGCTGATGAGAGGTGTTACCTCGAAACCGGTCCGGTCCTCGGATGCTTGATTCCGTTCTGGGAAGGACATGGCTTTTGTAGTTCGGACTGGACTGTTCCCATGGGGCACAGGGTCAGAGCTGATTTGCATATCGCCATTGTCTAACCCAGGGTGGTGTGGAGTGCAAATAAACAATGGATTTGGGCCCAGATCTTTGGACTGGGGTGAATGTGTGACATTGATCCACATTCTGTCCATCACCTGTTTTGTTTGCAATTGCCGCCATAAGTGCGCTGGGGATGCTCAGACGTGGGTCCCAGGCACTCCACACCACTGGAGTCAAGCTAGCCGGGCTGATGAGAGGTGTTACCTCGAAACCGGTCCGGTCCTCGGATGCTTGATTCCGTTCTGGGAAGGACATGGCTTTTGTAGTTCGGACTGGACTGTTCCCATGGGGCACAGGGTCAGAGCTGATTTGCATATCGCCATTGTCTAACCCAGGGTGGTGTGGAGTGCAAAAAAACGATGGATTTGGGCCCAGATCTTTGGACTGGGGTGAATGTGTGACATTGATCCACATTCTGTCCATCACCTGTTTTGTTTGCACTTTAACGTGGCAGTCATATGATTAAATTAAAATGATTACATTCCAAAAACATTCACTGATACACAAGTTGCTAATTGTGTAACAATATATCTGTAAGAGACATTAGTTAGTGATAGATTCCTTGCCTTAGAATATCCCCAGGCGTCAGGCTGGATCCGGAAAGTTTTTTCGTCAGCAGTACCCCTGTGCGTTGATAGGTGTTGTGGTTTGGCTCCGCGTACATCGCTGGCGTCGTAGTTGCTGAGCTGATGTTGCCGGAGCTACTTAGACGCGCCCACGTGTGCCGACGTCAGTTCTATACACGACTTTCCGTGCCAGGAACGCAGAGCCATGCAAGATACTGACCACTGGTGCATTGAAACTAGGGCCCTGAAAGGGATGAACTTAACCCCAGAAATCAGTTCACAGACCGGGGAGGATGGGTGGGGTGGTAAGGAATATATCACTAACTAATGTCTCTTACATATATATTGTTACACAAGTAGTAACTTTTGCATCTGAAAGAGACACATTAGTGATAGATTCCTTACCTTAGAATAGATACCCCAGCAATACCAACCCCGGTGGAGGGTCTGCAAACAAAGATGACAGCAGAAAGTCACGGAGAACAGAACGGCCAAAGAAGCCATCTCTCCGGACTTGACTGTCAAGGCAATAATGTTTAGTGAAAGTGTGCAGCGAGGCCCACGTGGCTGCCTGACAGATGTCTTGCAGGGGGACACCACGTCCCAATGCATTAGTAGCTGCTGTCGCCCTGGTAGAACAGGTGCGCAACCCCACCGGAGGTTCCTTTTTAGCCAGAGAAAAACAGGCTTTGATACACAAGACGACCCAGCGGAGACAGTCCTCTTGTGAATAGCCCGCCTTTCTTGGCGCCCACAAAGCCAACAAAGAGCTGGTCATCCACCGGAACTGTTGTGTGCGATTCAGATAAAAGGAGAGCGCATGTTTTGGGTCCAAATGGTGGAGCCTCTCTTCCTCTCTGGAAGAGTACGGAGGCGGAAAGAAAGTGGGCAAGGTGATAGTCTGCCCAATATGAAAAGCAGTGACAACTTTTGGCAAGAAGGAAGGACGAGTGTGAAGCACAACCTTATCCAAATGGACGGACAGAAAAGGAGGCTTACAAGAAGGAGCGTGGAGCTCACTCAGATGCCCAGCTGAGGCGAAAGCAACCAGGAAAGCAGTCTTCAAAGTCAACAAATGAAGAGGACTGTTGTTGAGCGGCTCAAAGGGAGCGCACATCAAAAACTAAGTACCAGATTCAAATCCCACTGTGGCATCACAAACCGAACAGGAGGGAAAAGGTGTGTAATGCCTTTGAGAAATCTATTAACAAAAGGGGACTTGAAAAAAGAAAGCTGATCAGGAAGCCTGAGAAAGGCTGAGATCGCAGAAAGGTAGCCTTTGATATTGCCCAGAGCAGAGCCCTGCCGGGCCAAAGAAAGAAGGAACAAAAGGACCGCTGAAAAAGGGACAGAAAGGGGATCCACAGCCTTTGCTGTGCACCATGACACAAATTTGTTACACCTGCAGGCATATACCGATTTAGTTGAGGGACGCCTGGCTGCCAAAATGATATCATAGACTTCAGGAGGCAAGTCAAACGGAATCCACTGTCGCCGCTCAAATCTCCACGCATGTAAGTGGAGGCTGGACAGATTCAGGTGGAGGACCGCCCCCTGCTGCTGCGACAGAAGATCCTCCCGAAGAGGCAGTCGGATCGGGGATCTACGCTCATACTGAGTAGCTCGGGATAGCAAACTCTTCAAGCCCAGTCCAGTGCTACAAGGATGACTTGGGCCCGGTTGCGACTGATCTTCTTCAGCACTCTGGGCAGAAGTGGTATAAGCGGAAAGTCTTACAATAGACCGTAGCTCCACTCACGTCAAAAAGCGTTGCCAAGCGGGTGCCACCTTGGAAAATCCAACGCGCAGAACAGCTGACATTGTGCGTTCTCTTCTGTGGCGAATAGATCTAACCAAGACTCTTATCACTGTCGAAAGAGACCTTGCACCACCTCCGAGTGAAGATGCCACTCGTGATCCATCAGGCACCGGCAGCTGAGTTTGTCTGCCCTGGCGTTCAAAGAACCTGCCAGGTGTTGAACCGTCAATGAAATGCCTTGACGTTCCAGCCATGTCCAGAGGTGCAGAGCCTCCCGACATAGGGTCCACGACCCCACCCCACCTTGTTTGTTGCAATACCACATGGCAGCGGTGTTGTCTGTGAACACCTGCAGCACCTTTTCCTCGACCAAGGGAAGAAATGCCTTCAGTGGAAGAAGGATCGCCCAAAGCTCGAGAACGTTGATATGGAGCCTTGACTCCGCCGGAGACCAGAGGCCTCTGATCTCCGCCTCTCCCATGTGGCCCCTCCATCCCAGGAGGGACATATCCCTCACTACTGTGTGCTCCGGTTGGGTAAGGGAGAGGGATCTGCTGTTGACCCAACGCTGATCCGTGAGACACCATTGCAATTGTTGTGCAGTGCCCTCTGAGATCTGGACATAGTCGGACATGTTCCCCTGATGCTGCGCCCACTGGAACTTCAGGTCCCATTGCAGAGCCCTCATATGCCATCTGGCATGGTTGGTGAGCAGGAGGCCATGAGGCCCAGCAGCCTTATGGTCATCCTGACCAAAACCCAGGACAAGGGCCGAAAGATTGAGATCATAGTCCGAATGTTACGGACCCGCTGATCGGGAGGATTGACCCGAAACTGCGCAGTGTCCAGAACCGCTCCGATGAAGAGGATCTTCTGAGAGGGAATCAGGTGCCACTTCAGCACGTTGATGGAGAACCCCAGCAAATGCAGAAGCTGTAGTCTGGGGGTGGGAGACAACTGCCTTGTGCGAGCCCGCCTTCAACAGCCAGTCATCGAGATAGGGGAAGACTGAAACCCCTGATCTGCGCCGATGAGCTGTGACCACCGCCATCACTTTCGTGAACACCAGAGGGGCACTGGTAAGGCGGAAGGGGAGCACGGTGAACTGAAAATGCTCCTGCCCTACCATGAATCGCAGGTAACGTCGGTGGGCCGGCAGGACGGGGATATGAAAATAAATTTCCAACGCTACCAACCATTCTTGCGGGTTTAGGACAAGACCTGAGCAAGCGTGAGCATCTTGAACTTCTCCTTCTGGAGGAAGCGATTGACGTTCCAAAGGTCTAAGATAGGACGCAGGCCCTTGTCCTTCTTTGGAACCAAAAAGTAGTGGGAATAACAACCACAACCTACTTCTGGCATCGGACCGCGCTCAATGGCCCCCTTGGCCAGAGGGCCGCAACTTCCTGCTGGAGAAGTGTCAAGTGATCCCCTGACATGCAGTTGTACTGTGGTGGTATGGCTGAAGGGGTAGTCTCGAAGGGGAGGGAGTAGCTCCTTTGGACCAGTTGCAGAACCCACCTGTCCGATGTGATGGTGTGCCAGTGGTGGAGGTGATGACGAATCCTGCCACCCACTAGCGTCTGGTGGGCCTAAAACACCAGACTAGGAAGGTTTGGAGTCAGCGGCTGCACAGGGGTGATCGACTGACCCACACGCTGGCCCCGTGACCCACCTCTGCGGGTCCCACGTTAGCGGCTGCGCTGAGACTGTTGCTGCGCAGGATTGTGGTTTTGAAACAAACGTGCTTGAGCGCCCCTTCCTTGGCCACGAAAGGAGCAAAAAGAAGAAGCAGAAGGAGTGCATGTGACCGAAAGGCCTAAGGACTTGGCCGTAGCCCGTGTGTCCTTAAAACGTTCCAACACGCAGTCTGCTTTATCACCGAACAGCGAGTGCCATCAAAGGGCATGTCCATCAATGTGTTCTGGACATCCCCAGAAAAGCCAGTCGTCCTCAGCCAGGCGTAACGGAGTAGCGCCACTGTCATTGGAATCGCCCTGCCCAGCAAGTCAGCAGTGTCAAGACCTCACCGGATGGTGAACTTGACTATGTCTCTCCCCTCAGCAATAGCTTGGGAAAGAATTGTCCGGGCCTCCACCTGACACTGAGGCAGCACTTGGACAACCGTATCCCACACAGAATGGGAGTAACGACCCAAGAGACATACGGTGGTCACAGACCGCAGGCCTGAACAGGTGGAAGAGAAAATCTTCTTCCCAAATTGCTCCAGATTCTTGGATTCCCTGTCCGGAGGTGCGGAAGGGAATGTGCTTTGGGACGCAGAGGCTTGGACAACCAAGCTCTCGGGGTGAGGTGTTGGGAGAAGAAAACAGGGTCGCCCGGGGTCGGGCGATGGCGTCGGGCCA
This sequence comes from Lissotriton vulgaris, assembly GCF_964263255.1. NCBI lineage: Eukaryota > Metazoa > Chordata > Amphibia > Caudata > Salamandridae > Lissotriton > Lissotriton vulgaris. The sequence goes on along the minus strand of NC_141687.1, from coordinate 784,053,923 downwards.
CGTTCTTGTCCACTGGAGCCCCTGTGTGGGACCTGGACCAGGTGCCCAAAAGAACATCTGAGAGTGCGTTGTTAAAGGGCAGCAGCGGCTCTGTAGTAGCAGAAGCTGGCCGAAGCACCTCTGTCAGGAGATTAGTCCTGACCTCCACGGTAGGGAGATCGAGGTGGAGAGCCTCGGCTGCCCTATGCAACACCATAGAATGTGATCCACCCTCCTTCGTAGCCATATAAGGAGACAGTGCACCAGGTCCCGGAGCATACTCCTGGTCACCTGCAACCCCAGGATCCTCATCACAGTCCGGGTCTAACTCGCATTGGGCTGCGAAAGAGTCCTCAGACCCCTCGCAGTCCTCCCTGTCCTCCATAGCCTGTGGAACAGGTCGAACATACGGAGGTGGATGGACAAAAGGAAAGAAATTCCCAAACAACGTTGGAATCGGCGTCGGTTGACCCCTTGCAGCATCTGTCCCAGGCCTGGGAGGGAACCGGGGACGGTGTCGGGTGGGTTTGCAGCCGGCGTCGGCGACATCGATGCTGGTGGAGGTTGCACAGGCCCAACCGGCATGGAGGGGGATCCAGGTCTGGATCCACGGGCGTCCCTTGGCGTCGACGTCGGAGTCGTTGACGACGTTGGGGCCAGAGCCGGCGACATCGAAGAACGAGGACCCCCAGCCAGGCTCGCACCGGCGGGCCGGACGGTCCAAAGACACCTCCCATGGCTGACAGGAACTCCTGAAGCTGGGCGGGAGTCGCCGATGGACCCGGAAAGGGCGGGTAGGCCATCGGCAACTGCGTAGGCTCTGCAAGAACGGCAGGGGCAGTGCCTCCTGCACCTTTAGCTGCATTGCGTGACTGGCTAGGGGAACTACTTCTTATGCTTCGCCTTACCTGACTCCGGGTGCGAAGACTTCAAGTGATGGTTAAACTAAACACCCCACAGCTGACCAAATGTTGAGCAGCTCAATCTTACAGTCCCAAAAGTATCAAGTCCTGTGCCAATAGGCTCAGAGACCTGCTGCGATTAGATCCCACTGGATATCCAGAGACAAAATTTCAAAAAAGCATGGAGGCAGCACCAGGGATGGAGTCACAGATCAGCCAATGTATTATATTTCAATATTCTTTATTCTTTTTTATATATTCAAATAGGACAACAGCCAACGCGTTTTGTTCTTATTATGGGAACTACATCAGGGCAGAAAAGTGTGTGCTTCAAATTGCGGATACAAATTTACCCTTGCACCCGAAACAGCGCCCGTATCCACGATACGGAAATGGTGCTCCATTTCCGTATCGTGGATATGGGCACTGTGTCGGGTGTAGGCTGTCTTCGACCTTGACACTAGTGGCTTATCATAGCCTCAATTATAGGAACGAAACACATTGGCTGTTGTCCTATTTGAATATATAAAGAAGAATAAAGAATATTGAAATAGAATACATTGGCTGATCTGTGACCCCATCCCTGGTGCTGCCTCCATGCTTTTTTGAACTTCAAGTGATGGTGATGGCTCGGCGGCCGGTACCTCGACTTTCCTCGGGACCGTGAACGGCGTGGAACCGACTCCCGGGCCTCCAGCCTTTTTCGGGACTGCTCCTGTAAAGTTTTCGGAGCCATGGCCCGGCAGTGGGGGCACGACTCGGAGTCGTGGTCGCGCCCCAGGCAGTAGAGACACTCACGGTGCGGGTCAGTCACCGACATCGTGGGGGGACAGGCCGCACAGGACTTAAAACCGGGCATCCCAGTGCACCTGTAGATTGATTATATACTTGAAAACAGAGACAAAAAGTCCAAAAAAACTCTGTCAAAAAGTGATGGGGGGGTACCGCTCTTGCCGGATCTGTGCTTGCTGGCGCGGAAAAAGAAAGAACTGACTTCAGCGTGCGTGGGCACGTCTAAGTAGCTCCAGCAACTTCATCTCGGCGACTAGGATGCCAGCGACGTTCACGGAGCCGTATGACGACGCCTACCGACGCGCAGGGGTACTGCAGACAAAAAAACTTTCCGGATCCAGTCTGACGCCTGGGGATATTCTAAGGTAAGGAATTTATCACTAATGTGTCTCTTTCAGATGTTGCCTTTTTACCTGTGTCATGCATAATAATATTATTACTATTATTAATATTGTGAAAGAGACAAGATGAAATAACCAGTTAACCAAGCACTCAAATCGCAAGCTACAATGTCGCAATGTCACCTAAACAAATTTATAACTTTAAAAAAGAGACAGAAAATAAATCCCCATCTAACTAGGCCCCCGAAGTGCAGGCAAAATAAATATTTAAAGGTAACATAAAAAATAACTATAACACAGTGCTCCCCCTACATTATTCAAATATGGCCCTTTAATAGATATTTAACCCTTTTTGACTTTGCAATATTTTAAGCAATCCTCATGAAATTAAATTACATTGCTATTATCGTAAATAAAACGTTAATTTTCAGGTTTAAAATGTATATCATGAGGCACTCAGTTGTGTAGTCTTGTTTCCAAAATCTACATACCACCTTGCATGGCCTCATTAAGAGGATAGGATGTGACCTCAACCTGCACTTTAACGGAAATCACCCTTAAACACCCTCTGACTTGGTTTTCCAACCAAAAAAAACACAGTTTAACACATTGGTGCGTTAGCACTTTTTTCAGTAAATGCTGCGGTGAAGCATCTCCAATGCATGCAAGGGTAACAGGCTGCAGACGAGGTTGAGAATCATTTACTGACACTCCAAAGGCTGAAGAGAGACATCCATTATGGAAACCAAAAATGGAGAACAGATATTTTTAAAGTATAAGAATCAGGCTCTCTTTTAAACCAATTCAAAAACCACAGTTGATGGAGAGAATGCAGAACAATGTCATACATTCACCCCAGTACAGAGATCTGGGCCTAAATCCATCGTTTTTTTGCACTCCACACCACCCCAGTTCAGACAGCCCGGCTTGCTTGAATACAGTGGTGTGGAGTGCATGGCATGTTTGTGTTGTTGCAAGAAAACTGTTTGAGCATTTTTTTAATTAAAGCACCCAAATCCAGATACCATCCCTTTTAATTGAATAAAAAGTAAACTATGGTGGCAGATGAACGTCAACATCAGCTATGGCAACTGAAAGTGAAGCGTGATTAAGTGAGTTACAGTCATATGAATGTACTGAAAGACTGCTTCATTATACTTATCAGCGGTAAACATGGAAATATCTTCAAAAACTAAGAACAGAACAAAGGAACTCATTTCACATGTATCCCATTAGCCTTCTATTCAGTGTAGTAGACAATGCTAAACAATCATAATGCTAAGGGGATAAAAATAAACACAAAATACATCATGGGGCACACACAAAATCTAGCATCCTTCATGATTGGTGCCACAGAATGCAAGGGCTATTATACTTGGAAAACACAAAGTAACCGTAAACCTACAGTGAAGCATAAAAATGGGTGATTTCATCCATTTTCATTTTGGCAAGTATGCATTTTATTTCAGTCAGAAACAAACTAAAATGTGCAGCATTCTATAACACGCATTTGCAAAGCAATTCCGTCTGATTGTGGCAAAATGGAGTAATGGTGCTATATATTGTAGAGAGGTGTGGCTCACTGGTTAGAGGCGGCAGACCCGGAGGCTGAGAACGGCCCGGGACCAGGGTTCGATTCCCGACGCGGCAGGGTCGTGGACCAGGGTCAGCGGACTGGTAATTCTCGCCTCGGTGCCCACTTTGGGCAGTGATCACACTCGGTAACTCTGGGCATTAAGCTTGCCTCATCTCTACAACGGCCCCCCACAGACGCCGGGGATGCCTGGCTTCACCTTGGAGATACCCAGCAAGGGACCATCTCACAGGGAAAGCCAGGACGGGTTCCCCAGCGGTCATTCGCGCCAGGATACTCCGGTAGTAATTGAGCGCGCTACAAAACACCTTACATTTACATTTACATTTACATTTACATATGCTGGGGTGGGTGGACGCAAAAGGTGAATGACAGTTGATCAGACCAGATCGCAGTGTGTGTATATATGCATTTATGTTTTATGATTTCATGTTATTACACGAGGCTGGCAAGACAGTGAAAGTTCGCTCTAAGCCACGGTATTCAGACAAAATATCGAAAATAAAGTATCAAGAGGCAGAAATATAGAATTTGGAATATTGTGATGCAAAAATATCATGTGCAAGAATTTCGTGGACAAGAATATTGATTTTAAAGTAAATAATATTGATGTTATCAATATCTATATTGTTAATATCAATGTTAAAAATATCTATGTTGTTGATATCATTTACAAAAATAGAATTGTTCATAATATCGTTTTTTAATTATTTTTATGTATTTTAGTATATATTTTAATTGTATATGTTACGTTTTTGTAATTATTGTTAATGTGTTTTTATATATATTTTGGTACATTTTTTGTTGTTTTTAAATTTAATTGATTAGTTTATTGTTATTTTTAGTGCCATAGCAAGTTGTGGAGTTAGCAGGGGTAGCGAGAAGTAAATTGTGTACATAATCAAATATGTAAATAGTGTAATTAAGATAATATTGAAGTTATAGATCAGGTGCAGGTTGTTGATCCTGTGGTCGTAAAAGGTGGGAAATTAATCAAATATTATGAATTTATTATTAGTTAATTGTTTTATTGATAAATAAGTAAATCACGTAAATATTTTATTATTTGAATTATATATTAGATGTGTGTTTTCTTTGTAGGGATAAAGGATGAGAAGGTAATTAACTATAATCATGTTATTATTTGTTATTTATTATTAATTGTTTAATTGATAATCAATTAATGAAAGAAGTCATTAATATAATTTTCCTGAGTCAGATGCTTTCCCTACTGTTGCACAGGCTGGAATGGGAATAGTTAATGTTACCCCTACGCAATCAACACTCTCTCTACTGTTGCACAGATTGGAGTGGGAATAGTAAATGTTACCCCTCCTGAGTCCCAAGACTTTCCCTACGGTTGCACAGACTAAGTGGGAATAGTACGTTTCACCAAAACTGAGTCCAATGCTTTTCCCTACTGTTGCACAGACTGGAGTGGGAACAATAATTTGTAACGCTCCTGAGTCCAACGCTTTCCCTACTGATTTACAAACTGGAGTGGTAATAGTAAATTGGTATTTCTCCTGAGACCAACCCTTTCTCTACTGTTGTATTGACAGGAGTGCGAATAGTAACGCTTACCCCTACTGAGTGCAACTCTTTCACTGCTGTTACACAGACTAGGGTGGGAATAGTAAAGGTTACAGTTTCTGCTTCTAACTTTTCCCCTACTGTTGCGGATATTGGAGTGGGAAGAGTAAATGTATTAGTTATACCATTTTATATTTCTGTTTTTATTGTTTAAATTTATGATATTATGATGTTTTTGTGTACTTAAAATAATTTTATATTTAGTATTTCTGTAATTTTTAATATAGTTTTATTATAATGTAATTTTTTATATTGTTTACTATTTTAGGTGTAAATAAATTGTTTGCTTTTAAAATAATTTCCAATTTACTTGTTAATGTCAATTTATTGCATATATTTATATATATATATATATATTTTTTAAGTTGACCAAAAATGTGTAAATGATAATATATATATTACAATTATTATTTAATAACAGATTTAAATGATATAAGTTTAAATAAAGATGCATATATATATATATATATATATATATATATATATATATATATATATATATATATATATATATATATATATATATATATATATATATATATATATGTATATATATATAATTTGGATAAAAAGAAGTATAACATTCATATATAGTTTATATATATTTAATTATATTATTGTTAAATATTAATAGTGTTTATTAATTATATATATATATATATTTGTTTCTTGGGTATTAGTGTATAATTATGTTTGAATTTCAATATTTTTTCAATTACATTATAAGTATAGTATAACAATATTTTAGTGTTAGATATTTTTGACTCAATATTTATGTCCCATGATATTTGGGCTTTCAACACTTTGTCAGTGAACCCTATGCCACACCTAAAAATACTATGAGATTAAGTGAAACAGATGTGCATTTATTACTTATGGACTATCACTTACCATTAAACTTTCAAATTCTGCATATATCTTTTTAAACTTGCTTGGAAGTTTCTGTAATAGAAAAGAATAGTCATTAAGGGTTGATTCCATATGCAAGACATATTTATGTTATGTTATGTTATGTTAATAACTATTTATAGAGCGCACGTACACCCGTAGGCTTCATGGCGCTAATGCAGAGAAAAGTAAACCTAAATCCCTAGACATATGCTTGCTCAAACAGCCACGTCTTCAAGGCCTTCCTAAGACTAAAAATTTGTTGCAACTACTGAATGACAAGGGGAGGGTGTTCCAGAAAGTGGCGGCCAAATAGGAGAAAGAGCTACCTCCTTGCCGTTTCCGTTTAAACAATGGCGTAGTTACTAAGGGGCAGATGTATCAAGATTCCATATTGCGATTTCTAAATAGCGATTTTTAAGGAATCGCTATTTAGAAATCGCAAAATGGGATGTATGTAAAAAAAAACTATTTTTTAGCGATTTCCTAATCTTCCTTATTTGCGAATTCGCAATTTGCGAATTCGCAATTAAGGAATAATTTCCCATTCATTCCTATGGGCTAGGAGACCCATAGGAATGATTGTGAAATTAATCTCAATTTGCTAATCGCAAATTGAGAACAATTTCAAGGGTGCAGGGGTGTCTCAAGGACACCCTTCTGCACCCCTGAAATGTACATGTGTGTGCATATGGCGCACATACATGCCCTAAGGGCATGTGTGTGCGTCACAAGCCACCTTCAAAAATGCCAAATTGTGCATTTTTAAAAGAATTCCCAAATTAACATCAACTACAAGTTGGTGTTAATTTGCGATTTCTTAACCAAAATTCACAATTGAAAAATGCTACATACATAGCATTTAAGGAATCGCAAATTTTTGCGATTCCTTAATTTGCGAATGTTTGATGCATGCCAAAACATGCAAATAGACCGTTTGCGATTCTGCGAATTTCGGCCTTTGCGATTCGCAAACAGCTTGATACATCTAGGCCATAGTGAAGTTGAGCAGAGCGTAAGTTGCGCTGAGGTTTATAGTTCTCCAGTATTAGGGGTGTCTTTCATAGATTCACATGCCTGAATCATTCCCTGTCGTCGGAGTGGGAGTCCCATGGTACATACAAAAGCAGTAATATGCCATAATTACATTGGAAAAAACACTAAATCCCAACTAGGAAGTAAAGTAGCCCAAGCTACCATCGAAAAAACTTCCACCCTCGTGACTATCCTAGTCATTATGTATAGTCCAAAGTCCAGCCAATCAGGCGCCAGCAGCCACCAGAACCTTCTCCCCAGAGGCTCAGTCTCTCAGATTTTCTACCGCACGTCGTGTGAAAGGGAGTCTCCCTGAGCTCTGCTCAGTTTTCTCAACTTTAACTTCAATTTGAACTACTTTCCAGGATGTCTTCTAAGAAGTCTCTCTTCAGAGCCTGTGATTGTTGTGGTAAGCTTCGGCTTTTTGAGAAAGATTCACACAAAAAGTGTATCTATTGCCTATACCCAGATCATCAGGCCTCTGACTGTAAGATCTGCAGGACCATGCCTCAAAAGACTCTCAGGGATAGAGAGGGTCGTTTACTTTTGTGGTTGAAAAGGCTAAAGGATTCTTCTAATCCTGCTTCTGAGGTGGGCAGCATTGCCTCTGGTTCAACTGCAACCTCTAGGAAGAGGCCTGCGCCTGAAAAAATGTCAACACCTAAGGCAAAGGTGACTAAAAAACAACCACCTCCAAAGGGACTGGATAAGCCTTCAACATCCAAGGCTGTCCCCTCAAGCAAAGGCATGGAGAGCACTTCTGACCCTAAAAAGGGAATCACCATCAAGATTCCTCTATCATCTGAGAGGAAGTTACCACAGACCTCATCTCCTCTGACGGCGATGTCCACTTCAACCTCCTCGTCGACGAGAGCGGCGACTACAGTGACATTGATGGTAACTTTTTCCTCACCTAAACCTCGTATGATTATGTCATCGTCGATGTCCTCTCCAACTATGGTATTTGTCTCTGTGAAGCCTGTACCGTCGACGTGCGTCGTTGACGCCTCGTCGTCGACTCCTCTGAAGGCTTTACCGCCGACGAAAAATAAATCGTCGATGAGCTCGTCGACGGGTTTCACACCGTCTACGAAGGTAATGCCGTCGACGAAGATTGATCCGTCGACGAAGGTAGCGCCGTCGACGAAGAGTGACCCCTCGACGAAGAGTGCCCCGTCGACGAAGAGTGTCCCGTCGATGAAGAGTGCCTCGTCGACGAAGGGTGTCCTGTCGAAGAAGAGTGTTCCGTTGACGAAGAGCGTCCCATCGACGACGAGTGTCCCGTCGACTAAAAGTGTCCCGTCGACGAAGAGTGTCCCGTCGACGAAGGATGCCTCATCGGCGACGAAACCATCGGATGGGAATCCTCCGTCGACGCCGCAATTATCATCGTGCACGGCAATACAGGTTTGGTCTCCGTCGACGGTGTTTCTAACACCACAACAAGCATCGAGGCAAAAGAGTGAAACAGCGATGCAGTTTTCACCCCTTCGTATTTCACCTCAAAAGGTGTCTTCTGAAGTGCCAGACCAACTTTTGGACACTGAAAGTGAGGATGAGATGGTCCAGAATACATTTGGACAAGCAACTAGCCCATCGGAGTTGCATATCAAACTTCAAGAAGAAGAAAATGATGCTTCTCAATCTCCTGTTCATATATTGACACCAGTGGCAGAGAACCCTGTTGCTCAGTGCCTATGGCTTTGCTATCCAACTTACAGTATATGTTGGACGATTACTATAGAAGGTTCCCACCATCTGAGTCAGCGGGTTCTGGGCCGACAACTTCAACTTCTGAAGCACCCCCACCCGTGCTTCCACTGGTGCGTCCGTCTTCACAACCACAACCTACTCAAGAAGGAGCTCCGCAGTCTTCGGAGGATGAAGAGAGAGAAGAAGGAGAAGTGGACGATTTGTCGGAGTGGGATGACTAACAAGTACAATCTCCTTCAACATCTCCTCAGACTACGTCGGCCTCCCCTCCGGTGGATGTGGCTAGTTTTCATTTACTAATGGAGCGTGCAACCAAACGCTTTCATATACAAATGGAACAGACGGAGCAAGATTTGTACGATTTCAAGGATCAGCCCAGACAACAGATAAAAACAATACCCATCATTGATTTCATCTGGCAGGAAGGTATTAAGGTGATGTCAACGCCGGCCTCCATTCCTCCGGTCTTGCCACGCATAGATAAAAAGTATAAAGCTCCTGAAAAATCGCCTGCATGTCTGATCGGACATCCAAAGCTCGACTGAGTAATTGTCCAGGCTGCCCAGAAGAAGGCCAGAAATCCATCCTCTGCAGTTACGGCACAGCCGGACAGAGATGGCAGACACCTAGACTCAATCGGAAAGCGTGTTTCAACCATGGCTGCAACAATCGTTCGTGCTGCCAATGCATTGGCCATTTTGGGGCGGTACGACCGCCAAATGTGGTCTGACATCGCACCATTTATCGATCTCCTCCCTGAGCAATCCAAAGCTGAAGCACTTCAAATTCTTCAAGAAGGTCAAAGAATCTATGAAGAGATTATCGATTCAGCTATAGATGTTGCATCTACAGGATTTCGACAGTTAGCAGGAGCTGCTGTCCTGCGCAGACAAGGGTGGTTACATTCAACTTCTTTCAGGCAAGAAGTCCAGAACAGGGTTCTAGACATGCCATTCGATGGCGAATATTTATTTGGTCCCAAAGTAGACGAAGCATTACAAACAATTAAAAAGGATACTGAAACAGCAAGATCCTTGGGCACCCTGCAATTCCGCAAGCCGCCCTTTTGAGGAGCGAGAGGACGAGGGACGTCCTCCAATAGAGGTGGATACCAACAACAATCCACATACAGACAAAGTAACCAGCGCTATCAGACACAGCGCTACTAGTCTTATGGGCAGAAAAGATCAACCTACACCCAGAACAGGGGTAAGACAAACTACCGCGGCAAAGACAAGCGCCAATGAGTCTTTTCACCTGCCACCACCATTTCTCCACCCTCACAAAAAACTTGGCGGAAGAATATCAAACTTTTACTCCAACTGGCAGTCAATAACAACAGACAAATGGGTCCTGGATATTGTGGCCAGGGGCCATGCCCTAGAATTCGAAAAATTCCCTCCAAATATTCCGCCAAAAGGACCACCTCCAGCTCATCTGAAGGAGCTGTTTGCCCAAATCAAGGTGATGATACAAAAAGGAGCGATCAAGAGCGTTCCACAGAAGATGAGAGGAATGGGGTTTTACTCCAGGTTCTTCCTGGTCAAGAAGAAGAACGGGGAGTGGCGCCCGATCCTCGATCTTCGCGCTCTGAACAAATATCTAAAGAAATTGACATTCCGAATGTTGTCACTTCAGGAGATATTACATCTTCTAGCAGCAGGAGATTGCATGGTCACCTTAGATCTCCAGGATGCATATTTCCACATCCCCATTCTACCTCGTCACAGAAAATTCCTTCGCTTCAGGGTTGCTGGCAGGGACTACCAATTCAAGGTCCTTCCCTTTGGTTTACGGTCAGCTCCAAGAGTATTTACGAAAGTTTTAGCTCCAGTGGCTGAACACCTCAGGGTGGGGTGAATACAAATTTTCCCATACCTAGACGACTGCCTTATAAAGGCCAGTTCTCACGAAACCGTTCATCGACACCTACAACAGTGTCTGCACCTATTTCAGTCTCTAGGCCTGACAATCAACTTCAGTAAATCCCAAATGCAATCGTCTCAAAGAAGGGCTTTCTTAGGAGCGACTCTAGACACTCAAAAACTCAGAGCTTTCGTCTCAAAAGAGAGACAGGTAAAAATAAGTCGACTAGCACAAGATCTGATGCAAAGAAAGTCAGCTTCAGTCCGACTGTACAAGTCTTTTCTAGGGATGGCATCAGCATGTATTCCATTACTTCCAAATTGCCGGCTCCGAATGAGGCCGCTTCAGGAGGAACTGACCTTACAATGGCAACAGGTTCTTACACTTTCGAGGACCTCATTCAAATCACACCACTCATGAAGAAATCTCTTCTCTGGTGGACACAGATGAGTCATCTGAGACAGGGGTGCGCGTTCCTTCAAGAAGCACCGAGTCTAACCATCACTATAGATGCGTCCTTCGAGGGCTGGGGGGCTCATCTACAAGGCCTCACGATCAGCGGCAAATGGACTGCGCAGCAAAAACGGTGGCACATCAACCGTTTAGAACTGAGAGCCATTTTTCTTGCACTCAAGGCGTTTTGTGCCATCATTCAGGATGCCAATGTGTTGATACGAACAGACAACACAACAAGCATGCACTACGTCAACAAACAGGGAGGAACACGATCTCTTCTCCTGTCTCAAGAGGCGCAGGAATTATGGACATGGGCTCTTCACCACAATGTGAATCTGCAAGCAGTGCATGTTCCAGGGACAGAAAACTTCCTCGCGAACGCGCTCAGCAGAACAACGGTCACCACCCACGAATGGGAGCTTCACCAGGAGACAGTGGAACACATATTTCATCTGTGGGGTTGGCCAGACCTAGATCTATTTGCGACAAGGACCAACAGCAAATGCCAAAGCTTCGCAAGCTGGCATCCCCACAAGAACTCACTGGGGAATGCGTTCAACATCAATTGGTCTCGAATGTTTGCGTACGCTTTCCCACCGATTCCACTACTCCCCAAGGTTCTGCGGAAGATGAAGAAGGAACCTTGCCGACTCATCCTGATTGCGCCCAGATGGCCGCACCAATATTGGTTTATAGAGCTCCTCCTACTGTCAGAGCGCAAGCCAATTCAGTTACATCCAATCCCGAACTTGCTCAGCATTCAGGAAGGACAAGTCTTCCATCCGGACCCAGCATCTCTGAGATTAGCGGCCTGGCTCCTGAACACCGTGAGTTCGCACACCTAAACATCCCGGAGGACTGTAAAGAGGTGTTGGCCAAGGCTAGAGCGCCTGCTACCATCAAGACATACAGTCTGAAATGGAAGCGCTTCTGCATCTGGTGCCGTTCAGCAGGGGTTCACCCTTTTTCAGCAAAACCTGAGGAAATTCTTCCTTTTTTCCTGCAGTTAGCACGAACAGGTCTGTCTCATGCTACCTTAAAGGTGTTTCTGGCTGCAATATCCAGATATCGACAGGATGGGACCAATTCTCTGTACTCAGCAAGGATCATCCAACAATTCTTCAGAGGCCTCTTTAGAATGTTCCCTCCTGTACGCCGTCCGCCTCCTTCGTGGCATCTAAATGTGGTCCTAGCTCAACTCATGCGTCACCCATTCGAGCCCATCCACAAGGCCGACTTGAAGTACCTTTTGTGGAAAGTATCACTGCTCTTAGCTTTAACATTCTCCAGGAGGGTTAGTGATATCCAAGCGTTCACTGTGCACCATCCTTTCCTGCAATTCACAAGTGGCTCTGTGATACTTCGCACAAATCCAAAATACATTCCGAAAGGACCTTCAGATTTCCATCTCAACGAACCTATTGCTCTTAAGTCGTTCTTTCCAGACCCGCAAACACCTGCGGAAAGAGCCTTACACTCGCTTGACATTAAAAGATGTCTTAAATTCTACCTACAACGAACATCTACTCTACGCACTTCTGACCAGTTGTTCATTACCTACGGTGCTATTCGTAAGGGGCAGGCAGTTTCAAAACAGACTATTTCAAGATAGATCTCTGCTGCCATTGCCTTTTGCTATGCACAGGCTGGGAGACATTTACTGTCAGCGCCCAGAGCGCACTCTACAAGAGCGGTCTCTTCATCTTCAGCCTTATTTGCTGGAGTCCCTCTTCAGCAGATCTGCAAAGCGGCTACTTGGGCTAGTCGCCATACCTTTACCAGACATTACTGTCTAGAATCGATCAGCGAGGCTGATACTTCTGTGGGTCGAGCTGTTCTACGGAATCTGTTTCACTAAGGTGATCCTCTGTTTTCCCACCTCCTTGTTTCTGCTATCAGACGCTTCTTATATTCTGTTCACACATATTCCATAATTGCATTATGTTATGCTTAATACGATATGTGTATTTTCACTTTGCATTGTTATATGCGTTACTTGCTGACAAGCAAGGATATGTACTGCTAGCTACTCTGATTCAGGCATGTGAATCTATGAAAGACACCCCTAATACTGGAGAAGAACAATAGTTACTTACCTGTAATCTGTGGTTCTCCAGTATTGGTGTCTTTCATAGATGCACATGCAACCCGCCCACCTCCCCTCAGAGGCTTTTAGGCTATAAGGGTTTTACCTACACTCCTGCGAGAAAATCTGAGAGCCTGAGCCTCTGGGGAGAAGGTTCTGGTGGGTACTGGTGCCTGATTGGCTGGACTTTGGACTATACATAATGACTAGGATAGTCACGAGGGTGGAAGTTTTTTCTATGGTAGCTTGGGCTACTTTACTTCCTGGTTGGGAATTAGTGTTTTTTCCAATGTAATTATGGCATATTACTGCTTTTTTATGTACCGTGGGACTCCCACTCCGACGACGGGGAATGATTCAGGCATGTGAATCTATGAAAGACACCAATACTGGAGAACCACAGATTACAGGTAAGTAACTATTGTTAATCATATTTTTGACAAATCTGGGGCCATTTCCCTGCAGTGCTTTAAAAACTATGCAGCCCGTCTTGAAAGCGACCCTTTGGGCCATCGGTAGCCAGTGTAGTTTTGACAATCCCAGTCTGGCAGACTGCCAATTGGGTTATTTCCAGATGAGTCTTGCCGCCTGGTTTTGGACTATCTGGAGTCGTTTTAGCAGACCTGATGGCAGGCCGAGCTATACAGCATTAGAAAAATCGAGACGCGAAAGTACCAGGGCTAGCACTACACGTATGAGTGCGGAGTGAGTTAACAGGTGGGCAATTTTCTTAATTTTCCGAAGTTGGAAGAAACTAGAGGATACAATAGCTTCCACCTGTCCTTTAAGTGATAAGTCAGAATTTAGGATGACCCCTAAGCTTTTGACTGAAGGGGAAGCGGTGGGGGGGGAACCCATATCCGGTGATTCAAGTCCATCCAACTCCGGATGTGAGTCATAGTAGCCTGGCATTCTGCAGCTGTGTCTAGAGAATTCAGTGGAATTATCAGCTGCAGATCATCCGCATAATTAAAAATGGTGATCTTATGATTTTTTAGGGAGTGTATCAGGGGTCTGAGGTATAGGTTGAATAGTAGGGGCGACAGTGATGATCCCTGAGGGACCCCACAGAGGGAGGACAGTCTCGGGCGGTAAAAGTTCCTAGCCTGACTGACTGATTGCGTCGGAAATTAAGCACGCTATCCAGTTGAGTGCGGGTCCCCTAAGACCAGCTTTTTCGACACAGTTCAAAAGTATGTTATGATCGACCGTGTCGAACGCAGCCGACAGATCTAAGACCACCAGGGCTTGGTGGATGCCCCTGTCCGCATTTATTCTAATGGTATCCTGAACTGCAAGAATCACTGCTTCCGTTGAGTGTGACTGGCGGAATCCAGCTTGATTGGGTTCCAGGTAATCGGAGTGTTCAATGAAATTCGAGAGACATCTCGATACGTGAGCCTCCAAAATGTTGGCATAAAAGGGAGAAGGGAAATAGGTCGATAATTGGACGGGTCCAAGAGGTCAGCCTCAGACTTTTTTATGAGGGGGACGTCCATTGCGTTTTTGAAGGCGCAGGGAACTTTGCCTTGCGTTAAGGATTCGTTGAGGAGGGGAAGTATGCTCTGGGGTATTGCAGAAAAGACCTCTTTCATAATGTGTGGTGGAAAGCTATCATTGGGCGACCCAGAGTTGACCCGAGACAGCAACTCCAAGAATATTTTAGAGTCGATTGGAGGAAGGACATCAAGAGTAAGATTATTGTTGCTGATGTCATCCAGAGGTTCCAAAGTAGTGGAGTTAGAGATGCTGTTTTTAATAGCCAGGATTTTATCTATAAAGAAGTTATTCACTGAATTACAGAGCTCCTGAGTAGGGGTCAAAATGGGAGCTGTTCTCTCACTATTACAAAGATCGTTCACTATTTTGACGATATCTTTTGATTTATTTTGAGAATTTAATATTTTTGTAGAAAAATATGCCGCTTTGCTATTTAAAATAGTTTTTTTATATTACCTATGAGCTTTGGAAAATTCCTCCTTATCTTTCATGATGTAATTTGATCTCCATTTCCTTTCTTTTTGGCGCAATTCAAGTTTTCGTTTTTTAAGATCGGAGGTGAACCATTTGTGGGCATCCACACAACGTGTGCGGGAGAATTTAACAGGAGGGGCGTGAATATCACTGGCCGCTCATAGCCAGTACGTGATTTTTCTACCATATTGTCGACATCCGGACACAAAGTAGGTAAGGTGTTTTCCAGAGTGTCAACAAAGTCCTGTGTATTTAAAGATTTCCATTTCCTGGACACTTCCCCCACCTGAGGTGGATGCTTTATATAGCCGTTAATAGTAGTTATGAACTGAATCAAGTAATGGTCAGACCATAAGCAGGGCGCGATGGTAGGTGTTGAGAGTAGAAGATTATGGGACCATACTTGATCCAGAATGTGTCCTTTTTCGTGGGTGGGAGAATATAAATGTTGGACCAGGTTGAGGTTTAGAAGAAACTCAGAAAGTTTGGCCGCCTGCGGACCACCTGGGGTGTTGTTAAACCAGTAATTCAGGTCCCAGATTAGGAGGACTTTATCGAAATTGACCACTAACGAGGCCATCTGCTCACCCAAGGAGGTGGGAAAAGTGAGCATAGTTTGAGGGGACGATAGATCAGCACTAATGCCAGCGAGCCTGTATCTGTGTCAAGTTAAATAACTATTTTCTCGACCTCCGGGAGGACAAGGGGGGATAGAGCGACGAACTTATGGTTTTTGTGAATAATAGCTGCCACCCCGCCTCCCGGTTTACCCAGGGGGCGGTTTGCCAATAAAATATAGTAATCTGAAGGGAGAGCTGCTAAAATATCAGGTAATGAGTCCTGAGTTAGCCACGTTTCGGTTACCAATAGTATATCAGGTTTGTCTGAAGAGAGTAACATAAAGATGTCAAGTTGGTGTTTTACAAGAGATCGAGTATTGAGGTATACACAATGAAGATCCAGGTGTGGATTTATAGTGGGGTTGGCAACTACAGGGGAAGCAGGGCTGGGTTCAGCAAAAGCGTGCTCTGATTGGACCATAGAAATACTATTCATGTGGATTCTGTGATGAATGCTAGGGTCCAGAGAAGGGCACAGATGTATAGGAGGCCCTAATGATTTTAATTCCCTAGATGAGTAAGTTAAATTTGAATTTTGGCCATAGTCTATGGCCCCTGGGCCCGGCCGGGCGCAGACGGGCTTGCCTTTGGCGCGCCGTCGATGCGCCCGCTGCGCGCGTCAGCTGCACGTTAGCATCCTGATGCGATCTATGTAGCACGTTAACTGATGGAGTGTCACCCTGCCACAATGGCCCCTTTAACGTGCTCACCAGGAAGTGGAGCTAATGTGCCTCCCTCCATACAAACAGCACAAGATTGCTGTGGTGGACCAGGGAAAGCAACAGAACAGAAGCAAAACAGGTAAAAAATGCAGATTTAGTTATGTGCCATTATTTAAAAGGTAAAAATACAAGGTTGCATTATTTCACAGCGCAGTGAATTGTTGATATTACTTTATTGCAAAAAAATTCTTTAAAATATATGGAGTTCAGATGTACCTGCTCAGCATAATACGTTGTGGCGCTCCTGCGCCACCTACACAGAATGACTGTTCCCTGGCACAGCCGGCGGTCCACCACAGATACGACTTACAAAGTCACAATCGGCAAAATGGTGGACTGCCACTCCTGTGCCACTGCAAGTCTGGCGGTCGCAAGACCGCAAGACTCGTAACCAGGACCTTTGTTCCCTTTGGGGTCAATCATCAGGGGCAGATTATGATCTCAGTCGGAAAGCCTCCAACCTTAGGTCGGAGGCTTTACGACAGAGATCGTCGGTTTCAATTCTGACCGGCTGATAACAATAGAGCCAGTTGGAATTGAAACCGGCCGGTCGGTCCGGCTGGCTTCTGACGGGCTCAAGGAGCCTGTCGGCCAGTCAGAGCAAGCCTGTAATCCATATGGACCGCGTTTTATGCCATCCGGATTACGATGCACGTTTTCCAGCAGACTTTCCATGCCAGGCTTCCGACACGGAAAGAATGTCAGAAAGCGTGTTTGGGGGCCCATAGCATGGTCCCTCTCTGTTTTTGGCCTCCGGTTGGGGGTCGAGGGGGCACCGTCCCCTTATTGATCCCTGCACCTTGTGGCAGGCACAATGAGGTACCTGCCATGGGGTGCAGGGATTAACACAACCTCCCATTTTCCTATGGGAGCTTGTGCTAAGGCCAGTTAATGGGCGTAACACATGCTCCCATAGGGAAATGTGGGAATGCGACAGCACCATGTGCGGTTGCATCGTAATTAGACGGGCGGGACTGCCGACTGGAGGTCAGTCAGTCCCGTTTCCACCACGGTGTCTGGAGGAGGAAACTCTGACCCACATTGTAATAAGCCCCTTAGTGGTGTAGTATGAGTTTTTAAGTAGCATATATATCTTTTGTGTGTGATTAGAAAGTTTGCTTGATTTTGTTTTCTCTCCAGGAATAACTAGCTGCAATTAAGGTTTTCTTGAGTCTCAACATATTCTGTCAATATTTTTCCAATAGGTAGGACAAGCATTGAGTATTTATCCAATGGATATCACTTTCATACGTAGAAGACAAGAGATTCTGTACTTTTTTACAGGGAATGGAATCTTGGGTTTGACCTATTATCTCACCTTTAGCCACCTTGGAGCCCCTTAATACAGGCATTAGGGGCTAGGGTGTTGAAACCATGTAAAGCAAAAAAGTGTTCTAGGAGTATATCAGGCTTATTGACCCTCACAGGGATTTGAACTTATAAAGAAGATAGATTCAACGATAGCAAGTAAAAATGTAAAGAGCTGTACATATTAAGGCTAGTTTGAGAACATATTTCTAGAGCCATTTGAATGTGTTATGCTTCTAAATGCATGCATTCATGGCCCCAGTCATGCGGGCTGTTTGTGGCTATAGACACTTACAGCATCCATTAGGAAGGTCGCATGTTCATTCAATTTTAGGAATGTACTGAATAACAAAAGGGGCTCTTTCTGTGATACTACATTGCAGCACTTGCTGGGAAAAAGACAACTTGTACATGTCTACATATTTATGTTTGATAATGGCAGGGAGGTTGATTGATTGTGGTGTTAATACATTTATGTCCTAATTATGAGTCCGGAAGTCCTAGGACCATCTGACTTATGGTGGCCCGGCGGTGGGGGATCCAGCCACCGCTGCACCGTTGGTCCGGCCACCCAATTACAAGTCAGGCAGCCAAACCGCCTGCTCTGCTAGGGAACCGGCATACCCTGGCGTAGGACCGGCGGTGAGAGGCAGCAATATGCATGTCTGGACAGCCAAGGTCCAGCCTTGCATATTACGAGTTTCGTCTCCGCCTTGCTTTTCATGGCGGTTCCACCACCATGAAAAGTCTGGTGGAGAGGAAACAAAGGGTGCCTCATGCAGATGTGGATGCACATAGGGGGGCACAACATGCGCCCCCTGTGTGCAAGCTCCTAGGTTCCTGCAAGGCATGGACTTACGAGTCCATGCCATGCTGGAACCTTGTGGGTGGTTCCTATTGCGATGCAGTTTTAAAAGCCACCACCGCCTTTCAACGGACACCCCCATGCTGCCCGCCCTCCAGACAACTGGAAGGTCGTAATCCGGTGATCATAGGGCACTGCTTTGTCGGAGTTATGGTGCAGCGATTTGCACCGCTGTGCCACTGCTCCGACAAAATATCGTCATCGGGCCCTTAGAGGCTGTATGATAGGCCATCTTGAATTGGTTTAATACACAAGCTTCTGTTCCATATGGAAAATATGTCTGCAAGAGAAGGTGGAAAATAGTTAAATTCTCACAACATCCAAATTTGGCTCTAGAATTATTATATTCTTTTGACTACAATCTTCTGACTGCAGTAATTTGAAAAAGGCAAAATACATTAATACTGATGATCAAGCAATAAAATTAATCGTAACGTATGTTTGCTTATTTTGACAGACTTTTTAAAAGTTAGATGCCTCCAACAGTCATTAGATAATGTGAGATATTAGTACTGAGGAACAAATGCCTCGAAACATTGAAAAGCGTGTATGAGTGGATTATGCTTCATCCGTATCAAGAATGTAGATATACTTAGTGACCAATACAAATCAAGACATCATATATAAAATATTTCTTCTGGTAATGTGAATCCAGCCTGAGAGTGGGTCATTTATCATCTCTTTGGTTGCTGGAATCTATCAGGCTGAGGTTACTGTAAGGGCTGCTAAACTACAGGGTGAATACCTTTAATATCAGCATATGCATTCTGTGTAAGAATGAGACGGTAGCCATTGGTATAACTCCCAAAATAACACATGTTCTTGACTCGCTTATCGGGCCACTAGTACCCATAGGCTGGTGCTATATGAATTTTGGAAGCACTGGTGAAATTGGTGCATGAAGTGTGTTTGTGTCTGCTATTACTCGTCAATGTATGGTTGACCCATCTGTGAATGCCTTTCCTCTTGTCTTTCTATCCCATGTTATATTCTACTATGCTCCTTCGAGGCCAATTTTGTCCATGCATGGTCTCCCAAAGCAAACCCCCAAGGTTCTACCTCTCCTGACAGGCAACAGCCATTTTTAGAGTTAGGCTTCTGAAAGGAAAACATGTTAGGTGTATTGTTTACATAGGAGACTTTATTGATAAATTAATTTAAAAAAAGACATAAAGGATAGAAATATTAATAGATGGGTCTTAAATACTTATAAAATCTAATATTGAATCAAAATTTTAAAGTGAACAAAAACGTTCTGTAGTTCAATATGAACTGGATGTTTGTGTCATTTCGTTTAAACAATTGTAAGATGGGAAAAGAAACGTAAATAACAAATTTGGGACAGAGTAATGTGTTTCTGCTTCAACTCCTTCAGACAGAAAGTAGGAATGATGACAATGGAGTAGGGTAAACAGTGGAGTAAGCAATGAGGACCAAAAATGAAAGTGGTAACAACTTGAGCAAACCTGAGTGGTCCAGATTGATGGAGGCGCACAAGTGCATAGAACAGGGGCCAGGGGGTGAACAGGATGGGTGGGGGTGGTTGGTGTGAAATAACACTCTCCCAATCGGGGAAGGAAGTGGAAGATATGAAAGGAGGATGAGAGTAGTGGGCGAGGAAGAAGATGGTGATATAAACATTGGAAAGATGCAGGCAACGAGAAAAAAGTAAGAGAGAAAAAGATTTATTATATCATAATGACAATGTAACTGCAGATTTAATTTCGATAAGTAAGGTGCTCACCAATTAGGATTTGTCAAATTATAGCAATTCATTTTGAAAATTTAGAGGAAACCGGTTATTATTTATTTAAACAACTTCTACAGCGCACAAATACCCTTCGGTGTCTCGGCGCTAAGGACTAAAAGGGAAGGAGTGGAGCGGGCTGCTAATTGATTGAAAAGCCAGGTTTTTACTTGTTGCCTGAAAGCTAGCAGGGTGGGACTGGTCATGATCTGCAGAGGAAGTGAGTTCCAGAGCCTAGTGGTGGCCACTATAAATCTTCTGTCTCCCCACAAGGCTTTCTTAGTTCTTGGGACAAGTAATAGATTGGCTTCTAAGAAGTGCAGGGTTCTGCTGGGTGTGGATGTGCAAAGAGCTTTCTTCAGGCACTCAGGTCTCATGTTGTGGGAAGCCTTGTAGGCAATGCATAGCGTCATAAATTTGGTTCTGCTTCTTATGGGCAACCAATGTAACTGTCGGACCACCTTGGATATGGACATAGACTTAGGGGTACCTGGGAGTATCCTCGCGGCTGCATTCTGCACCAGTTGCAGCTTGCTTAGAAGTTAGAACCATTTCCTCAGCATTAATGAAGAGACCGTTGCAGTAGTTGACTTTTGTCATAACTAGTGTGCTTATAAGAGTTTTGCATGCACCAACTGGAAGAAAAGATAGAAATTTTTTATCATTCTTAATACATAGAAGGATGAGGAGACTACTGCGTTGGTGTGGTGTATGAAAGACAGCTTGTCATCGAACATGACACCCAAATTTCTAACCTTTTTGACAGGTGACGGAGGTAAACCCAATGCAACTGGCCATGAAGTAGGGGACCAACAGTGAGAAAGGTTGCCAAAAATCATCACCTCAGTCTTATCTGAGTTTAATTTAAGGCAATTATTAGCCATCCAGGCACTGATGGCCAACATGTCATCTTGAAATCCTACAGCGACTGCCCCTCCATCATTGTGCACAGCTAGCACCAGTTGCGTGTCATCTACAAAAGATGTTGGACCCATCCCATAAGATTTGATTACTTGCGCCAGTTCCGACACATATATGTTACATAGGGTCGGACTCAATGATGATCCTTGTGGCACGCCACACGGGAGAGCGAGCGGTGTAGAGTTGAAGTCACCTAGGAGCACTAGCTGTGTCCGATTAGATAGAAAAGAGGACAGAATAGCTTTGGCCTTGTGTCTGATACCAATGGATGAGACAAGGTTGATCAGAGTGGCATGATTGACCATGTCAAATGCTGCTGATAGATCCAGCAGCACAAGGACTGTGACGACTCCAAGTCTAACACCATCCTGATTTCATCCAATGCCTTGATGAGGGTGGTCTCCGTGCCATGGCTCTTTCGAAAGCCAAATTGTGTGTCATCTAGTATGTTGTTTTCATCAATAAAATGAGCCAGTTGAGTGTTCATGATCTTCTCAAAGATTTTTGCTGGAAATGGAAGACATGCTATTGGCCTGTAGTTTTTAGTCTCTTCTGGGTCAAGATTATTCTTTTTTAGCAAAGGCTTGATGATGGCCTTTTTCCAGATGGAGGGATAGTTGCCTGTACAAAACATCAAGTTGCAGATGTTTGTAAGGTTAGGGCCCATCAGATCAGGGATCAGTCTAAGAATAGATGGATGGCATGGGTTTTCAGAAGAACCAGATTTGACGGTAGTAATCAGATCCATGATCTGTTCCAGAGAGACCTGGTTAAATTCCGAGAAGCTAGGGATGGATACATTCTCGCTAAGGTCGTCCTTTTAGGTCCCATCCTTCATTTAAGCAGAGAAGTTGGCATACATTTGGTACACCTTTCCTTGAAAGTAGCTGGTCAGGGAACTACAGAGAGATTGGGAAGCCTCCTTGTTAGAATTGAATTAATCTCTGGCCCTGCCAGCTTGGCTTATACCTGGTAAAGCTGTTTAGTGGAGTCTTGGGCAGTTTCGATTTGTCTTAGGTAGTTATTGCTTTTCTCAGTGATTATGAGGCGTTTATACATAGTCAGTGCCTCCTTGTAGAAATGTTTTGCTGCTTCATCATAATCTTGGCGCCAGCGTCTCTCTTGAATCCTTCAACAATGTTTCTCAAGTCTTGGTGGGGCCGAAGGGGTATTCCTGTTTTTAGAGGCAGATTTGAGGGGTACCAGTCTACTAAATCCGTTTTGGAGCCATTCTGTGTAGTTGGTAGTTGCCAACTCAGGATCTTGCCTGGTTTCCTGCTTGGTAGATAATCAGTGTTGTTTAAGACCGGCTTGTTCAAAACTGCTCCAAGTCTTGAACTGTCTGGGGCAAGTGGATCTAGAGTGCTGTGGAATGTTCCTTCGAGACTGGATTTCAAACAGGACCGCACAGAGGTCCGTCCATGTTAGAGGGAGGACGTTCCTTATTGAAAGTTGCTCACTATTCGAGAACAAACCATCCAGCGTGTGGCCAGTAGTGTGTGTGGGACTCATCACTTTTTGGGAGAGTCCTACCAACTCTAATTTTGCGGTCAAGGTTGATGAGTCCTTATGATCATGGGCCTCCAAATGAAAGTTGAAGTCTCCCAGGATCGTAAAGTTGGGTTCTCCCGTGACGGGTTCAAGTAGACTACCCATGGCCAGGGGCGGATTGGCAAGGCGGGCATTCGGGAATGGGCTGAAGGGCCGGTGCCTCAGTGCCCTCTGTGGGCCGTTTTTTTTCTCCCCTGTCCCAGTCCACAGAGAGTGGACTAGGAAAGGGGAGAAAAAAAAACGGCCCACAGAGTGCACGTAGACAGAGACTGAGAAAATGAAAGCCGCCTCGCTGTGCGGCCAGACAGTGATTGTCAGCTGTGGGCTCTCCTTCACCCCTACCCTGCCAAGCAATCAAGCTGAGGCTGGGGTGGGGAGGGGCGATTGTTTGCAATAATCGGCCTCCCTGGGGGCCAGGTGTTTCTCAGGCCTTTGAGCCATTTGCACCTCGGCCCCCTGGCGCCCATGCAGCCCAGAAACGGTGTTAGTCTTATCACCTCGCCCACAGCCCTTCACATTCAGGGCATAGTGGGCGAGGAAGAATGGGTCTTGCTGTGGGGGCCTGGTGATGTTTGGAATTTTTTTGTTTTATTTATTTATTTATTCGATTTTATATAGCGCAGACTTTACCCGAAGGTGTCAGAGCGCTTCACACTAGGAACAGCAATAATACATGAGGAGAAAATTATTAGTGGACAAATTACAAAAGCAAACGTTAAGTTACATGAATTAAAAGTGACAATAGTGAGCAACCAAAATACAAGAGGAGCAAACGGTGCATTACAGGAGGAAAAAGAGATATGTGTGCAGGTTACAAAAGCGTACAAAATACAAGTAGAGGTTTAATACTGCAATTAATGGCAGACACTCCAGCAGAAGAACAAACGTTACGTAGGCAATGGTAGCACTTGTGCAAGTATCTAAAGCTAACAAAAGTGAGAGGTAGCAAACAGTGTGTTACAAGAGAAAAGTGACTTGTGCAAGTTACAAAGGGGTACCATATACAGGTACAAGGGTAATACTACAGTAAATGGTAAATACTCAAACTGCCAGAACACACTGGGAAGGCACTTCCCATGCACCAGCTTCACCTCAGCCCCCCCCCCCCCCCCCCGGCTACCTGGTGCATTACAGGAGGAAAAAGAGATATGTGTGCAGGTTACAAAAGCGTACAAAATACAAGTAGAGGTATAATACTGCAATTAATGGCAGACACTCCAGCACAAGAACAAACGTTACGTAGGCAATGGTAGCACTTGTGCAAGTATCTAAAGCAAACAAAAGTGAGAGGTAGCAAACAGTGTGTTACAAGAGAAAAGTGACTTGTGCAAGTTACAAAGGGGTACCATACACAGGTACAAGGGTAATACTACAGTAAATGGTAAATACTCAAACTGCCAGAACACACTGGGAAGGCACTTCCCATGCACCAGCTTCACCTCAGCCCCCCCCCCCCCCCCCGGCTACCTGGCTACCTTGGATGACCTAGAAAGCTGTGTTTTGTGCTCCCCTGCCAGGACATTTTCCCAAGGCCTGGAGGGTTGATTAATTTACTAATTGCAGGGGCCTTACCTCTGTTCATGTGCTCCTGAGATGAAGGTCTGGGGAGGGCTGAGTAGGTTAGTAATAGCAGGGGCTTTGCTGCTTTTCAGGTGCTCCTGTGCTGGAGGGCTGGAATAATTTTGTGACAAAAAGGGGCCTTGCTATTTTTTTTAGTTGCTCAGCATGTAGGCCATTGTCACCTTGGCCCTGTGTCGTGTGCAAGAACAGTATCCTCCCACTTTCATTCCTTGTCTGTGCAAATGGTGTTTCATGAAAGGGCACGCCCCTTGAATATGGGCCACGCCCCTTAAATATGGGCCACGCCTCTTGAATGTGGGCCACTTTTTTCGTCAGTGCCCGGGCCGAATTGTGATCCCAATCCGACCCTGCCCATGGCTGATAGTAATTACGCCCGCGAGCCAGGAGGACGGTACAGGAGGGTGCCCTTAAAGGATTGGGATTGGGTGAGCATTATCTTAAAGTTAAATGCTTCAAAGACAGTAGAGGGAATTGTCTCTATCTTGGCAGAGAACTTATCGCGGTAAATTAGCGCTAAACCTCCTCCTTTCTTGGGTGTTCTGTCTTGTCTGAGGGTGAAAAAAAAACATTGAAGGTGGCGATACAGAAACCTGGACAGTATGGGGGATCACCCCAAGTTTCTGTGATAAATAGAAGATCCAAATTGTAATTATCTAGGAGGTCCACTATTTCGTATTTGTGTTTAGGGAGAGAGCGTGCGTTTATCAGGGCTGAATGTATTTTTTTCTGTCTTGAGTGGGTCGAGTCCCAATATGTTGTTGGAATCTTGTTGTGGACCTCCAGACTGAACAAGCAGTTAGGGCAGTGTGCTATGGACTGAGTAACTAGGGACATCATGTTCCAACATGTCCACGTCTGTTTGCTGTAGATAGTGTTGTACATGCCCTTTAATTGCTTACTGGTATAAGGTAGCATCTCACCCTGAGCTCCAGTTCTGTTATGGCCAGGGGGCATGGCCCTGGGCCCGGTGTAGGTGCGGACGGGCGCAGACGTGCTTGCCTTCGGCGCACAGACGGGCTTGCCTTCAGCGTGCCCGCTGCGTTTCTCCGCTGCGTAACGGCGCCATTAAGTATTTTATAAGCTTTTATGGCGGGGAGCCGGACCAATCCCAGTGAGGCCATCAACTAGAGCTCTGCCCACGGTCACGCGACCGGATGAAGAGAGACGATTCTCCTCCTCCTCTCCCTCCACTCAATCAGCCCTGGAGCTGCAGTGGACCGGGGAGAGGAAGGTGCCAGAAAATAAAATGCAAATGAGCAAGTAAGCAAATAAATCACACACTCATGTAGTGTGAGAGACATAACTTAAGAATAAAAAGTTTAAAAAGTGGCAAAGGTTGCCTTACAATGCATCTGAGTAAAATGTTGTTTAAACTGTAGCAGCAGTCGCCCTAAAAATTTAAAAGATTCGCTCTGTGCAATACAGTGTTAAGGAGAAGCAAGCTCGCCGCTGCAGCACTAGCCTTCTAGTCCAAAGGTTAGTCAGCCTTTCAGTCCAAAGGTTAGTCAGAAAGGTTAATCAGCGCCATTTTCCTCAACCTTGTTTTCACAAAGACCACACAGAATCCCTTTAGGAACACATAACATCAATTTTGCACAGATGCTAAAAAGAGGGCAAAGCCATCTGCACACTTTTTTCCTGCTTGCATGGCCTACTATAAAAGAGTTGGTGGTGAGGAGGGAGGTTTAGACTAAATACAGTATAACACAGTTTTCACGGTTGCCATGCAACGTCTAGTCAGAGCTGTTATTTTGTATACAAATAGCAACACTTATATAAAGCCTCCAATATTTAGACATATGATGAAGAAAATGTCGTAAAGTAGCCACCAGAAAATGATAAAGCAGCATAATATCACAAAGGAAATATAATAGCAACAATGGGTACCTTGGCTACACGGTTCACTACTCCTGATCACTAGCTGATCAAATGTGAATGCTGTGCAGTTTTTAATTATATATGACAATGAAGAATGTAACAAAAGATTAATTTGGGAAACCTGCTTTGTCTGCAGTTTAGGGGGGGGGTGTAGCTTTTAAGTGGCCTTGCTCATGATCCATTGGTGCTTGTAAAACCAGGTTAACCACCATACGTTCAGGTGGACAGCTCTTGGTACTCTAGAGGTGCAGACAGGGGTTTGTGAATCAGAGCAAAATGTGGCAGGACCTCAGACACAAAGGGCACTAAGGACCTACACAAGACCCGCACAGAACCTCTTCATGCTTCAGGCTTCATTATCATGCAAACCCTTAGGATGTGTCGACCTCTGCACAGCAAGGTACGGTTATGTGGACCATCAGGAGTGCCTGAGGGATATTTCCTCTGGCATCCAGGCATCCAGGCTAATGAGATGGTGATGAGCCTGTACATTAGAATGAACACCCAGAGCATCAGCAAAGGGAGGTAATGTACAAAATTAAAGTGGCCCACCATTAGCGAAATAGATAGCTAAAAATGTGTCCCACATTTGCAAATCAGGCCCGTTCTGAACTTGTAAAGAAACTGTGAATGGGTATTTTTGCAAGGTATGGGAGACTGCATGCATTTATGTTTTCTGCTGGCAATGTTTGTGGTAGTATCAGGGACAACAAAAGTA
Source organism: Lissotriton vulgaris (assembly GCF_964263255.1). Taxonomy (NCBI): domain Eukaryota; kingdom Metazoa; phylum Chordata; class Amphibia; order Caudata; family Salamandridae; genus Lissotriton; species Lissotriton vulgaris. The sequence goes on along the minus strand of NC_141687.1, from coordinate 784,026,793 downwards.
AATACTGGTCCACCTGGCCAATAAAGCAGGCCCACCCATACACTGTTCTGCCAAATTAGCCCATCGTGCACTGCCTGATTGCCCTATAGACAAGTTCAACTCTGATGTAGACAGATCCGGAGGATATAGGAGTAAGATGGAGGAAAGAGGAATTGGGATTTTTATAGTTTTTTCTTGGGTAACAGCTATCCTCCTTACATCCAATTTTCATGCAAGAAGATGTTTTCAGTCATGTATGGGTAACTTTAATGTTTGGAAACCTGATACGGTGTGAAATCACTAACTTTCATTACAAAAATAAACACAAAGGAGCCCATTAGGATGGCGGGCGGATCGCCCCTGCCGGGTCGGCGGGTGTCTCCCCCGGGCCGGCGGGGGCGATTCGCCCCGCCATCCACACAGCAAAGACCCACCGCTTTATCATGATGGCTGGAGGGTCCGCGGCGGACAGAAAGATCGTCCGCCGGTCGACTCGTCGACCGGCGGAAAAGTTCCTACATATGGTGGCGGTGTCTGAAAGACACCGCCATCCATATTACAATGCTGGCGGTCGTACACCTTTCGGGGGCTCATTACAGGCCCCCAGGGTGAAGGGGGGGTGGGGAGGTGCACATGGGGGTACCTATGGTACCCCCCTCATTGCCATGCACTACTGCCTGCCATGTAGTGAATGGCAACGCTGTGCACAGTCCTTTTCCATTGCGGGTGGGCCTGCAGCCAGCAGATCCACCCACAATGGAAAAGGCACAGGATGCGCCCACCAGTGTCGCGGGCGCATCCTAATGTGCATGGCGGGACCGGCGCAGCATCGGCGGGCCGTCCAGTGCTCCGTTATGGTGGCTGGTGGACATAGTCCAAGTAAGCCTTCCATTCGTATAAATTGGGTAAATTGAGAAACATTCTCTTGGGTAGTAATAACATCATTCATTTATAGTGCTTATAAAGTGCTTATAACGGTATAAGAGTTGTTCAGCCCTACATCTAGAACATGTTATTACTGCATTATACAGTTTACCAATTACAATGCGGCTACGAGACATATACAGTACAATAAAAAATTACATTGTAATGGAAGTTTAGAGGCACCCGTTAAATCTGTTAAGCAAAGACCCTATCATCAGTGTGGCGAATCTCTCAGTTGAATGTCTTGGGGTTCAAGTATGTAGATATGAAGTGTTTAATTTGAACCAGTGGTTGGATGTTGGGTCCACTGAAACTAATTTTTTAGGAACTGGCAATTATTTTTCCTCATCACAAATTTAACGAGAGCAAAACTTAGGAATGTGAAAGACGGAGAAAGAGGGGAAACCCGTCACGAAGGGAGAAAGCAGGCACCTGCAAGAGTGAGACAAAGGGGAGGGAGTGTCTTGTAATAGACGACACAGCCTTGGTAGTCAGTGCTGTCATTCAATTGCACTGGCCGCTGATTTCTGAGAAGAGCTTCTGCAGATATGTACCTGAAAAATTACGGACTGATTTAACTATGCAAACTATGTGTAATATATTGGAAATTATGTCTAAAACTCCATTGTGTCCTATGTCTGTAAGGAAACTTTAAGCTACAAATCACCTACTGTAACATGTTGTAAAAGCTCATTCTTAAAATCATTGGTCTGCATTACCTAATACTGGACATAACAACAACTTTATAATTACTTTTCCTAAAATCATTGTACACTTACCTCCCACGTGAGTGAAAGACGACTTACAGCAACATTACTAAGACCCATGATGAGTGCAAAAAAAGAGTTGAGATTTTTATATTCTTTGCAGCTGAAAAACAAAATATTTTATAAAGGTAAACAGCCATCCTAAGTCAAATCAAAGATATATTTTCAGTATGTTAGCTCTTGACATTACAGACATCAAATAAACATTTTAAATGATTTTTCAATATGCTCAAAAACAGCTATTGCATCTTCTTAGAATTTCATATTAAATTAACTATACAGCAAATTCAGATCACAAGAATAGTTTAGCTTTGTACCAGGAGCTGTTCAAATTCATTTATTATTTTTACATACATTTTCATGATAACCATATTAACATTGAGTGTCAATTCTCAAATGTCCCTTATTTGTCTAAATTAAGCATCTTTACCAAATACATTTAGGAGGAACTTCTGCAGAGCGCAATAATTAACTTGTAGGTCAAATAGGGCATGCTTCTCCTATTTTACTCATCGCCTAGGCCAATGGTTATTCAGATCCCTGTACGTATTAACTACATTCTCCAATTTGTGATTCTTCTTTTTTCATGGCCAAAACAGCAGCATAACCAGTGCTTAATATGTGTTGAAGGTTGCAGGTGGTGGACATGGACTGCAGACTTTGACCGAATGGTTCCAGAATATCTTTATCAAAATATTGTCTGACAGAAATACCTTGTTCTAAATGTTGTTTACTAACACATTGCCTCAGTGATTTTTAGGATACAATATGTCTGTTGGTCAATATTTTTGCTAACTATACTGCAACAAACAACCAAAAGGAGAAAGGCGGGGAAGAAAGATAAGAAAACATTGATAATAAGAGAGGAGAGCTGAAAAGGTACCTGAAAGAGTGAGATAAAGGGTGTTGGAAAAAGACGCATGAATCAAAGCAAGGCAACTTTGGTATTCAGCAACCCTGCCATTCGACAGCACTGGTGACGAACTCCCTAAGAAATCGGAGGAAGCACAGGGTATATATCTATGTCTTCCACATTAGTTGGAATGGTATGAGGTTCACTACTCTTCCTTCAACCTTTCGGTTTTCTCTATCATATTTTATGTAGCCGTACTTCAATGCTTATGTTTCCTGGGTTTGAATGATACCACCACTGCACCACTGCAGCACACATAGAAGGTGCAAATCACCATTATTGATTGTTTATGTGCAGGACGGCATCCCTGCAGCACAGGAACCCTTGCAACATGGCGGCACGGTGCCTGCCATAGCCCCAGGCAGCTTTTTCTGCACTAGCGATAGGGAAAATACAGGGGTGCGCCATATTCTTGTGAATACGGCGCTTTACTGCGTTTCAAAAATATTGGGGCGCGGCGCTGCCAAATTTGCCGCAGCTCTTTGCTCCGACATTTACTTGTGAATAAGTATTTTAGGCCATACTGTAATAGTACGCCAGGAATGCCACATCAGGCACCAGTTTCTAGGTACCTGTATTATTACTTTTTTTAAGGCTGCTCAATCCATCCTTCAATACATTCCTCTGGCAGGGGAAGAAACCCAGAATATCACTGACTAAGCTACAACTATCTAAAGAAAAGGGCGGTCTGGGTCTCCCTAACTTCAGGAATTACCAAACAGCATTTCTATGCAAACAAGGAGCCAACTGGTTGACCGCACATCCGGACTATACACCGGCTTGGCTAGATATAGAGAGGTCACTCATCGACAAAATGCCTTTATCTACTCTCCTTACCATGGATCTCTCCCATCTTCCTCACTCTCGATATATTCTCCTCAACACCAGACAAGCCCTCCTGAGATTGCACCTCCCACATAAATTGAGAGTACATAAATCTAATATAGCCTCCTTGTGGCGAACCCCCTCTCTAAGGATTGACAGCACTATGCTCCATTGAGAGCTCTGGTCTCAGAAAGGTATAAACTTAGTAAAAGACCTTTATGCGGGCCCCAATCCGCTACCCTTCTCAATTCTTCAGAACACAATTTAACACCCATGGATTTTTACGACTTTCTAAAATTGAAAGCTCTCCTCTCAGCACGCTCCATTAAACCTTGTGACCCTCCGCTCACTTCTCAACTCTCACGATTTTTGAAAGCGGGTCATACTGTTTCTAAAATGTATAAACTTCTTCTACCTAACCCTAGGAAATCACACAAACGTAATGAGGCTAATTTGGAATCTGAACCCAAATCCACCAATATTCCGTTTGAATGGGATAACATTTATAGCACGGCCTTCTCGAACAAAATATCACCTATCCTGTCTCAGACTAAATATATGCTACTCAATAGGTCATACTGGACTCCTGAAAAACTTTTTAAACTGCACTTAAAAGATACTCCGACATACTGGAACTCCGCTGTTGGAGACCTTGCTCACTTGTTCCTCACCTGCCCCACTCTGCAGCTTTACTGGGATAGCATTTAGAAATGGATAGAACACATATTCAACATCTACCCCCCTAGAAAATGTTCATATGTCTTATTAGGCGTTCTTGATCCAACACTAGTCAACAACAATGACCGACAACTGATGGATCTTTTTCTCACCTTAGCCTGTAAAGTAGTATTATGCAAATGGAAGAATTCTAGGGATGTATCCTTTAGAATTTGGCAAGAGTGGCTGTCCTTCTTAAGAGGTGCGGACAACCAGGCTCTCCATACCTCCCCGTGGCGTAAGACTAACCGGAGACTCTGGAAGTCCTTAGACGCCTCATCATTTTCGTTTGACCCTCTATGATTCCATCCTATTGTGGTACTTTATGGATCTGCATTGTGACTTCATTGTATTGTATGTAACCACACTGCTTTTTCATATGGTCACCTATGCCAGATATCTTCGTTTGCTGCTGTTTTCTCATCAAGAGACTTTCATGTAGATGCTGGGCGCAATCTACACGCACTTGGCTGTACCAACATGTTTGTAATAATTGTCATATAACTATTATTAAATAGGTTGGGCCCATTTCCCTCTGACATTTCATTTCCTTTCTTTTGTTTTAATTCCTTTATTTCCGCTGTTTCATTCATGTATGTATTTTTTTCTTTGTATTTGTATTTTCAATAAAAATGATTTGAATACAAAAAAAGAATTGTACACAACATTCAATCCAGCACAGTTGAAAGTGCAGCTAAATGAGGAAATTACATTTTTATTGTGTGTGCTTTTTCATCTGTGGAGAAAATATTGTTTTGCCTATGGAGAAATCCCTTTCTCTATAACACCAACATATCTGGGGTGATCCTTACCCTTCCTTGGCTTGAGTAACTTTCCAACCATTTCTAGGGTGGGAAAGGGTCTAATTTCAGCTTGCGAATGCCCACAAATACATACATGTGTACGGCATTCACAAACATACAAAGCACAACACACCATGTAAAACCCTCTTCCCACCCATTGCGGGTGTGATTTATTATTGCACATTTCTCTGCACTTGTAGTGGAGATAATCACAGCAGTAAATACATTTACATATGCCAATAATTCTTTTGTGAAGTCCTGACCGGTTTAAATGAGGTATTTGTGATCGTAAACATATATTTATGGTCGAAAATACTTTGCAATAGTCTCATGAGCACTCAATTCAGCAAAAGGACAGGGGAAGTGGAAGTGACATCACACCCTATTTGAACTATACATTCACTCGCACACATGCTTACACATTAACACACAATCACACATTCACACACTCTCTCTCTCTCACATAAACACACAGTCATGTGCGCGCATGCACACAACACATATTTAAACGCATGCTTTACTTACTTCAGTTGCCAGGGAGGGTTATATTCTAGCTAATTGTAGTCAATTTTTATTAAACTAATAGTGAATAATAAATTATTACCTAACGTAACATTTCCTATAACAGATCAAGGCAGACGGATACTAATCTGGCTTGGCATGGTTCAGTTGGTCTGGTGTAGTAAATCTCAGGTTCCTAAAATTACAAACATTTTTCATAAAAAATTCTGAAAATCCATGATATCTACAAACGATAAATTTCCCAGAGCTCAGCAAATCTAAAATGTATAGTTTTCCCAAACTGTTTTGTTGATTCCCCTGACAATTTTTTAATTGTGTAATGAACATGCAGCGTTCATACTTACTGAGCCGCAATTTTAATAAACTTCTTTATAAGCTGAACCCGCTTGCTGACTTGAAGGCAAAGGCAGATCTCTGTGACCACCCAGAACTGAATTTCATTAAATCTTCGCAGAAAAAGGTCCAAATTTCCAGTTGTCTTTTTAAAATTGTGCCGCCCAAATGTGTAGTAGATCAGTTCCAGCTGGTAAAATTGAGAACATGCTGAAGTTATTATTCCGGGAGTTACTTGGAATGACTTTTCATACGTAGGATGAAAACAATCTTGTAGAAATTATAAATTGAATTTGATCTCTGGAAGCATGCCACTATATTTAAATTGCGGTTACTTTCTAAGATCACATATACAAGTCAAACAGTCACCTGTGTATTTCCTAAAGACATGGTTGGAACATATGCTTATGACAAATCAGTTTATTGTTGACATTTCATCAATACAGTATTGTTTGGTTACATCAAAGCAGCCAACACGTTTTTCACCTTACCAAAGGGCTTTTTCAAGGTTGCATAAGATAACGTCAAATTATAGATTTACGCAATTCACAAAATACATAGCACACAAATTACACCAAGCCCATGTGTGGTAAACAATACAAACTCCAGAGAAAGGATTCCTGTTGAGGTTGTAGAGGTTATACCAATGTAAAACAAATTGGTTTTAAAACAAAAAGTAGAAAAATCAAAGGAATAACAATAGAAATATAAGTTGAGCAGCGTTCCTGGGGAATCCCAATGTACTGCAAGACATTTTACATGTGCAAGGAAGGTGACTGCATACGGATGAAGCAGGTGAATAATTGTGCTGCTCTTACTGGTACTAATCATTCTACCCCCTGTCTTGATACACGGGCTACTCACTCTGATATGTATCACCACATAGGACCACTTTGAAGTGCACAAATGTAGTGAACTTGGGAACAAAGAAAGAGAAGCTTGTAGCAAATGCTTATCAGTTCTCTATCTTGAAAATATTCAAAAACACACATGGGACTTAAATAGTCTCTAAAGCGCTCTCACTGATAGGTCACTTTGCTATAAAGGCATATGAAGATACTGATGTGCCTTATGCTATTACAATACAAAGAAACCCTGAATTCCTCTAAACAGTGCTTTGCGGGCCACAACCAATTCATTTGGAGCACTTATCGATCCTGAAATCAGTTTATGTCTCCTAACAGACGAATAAGATGCCTTCTCTTCTGAGCCTGTTCGAAGGAGGCTATTTACTAGACTTAGGCCAGAAAGCTCTTCAATATACCCCCTTGGAACAGTCAGGTACTGTAAGAAATTGCAAGTATTATTTGAGAAGGGTGAGTACCCACCTCAGACAATAATCACAAACCTTATCGGGGTGAGCCAGTATAGTCAATAAATTAACCTGAGTTCAACCCCCTACCAACTATGGCTCGGAGAAGACAGGCTTAATTTAGAGGCAAGGTGTAAAATATTAATGTGGAATTCAAACAGTAATAAAGTCAAAAACCAACAGAATAAAAATTCCAAACCCATTTAGAAAATATAGGAATTTTAGTAAAACAATGACACCAAAATAACAAAAATTTAATAGCAGGAACAGAAGTTATGATTTTTTAAAGATTAGCTGTCAAAATGGTGCCAAAAAGTGTAGAGAGACAACCGCGGCCCTCTGGTTGCGCTTGACCAGTATTAGGGTGAAAGTTAAGGCTGGCCACAATGGAGCAGGGGTTGGACACAGAAACCATTTTTACTGGCTGAAGGTATTACCTTTGTACTTAAAAATGTTTTTGGAAGTTGAAAGTCTTCAACATGTTCTGGCAGCATGCTGAAGTTGAAGATAGATCGCTGGTGACAAATTGAAGTCTCAGTGAAGTCTCAGTTTAGACAGGAAAAGTTTTGAGCGGGAAATGTGCTGAGTTCACACCCCAGGAGCCCTCAATGTTTACCTGATAACTTTGGTGACTTCATACGGGGGAGCTCTTGATGATCATCCTTTTTTGGAGCTCGGATTTCCTCATTGGGGTAAGGAGGAGGTGAAGTTGGTTCGACTTTGTCTGATTCCAGCACCAAAGTCTCATTCCAAGGGGCTTGCTGCTGTGGGGAAGAACATAGCAGTAGCTATGGGGACCTTTGGCCCAGATGTGATGCTTTTTTGTTGGACTAGTTTAGCAGGCTGGTCCCGGAACCCCACCAGTTCACAGAGCAGAGAGTTGCCAAAATGTTTCTAAGTCCCAGGTTGAGCGCTGGGCAGGAGGAGTACACTTTAACAGCAGCTAACGGTCCAGGACCTTGGGGGCAGCACTAGGGGTCAGGACTCACTCCAAAAGAGGCCAGCATCAGGGTTCAAGGCAGTTCCAGTTGGAATTGGTCAGCTGAGAATGCAGGAAAAAACCTATTGAAACTTGTTGTGTCACTGTAGCTCAATCCTAAAGTCAGACTTATGAGCCTTGGATTCATTTCTAGATTCCTGAGTACAAGGAAAGCAGTTCTAGTGTTCTCAGGGCTTCAGACAGCAAGTCAGTCTGCTTCTCAATCTTCTTAAGATCCAGCAGAGTTTTCTACATGGTACTGGGGATGCCAAATTAAGATCCAGCACCAGCCTGTGTGTGTGGAAACTTCTGCCACTTCCTAACTAATGGGTTAATAGTTCTACTTTTCAAGCACATCATGTGTGTTTTACTGTAACCAATGCCCCTTTCCCCTTAATCTAATATGGCAGAACCTTTCTCTCTCTGGTCAGATCTACTGTACCCACCCAGAGGTGTGGCTATAACAAATGGCAACTCCTCTGCTAAGGTCACTCAAATCCGGTTCTTGGGCAACTTCCCATCCTACTGGTATTGGTGCCACGTGACTATGAGGACAACAGAGGGGTTAGGCCAAGGTTTGAGCTACTTCTGCCTGTGACAGGGTAGGCATCCTTTCAAGGTAATCAAGCAAGTCAGGGTTCTGGGCAAAGCCGCCAGGCCATCCTATCAAGAGAAGAAAATCTCCTCACACCCAAGACATATTGTCCCAGACCTGGGAGTAATTTCCACCTCAATACAGAGGGATCATCTGCTGCCAGGAGATAGTTGACATATTACAGTAAGGCATCCAGAGATTTTCGGTAGGAAAAAGTAAACTCTTTCTTAATACCTCTACAAAATTCGATTTTACAGGTAACTTGAATTTTGAATAACTTTTGAAATGAGTAGTTGAATGATTTTTCTAGCTGCCACCGACCTGAAATTAGGAATACTGAGGGTAATAATGCCATCCAGTGTCTTCCTGTGAAGGCAGCCAGCCTTTCGACAGTGAAAATAGATTTTAGGCCTTTACACAGAAAGGACATGCGTAACATTAAACAGTTACTTGTCCTCCCTTAAAATACCCTGCTTGCCTTAGGGGTGGCTTATTAACATTTAAAAGAAACGGTTAGGTATGTTAAAAGGGTTTATTTTGACAGCTTGAATTTTAAACCTTAAAAGTGCACTGCTAAGCTACAATGGTGGCTGGTTTGCAGGGTCACTGCATTGGGTGGCACAATAGGAGCTGTAGCCTACCAGTTACAATATACTTACATGCCATGGGTACACTCTGTACCATACACAAGGGACTTATAAACAGGGAAAATATGCCAAACATGTGTATAACAATTTCAACATGCTAAAAGGGGTTGTAACCGGTGTTATACAGAGTTATATGGCCAACAAACGTATGATTAAGCAATAGGCAATCACATCCAGGATGGATGGCCTTGCAAACAGTTACATGTAATGGGGTGACCCTGTAACCCTCAGAACCTGGGTGGGTAATAGAACAATAATAATGGTTCTGTCGGACTGAAATACACAGTAATATAGTATTTCCTGGTTTGTTACTCACAACATCCGTCCCTATAAGGGTACAACGATAGCGGTACCTATACCAATATGAAACAGAACACACTGACCACACTGACCACAATGAAGATTAGAGTAAAGTTTTAGTCATATACTTTTATCTTCTCTGAATTGTATTAAAACATTGATTATAGCTGTCCAGACAAACACAAAACATATATACCACATACATTTTGAGTAGGACTCATATACATTTAAAACAACATACAAAATTGTCAAGTCACGAAATTATTAGTAGCATCAACTATAAGAGCAATAATCCACTAGGCATATCAATTAATTCTTGGTTCCTAGTAGATTTTATAAAGTTGATTTCACGATAGAGAAAATGCGTCAACGTTTCGACCCTGGGGGGCGATGTGCTGGTTGTGCGCATCAGGGGCGGGTCTTCATCAGGACTGTACGGTTGTGGGACAGCCTTTTCTGGACCTCGGCTTCTCTTAGGTACCTGGTCCTATATATGTAGTATTGGTGATCAGCCGACTCAGCCAATATCAGAATAATTCTTAGATCTTCTGAGAACCGGATCTGCAGATCAGGTTCTCAGAAGGAAGGAGTTAGACCGTGACACCTGTTTTACATATCACGGACACAACGCCTTACCGATCGTGTCAACGCTGTATAAATAATCAATACAGAGATCTAAGAATTATTCCGATATTGGCTGAGTCGGCTGATCACCAATACTACATATATAGGACCAGGTACCCAAGAGAAGCCGAGGTCCAGAAAAGGCTGTCCCACAACCGTACAGTCCTGATGAAGACCCGCCCCTGATGCGCACAACCAGCACATCGCCCCCCAGGGTCGAAACGTCAACGCATTTTCTCTATCGTGAAATCAACTTTATAAAATCTACTAGGAACCAAGAATTAATTGATATGCCTAGTGGATTATTGCTCTTATAGTTGATGCTACTGATAATTTCGTGACTTGACAATTTTGTATGTTGTTTTAAATGTATATGAGTCCTACTCAAAATGTATGTGGTATATATGTTTTGTGTTTGTCTGGACAGCTATAATCAATGTTTTAATACAATTCAGAGAAGATAAAAGTATATGACTAAAACTTTACTCTAATCTTCATTGTGGTCAGTGTGTTCTGTTTCATATTGGTATAGGTACCGCTATCGTTGTACCCTTATAGGGACGGATGTTGTGAGTAACAAACCAGGAAATACTATATTACTGTGTATTTCAGTCCGACAGAACCATTATTATTGGCCTTGCAAACAGGGCAACATTTCTATCAATCTTTCAACACAACCCAGTGGCTTTCTCACTGGTGCATCATGGTTAGATGAGTGACCTTTTGTATGACCTCTCTTACTTCCCTGTTTGGATTACAGGACTGTTGTCATCTGTGAAGGGAAGTTAGGAGTCATGTGTGGATGGAACGATATGCTGATGAGAATGCATGTAAGTGCAAAACTTAGCAAGTATGACAAAGTTTTTGTATCTAGCTCATTGCTTTTATCCTGATCAATTGCCAGTTTGCAGGATCGTACTGCCAGGTCAGATTATTTAGTGAAGCTTGGTACAGCACATGCCAACTATATGATGAATCTGACGTTTGTGATTGCAGTACACAAATAGACATCTGTGTGCATTTTGTAAAATGATACATACACAGTTGATGTTCCCTATGGCACCAAAGAAAACAAACATTGCATAGAAGGGGAAAAAAGCCAGGTACTACCACGGATGGCAAGAGTATCCTGGCAATGGTAATATGTGGGAACAGCTGGAAAAGTTGCTAAAGGAGGCTAGAACATTTCATACCTTTAGAGTCCTGATCTCTATAACTGTATCTCTATTGTGTGCTGGGTTCTTTCCTGCAGCATTTTGGAATCCTCTGGGCTTTTTGGTGGCAGGCTGCAGCTTGGTGCCCTGGAATGTTCATGGTGGAAGCACATATCACACAGGAGAGGATGTGAAGACCTGTCCTGCCTGCTGTTTCCACTCTACCCATTTTATTAGGCCAGCGGCAGTGCAGGGCCAATAAAGACAGAGTCACATTTTATACATTTTGCAGTGTGCTTTGTAAAATGTAACAGTTTTTTAGCAAAAGAGGTGATTTCACAATTTCTTTTTGCAAACCACAACATCGTAATACCCGGGTAGTTTTGCTGTTGGACTTCTGTTTATGTAATAGTACTGTGACATTAATTTATATGATAAGAAGTGATGTTAAAATGCACACGTGAGATAAAAGAGAGAGAAACATTTGATAAATTAGATGATGCCAGTCCATACTTCATGTACGCAGCTGAAAAGGTCCCAGTCATGGATTGTCATCTGGTATGCTAAGTCCTTTGAGCTCATCATTTCGAAGGATCCTATGGTGCCTGCCGAGGGTCCTTCTTGGTCTGCTAGTGGCGTCTACAGACAAAACAAAGGAGATAGTGAACTTGATCATACCGCAAACTGGGCAGCTCATTCATCTAAATATGGACCAATATGGACCAGTAAATATAGCAATAGAACAGTAATGTCATTGTGACATTTTGACTATCTGACTGTAATGCATTGTCTAAAATAGCAGCAAGCACCAGTTTACCCAGAATGCATTTCATGTTGGATGTTAAGTTTTGAACAATTCCCGTCATCATTCTATAGACCTGTAATGAAAATCGAGGTAATGCAGTATTTTAGCACTTAGAAACGGTGTATGAAAATAATTGGTCCCAAATAGTAGAATATTCAGCCCATGCTTGGATCAGTCTACTAACATGCAGCTTCCAATATTCCCATTCATGGAGATTTATTTTCAGCATCAAGTATTCTTTGACCTATTTTCCCTCTTCCAATTAATAAATGTCAAATATTGCAAATAATGTTACATAAAATGCCTATTCAAGAGGGTATGATAACTATGCTACACTGCCCTTATTTGCTGTCTGACCTTATTGTTTTCCCGCTTGAGTGTCCATGGGAAGCAAGACATGATGTTTGCTGCCCAAGTTGGTGTATCTCTCCATGTTGTCTAAGTGGAGCAGACAACAGTTCTACAGCCCTACAGCCAACACAGAAGCGTTTAGTGAATACATACTTTTCTTCTGCCAGCTCAGGCCTCAGCTAGAGAACAAATGATTGACAAGAACTGATACGGTTGACCGGGAAACTATGCCTCCAGATATGCACGCAACAAGCTATCCCTGCTTGTGATGTCTGCATTGGGCTTTGATAAATGTACGTCCCACTAAGCTCTCCATTTGGCCTAGCCAAGGAGCGGTCTGAAAACCAGACAGACCCTGCTCAGGAAGTCAGACTTTTCTGTCCTAGAACACATATCCTTCTGACCATTTGGTGCCTCCTGTCCTATCTCTACTTTGGAAAAGGCCATGAAGAAACGGCTTTGACAGATTGGTTAGTGTTAAATATTTTGAACCCTACTTGAATGAGTTAATAACAAGCCCATCAGGTTCACTTTATTACATTCATATGTACTTCAGAAGAAGTGCCACAATACCAGGCAGAATACAACCATTAACAGTGTTCTTTGTTACTGTTTCCTCTAGCATAGGTTCTGGAGACGCCATCATGTTGTGCCACCAAGTAGCTGTCCGCCCCGAGAGCAAGGGTCAGCTTAATACAACTTGCATGAAGAATGCATTGAGTGAAAGGGACTTGGCCAATGTTAAAACCCTCTCTGAAATATACTAAGCCCATTTAAAGACTCTGAAAAGGTTTTCCAAATCCTAAAATGAGGTTAGGAAACTACAAAGAATCAGTATTTGGAAGGGGCATGTAAAGGCATTATTTTCAAATCCTGATGCTTTTTGTATGTATTAATGTTTTGCAATCTAAATCCTGTCACAAAACAGTAATTATTTACCATCAGTTCAAAGGAGGTGGTGACCAATTTGGATACTAGAGGGGGCCCTGAAGGGAGCCCTTCCCCTTTGTGAATGTGGCAAAAACATTTTAGGAGTAGGCAGTGGTCCCTGGTAACTCTGCCTGCTCCTAAGAAATGTTTGTAGAAGCTTTCATTTTCTTTTTAAACACATCCGGTTTTCCTTTTAACAAAAAGAAATTGCTTTATTAAAAAAATAACAGACTTAGTGACCAGCTTAACTTCGGCCACCATGCACATGACTGTAGCTAATCATAGCAGGTCACAAATTGTGACCTGCTGGATTAATATTTTTGACGTAGGTTGAATTTTGACCCACTATGATTTGGTATTTTGTGAACTGACCTAACATTACATAGGTTGGTTCACAAAATACAAGTGCATTGAATAACAGTCAGAACGAAAATTGCAACCATTTTTACCAAATCTTGTTTTATACATGAAGCCCTTAGAGTCCAGGACTCACTCAAGCAGAGACCCCTAGCACAGTCTGGTCCAGGTCCACTCACCACCAGTAAAGTGGTCACATCAGGAAATGGCCTCTTGCATCTTTTTGTGTCCTTCTAGCTGCACAAGGGTTCAGCCAACTGAACCTTGGAGTCCACTTCTCAGTCCTGGCCCAGCCCTTCAGGTGTTCACAAAGGTCACAGAGCGCAGGCATACAGTGCACCATCCTGAACGTTGCACCATCGTCAGGGAAAATCAACACTGCAAACCTTTCAGGCCCTGGAGGAAGCTGGAGGCCCACCCAAATGAGCAGCCCTTTCAACTCAATCCACACCAAACTGGTTGTATGACCAACTTCCCTTAAGCCATAATCCATAAAACAGTAATCCAACTCTCCATTCTAAATAAAGCGGAATACTCTACCTTTGAATACCTTGACCTTGAACTTAAGGACAAAGGCTCCCCTCCTATCAAACTGCACACTAGCTACCACCCACCTAGTGATCGCCCCCTTTTTGCTGAAGAGCTAACGGACCTACTCATCCAGTTCTCCCTCACTGACTCGAAGGATGTGGTTCTGGGCGATAACAACATTCATTGGAATAATACAGAAGACTCCACAGTGAGGCACCTCTCTAAATTTCTTGAGATGAATGACCTAAAGCAACTCTGCAACAAACCAACCCACATCAAAGGTGCTACTCTTGACGCTATCATATCAAGCAATTAACTTGTCTCCCTTAAGGACATTGTTCCTATTGACTGGTCCAAGCACCATCTCATTCTGTTCAACATCAAGACCATTGTCAAATACCCCTCGATCTTAACTTACAAACCTAAGCTATGGACCAGAAACCTTAAACAAATCCCTGTGAATGAACTTGAGTCAAATTTGTATGTACAACTTCAACGGCTCCCACACTTCCAAAATGCAAATGAACTCACTACCCACTTCAAAATGGCGATAACTGAAGTTCTCGACCAAGTTGCTCCACTCAAGCTAAAACAACAAAGAACAATCCAATCAAAATTTTGGTTTAAAATAGAACTCAACAACAAAAGAAGGCAACTTAGACTAGCGGAAAGAACTTGGAGGCAAAACCCCATTTCTTCACATTTAACTCTCCTGAGAACGGCAAGGTTAGCTTACAAGAAGCACATTTTTAGAGAAAAAAAGCCTAATTTTTCCGTATCCAACTTGGTCTGGCAAAGAAAAGGCCCGGAGAACTCTTTAACATTGTCAAAAGACAAACCTCAGCTGCACCACTTGAAATAACAGCCTCTAAGTAACAATGTGATGAAAATGCCAACTTCCTCACTAATAAAATCGCTAAAATTGATCAATCCTTCTGTCAAATCACTGCCCTTCATCCCGGGCAAATTTCTTTTAATGATGCCCTTCTCCCTACGACAACACAACCACCTGAGTCCTTCAACAAACTTTAAACTCCTATTTGAATCGAGGTCAACCTTTGAAACTCCCAACTGAAAAAAGAAGCCAAGTGGTCACATTTCAAACACCTGACGGAGCTCGAAGTCTTCAATATCATAGCCAAATTAAAACCGACCTCACACACCAAAGATCCCCTCCCAGCAAAACTAGTTCAGAACCAAAGTCACATCATCACCCCGTGTTGGACAAAAATCATTAATAACTTCCGTGCCTCAGGGTGTGTACCTGAGTCCCTTCAATTAAGGCAAATCACACCTATACTTAAAAACCCAAAGGCAGACCCTAATGACCCCAACAACTTCCACCCTATCTCTAACCTCCTGTTCCTAGCAAGAACCACGGAGAAATGTGTTTTACAACAACTCAACAGACATATAGACGAATACAACCTACTTGACTTTTTTCAATCTGGTTTCAGTAAAGGCCGCAGCACAGAAACTGCCCTGCTCAACATTGCAGATGACATTCATCGTTCCCTAGAAAATTGAAATGCCTACCTTCTCATCCTACTGGACCTCTCAGCTGCCTTACTAAAATCTCTGAAGACACGCTCTGGTTTCAATGGCACAGTCCTAGAATGGTTCTCGTCTTACCTCTAAACATCGAACACAACAAATTAAAATTACATTTTGCCTCTCTAACCCTACTCTGGTCTCTCTTGGTGTTCCACAGGGCTCAATTATCTCCCCCTCTCTCTTCAACCTCTTCATGGAACCTCTTACAATCATACTTAAACAAGCAGGCATCACTATCACCTCTACTCGGACTACACAAATCTCTATTACAAAATCAAATCTCACAGCGACATCCTTCATCTTAACATCACACGGAGTAAGATTCAATCGTGGTTCGACTCCAACCATCTAAAACTGAACCCCAACAAAACAGAAATCATTCTATTCTCCCCCAAAAGTAACCACCTCCCTATCCAAGGCTGGATCTCTGACTTCAAAGCCCTAAATTGTTCGCTCACTCTATCCGACTCCGCTAAATACCTAGGCCTCAACCTGGACAAAGATCTATCACTGAAAGACCATATCAAGAACTCAGCCAAAGTCGTGCTCTACACACTTAAACACCTCGGAAAAATCAGATCTTGTATCCCAGCAGTTAATTTCAAATGGGTCGTTCAGTCACTGGTCCTCTCTAAGCTGGACTATTGGAATGCTGTACTCACCGGGACCCCAAAAACTCACCTCGCCACCCTAAGATCAGTACTTTACATGGCAGCTCGGCTCATTATAGACTGCAAACGATACAAACACATCTCGCCTTCACTCAAGTCCCTAAACTGGCTTCCCATCGAAGGAAGGTGCATCTACAAGACGGCCTGCATCACTCACAAAGCACTGCATGCACAGGCCCCTGTCTATTTAGACTACAAGCTCAGACAAGCAGGAAGTGCCAGAACTTTGAGAAGCTCAACTGCTCTTCTGCTCATACCTCCGAAATTAAAAAGGAAATCCACTCCGACTCGCTCTTTTTCAGGCAACCCGCCCTGCATCTGGAATTCCCTCCTGAGGGGCGGTTTCTCGTACAGGGCATCGGGGCTCCGCCCCCTTTACTTTTGTCCCCATCACACCATCTCCTCAATAAGAACAAAGGTTGCAGTTCATGTTTTTAAAAATCAAGGCTGCACTCAGTGCTCACCTAAATTCAGTAAATAGTCGTTTCCTGTTTTGGGGCCATAAGCAATGCACAATGCCAGCCTGAGAAACTGACGCTGAGTGACGGTGAGCAAACTATTTGTCGGGCTGACGAGCTCACCTACCTGTGGTCTGTGAGGTCATCAGCTCAGCAAACACATTGCCCAAAGGATCAGTCTCCACCCCGTGGGGGTAAAGTTAGCCCTGGGCGCTTCAGGCTAAAGCCCTGTAGTGCCGGGGCTTCACGTCATTCAGGGAGTGGAGATCATGGCTACCCCACCCATTTCCAACTCGTCACAGAGAGTTGGTTCCACCCTATGACGAGTTGGAAAGGGGTGGGGTAGGGGTTCCAGGCAGGCGGGAAGATTAGAAATTGAATCTGCACGGTTTGTCCACAGGATTCCTGAAGACACACTACGCAGACTCGAGTTTTCTGTTTTATTGGCTGCAACCAGGAACAGAACTCTGCGAAGTACGACACAAGTAGGTTCATCAGAAACTGCTCAATTTTCGTATTGCGAGACATCGTCTTTTATGCTAAAAATCACATTCCTGACAAACACCCATTATTTTTGAATTGTCCAATCAAAGATAACATTGTAAAAGGTATCGCATGACGACAAACCCACTTTTCAGTTGTCCAGCCCACCATCAATTACACGGGAAAGCCCAACATTCTTGCTCGGACAGGCCGGACAAACCCATAATAAAAGACCACAACCCATACCATAAACAAGCCATAAAAGAAGGAACAGAAACAGATGAGAAGCAAGATAAAGGGTGTGTGCGTGTATAGTAAACTCAACAATGTCCTGTTCTTTGATCTCTATCTCGATCAACTACCGGACAAGGAACTGGCTTAGCAAGTCTAGCTTCAGGCAACGGGGTCAGTTCGCTCAGGTCATCTAGAAGTCAGCTAAAGCATACGTGTACCAAAAGACTCGTTCGGCCGTAGTCATCGGCCTATGTGAGGGCAACCACAAAATGGCTGTCGTACACAAAATGGAACCCGAAGGTTCAGAACGAAATCCCTAAATACGTAGTGAATCCATCAGTCTAGCATGGCGAAATTACTCGTACATGCCGCACTCGCTAGTTACGGTTTGCTACTATCAAATTCGTAACAAAACCATGACCTTTATAAAACGGGTTCAGAATTCACAGAACCTCAGACCCTCCTTTTGCCCTTACATAGGCAATAACCTAAACTCACGTCAATCTGAATCCAGGTCTATATTCATCAGATCATCAAGATGTTGCTGGAGCATAATCCTCGTACTTAGTAACTCTCTCGATACAGGTCTCCTTGCACACGTAGTAGCACAAAGGCGACATATAGCAGGAGCACACTGTACACAAAGACAGAACAGGAAAAGAATCGCTAAAACCCTCCCAATGATCATCAGAATCTTCCATCCCAAGTGGAGAACAATTCCCAAAACCATCCTATCAACGACCAATCTCCTTTGTCCACATGTACAGACTCGGAGATCTTATGTAGCTTGGAAATGGCCTGGTATACTGTCGGAGCATTGTCTGGAATGAAAACGCAGCAGCTCGATTGAATCAATTTACATACCCCTCCTCTATCTGCAAGTATGACATCTAACGCAACTCGATTCTGCAACGTCATAAGACGATCTGACTGGAGCTCAGCAGTCAGGTTACTAAGGGGACCGGCAGTCTCAACTATGGTGGACTCAACCACTCTCGTCAATTGCCATATGTTCCTACTGTTGACCATAGGTCCCCAAAACGGCAGAAAACCCTTAAGAAAGTCTCCCAATTCTTGTCCTGAAGTATCTTCCTTACTGAAGACACCTCTAGCAACTCTCGTTCTATGGTAATCTGCGGCTGCAGTATACGTAGGGGGCAACAGAACGAAACATAACATGTTCCCGAAAAATCAGGGGGCAACCATGTATATGCTCTGTCAAAGCAGACAAAATACGTACCCTTAGCTGCTAAAAACGATGGGGAAGTCTGGGACGCAAAAACAAACGTCTCAGTGCAAACACTCTTCCCTAACTGAGCTCTCGGATTCTTGCCATTACCTTGCAGACAAAAATGACCACGATGGGGTACGATCCAAATCGGAGATGATCCTTTCCTTCGCTGCTTTTCACTCAGACTAACACCATATCCAGTCACGTTCCAACCAATATAAGCTTGTGTCTCGTCTCCAGGAATAGTCTCATAGGAATTAATTCCTCTAATCATGTCTACTATTCCCTTCACAAGAGCACTATTGCTCGGATTATCTTTCATGGAACGCAGGGGATAGACTTCATGGGCATAAATGAACATTGTCCTATACGCCCACACAGAACCATTATAACTGAATGGCAGGACCAAATAAGGGATACCTTTATCCGTAGTATGAGGCATAAGCCCACATACCCAACAATTAGTGGTGTTCACTACTAACTGATGCTGATGCAGAAGTTGAACAAAGGAATTATTAACAATATAAATCTTCTAATTGATTCATGTTCAGGCAAAGGGTGAAAAGAATGCGAAGAAGTAGTAGTAGGAAAAGACATAGGTTGTGTGGTGGGTGTAAACGTCACTTGAAAAGAGAAAAGTACATATCCCACCAAAAACATCGTCATGCTAAGTAGCATTAAAAGATACAATATCAAAAAACATTTTCTACTCAATAATTTACGCAGTCTTGTCTTAAAGTTCATTTCTTCAACAGCTCTCTCGATCTCAAAAAACTCCATCCTCTAACCGTGCTGTTCGCGGCAGTTGGTTCTCTTCTGCTCAGATGTACGTCTGAATGTCCCAGGGAACGCCCTAGAACAAACCAGAACCGTCGACCTTGTGTCTACCGGCTGTACCCTCTAAGTCTTTATACCGCAACCCTACAGCTGAACCCGGATGGTGGTTCGAAAAAGAAAAATAGATCAAAACAGCTTTTCGGATGAGAGAGCGTAGTTTCAAAAATAGCAAGAAGGAATTTTTTTTATTTGTCCCTCGACTCTTGGTCGTAAATTATAGCGGCCTTTACCAGGCAATGTCTGATCACGAAACAACAACTCAGGTTCAGTAGTGTCTAGTCTCAAAGAAGGGGACACAGCTTCTTGCAAAATGTCGTTGTCCTCACGTTCAGAGCTTATCCCAACCAAATGCGCATCACTGAATGGAATGAAACGTGGCACAGTCTCAGTCTCTGAATCGCCAACACCCTCCTGGACCCACTGGTCATAAGGCAGAGGCAAAGAAACCCTCTTACAATGTACGCCGTGGATCCAGTTCTTTTTTCCGTAAACTCTCACTGCGGTATGCGTCGCCAAAAGGACCTGGTATGGTCCGGTCCAGCGGGGCTGATCGTTCTTTGTCCGCTGAAAATTCCGAATCAGAATCCACGAACCAGGATCAATGGCGTGTCCTGGATCTTTAGATGCTTGTGGGAGGGTATCGTGAACCTATTGGTGTAAGACACGCAATTTAGCCGTCAAATCATACAACTAATCAATCAGCCCAGGATGTTCAATCTCGCTTAACTTTGTCGGCCTCGGCACTCCCCATATGTTCGCCGGGCGACCAAATACAATCTCGTAGGGGGTAAGGCCCACTCGAGAATGCACTGTAGTTCTGGTTGACAAAAGTGCCAATGGCAGGGCATCGGGCCATTGGAGACCAGAGCTCGCCTGAATCTTGGCTAATTTGAGTTTCAAAGTGCCATTATAGCATTTGACTAAACCAGCTGATTGGGGGTGATTTGCAGCATGGAATTTCTGTTTTATGCCTAAACCTTCACACACTCTCTTCATGACTTGACCCACAAATTCACTCCCATTGTCACTCCACACCATCCTTGGCAAACCATACCTAGGGAAAAATTCCTTGAGTAGGACTTTAGCTGTAGACAAGGCAGTATTATCTTTCAGGGGGTATGCTTCTACCCATCTTGAAAAGGCACATACAACCACAAGGACGTATTTCAGGTTGTTACATCTTTCCATATGTATAAAATCCAATTGCAAAACCTCGAACGGATACGTTCCAATTTTCCGTACTCTCTCTCCATACACTCAATTATTTCTCAGTAGCTTCTGCCTGAATTGACTTCACGCTCTCTATCGTATCTTCACACATTCCTCTATCCGGAACCCATCTTGCTGGGCCCGCAACATACATTCGACGCATCACATCTTTCGCCGTCTCTTTCGCAACTTCATCCACAAACGCATTACCACGACCAACGTCATCGGTAACCTTCTTATGTGCACTGCATTTCACGATCTCAACTTGCATCGGCAAAGTAAGTGACTCAAGAAGTTCATTCACCAACTGACCATGCTGAATTTTCGTACCATGCGAAGTTAAGAACCCACGTTCTTTCCACAAGCGACCAAAACTATGAGCAACACCAAACGCGTACTAGCTAACGGTATTCACAGTCACTCGCTTTCTTTTCGACAACACACATGCTATCGTTAGTGCAATCAACTCTGCTGCTTGAGCTGAATTTTGTGGGACACGTGCAGCTTCAACAATCGTATGCAAAGTCGTAACCGCATATGCTGCAGTCGTATCACCATTCGGAAGCTTAAAGCATGAACCATCCACCCATGAAGTACCATCAGATTTCACAAGAGGAGTATCTTTCAGATCAATTCTACCCTTCGTTTCTACCTCTGTCCTAAGAAAGCAATCATGCTGTTCCTGAACATCCGTCTCTACAGAAATCGGCAACAACGTAGCTCGATTCAACGTGTTGCATCGCTTTATATGAACATGACTCGCCAAAAGTGTCAACTCGTAACCTGACAATCGAGCACTAGTTAAGTGCTGTATCTTTGTTCTGTTTAATAAAGTATCCACTGCATGTGGAACCATCACAATCAACTTATTATCCATCACCAAACCAGCAGACTGTCGAATAGAAACAGCTGCTGCTGCTGTAGCTCTCAAACAACTCGGCAACGCTCTAGCTACAGGATCCAAAGTCGACGAGAAATATGCGCACGGACGTTGTTTATCGCCGAACTGCTGAGTCAAGACTGACAATGCACATCCCTCTCTCTCGTGAACATAGAGTGTAGAAGGCTTACTGTAGTCGGGAGTACCCAACACAGGAGCCGAACACAATGCATCACGCAATTCAGAAAAACTCTTCTGGCATTCGTCAGACCAAGGAAGAGGATTCGGAGTATCCTTAAGCGTAAGTGCTAACAAAGGTTTCACTAGCAATGAAAAATGTGGGATCCATTGTCTACAGTACGAAGTAATACCCAAGAAAGCACGCACTTCTCTCTGTGTAGTTGGCACATTCATTTTCGCAATCGCTTGAATTCGTTCTGGGGTCAACCTTCTTCCCTCCTTCGATAAGAGATGACCTAAGTAGGTCACTTCATGTCGACAATACTGCAACTTCGAAAGCGACACTTTATGATGAAGGTCAGACAAATGTCGCAACAGAGAAAGAGTAGCTTATTTACAAGTCTCCTCATCATCAGCAGCAACTAACAAATTGTCTACATACTGAATAAGAGCAGCACCATCAGGCAAGGCAATCGTATCAAGTTGTGTTTTCAAAGCTTGACTATAAATGGACGGACTCTCACAATAGCCTTGAGGAGCACGTTTGAACCGGAAACTTCGGCCTCCTAAAGAGAAGCCAAAAATATCTCTACTCTCCTCGGCAATCGGGATGCTGAAGAAAGCATTCTTCAGATCTACCACCGAAAACCAAGTAGCTGAAGCAGGAATCATAGTCAACAAAGCAGGAATATCCGGAACAACAGGAAACTGTGGCACAACAATCTTGTTCACTTCTCGAAGATTGATCACAAACCTATACACAAGCGGCTGAGAAGAATCAGTACGTTTCAGGACAGGCATTACCGGACTATTGCACACATTACCTCTCGTCTCTTCTATCACACCTTTCTCAATCAGATCATAAATGATCGCTAAAAGCGCTCTTTC
This sequence comes from Lissotriton vulgaris, assembly GCF_964263255.1. NCBI lineage: Eukaryota > Metazoa > Chordata > Amphibia > Caudata > Salamandridae > Lissotriton > Lissotriton vulgaris. Next base: position 784,003,800 of record NC_141687.1, on the reverse strand, counting down.
ATCATCACTAGAAATCCTATATTGGGGAATACGTGGCAATCTAGCATTCGCTTTCAGCGTCACAACGTATGGTGGAATCTCCGAAAGACCCACGTCATTAGTACAAGTAGCCCAAAGAGTATCAGGGAGAGAACGCAATTCCAACGGAAGCCGATCTATAGACAAATACATCGGAGAGATAACTCTCTTACCCAATGTAAGCTGTACTCCCGAAGGAGAACAATGCAATGTCGCATACAATCTCTTCAACAAATCCAATCCCAACAAATTCTCACCACAACCTGTCGTTAGAATGAGGGGTGCTTCCAATTCACAAGGTCCAACCAAAAGAGACAAAGGACTAGAAACCGGATTACAAACCGGGGCGCCAAAAAAACCTACAGAAACATTCGTCAAGCCAGACAAAGGTGCGCCAGGGAGTTTAGAGTGCATGATAGAACTCTTCGCTGCACCAGTATCCAACAGAAAAGGCTCTGACACACCCGATGTAATCACTTCAACATAAGGTCCACTCTGATCTACTGGAACTAACACAACTCCCTCTCTTTGTCTATGGCTGTCCTAGCAATCATTACCGTCAGCATTCTCACTCTCAACGTAGTAGTCGTCAGCATAGTACTGAGTCGATCTACCAGACGCAACATTCTGCTGATTAAAACAATTCATCGTATTCTGTGGAGGCAAGGAACGTGCATTCTGGGGTAACACACCACGTCCACTACCACTAGGAGCTTGCTGAACACCTCGACCTCTCACACCAGAAGCACCATTCATACGTTGCAACAGAACCGGACAACTATTCTTGAAGTGACCTTCCTCTTTACAATACGCACACTGATTAGGGCCTGGAGGAACACGCTGCTGAGATCCTCTCTGAAACTGCTGAGGTTGCTGAAATTCACGCTGATTATAACGGGGCGGATACGCCTGTTGCAAAAGAACCTTCGTCTTCAAATCTTTAGTCTTTCTCTCTGCTTTATCTTTCTCATCCTTATCCCTATTCTCGTAATATTGTGCAGTAGCCAATATCTGGGCCGATGAAGAAACAGCCCATGAACTCTCTGAATCCTTCAACTTATTACACAACTCGGGAAGCAAGTTATGAACAAACTTATCTACAAACAATCTTTGGCCACCTTCCGTACTCATGTCTTGACCACTATGACCTATAAACGTCTCTTCGAACCTAGTGAAGAAATCAGACACACTCTCATCTTTCTTCTGCTTGCATGCAGACAATTTATCCCAATTCACTCGCATATAAGTAATAATCCTACCAGGAAGTTCTGCAACTAAAGCTTCAGGTTTAGCTCCTCCACCCTGTAGACCATCTGCAGCAGTAATATTAGCCCATGAATCACCTAACTCTACTGCATGGTCCTCGTGACGAATCTTCGCCCACAAAGGTTGAGGAACTACATTCCCAAACAACATATCTATATCAGCTACATTCATGATACACGCGTCAGCTGTCTGTGATAACTCCTTATAATACCCTGTAGGATTCTTGCGGGGGTCAGGTAAAGTCTGCTTAAGGACCAAAACTTCAGCTAGTTTCCACGGAACATGTACCCAAACATGCTGAAAATGAGCTTCTACAGCTGGGGGATTATTATTCACACCAGCAGGTACTGCTTCTTTCCATACCGGAGGAACTTCTCTCATTGGATACTGTCTCACTTTTCTCCTAACAGAAGGATCGGGCTCAAACAACGACCTAGAAGGACATTCACTCCTAAACGCAAGCAACGTCGCAACTGCTTTCTCAACGTCGAGACTCACAATCGTCCCTTTCGCAAACTCGGACTGTACCTTAAACAACTCTGATGGAGTCTGACCCAACTCACCATCTTCCCATTCCTCACGGAGGAAAGTACACATGTTATCGAAGACATACCTCTGCTTTGGTGCTTCCCATTGTCGGAAGACATACATAACCGACTCTAAATCATATCTCGAAGAACTAGTAACCCATTTACGAGCCATAAGATCAAACACTGCCCGCTCTTCGGGACTCGGAAACTGGCTACGCAACTGTTTATGCTTAAATACAGGAGTCACACTCAATGACTCAAAAAAAGGAGACAAAAGACCAGCAACAGTATCAGTCATTCTCTTTCGAACAGAAGGAGAAGTTGTCATAAGGACAGGAGACAAAGCAGGCTGAGACAGAACAAATGTAGGAGTAGTAGCAGGAGTCGTAGCAAGTACAGGAGAAAAAGTCGTAGGAGTTTGAGGCGGAACTGTTAGCAAAGTCGGCGGCCCTAGAGGAGGCTGCGCCAAAGGAGGAGGAACCAACTGAAGAGGAGCTGGCGGCTGTGCAACAACAAGAGGCTGAATAGCTGGAGGTTGCGCAACTAAAGGTTGCGGAGGTGCTGTAGCACTCTGCACATAAGGTGGTGGCGAACTTAACAAATGTGACATCAAAGGATACTTTTCAGGGTTCTCCGTTGCACCTTGTAGAAAAGGTGACAAAGCTGGATAACATTTATCGATGGCCATTTTACGTTGCCTATGCAACTCTTCACTCGCGTGTTCTTCCTCATTATCTTTAAACTGCCTAGCAGCTTGCATTATCGATATACCCTTCTCTCTTTTATCTCTCTTTGCTTGTTTAATTTCTCTCCGTTTGGCTTCCTTACGCCATAGGCGGAAAGAGTCAAACATTGCCGGCCGGGCTTCCTTCTTAAATAGTTTAACTTCCAGATTATCGAAAATCTCTGTGTCATAGCTACCATGTTGGGGCCATTTTAAAACACCGTCTTTCCTAGTGTATCGGACCCACAATGCATTATACGTAATGGGGCCCACACCATGTTTAAAATAGAGCTCATAAGTCAGAGTTCCAACCGGAGGTATCGGACACGAATCCTCCAATCAGGAATCCCTATTACAACTACAACAAAATATCTTTCCAAATTTGCTAAGACCAGGCATCTTCGCTCACTGATCTAGCTTCAAACTTCAAGGGATTACCAAAAACAATAGTCTCGCAAATATACAAGTCCCTCGGTTTTGGCACTTGCAAGTTCCAAATCAAAGATCCTGAAGGAAACCCAAAACTAAGGACTGGGAACGTTCCACTTATACTTAACTGAAGTATCGATCACGTCACCAGAAGACCCGTCTATCGTCTCGCTCTACTAATCGTCACAAAGGCTCCAAGACAGGGCGACAGTCAGGGCAGCAGTCCTTCGTAGCCGTCGGAAAGCGGGAAGCCTTGCAGCAAAAACCTTCAGTCCACATTCGACATGCCGGGGTCGATGAAGTGGGGGCCCTCTTCCAGAATTTCCACACGAAGCTCCTCACGATCTTCAGGCTGGACCGGTACCACTGAAGTCGCCCCACGTAGGGCGCCAACTGAAGAACCGGGTTTTAGAACCCAGCGGCGCCAGGGAAAACGCCCAAAGTCTTCGGATTCACCTGTCTTAGAATACAGAGACACAGGATACTTCTCGGTGACGTCAAAGATCAAATTCATTGGCTGTAACCAGGAACAGAACTCTACGAAGTACGACACAAGTAGGTTTGTCAGAAACTGCTCAATTTTCGTATTGCGAGACATCGTCTTTTATGCTAAAAATCACAAACATCCATTATTTACGAATTGTCCAATCAAAGGTAACATTTTCAGTTGTCCAGCCCACCATCAATTACACGGGAAAGCCCAACATTCTTGCTCGGACAGGCCGGACAAACCCATAATAAAAGACCACAACCCATACCATAAACAAGCCATAAAAGAAGGAACAGAAACTGATGAGAAGCAAGATAAAGGGTGTGTGCGTGTATAGTAAACTCAACAATGTCCTGTTCTTTGATCTCTATCTCGATCAACTACCGGACAAGGAACTGGCTTAGCAAGTCTAGCTTCAGGCAACGGGGTCAGTTTGCTCAGGTCATCTAGAAGTCAGCTAAAGCATACATGTACCAAAAGACTCGTTCGGCCGTAGTCATCGGCCTATGTGAGGGCAACCACAAAATGGCTGCCGTACACAAAATCGAGCCCGAAGGTTCAAAACGAAATCCCTAAATACGTGGTGAATCCATCAGTCTAGCATGGTGAAATTACACGTACATGCAGCACTCGCTAGTTACGGTTTGCTACTATCAAATTCGTAACGAAACCATGACCTTTATAAAACGGGTTCAGAATTCACAGAACCTCACGGTGTTGCGCTGTATTGTAGGTGCATCACACGTGTACAGTAGTACAGGGGGCGGCGTGGAGGGAAGGTTGCGAAGGGGGCCGCTTCAGTTGTCTGGGACTCGTGGCTGCGTCACTGCTTGCAGAGTACAGATGGTGCCCTGCAGACTCCCAACCCTGTCTCACAAGGTGAGTGATTTGTTTTTACAGCTCCATCTGTCCCTGAAAATGCGTGTGCTTTTGTTTTTGAACTCTTAGTAGTTTGTGCATATCTCAGTTAATTAATTAACAACTGTGTGCGTGATTTAACACAGATGCGCTGCTGATTCAGTTGTTGTACTGCCCTATGTAATAGTATGCCAATAGTAATACCCAATAGGCTTTGAGTGACCAGCCACAGTGTACCCGGAGGGTATGGACGATGTTTGGGTGTCTGTACAATCAATAATGTTTTTTGAAGAACTAGCATTCTAAACACATATATTTTAAAGTAATTTCATTGTACGCACAGTAATGGTTTGTGTACTCTGAAGATTTGTGGTGACATGAAATGTGACTAAAGTTCATTCATTTTAAGTTAGGAAGCCACGATTTATCCACAGGTTTTCAGGTTTAACTTTACAAATATCTAGTAATTGAGATTCTTTTCATTTTTGGCTTTGGTTTTTACCTCTTTGTGCATGTTTCCATACTTTTTATGACTGTACCCTGCCCTTAACCTGAAGTCAGCCCTAATGTTTTCTGTACAACTGGCATGCTAAAGCACATATTTGATTGAAGGGCTTTCATACCTAAAAATGAAGGAAAAGAGATTTTGTGAGACTAAATGTTTGCCTAAGATCGCATAATGTTTGTGGGTAGGCCCTTGTTTATCCATGTTGTCTAGTTTCACTTTGTACAAATCAGCTAGTAATTGCGACCTGAAGGTATTTCTAATGTTGCTCACATCTTGCTCTATAATAATCTGGGCCACGTGCAGGTTCTACATGAAAACTGTCTTGCCGTTTAGCTGTGTTTTTACATATGAATGTCATTGGGCCTAATGACACCTAGAAACATCGAATCTTGCTATTCTTTGGGCAGTAGAATAGAGCCATAACTGTGGCACAGTTAATACTACATATTTTTTTTGCAATTGCATAGAAAATGGTGATTGGACTTCCAAAAATGCACTGCTGTGCTGCCATAATGTGCCCAGAGGCCAAGCTCAGCCGCACCACTCACAAACTTCACCAGCCGCCACTGAACCCCTCCTACCCTGGCTCCAAAAGAGACTTGAAAAGCCATCTCCGCAACAAGTACTGGAGCCCATGAATCAATTTGAACCTGAATTTCTTTAGGCACCTGTAATCTGTTCTTACCACAGTTTACCTGTTGGCCTTTTTTTCTCCTTGTGATCTTCTCTCCAAGGGCCCTGATTGCTCATTTCTGTTTTCCTCCATCCTCCATAGCCCTTTAATTGTATACATGTCTGCAGAAAATGTTTGCTCCTCTGTTACTTCTACTTCCCTCATCCTATATATTTAATCTTGAACCTATGATTAAAAACCTTGCTCTTGGTTCTATACAATGCTCGTATACCACAGGATTTGCAATGCTTTATTGGTTCCCTCAATTTTAATCGTCATGACCCCCTTCAGAAATTCCTCCCCTACGATACCTACAATTGTTTCATTGCTTATATTTTTGTATGCTTCTCTACTGACTTTTCACTTTCTTTATTTTATTATCGTTTGTAACCTGGAACCAAGGACTCTTGCCTTGCTCTTCACACTGTAAAACACTCTAGATACCTAAGGGTCTAGCTAGCGCTATATAAAACCTTAAATAAATAAATATACTTCCCTTTCCTGGATTGGCACCAGGCTAGCTACAGCTGGCCCAGGGATGAAAGGACCCTTCTGCCCCTGGTCTCAATTTACAGTTAGCTATGAATGGGCTGTTTTCACCCTGGTCCCTTTCAAGTGAATTTCCTTCCTGAGCCCTCCACAACTGCCCTGGTACAGGATAAGTCACATAACTCACACACAGGTGTTCCTGACAAAAGACCCAACTCTTTGTCTCTGCTCTGGTAGCCATTTTCACACCTCTTCACCGGAAAATTATCTTATTATATAAGGCAATTTGACAGGATCATTTCTGATCAATAAATCTTAAAATTGGAATTTGTTGGGTGCTCCATATACCTCCAAAGTGAAGATTGTTTTTTGTCTGATTGAGGTATACAACAACATCTTCTAGTCTAGACACATAATCACTGCAGCAGTGGTGGCTGCTCCATTAGAGCATAGGAGCGCTGCACCCTGCCACCAGCAGCAAATAAAACAATAACAAAATGGGTTTTAAACCCATTTTATTATTTTTTTATTTTAATGCCCTGGACCCGCCGCGAGGACTCTGATGAGTCTTGCAGGTGGTTCCAGGGGATGACACTGCCCCTTCTCTGCGCATGAGGTGTTTGGCTGGCCATCTCAGGCCAGCCAAACCCCTCTTGCGCCATGAAGTTCTCTCCAGCTCCAGCAGCATTGCTGTGGCTGGAGAGAGCAGGCACAGGCTCCCAGTCTGCCAGGGAGCTCAAGTTGCTGGCACTCAGACCAATTCCGACGCTGCTTTTATGAAGCATCGGGATTGGCCATAGTGCATTTTGGGAGCCTGTGACCAAAATCAGAAAGAGTGTGATGCAGTGGCATTAAGGTAAGTTTTTTAATGGTTTTTTTTGTTCAACGACTCTCCCTTCACCTCCTTCTTTCCTCCTCCGGCCCGGCCTGCCCTGCCACTTTGGTAGGGGATGGGCCGTTACTGCACTACAGACTATAACAATATATTAAATGGACCTTTTCCAGCATGTGATAGAGGATCTGAAAGAGCTGGAATCAACTAGTACGAATTGATGTTCTAATGTATTGACACAAATATTCGTCAGAAGTGGGGGAAAAATGGCTCCCATAGAAGTATTGCCACACTGGTGGTAGAAATGATTTCCGTACTTAAAATAATTAGAAGTCAAAGCAATTGTCAAAAGCTCTGTAATAAGTTCATTTGGAGCTGCATGGTCTAGGACATGCATCAAGTATCTGCTTAATAATATGGCTACTCTCTTGCTGTAGTATGTTTTGTACAATTAACTAATATCAAGGGTCACCAATAATTCGGTATGTGAATCATTGGGCTGATGTAAGAACTATCACATACATACGTCTCCAGAGTTGGGACCACATCTTTAATGTAGATGTTGATGTGCTGACCTAAAGGTTCTAGAAATGACCCACATCCTGATGGTATACGCCTACCCTCGGTTGTTCCAAGCTCCTATGGATTTCGGATAGTATGTGCAGCATAGGCATCCTTAGATGTTCCTGATTAAGAAAATCAAATTCTTTTTGATTATGAAGACAGTCATCTTTCGTCCTACTAGTCACCTTCTGAATTTTAATCTTTTTGGACTCTTTTTCTTTTGAGTGCTTTATTGTTGTGTTCTTTCACTTGGTATAGATTATTATATATCCATTTTTTTTATTATTTTCAGCAAAGACGTTCTTTTATTTTTGTACCTTGAACTTTGTTGTACATGCCCTCGCATTTCGATAAATTGCTTAGGATTCTCGTTAAGGACTAGATAGGACCTTGCTTTCCTTTCATATTTAGTTTTACTTATTATTTGCCATAGTTCTCTCTAATTTGAGGCTTACAATGTATGTATTTCTTTATTAAAGATAATTTCCCATTCCCTTAGTACATGTGACCTCTTTTATGTCTGGCAAGCCCCCTCCAATCAGGGCACTTCTGTGCCATAGCTGGAACACACTGTGCGCTCAAAGCCTCACTTTTGTACGGCATCAACTGTGCAACCTTGAACCTGATTTAAACAGTGACGGTCTCTGCGCCGCGGTGCTCTACAAGGAGTTACTAGTTCGCCCTTGCACACAATATGTTGCATCCATGGGTGACCTTTAAACCTTCATGCCATTGGTGTACTATATACTATAGCCTCAGTGGATAATTATAAATGCCAATTGAGGATTTTCCACTGGGGATTAGCCAATATATCATGTTTTAGGGTTTAGACCAAATACACTGAGGACTGGGCAGCAGTGCTGAGCAGCAGTGCCTCAATGTGCAGAGTGAAGAAAACAGCAGTAGCAGTCAGCAACAAGAGTATGGCCACGTAAAAAGACACATTTTCTCACAGCACTCAAATTGGGATTAAGAGAAGTATGAAAAATGTACTTTTTTCCTTGCACACAGTTCACAAGGTGGAAGGAAAATACAACATTGCAAATCAAAGGAAAAAATGCAGAAATATTATGTTATTTTGAGATGTCAAACTCAGATTGGGGCAATAATGAATGACCTGTTAAATACTGTTAAATCCTGCAGTATCTGTATTTACTAAACCAAGATTTGTATCACTCTGAATGTGCCCCATATTGTGCATATCGGGCAATTACTTCAATTCTATCTGCCTCATTATCTCATGTCTGCTAAAACTAAACACTGATTAGAATACAGGAAACATATCTTTTGAAATTTACACATTTATTTAAGGTATAAAAGCTATATTCCACAATTTATACACATAAAGCTATATACAAATCCTACTTACCTTGTTGTCATTGTGTGCTCTGACCTTTACATTTATTAGACTTCATTTCACTGTTATATACTACTATCATGAGATTTCAACACAACTAGTCCCATTTGCACCAGCCTCTAAATATGATGACATTTTATCCACGTTATCATTATTGGAGCACTTCCTTACCCAAGAAGAAGTGATGGTAAACAAAATGTACACACCTCGCAGCTTATTAAGACACACTATTCACTTCAAGTGCTGTGCAGGAGGATGTGCTGTGGCTAATCAAGTAAAATAAAAAATAATGTCATACCAAGGAATCAAACTGGTCTCGAGGGCAAGCAAAGAGACGTCCATTGATGCTCAGCGATGTAAACACGGACACTTCATTAGGTTTGAGGACCACTTTTTCTGCAAAGATGTAATCAAGCAAACATTCAGTACAAATAAACTTTACAGAAATATAACCATAGATAAGTATACTATAAAAATTAGGGAACATAAATACATAGAAAATTTCATTTTCCAAAGAGCAAAGTCATAGGGTATGTTTGTCTGCTACAGGTTTTTAAAATCAACCAAATGTTTATTCTTTTGTATGTATCTGATTATCATAGGGTTTAATTAATTAATTAATGCACTTTGGTAATTGTTTCCTCAAGGTCCTGCACGTGGCACAACATCAATATTTTTCCTGACCTCTAAGATGGATCAATGTCAAGAAGGCTCTGTGTCACAAATATCATGTGACAAATAATATTTCCGAAATATCAATTACACCAAACTCATTAGGTGTGGATGTTCTATTATGAACTCCAAAGAACCAATCTTTTTGTTGACAATACTTAGGGTACAATATTTATGTCACACAATATTCAAACAAAAATATTCCGGTACCAGAGGTCTTGGGGTGATGAAAGAAATAATGATGACGTCACTAAGAAGATGGTAATATGTATATGTGACGAAAGATTATTATGTGAACTATGAAAGAATTTAATTTTTAGCAATGATTAATTGCTAAGAACATATGATCTGTGTTTAAGCTAGTCCCAGGAGCGTTTATGTGGTGTTATGGGTGCAATATATGATCTGAACAAGGTTTGTTTCAGTGTGATATAATGAATTTGTGAAATAATAAGAAAACAATAACTGTAAAAAAATAATTGTATGTACTCATACATAAAACACAGTGTTGTTGCATACAATTCGGGCTTGGTATTTATATTTCTTGATGTACGATAAATTATTGAAGACCTATGAGCAATTTTGAAATTGGATGGGGTAGGCGGAATTAATGTTGTCTGTGAGGTTGCTATCTGTAATCCATAGGGATCCCTTTTTGGGGAGTCCTGTGTAGGTAGTATTTGCATAATCAAGTCTTGAGCAAATAATGGCTGCCATTGTTGTTTTTAGAGGCTCCCTAGAGCAATGTGGTAATATCTTTCTAGTTACAAGATACATTTAGACACCGTTAAGTCTACTGTAAAGGTTATCAATCATTATTATTTTTTTTTAGTTCAAGTGTTTTTATTTAAATATAAAGTGTACAAATCAAACGTTATATATACAGTACATAAAGAACCGCGGCGCCGTTGTCTTCAGAGAAGAGAAAAAGAGAGAGGAAAGAAGAAAGGGGGGTCTATGCCTCGCCCCTTTGCCGCGTGTCCGGGGGTTGCGTCAGGTGTGCGTCGAGGAGTTCCCACATCTCCTCCTTAGAGTTGTGTTCCTTTGAGAGCTTCCCGGTTATATTGTCTGCTCCTCCGAGAAAGGTAACCCAGTTCATCCAGGTCTTAAAGTTTGCTTTGGCTGTGTTTTTCCAGTTCGTCAGGATTATTTTTAGGGCCGCTGTAAGCAGTATGCCCAATAGGTCTCTTTCTTCTTTACTGTTTAGGTCTGCTGTCATGTATTCTGTGGCTAGGCTTACAAAGATGATTGTTAGGTCTTTGTTGAAGATGTCATTTATGAAGCTGTTCACCCTCGACCAGAACTTCCTGACTTTGGGGCAGTTGAAGATTAGGTGTTCTAGGGTGCCTTCCTCTTTCCCACAGTTCCAGCAACTGTCTGTGTCTCTTATACAAGCTTTGTGTAGTTTTGCCGGGGTCCAATAGGCTCTGTGGAGGAGCCAGAATTTTGTCTGGGCTAGTTGTGGGGTTATCTTATTTGTTGACTCCGAGCGCCACAATTTGCACTGTTCGTCGTCGTTTAGCTGCCTTCCCAGGAGCTGTTCCCATGTGTTCGTTGTTTTCTTGTTTAGTGCAGATGTGGTTGGGCTGAGGAGCTTGTATATCTTTGCAGTTTGGTGGCCCGTCGTGTTCAGGCTTTGCATGTATTTGATGATGGTCGGTTCTTCCTTGTTTGGTTTGCTTTCGTTATGGCTGTTTTGATATTCAGGAGCGTGTATAGTTCTCGTTCTGAGAGCCCGTGTAATTGTTGCAGGGTTTGGAATGTTATTAGTGAGTGTTTTGCTTCTAGTTGGCTTGGTAGGGTTATTCCTTTCCCTATCCATGTTTCGTTGTGTAGTGTTCTCCCTTGGTATGTTATCTTCGAGTTAAGCCAGATTGACTCCCATGCTGTGCCTTTCATTTTCCGTGCCATTCGTTTGTCTATTTTCATTAATGCCTCTCTGGTGTGTCTTAGGATTGGGTTGAGTCTTAGGGGGTGTTTGTTCACGGTGAGTAGCGCTATGGGGTTCATTCCTCCCAGGATGTTCCATTCTACCTCCAGCCATACGGGTTCATAACTCTGGGTGTTGGCTAGCCAGAAGATTCCTTGCCTCGCTAGGCATGCGGTCTGAAAGTTTTTAAAATTCGTTAGGTTAAGGCCACCCCGGTCTTTCGTTAGACTCACTTTTTGAAGGTTGATTCTAGGTCTCTTGCCTCTCCATATAAAGTTGTTTATGAGTTTGTCTAGTTTGTTGTGGAAAGTGTCCGTCATTGTCAGTGGTAGCATGCTGAGTGTGTAGTTGATGGCGGGCGTGACCATCATCTTTATTGTTTCGACCCTGCCCCACCAGCTTATGTATTTGGGTGACCACAGGTCCAGTCTTTCCTTCATCTTCTTCAGAACTGCATCCTCGTTGTGTTCTAATGTGGATTTTAGGTCTCTCCCGAATAGTAGCCCTAGGTATTTAAGGGGTTTTGTCTGCCACGCCAGTCCTTAGTCACCGGGTACCTCTTTTGTGGTGTGGATGTTCATTGGTTTACATTCCGATTTGTCTTTATTGAGTTTGTACCCTGAGGCTTCAGCGTATTCTCCTATTGTGTTCATTAGGGCTGTTATCGATGTTGACGGCTTGGTGGATGTGATAAGGATGTCGTCCGCATATGCTGCGAGTTTGGCGGTTTTGTCTTTGATTGTGACGCCTGTTATTCCGTCATCGTCTCTTATTCTGGCTAGTAGGGGTTCTAGTGCCAGTAGAAAGAGACCTGGTGAGAGGGGGCAGCCTTGCCTGGTGCCTCTCCCTAGCGTTAGTGTTTCTGATGTGCTACCGTTTACCACCACTTTTGCTCTTGGTCCGTTGTACAGGGCCATCACCATAGTTCTGTATTTGGCTCCTAGTCCAAACTTGCTCATGCACTTGTTCAGGAATGGCCAGGAGACTCTGTCGAACGCCTTCTCTGCGTCCAGTGCTATCATCACCGCCTGTTCACTGCTATGTGTTGTGTGGTTGATAAGGTGGCATAGTAGTCTTGTGTTGTCTTGCGATATTCTGTTCTTGATGTATCCTACTTGTGAGTTGTGGATGAGGGATGGTAGGACCCTGTTTAGTCTGGTGGCAAGTATCTTCGCGTAGATTTTGCAGTCAACATTTATGAGCGATATAGGTCTGTAGTTCTTCGGGAATTGTGGGTCTTTCCCCTCTTTGGGGATTACTATGATGTTTGCCTCGGTCATGGATTCGGTCATTTCGCCCCTTAGTATGCAGTCCGTGTATGTTTCCGCCATTATTGGTTTGAGTTGTTGACTGAAGGTCTTGTAAAATGTTGTAGTGTATCCGTCCGCTCCTGGTGCTTTGTTTGATCTGGTTGATGGCTGCTTCGATTTCGGCGTCTGTTATGTCCTCATCGAGTGATGCTCGTTGGTCTGCCGTAAGTTCCGGCAGGGTCGTCTTGCTGAGCAGTGCTTCGCCGCCGTCTGCTTTTAGACTCTTGTCTTCGCTGTATAGTTCTTCGTAGAACTGCCTGAATACCTCGAGGATGCCTTTGTTTGTCGTTTGTGACTTGTTTGTTTTGTCCGTTATGGCTGAGATTGTGTGTTGCCTCTGTTTTGCTTTCAAATATGATGCTAGTTGTTTCCCAGCCTTGTTGGCGGCGCATAGGTTGATGGATTTGAATTTGTTTAACCACGTGCCGGCCCTCTCGCTTAGGATCTTGTTCAGTTCATATTTCTTCTTTGTTAATGTTGTCAGGGTGTTTTTGTCTGTTATGTTTGCGCAATGCCCTCTCTCCAGCTGAGTGATTTCCTCTTCTAGTTCTCAGATTTTTTTGTTCCTGTCTCGGTTCATTCTTGCTTTGATGTTGATCAGTTTCCCTCTTAGCGTTGCTTTCAGGGCGTCCCAGATAGTGCCTTTCCCCACCTCTCCGTTATCATTGTAGTCCAAGTATTCACTTATTGCGCCTTCGATTTCCTTCACGTTGTCCTTGTTCTGAAGGATATCATTGTTTAATCGCCATCTGCTGGTTGGTTTCTCGTTGTGCCTGCCACTTAGTGATAGTGTGATGTGTGCATGGTCTGAGATGGTGATTGGTGCGATTTCAGTGTAGTCGATCAGGTATGTGTGAGTGCTGGACATCAGTATGTAGTCTATCCTGCTATAGGAGTTGTGTGGGTGTGAGTAGAATGTGTATTCACGCGCATTTGGGTTTTGAAGTCTCCACAGGTCAGCCAGGTGTAGCTTGGTGCACAGGTCTCTCAGGGTGTTGGTGTTGTGGGAGTCGTGGCTAGTTCTATGTGGGTGTCTGTCTGTGGCTTGGTCCATTACCCGGTTCATGTCTCCAGCCACCAACAGGAGGTCCTCTTGAGGAATTGTGGAGAGCAGCGTGTCCACTTTCTGCCAAAACTTCTTGTCTTCGGAGTTTGGCCCATATATGTTGGCTATGTGTATTTGTTCCTCTCCTTTCACTAGGCTTGTTACTAGTACTCTCCCCATCTCATCTGCATGTGAGGTTTTTAGGATCAGGTTTGCCTTCTTGCTCACTATGGTGATGACACCTCGTTTTTTTTTGTTAGCCGGCGAGCAGATGACATCCCCCATCCACCTTGCCTTCAAGTGCTTTGCTTCTTCTTCTGTGAGTTTCGTTTCTTGCAGTGTTTAGATGTCTCCCTTCAGCTTGGCTAGGTGGTCTAGTACTTTCCTTCGTTTGATTGGGTGGTTGAGGCCCTTGACGTTCATGGACACTACTTTGAGGTTTGTCGTTAGCTTGGGTTTTGTTGTGTCAATCATGGTGGTTTGGGGCTCTCGCTGTCTATCCGGTTCTTAGCTCCGTGGTAGGCTGAGGGCGGCTTCAGCCTTCGGTTGCCTCCTTGAGAAGCCCCCCCCCCCGGGGCATGGGGTGTGGGAAGTGGGGTGATATGTGGAGAAAAGATATACAAAGAAAAAGATATCATAGATGCAGAATTACGTACTTTACCATTCGCCTTCCGTTCTACATTCCCCCCCGTTCTCCCGCGCGTCCCCCCTCCTTCCGTCACACCCGCCCTCCGCCTTTCGTACTTTGAGTGTGTGACGGCAAGGGTCCTCCCACTCTCTCCCCCCCCAAGTCTCTGTCTGGTTGGGAGTGTGGCTTCATTGCCCTTGTGTCTTTGCGAAGTAAAGGCACACTTAGTTCAGATATTGTCTGTTAGTCTACATAGGTAAAAAAATAAAAAGGATATGGCTGGTTATCTCTTCTCCGTTGCTAGCGGTCAGGGTTGATCTGCTGCAGGGGTTGTTCTTCTTCCTTGTTGAGGTAGATAAGTTGGCACTGTGTGTATACGCAAACGTGCTTGTTTGAGGTAGTTGTTGTTCGTTTTGTGCAATTGTGCGATTTGGGGATATTCTTGGGTTATTCTGATTGTCGGTGCGTCCTTACGTTGGGCTTAGTCTCTAGTCTCTAGCCCCTGGTAGTCGTAGGGGTGAGGTGTAAACAGGTTCTGGTTCCTCGTGACTCTTGTTTACTCCCCCCCCCCCTTCTGCCCCGTACGATGACGCTCTACGCTTTGCTCCTGGGCTTTGTAGTTCCATTTCCTCCGGCTCTGGGCCACTTATGTATCTCCTTAGTTCGCTGGGGTCGTCAAAGAATCTGCTACCGTGCCTATCTGTTATTTTCATCCTGGAGGGCCCCGCGAAGGTGAAGGCGATGTTGCATCTGCGCATGTGATCCCGTAAGGCTAGAAACCCTTTCCTCACTTCAACCGTGAGTTTGGAGTAGTCCTGAGTGATTGTTACCTTCCGGCCATTTATCAGCAGTGGCTGGCCTTTCCTTGCTACCGCGAATATTGCGTCAGTGTGGTTGGCGCGTAGGGGCTTGCAGATTATTGGCCTCGGGTTGTTGCTGTTCGCAGGTTTCTTTGCTGGGATTCGGTAGGCTTTCTCGATCTCGAAGGGTCTGTCGAATTTGAGGCCTGTGAGCTTGAGTATTATGGTCTCTAGCATGAGGGCGCACGCTCCCGGGGTGTCTTCCTCCCCCTCGGGGACTCCCAGTAGTCTGACATTCCCCTTACGGCTTTTGTCTTCTTGCTCTGCCAGTGCTCTTTGTATGGTTGTCGTTCTTCTTATTACTATCCCCAGGTCTTTGTGCATTGTCCCTGTGCGGTCTTCGAGGTCGCTCACTCTTTTCTCCCCCTCATCGATCCTACCATTTGCCTTGCTTTGCTCCGCCCTTATTGCTATCCGCTCCATTTGAATGTTGTCTATTGTCTTTTTTGTGGCCTTTGTTATGTCGTTGCCTTCTGTGATCTTCTTCAGTAGTGTATCGAGCGTTATATTTTCACTGCCCTGGCCATTTTTGTTTTTGCCTGGGGAGTCTGGGTATTCGTTTTTGCTCATCTTTGGGTCGTTCGCGACCCTCTTTTCTTCCTTCTCTGCCATGGCGTCGAAGCCTCTTCTGACTTGGTGGGTCTGAAGTCTGCCTTCCTTCTGTTGCTGCTTGGTTGGCTCTGCTCTGGGGTCTTTTGTTGCCTTGGTGGTGCTGCTTCTGAGTGGGGGCGGCATTTCTTCCCTGAGTCTGCACAGCCATTTGATGGTGCGGGTCCTGGTCTTTGCTCCCGCCAGCCTCCTGCGTGCGGCGTGCGCCTGGTTTGTCCTGGTGTTGACCTGACTTTGCTTGACTTTTTGGGCCCGCAGCTGGCTCTCCTTCTTTCCATGATGGTCACTTCTTTGTTTCGTCTGTTACCCTCTCTGCGGGGTGTTTAATGCTACTATCTGGCTTTGTCGCGGCTGGTCTGGTCAGGTCAGCTCAGGCACTCGCTGCCTTCGTGGTGCCCGCTAGCAGGGCCCCGAGTGTTGACGGTATAGCTTGGCTTATCTCGGCTGCCAATACACTCTCTTCCTTGCGCTGGGTTGCTTGAGCCCTCTTGAGCCCTCTTGCGTGCTGCCTGGCGTCTACCGTGGTATGGGTTGCCCCCTCACAGGTGGCCGCTGCCTCCGCCTTTGCCTGCACTAAGATGGCCGCCTGGTCTCCCGTGCTTCTTTGCCTATGCCCCGATGGCAGCTGCGCCTCCCGTTGCTTCTGCTGCGCTTATGCTGTGTCCGCTTGTTGTCTGTGTCACCATCAGTGTCCCCAGTTTGCGCTCGCTCAGTTAGGTTCACGCTGTATCACAATTATTGTCAGTCCTACTGCATCAAGGTGGCCGCCACGCGCCTCTTTGCCCCTATTAAGATGGAGGCTTCGGTGCCGGCTGGCTCAATTTGCAGCGTGCTATCTGTGGCTGTTTAGCTATGCGGCGTTTATTCTGCGCTGTCTTTGTTATCGTCGTTTGTATCGCTCTGTTAAGTCCTGTTCTCGCTGTCCCGCTCTTACAGCCAGCTATGCTGCATCGAGGCCTAGATCAAGATGGACGCCTTGTGCTTCTTTGCCTTTACTAAGATGGCGGTCGCATTACCGGTTGGCTCGATATGCTGCGTGCTCTTTTGGCTATTTCGCTTTGCAACGTTATTCAGCACTGTTCTTGTTATATTTATCGCGCTTACTTGGTTCGCTCGCTATGGCGCTCTTACTGCCTGTTGTGTGTCGAGATGGCTGCCTTGTCTGCCGCTTCGTTCCTCACTGGATTTGTTGTTGCCTTTGTGCAATTGTTAGTGACCCCGTTCGCTCCCTCGCTGCCAGTTCTTTGGTGTGGGGTGCTCGGTTGCTGTGCCCGCTATTGCTGGTAAGGCGCGCTGGTTCTGCACTGCTCTGCGCGTCTTGCCTTTCCCAAGATGGCCGCTTCAGTTCCCAGTTGGCCCCCACGATTGCCTGCTTCATGCTCAGGGTGGCCGCCTCGTTCGCGTCTACTACCCGGTACGCCTCCATGCTTCTGGTGGGGGGTCGGGGGATCTGGTCGGCGGCTGCCGCTTGCACGTCTGTACACTCCTCCGCGTTCCTTCTCTGTCTCCGGGCTCACGCCGCCATCTTGGGGTAGCTTCTTCCTCTCCTACCCCGTCTGCCTTCCTGCCTCCGCTGCCGCCGTTGTGTCTCCTTCGGGTATATCAGACCCCTGGTATGGTGCTGCTAGCGTTCCTACACACCCTCATTCACTTTTGGTCTTGTTCCTTTGAGTTTTCCCTCGTTGCTCGCCGCTCGTTCGACTTGGGGTCGGACTCTTGGCAACAGGAAAAGGACCCATTTCAGAGGGCCAGTATCAGTAGGAGCAGAGATCATATTTGTCATTAATGATTACTACTATTTTTTTTGCATTTAATATTAGGCGATTATTTCTCACCAATCTGCATATAAAAAGCATAATATTTTGCATGTCCTGTGGATTAAAGGTGGTTTCATCTAAACAGAGCAATAGCTGTAAATCAACTGCATAATTATATATACGGCAACCTGTTGCAGCCAACTCTCTTAGCAAGAGTGTGACATAGACATTAAACAAGTGTGTGGATAACTCCAAGGGAAGTAGCTTTGGGTGGGAGGAGGTGTTTGGGGTGTGACACCCAACAAATAAGTGCATTCTTGTCTTGGTAGTTGGATCTGGTGGCCTTGAGTCGGGTTTGCTATATCTGTGTTAGTTTTTGGTCATGCTCCAAAAATAAAATACACCAAAGTGATCTTTGAAGTAAAACAGGAGTGTGAGAGAGACAGAGATATAAACCTGGTGACTGAATATCAAACTGGAAACAATACCTGCTTTCCTGCTTGTCACAATTGTGTGATCCTAGGCAAACATTTTATTTCACAGATCCTCCTTTTCCATATGATAGTACTTTTAAATCCTCAATTTCGGGACGTGCTCTGTACAATCATCTCTTATATGTGATTTTATAGACTATAATATTACTCCATCTAAGAATCTAGGCCACATTTAGGGTTTACATGACTACTGACTGGTATCTTATTTCACTATTGGCATTGTCACTTTTAATGAATGTCTGACTATGAAATGATATAACCTGATGTTCCATGGGGAAACGCTTCTGCATGTTAAAGAAGTACACTGTTTTGAATTTTAAAGAGACTGTATCATGTTTTTATGTTAAGTTTGTTGCACAGTACACATGCCAAACTTGTTTGTGGCTTGGCTCGTGTACTGAACCTTAAAGCCAAGTCAGACCCTTAGCTTGGCTCGGCTCTGGCTTGGCTCACCCTATTAAATTGCTGATGCAGCCAACTCTATTTGCAACTCGAGCTTAGTACATGGGGCCATCAGTCACTTGATAAGATAGTTTGAAAAAAGGCGAAGATAGAAACAGGGATCTCTGCCTAAATGCACTCATTTGACAATTCTACCTTCAAGGCTTCTCATAGCAACGAAAACAAAAGTGTGTATGAAATGAAAGTACATTTAAAATGAGTAATTCCAGGATAGAGATTGCAGTCAATTGTATTGTATGCGACCTTAATAATGAGTTCCCAAGGAAAACTACCAGGCCCAAGTGGGTTGGGCAGGGACACAGCTTCAAGGAGGTGTTTGAGGTGTGACACCCCCAAATGCATTTCTTGGTTTGGTAGTTGGGTCTGGGAGCTCTGAGTCGGGTCTGCTATGTCTGTGTTGGTGTTTCTTGTCATTCTCATTTCCCTCTGAGATTTTAACTTGTTCATGTTTTGGAGCTGAAACTTAAATATATATAGTGACTGGTATACCAATAAACACACACCTTGAAAGGGTGCAAATGTACTACAATTTGGACGTCACAAAAATTAGCAGCATGAGACTTCGAAAGCTGCACAAGACTCAGAAATCTAGGCAGACTACTGGCAATCAAACACCCAATAGGTGATGGGATACATGCTTGCAGTCTAACCAGTGGCAACAGCTTGGGTAGCATCCCATCCAATCCCATCATTTTTCTTCAACTGTGCCACTCTAGACAGAGACCCACCTTATGCAAATCAGTACTGGCCTTTTTCCTCATGGAAACTATACATCCTGAATTTTGGTCAGCGCACTCCCCCATCCCAAAGCTCACTGTTTTTTTTGTTTGAGAATTTTGAGATTCACACCTACTCCCCCACATCTCATTGACTACACCAGCACAGTGACAATACCAAAACCGGCAGGATTTACTTTACTGACAGGATTTCTGCTAGGAAAGGGGACAGTTGTGCTTTTACTAGATCCTTTCAATATGATTTCACCCAGTTTAGGGGAGGACAGTTTATGCCCACCGCCCTAACCCAGTCTAACAAAATTTCAGGATCAATCATGTCACACTAAATCAGTGTTCTTCAAACTGTGGGGCGCGCCCCCCTGGGGGGGGCGTGATGCCATCTCAGGGGGGGCGCGCACTCCATCCTAAACTCTCACTACCATTTCCCACATCACAAGTCCTTGGGCGGGACATGGAGGGGGTTCATCTGTCACGGAGGGTTGTGAGGGCGGGGACCGCCCCTTCCGTGATGTCAGGGGTGTCCCCGGTGACATCACGGAAGGGGCGGGCCCTGCCTTTGCAGTCACGAGGGGGGAGCTGCCTGGGCCCCTGTAGCCGCCGCCATCGGGATCCACGTGGGATCCACTTGGGATCCATGTATCCATGTATATGCCGCAATCAGCCCCCAGAGCAGCGCCATCGGGGGCTCTGGGGGCTTCACTTTTAAAACATTGCCTCGAGCCCCCTGGCCGCCCAAAGCCATCCCGTAATGCCCCGGATCCTGCATCAGCCCCCGGAGCTCCGCACCACTGCAGAGTGCTCCGGGGCTTTATTTTTCAAAGAACGGATCCTCGAGCCCCACACCCGAAACCACAGGAGCCCCTAGAGCCGCGCACAGGACATAGCGGACTCTGGGAGCCACCACAACTGCACAAAAACCCCAGAGCTCCACATGAAGTGCAGCGGGCTCCGTGGGGGCTTCATTTTTAAAAATCGGGCCCTCGAACCCCAGCACGGCCTCACAAGCCCCCAGAGTACCACACATGGAAACGGTCTCTGGGGGCATTTTTTTTTATTAAAAAGGACCTCGAGCCACACAGCAGCACAAGTCCCGGAGCCCTTCACTTGGCCCGAGGGTTCTGGGACCTTTATCTTTTTTAATAAGCGTGCCCCACACAACTGCAGCAACGATCCCCCCAGAGCACCACGCAGGGAAGCGGTCTCTAGGTGCACTTTATTTTAATAAAAACGGGGCCTCAAGCCCCAACACCCTGGCCATCTTTATTTATGTGTTTGTTTTAAAAAAAATACTGGGGCCTCAGGCCCCCCAAAGCCTTGTTCCTCCTGTAATGCACCGTTTGCTCCTCTTGTATTTGTTTGCTCACGATTGTTACTTTTGCCTCATGTAACATAGCATTTGCTTTTGTAATTTGTTCACTTGTAATGTTCTCTTGTATCAGTTCTGTTCTGTTCCTATTGTGAAGCGCTCTGACACCTTCGGGTAAAGTCCGCGCTATAGAAAAATGCATAAAAAAAATAAATGCTTCCTGTCTCACCATCCGCACCGGCTGCTCTGAATCCCACACAGCCCCCCCTGTCTCTTCTCAGAGTCTCTCCACAATGCCTCCCTCCCTCCCCCTTGTCCTCAGACTGCCTCGCCCCCTTCATGACCCCCCCTGCTTCCTTCCACCCGTGCTTCCTGCAGCTCCACAGAGCTTTGTTGGCATGGCTCACCCCCACACGTGCCAGGGTTGTGTTGGGCACCCTGCTCCTTTCATGTGTGTGCCAGGCGAGGGCCTCCGTGCCCAGCATCAAAGCTCTATATGTCGGGCGGTGACACCCCCCTGGCTGCCCCCTCGCCCCCACAGCACCATCTGTCTCCCCTTCTCTCCTCCTTTCATCGCTGCCCCCTCTTCCACCCCCTCTCTCCAGCTCTTGTTGTCGGGCAGGAAGGATGGTGAATCTTTCCAGGGGGGATATCACCCATCGGGTGGCAGGGCGTTCGCCCCCTCCTGTCCCTTCCCCACTTCTCCATTCAAAGTCTGATAAAGCGCACCGAAGCAGGGAGAGTCTGTGGGGAGGACCAGCATATGAACAGCCATGCACGCTCACAGGTGGGTCCTTCAGGCTGCACTTCCTGCATTCACTCACACTCTACCCGCAGGAAGGCGCTTGTAAGGGTGCTGCAGGAGTGCAGGGCACACAGATAGACACACGCACCCCACACCTCTACCCCACTCTGGTGGAACCCCGGCCTGAGCTGAGCCGCCCAGGACAGTGCCCTCATCACGGTACACAGCCCTGAGATACTGTGGATAGCCACCCAGCACCGTACCCACATCATGGTATGAAGCAAGGGTACGACAGATGCCCAGTACAGTACCCACAACATGGTCCAGGGCCATTGGCTGCGGTGGACAGCCGCCCGGCACAGAACGTGTAAGAAAGTAGGATCTGCCTTCACGGTTACCCCACGATTTGCTGGTGTTAGTATACAAGTTACCATTCACAAGCAATAACTGCTTTTAACCTCTTTTTTCTTGGCTAACCACAGGCAAATGTAACGAGTTCGGCCCCTGCAGAAACAGACATGAGTAGGGTGTTAAATGCTCTTTAAGATGAACACAATAACAGTCTGTAATCTAAATCAAACATTACCTTCAAATTATTTGAGGGTTCTTTCTGGCTAAAACAGGAATTAACAAATAAGGTTGGAGGAAAATGTTCATGGATTATGTCAAATTTAGATGATATTTTAGGAAGTGGGGTTGAATTCACAGAAGTTCATCTTTGAGAAATGGGATTCTCAATCAATAAAACATTCGACGCCCTGACGTACATACTTGGTATGAGTAGCACTATAGAAGAAATCCAATACACATGAGGGACGGTCTAGGCGAAGATGAGGGGCACCATTGGAGGGTGGTAGCAAGGCTGACTGGCCGCACCGGGTATCAGGCGTTTCCCAGGGAGGCTGGAAAGGTGGGGGCAGGTTTGTTACTGGGGGCTGGCACTGCAAAGTTCCTTGAATATCCAGCATTTTTTAGGCAACAATAAAAGTGGCATCGCTTATATTCAGGTGTGGTTCACCAGGGTCAGGTGACTCATGTACCTGCTGGAAGATTGAGTTTTGAGCTGTGCAATAAGCCTTTGTCATTTAACCACACCCGCTCACAAACCTGCAGTTAACTAAACACACTTATTGTGTTGGACATTATTTGCCGAATATGGCCAAGGATATGAGGGTGGCGGTCCATTATGTGGTGTACGAGATTCCAGAAATTTGTCAGGTGGTGGGGGGGCCCGACATGTAAAAAAAATCATATGGGGGGGCTCAAGCTACAAAAGTTTGAAGACCTCTGCACTAAATCCTTTTCCATATGAGATCTCAAGACATCAAAGAGCGATAATATCACAGTTTTTGCCGGTGGAAAACGAGCCTGCAGTGGACTCAGATAGTAAGAAGTCAGTAGATGATTATAAATTTCTTCTGACACATATGCATTCAATAATTTAGCATAACAAAGGAGCAGGTATGTATTTTTTTATTATGATGGGATTCTCATCCTATTGTTTTAAGAGGGGGTTTACAGTGGCCTTTTTACATTATTTTGGGACTTCACCCCGTAAAAGAAAGGTATTAAGAATAGACTGCAAAAGCTGCAATGACTACTACAAAGACTCAATGATTATTGAATGTATCATTTTCATAACTTCAAGAGGGCAGTGAACAGGAGGAGACCCTGACTTGACCTTTGTGAGCAGACTCCATATCCAGCAATCTAAAGTCTGATATCAGTGTTCGATTCACTTTGTTATTAGTAGACAATTATGGTATTTGGTTGTTTAGAAATGCTTTCTTTAATTCGTCTTATTTAGCATTAGACAAGTAAATAATAAGTAAAAGAATGAGAAGGATAGTGAAAATGAACTATAATGTTATTTGGCCGCACTTATGGAGTGGTCTAGACCAACACTGAGTGATCGCGAGAACTAATGTTACTTCATGAAAGTTCTGAAAATCTTTCTATTTTGAGATGTATCAAAACGATTAATACATTGCACATAATTTACTTTAAAATCACTGTAATAACTGATGCCAAATTGAATACTGTCGCTTTGCTTGTCCATTTGAGTAGGATTCATAGTGCTTTCTTATCTCTGACATATTGAGGTGCACTATTGTGCTTGGCACTACAAAGTGAGGATTCAAAAATGACTGGCCTAGCATCTGCAAGTTTACATTTCTTGGATCTTGATAAAGCTGTGCACCTGCTATCCGAGTTTCAGTTTCTGTCACATATATTTTCATTATAAATATGCTTGAAGGAAACCTATGAAAAGTCATGGAATTTTGGGAGGGATTACCATTAGATGCTCATTAGCTGATGGAGGTGAAATGCAGCCACTTTGCATAGTGATATCGTAGTGTGGTTGTTTTGCGTCATAAACTTGTATAGACTTTGAGTAGGCGTATGAGTAGTTTGTCTCATCTTCTGCATATCATAGTTGATAAGCATTCTATCTTGATCAGCACCTACATCTACAATTTCTAAAACTCCTACTTTAAATGGTCACTGTTTTCTGGAATCTTGTCTCATGCCTTTTTGCCTGCTTGTTCCTATCTCCCCATCCCAAGTGCTATGAAGTGGCTATTTAGATGAGATCTTATTTGTCGGAGATGATCATCCATTGCAAGGTATTTCACTACAGTTTTGCCTTCCTATGAAGAACCTGAAGGAGAAGTTATAAGGATATGTTTGACCTCCTCTTTGGGCTACAGGAACATAACAAGCTCCAAAAGGTATTTTTTATGCATTCTCAGCTGACCAGTTCCAACTGGACAAGTCCAGATCCCTCCTACTGGCCTCTGCTGGAGTGATTCTTGGCCTCCACTGTGCTGTCCTGCCTTTGACTGGTGTCATACTGTACTCCTTCTGAAGGTTCCTGAAACCTGAAATGTAGAAACTTTTTGGCAAGTTTTTGCTCTTAGAAATGACGGAGGACCGAGAACAAACTGTCAAGCTGATCCAACAATGGTGCAACGCCCCTGGGCCAAAGATCCAGGTTGCTTACGCACCATTCTTTTCTACAGCCGCAAATCCGGTTCAGCTGGACCTCGCAGAGAAGGTGTCTGGCCTAGTGAAGCCCTTTTTTGGCTACATTCTGTAACCCTGCCCCACTGGAAGAATCAAAGGTCAAAAAAGGTGACTAAGTACAAATGTAGAAATCTACACCAGGTGGAGGCAAGAAAAAGTATCCAGCCGGCGAGGGACAAACTTTGGCCATAAAATTCAAATTTCGCCTACTGTGAGCTTTCCGACCAAAAGTCAATGGCTTCACCCTGACTTTGTCCAGTAGCTATCTAATGACGTGTGGCCCTCTTCAACCAGAGCCAGCTGCCTTGCCCCGCTGAGGAATTTTGCCTTCCATTCCAAAGACTAAGGGTCTGATTACAAGTTTGGCGATCTTCCTTTGGGTAGCCAGCGCCCTCAGGAAGACCGCTAAACTCATGGTCAGAACGCCTGCTAGTTTAATCTTGGCGGGCAGTCTGTGCAGTGGCGGACCCATGGCAGTGCATTTCTAAGGCTCAAAGGAGAGCCTTAGAAATGCACATCTGTCGGAGCACCACAGCATGATCCTGCACAGGACGTAATGCACCATGTTGTGCATTTCTTCCTGCGCAGGAACAGGGGGTGCAGAAACACGGGAGCACACCATGTGCCACCCTGCATGCACCCCCATGCACAAAGGTGACAGGAGACCCTGTAAGGGCCCCCTTAGTTTCCATGAAGAGGAGGGCGGTGAGGAAACTCATAATATGCTCGGCGGTGCTGCAGCAGCACTGCCAGCATATTACTTCCTGTGACCGCTGTGCCACAGCCACGGGATCACGGATCCCAGGCAGCTACATCAGTCTTGTGGCAGTCCTACCCCTGCACGTGCAATACGGCAGTCGGACTGCCAGTGCGGTCCAATGGACCGCTGTAGTCATAATTAGGCCCGTAGTACAAAAGGAAAATTGTTCATTGGGCTGAACCTGGTCCCTGTATTTGACCCACACTGCATCACAGTCAGTCTTAACTTTAGACTTTGTCCCTTTCAAGAGCACCCAGGTGATTGTTGTTGGTGCTTAACACCACCTGGCAGGGTGCTATTTAAACCACAAAGTTTAAAAATTGATAACCTTGGTTCTACTGACTAGAGTTTGCTGTTTTTGTATCATTTTATTTATTACAAGTTACTCTAGTGTTGTGTTTCCACTTTTACTGTCTGAGGACTGTATAAATATTTCACACTTTACTTCTAAGTTAGCCTGGTGGCTTGTGCCAAGCAACAAGAGGGTTACACACAGGTTAATGTTAGTGACCTTTGCGTTTCACCCTGACAAGGATTGTGATTATTACTTTAAGTGGGTTTTCACTCTCACAAATAATACTCCAATCTGAAAAATACAATAAGCATATAAAAGCAACTCCAAATGTAGTGGTGCTTTTATGAAACTAAGAACCACGTGTGATATACTGGAAACACAGTTAACTACATACCTAGTGATGCAGTAAAGAATACAAGAAGTTGGAGGTTAGATGTTGACTGTGTAAGAACAACTTAGCTAGAAGGCTGACAGGATGTGGCGAAGGATGCACTTTCTTCCATGTGGTGGACAAGAAGCTGGAGGTTAGATGTTGACTGTCGAAGAGCAACTTAGCAACAAGACTGACAGGATGTGGGGAAAGATGCACCTTCTTCCCTGTGGCGGTCCTGCATAGCCAGCTACTCTGGACATCCTGTACTTTAATATTTTCAGGAGCAGATAAGGTAGGAGAGGTGCACAGAAGGAGACAGCATCTGAGCACAAACCTCACCGCTCTAGTGGGGTAGTAGGGTGAACACCTTAGTAAAGGCAAGAAGGACTATATATTCCATACAATCACAGGAATCTCATAAACTTGCAAATGTTGGCAGCTATCCTGAATGCCTGCAGTAAACATTCCTTGTGGTACATAGCATCCTAGCTCCGCCTCCCGCCCAGGCTTTCAAAACTCCTCGCGGCCCCCGCTTCGCGGGGGCCGCTCGCATAGGAGATTGGACTCTGTGCTGCCGTTTGCGTTTTGTGGAGTGACCAGGAGGACCTGCCCAGGGAGAAGAGTGCTTGTGACCAGGAGGACGGGACTGCGAGGCCCAACAGGCTGTGCGTGCAACATCAAGCACACCTGCCGCCTCTTCCCGTGTCTCCGCCTCCCGCCCAGCGCTTTCAAAACTCCTCGCGGCCCCCGCTTCGCGGGAGCCGCTCGCATAGGAGATTGGACTCTGTGCTGCCGTTTGCGTTTTGTGGAGTGACCAGGAGGACCTGCCCAGGGAGAAGAGTGCTTGTGACCAGGAGGACGGGACTTCGAGGCCCAACAGGCTGTGCGTGCAACATCAAGCACACCTGCCGCCTCTTCCCGTGTCTCCGCCCCCTCTTCCACAGCCTGTATAGGAACTGGATTCACAACGCGTTAGCGGGACGCGTGTGTGGGACATCACCCGGGACAAAGGCCGGACTAAGGGCGGACCCTCTGAGACCCTCCGAGAACCGAGGAGACTGGACTGGACATATAATCCTGGTATTTATTCTGTGACACTTTGCTTTTAAATTGTTGTGTCTTCGTGCCCTTGGAAAACCACGTTGTGGTTTATTAACTGTGGCCGGTATGTCTGAAAAACAGGGAGCTTTGTTAAACAAAACTCTTGATGATTATTTCTCTAAAGCTTCCCCAGACATGCCTTTGGAAATAGTCCTGGCAGAGCGTCGTGCAGAGCGCCGCCGCTCTGTGGAAAGTTTAAAAAATCGGAACTTATCGCCATTATCCATACCTCACGTGAACACCAGCGTAAATTCCCAGCTAGCTGACGTCATAGTCCATACAATGGACAGTCAACACGTGGTACCAGTAGTTAGTACCCCCTGTATAACTAACTCTCCCCAACTGGTTACGATTGGTCTTGACGGCATCACACACACGAGCACCCCTAATGCCCTAAGACCGCCCACTTCTATACCATCAAAAGTAGTGCGTAGTAGAGCAAAGAAACCCTCGTTAGCTTCAAGGGTACATGGGCCACCTCCATGTAAAAAACGACGAAAAGGGGGGGTCCAAGCGCAATCAAAATTAAGTCACTCAGATTTTGGGAAAAAGGCCAAAGGTCCTGCAGTCAGCACTGTTATTACACCTGTTGACAACGAAGGGCCTATCACCATTGCCTCTCCGCCATCTACTGCTGTGGCCATAGACACGGAGGACATTATGGAAGTCTCTGTGCAGTCTAAGGCGCCTATCATAGCCTGCGACTCTGCTACTTTAGATTCTATAGAAAACTTAATCAAAACCTACTCTGCATCGATCTTGGAGAGGTTGCTTGAAGTAGAATCAAGACTAAGCTCACTTGAACGTGCACTGGGAAATAAGGGCGAATTGGTTGCAAAAACATCAAACCTAATAACGCACAAAACATCTAGCGTGACCAAGCCCAGCCCAGTTGCCCCAGCTCCATCAGCTAGTTCTACACCGTTGGTGAAACCCCCTAATTTGGTGCCTAAAGGGAACATTACAACAACTGTTCAATTAATCCCACCGCCAAAAAACCCACAAAATAAATCTGCTTCCAAGCCAGCTACTGTCACAACTAAACCATCCAATGAAGTAGCTAGCATTCCAAATGAAAATCAACGGATGGAAACAAGGGGACAAAAGCCAGGATGGGGAAGGCCCAAACCGATTCCAAATCCAGAATTACCACCAGAGGCAGTGCCCTTTGTGGTAGTTCTAACGGGGGTTCCGGTGTTACCAAATAGCAAAAGGGAGGGCTTCGCACAACTTAAAAATAAGATTATGCACTGGCTAGGTCTATACAGGCCTATAGCACCTCATATAAATGGAGAAATTGTCCATGTCCGACGCCTCCAATGGTTGGGAAGCCGACCAAAAAATATTGAGGGAGACGTGGTGGTTGTAAATTTCAGGGATCCCAATGCAGTACAATTTGTACTGAATTGGCCCCCGGGAATTACAAATAATTGCATAATACCCAGACCATTGACATATTTCTACCCTAGGTCTGTGGTTTTTCCCTCCCAGCAACAACTAGCCTCTCATGTAACATCCCAAATGACATCCTGCGCCTACCCATCAGTTATGCAGAGGGCTGGTAACACACAACAAATGATGCAACCACTTACTAGACCTAATCCCATGGAGCCCTTTCATCCCCCAAATCCTCCACCTGCACCTGGAGCTTTTGGTTGGAACTATGTCCCGTATAGGCAAAACAACCCCAACAGAAGAATGGACCACCTAAAGCCCTTCACCCCTTTAGAAACCATTAACAGATTTGACATTTTCAGCGGTCTAGATGACTGTGATTGATGCCAACAGTCTAAGGGGTTGGATGGAAATGAATTGTTGAATGTTAAATTGTTGGGGGGGGGGGGGGGGGGATTGGGAGTGAACCCTGTTTTCAAAGAGCTGGTGTTACCACTAATGAAACTATTCTTTTGGAGGATGCAACCGCATTACCTGTGTTGGTCCCTATAATTGGGGACAGCCTAACAATAAGGGGAAGTGTTGTACCACAAAATGATTTGTTTTTAGAATCTGATGTAACTAGCCAAGAATGCCATATCATAGTGCCTGAGGTGGTGGGAGATGTATTGACGCAAAAAATTCAGGAACCATGGCAATCTATCAAACTGGTTTCCTGGAACATAGCTGGGGTTTCAAAAAATCTAAGGGATCCTGAATGGTCAAGCTTTATTGATTCCTTTGATTTTTGTATGATGCAAGAGACCTGGTCAGTTGAAATTACTCACAGGCTAGGTTATAAATCTTATGGTATCAGTGCGATTCCCTCCAGAAGTGGAAGACCCTCGGGAGGGTTGTTGATCTGGGTAAAGGTTAATCTAAAAGTGAATATAGAAGTGGTGGATACCAACTCCCCTGATATACTGATCTTGGAAATTAATGGTTCTAGAGGGAAAAAACGTTATTTGGTGAACGTCTATAACAGACCAACACCTATTTCAAAGGAATCTCCTTTACTAACCCATCTAGATCTCCTATTGGGTAACTTGGACACTAGAGAGAACTATGTGTTCATGGCAGGGGATTTTAATTGTAATTTTGAGCCCGTTGTGGGGTTCAGTGACATCTTCTCAGAAGAAGACGAGGCAAATGGTATCCCTGTTCTAGATAATGTCAAAACAGTCAAATGTTGCCCCCAGGCCCTCCAAATGAACAGACTATGTGCGGAACATTGCACTAGAGCGTGCAATGGACGGTTACCATCAGATGCTAAGAAAAAGCCTACCTTCTATAGAGGGAACTATAAAAGCAACATAGATTTCATTATTGCCTCAGTGCCATCTTGGGAATTCCTTCTTGACATGGAGGTAATAGAAAGATTAGAAAGCGACCATTTTCCTCTAGCTCTCCAGATCAAGGACTCCCTATTAGGGGATTCAGTTTTTCCATTGACTGGAGAAGTAACTAACTGTGACCAAAATGAGATAAATATTAGCAATAATAGACGTTCCCTCAAATGGCCACTAATATTGGATAATGGTGAAATTATAGTAGAAATCTATAAGCTTTTTGCTAGCATCTTTGGAGGATATTTAAATAACACCCCAAAGGAGGGGAGTGGTGGTCTTTTTATGAAATTACACCAAAAAATTTTTGATGCCTTAAAACCCCTAGTCACTAAGATGCCAAAGAAAGGGCAGCAGAAAACACAAAACTTGCCCTATAGTAAACCCTGGTATAACAAGGACTGCAGGGAGTCCAAGAGGGCACTTTTAACCGCGATAAAATTAAAGGATCGATCAGACATTTTGTCAGCCAGGAATAATTATAAACTGGTCCAAAAGAAATGTAAAATGGCATGGGAGGAAGCAAAATGGGCAGATCTCCTGCATGCAGCAAAAACTAGAGATAACATAGCCTTCTGGAGGCTGATAGCGAATGGAAACCATCAAGGCAGAGTGGTCAAGGACGTCTACTTAGACGAACAGACATGGGTAAACCACTTTTCTAACCTTTATAAGGAATATGAGGCACCCATTTTAGATAGAACTCTAAGTAACGTTATTCCGGGGGATACCCTGGATTTTACTTTAGGTGAGACAGAACTGGCAATAATCCAGATTAAGTCTGGTAAAGCCCCTGGGTTAGACAAGATTCCGGGAGACTTGTACAAGCACGAATCAAAAATTTGGGCTCCATACATTAACCATCTGTGTAACGAGCTATCCCGGAGTCTAGACTTCCCAGAGAGTTGGAAGGGGGCTGAAATAGTTTTAATATATAAGAAAGGTGACAGGATGGATCCCTCAAACTATCGCCCAATAAGCCTTATGGATATTTTACAAAAAATCTATTCAAAACATATCCTATTTCGAGTTAATGATTGGTTGGTGGAAAAGGTTAATTTTGTCTAGATATCAAGTGGGATTCAGATCCAAAGTTAGTACCATTGATCAAATCTTTCGCTTCTGTTGCCTTTATTGGAAGTATATTAAGATCAAAAAGGGACAACTATAGGTCGCGTTCGTCGACTTAAGGGCGGCGTTCGATTTAGTCCCACGTAATTTACTGTGGGAAACATTAAGCCTAGTAGGGATGCCACCCACCCTGATAACACAAATAAAAGAACTCCATAGAGGTAATTTTGCCAGAGTACGATGGGGTCCTAAAGGCGAATTAACTCCAAAAATCCCAATCGAACGTGGTGTGCGCCAGGGGTGTGTACTGGCCCCCACTTTGTTCTCGCTATTTGTGAATGACATCCCTACATACTTGGAGGGATGTAAAAATGACTCTCCTAAGTTGAATGGCGAAAAAGTTACTTCCCTATTGTTTGCGGACGATACTATTTTGATCTCCCAGACAAAAAAAGGTCTCCAAGCTCTTTTAAACTCCTTTAATGATTATTGCATCAAGAAAGGATTGGAGATAAATGGGAAAAAGACAAAATGTATGGTCCTAAACCCAACTAAAACTGATAAGGGCTGCCTAACTTTGAATGGACTAAAATTGGAATCAGTTCCACACTTTGGATATCTAGGCGTAACCCTGGACTCTAATTTTACCTGGAAAGCCCAATTGGAAAAATGCAAGATGATGTTTAACCAGAACACAAAACCCATTCTTAGAGAGCAGGGCAAAAGTACAAGTAAGGCCGTGTCTCCTGCAGTTGAACTTTTTAAATTTGAGGTCCAACCTGCAGTGCTATACGGCTCGGAAATTTGGGGCCCAGGGTCTAAAGATACCTTTAGGGTCTTGGACAATAACTTCTTGCGAAGTCTGGTCAGAGTCCCTAGAAGTACTCCGTTGGTCCCACTCCAGCTCGACCTAAACTTCCGTAGAACGGACCACCATATCATTCTACGTCCTTTATTGTTATGGATTAGGTTGTGGCGTGTACCTGAGCTGAAAGTATATAAGGATGGGTTAATAGAAATTATGGAGCTTGACATCTTTAAGGTGATACCCTGGTTTAAACATATTAAATTCTGGCTTACCCTACTAGGTATGTCGCATTACTGGGAACATCCTGATTCACTTCCGTCCCAATCAAAAACCATGGTAAAAAAGTGCTTTTGGTCGTACATTATGGAAATGATCAAAAACGCTTCTTCTAGTGGGTCACTCGTAACAAGGTTTCTTACCTTCAAAGATGATCCATTCTTCGAGACCTTCCTTGATGAAATAGAACCACCCTTAGCAAAGACCCTATTTATGAAATTCAGATACGGAAATCTTCAGATTGGTTCAACACTAGTCCGTTGGTCTGGTGGTGCAAACTCGGAGAATTATGTAGAAGATGAACTGTGTACCATATGTGGATGTAATCAAAAAGAAAACGAATCACATATCCTCTTCTTCTGCCCAGCATATGTCCAGGCTAGAAAAAGATGGATTAAACCTATATGTTTAACATTAGGTGTAAGATCGTGTTCCCAGGCTTTAAGGATTCTTTTGTCTAATACCAGTCAACCTATTGTATTTAGCGTGAGCAGATTTTTGCACAGTATCTTTTTCCTAAGAAGAAAGATGGGTTATAAACTGTAAAATGTGGTTATGTCAAAAGTGCTGCATAGTACAAATTGAGGGTTAATCAATGAAATTCTATTCCTGTTGCCCATAAGTGTTCTCACCAAGTATTACGCATGTTTTAAACACCTTGATTCAACTGCATACAACCTCAAAATCGACATGAATATTGAATGTATTTATATAGCATGTTGTGCATTTTAAAAAGAAATGTTTTATTGTATTAATGTATTTGTTCTTTTATGGTATTCATGCCGAAATAAAGATTGAAAGAAAGAAAGAGTAGGATTCATAGTGCTTTCTTATCTCTGACATATTGAGGTGCACTATTGTGCTTGGCACTACAAAGTGAGGATTCAAAAATGACTGGCCTAGCATCTGCAAGTTTACATTTCTTGGATCTTGATAAAGCTGTGCACCTGCTATCCGAGTTTCAGTTTCTGTCACATATATTTTCATTATAAATATGCTTGAAGGAAACCTATGAAAAGTCATGGAATTTTGGGAGGGATTACCATTAGATGCTCATTAGCTGATGGAGGTGAAATGCAGCCACTTTGCATAGTGATATCGTAGTGTGGTTGTTTTGCGTCATAAACTTGTATAGACTTTGAGTAGGCGTATGAGTAGTTTGTCTCATCTTCTGCATATCATAGTTGATAAGCATTCTATCTTGATCAGCACCTACATCTACAATTTCTAAAACTCCTACTTTAAATGGTCACTGTTTTCTGGAATCTTGTCTCATGCCTTTTTGCCTGCTTGTTCCTATCTCCCCATCCCAAGTGCTATGAAGTGGCTATTTAGATGAGATCTTATTTGTCGGAGATGATCATCCATTGCAAGGTATTTCACTACAGTTTTGCCTTCCTATGAAGAACCTGAAGGAGAAGTTATAAGGATATGTTTGACCTCCTCTTTGGGCTACAGGAACATAACAAGCTCCAAAAGGTATTTTTTATGCATTCTCAGCTGACCAGTTCCAACTGGACAAGTCCAGATCCCTCCTACTGGCCTCTGCTGGAGTGATTCTTGGCCTCCACTGTGCTGTCCTGCCTTTGACTGGTGTCATACTGTACTCCTTCTGAAGGTTCCTGAAACCTGAAATGTAGAAACTTTTTGGCAAGTTTTTGCTCTTAGAAATGAGGGAGGACCGAGAACAAACTGTCAAGCTGATCCAACAATGGTGCAACGCCCCTGGGCCAAAGATCCAGGTTGCTTACGCACCATTCTTTTCTACAGCCGCAAATCCGGTTCAGCTGGACCTCGCAGAGAAGGTGTCTGGCCTAGTGAAGCCCTTTTTTGGCTACATTCTGTAACCCTGCCCCACTGGAAGAATCAAAGGTCAAAAAAGGTGACTAAGTACAAATGTAGAAATCTACACCAGGTGGAGGCAAGAAAAAGTATCCAGCCGGCGAGGGACAAACTTTGGCCATAAAATTCAAATTTCGCCTACTGTGAGCTTTAGGACCAAAAGTCAATGGCTTCACCCTGACTTTGTCCAGTAGCTATCTAATGACGTGTGGCCCTCTTCAACCAGAGCCAGCTGCCTTGCCCCGCTGAGGAATTTTGCCTTCCATTCCAAAGACTAAGGGTCTGATTACAAGTTTGGCGATCTTCCTTTGGGTAGCCAGCGCCCTCAGGAAGACCGCTAAACTCATGGTCAGAACGCCTGCTAGTTTAATCTTGGCGGGCAGTCTGTGCAGTGGCGGACCCATGGCAGTGCATTTCTAAGGCTCAAAGGAGAGCCTTAGAAATGCACATCTGTCGGAGCACCACAGCATGATCCTGCACAGGACGTAATGCACCATGTTGTGCATTTCTTCCTGCGCAGGAACAGGGGGTGCAGAAACACGGGAGCACACCATGTGCCACCCTGCATGCACCCCCATGCACAAAGGTGACAGGAGACCCTGTAAGGGCCCCCTTAGTTTCCATGAAGAGGAGAGCGGTGAGGAAACTCATAATATGCTCGGCGGTGCTGCAGCAGCACTGCCAGCATATTACTTCCTGTGACCGCTGTGCCACAGCCACGGGATCACGGATCCCAGGCAGCTACATCAGTCTTGTGGCAGTCCTACCCCTGCACGTGCAATACGGCAGTCGGACTGCCAGTGCGGTCCAATGGACCGCTGTAGTCATAATTAGGCCCGTAGTACAAAAGGAAAATTGTTCATTGGGCTGAACCTGGTCCCTGTATTTGACCCACACTGCATCACAGTCAGTCTTAACTTTAGACTTTGTCCCTTTCAAGAGCACCCAGGTGATTGTTGTTGGTGCTTAACACCACCTGGCAGGGTGCTATTTAAACCACAAAGTTTAAAAATTGATAACCTTGGTTCTACTGACTAGAGTTTGCTGTTTTTGTATCATTTTATTTATTACAAGTTACTCTAGTGTTGTGTTTCCACTTTATTACTGTCTGAGGACTGTATAAATACTTCACACTTTACTTCTAAGTTAGCCTGGTGGCTTGTGCCAAGCAACAAGAGGGTTACACACAGGTTAATGTTAGTGACCTTTGCGTTTCACCCTGACAAGGATTGTGATTATTACTTTAAGTGGGTTTTCACTCTCACAAATAATACTCCAATCTGAAAAATACAATAAGCATATAAAAGCAACTCCAAATGTAGTGGTGCTTTTATGAAACTAAGAACCACGTGTGATATACTGGAAACACAGTTAACTACATACCTAGTGATGCAGTAAAGAATACAAGAAGTTGGAGGTTAGATGTTGACTGTGTAAGAACAACTTAGCTAGAAGGCTGACAGGATGTGGCGAAGGATGCACTTTCTTCCATGTGGTGGACAAGAAGCTGGAGGTTAGATGTTGACTGTCGAAGAGCAACTTAGCAACAAGACTGACAGGATGTGGGGAAGGATGCACCTTCTTCCCTGTGGCGGTCCTGCATAGCCAGCTACTCTGGAGCTCCTGTACTTGAATGTTTTCAGGAACAAATAAGGTAGGAGAGGTGCACAGAAGGAGGACAGCATCTGGGCACAAACCTCACCGCTCTAGTGGGGTAGTAGGGTGAACACCTGAGTAAAGGCAAGAAGGACTATATATTCCATACAATCACAGGAATCTCACAAACTTGCAAATGTTGGCAGCTATCCTGAATGCCTGCAGTAAACATTCCTTGTGGTACATAGCATCCTAGCATGCCAGTCATAACACAGAGTTTCTGAGAATCCAGTTTGAATCCTTGTAATCTGTTATATTGAGAATTCTATGAAAGACATCCTTAGAATTCAAGAAACCCCTCACTTGTAAAGGTTATAGACATGCACATTATTGTTTTCACAAGAATATATACTCCATCAATTTGTCTTACTATTTATGTATGGGTGTCTTTACACCACTGACGTAATAGGAGACCAATATGTCTACCATGAGGCACTTCCCAGTAGAGACAAAATAGTCATTTTATACACAAAACACTACAGGTCCAGCTAGATATACTATTAAAGAATCTGTGAGCTAGGAAGTGCTGAGAAAAGTGGGAATAAACCATCAAACTGCCTCAATCTGGGAGATTAGTGAGATAACAGATTGTGCACCAAAGGCTCTAGATGTGACCAAAGCCACACATGGGGGAAAGCAGTCAGATTCCCTTTGACCAGCATGTATATCCCTGAGATTTCTCTTTACTTCGGATCATGGGGTTTTATGTGATGGTGAGTGTGAGGAAATGCTTTGCACAGGTCTGCTGAGAAATGATCTGCAATCAATTCTGTTTGATTTTTTTTAGGTGTGAGTTTTCCTGGTCAAGCTGCCACTCATCAAATTTCAGGAACCTACCTACCTCTAGAGGAGTGACCTGTGACTGGAAACACAGAAATGCCATGTTGCAGGAGATGGCCAACTAGGGAAGCCAGTATCTTGGTAAACACATCTAGGGCAGAATCAAGTCCAGAGTAAAGGATAACAAGTTGACAAAACAGGGATTTAATATAACAATCCTGATAGTGTTAGAAGTCTTGATGAATGGGAGTATGCTGGCATAAGTAGAAAGAGTCTTTTGTGATTTAAGATTGGGTTCATAGACATTTTGATATGTTTTACTCCTTTTGACCAGATATTTTGGTATCAGCATCTTAAGGCACTTTAAGGTTAAGCAAGCAGATCTCAAGTTGATTGTGCAGGCCAAAGGAAATCAAAGAAGTGATTTTCCACCTTGTGTTATGTAATCAGAGACGTTTTAAGGCATGGGTAAAATGGGTAAATACGAGGGCCACTGGAATTATGCAGCATGGGAAGGCCAAAGTATGCGGCAGGATCGAGTAAATTACACGGCAAGAAAAGCCAAATTATGTGACATAATTCGACACATTTTGTGATAGTATTACTTCATTAGTGTGTCATTTTTGCACTTGTTAACACTGTCTGGGCATTGGTTGCACCTCATTAGTACCATTTTAACACTTGAATATAGCAATAAGCAACAGAAAGGTGACAGTCAACCTTTGCACAGGACCTTCCACTGAGCTGCAAAACATTTATCAGCTTTTGAACCCTTAGACCTGGAAACAAAAACTATTTTGGTTAAAATCTGCAGATTATGCAACTGATGATGGATTACATGGCAAAAGCGGTATACCTTTAATTATGTGAAAAACTCTATGGCTCCACAATCGCATAATTTCAGTGGACCTGTCAATTACTAGAGACCCCAGCAGCTTCCAAGGTGCACCCTGAGAAAGCGAAGTTTCTCTCTAGCTCACTTCAGTGTATTTTTGTATCTTAACCCCTTCCGTGCTGATGACAGAACGGTTCCGTCATCAGCTACGGGTGAGCTGTGCTGATGACGGAACCGTTCCGTCATGACTCCGCCCGCGCAAGGCGGAGTCAGCACAGGCGGAAAATACGCCCCGCACGGAAGGGGTTAAGCTTTCCTAAATTAGCAAAAAGTGGGTAATAAAATTCAAAGTTGTTACAAACATAGGCCTCCAAAATATCTCTTGTCTAGGGGCCCCAAATTCTTAAAATTATACTGTGTGATGCTTTACATTTAGTTTACAGCCCAGCAAGATGGCTACGTTTTGATCTCCTTAGAGTCGCACATGCTATTGACTGGGAAGTCAAGGTAGCATACAAACCCATACTGTAAAAGAAATATCCACTATCAAAACCACTGTAGCCCTTTGTCAGACAATAAAACCAAACTCTTTCTTAACCAATTCCATCCATGGTAGCAGTTAACACTGAGATTACCTGAGGGGTGATCATTAAAGTTTAAAATGGTTCCAGATTTTGATGCTTGAATTGACAGAGAGGAGACAAATGCTCTAGTGTTGGTCAGTCATCAGGATGCCCTCAAGTGAATACTGTACTTTTTGAGTTTTGTTCTGATCGGACTGGTTTATTTAATGTCTTTCCTGATTACCCTGACCAAGGTCATCCTTACAGAAGCAACTGAACCTCTTTGTATATTGGGAGCCCTAACCAGAACATTCTGGAAGTGTAAACCGAAAAAGCCAGGAATCACACAGCTGTATTTGTCCAGAAATCTGGTGCTCAATTGGTTGGTGGCATTTATGTCCCTTAGACAGTACCCAGAGGAGTCACACCCTTACAGCAGCACGGTTTCCCCATCTCACTAATATCACATTTGAGGAACACTTCTGGGTGTTGCAATGACATTTATTTTGGAATGCTCCAAAAACTTATATTGTAAGGCACTTGAGTGTTTTGCTGCACAGTCATCTAACAAGGGTATAAAATGTCTTTCACATATTTTCTAAAGCTCTAATAAGCAAATAAATAAATAAATACCGCCTGTTGAACTGATCTTCACAAGTATCAATCCTTCACTAGAACCCAGTTTATCTGCTACAGCACTGATCACTTCCTTCACAGATGAAGACACTTGCACACGAATCGTAGTGTAGGTATGGTCAATGCAGTAAACCTTAAAGAGAACTATTCAAAGAAGAATTAAGACAATGATTACACATGACAATACTATTGCACACACTTCAAATAATGATTCATATACTTTACAAAACTATTTCTTTAGTCTATGCAGAGAAATCTAAAAACAAGGAACTAGCCACTACAACTTTTCAAGTTTATAATATTAAGAGCCACAAAAAACTGAATTTACATTTAGAAATCTTGGATTCGGATTTTAAGACATGTTCCAAAATAACTTTTTCACGTTTATATTATTGAGAGCCACAAAAAAACTGAATTTACATTTAGAAATTTTGGATTCAGATTTTAAAACATGTTCCAAAATAACACTTATTAGACTTAATGGATATAAGTCACCCCTAGGGTAGGCACTGGACAGCCCAGAAGGCAGGGTGAGGTGTATTTAAAAAGTTGGACATGTACTTTTTAGTTTTAGTTTTACAAGTTCTGGTACTGAAAAACTCTTAAATTCGTTGTTCAAAAGTGTAAGTTGTACCTCTCCCTTAGGAGAACATTGGAGTTACCTTATTACATATGATAAGCTGTAATTTCCATATAGGAACAGGTACCCAGTTCCTGTTTGGTGTCTTTGGAATTGTAATGAAAAATAATTTATTATGCTAAAGTTGGATTTTAAATTACAGTTAAAAAAATATGACACAGCTTAGGTGTGCCTGATGGGCCATAACTGGCAGGATGGGAGGGCGGAGCTGGGCACAGTGATTCTTACACTTGAATAGGCTGTGTCTTGCCACCACACAAAGGGTTGCATACCCCCTGTAGTTAGTCTGGAGCTGGGGGAGACAGGAAACCTGTGCACTTCAAAGAGAAATCTCTAGAAGCTTCTACCACTTTAAAGGAGGCACCTGTCATAAATATAACCTCAGACACTAACGCTTCAATACACTTCTGGATATGTGGAGACTCTGCCAGGAAGAAGGGCTACTGTGCTTCTAAAAGGACTGCCACTCTGCATGACTGCTGCACTGCTAGACTACTGAATTACTGGACTGTTTCCTTACTGGATTGCTGCCCTCCTGCCTGCGTCAGAGGGATTGGACCAGCACCTGAACCCAGGACTTCCAAAGTGACTCCAAGGGCTAGTCTGCTGGCCTCCTGTTCGGACACCTGAATCAGCACCCAGATGCTGCAGGAGCAGCCCCCTGACTTCCAGGTGGTGCTCCTCAGGTCCAGATCCTTGTGGTGTCAGTGGATTTGAATTGAAGTTTTGACTTCGTTATGACCCTGAATGTGACCAATGGCACCAAAACCTTGACGCTCGCACTGCCTGTCAATGCGAAGTTCCGTCAATTAGACACTTTGCGCTACAGAATTACTGCTCACAGGGAAAGCCATTGCGATCCTCTGGCTCAACCACCCACAACAAAAACAGGATCTTTGCGCTACAGCGATGACCTTCTGTAACACCCAGTCTGCTCTTCCTGTCACAAAGAAAACCCATCAATGATTCCCTGCTCCTCGCAGTCCCCTCTACCACAAACTGGACTTTTTACATTGGACTGAGCAGGTAAATTTTCAGCTGGACTAACCTGGTACCTGTATCCATCCCACACTTACATTGTGGTAGGCCTGTCGGGGGACTAACCTGGTCCCTGTATTGTGGTCATCTTGAACTTGTGACTTTCTCCTGGTCTCGCACAACCAGATAACAGCCAATGGCGCCTAGGGCTTTTTGGTGCTATTGTCACTTTAATGTTTAAAATTGCATCTCTTCGGTTCTACTCATTGGATTTTTCTAATGTCCTTCTTGATTTATTTGATTAAATACATTTTGCTCTATTTTTCTAGATTGGTTTTAGAATTTTTCTTGTATTGTTTTTTCACTATATTACTGTTTGAGGTGAGAAAAAATCTTCAACACATTGCCTCTAAGTTAAGCCTGATTGCTCTTTGTCATCCTACCAGTGGTTTGAGCACAGGTTATTTTGGGGTTTTCTGGTGCCTCGCCTTGACAAGGATTGTGGTTGCTACTTGAGTAGGGTTTCACCCCTCCCCCACCAGCAACCCAAATTATCACACTGTCCATTAATAATTTAGCAGAGCAGAATAACGCCTGGAAATCTACTCTGCTAAACTCGGAACCGAGTCCTCAGTGTAGGGTACATCTTTCAGGCACTACAGATTTGCCAAGGCACATGTTGAAAAGTATTGAGTGCTATTCATGTCTGCCAGGGAAACTATAGGTGTTAGTCTGAATTCAAGCCAAATTCTACATAGAAGTGTTGGTACGTCAGATGAAACAACTTGCACATGCACTTTTATAATTATAATGTCAAGTTCACAATTTTGACTTCTCAAAAAGACAACTGGCCCTACAATGTATACTGGAATAAGTATAGTTTTGTAAGCTGAAATACTTTCTCCTAAGTGCATCTACTAAGAGAGGCCATGAACCAAACAATTGACAATACCAAGACTTCCTTGCCAAACAGATGACAATTGGGATGATAAGTTTAGGTTATCATCTGTTAAAACTCCAAGATATGGGTATTTCCGAAACTGTTCATTTTTTGTGGTCATAAAACAAAAGGGAAGTGTTGTTTTAGTCAAAGACAATTTCCTTCTTTGGATTTTGATATATTGATGGTAAGGGCATTTATCTTTTAGAATTTATGCTGCTGATTCAAAAGTCTAGTAAGCCTATTGTATTTGAGACTGAGGATAAGATTGTCAGCATAAGCAAGGTGGGTAGATTTATTTTTCCTACAGTGTGAAGAAACATTTGTATTAAATAGCAAGGTAGAAAAACCTTGTGAACTGGAAGCCTTAATCTATACCCGTATTTTGGAGTGAAGATTTACTATGAACTACAGGAATGTAGAGATTATTCCATACCTTTGCAGTTTAAATCAAAGATGAGTCCTGTCAACACAGCCATAAACTGAGATATAATCTGTTTAAATCAAAAGGAGATTGGCTCGGTGCACCGCTTTTTTGTAAAAATTTTGTTAAATTATGGTTTGTATTTTTATAAGCGGTTGGGTGCTCCTGCAGGTAACGTGTCCGTCCATATACGCTTATGAAATACAGTGAAATTGTGCACACATCAATTAAGAATGCATCCCTGCCTTGGGCACACCTTTAGTTCTTCATATAAGACTCCATATAACACACGTTAATTGTTGCTTTGATTTTTTACTTTTTCAAAGTTGAAACATAATTCCATTCAATGTTTTTCCTTCATATTTAACAATCCATGTTTTTGTTGCTTAATACTTCTTCATAAAGTATTTAACCGCTCCGATCCATTTCGGGCTTCTTAGCCCTTTTTCAAGGAGCTCTAAAAACGCAAATAAAACAGTATTGCCCATCATTTCAGCATTCAAAGATATCACAAAAACAGTACAAGCATTTAGGTTACTTGCAGAAAATAGGAGGATGCATTCGCACGTTAACGCAAGGTAAGGGATATGCGGTTAAGTGCGCGATTCCGCACACATACATTTTCTTGAATATTTGTCCACAGTCATAGACTTTAATGGGCCATCAGAGTAAAACTTTATAATAAGACCCAATACCTAAAACTCCATTAGATGGTTATTATATGTCATTTAGGTTTAATTGAGTTTAGAGAGTTTTTTCCTGAATAAAACCGCACACTTTCTAAACAGCCTTTGTCTGGACGTTAGGTGTTCACAGCCTATCTGCTGTGCATTGCTGCTAGCTTCTTGTTTTCTTCATCACAGCTTCCAACGATTAAGCCTTGCATTCTGCCATTGCATGGAAGAGAAATACGACTGGAGCTTAGAAACCTATGTGCACATCCGTTAGAGAATTGTTTGTGCTGCTTGAAAGCACGTGCATCTGGGAAAGGAAACAAGGGAACCCTACTCACTTGGAGCCTGGGTGTAAATTTTTAAAGGAAACAATGGTTTCTGTGATATCTATGCACAAAAGCTATTGTTTCCTTTAAAAAAAATGAAAGCACGTGCATAGCACAGCTCTTTCACCTCTGTATGAACTGTGAAATTGCACCCGGTCATTATTCGTAAAATAGATGACATTTGGCATTAATGCTTACAATATTGAAATGCAATTCTACATTTTGTCCTCTCCTTATGTTTCAGCATTTTAGAGTGTCCAAAATCAAGGCAAATGAATTCTACAGTCTTTCACCTTGAGGTTTTGGCTTCTGAAGCAGACGAAAATTTCAGGCAAAAATCCAGGACCAAAATAAGAAATTATTGAGGAATAGGGAATTATTTTTTCTCTGGTTAATTACACATTACTTGATAGAACCTCGGGGTCCAACTCAGTGGCATAACACAAAAGAATGCCCCCGAAGAATCTGATGAGAGGCCCTCAGTCTCCCATATCTCTCAGATATGCTTTGGCCTCGAGCTGAGGGTCGAAGAGTTGGTACCCCCTGGAGGATTGGGGTCCTACCTGCGCTGCAGGGGCCTGTGCTACTCCCCTGGTCCAAATTGTAATGCCTGGAATTTCACCACCTCTGAGTAACCTGTAGCACCATTATTGCTAAATCTGGTGGTGGTGGGAAAATAAAGACACGTTTTCCAAATAATTTGGAATGAGGGACACAGTATTGATCCCTACTCTTTAAATGAATCTAAGACCAAACCAAAGACCTAGACCAAGTTTAAGAGATGTCATGCAAATGAAGGCTTATTAAATTGCATATCTTTAATCACAGTAACAGACATAATTCAAGTCCTCGTTTGGGGACTGTGGCAATAAATAGAGATTATTGTACCCAAATGATACTTAAAATGATTTTTAGAAAACTAACAGATAAATGTAGTTAGTGACTTTGAAAACGTGACTCGTTCTGAGTAACGTGGTAATGTTGCGAACTGGGTGCGAACTGTTTTGGCGCCGCATTTCAACAAATTGCGTCATTAGAGATGGGAACAGACCTTCACAGGCAAAGCAACTGAAAAAAAAACCAGATCTAATAGCGCTGTCCTCCAAGCACCCTTTCATTTTCTGTTTAAGATAATGTGCAGCAACTAAATGAGCGACACGTAGTTAAACAGAGAAAAAAGATTGTTTAGACGAGAGGGGCACTGCATATTTGTATGCAGTCATTAAACTAAATATGGAAATTGTAGCATCTGTTCAACACAGACACAAACACTCCTCAGCCGCTGGTGTATCTTGCTGGAAAAATAGATGAAAATAAAACAAGTAACATTATTTATCCCCAGACACTTTTTTTGTGTGAATCTTTCTCGCACAACTTAGCATTTTTGACCTACGTGTGAGTGGGCGGGGCTGGGGTGGCACAGAACTGAGAGTGGAAGTTCCCAAGTGCTTCTCAAGATCTTTCTGGAAGGCAGGCAGCGAAAGAACTGCTGGGAACGCTGTCCAGATATTTTTATCCTGTGACAAAACGAGTGAGCCATTCTTGGCAGGCCTCTGACACGCGGTTACTATTGCGTTGAGGTCCTGCCAAGTTGTGCGTTGTTTTTCTTGCCTGGCT
This sequence comes from Lissotriton vulgaris, assembly GCF_964263255.1. Taxonomy (NCBI): domain Eukaryota; kingdom Metazoa; phylum Chordata; class Amphibia; order Caudata; family Salamandridae; genus Lissotriton; species Lissotriton vulgaris. The sequence goes on along the minus strand of NC_141687.1, from coordinate 783,960,105 downwards.
AAAATATAAAACGTAATTTGTCCTTAGGATAATATACTTAATATACGACTAATAACATCTGATGATCTAATTACTTGGTTTTTGCTGCAGAAGGAAATGTTGTCACGGTGGAAGACACCAAGAACACTAAACCAACTCTCGGTATATTATGGAGCAGAAAATGTACATATTTATCTGTTTCTTTTGTTGATCAATATGTAAGGAACTGGAAGATAAACACGATTTCTTTCAACGAAAAAAACGGCGATAGCTTTTTGCTGACAAAAACACCAAGAAAAATCACTGTAAGTATAGCAGCGTTGCTACATAGAATAAGAGATGAATCAAAAAAACCGTAGCTGGGCTGGGTGAGTTTATTAAGTGTTGCCTCTGAGACAGCTTTAGTTGCATTGCCAGACTATTGTTTTCCCAAAATATTGATATGTAATTTATGTACCTAGTGAGGCTTTTGGTCAGAAGGCTAAAACTGTCATTCAAATGTTGCTTCTGCTCACCACAGCATGACTGGGGATCAGACCCAGGACGGTTTTACTGCTGGTGACTGTCAGAGCAGGAATCTTAAGAATCTTAGTTGACCCCCCCCCCCCAAAACTCCTTCTCCATACATTCTTTTCCTACCATGCTGCACCAGTGCACCTCATATCTCCACAGTCCCCCTCTAACACGTGTTCATTTGTTTTATTGTGCTATCATACCAGTGTAGCGTGTCAGAGCACTCTGCTTCACACACACTTTATACTGAGCCAATAAATCATATGTGTTTAAATCTGTCTATAGTAAATGTTAAATAAGACAATGATGTAATTATAAGGTGCAGGAGTCACATGTCATTGATACTAGTAGGCAGTATATTTTGAGTGTTTGGTCTGGAGAAGCACAAACTCAGGATTTACAACGTACCACAGTGGTTGGCTTTACTAATAAGAAAGTATTCCTATCAATAGGAATACTTTGTACAAACATTAAGCTAACGAAAGATGCAGGGAAAAAAACAGAACATTCTAATCTACACCATGCAGTTTGTATGCAGCTTTTTGATGACAGTTCATAGCTCAATGTGCTATATTAGGGTTGCATCATATGAGCTGCAAGTAACAAAAAGATCTCTGAGACAAATGCAGTAACCTACTGAGCGAGCTACATAAAATACAGTTCTGGTATCTGCATGGTACATATTACCACCAGGTCCCTCCTGTCTCGTCCCATTCATTACAAAGTGAGATATAGCTATCTCTCAGACAGAAAAAAGAACGAAAGGAGTACTGGAACCTCTACTCCAGCCCCTCCTACAGACAGTATCTAAGTGGTACTTACCCAGCATTCCTTCTGTTCTTTTTTTTGTCTCCCGACAGAAGGGGACGAGGATTGAGGCTGCTCCTGCACAGCTGGAGTGGTGGTTTTGGTGTCGGTGGATTGTCATCATAGCAGAGTGGAAATGATGGCAGGCGGTTTGCATGTCTTCCTGCCTGCCAGGCTTGCAGGGAGACGTGTGGAGGGTAAGTCGCAGATCGTCTCTGGCCAGACTTACAGGTGACACTACATAGTGCGCCTCATCCTGGCTGCTAGGGGACGAACATCCAGACGGTTAGAGAAAGGGCCAAGGGATCTCGATATTGGGTGCGCTTGCGGGGTGAGACATGGCGATACAGAGCATGCACGCTGGGAGTGGAGTGCACACGTATGTCTGCTGTGATCTTCCTCTTTTGCTGGTTGATGGAGGTTCAAGACACCTACAAATGCCGGACCCGGGTGAGTACCGGAAAGCGGTTGACATTACCTATGAGTGGCACATCTACTGTGGTGTGGGGGAGTAAATTGCGTTATTGTTGTTTTTGGTGAAAAGCAATCAAGAAAGAGGAAGCATGCAGAGATGTCTTTCTCTGCTCCCTCAGCCTCTTCACATTCCCCTAATCAGACAAAGCGCTTCAGGGAGGATGTGGATGCCAGAATTAGACGTTTAATTAGGGAAATGTTATAGGAGATGGGTGAAGGTGGTAAACCTAACAAATCCTTCCCAGTACAATCATCTCATTATTTAGAGGAGTCTGTGCCTTGATGAGCATAAGGGAAAATATATTGGTCGGGACATGTTGCCTGATTTGCTTAAACATATGAAGGCGAACATGGAGTTTACAGACGATGAGACCACGGGCAATTCTACTAGGTCACTCCTGAGCCAGTTTCAAAGTTCTCTCACTATTGATGTTCCAGTTCATCCATACATTCATGAAGTACTGAAAAGGGAGTGGAAAGATCCTGGCAAGATCATACTGCCTAGGCTAAGGCCTAGATGTCCCTGCAAGATATGGAGAAAAAAAGGTGCTAGACTCAATTCCCATTGATTTCTTTGTGGCCAATCTGGTGGGGAGGACATCCATGGCGGAGGCTGCTGTGGTCAAGAATACCATGGATGAAAAGGTGGATGCCTCCCGCCGGAAAGCGTATTCGTGCTCCCACCTCGCAATCAGAGTTGGCATTTATTGTTCTTATGTGGCTCAATCCCCTGATTTCCTTGTATCAGTGCTTGCCTGACATCTCGGATTGTTCTGGGTTGTTGGAACATATCGAGCACCAGGTGGAATATTTCTTGGATGTATCCCTTGATGTGGTGAGAGCGTTTGCGCTGTCAGATGGGGCTTGTGTGGCTGCCTGCCGCAATTTGGTTTTGAAAGATTGGTGGACAGATTCAGCACTGAAAGCTTACGCCCTGAGATTGCCTTTCCAGGGAAATATGGTGTTGGGGCAGAATTGGAGGATAAACTCCAGAAACTTTTCAGTTTGAATAATTTTGATTGATTTTGTGGAATAACAACATTACAACTTGAACTGCCTATTTCCAGTGGGCGGTGGGTATTCTTTTAAGTGCATATTCAGGAGGTAGATATAAAATAAAGAACGTGAAAGTACAGAAATTTAGAACAATATTGTTAAATGCAAATTAAAATGTGAAAGGAGGGGAGGAAAGGGAGAAGGGGTGGGGGAGAGTGAGTTTCTCTCTCCTGAAGCGATGTTGTTGCTTGGAAGTGGGTGCGGCCTGGTGTTGCATGTTAGATTTGGTGGGTATTAAGCGTAGAGCTCGTAGGTACTTGGTGCATATCAATTCGCAGAACTCATCGGCTAGGTACGCCATGCACGGTATGCACTGCTGCCACATTTTGTCAATCATGGTAGTTGCTGAGTAGCCAATGCCGTGAGTTTCTCCATCCCCAGGATCAGGGCCGGACTGGGAACAGAAACCGGCCCTGGCAAACTGCTCAGCTGGCCCTCCCTGGGGTGAGGGGGAGTGCAGCCGAGCAGTTTGCAACGGCCGGTTTCGACCGATTTTGTTACAGGGGGCCGATATTGCCGATCCCAGTAACAAAAACGGCCCCCAGGGGCTTAAAACTGGCCCCACCCTAGGGGCTTACCGGGGAAACGCCCAGTGCCCGCAATGGCCAGTCCGGCCCTGCCCAGGATATCCCAAACTTTGTGCAGCCAATCCTGATGGGAAGGGATCCTATCAGTCCCCCACCGGACCAGTAGGAGGTATTTCCTTTTTTTTTTTAAACATATTTATTAGCAGTTTTGTAATTAACATTAATTGGTACAGTACAGCAATATTCCGTGGAGCAGATATGGCGTGACATCTTATTATACATACATTGCATATTTGACCCTTCTCACGATAAATGTGTTTCGGTTTTTATACACATCAATAACAGGGAATTATATTACATATCACAGTTTCTTCTTTTGGGTCCATTATTCACTGACATCTGATAATGATTCCTCTGGCGGGGCCTCACAGATATTGTTGCAAAATGCATTCCAGCCGCCCCATATCCGAGTCCATTTTTTTGGGACAACCCCTGCGAATATATACTGATTTCTCTATTATCATTACATTGTCCATGTTGTAACACCATTGCTGATGGTTCTGAGCCTGTCGTGCCCCCCACTGCTGAGCTATATTACGCTTTGCTAGTATCATACCCTGTGTCACCCAGTTCTGGGTCATGTGTTTGAGATCTGTGGGCTCCCAAATGTTGAGCAGAGACCTCTTTGGTTGCGGCAGAACCCCAACACCCGTGACCAGTGATATTGTCTGCATTATCGCCGCCCAGTAAAATGTGATATTTGGGCATTGCCAAATCGTATGAAAGAATGAGCCTGACGAACCACAGAGTCTCAGGCAGTCCTGTGTGTCCGCCCTACATATTTTGTGTAAAAGTGTTTGCGTGTAGTAGGTGTGGTGTAGAATTTTCAAAAGTAAAGTAGGAGTTGTTCTGTTGCCCCCAACCTGAGAGTAATAGCTTTGCCCCTGGGGGATTTCAATGGATAAGTGAGCGGGTTAGGAAGGACTAGCAGTGTAAAAGTGGGGAGTCTGGGTATGTCTGTGTCAAACATGGTGTCAACAGCTTTCAGTACTTCCGACCAGTATAGACCAATCTTGGGGCACTGCCACAGGAGGTGGGTAAGTGTACCCCTTTGTCCGCAATCTAGGGGATGCACCCTAGAATCCCAGGTAGCTACTCTTGCTGGCGTTAGGTACCAATAATGGGCTATTTTGAGAAGCATTTCCTTACTAGTTGAGTTGAGGGCGGATGTACGTGCTCAATGGAGGATGTCACTCCATTCTCTGTTGGAAAATGAGTAGTCGCATTCTTTCTCCCATCTGGCCCTGGCAGGGGAATGTAAGGGATGCACAGGTTGAGTAAAAAATGCATAGATATCTGACAGCAGTTTCTTGTCGGAGCTCCGCGTGACAAGCCACTTCTTAAAAGATATTTTCAAAAACACAAGGGAACCTGAAAGGTAGATAAGGACCTTGGGTAATAGTTTAGTATTAGAACAATGGTCCTTAAAAAGAACAGTATGGTCATCAGGATAAATATAGACTCCAATCAGAGCTATATTAAGAGTGTCCAGCCGGACAGTCAATTTAATCATTCAAATATTTCAAAACCAAAAGTATAAACACATCAATATAGTGGGACACAATCCTGCATCCTACATAAACTCATGACAAGTACACTTTAGGATGGGAACATATCAGGCAAGAAATATTGAACACAATTTCTAACAAGCTTGAGGAAACAGTAAAAACACTTTTTTTTATCAGATTCGATTAGTATGCAAACTGTTTACATTAGTCAACGACGTTTCGATCCTATTTAAAAAAAAAGTAGGATCATCATCAGGACAGTAAGGGAACAAGCCTGAATAATTAGAGATTGCCTGAGGATGAATAACCTGGCGTTTAAACTGTGAAAATAGCAAGTTCCAAGGCAGCAAGTGGCGATGCACGTTATGTTGTTTGATCCATGGCTCAATGGCAGGGATAATGGTAGCAGCGGTCTGCCTGCATGTGGTAGAATCCACTGTCTAGTGACCCAGTGCGCTACAGCCAAGTATTGCCATTTCACTGAGTTCGGAAGTGGGTAATAGGGCTGTAGTGTGGCGAAATCCTTAAGATCCCCAGTGTTGAACTAGTCCCCCACCCGTATACAGTTAGCTTCCTGCCACGCTTAGTAACTCGCACCATCCATCGCCGGGGGAAAGTCTGGGTTACCTATTAAGGGGGGTCTGCAGGGATAACGGAGTGGAAAGATTATGTTTCCGCTGCACCCTGTCCCAAACCTCCACTGTTGTTCGTGTGACTGGTGAGACGTAAACACTCGGGGGCCTGTGCAGTTTAGGCAACCAAGGCACCTTCCAAATGTGTACCCAGATATAGCCTGGTCCATAAAGCAACAATGCTTTTGGGTAAGGGTGCGGGAACATTCCACCATGTAGCGCAATTGGGCAGCCTGATAATACTTGCACATCTTTTGGACCCCCAGACTGCCCTCTGCCATCGCAAGGTAAGTCTGTGTTCTGGACATTCTCGCTTTTTTACTTTCCCATTTGAAATCTCAAATTAAAGCCTATAACTTATCTAGAACCTGTGTCTGAGGTTGTAACCGTAAGATTTGCATCACATAAAGCAGTTTAGGGAGCTGCGTAATTTTGACAGCAGTCAGGCGCCCCAGCCAGAAGAGGTTCTGGGACTTCCATTGGCTGAGAGCAGTCCGCTTCAGCATAAGTAGATTTCTGTAGTTGTAGTCTGCAGTGGCCTCAATTGTGGGGGAAGATCTGTAGGCACAGGTATGGACCCAAGTTTTCTGCCCACTGAAATGGGAATTGTTCGCATGTGTGCGCTCAGGCTCTTGCAGTATCAGACCCAGAACCATGTATTTTTGTGGGTTAATTTTAAAACCCAACGCGAGCCTGAACTCCAGGATTTCTGCCATGGCCGCCGTCAGGGAGGTGGAATGGTTTGTGAGGGTCAAAAGCACGTCATCGGCATACAGCATGATCTTATGCTCCCTCCCTCCCATCTGGATTCCGGTCACCCCTGTGTTGGCCCGTATGCATTCAGCCAGCGTCTCCATATAGAGTGCAAAAAGGAGGGGGGACAAGGGGCAATCCTGCCTGGTTCCAAGTTCTATGGGAAAGGTGGAGGACTGTAAGCCTGTATACAAATGTCAGCCTAGGGAGCTGCATAGCAGGCTCGTATCCACCCACATAGTCGGGGGCCAACTCCCACCCGCTCAAGCACCCGGTAAAGGTAAGGCCAATGTACTCGGTCGAACGTTTTCTCTATTGTAAACACAAGGGCCAGTATCTGAGATCGTTGAGTTTTGTCCAGGAGGTGACATAGTCTTTTCGTGCTATCACTGCACCCACACTCTGGGATAAAACCTACTTGATCTGGGTCCAGTATTCCCTGAACATTTGGCCCAATCTCTGTGCCAACACACTAGTAAAAAAAAATTGTGTTTCAACAAGGATATTGGGTGATAAGAGGCGCAACTTTTGGGGTCCTTTCCAGGTTTGGGAATTACCGTGATAGTGGTGCTACACATGGAGGCTGGAAGTGTTCCCTGCTGTCTATGGAGTTATATAGGTGTGTGAGTGTCGGGCCAGGTGAGATGAAAATCTTTATAAAACTCCCCGCAATAGCCATCAGGGCCAGGTGCCTTCTGCCGCTGCAACCTATGTATTGCTGTGAGGACCTCCTGAACCGTAATGTCTTTCTCTAGGGCACTGTATATAGGTACCTCTACCTCGGGCGGGTACACCCTGGACAGTTAAGCCTCAACATCCAGATCCCGTAACAGCTTAACTGAGTAGAGCGCTCTATAAAATGCCCCAAACATGTGTGTAATACCCTCGTCCATGTCTGAAATAGAGTCATCAGCTCCTCGGATTTCGGATACCCACCTGTCAACTACCACCGCTCTAAGGCGAAGCGCCTGCCTGCGACCTGACTTGTAACCTCCAGCATAATACTTTTGACGCAGCCGGAGTATGTCATACTCCGCTCTTTCCGTGTCTATCGCCAGCAACTGTTTACAAGCTGTGATCAGTTGTCGTCTGACCATCACGGCTACCAAACGAGCATGTGCTGCTTCTAATTCTTTGATCTGGCCCTCCAGCTGGGTTCGCTTGTCTCGCCGTTCCCTATTGTATTTAGTTGAGGCGCCTAAGAAGTGACCAGGTAAAACCACTTTTAGTGTCTCCCAAATTGTAGCTATAGCCATCTCAGCAGTGTCATTGTGTTTCATGAAGGTGGACAGTGCCATGAGAGTGGACAGGCGCACCTACTCGTATGTGAGGAGTTTTGCGTTGAGGCGCCAGCGATGGGGAAACTGGTGTTCGCGGTGCTAAGTTGAATCGAAGGCTAATGGTGGAATGGTCTGAGAGGGCAGTGGCTCCGACATCTGCGGTTGTGGTGGCCCTAGTTACCCCTGGTGTGGTAAGAAAATAGTCGATTTGTGTGTATGTTTGGTGCGATGCGGAGAAGAAAGTGTACTCAACCTCTGTAGGATGCATGTGATGCCAAATGTCGGTGAGGCCTGCGTCTGCCAGCCAATCCTTGGTGCCCGGAGTGAGTCCCCCAGTCTCAGACAGCCCAGGGCGTCCTTGATAAACAGCTCCTGTTTGTCATTAGGGGCATAGATAGTGGCTATTGTGTACCTGGTACCCCGGATCCATATGTGCAGGGCCAACATGCGGCCCGGGACATCCGCGAAGACACCCTCCACCCTCCCTGCAAAATGGGTGGCGAGCAGGATGGCCACTCCAGCCTTCTTGCCAGTACCGGAAGAAAGATATTGCTGATCAAACCAGCAGGAGCACATCCTCCGTCAGTCCTGCTAGACCAAATGGGTCTCCTGCAACATTCATATGTCACACTTAGTGTCTTTAAGAAATTACAGTACCGCTAACCGCTTCGCTGGGGAATTGAGGTCCCAAACCTTAAAGCTAATTATAGACACCATTTCTCACGTCATCACTTCCCATTTCCCGCCCATCCAAATACCTCACCACCCCGCATCCCCGCACAAAAGAAGGCAGGGGTAGACATCATAGAGAGAGGGGAAGAAAGAAATAAAGGTAAAATACAAAACAGAGCACAACATAAACTGTGAATCCAACAATATCTCCCACCCGGGAGCCAAACTGGTCACTAATTTGGGGTCCATGTCGCTGTTGGGTCAGTGCAATAGGTTGGAAAAAGTGGACCCAGGAGACTCCGCCGGCAGATGTATCGTTAGGATGTTGGGCACAGGCTGCAGCCAGGACCAATTTCTCGCGGGCCGAGGAGCCACAGCCACCCAACGAGAAGTAAGTACTAATATACTCAGTCTGTCATTGGTCACTGGCTGTGAGCCAGCTGCGCCTTCTGTAGGTGCTGGTGAAGTCATGCGTGTTCCTCCCGCCTTTCGGCTTTTGTCAGTTTATTTAGCTTCTTCGGCCCCATCTGGACGAGCGCCACACTCGACGACCCTCATATGATGGCTCGCGGGTCATCGACGCGGAGGGGGAGGCCTGCCCCAGGTCCGGCATCTCCGGTATGGCGCGCGGGCATCTGTGAGTGCGGACTGACCAGACTTCCCCCCTTCCATGTAAACTGCAGGCGGAAAGGGTGGCCCCACTTACAGCGGATTTCCTGGACTCGGAGGAACTCAGTTAGCGGCTTCAGGGCCCTTCGACGTTGCAACGTTGTTGGAGATAGGTCCTGGTAAAGCCCGATCTTATATCCTTCAAAGTTGATGGTTCTCAAATCTCTAAACGCAGACATTATGGTTTCCTTCTGGTTATAGTATTGTAGACATGTGAGTATGTCCTGAGGTTGGCCCGGGGTGGTCGCCGGCCTCCCTGCGCGATGAGTCCGGTCCAGCATTATTACTTGATCCTGTAATGCGGGAGCTTCATGCTTAAATAGCCAGATCACAAAAGCCTCCAGATCTCCCGAGATGGCCTGGGCCGGCATGCCCTTAATTCGTATATTGGAGCGTCGAAAATGGTTCTCTAATTCCTCGATCTGGTTCCGCAGTTTTGTGTTCTGGTCACGTAGCTCCACGAGGTCCCAGAGATGATCCTCCAACTCCTCCTCGCGGGCATCATGGTTCTGTTCCACCGCAGTGGCGTAGGAAGAGGGGTGCGTGGGTGCGGGCCGCCCCGGGTGTCATCACTGAGGGGGGGTGACAAAATGGCAAAAATATGTGTTTCAAACACATATTGTTGCCATTTTGTCAAGCTGGGGGTGACAAGACATTTTCCGCACTGGATACTACCTAACCTTGCTACGCCACTGTTCCACCGAGTCCAGCCTATGGTCGAGGGTGGCAACATCTTGTCTAAGACCCTTGATGTCTGTGGCTATGTTGCACTTAAGTTCTGCGAAGTCCTCACAAAGGGTGCCAAACTAAACAAGCGCTCCATGAAGGCCTGCATCAATGGGGACTCCTCTCCCTCCCTGTCCCAGCCACCGGCTTGTCCATGTGATTCCCTTCATCCTCTGTGTCCCGCAAGACATCTGTCTTTTTCGTGTTTGAACAGGCAAAAATGTCCTTCACTGAGCGCTCTTTTTCCTGTTCTTGGTGTGTGAAGATCTCTGAACTGAAGTGGTGCCCCCTCTATGAGTCAGCTGGCCTCCACTTCTGTGTGGTTATCTCCCACAGTTTCCCCCAGGCAGTCTTTTTGTGAGACGGAGCAGCGCCAAGGCTTCAAGGCTACTTAGCCCGAGACACTGCTTCCAGCCTCAGGGCGCCAGCGGGAGGAGGCGAGCTGGATCACCAAACATGTGCTGCAGAAGGCCGCAACTCAGGGCCCTCGCCTCTAGCTCCAATATTATAGTCCACGGAGGAGTGCTGAGTCTATTCAGGCCCCAAGTGTAGTAACAATCGCCTGCAGGATAATAGCTAGGGCCCGGTGGCTCGCAAATGTGGTTTTCCGCACACTGCAATGGAAGGCGCCACTCACTCCAAGCAGGCCTTTCTCAGTCCTACCCGACTCTTCAAGGCTCAAGGTCTCCTGTCCCCGGTTGGTGACAATATTCCTCCCCCCAAGGGGGAATCAAGAAAGAGCAGGGGCCCGGTCGTGGAAGTCGCACCAATTGCTGCACCAAGCCTTAAGAGGGGGAGGGGGGCCGAGAGCCGCACATTGAATCAAGGCGGGCCGGTCCGCAGTCACGGGCTGCAGTAGGCCCAGTGTCTGTGCCCTCGCCTCAAGGCCCGGATCCAGCAATTGGCGTAGCTCCCGCGGGCCTCGCAGCCCCAGGTGGTCCGGAGCACTCAGTCCGGCAGAACAGCTTTGCCCCAGGCCCTCCTCATGCCCCCGGGTATGACCCGGCCACAGAGTAGTCAGGCAGATGGAGGACAGGGGGGAGTGGGCCTGGCTCCTCATACGTGGTTCAGCTCAGCCGGCAGCTTCCCCGCCCCGCACTCGGGAGTTGCACTCACCGCCTATAATGACCTCCGAGGGGGGAGGCTGGCGCTGTCCTGCTAAGCCACTGAGTCACAGCTCGCAGGTCCATGGGTCAGACGCTGCACGCCTCCTTGCAAACAACGTCAGGTCTGGGCCCAGGGCACCCCACAAGCCACACCCGCTCTGATCACCGGGGCTGTTTCTCCCCCATTCCGCCGTTGCAGCAGTTCCCCGGTGTCCCCTAAGTCATCAGTCGCCTTCAGGGAGTCTCCTGCGCCATAGCTGGACGCCAGGGCCCAGCGGAAGGTCGATTTGGGTCCTGCAGGTCGGCGGAGCTCCGAGTTGCACGTTTTACACTTTGTCCATCCTGGACCCACCCCCTCAAGAAACTTTTCAAGGAGAAGAAACATGTGCCTTCCCTTAAACAGGCCACATCTGGTAAGCAGCAATTGAAGCCCAAGTATCCCTTTCGTCAGCCTTCTTGGCTGTAGTTTCCCTGTTTCCAATATAGATTTCTGTCTGGCAGCGGTAGGGACAGGAAAGCCAAGTGAATCCCTCCAAAGTTTCGTTCCTGACTATATGGTGGTAGGTCAGAGGACGAATCCAGCACTCTCTTTAGGCCTGGGAGAAGTCTACTTCAGATGTCTGGGTGTTGGATAAAGGTAGGTGGTTTTACTCCATAATTTTTCTGGTGGCAAAGGCAACAGGAAGCTTACGGCTGGTTTTGATTTTAAGGCACTGAACAAGTTTGTCCTACACCTGCACTCCCAGACAGGGACCTTACAGAGGGTGATCCCTTTGTTTCTCAGGGATCATCTGATGTGCACCCTGGACCTGCAGGATGCATACTACCATGTTCCAATTCACCCTCACTGCCAGCAGTTTCTGAGGTTCTGCATACATGGACTCATTTTCAGTTTAGTATCCTGCCCTTCGACCTGAAGTCAGCCCAGAGGGTGCTTAGCAAGGTGGTGGCCCCATCCGTTGCTTCTATCCATCTTCATGGCATTCATCTGTACCCCTATTTGGACAATTGGCTGCTCCATGCTCTATCAAAGGGACAGCTTCTTCACGATCTGCAGGTGGTGTGTGCGGCACTCAAGACTTATGGGTTCCTGATGAACCAGGGAAAGTGTCAGCTGGTACCATCACAGGATATGACATTTATTGGGGCCTGGTTTTGCACCGCCCGGAACAGGGTCTTTATGCCAGTTCCTAGGGCTATTGGTCTTATGTCATTGCCAGGGAAGATATCGGGGGTGACTTCTTTTCAGGCCTGGCTGTTGTTACGGCTACAGGATCTCATGGCAGGTGCAGTATTCATGGTTCCTTGGGCCCGCTTTCATCTAGGGTCTCTGTGGGTCCACCTGCTTTCACTTTGTGATCCCTGCTTTTGGGTCCCCGACCAACTGTTTCTAGTAACTTCAGCCATCATTCTGGATATGTGCTGGTGGACGGTGGAGGACAATCTTTCCAAGACATTTCATTGCAACCCGATCCTCCTCAAGAGCTGACTACGGATGCCAGTGCATTTGGGTAGGACGCCACTCTGGGTGACAGTTCTCTGCAAGCTCGTTGGTCTCTACAGGGGGGGAGGCATTCTTCCAATTGGAGGTAACTGATGGCAGTCTACAGGGCAGTGATGGGGTTCCGCCGTCTTCCGGTGGGTCGCACTTTTGCGGTACGATCAGACAACCAGTTGACTGTGGCATATCTGAACCATCAAAGGGGAATTTGTTCCAAATCTCTGAATGCAGTGGCAGTTCCCTTGTTTTGCTGCGCGAAGGGGTATCTTCAGTCTCTGGTGGTAGTTCACATCAGGGGGGTGGACAATAGGGTGGTGGATGCCCTCAGTCAGTTCATTCCACCCTCTCAGGAAATGTCTCTCACATGGGAGGTCTTTCTTCAAGTGTGCGGGAAGAATGGTGTTCCTTGCCTGCACCAATTTGCTTCCCAGCTACATGCTCAGGTGCCCAGGTTTTGTGCGCGCAGTCAGCAGGAGGGAGTCTGGGGATGGATGTTTAGACCGTTCCTTGGCCATCCCAGCTGTTGTATGCCTTTCCGCCAATTCCTCTGATTCTAAGTTTCTGGCTCGTCTGCTGGGCAAATCCAGAGTGGTTGTGTTGGTGGTTCCATTTTGGTCTCATCGGTCTTAGTTTCCTACTCTTAAGCTCCTAGCTGTTCAGGGTCCCTGATTGATTCCCTGCTTCCAGTCTCCCCTGCAGTCAGCTCCTTTCTTACCTCTTCCGAGGCTGTGTCTGTCGGTGTGGATGTTGAGAGGGGGGCTGCAGTACAAGAGAATCCCTCTGCACTTAGCAGTAGGCATTCAGCAATCACATAGGCCTTCTATTCTCAAGCTCTATGAGGGTGATTGGGGGAATTTTCAGCGTTGATGTGGGCCTCTTCAGTTGTCTCCCCTGGAATGTTTCTTAACAGCTGTTTTGCAGTTTCTTTGGGATGAGAAACTGAGAAACTGTTGGCTGTGTCTACTTTATAGGCCCAGTGGCTGCTATTAAGGAAGTTAGGTCCCCTTGTGGGAATTTGACAGATGTGGATGATTTGGTGATGAAATTGTTGAGGGTTTTTTTCTCTTTTTTGCCCTATGGTAAAATATCTGTTCCCGTTATGGAACTTGTCTCTGGTATCACATTCTCTGGTTACGGCTCCCTTTGAGCCTCTGGAATTGGTGGACATTAGGTTTGTAACATTTAAGGTTTTCTTTGGTGGCAATCACTTTGGTCTGGTGTCTTGGTAAATTGGGGGCTCTGATGGCCAGAGAACCCTTCCTATCTTTTTCGGAGGGTGGGGTTGTGCTATGTTTAGATTCTTCTATTATGCCCAACGTGGCTTCTCAACTCCATTGGTCTCAGGAGGTGATTTTGCCTACTTTGGGGGCTGGTTCAGAGTTTGCAGAAGTGATTCTGTGGTCCTTGTTGGATGTAAAACAGGCCTTTATGGTCTAAATGGTATGCAGGAGTTCATTCAGAAAGTCTAACTCCTTGTTTATTTTTTGGGGGTTTTTCTCTCTCGGTGAGAAGGCTTCTTCTTTGTTCATTAGTCGGTGGATTAAGCAGGATATTGAGCTGGCTTACTCCCTGTTTGGGTTTCTACCTCCTTGGTGCAAGGTCACTCTACTTGGGGGTGTGTGGCTTCCTGGGTTGAGTTATGGGCAGCAGTTGCATTTTAATCTTGTGTTATTTCTAAACACGCTGCTCACCCAGGTCAGCGCCAGATGCAGCTTTAAGGATCGCACCACCTTAGAGCCTGCCCTGATCAGACCACTTTGTCCATTCCACCACTGACTGCACAGAGTCTCTACATATTGTTTACATACACTAAAAAATTTTCCTTTCTCTGCAGTGGCACATCTGGAACCAAGTATGTTTTGTTTTATTTTTCTACATTAACATTACATTTATTTTGCCTGCATTTGAGGTGCTCAGTTAAATGATAATTCGTTTTTGGTCTCCTTTTCAACATTGCAGTTGTAAAGTGCTTAAGTGACCTTGAAACTTTTAGCAACCAACAATTTGAATGCTTAGTTAAGTGGTGAACGTATTCTCGCCTAGTTTATAAACAATAATATATGCAAGCCACAGCTGAAAGGCTTACTAGTTTAAAAAAAAACATCACGGATAAAAAGCCACGCAAGTAAATATTTTTTTAATTTTACAAACGTTATAATGAGCAAACGGCAGTCTTATTTAGGTGGCTGAATGTTTTTTTTTTTTTAGTCAAAGGGAGTAGGACATTCATAAAGAACAAGTCCAGCATTAAGGAGCAAAATCCTTGTACTGGCTTTGAGAACAGATGACGTTGTATATCCTGTGAAAATCTCTGCCACATTGAGAAGAAAATGTTGATAACAATATTAAGAGTTGCCTGCTCTTGTGATGTTTTTAAGCATTTGAAAAATAACCATCACTTGACAGGGGAAATAGAAAAGAGCATTACTAATAAGAAATTACTCCAAAAAAAGGGCAGGAGGAATAAGGGGCCAGATGTTACGACCGTTTTTAGTGGTCGCAAATGGGAAATCGGCCTGTTTACAACTGCAAAAAAAGGTCCTGGCATGTACAAACTCTATTTTGCGAGTCGGTAACTCACAAATTAGCGTTTGTGACTCTCGCTATTAGGAAGCGGAAGCCCTTCCTTATAGAGAGTCACTATGTACAAATGTTCTGCAATCGCATTTGCGGCTGCAAAACACTCGCAGTTTACCACCTCCTTCAAGTAGGTGGTAAGCCACTCGCAAACGGCAAGGGGTCCTCAGGGGACCACGTCCCCTTTGTGAATGGATGCGAAAATATTTTTTAAGAGCAGGCAGTTGTCCCAGGGACCACTGCCTGCCCTTACAAAATGAAACTGAAATATTTAATTTTTCTTTTTTAAATGCATTCTGTTTTCCTGTAAGGTAAATGGGCTGAATTAAAAAAAAACCTGCTTTATTTAAAAAAGCAGTCACAGACATGGTGGTTTGCTGACCCCAGCAGGCCACCATCCATGGGAGTGCTAGCCATTCCTAATGGGGTCGCAAATTGCACCTGCCTCATGAATATTAATGAGGCATGCAATTAGCGACCCCATTAGGAATCACAAACAATGTGTGATAAACTGTAGTAAATTCCAATTTGCGACTCGCAAATTGCAACTCACAAACTGACTCAATTTGCGACTCGTAAATTGGAAGGGTCGTACACCTGGGCCAAGGTGTCGAAGCGCAAAAGAGAATCCAACAATAAAATACAGAGTGATGCTTGTGCAGAGAAGAGGGTGTTGGGGAAAGCAGCAAAGGCCAAAAAGAAGTAAAAAGAAATCCTGGGCGTAGGTGACTGGGAAGGGAGGTAGGGTGTAGTGCCGCCACCATCACTCAAAATAAGGCACCACACAATATCAACTAATTAACAACTAAAGCGAAATGTATGTATTTGAGTTGCCATTATTTATTTCAGAGGTGCCCTATTTTTGAATGATGCAGTATTTGTTATAAATATAAAAAGGTTTGTTTATCACAATAACTTTGAGCACTATGAATTAAAATGACCAACAAAAGGCACTTACTTTCATCTGAGCTTCTGATTGGCTGGCGCTTCTGTAGTCTTTCATCCCCTGTGCTGAACTGGCGCAAGAGAACTTTGTGCTACAAAAAAGTTTATATAATTAATAAGTGCAATGACATATGAAACACAGTCATCTCTGTAAATAATTTCTTTTAAATTCTCAACTGTACATATCCTTCTTAACTCTATCAGCAAGCTAATGTACATCTTGCTTATTTTTCACTCTCATCTCTACTCCCTCTCACTTCTCACACACTCTTTCTCTGTCTCTCTTTTGCCCCTGTACACCATATATTTCTGACTTGTGTCATTTATTCCTTTATTCTGTAGTCGTTTCACTAAGACTCATCAGGTCTCACTCTGATGCTCTTGTTCTCTTGCACGCCTGCTTTTCTCTCCCTGATATGCAGTCTCATTAGATCCATACTCTTGTCTCCTTTCCATTATTACGTTGTCTCTTATTTTTTATCACATGTCATTCATGTTCGACGTTACACACCTTCTTTTGCCCATTATTCTTCTACCTTTGGATCTAACACTTTTAACTATGCCTGTGATGGGTCCCTCCTTTTTCCAGCCTGTTCCCCTTCTTCTATTGTTCATTTCCATGTGATCTCCCATTTTGCCTCTTCTATTTTTGACTCCCTTCCTTTTTTTCCTATGCTAATTTTTTCTTTTGATATGCATCCCGCCACACCCAGAACCCTTGTCCAATCGGCCAGTATAATTCAGTGAAAATCTTTAATGCTTCTTTTACTCATAATGTTAGCATTGAGGGGTTTATATGCCAGCCAGATAGCTTGCAGGGATTCTAAGCCAGATGTTTGAAAGATTTGCTCCCACTTGGACAATTTAAAGTGAAAGCATGAATAACAACCATACTTATCATAGATACTGGCTTGCAGTAATTCTTTGGTAACCCTCTGATCAGTGTACGAGCTGCCCAGTCACAAAGGTAAAAAGACAAACAGTGAGAGGTCTTTTGGGTTGTTAAAGATTAATTCAGTTTTTACTTTTTGGCAAGCATGATCTAAAAAAGCAATAAGCTTTCCAACCAAGTTCTGGTAGAAGTTAATTTACAGTATAAGACAGTTGTCTAGCTTGCCACTAATGAGTGTACCTTTCACTCAGCTTCGATCTGGGATGGCAGAGTGTTAAGAATCCTCCTGAGTTGTAATAGTGGATCATCCTTTCTATTTCTATTTTTTATCCAACATATGTTGAGAATGCTTCCCAGGTTCTACACTTTTTGGGAGACTCTAGATCCAAAAATTAGGGAAGCTCTGAGAAGATGATGGTCTCCTGGAAAGACCCTTTAAAGTCTTTTAATACCTCTTTATTGGTCCTTAAAACTTTGTAACATTTTGCAAAGTGCAATTCTATAAAACTCGGCGAAACACTCTAATGAGGGGTTATTATCATAGGAGTAAGACAATTGTGTATAGTTATGAATTGTTTATACAAGACATCTTTTAATATATGAATGGGATTGACCTACACTTGTCTTTGAAGGGGAAAGGAGAACTCTAAGAAATCACGTGTCAGAACCACAGTTTAATGGTTATTTATTTGGAAAGAAGTCAATCGATTTTAGTAGTTGGAGGCATTCAGGATATAGTGCCAAAATTACTATAAGTTTTTTCACAATCAGATGTGGCTTGACAACCATTTTAAAACAGGAACCTCCAGTCTTCCTGGTATTTTTTGGGTAACTTGACAAAAATCTTAACAAGATCTTTCTATCAACCACGAAATTGATAATAAGCCAACCAATCAGAGGTAATGATGACCTGTTTCTGGAATTCCAACTCTTTCAACTCTCTCAGACAATATTTTGCTTTAAAATGACAGGTATAATTCAAAGGGTTCCCATATCTAAGGCGACTCAAACTGTGTTTACTTTTCTTAAATCCCTTATTTTTTGGAAATTCCTTTGTCTTTGCAAATCACTCATCCTGTGTGAATCTTCCTTGAACATATGTGCAGAATCGATAAAGATTTCACAGTCCGGAAGCTCCAGAGGAGGTGCGGGATTGAAATCAAAGAGATTGAAAAGAAAGTTTCAAAAGAAGGCTAGCTACACTATTATCAAGGCCGGTCACAGGTTTCTTTTGTCTTTTTTCTTTCCCAGGGACTCATAGAGATAAGGGCGACCCTTTTCAGTAGCCACAGTGTCATCTAGGGTAAAACACCAGAGGGCAACTGCTGCCTTCCAGAATCAGCCTCCGAGGAGGAAAAAGCTACAAAGGCAGAAAATCCTTCAGGTGTGAAGAGGTGCACAGGAAATCCAAGAGAATGGAGATGTGAATACTAGAAGCCATGCCCAGCCCATGCCCAATGCCAGGAATCATAGTCTTACTCCTCCTGCTGCAGCCCTCCCCGCTCCTAACTGCATCCGCTGCTCGCTGCACTGCTGCCACACAGCACAACAAAAAGGGAATGTTCTTCTGCGCCACCTGTAAGTTCTTATGCACTCCCTAATTCCGACTGCTCATTCCCTCTGCACTGACAGCACCCAACTTTCTCCCACCCACACTGCCAGCCACTGACTGCACAGCACTCTATCAAGTTGGCCATTACTCTTCTGCATTAACATAGAACAACAACTGCCAAGCCAACCTGCTGAGACTGGAACTACACTCAGGAGGAAGACTGGAATTCCAAAATCACAGAACACCAGCCCAAACACAGCAGCAGTTTACCCGGCACTATCACTAACTTCAACAACTGAATCACTTCTTGCGCTGACACCTTGGCTTCCTCTAGGCCCAAAGAAGCCAAAGGATCCAGACAGTGAGTCTGGTGGTACCTGGAGGAACTCAAAATGATAAAGCGCCACTGCAAACAACTAGAGTGCAGCTGGAGAACGAACCAAGACAATGCGGGCAAGAACACATTCAAATCTGCCTTAGATGCTGCCACCAGCAGATCTAGGCCATCAAACACTTCACAACCACAGACCGCATTGACGCCAGCAACAAACAGAAAAAAGATTTTTGCCATGATGCAAGATTTCATCTCCCCAGTGGTCACCTCCAACACAACTGTCTATCTCATCAAAGAAAATAACTTTGTCCACATGGACCCCAATGTCCACAGAGGAAACCACAGCCACTATGTAGTTCATCCACTTGAAAGCCCCATCACACCCTTGCTCCCACTACGCCTTCCCTAAGGGATTACCACCCATCTGCTCGTTGCCCACTCCAATCCTGAAAGCCTGTTCTCATCAGCTACCTTCCTGGACACCTGGAAAAACACCACATTACACCTCTGCCCAAAAAACCCACTCCAAACAGTGACTCTTACAAGTTTCAAAAGCATCTCCCTGCTACTCTACCTGGCCAAAGCCCTTGAGAAACTTATCAACTTATGCCTCACCAACCATCTCAATGACCACCAGCACCTTGATACCACAAAATTCAACTTCAGACCTAACCATCCCATGGAAACAGCCCTCAACGCTGCTACCACTCATATCCGTTGGATCCTAGACAGAGGTGACATGACAGCCCTCATGCACCAGGACCTCATGTGGCTTTCAACAGCCCATCCTCACCTGACGTCCACATGATAGGGGAATCCAAGGACTCACACTACGTTGGATCTGCTCCTTCCTGACTGGAAGGACACAGTCGGTCTGCCTGGCCCACTACTCTTTGGATGCTTTCAGCCTAATCTGTGGAATTCCACAAGTATCCTCACTTAGCCGTACCCTTTTCAATGCTTATATGATCCCTCTAGTAAACATCATTCACACCTACGACATTGATGTCCATCCTACACTGAAGACATCCAACTCATACACCCCCTCCTGGACAAGACCACAACAATCAGACCAAGTTTGCCAACTCCTTGAGCTAAGTAGCAGACTGCATGAAGACCAAGTGTCTCAAACTTAACACTGCAAGACAGAAGTCATGATCTTCAGAAAGAACCCATCATAGTGGGACTCCAAATGGTAACTGACAGAACTCGGCGGCCACCCTCCACCCCCACCACCAAGAACCTCGGAATTATTATTGACAGCCAACTCAAAATGACCACCCAAGTCAATGCCATCACAGCCTCTTATTTGCACACCCTGAAGATGCTGCGAACAATCCTCACATAGCTTCCAACCAACACCGGGATACTGTCACTCACACCCTTGTCACATGCAAGCTGGACAACGGGAACACCCTCTACGCCAAGGTTAGCAAATAACTTATAGAACTTCAAACCATCCAGAACTCAGCATCCAAAATCACTCTTAAACTAGCATGCTACACGCACCTCTGCAACGTCCAGTGGATTACAATACACAAATGAGCACAATTCAAACTCCTCACACACACCTTCAAAGCACTACACAACATGGAACAAGCCTACCTCAATAGCTGAAAATCATTTAATAAACCAACCACTCTGCCGTACTCTGCAAGACACCTCCACTCAGCTGGACTCGTATCTGGATACATCCTACGTATATACAGAAACTGGGGTGGGTCTGAAGCAACCTGCCATTACACATCAGAGCAGCCTCTTCAATTCTTTAGTTTCGTAAGTAGATGAAGATGGCTCCTCAAATAGACCCCTTGCCAGCGCTAGGGTTGGCTAGACTAGCACCTGCACCAGCGCCAGTATACCCTTCTAGAGCTAGACTAGTGTCCCTCACAAGTACCCATAACTGTAAAAAAGAATTTCAAAAGCGAGTGTAACCAATAGAGGAATTACAGGAAGGCAAAGTGGAGAAATTTGAGAATGCAAAATGTGCACAGAACCCCCATGTTTACGTATAGCTAGCACTGAAAGAGCACCAGGATCTTCCAGAAATCATTTAAGAGTTTCTGTAACATAAGCCCAATCAAACCTGATAAGGAAAACCCTACATGTGGGAAGGGTAATAAGGCTGCCCATGGGAAAAAGGAACCCTGGACAGGATACTCAGAGAACTGTGGCTGTGGTGCTGAGGGAGGAAGGCGAATAGGAGGTAGTGCATAATGCAGCAGCCTTCGTAAAAAGGGTTACTCTTCCTTGGTGGATGCATTTTACCCTTTCCCATACTCAGTTTGGAGTCTGTCCACAGATACGCAGGAGGTATACACAAAGGATCATTGGAACTGGGGGCACAGGCATCAATTGTATATCCCACGCATAGGAAAGTGTCACATAACGAGAAAACTGTTTTGTTTCCACACGTGGAAGCAGATGTTAATTCCATGAATGGACTAAAGTTCAACACGGGGTGGAAATATGGGTATCTCCTGATGGGGCGTTAAAGGGGGCAACGGGGAGGATGCAGAAGACTACCCAGGTGAAGAGTGGTCGTTCAGACTAAATGTTGGCATTGTTTATTATTCATGATGTGTCAGGTTCATGGATGCTACTGAGGGACACTCTGTATTGCACAAGTTACTTACCTTCGGTAACGATATATCTGTAAGAAACAGTAGTTAGTATTAGATTCCTTACCTTAGAATATCCCCAGGCGTCAGACTGGATCCGGAAACTTTTGTGTAGCAGTACCCCTGCGCGTCGGTAGGCGTCGTCTGCGGCTCCGCATCCGTCGTCGCCGTCGTTGGCGCCGGGATGACGTCGCCGGAGTACTTAGACACCGCCCTCGCGCGCTGACGTCAGTTCTTATACACCGCTTTTCCGCGCCAGAAACGCAGAGCCATGATAAAAACCAACACTGGTGCCATGAAACTAGGGCCCTGAAAGGGATGACCTTAACCCTAGATATCGGTCCGCAGAACGGGGAGGATGGGTGGGGCGGTAAGGAATCTAATACTAACTACTGTTTCTTACAGATATATCGTTACCGAAGGTAAGTAACTTGTGCATCTGAAAGAAACAGGTTAGTATTAGATTCCTTACCTTACCTTAGAATAGATACCCCAGCAATACCAACCCCGTCGGTGGGTCTGCGGACTAATAATCACACCAGAAAGTCCTGGAGGACGGAACGGCCAAAGAAGCCATCCCTCCGGACTTGGCTGTCCAGGCAGTAGTGTCTCGCAAATGTGTGCAGCGAGGCCCACGTAGCTGCCTGACAGATGTCCTGCAAGGGGACTCTCCGGCCCAGGGCAGTTGTAGCCGCCGTGGCCCGAGTGGAATGGGTCCTCAGGCCAACAGGAAGCTCCTTCTTAGCCAAGGAGTAGCATGCCTTGATACACAAGACGACCCACGAGAGATGGTCCGTTTGTGCACCGCCCGCCCCTTCTTAGTGCCCACGTAACCAACAAAGAGTTGGTCATCCACCCGGAACTGGCGTATGCAATCCAAATAGAAAGAGAGCGCACGTTTTGGGTCCAGACGGTGGAGCCGCTCTTCCTCTTTAGAGGGATGCGGAGGCTGAAAGATGGTGGGCAAGGTGATGGACTGTCCGATGTGGAAGGCCGTGACTACCTTGGGCAAAAAAGAAGTTCTTGTCCGCAACACAACCTTGTCCGGATGGACAGAAAGGAATGGAGGCTTGGATGAAAGAGCCTGGAGCTCATTCACTCTCCTGGCACGGGTGATGGCAACCAGGAAAGCAGTCTTAAGGGTAAGAAGACGGAGAGGACAGTTATGGAGTGGCTCAAAGGGAGCGCACATCAGAAAAGTAAGTACAAGGTTCAAGTCCCACTGAGGCATCACGAAAGGAACAGGGGGAAACATATGAGTGATGCCCTTCAAGAACCTATTAACAACCGGGGACTTGAACAAGGAAGGCTGATCAGGTAGCCTTAAGAAGGCGGAAAGGGCACAAAGGTAGCCCTTGATAGTGCCCAGGGCAGACCCCTGCTGGGCAAGAGAAAGAAGGAAGAGGAGAACTTCAGAAAGAGGGGCAGAAAGGGGATCCACAGCCTTCGTTGTGCACCATGCCACAAACTTGTTCCACCTGCAGGCGTATACCGACTTTGTGGAGGGACGCCTGGCTGTCACAAACTTCAGGAGGCAAGTCAAATGGCCTCAACTGTCGCCGCTCAATCTCCAAGCATGGAGGTGGAGACTGGAAAGGTTCGGGTGACCGACAGACATGCTGAGTAGCTCGGCATACCAGTTTCTTCGTGCCCAGTCCGGAGCCACAAGGATAACTTGGGCCCGGTTGCATCTCATCTTCTGCAGCACTCTGGGCAGAAGTGGTATAGGCGGAAAGGGGTACAACAGACCGCAGCTCCACTTGTCGTAATTGGCATGGCCGTGTTAGCGATTAGCTGAAACTACACGTTTTTCCTCCTTAACTTGGCTATACATGAAAACGCCATTTTGAATGTTGCGGCGGCCATCTTAGACCATAAGCGGCCTCGTGGCCGGCGTGCCCTTTAGTCCGTTGTCCGTACCACTGACCACTTCAGTCTGCCCAGCAACAGGCTATTTTTAGTGCTGGTCAAGCTCACGCATGCGCAGTCCCCACTGACCAGTTACCCCTCAGGAATGTGTGCCAAACTGACCAACGGAGTTTTGCCCCCTCCAATGAGCTGGCTGTGTTCCAAAACATGACCATATATGTACATAATGTGTTGTAACTTGTGCCGCCTATCTTTTATTACCTCAAAACTGTATAAAAGACTGGGTCACACCGGTGTTCGGTGTGATACCTCTTGCATTACCGAAGGGTGCTGTATGAGTGTACCACCACCCCATGGGGTCTTAATAAACTTGTTCTTTGACTTTCACAGTTTCCGTGCCAACAGTTCTTGAGTGTAAGTGGATTATCTACGGAGCATGTAGGCCTTGGGAACCCTGATTACTTCAAATTGGCGACCACGAAGGGACTCATCGGCGACTCGGATGCCCGAAGGAGAGGTCGTGACGAAGGCTTGGAAACTCGCCATGGACGCGCGCTGCCACTGAGTGACCCGAGTCTTGGCACCCACGGTGTTTCTTCCTTTCCTTCTGATCTGACCTTCCAGGTGGCGCCGGTCTCCAACTGAGTTTTCGATCGTCTTCGTTGCTGGGAAAGTGCCGTTTGGCTGATTTGATCACAAGACCTTGGCAGTTGGAATCTGGACATTTGAGATTTTGGGTAAGATTTGTGTTCGGTAAGGTAGTCTTCGGACGCTTACTGAAGTTCTATGATTTGTGACCCGTAAGGTAGTCCTCGGACGCTTGCCGGAGTCCTATGACCTATGACTTTGATTTGAGTTAGCTAACGTTTGTGAATTTGTGAACTTTGAATCTATATGTGTAGTGCACTTCACATAGGCAGGCATGTAGAGATGTTTCTCTAACTTAGTTTTTTTCCTCTGAGCGGCACATTTGTGTGAAGTACTGTAAGTGCCATTTTATACGGTGTCACGCTTTCGTGATACTTTTTGAACATGCCTGTTTTAAGCACACTCCGAGGGATGTGCTGTTTTGGAAATGGTACCACAATTAGGTTAGCAGAAGCACAGCCGGCTCCCCCAGAAGGTACACCGAACAGGGATATGTATATCAAATTTGGCCTTCCCCCTATAATGTACAGCAAATTATGGCATAAATATACAAAATCCGATCCTGAATTGAAATGGCCCCTACATGGGTCGTTCGATTTACGTAAAGTGCAGTTTGTGGAACAATGTTTGTTTCAACGCAGGTCTAGACAAAATATGTTTGATTGTGTGCGAATGTGGGAGAAAGCGGTGCGTGAACGAATGAAGCGTGAAGTTGCCTTGGCGGACAAAGAGCAGCGCAAGGCTGCTCGGGATAAGGCTTTACAGCTTGAGGAAAAAGAGGCTCAGGAGAAAAGAGAGAGGGAGGAACGGGAACGTAAATTGCAAACGACTGGTCAATTTCCTATTCGCCGACCGCTTTATCCTGTCCTTAATAATGAAATTGATGATTTTTCATTGCTAGATCGGTCACCGCCTCCGTACGGCTCGCCAACGGCTCCAGCTGAAGATTCGGGTGATGATGGGCAGGATAAGTCGGAAAAGAAGGGTATATGCGCTCTCAGGTTCACTACGGAGAGGTCCGCACATTTACGTAGTTGGGCTCGTAAAGTGAATAAGAATTGTGTTTCTCAGGCTGAGGTGGTTGCGGAGAGGAGTAGGTGGACGGATCTTGAATTACTGTATTTTCTGTCTAATTTGGCGGATGAAGTTGTTGCCGCGTATCGTCAACTTTCAGATACGTTAGAATCTAAAGCTTTGTCAGTACATCGTGAGAATTTGGATAAAGGGTTATTTGATCTTGCAGATGTTGACGACCTTTTCAAGCAACTGATCCAGCTGCGAGATGAAACAACCAGATTGCGGGAGGAGCGGAAAAGGAAGCAAAAGGAGTCCGAGCCGGAGAATAATGAGCAGATTAAGGAGTGTTCTCTCCGGGGTTCAGATAAGAGTTCTGCATTGCATGTTATGCCTATGCGTGAAGCCGCGCCCTTGTATGTTCCACCAAAAGGGGAAGGTACAGATGATGATAAATTGTCAAAGGATGCGAAAGGATATTTTATATATAACTGGGTATATACGCCTTGGAATAGAGCAGATGTTATGGCATTGAAAAATTCTCTACCTGATCTTCGGAAAAATCCGGCGGCATTTTATGAAGGGGTGGAAGGGGCTATTTCGTCTTGTGTGATGACTCTTGTTGACATAGATTTGTTTTTTGGGTTAATTCTTCCACCTGATATGTGGAGGCAAATTCGTAAAAATAATGATGAAACAATACTTGGGGGGACATGGAAAGAAATAAATGCTGCTGATTTAGATAGGGAACCGGCATGTAAGCCTTGTCAGTTGATTCTAGACCTTCCGGCGGCTATTTTGATTAAATTGAAAACGCTTGTTCCTTCTAAAAAGATCGATTGGACTATGTTAGCGTCGTGCAAACAAAAGCCTGATGAAACGGTTTCAGATTTCTTTACACGCTTCGAGGAGGCATTCCATGATTACAGTGGTCAATCTTTAACAGACGATACGGGTCGGCATTTGTTCATAGATAAGTATGTGGCTAATCTCCTACCGGAGATTGCAAAGCGATTGAAATCGAGTGAAAGTTCCTGGGCCACGGCGACCCCTGCGTCTTTGTTAACTATGGCTCAGTATTATGAGCGGCAGGAGTTGGAGGCTAAAGAAAGTGTTGATAAGAAGGCGAAAGAATTGAAAACAAAGGTGATGTTGGCACAGGTCCGGGGAACACAGGGTAGAGGGTATGATAGAGGTAGACGTGGCGGAGGAAACGCGTCGTATGGTCGTACGGATATAGCGGAGGATCAATGTGCCTACTGCAAGGAGTTTGGGCATTGGGCTGATGATTGTCCGGTACTTCGTGAGCAGCGTAGTCAGCGTGGTCGAGGAGGTGGTAGGTCGAGAGGAGGTTATACGGGAGCGAGAGGTGGCGGAAGTGATCGTGGAAGGGTTGAGGACAGGGGCCGTGGCCAGGATGAACGAAACATGTTTGATAGACGGAATCAATATCAGATTTCGGAGGGTGAGAATGTGGAGCACCAGTATTATGTGCATGCATAGGACTGCGTAGGATGGGGTAAGGAATCAGTTGAAGTGCCGGTAGATCAGCAGGGACCATACGTAACAGCGGGTATTCTGGGTTCTACTGATCATTTTCTAGTCGACACAGGGGCTACTCGTAGCGCTTTGTCAAAAAACTTGGTTCCGAGGGCTCCCCTGTCTGGCGAAATGATAACATGTGTAGGGTTCGATGGCACACCCTCCCCTAGCCCATTGTCAAAGCCCCTTGCACTATGTCTTGATACATTTTTCGGTTTTGGTCAATTTTTGCTATCGCCCCATACACCAGATAATATCCTGGGCATTGACTTGCTTAAATATTTTCGAGCAACGATACGGTGCGCTCCTGAGGGAGTGCGGGTTATCCTGAATGACAATTATCCTGACTCAGATAGGTTTTGCACTATATTAGACATTCCAGCCTTGGCCTCTCTACCGCACACGTTATGGGCGACCTCAGATACGCATGTGGGAGAGATGCGTATTCCACCTATTCACATTACTGTTAAGGAGGGGGCCTCTCTACCACGAGTGCCACAGTATAAGATTTCGAGAGAAGGTGAAATTGCCTTGACACACATTGTTCAGGAGTTGATCATTGTAGGAGTGGTAGAAGAGGTTCCTTATAATGTCTGTAACAGTCCGATTCTTCCGATCCTTAAGAGAGATACTGACGACAAAGTCTATCGGTTTATTATTGACTTGAGAGAGATTAACAAAATTGTCATTCCCCAATACCCGGTGGTGTCCGACATTACGACCCTGCTTACATTGGTGCCACCAACGGCCACGACCTTTAGTGTGATTGATTTGAAAAACGCGTTCTTTTCCATCCCTGTCCATCCTGATAGCAGATATTTGTTTGGCTTCACGTTAAATAATAAATCGTATAGATTTTGTCGTGTTCCCCAAGGTTACACTGAGAGCCCGAGTATATACAGCCAGGCTTTGAAAAGACAGCTTGATTCCTTTGAGTTACAGACTGGCGTTGTCCTCATCCAGTACGTGGATGACCTTCTGCTTGCTGCAGACTCTTATGCACAATGTGAAGAAAGTACAATTGCGTTGCTTTCTTTTCTGGCACAGAACAATCATAAGGTTTCGAAGAAAAAGCTCCAATACTGTAGACCTCAGGTGACCTACCTCGGTCATCTGTTGTCTAAGGAGGGGCGTGCATTAACATCTGATCGAATTCAAGCAATTTTAGACACACCAGTCCCCCGCACGCAGAGAGATGTACGTGCCTTTATAGGATTAACGTCCTTTTGTAGACAGTGGATCATGGGGTTTTCGCACATTATAAAACCTTTGTTAGCGTTACTGTCCAAAGCTACACCAATGCCCCTTCAATGGACAGATGAATGTCAGAATGCTTTTAAACAATTGAGACAGGCTCTTTGTTCTGCACCCGTGTTAGGTACACCAGATTATACAAAACTTTTCACATTATACGTGCACGAGAACGATGGGTGTGCGTTGTCAGTGTTAGTGCAAGCACACGGGGATAAGCAGAGACCATGTGCGTATTTCTCTGCCATTCTTGATCCTGTAGCACAAGGGTTGCCTGGGTGTTTTCGAGCAGTGGCAGCAACAGCAGTAGCCATACGACAGAGTGAGGGAATTGTGTTATCACACAAACTGTTGGTGTTAGTTCCCCATGCAGTGGATGCTCTGTTAAATCAAACAAAGACCCAATATCTTACGAGTGCACGGCTAACAGGATATGAGCTTACACTTTTGGCGCCACATATCACACTGAAAAGATGCGCTACCCTGAACCCTGCCACTTTATTGCCCTATCCGGTTGAGGAGGGTCAGGAAGAAAAACATCATGACTGTGTTTTCCTGACCGAGGAACAGACAAAGGGTCGTGTTGACTTAC
The DNA here is from genome assembly GCF_964263255.1 of Lissotriton vulgaris. NCBI lineage: Eukaryota > Metazoa > Chordata > Amphibia > Caudata > Salamandridae > Lissotriton > Lissotriton vulgaris. Next base: position 783,932,005 of record NC_141687.1, on the reverse strand, counting down.
AGGATATGCCACTTCCAGATGTGGATGGGGAACTGTGGGTTGATGGATCGTGTTTGAGGCTGCCAGATGGTACGACTTCCGCAGCCTATGCGATCACGACACTTAAGACAGTGGTAGAAACAGCACAAATACCACAGAAATCGGCTCAAGCAGCAGAGCTGATAGCTTTAACAAGAGCCTGCGAATTGAGTGCTGGCCTATGTGTGAACATATACACAGACAGCCGGTACGCCTTCGGAGTAGCACATGACTTCGGGCTACTCTGGAGAGAGCGTGGGTTTTTGACTTCTCACGGAGTACATATCATGCATGGAGAACTGGTGCGTGATCTCTTAAACGCGTTGCTTTGCCCAAAGAAAGTAGCGATAATAAAATGTAGCGCCCATAAAAAGATTACTGACAAAGTGGGCCAAGGAAACGCCTTTGCAGACAGTATAGCGAGACAAACGGCTATGTCTCGGACTGACTCCCCCATGTATGTCACACAATCACAGGCTGAGCGATGGAGCGATGCTAGAGCAGAAATTTTGGATATTCAGAAATCGGCCACTGAATCAGAACTTGCGGCATGGGCAGCAGATGGGGTACTAGATGACGAGGGTTGTTGGAGAAGTAAGGACATGGAAAAATGGAAATTGCCTGCAGCTTACTTGCAGGCGATGGTTCAGATGACACATGGATTGGCACATGTTGGAGCCCTTGCAATCACTCGACTGTTAACACGAGTTTGGGAACATCCCGAGATTGTTAATACTGCTAAGAGAGTAGTGCAGACCTGCCTGGTGTGTTTACAACACAATCCCGGGAAGGGGACCCATACTCCGAAAGGAGGGTTCGTTCCACCCTCTGCACCATTTGAGGTACTCCAAATGGATTATATCCAACTCGAGCGCTGCAACAACCTGAAGTACGTCCTAGTGGTGGTATGTGCCTTTAGCAAATGGGTTGAGGCCTTCCCCACGAAAGACAATACAGCCCTAACAACGGCTAAGGTGTTGCTTAAGGAATTCTTTCCTCGCTTTGGAGTTTGCAAATTTTTGTGGAGCGATAATGGGCCTCATTTTGTTGGGAAGATTGTGGAGTATGTACTGAAGGGGTTAGGGATTCAGCAGAAGTTCCACGCTGTGTTCCACCCTCAGTCGGCAGGTCTGGTTGAACGGTACAATGCTACGTTGAAACTTAAACTGGCCAAAATTGTGGCATCCACGTCGTTGAAGTGGCCAGATGCTTTGCCGCTAGCGCTGCTCTCTCTTCGATCAGTACCCCATTCACGAACTGGCCTCACACCATATGAGGTGGTGTTTGGTCGCCCCATGAATATCTGGGGGGTGCCCAAGCCGCGATTAATACATGATGTGCCTTGTGTTATGATGAACGACTATTTGGCACGATTGACAAATGATTTGCTTTCTATTCATCAACAGGTTCGAGAAGCGCTCCCTGACAATTCTACTGGAGAGGGCCATGATCTTCGCCCCGGCGACCATGTGATGATCCGATCGTTTGAGAGAGCGAGCAGTTTGGAGCCAAGGTGGAAGGGCCCCGAACAGGTCCTCCTTGCGACCCGGACCGCTGTACGAGTGACCAACAGGAAGCGGTGGGTGCACTCGACACACTGCCGCCGGGTCTCTCCGGATCTGGTGACTCCTGCTGTGCTGACTGATTACAAAGAGATTCTGGAGAAAGAAAAGAGCCCAGCTGTGACGTCGGCCGAAGTAGAGGGAGCCTTCCCGGAAAACGCCGTTGCTGGACGAGAGCACTACAACCTGCGTCCTCGATAAGAAGATTTTTGGTTTTTTGTACGTGACTGGTTGGTTACCGCTCCAGGTTTGTGAAACGGAGACCGGGAATTCCAAGGGGGGGGATCAGTTCTGCCAGTGTAGCGACACCCGTCTTGGCCCGGAGAAGAAAACAACGGCTACCTCGGAGTTCAGCACCGTTTTTTTCCTTTTTCTAGGTATATATGTATGTGCATTTGAGACTTTTGTGATCAATTCGAACTATTGAGACTTTGTAAGAACTTTTCCTGAACTATGGCATCATCAGCATTACGAGATAAGCGAATATTAGGTGCCATTCTCTTTGTCTTAACTATTGTGGTGATAGCTGTAATAGCCTGGGTAGTTGAACTTGTGGTACCTGCACGTGAACATTTGCTGCCGACTACCCCGGCTCCATCTGAACATTTTCACTTTACATTACCCTACCACGAAGAACGACATCGGCAAACTTATCTGAATAATAGTTTTATTCAGATTCTTCATCACACGCATAATATGACCAATACTTCCAATTGTTGGGTGTGTGGGATGTTACCGGGGCACCGGAAGAGAGGGGGCACCCCACTTATCCCACTCCCGTTTTCGCATAATGGATCCTGCAATGCCTGGTACACCCTCCTCTTTACTTTGAGATGGCCAACCAAAGGGGGGGGGTGCTTTTTCGCTTGAATAAAATATGCTCCCATGACAAGGATGGGTTTCCATGGGCCGAAGGTACTCGATTTGAATGGGAGGAGTACAGGCCCGACAATGTGTCTGCCCCGCGTGTGTACAGCAATCAACGAAACATCAATGTATCCAGCTCACATGTCATTAATGTCATTGCTACTAAAGCCGATTTGTGTATTAGAAATAAAGGTTCGATTGCGGTAGGGAAAAGTGAATGCAACACCACACTTACTTTTGATAGCCCGAATGGCATCTCGTTTGTAGCATCTCGAAATACGTATTTCATTTGTGGAACGAAGGGTTATCATCAGCTTCCATTGGGATGGTTGGGCACGTGTTATGTATCGTTTGTGCTACCTCCTGTATTCATTGCCCTACCAATGTATCACAATGACTACGTCCTGTATCACGATTTTGTCCTGAATAGAGTTAAGAGGACTGTTGTTCTGGATGACATAGACCAGACTGATACTGCCTTACAACAGTATGTGGACTTCAATTTGGGACTGTTTTCCTTTGTGGGGGCCGCGTTGAACAGCCGGAAAATAAGACGATTGACACGTGTTGTCTAGGCTGTAGCGAATGACACTGCCATTGCCCTAGGAAATATCACTGAGGAACTCCAGATCTCTAGAATAGTTACGCTCCAAAATAGGATGGTGTTGGATGTAGTTCTAGCTGACCGTGGGGGGGCATGCAGAATTATCGGAAGTAGCTGCTGTGTATACATACCTGACAATTCTCCATCTGTTTATGATGCCATATCAAAGCTCCATAAAATAGCAGCTGAAATACACCCGGACAATGGAACTTGGACACTTTCAGGATGGTTCTGGTCAATGCTTACTGCCTGGGCCTGGAAACTGTTAACGATTCTATGTATAATTGTGGGGGTATTGTTTTTTGTATGCTTATGTATCCAATGTGGCCCAGCCCTATGTTCTATGTGTCTATCAGCTTGTATACCATCAAGACGAGCTCTTGCCCATGACAAAATGATGCTTCATAAAGAAGTGACACAAATAATGTTAATAGACATCGAGGACGAACATCCTGATTATGTTCACTATGAGGTAGATTCAGCTAAACGCTAAAAGGGTCGTCTGTCGTAATTGGCATGGCCGTGTTAGCGATTAGCTGAAACTACACGTTTTTCCTCCTTAACTTGGCTATACATGAAAACGCCATTTTGAATGTTGCGGCGGCCATCTTAGACCATAAGCGGCCTCGTGGCCGGCGTGCCCTTTAGTCCGTTGTCCGTACCACTGACCACTTCAGTCTGCCCAGCAACAGGCTATTTTTAGTGCTGGTCAAGCTCACGCATGCGCAGTCCCCACTGACCAGTTACCCCTCAGGAATGTGTGCCAAACTGACCAACGGAGTTGTGCCCCCTCCAATGAGCTGGCTGTGTTCCAAAACATGACCATATATGTACATAATGTGTTGTAACTTGTGCCGCCTATCTTTTATTACCTCAAAACTGTATAAAAGACTGGGTCACACCGGTGTTCGGTGTGATACCTCTTGCATTACCGAAGGGTGCTGTATGAGTGTACCACCACCCCATGGGGTCCTAATAAACTTGTTCTTTGACTTTCACAGTTTCCGTGCCAACAGTTCTTGAGTGTAAGTGGGTTATCTACGGAGCATGTAGGCCTTGGGAACCCTGATTACTTCACACTCATGACGAAAGCGTCTCCAAGCGAGTGCCGGCTTGGAAATTCCAACGCGCAGAACTGATGACATTGCGCGTTCTCTTCTATGGCGAATAGATCCAACCAAGGCTCTCCCCACTGCTGAAAGAGGCCTTTCGCCACGTCTGAGTTCAGACGCCATTCGTGATCCATCATGCACCGACGGCTGAGTTCGTCCGCCCTGGCGTTCAGGGAACCTGCCAGGTGTTGAACCACCAGGGTCACGCCCTGATGTTCCAGCCACTGTCAGAGGCGTAGAGCCTTCTGGCATAGGGTCCACGACCCCACCCCACCCTGTTTGTTGCAGTACCAAATGGCGGTGGTGTTGTCCGTGAACACCTGCACTACACTCCCCCAAACAGAGGGGAAAAATGCCTTCAGTGCCAGCCGGATCGCCCACAGCTCCAGAAGGTTGATGTGGAGCCGGGACTCCGCCGAAGAACAGAGGCCTCTGATCTCCGCCTCTCCCATGTGGCCTCCCCAGCCCTGGAGGGACGCGTCCGTCACAACTACGTGCTCCGGTTGGGGTAGGGAGAGGGATCTGCCGCTGACCCAATCACGGTCCGTGAGCCACCACGGCAACTGTCTTGCAGTGCCCTCCGAGATCAAGACATGGTCGGACAAGTTGCCCTGATGCTGGGCCCACTGAAACTTCAGGTCCCACTGCAGAGCTCGCATCCGCTGTGATGCACCAGAAGGATGCAGGAGGCCATCAGCACCAGAAGCCGCAGCGTCAACCTGACCGAGACCCGGGATAACGGCTGAAAGATCGGAATCAGAGCCTGAATATCCCGAACCCACTGTTCGGAAGGATAAACCCGAAACTGCGCCGAGTCCAGAACCGCTCCGATGAAGAGGAGCTTCTGAGAGGGACACAAGTGCGACTTCGGCACATTGATGCAGAACCCCAGCAGGTGCAGGAGGTCGGCCGTAGTCTGGAGGTGGCTGACGACTGTCTGTGGCGAGCCCGCCTTCAACAACCAGTCGTTGAGGTAGGGGAAGACTGAAACCCCTAACCTGCGCAGATGAGCTGCGACCACCGCCATCACTTTCGTGAACACCTGTGGGGCGCTAGTAAGGCCGAAGGGCAGCACGGTAAATTGAAAGTGCTTGTGGCCTACCGTGAACCACAGGTAACATCGGTGAGCCGGCAGGACGGGGATATGAAAATAAGCGTCCTGCAAGTCCAACGCTACCATCCAGTCTCCTGGGTCCACGGCAGCTAGGACCTGAGCCAGTGTCAGCATCTTGAACTTCTCCTGCCGGAGGAAGCCGTTGACGTTCCGCAGGTCCAAGATAGGGCGTAGGCCCCCTTTGCCCTTCTTGGGTACCAGAAAGTAGTGGGAGTAACAACCACACCCTACTTCTGGCCCAGGAACGCGCTCAATGGCGCCCTTGGCCAAAAGGACTGTAAACTTCCTCTCGTAGAAGTGTCAAGTGATCCCCGACACACAGTGGTACTGTGGTGGCATGGCTGGAGGGGTCGCCTCGAAGGGGAGGGAGTAGCTCCTTTGGACGATTTGCAGCACCCACCTGTCCGATGTGACAGTGCGCCAGTGGAGGTGGTGATGGCGAACCCTGCCCCCCACTGGCGTCACATGGGCCTGAAAGCTCGGACTAGGAGGGTTTTGAGGCGGATGCTGCAGGGGCAGGTGTGGACTGGCCTCGTGGTTGTCCCCGACTGCTGCCACGGTGGTTTCCACGTCAGCCAACGCGCTGGACGGTAGTCTGTGGTCCGTGGCTGGCAGGACGTGTGGGGGTGCCCCTTCCTTGGCCACAAAAGGAGCGAAAAGCAGCCATTTGCTGGCGCGGGGCCGAGAGGCCCAAGGACTGGGCCGTAACCCTGGAGTCTTTAAAGCGCTCAAGCGCATGGTCTGCTTTGTCGCCAAAGAGGCGACGGCCATCAAACGGCATGTCCATAAGGGTGTTTTGGACATCAGCCGAAAAGTTGGTGGATCTCAACGAGGCGTGGCGACGAATTGCCACTGTCGGTGCCATCGCTCTGCCTAGTGAGTCCGTGGTATCCATCCCACACCGGATGGAGTACCGTGCTGCATCTCGACCCTCTGCAAGGGCTTGGGTGAGTTTAGTCTAGACCTCCACCGGACATTGTGGCAGCACGTCCGTGACCGTGTCCCACAGAGAGTGAGTGTAACGGCCCAAGAGGCACGCGGTGTTCACTGACCGCAGCCCTAAACTCAGGGATGAGAATACCTTTTTCCCGTATTGCTCGTATCTCTTGGATTCCCGATTGGGGGGAGCCGTCGGGAATGCGATCTGGGTGTTACAGGCCTGGATGACCAGGCTCTCGGGGGTGGGGTGGGTGGACAGGAAGCAAGAGTCGCCCGGAGCCGGGCGGTGGCGCCTGGCCACGTTCCTATCTAGAGGCTGACCTGTAGCGGGCTTGGACCAAGTGCCCAGAAGAATGTCGGCAGCAGAGGCTCGGCTGAGCTTGTCTGCGGTTTAAGAACCTCAGTGAGGAGGTTAGTCCTCACAGCCGCGACGGGGAGCTCCAGGCCCAAGGCCTTGGCCGCCCGCGTCAGCACCACACTGTAAGCAGCCCCCTCCTCCGTAGCCACGCTAGGAGGGGAGACAAAGCCAGTGTACGGCGAGGTGTCCAGACCACTGGCGTCCCCTAGCTCACCTGCCCAGTCCTGATAAGACTGGCACTCCTGTGCCAGAGGGTCCTCTGGCCCCTCCCAATCCGCCTCGCCACCCATCACCTGAGACTCAGGATCAAAGGATGGGTCCGGGTCATAGAAGTAGAAATCTCCCATCGGCGTCGAGAACGGCGCCGAGCAGCACCGTTCCGGCGCCGGACCCGAATCGAGGGAGGGGCGACACCCTAGCGCCGAGACCGAAGTAACCGGCGGCGTTGGGACGGAAGCACCCGACCCGCTGGGGCCCCCAGTCGCGGCCGCTGGGCCCGTAAGCGCCGCGGAGCTCGGTGGAGGAGTGAGCGACCTCATGGCCGTGAGGAAGGCCTCAATCTCCTCCGGCGTCGTGTTCTGCCCAGGGACCGATGGGTATGAAGCAGGCCGCAACGCCCGCTGCTCCATCGGAGCCGCGTGGGCGGTGTCGCCCGAACACATGTCCGCATCACGCGAGCGTCGGAGGGAGCGCCATCTAGCGGATCTGCGCTAGCTGGCGCGGAAAAAAGAAGAACTAACGTCAGCGCGCGATGGCGGCGTCTAAGTACTCCGGCGACATCATCCCGGCACCAACGACACGGACGCGGAGCCGCAGACGACGCCTAACGACGCGGTCGCTCCTCCCTGCCTCCCTGCCTCTTGGTACAGTAGCGCTAACACTGCTGCCAAAATCGTCCCTGTGCTTTGCTCGCACTGACTCAGAATTTATTTGCCTGCTTAATTTGTGCCTCTTGATATCGTAGCGCTTTCAGAATTCTTTTGCCTGCTTAATTAGTGCCTCTTGGTATCGTAGCGCTAGCACTGCTGCCAAAATCGACCCTGTGCTTGCTCGCACTGACTTAGAATGTATTTGCCTGCTTATATTTGTACCTGCCCAGCTGCTGTAGCTCTCATTGCACATCGTGCCCCAATCTCGTCCTATTTGCCTGTTGTTGTTGTATGCTGCCATTTTGTGTTGTGCCTCCAGCCCATCCCCCCCGCTCCCGCCTCCCAGCGGCCCCTCCCACCCACTGGCTACCAGGAACGTCCCGTCCGGAGAAGCCCTGTGACCAGCCTGACTCCTGCAGACGCGGTCGCTCCTCCCCGCCTCTTGGTATCGTAGCGCTAGCACTGCTGCCAAAATCGTCCCTGTGCTTTGCTCGCACTGACTCAGAATTTATTTGCCTGCTTAATTTGTGCCTCTTGATATCGTAGCGCTTTCAGAATTCTTTTGCCTGCTTAATTAGTGCCTCTTGGTATCGTAGCGCTAGCACTGCTGCCAAAATCGACCCTGTGCTTGCTCGCACTGACTTAGAATGTATTTGCCTGCTTATATTTGTACCTGCCCAGCTGCTGTAGCGCTCATTGCGCATTGTGCCCCAATATCGGCCTATTTGCCTGTTGTTGTCTGCTGCTATTTTGTGTTGTGCCTCCAGCCCATCCCCCCTGCTCCCGCCTCCCAGCGGCCCCTCACACGCTCCGCCCCCTCCACTCGCCTTTTATGACAGATGCCTTTGCGCGCAGTGTCCACGCGCAGCGGTCGCGCCCCATGCGCGCCGAAGGTGCGCCAAAGGTAAGCCCGTCTACGCCCGTCCGCACCTGGACCGCACCTAGCGCCAGACCCCCTGGTGCCCCCCGCCGCACCCAGCCCACTCGATTCACATATGATGCCGCAACTCTCCTCGCCCTTAACCCCGGACACACACCTCAATGCTACGAAGCCGCCCCCGGACCTACCCACAGTCCCTTCGCCTGCCGCTCCTGCAAATTTACCAGCGATAAGACCCATACCGCATCCACTAACCCCAAACACAGCGCTGACGCTAACAACCTGAAGTGCATCCTGCTGAACACCCGCTCGGTCCACAGACACGCCACTGAACTCTGGGATCTACTCGACACTACATCACCGGACGTTGCCTTCCTTACTGAAACATGGATGAACGCATCATCAACACCCGACATCGCCATTGCCATCCCTGACAATTACAAGATCATCCGGAAAGACCGCACCGTCCAAACAGGAGGAGGCATCGCCATCGTCCATAAGAACACCATCAAAATCACGACCAACTCCGACGACAAACTTACAACCACCGAACACCTCCACTTCCAGATCCACACCGACCCTAGGACCACACTCAGAGGCACCCTCCTCAACAGGCCTTCAGGAACCCGTAAACAATTCAGCGAAGACATCATTGACTTCATCAGTCCACATGCCCTCGCCTCCGAGAACTACATTCAACTAGGAGACCTCAACTTCCACCTGGAAAAGAAAAACGACAGCAACACCACCACCCTTCTTGACAACCTAACCAATCTCGGCCTCAAACAACTTGTTGACACCCCCACCCATGTAGCCGGACATACGCTCGACCCAATCTTCACCTCCAGCAAACACATCTCCTTGATCACACCACAGCTCTCCATTGGAGGGACCACTGTTGTGTTCACTTCAGCTACAAAACCACCTCGACCCACAACCCCCCACAACCTATCCCCCGGAGAAAATGGAACAAAATCACCACCGACCATCTCCTCACATCGCTCAACCAGAACACACCCGCCCGCTCATCGGACCCAAACCAAGCTGCCATCAATTTTAAACAATGGATCACTCACAGCGCTGAAGAATTAGCACCCTTGAAAAACCATCACACCAAACAAGACAACAAAAAAGCCCCCTGGTTCAACGATGACCTTAAGAAATCCAAGAAGCTATGCCGTACTCTCGAGAAAACATGGAGAAAAAACCCAACCACCGACAACATGACCACCTTCAAGGCAGCCACCCGCAAACACCACCAGCTGATTCGATCCACCAAGAAATCAGCTTTCAAGAATCGACTCGACAACAACGCACATAACAGCAAGGAACTATTCAACATCGTCAAAGAATTCACCAACCCCACCGCAGCCTCAAACAACATTACTCCCTCCCAAGACCTCTGCGACTCGTTATCCTCCTTCTTCTACAACAAAATTGCCGACATTGACAACAGCTTCGAAAACAGATCCAACGAACAATCCTCCCCCCCCCCCAGAACCTAAACTGCCCTCTAACAACCTCAACGCCTGGAACCCAATCACCACTGAAGACACTATCCGCCTAATGAATTCCATCCACTCTGGCTCGCCAACCGACCCATGTCCCCACCACATCTACAACAAAGCAGACTCCATTGTCGCACCCTATCTCCGTGATGTCATCAACTGCTCCTTCAACTCTGCTACCTTCCCAGAAAGTTGGAAACATGCCGAAGTCAGCGCCCTCCTGAAGAAACCCACAGCAGACCCCTCTGAACTTAAAAACTACCGCCCCATATCCCTCCTCACATTCCCGGCCAAAGTCATTGAGAAAGCAGTCAATAGCCAACTAGCCGCCTTCCTAGAATCCAACAACTCCCTCGATCCCTCACAATCCGGCTTTCAAGCCAAACACAGCACCGAAACCGCCCTCATCGCAGCAACAGACGACATCCGAACACTACTGGACAACGGAGAAACAGTGGCCCTCATTCTACTCGACCTCTCCGCCGCCTTCAACACTGTCTGTCACAGCACCCTCATACAACGCCTCAGCAACATCGGCACAAATGGTAAAGCCTTGGACTGGATCATCTCGTTCCTCGCCGGAAGAACCCAGAGAGTCCGCCTCCCCCCATTCAAATCAAAGGCCACCGAAGTCATCTGCGGTGTTCCACAAGGATCATAACTCAGTCCCACCCTCTTCAACATTTACACGAGTCCACTCGCTTCCATCGCGCGCCAACACAACCTCAACATCATCTCCTACGCTGACGACACCCAGCTGATCCTTTCCCTCACCAAAGACCCCAACACCGCCAAAACCAATCTTCACGAAGGCATGAAAGAAGTAGCCATATGGATGAAAAACAGCCGCCTAAAACTGAACTCAGACAAAACGGAAGTGCTCATCCTAGGATCATCCCCCTCTGCCTGGGACGACTCATGGTGGCCTTCGGATCTGGGCTCCGCACTCATACCCACAGACCACGCACGTAATCTAGGCTTCATCCTAGACTCCTCCCTCTCGATGACCAGACAATTCAACGCCGTCTCATCCTCCTGCTTCAACGTACTTGGCATGCTCAAAAAAATCTTTCATTGGATCCCCACCGAGACAAGAAAGACTGTCACCCATGCACTGGTTACAAGTCAACTAGACTACGGAAACACCCTCTACGTCGGAATTACATCCAAATTACAGAAAAAACTCCAACGCATCGGCAGGCTCATTTTAGACATTCCTCGCCAAGATCACATTACCGGCCACCTGAAAGACCTCCACTGGCTTCCCGTCAACAAGAGAATAACATTCCGTCTCCTCACCCACGCACACAAGGCCCTCTACAAACTAGGACCCGAATGCCTCAACACTCGACTATCCTTCTACACACCCACCCGCCAACTAAGATCCTCCAATCAAGGACTCGCCGCAGTCTCGCGTATCCAAAGATCCACCATGGGAGGTAGATCCTTCTCCTACTTGGCGGCCAAGACCTGGAACTCACTCCCCACTCACCTCCGCCTTACACAGAACCACGTCCCCTTCAGACAAGAACTTAAAACCTGGCTATTCGATAAATAATGACCCCCCCCCCCCCCCCAAGCGCCTTGAGACCCTCTGGGTGAGTAGTGCGCTATACAAATTCCTGAACTTGAACTTGAACTATGCAAAAGTTTCCGTATCCATGCCCCTGGTGCACAAGCTAAGAAGGTTAATCTTCCAGCACTCTCGGAGTTCTTGGGTCAGTCCGGACCTCTTCCCGCTACGGATTTGGAAGGGGCGGTGGCCAACTTCGATCACTGGATCAGTCAGGGTGTCAGGTCCTGTGTTAAGGGTCAGCGGGGCAACTCCAGGAGCTCCTGCCCCATGCAGCCATGGTGTTCAGCCTCTCTTAGAGATATGAAACAGGGCTGCAAAAAGCTGGAGTCTGCCTGGCGTCAGAATTACTGTACCCTAGACAAAGCGCAGTTTGTGCGGCCCAGAGGGAGTATTATATGGCCAATAGAAAGAGCGATCAGTTTGCAGGGAGGATTATGATGTCCCGAAATAACAGCAAGGAGATATTTACGATTGTGAAAAGTTTTCTTTCCCCGTGCGCTGAACAAAGCACCCTTCCCGTATCCAATAAGTGGTGCGAGGAGCTCTCGTCTTTTTTCATCGACAAAATTGTTAAAATTCAGGAGAGTGTGGGCCGCGTGGCTGGCACTTCGAATTTCTATCCCTCAGTCTCCAGGGCTTCCCCTCGAGATGGAGCTGCCCCGTTTGTGTCTTTTCTTCCCACTACTGAGGCGGATGTACTGGCGCTCTTGAAGGCCCTTAAACAGTGCTCCCCTGCAGATCCCTGCGCCGCGCGGTTCTTAGCTGGGGTAGCTGAGGTAGTCTGCCCAACAGTTGTGGATATGGTTAACCTCTCTCTTCAGTCAGGGCGGGTCCCGGTGAAATGGAAGTGTGAGAAACTCCTTCCTCTCCTGAAGAAACCGACTCTGGACCCCTCGCAGCCGGCTAACTACCGTCCCATTTCGCCGCTTCCAGCTGTGGCGAAAGTTTGCGAAAAAGTGGTGTTCCGGCAGCTGGAGGCCTTTGTGGAATCATCAGGGGCTTTGCATCCAGCGCAATCATGCTTTAGATCTGCCTATAGTACAGAGACCGCTCTGGTGGAGATGTTGGAGGCTATCCGAGAGTGTCTGGATGGAGCGGCAGGGCTGCCCTCATCCTACTAGACCTCTCTGCCGCCTTCGACACGGTACCCCACCAGAGGACAGACTGTCGGCAGTAGGCATCTCGGGCCCGGCTTCGCAATGGATAGCATCCTTTCTGAACTCTCGCTGACAGCAGGTGTGCATGGCCTCATGCTCCTCGTCGGTCAGGGATTTGGGGACGGGGGTTCCTTAGGGCTCGACCTTTAGCCCCCTCCTCTTTAATATCTACCTGATGACGCTTGTCCAGCTGGCGTAGGAGCTGGGAGCCAAGGTGATTGCGTACGCTGACGACACGCAGCTTCTGTTCACCTGGAAGGATGATGTCCTGGACACTGACAAGGCACAACTGTGCCTTGCTGCGGCGTTCCATTGGCTGGCCAAGGTCAAGGTGTTGCTCAAATGTAATGAGGATAAGTCCGAGATCCTTTTCTATGGCCACTTCCCAGTGGATTTCAGGAGCCGTGTGTGGCCTCCAGGATTCCCCTGCCCAGTGCCCACATTGGGTCCTGCAAAAAATCTCGGCATCTGGTTTAGTGAGGATCTCAGTGTTTCGGACCACATTAAAAAGCTTATGGGAACCTGTTTGGGGACCCTCAAAATGCTTAGAAAATGTCTCCCTCTGCTCCCTAGAGCAGCAAGAGAAATGGTCACCAGAGCCATAATTGTGTCAAGATTGGATTATGCGAATGCATTGTTTGTTGGGCTTCCAGCCTTTCTTTTACAGAAGCTTCAAATTATTCAAAATGCTGCAGCTAGGCTGCTTTTTAACGCCCCTACGCATTCCAGTACGCGTCCATATCTGCGGGAATTGCACTGACTTCCGGTGGCCCAGAGGGTGCAGTTCAAGGCGTTGACGCTGGCACACAGAGCACTGCATGGATTGGGCCCTGTTTATCTTCGGAAATGCTTTGCATTCAATGTGCCTAATCGGCATCTGCGCTCAGCGGCGTTACGCAGAATGGTTGTACCACGCTTGTGCAAGGCTTGACTGGGAGGAAAATCCATCTCGGTCAAAGCAGCGGAAGCCTGGAACCTACTGCCTGTGGGTCTTCAACATGTTTCGGTGATCGAGACCTTCAAGAAGCAGCTCAAAACACACCTGTTCAGTTCAGTGCTCTAAGCTCCTGTTCTCTCATTTGCTCTTTCTTCTCCGTCACGCCAGGACACTCTAGAGTAACAGTGCATGTTACAAAAACCATTATAACATAACATAACAGTCTGACGCCTGGGGATATTCTAAAATAAGGAATCTAATACTAACCTGTTTCTTTCAGATATGTTCTTTAGTCTCGTTCAAGTGGTTTGATCTTTGTGGTGAACACATTATGTCTTTAAACATCTTAATAAAAAGATTTAAACCATAAAAATTGGGACAGACCACAAACGCAGATTAAGAATATAATCTGGCAGCGGTCTGTGGGCCTAGGATAGCATTGATTGACATAGGACTTTTATAACAAAGAGTTACTGAGACACTGTTATTAGAAATTACTTTTAAACCTTAAAGCAACATCCCTACTCCATAAGTAATATATATTTATTTACTTATTTTGGAAAATGGAATGCAGATATTGTGATCCAGTTAAAATAATCGTGTTTTGGCAGAGACATATTGCTAGGATCGGTTTAAGACGGGAAATGAGCCCAGGAATTAAACTAAAACTGACCCCTATCAGCGAATTAGATACCTAAAAATGTGGCCCACATTTGCAAAGCGTGGCCATTTTGAAACTTAGAAAGACACGCTGAATATATGTTTGCAAGATATCGGCAACACTATGCATTTGTGCTTGCTCCAGTCAATGCAGTCAATGATTGTGGTAATACAAGAGAAAAAAATTGCCCACCAGATAAAAAAAAAAAAAAAAAAACAGGGCCACAAAAAACGCCCAAAACCCGTCCCACACACTGACCTATCAGACCAGCTGTTCGCGCACTCCCAGTTTGCCCTCTAGGCAAGCCTACCCTGCATATTGCAAGAAAGGGTTGAATAAAGTTTGAGTTAGACCTGCGAGCCTTGCTTTGGGGATCTGCTGAGTCTTATTTCGAATAGTCAAAAACTGTCTGTATGTTACCAAACAAAATTTTTCTGAGTTATTGAAAATGGCACATATAATAACAAAAGTCGGACTTATTATGTCACGCTGTATGACATATAACATGTCTAGCTCGACCATGACCTAGTCCCCGTGGGGGATTCTGGGAGAATGCAGCAGCTGTGCTTGTTACCTAAATAAGCAGTTTCAAGAGAGTGTCAAACGAAGTTCACATTATGCTGTTGGCCATCCCTTTTCTTTTTCTTCCTTTTGGCTGTATGCGCACTGCTCTGATCGTTTGTTTTAAAAAAAATCAAAAATGTTAATAAAAAAGATTTAAACAAAAAAGAGTGTGTCAAACGAAAGGTGAACAATTTTTGTTCGGTGAGCAACATGTGTCTAAGTTTAATGCACCCCAACGTCTTTCATCCTTCTGAAGTCCATAAAATCAGTGAAGCTGAGTGTTCTTACATAACCCGGTGATTCGTAAGATTTTCCAAGAGACAATACAGATGCTAGAACTCACATTTCCGACCTCTAATCAACACACAGTTCACTCCAGCCACTCTACTTAAGCTTTCTTTTCTCAGTGGAGACAACCAAACACAATTTACAAACTGAAATTTTGAACATTTGCAAGTCTGTTTGAGGAAGTAATTCCCTGACATGTAGGACAAACTGGAATTTATCTGAAGACTAATAAGGCTAAGACTGAGCAGACAGGAGGAAGTGGATGTTTTACTCAAACGTAATGAAATTAAAATGTGTTCCGTATCAGGTCACAGGTCCTGGATTAGTTTACCTCTCTTCTATGACACATTCGGCCTTGTGTATACTGGTTCATCATGTGCCATCTGAAGTGTTCCTCAGTGTCTGAAGCGCTATCTCATTGGTTGATCGACTTACAAATGCATGAACGTTAGAGACATAATGTAAGTCTTTCGGAGTAATGTAAAGTGGCATCCATTATTTCTCAAAACGATATTTTTTTCAAACCCCCATTAATGCATGCGAATTCTGAGGGATGCTCCTCCATGAAACACGTTCTATATAGCAATGGAAATGTCAACGTTACCTTCTTTTGGGGAGTCTTTGCGTCTTCTGAGCTATTAAAACAGAATAATATAGTAATATATACATTACTTCGTGGTTTCATATACATTTCATCCAACACGTTGTCACACAAGTTTAACAATCTTAAAAAAACAGTGAATGCAGTTTTTTTTAATAAAAAGAGGCTATACTTAGCAAGTTATCATAGATTCCAAGTTGGCAGTTTGTTAGGTCTTGGCTACAGACAGTTGTAACTGTCTGTTGGCTAGACATGTTGTTTACAATATACTCAGGCTGGGTTTTGGGTCGGCCCCTTGCTCTCAAATAGTTGGCTTATTTATCTATATCTGTTGTCTCCCCTCGATTTCATGGCTTTCCTTCCTATTCTTGTGTTTCTTCTGCCATGGAGCATTTCTGCCCTACAGTGTTCTGGTTGGTTGACTTGTATCCCGCCTCAGCTCAGGATGCTTTTATATTTCATTATGCACATCATGGGAGTCCATCTGTTTTCTTTTTCTGTCCCCATGCGCCAATTTCACTTTCACTTCTTCTTGCTCTTCCTGTTGCTTTACCACCCCGCCACCATGCCTTTCTGTTGCTTCCCTCATCAGGATATTTTCTTTATTTTATTACATTTTTAGAAACACTGCCCAAACTCATCAAATCCCGTTCCCTGCCTTCGCAGCTCAACAACATATATTTCCCACCAAACCCCGACACCTTCATCTTCCTCCCAGTCATGTCCATTTAAAGAAAAATCTTTCTTTCTCTCTTTTTCTCAAGGACAGCACAGCTGCAATTTGCTTCCAGTCTACCTCCTTTCTAAATGTCTCCACCATCCTAAAATTGTGGCTGTGACCAGGGCACAAGTCCTAAAAATAGAAGTTGGGGGACCCTGCCCCCAGAAGTGACGTCACGATAGGAAGTGACGTCATGAAAGGTGCCAAGCTCCTCGCCCCAGAGAGGCCAAAGTGTTCAGTCCAGCTGTTTGGCAGGGGGGACGGTGTCCCCCCGGTAAAATAAGTGGGGGGACGCCATCCACCCGCATGGTACCCCGACTCGAGCCCTGGCTGTGACACGTGTAAACACATTGGGCCTGATTACATGTTTAGTGGATGGAATTCTTAGTCACAAATGTGACAGGTATGCCGTCCTCCATATAAATTCATCAATTTGGTCAAGCACCCATCATTGTAACCAGAATCATTATTGTACACTATGTTGAATTCAGCAAAGCACAATTTGAACAATATAATATCAATCAGTTCTTTTCATTATCTGTGCGAGATGTGTACATGCCTTCTTTTGTTTGTTAATGACGAGTGCTACACTTTATCAAATTCCTTTTTCTTGAAAACCACTATGATGCCCTTTGATCACATTTTTGCTATTATAAAATGGTCAAAAACAAAAAACAAATAGAAAAATAAATAAATACAGTTACAGATGCTTATGTATGTATGTGGCACAGCAGCATGTGACAAGCCAGCACTTGGTGTGGGCAGAGAGCTTTGTGTGGGTCGGCCATGCTTCATGTCCCTGTCACTGAGATAGAATGCAGGAAAACAACAATAATTAGTGCTATTATTTTGAGCATCCTGATTGGCAGAGGCCATCTCATCATTCCATACAGATTGCTAATAGGTGGTCTTTTCAGCCTAGAGTCAATTGTTCTGTACCAAATTGCTGCCCACTGTTGGTACTCCCAGTTGCACAGGAACGTAGTTAGTGTCAGAGACCAGAGACTGTTGCACAGCGGGCAGTTGTTTGATATCACTTGATGCAGCATGGCCTAAACAGTACACTAAAATCACATTGCATAATTTAAGAGGCCGTGCTAGCCAAAAAGATATCCTATCTGGCAGACAAGCTGTTAATCATATTAGAATCCTGTGCCAGTGAAGTCAGACCAGGGGAGATAAAACACACCAGTCCCACCCCCTTGCAGCAACAAAGAAATGACACATAAGTTGATGTTCTCAAGATACACCAGACAATGGGACACCATGGTCTACTTCCCCTACTCCCGCCTTTTACTCAGTACCTACTAGGAAATACCAACTATATTTCACATATGTGTGGGGGTGATTTCTTTAATAAGACACTCCCCATTAGGTTGCCCATGGAAATGTGGCACTATCGGGACTGTCAGAGATGCCTTAAGGCATTGGCAAAGTGGGCCCGGCCCGGGTCCCAGGATTTCAGGGGACCCCTGATAGCCTCTTTTCTGCAGACATTCAAGTCCTAATGACCCTGAATGATTCTTAAACATAGTTTGTTTTAAATACCATTTTCCTTTAATGTATTTTTAATAGAGGTAATGTGTGGGAGCTTATTACAAACATTTCGTAGTTAAATGTTGTTTTTATGCTTTTCAATACCACGCACATCCATTTTTTTCAGATCGAAACAGGACCTCACATACGAGAAATATGAGGCGGTCATAGATATTATTTGCAATAATATTAGTGAGCTGCTGCTGTGTTACAATTTTGAAAACACGCGGCACAAGAATTTGGACGAGTTTGCCCAAAGAGGGCATGAAAGAGCTGTAACTGGATCATAAATTCAAGGCTGTTCCTAACAGGAGCCCCTAAGATACATTTGGCCACCAAAATCCTTAAAACATCCCTTTGACTGTAATTTCACAATGCCCTATTGTTCAATTGCACAATGTAATACAAATATGGACTGGTCTGTATATTGTTTATTAGTTTAAAGTGTCCCTGTTTCAGTCCAGCTAAAACAAGCCCTATATTGCTGAATTGCTTTATCCTGTTTGGACCCAAGTTTTACTTTAAATGATTCTAAGGGGCTTATCATGACTTTGGTGGTGTGGGAGAGGGCCGCCACTCCTGTGCCCCTCTCCTGCACCACCAAAGCCATAAATAGACTGCCCTCCAGATTCCGACTGGAATCCAGGTTGGGTGGTCCTTCAGTGGCTTGCCCACAGCAATGCCTGTTTCAGAGGCTCAAGAGAGAGCCATAACAGGCACCGCAATTGAAACGCCATTGCAGGTTCCTGTAGGGCATGGGCTGTCAAGTTCATGCCCTGCAGGAACTGGGAGTGCATGCAGACAGAGGGACACACCATGTTTCCCCCTGTATGCATCCCCTGGCACAGAGGCAATAGAGGGCTCTCTAGGGCCCCCTTTGTTTCCTCCTGTTACACTTTTCATGGTGGTCTCACTGCCATGAAAACCGTGGCGGAGAGGAAATTTGTAATATGCTTGGCAGGCTGCATTAGTCCCAGATACTAGGTCTCACTTCTATAGAAGGAGGGTTAGCATCTACACAGGTGACAATCAACATGCTCTGGGGAGCATGCTCAGGTGCAAAGCATGAGACCCAATGGGCGCACAGTAGAGTGGTATCAACAATATAAAGCACAATTACTTCCCAAACTTTTCAAGAACCTCTAAGAGGTAAATCGCATGGGGGCCCTCCCACCTTCTATGTGGGAAGCGCAGATAGTGATGATCCCTAAGCTGGACAAGGACCTTACAGACCCAGGGTCCTATCACCCCCTGTCAACGATCAACGTTGACTGCACTGCAAGATACTCTCGAAAGCACTGGCTACTTGGTTTCGTGGTGTAGTGCCACACCTGGTATACGAAGACCAATGTGGCTTCATGCCCGGTAGAGGCATGCACATGAATTTAAGGCATTTATCCCACGGTATGCACTCGGTCAGGATGAGAGGTGATGGAGGGAGCCTTCGCGGCTCTCGACATCGAAAAGGCCTTTGACTCCCTTAGTTGGGAGTATCTCTAGGAGGTACTGTGCCGGATGGGCTTTGGTCTGAGGTTCATGCAGTGAATGCAACTTTTATATGAATCACAGTCGGCCAGAGTGCGTACCAGCAGTATCGTCCCTGATCCCCTGAAGATAGCGAGAGGTACTAGACAGGGATGACCACTGTCCCCACTGCTCTTTGTCTTGGCCCTGGAGCTGTTAGCCATAAATCTCTGGACATACCTGGCCAACTGGGGCATTCCGGTTGGCAGGCAACACACATGTTGTGTTCATGTACGCAGATGACATGTTTGTGTATCAGCATCAGCTGGGAACAGCTGTCCCCCTCCTCCTACAGATGAAGGATAACTTAGGGGCTGTATCTGGCCTCCGGGTCAACACACAGAAGACCATTGTATTCCCACTGGCAGCACTGATGAGCATAGCCAGGGAAGTCCTCCCGGAAGTGAGGGTTCGCTGGGGGGTGAATAACTTCAGATACTTGAAAATTCAAGTAGCTCACACACGAGAACGGTAATAGGAGCTCAACAAGTAATCGTAGAAACTGGAAAGACCTTGATATCAACAAACGTAACTTCCTTCTTATAACCACACTACCGGTTACCTCGATATCTAACTTGGATGACAACGGGGTCATCCATAATTGGCTAACCTCTTCCATTGATGTTTGCCTGCCGCAGTCTGTCAAAAAACTTAATTTTCACTGCCCCCAGCCCCCTGGTTTTCAGAAAAGCTAAAATTAGAAAAAACTAAATGTAAAAATGTAGAAAGACACTGGCAAAAAGACTACGATCCATCAAAAAAATCCATGTATAAACTTGCCTTAAACAACTATCACTCTATGTGCAGTGCTACTCGGGCGGAGCACGCTAATCATACTATTCTTCATTCACAAAAATGCCCAAAAGTACTGTTCAAAGTAGTGAAGGAATTATCTGGTGCCACTTGCCAGCCCGAACCTCTGAGTTTGGACTCCAAACAATGTGATGCTCTGGCTGAATTTTTTTGTGGAGAAAATTGAGAACATCTACTCTGAATTTAACAAACAAACGACACCACTAATAAATTCACAACATGATCACCTTGCAACACAATGCCTCCTACAGGAAGTTACTGAAGCCAACAGCGATGTCCTTCTAGACAAATGGACCCCTCTTGACATTTCTTCCTTCTATAGTATTCTCACTAGTATTAAATCTGGCTCCCCCAATGATCCGGTTCCCCCCTTTATACTTCAAAAATTGGACCCGTCTATACTCTGCATTGTCATGGAACTACTTAACACATCATTATGTGAAGCTAAGGTTCCAGCAGCCTGGAAACACGCTATGGTCCTCCCCCTCTTAAAAAAGGCCAACTCTGACCCTGAGATCCTCTCCAATTTCCGTCCCATCTCCTTACTTCCGGTCTTCTCTAAGATTCTAGAAAAACACAAACAGCCCAGCTGACGAATTTCGTTGAGGCACAAGACATCCTCCATCCGTCCCCATCGTACCTCAGGGCAGGCTTCTCAACAGAAGCGACACTCTTGGGAGTCACTGAGAACATTCGTCAACAGGTCGACAAAGGAGAGACACTGTCTCACACTTCACTCCTAAAAATCCTCCAATCCAGAGGCATAAACGGCATGGCACTCAAATGGCTGTCCAGTTTCCTGACTAACCGGAGCTTTCAGGTATTCTCCTCAAGCGCTTATTCTAAGACCCAGGTTTCCCTGTATGGAGTCACCCAGGGCTCCATACTCAGTCCATTGCTCTTCAATATTTACGTTAGCCCTCTAGCTACTATTGCTGAGCAATCAGGGCTGACAATATACTCTTATGCTGATGACACCCAGCTCATCTTTTCGCTCTCCACCTCTCCACCATGGAGACACCCTCACTCCAGCTGGGATTAAAAAAGATTGCGGACTGGATGCACGTTGTGGGAAAACTGAACTCCTCATTTTCGGAGAAAATAAACACCTTTGGGGACCCCATCACTTGCCACCTCAAATGGGTGATCCTCCCATCACAGTCAGCACACATCCTGGGCTTCATCATAGCCGACCTATTGTAGATGAAGCAGCAAGCTATTAAAGTCGCTTCCACCTGTTTTGCTATTCTCAAATGGCTGAGGAAAATTCTGTAGATGCTTCCTCTCCCCACGCAAAAAACTGTCATCTAGGCCCTAGTAGTGTGCCCTATCTGGGTGCCAACAAGGAAGTACTCCGTAAGCTGCAAGTAGTCCAGAACTCTGCAGCTAGACTGCTTTGCCAACTTCCCAGGATGGCTTTCACCTCAGCCTCACTCCGGGAACTACACTGGCTAAGAATTGACAATCGAGCCAAATTCAAAGCACTCTGCTTTATGCACAGAATAAACTTAGCCTCAGCCCCCCACTATCTTTGCTCTTTGGTGCACCACTACCACCCTCCATGCCTACTACGTTCCTCTAATCAATTTAAATTCCAGGTGCCCAGAATCAAACAAGCCAGAATGGGAGGCCGGTCCTTTGCCTATCTGGCGCCCTCCCTTTGGAACTCCCTACCAATTAAGTTACGTCTAGAAGAGGCGTAAAAACATGGCTTTTTAATCAATAGGATCTTCTTATCTCTCTGCTTGTATCTCTTGTCCTACGCGCACATAGGCGCCGGGAAACCTTCGGGTAGCTGTGCGCCATACAAATTAAAAAAATAAATAAATAAAACATGAGGAAGGTGATGGCTGGACATGACTCCTTAATTGCCTTTGGGAACACGATGCCACTTTCGATTATGAACTGGGTGGCTCTGAGTAAAATAGTACTACTCCCACAGTGTCTGAATGCTCTCCAGAATAGATTCTGCACTATTTCTGCACTACGTTTGCAGCACTCAATTACCTAATGACCTCGCTAGTGCGGATGGGAAAATGGTGTCAAGTGAAACTTGCAGTTCTGAGCTAGACCTTGACAAATGTGGACTGGGAGTACATAATTTGTACCTCCACTACCTGGTGGGTCGCCTGCAGTATGCAGGACTCTAGTAAGAGGAGAGCCTAAACCTGGAGAAATGACTACCGGGGGGATTGATTGAGCGGTCAACCCTTCACCTGCAATTTATGGGGGGGATGGAAAGTCCTGGAATTACCCACACATCCTTGACAGGTGGTCCTACGGTGCAAGCCTATGCCACACAGCTACCCATTTTGTGGCTGGGCCCGCTCCAG
Source organism: Lissotriton vulgaris (assembly GCF_964263255.1). Lineage (NCBI taxonomy): Eukaryota > Metazoa > Chordata > Amphibia > Caudata > Salamandridae > Lissotriton > Lissotriton vulgaris. Next base: position 783,909,463 of record NC_141687.1, on the reverse strand, counting down.
AGGCTACACATGGTGATGGACATTGGTCACTGGATGGAGGGGGGATGACTGTCCTTGAGGGATCTATATCAGGGAGACACCGTCATCTTCTTCGCAGAAGACTGGGACCACTTTTATCTTGCCTGGGTCAATTCCTGCAATATGCAAAGATCTTGCACACGATCTGGGAACTGTGGCCCGAGTTCCTGGGGGAGCTGCAGGAGTCTCAGATGCTGCGGCTCATCCTCGACATGGGTGATAGCAAGAGCATGATTTTGCGCCTCTGTGCAGCATTTAAACGAGACTAGCGCACTGATACTCTATGAACGAGTCAGTCGAGGAATGATGACGTAGTGACCCCTCGACAGATCCAGAATGGGATGGGACAAGGCATACACACAGATCAAGGAGGTTGCAAGCAATGCATTATTTAAACTGATGTTGCATTATCAACACCATGCATACCTCACTCACCAGAGACTACATAGAATCTTCCCTACATGCCATAGGGATTCCCAAGATGCAACACTAGCCCTGCGATGTTCCTGTACCTAACCTGTGCCTGCCCACTGCTAGGGGATTATTGGAGTGGGGTCGTGGAAGAGCTTGACATCCCCTTAGGGGTCCTACTCAGACATTGCCTGCTTACACCTACTCCCGGCCCCACAGCTGGTGCAAAGATATGCAATCGCTTCGCATCTTTGGGTTTACTTTTAGCGAAGAGACACATATTGATTCACTGGATGAAGCCCATGCTGTCACTAATTGTCAGGTGGCGGGGAGATTGCATGAGTGGGCCCTGGAAGAAGAAAAGAGATTACGAATGGTCACAACTATTGAGAATGCTAAGTGGGACCTGGAGTGGTGGGAGGAGATGGTTCACCAACTGACTGAGACTGCATGCTTCCAACGGTGTGCCGATATAGCTCTCCAGGGGTGGATACCTGGAGATCAATTGATAGGCTGGCCACAATGGAGTGGAAAGAGTGTGTGTAAGTGATTGGGAGGAGTGTGTCAGGTGGGGAATGGCTGGGGGAAGCACACAGAAATTTCCACACATTAGCCTGGAATTGAGTAGGGAGTTCCTAGATCTACTGTATAAGAAGAGAGAGGGAAACCACCAGGCCCACGTTAGTGAATAAGACTGCTTCAGATGCCCCTTATCCACATCGAGACTCGGATCTTCACTGCTACAGCTGCCATTGTTTATTGTTTATTGTTCACTATCTTGAGTACTTTTTGTTGCTACCATTTTTCATGACTGTGTTATCTGACTACTTACACTATGCCTAGTATGCTAAGAGATTTAAATAAAGTCTTTAAAAAAAATCAACAACTTTATAGTAAAACATTAAGAAGCATATGTATATATATCCAAAGTCCCAACACAATCTACGTGCGCTCTCAGTATCACGGAATCCACACCAGAAAAAATCCACAGATACAAGGGTGTTTATTTACAACGCGTTTCGGCTTGCAGGTGAAGCCTTGATCACGTAAATGGGAATGCACAAGATAGAACATTAATAAAGCATTTTTGAAATACACGTGTTGCAACATGGAAAAAGGACTATAAACACACACAGAAGGTAAATCCAAGTATAGATTAACATTGTAATCTTAGAGGCATAAACGGTAAATGCATGTATTAAAATGATGTAATAATGAAAATACATGTAACAAATCAATGCATACAGTGGAGTACATGCATAAAGGTAGCCCGCAAAAAAATAATGAATCAATGCTGCGGTCACGCATGCGTGACTCGGGACCACCGGCCATGAGCTTGCCTGAATTCCAGGCTCCTGTCTGCTGTTGTGCAAATATGGATTGCAAACCAGAAGTCATGTGGTTCACCACACCAACCTCACTTGCCCAGTCACAATACTGGGTCCAAAGTGCTAGATTGAAACATGATTGCTCAAAAACGTGCAAACAGTGTATACACAAATGAATCTAAAGACCAACAAAATCGGTATGTGGTAGGCAAGAACCATAGGGTCATAGGTAACAGTCTCAAAGGGGTAGTCTCCCCAGGAAGAGGCAGGGGAGAAATCTTATATTTTCCAAGTGGGGGAGGAGGATGAAAATAATGATGATATCTATCCTAAATGTGATGTTTTACTTGATGGGGTAAAGTTCAGTATGTATGCTGATTCATGTTCACCCTACACATTGGTAGATAAAAGTGTGTTTGAGGAAAGATTTGCTAATCATCCTGTTAAAGTTATGCAAGCTGATATCATCCCAAAGCGGTACAACAATGGAAGAATCTCATTAGAGGGCATGGTGACGATGTGAATTTCATTTAAGGACAGGCACACAGTGGGGGAAAGTGTATGTATCCACTAGCGGCTCGACTCTATTGGGCTGGAAGCATCAGAAGGAGTTGGGAATTAAATTAGACCCGAACAACAAGGAGCAGGTGTTACTTATCAACCCTGCAGGCATAGCGGGGGACCTCACCGAAGAGTTTAAGGAGGTATTTAGCGAAAGGTTGGGTGTATTTAAGAACTATATGCAAAGGATTATTCTTAAGGATGGGGCAGTACCCGTGGTACACAAGACTAGATCCATACCATTGCGCATGAGAGAACCCCTCCAGCAGGAACTCCACAGGTTGGTTAGTCAGGGAGTTATTACGGAAATTGAGAGTTCAGCATGGTTGGCCCCAATTGTGATCACGGCAAAGGATGGAGGGAACAGCATAAGACTCTGTGTGGACCTGAGAGATCTAAATGCCAATTACCTGGTGGACAGGTTTCCCCTTCCCCGAATCAGTGAAATGTTGTGCACAATCCGGGGGGCCAAGTATTTTACTGTATTGGACCTGTCCTCTGCATACTACCAAATTAAGCTACATCCAGATTCGCAAATCCTAACGGCATTCACCACCCCATTTGGCAACTTCAAGTTTCAGCGAATGTCATTCGGTTTGGCGTCGGCGGCCGCGGCCTTCCAACAAGTCATGCAACATGTGCTGAAAGACTGCAAGAACACGATATGTTTCCAAGACGACATTCTGATCTATGGTGGAAGTGATGGAGAACACAATGAGATGGCAAGGAAGGTGTTAGAGAGGTTGAAAGAGGTCGGGTTCACCACCAAACCAAGCAAGTGCAAGCTAGGAGTAAGCTCGGTGGACTACCTTGGACACACCTTATCGGAGGAAGGCATCAAGCCAAAGTGCGACTTCGTCAGAGCAGTGAGAGACGCTCCCACACCAAATAACAAAGAGGACATACTATCGTTCTTAGGACTTGCTGAGTACATGGCTAAATTTATCAAGGACTTTGCCATGGTGTCGCAGCCCCTTAGAGAATTGATCAAGAAAGACAGTGTCTTTGCATGGGGGAAGGAACAAGAGATGTCCATGAAGAGTATAAAGAAGGCGATCATTGAAGCCCCGTTTATAGGTAAATTCGACCCGAATGGAGCCACCATCATCTCGACTGATGCCAGCAACAGAGGAATCGAGGCCACATTGGCGCAAAGAGAGGGGAACAAAGTCAAAGTTGTGGCTTTTGCATCAAGAACCCTCACTTCATCGGAAACAAACTATTCAACCATTGAAAAAGAGGCACTAGCAGTCTACTGGGCCATCCGACACTACAAGTTCTTCATCTGGGGTATTCCCTTCGAAGTACAGACTGACCATAAACCTTTGGTCTCACTTTTTACTAAGAAGGACATGGAAAGCATGACGCCCCGCATAGCTAAATGGGCTGTGGGACTGCAAGCCTACAATTTCAGAGTGACCTACATTCCAGGGCAACAAAATAGGGTTGCAAATTTCCTATCGAGAGCACCAGCAGGTGAGGAGGAGGTCGAAGAGTTGAATGGTGACTCAATCCTGGAGGTGAGCCTAGCTGCGGTGGAAAAGAATGCATGGGTAACCCAGATGGAACAAGATGAAGTACTGAAGAAAGTGAAGAAACACATTCTTACTGGATGGCCAAAGAAATGCAAGGATATGGAGACCGAGATCCAACCGTACTGGAATGTGCGGGAAGACCTATCAGTTGAAGGGAATTTTATACTCAAGTCCGGGAAGCTGGTCCCTCCGGTAGCTTTAAGGAGCCAGATCGTGGAACTAGCGCACGAAGGACACCTGGGCCGTAGTTTGAGCAAAGCTAGACTACGTATGGACTAATGGTTTCCAGCAATGGACAGTGAGATGGAGGACAAAGTGCGGGACTGCTACGCATGCAGCCTGAGTGACAAGTCTAAAGTCAATAAACGAGCACCCTTGTCACCGGTGGAAGTTCCCAATGTTCCATGAGACAAGTTAGGTTTCGACATAGGCATGGCAAGGGGCCCCAGGATTGGTACTTACTGGTTCTGGTGGACTACTATTCAAGCTGGATAACCTGCAAGATCGTCTACAATGTGAACACAAAGTCAATCATTGAGTTTCTGAAAGAGGTGTTCTCGAGAGAAGGCATCCCATTAACGCTGGTTACGGACAATGAGGTACAACTGGTCTCTGAAGAGATGAAGGAATTTCTGAAAGACTGCTCCATAGCTCATATCCACACGCCACTGTATTGCCCCAAGGCAAACGGCAAGGTGGAAAGAGTAAACCTCATGTTGAAAGAGTGCATGCAATTGGCCAATCAGGCTGGGGAGAACATTGAGGAAGCAATAAGAGACATGCTATGGGTATATCACACTACGCCAAAGTCCACTACTGGACGCACTCCATTCGAGTTACTGAGAGGGAGGAAAGCTGGAACGAAGCTGACCCCCAATTGGATGGGAAGAAAGCAAATAGAAGAGACTGATCCAGAAGAGATCAAGAGGAGGATCGAAAACAATCAATGGAAATACAAGGAATGGTACGACAAGAAGTGGGGAGTCAAGGAGAGAGAATTCCAGCGAGGACAAAATGTCTACATCAGGAAACCGGAGAGACTAAGGAAAGGGGGTGACAAGTTTTATGCCCCCAGTACCATCAGAATGCCGAAGAGGAACACTGTGGTCATGGAGGATGGAAAATTATGGAGCCATGACCGGGTTGTGCCAGCAGGGGGGGATAAAGCTAGGTCAAGCACAAGAAGGATGGAGGGTGGAGACATCAACAGAGGTGTTAGACAGGACAGGAAGAGTGATAGACTAAGGGTCTCCCCTCACTGGCACAAACAATACATAATGAGATCGTGATCTGCAATGTGAACGTAAAGTGTGTTAGAGTTACAGAGGGTCTTCTGCGAAAGACCATGGGCCAGGATTATGGGCGGGGTGTTTTCCTTTCTGCCCCTACCCCTTGTCCTTCCGGCTCCTACCCCTCCCCTTCCCGTTTATTTCTTTCCCCTAGGGAGGATTATGTGTTGTAACTTAGAATGTTCCTCTCGCTCTTTCCCCGTTCCCCCCTCACCTCCCCAGTACTTTGGTACAGACCGTTCTGACAGCTCAGCGCCTGCTATCGAATGTTGAGATAGCAGCCGCGTCCCGTGTTGACAATCTGGCGGCATCGTTAAGGCTTTTACTTAATAAATTGAAGTAACTATCTACCCTTACCGTTTCCTTATTACCACAGGTACCTGTGTGATAACCAAGTCCAGACCCGTGATAATAGGTGTGGTACAAGTAAGTCAGTCTTAAGTACATTATAAAAGACCACATGTGTCCATGACGGGCAAGTGTTGAATAATCACCAGGAGTTGGCGCAACGTGGTATGATTTGATCTGTAGATTTTTCTGTGATTCACAGCCATCCGTGAATTTACATATTTGACTGCTGTTTGGCATTTATCCTTTATTGTTTTATCCGGCTTTCATGAGGCTTCTGCTGTTCCAATATAGATTATTTGGCACTGCAACAAGGACCGTGGCCTAAATCCTTAACATAGTTGGTTTTCTCTTCTCGCTCGTGACCACTTGCGTACATTGGTGGCATGAGACTGGATTGGCCACGATGTTGTCTCGCAGGCAAAGAAGCGGATACGGACCACAGGATCCGTGCAAGTTTAGTTTATATATATGGAAAACGTATAGGAAACGTCATGTGGGCTAAATATTTAAACAAAACATATATATTATACTTAAAAAATTATAAAAACCATAAACAATAACAAAAATATATTCAAAAATATTAATAACTTCAACAATACAAATTATATTAAAATATTATTAATAACTTAAACATTTTTGATCTACAAATATATATTAACAAAAACATATACTTAATATAAAAATAAAATTACTAAGAAACAAAAATATCATTTAAATAAAAAACAAAATTCTTTTTCGTAAATAATATGAACATTAAAAAATAAATAAAATAATAAAACAAATAACAATCCAAAATCAACAACACTAGTAAAAGTGTTGGTCTTCAAAGGAGTCAGATTTACTATTCTAACTCCATTTTAATCTAAAGTAGGAGGTGTTGGATTTTGGATGGTTACATTTACTATTCCCACTACAATGTAAGGTAAATCACATATAGAGTAGTACTTTGGAGGATTTATATTTAATATTTCCACTCCATTCTTAGCAGCAGTAGGGAAAGTGTTGGACTTTGGAGTGGTTAGATTTACGTTTCCCATTCCAACCTCAGCAACAGCAGGGAAAGGGTTGGAGGGGTTATATGTACCATTCAAATTTCTAATTATTTAAAATAAAAATACTACGTACCAAACAATAGAAATAGTAAAGCATATCTAAGATAATAACATGTACGCATTATAAATAATTACAATTACATACACCCCAAAAAATAAAATGTCAGTATACAAAAATAATTTAACACATAAAAACAAAATAAATAAATGTAAAATATATATACTTTCATTAACAACAAATACAAATAAAACAATAATAATATTAAAATAATAATGAATTAAAACAAATACAATGAAAACAAATAACAAACATAAAATTATTTTTTGAATTATTATATACACTTATAAATGAATTAACAATTAATAACAGTGAAACACAAATGATCAAATAAACTATATACTTAATTATAAAGTAGTCTTTTAATTAATCTAAATAACTCATTACAAATAAAAAACAATAATTCATATTTTCACTAAGCTCCCATGATAATGCCCTCAAACACAACCCACAACTAAATTACAGATTAATAACTAACATGTAAGAAATGTTTATGTTAATTAAATTAAAAATCACAAAATGAAGCGGCTGGACCCTCATATGCCGGGTTTGGTGGACCCGGATCAGGTCGGCTTCATCAGTAATCGACAGGGGGCGGACAATGTGCGCAGGGTTACGCACCTGGGGGGAAAGTGCATCATTGGCAAATACCGGCCTGCCTTCTATCGTTGGATGCGGAGAAGGCGTTCGACCGGGTGGACTGGTCCTTTCAGCGAGCGGTGCTACATAAGATGGGGTTCGGCCAGTAGATGATCACCAGGATCATTGCGCCGTACCTGGCTCCACGTGCCAGGATCCGGGTCAACGGGCAGCTCCCGGTGCCGTTCAACATCTATAGGGGTACCAGGCAGGGCTGCCCGCTCTCGCCACTATTATTTGCTCTTGCGATAGAGTCCTTAGCGGTCATGATCCGGCGGACCTCTGACATCCAAGGTATCCCTTTGGGGGGCCGAGAGAACAAGGTGGCGCTGTTTGCGGACGACCTCATTCTTACACTTACGAGACCTCGTGAATTCCTCCCGGCAGTGCACTTGGTGCTGTGCCTTTTCGAACGGGCTTCCGGCCTGAAGATCAATCACAATAAGTCTTGGGCCCTTAATCTCACCATTCCGAAGGATGAAGCGCCCCTTTTGAAGCAGCTTGCTCCATATCAGTGGACAGCTCACCACATCCGTTACCTTGGTCTTCGACTGACCCCTCGCTGGATGAGTGGACGCAAGTCAATTGGCGGGAGTGCCGGCGCTCGGTCCTTGAAGACCTACGGAGGTGGAAACCGCTTGTACCATCGTGGTTGGGCAGGCTCAATGCTCTTAAGATGTCTATCCTCCCCAAAATTCTATATTTATTCCAGTGCCTTCCCACCCCCATCCTGTATAATATACAAGGCCTCCAGCGCGACCTCACCAATTTCATCTGGGGGAGAAAGAGACCCCGCTTCTCTCAAGCGCTTCTGATGGCGCCGCGTGACAGGGGGGACTGGCTTGCCCTAATCTTGTGGATTATTACTGGGCAGTGCTTTATAGTGGAATGGGGAGTAACTGAAAGCGAGAAGGGGTGACAGCATATGGATCGGGCAGTAACCGGGCGTACCGTCTAGGACCTTGCGTGGCGTCATAGGACGGGGCGCTCTCGGAGCGCTTACATGGTGGTACCCACGAAAACGGTGCTAGAGATTTGGGACAAGATAGCGGGGCGCAGGGGCCTCATAACCCTCCCCTCGCCGCACACCCCAATAGAGGGAAATCCGTCCTTTCCACCGGCTTATCGTATGCCTTAGGCAAGTGGACACAGGGCAACTGCAGGGTGCTTACAGATCTGTTTGAGGGGGGACCTCTCAAATCCTTTGCTCACTGTAGAGAGGAGTTTCGGGTCCCGCTTGAGGCAGGGATGCAGTACGCTCAGTTGAGGCACTGGATAAGTGAAGACGGAACATTTCAGGTGGCCACTTGCGCCTTCACCCCGTTTGAACGGCTAGCCTGCTCCTTTGTTGACTCGAAGGGATTGATATCGCGGATCTATCAGATTTTGCAACATACCAAAATGCCGCCCTCGCATCCGTATCAGCAACGCTGGCAGTCTATGTCAGGTACGGACATCGCTCCGGCGCAGTGGTATCGCCTGTGGCGGGATATCCCCAAAGTATATCGTAGCATTCCTCAACAAGAGAACACTTATGAGATAATGACCCAGTGGTACTATACACCTCATCGCCTGAACAAGATGTTCCCTGCCTCTTCCTCTATGTGCTGGCGGTGTCAACATGCAACCGGGGACTTTATTCACATCTGGTGGGCGTGTCCATTGCTGACCCTCTTCTGGAAGGAGGGCCTAAGCCACATCAGGGGGGTGTTGGGATTCCCTCTGCCTAAAGTCACAAGCATGCGATTGTTAGGTATCAAACCTGCTGGTCTGAGGGCGCTGACCCAGAGCGATTGGATTCTGGCGCTTCAAATGCTAGGAGCGGCCTGGCAGCTCATAGCCTTGTATTGGAAAACACCTGAGGCGCCGCCAATCGCAGCTTGGTTTGTGCGCCTGTGTCATGTTATTACAATGGAGCTCTTCAAGGCTAGGTTGCAAGCCCGGACCATGAGCTTTAAGGCAGTTTGGCGACCCCTGGTTCAATATTTATGTGCCATTGAGCATGCGCGACATATGCCTGCTAAGCTACGGGCGCTGCGGCTCGTTGAGGACGCAGTGGCTCCCCCTGAACCGGATAGGCTGCTAGGGTAGGTGCCTTAGAGCACTACACCCTGGATGTCAGAAGCGCTAAACCAAGATCTGGTGGCCTGTAGCCCCTTCCCCCCCTCCCCCGGTGCGTATTGCACTATCCTTGACTGTCTTTCTGGTATTCCTCTATTTACTAACTCTACCTATCTGTTCTATCCTGATGTCTATCACCCTATTGTCCGGTAGGTGTTTGGGCCACTGTGGTCCGTTTGTTCTACTTATGTTGACTACCAGTTTGTATCCGACCTAAGGGATTGGGCTATTTCCTGCAACGACTGAATGACCTGAGTTTGATATCATATGACGCGGCCGGCCCCAAGGGGTTGTAGGCGAAACACTGTGTACAATAGGTCTGAGTGGGAGCCTTCTACAAGTTATTATTGTGCTATCTAGTAACGTGGCCGGCCCTGAGTGGGTTGTAGGCTTAACACTGTGTATTACTCAGTCTGCTGCCTGCTATTTGTAAGATAAAATCACAAAATACACATTTAAAAATAGCATAATTAATTACCAATTAATTTAATAATCATAACAAATTGTTTAAAATAAAAACAATCATTTATCATTGAAATAAATTCCCATCCGTGTCCCCTATTAACCAAACAAGCCAATACTGAATTCTAAATTAATAAATACATTTAAAAAATATTAAGTACTCCTTAAAACTAACCATACTAAAAAACCATAAAACAATTATAATAATATCAACAACCAAAAAACAATATAACTAATATACACAAAAGTAATGAAAAACAATAAGTAATACAACTATAGCAATATCAAAGTAAACAATGTTAAAAACAACACTATTCAATCGATATTATATACATTAAAAAACAACATTCATAGCTTCTATATTCTGTCCCACGATATTTTTGACTTGATTAATTTTGACACAATATTGTTACACCACTCTATATTTGAAACAATATTTTGGTCATTCACCTCTGACTCTTTTTATATATTTGTCTGCATGATACTTTCTTCAAACAGAAATACTAGAGTTACTCTACTTTTTGGGGCTTCATAGATGATGTTAAAAACTTATATTCATCAACCTGTGATGCTTTTTGTTTCCGAATTCAAACATGTAAAAAAATATAAAGACCGGCATAGATATACTGAAAAATAGACAGACAGACAGATTTTTTCATGCAAGACGTATTTTCATTTTCTATCCTATACTTTAAAATATAATGCCACTGTCACTGACGTGTACAGCTTTCTCAAGAATTCAATAAATTACACCGTTTATGGCAAAGCCAGGAATATATTATAGCTGGGCCTGTGTCATCCTGAAATTCGAAACATATTGAAACTTAAATAGGTAATATAGCATCACTCTGAAATGAATAAGTTAAAACCAGTTAGTTATACAGTAATTTACATAAAACCCAAAAGCTTTACTTTTGGAGTTTTGATAACTAAATACCCATTCCAATATAGCCTTAAATCGAGCTAAACATGCTAATTCATTTACATGTTAGTTACCCATAAAATGTTGAACAATTCCAATTGCAAATGCCATTTGTGTGCTAAGATCCAGGAGCAGTCACCAGAGAGCCCACACCAGTACCTGGAAGCAGTGAAGGTGTGTACTACTGTTCAAAACGTCTGAAATACCATACAATTTATATAGGAAAATGTATTTTGCATGAGTCATAACGAGAGAGGCTAAGCATGTTTACTTACCTTCACCAGGAACCCCAATTCAGAAGTTTGAGCGATTCCAAGAGTGGACATTTCAGATACTGTAGTTGCAACCCAAAGCAAAAGGTTCCCACAGTGATTCGGCACTTAGGCCAGAAAATAATGCTGTTGTAGTAGTGCTGGTGCCGATTCTCACTGTCTTACTTTATTCACCAGGAGCTGCATTTCACTAGAGGGGGTGCCCTTGCGTGAGGGTGAAAGTTTCATGTGATTGACAGCTGGCTTCTGGTTGATTTGTTAACATGCCACTGTGCTGACAAGCCGAAATAAAGAATCTTTGAATCTTGAATCTTGAATCACTGTGCTGACAACATATATCTTGTGCATCTTGAATATTCTAAGATGCTGCTGATAATACCAGGACTTAGGTAAATATTCCAGGGAGATGACCGTGATATCAAAGTCCAGCCGTCGCAGCCCAATGGTCTCAGTGGGAGTAGCAAAGCTCCATAGTTCTGCTATTAATCCGATACCTATGACAGTTTTCTGCCCCGCGTATGACAGTAATGTTAAAGGTAGTAATGAACAAATGTACTGCACTGGTGATGCGATCCAGTGTTTCTGTCCATTCACATTCTTTACAAAATGTAGGGTTTCTCTCATTTAAAGCTCACAACCTTTTCTCTAAACTCTTGGTATATTTTGGAACATATTCTCCTTTTACAGATTGTGTACTTCACACGTCATCTGGATTGCCAATAACTGCTAGTAAGATTCCTCTAGTCTGTGCACTATATGGAAAACATGAATTGTACGTCCAACCTTGGTTTTTTACTATTTGACACATTGATGACTACCTCTTAATTGCTTGATTTGACCATTGTTTCTTTACCATGAATCTCTATGAAATATATATTGACTGAGTTCGTTCTTCACCCCTTTCTCCACTTATTCAAACCTCAGACTTTCCCCACTACCGGTTACTGAACCACTTGCACTTTAGTCTTTGGATCAGCCTTCATTTCTAGTTGCCGCTACTAGAATGTCACCAAGGGCTGGGAGGTCATAAAATCCCTGTTAACTACAGAACATTCAAAGGGCAGTACTTAAGCAACATATGACCCTATAGGTCTCCTGTAAAGACTTATGGTACCTAACAGGATACAGTTTCATCTCTATGTCATGAGTTCTCCTAAACCTTTTCAAATGGAAACCTCAAGTTCACTTGCTCTAGCAAACAGAAGACAACACTTTTATACTCTGATCACAAAAGCTTACATGTGTTTTACAGTCTTCTCCAACTCTGGAAGGTGCTCTTTCAGTGCTGCAATGATTCTGGTGTCATCAGAAACTGATACATAAAATTCCTGCAACAAATAAAGCAAAGTGTGACTGTTAAGAAAAAGCAATGACATCAAAACTTAGGGCCTGATTATGAGGGCAGAAGGACCAACAAAGACAGCTCACTGGTGACGGTCTGACCGCCGACAGCCCTTCGGTCCATTCACGGCAGTCGGACCCACAACCGTCAGAGGAAAGACCTCTGCCTTCGCCAGGATCAGCGATCCCGACTGGGTGGCAGACTGGGCTGTATCCCTGAATGGCGTTGTGGCCGAGCCAGGCACCACCGCCGGGGTCACAATATCCGTTTCCGACTGACTTTGCATGGCTGGAAGACCATGTAGTGCCCCCACTCACCTCCATGCACTGTGTGCCACGCACGACATGGTGCATGGCACAAGGTCCATGGAAATGCAGCAGGTGCTCCGTACCACAGCAACTTGTGCTGCCACCCTTTTCCTTGGCTGCAGCACAAGCCACCATGATACAGAGCACTTTCCGACTGCCAGCACGAAGATCATATCGAAATGCAGATGCCGGACCGACCACAATCAAATTCAGCTCCTTAGATTCCAATTAGCGAATGCCAAATAAAGTTTAATTTCAAGAACAAAACGAAATGCAGACAGATTTGTGGCATTATTTGGAGATGAGAAACCTTTGATACCTCAATTTGTGTCTGTCCACCTCCTGATCCTTTTGGTTCACATCTTGAGAAAAGAATTTCATATTTGAATTAGAATATTGATAGAAGTCCGCTGTTCCAAGACACAATACATTTTGTGTTGTTGTTCTAAACTTTGTTGGACAAACAAAAACTACACAGACTGTTTATTAGCTTTGAGAGTCACACCATGATCTTCAGGAAGTGCATCAAATTAACTTGATGAATTTAGCCCAGAGGTTTGAGGGCCTCGTGTGGTAACAGCCCCCGCTTCGTCATTTCTTAGAGTGATTAAGACGAAAAGTATTTGTGGTATATAGAATTGTGGCCCTGAATGTGCTGAAGAAGTGCATCTGGGAGATTTGATTGTAAAGGAATTCACGCCTTGCAAAGCAAGAAGAATAGATATGTGTAATTGATATTTATGCCAAACACCGTAGTTTGATGTCCATAGACTGATAGTGATGTCCTATTGTAAAATTAGTAAAAGAAAGATAGTTGCACAAACCGCAACCACTCAAAGCATCAATACATTTGCACTCACCATATTATTATTAATTTAGATGTATAATGCGCGTTATCACCCAGGGGTCTCTAAGCGTTTTATAGGCATAACAGCTCATAAAAACAAGCATTGGTAAGGCAGTATTTCTCGTTTCTTAAAGGCTGAGTTATTGGCTTTGCCAATACTTTTTGACACGCACACATGAGCACATGTGTGTCAATGCACACAGGCATGCATGCCTGGTCATCCTGCAATAGATTTGTAATCAAAAAGAAAACATTCTAAGATGGTCGTAGATGCACATGAATGCATGTGTAGTGACAAATGTACATATGTGCATCAGGTACACGTGTGCCTATATGCCATGTCAAATGGTGAACTCTCCTAATTTACTCATATACCATGGCAGATGCCTATTGTAGAGTACTAAATAAAAAATCTTAAAAGTTAAAAGCAAATCCATGTCTGCATAATAAACGAAGTGAGGGTGACAGTGAAACTTAGAAAGCTGCAAGGCCACTGTAAAATAAATATATTTTAAACATTGAGCAGGACAGGAAGCATCGGGAAGAGAAAAAAGAGTGAATACAGGTGGGGGATGGCAGAGGAACGAGTGGGGCAAAGTGGAAACACAAGTACTCCTATAAACTGCTTAATGTAAAATTAAAAAGAGTTCATTCAATGCTGCATTGGAAGAATACAACTCATCCAATCAGAGCACGGTGAGACCAAAATGCTCCTGGTCTGGACAAACAACATCCTAGGGAGGTAAGCCACTGAATCAAGAGCAAACAACTGACACAACTAAGCCATAAAAGCATGAGCAAGGGATTAAACCAAAGATAATGCTAAGTATGTGTTAGGTTTTGGAATAAACAAATCTGACAGCAAACAACTTTAGTTGTCTGTAACCAAGACCAAAAAAGGACCGAATCCTTACCAAAATCTAATATAAACAGTCTCACAATCAGGTTCCTATCATGATATCAACTGATGTGCCACACATCTTCAAAACAAACATTAGAATCCTTTGAATATGTACAAATTACTCGCTTTTCTATTTTATGATGTTTCATTTAGAGATGAATGTAATACATGTATTAAAGATCCTTCAGCACAAAAATTAACATTAAAGTAAAGTATTAGCCAGAGTGTAGCTTATTTGTGTGGTGGCTTTTAATTCTGATCCTTGTAACTGGGGGTTAATGTTTGCATTGTTCAGTATTCCGTCCATCAATTGTTTCTTTTGCATTTGTTGCCCTAAGTGGGAAGTGTATGCCCAGACGTGGTCTCATGCTCCCTGCGCCACTGGATTCAAGCTAGCCTGACTGATGAGGGGTGATGCCCCAGCACTGGTCCCAGGATGCTTTTTTCCAGTCCATTAGGGACCTGGATTGGCAGTTCAGGCTGGGTTGTTCCCATAAGGAACAGGGTCAAGACTGATCTGCATATGGACTTTATGAGCCAATTCCCCTACAATCAAAAACAGTTTATGAAAAATATATCATCCTCTTATCAACCATGAAGGATCTATCTGGAGATTTTGCTACACCATTAGAGTATATCATAAATGTCTCCTTTCTGCAAGGCAATTCCTGAAAAACCTAATAATTTGACTGATACTACCTCTTTTAGAGATCACCTAGGACGCACTTTAAAGCCCTATGTATCAGGGACCAGCATGGCATGTTGTGTACGATAGGAGAGAAAACATATCATGACAACACATTAAACCTTCACCAACCTCCAGAAAGGCCATGGCAACTTCATCCTCTTGCAATAAATCTCCATACAAAGTGGCCCACTGCAAGACCAGGCGGATTACGCGCCTTTTGTTGTTAAGGGCGTAGTCCATTTTCTCCTGCTCTGTACCTTGAGATGGCTGGGCATGATAAGTGCAAGGGTGTTAAGGAAAGGTAATTTTTTGCTGAAACAAATCAATGATAAATATAATCTCTAATTTGCAAACACTGCACCATCCTTGCATGCCACAATTGCTCTTCTCGGCGGTATTCATTTTAGCCAAATGAGATGACTGCTTCAAAGGCTGCAGATTCAAACTCAAGACATGATGCTTGTACATGGATTTCTGTAATGGACATATTGACTTGCTGAGCTGTATTAGAAGCAGAACACATAAACATAGTGGAATACAGGATGCACAAATAGCTACCAAAAATGTATTTTTAATTTCAAGCTTTATTTTAATTGAAAAAAAAAAATTCACTCCAAAGATGATGGAGCCATTTTTTGAAAACATTTTATAAAAGTCCATGTTGCTGGAGAAAAGCAATGGTGTCCCTTTCTTGGTCAGTTTGACACCCCCCTAATCATACAAACAAAGTAAGCACATTTTCTAGATCTTGGAATTTAGATGAAGAGTATTAACAAACAGAACATATATTGAATGAAAATTCATGGGAGCCTAAGTTGGTATTCCTCCAAAATCTGAGTTCATTTAAGCTTGAACTGAAAACATGATTATTCATATGAATTTCTGGAAGGGTGAACATAATTGCCTTTTCTGTTACACAAACAGTATAAACGACACGACTGATTAAAAATGGAAGTTTAAGTTCACAGACCCGCCGAACCTCTATTGTATGACTACTGATTGTGTTTATTTCAGTTTTCACAAAAATGCACCGTTTCCGTCCAAAGATTTCTCAGTTTCCCATCCATATATGTTCTCGGTATATTTTGTCACTTTTGAACTGGGTTCCACTGCAGGCGTTTGTTATGATTTCTTATTGTGAGGTTACTTTTATAGTGTTCGTGCAGAAATCCACTATTTCAGGTCTATGGCATGATCCACATGAAGATGGTAGGCACTGTGTGGACGAAGTTGGTTTTTTAAGAGGTGGCCTGTATGTTAGGTGCTTTTGTTCACAAAGTAAGGATGTGTATGATGGCGTTCCATGCTCTGGGGACATGCACAGAGAGCCTTTGTCTCCCAAAGTATGTGTGAATTGTGGGATGGATAGGACACATCATGCGGAGGATTTCAGACTTGTGTCTGAAAGGTTGCTGGTGATCAGGTACTGTTATGCTTTTTCCTTTTCCATCCTCTTTTTACTTCCAAACTGTGCACTTCAGATTGGCTGAGACATCTTCGTTCAGGGAAAATACACGTGCTGCCCCCTGAAGAAGGCCTGAAAGCTATATTGGGAAAACGTGTGGGATAAGCTCCATCAAGGGGGTTAAACAATCAATTGTGTTATGCTGCTTTGTGTTTGTTTTTGTGTTTTGTTACTTACTTTAGATATTTCAATAAATGCTCCTACATTTCCATCCAAAATCAGGGTATACCTTTTAATTCCCCATGTTAAACAACCATTTACTACTGTTCTAGCTCTTCAACTATTTAGGACACCAGTAATTCGTAACTATAACTCTATTTTAATTGTGATTGTTGGAGGGAAATTATGTTAACTCTGATTGTTGGAGGGAATTTAATTTTGTATTTTGTAAATGGTGCGTTAAGGTCCTATAAATTCATTTGAACCTTGTTTTAGAAAAATATACATACATATATGTAAATAAATGCATATACTTATATATATATATATATATATTCACTGAAAAAAACATAGGTTTCAGGCCTTATATAGTTAGGAATTAGCATTTAAAAAACCATTGAAATTGCTCCTATATAGTTAGTTGTACTAACTATATTTCGCGCACCCGCAATCCACTGCTGATGATGTCACATATTACATCATTCATGACATGGTCAGTGACATCACTGATGACATCTCAAATGATATCAATGATGACATCACTGATGACATCATCCACTGAATGTGGTTTGCTTTGTTATTTAAATATGCATTATATATATATAGCAATTTGCATTGAAGTATGAGTGGATATATAAAAATAAATATTTGGATGGAGGACTTTAACAATTTATAGTGTCTCACTAAATATAGTGGATAGTGACTAAACTGTGTGAATATCTGTATCACTTTGTCAGTTGTTGTGTTAACTGGTTCTCCAGTTGGTTACTAGCTATGTGAAAGTCTATATTAGTTATTGATTAGTTAACTGAGTATTTGTATGGGAGAGTGAATGTGTGAGTGGTTCGGTGGAGGGTGTGTGACTGCCCAAAGATGTGTGAATAGTTGATTCAGTAGATAAACTAGAAAAATAAAAGGCAGTGTATGTGTCAATTGTTGTATATAAATAAGTATACATAAGACTAAATGATTGTGTGTGTGACTGTATGGATAACTGTATACTTGTAATAATGATTTTATTCTACACTAAATTTGACTTACTATCTAAATAAATAGATGAAGTGGTGTTTGTATAAGTGTGTAGCTAAGTAAGTCTGTAAGTATGATCCATTGTTTGCATAAGTGAGTAGGATAACTTCATATGTGAATAGGTTGTGTTTTGGTGTGTAATGTCGATATAGGTGTATAAGTATTTTTGATCGTGTTCTATTGATCATTGACAGCATGTATGAGTGAATCTACAGGTAAATGATTAGATGTGTGTATACATCTAGGAATCAATGAGTGGGTTTTTAGATACTTGTATTGCTGTGTCAATGTATTCAAATATGATACTCTGTATTTTACAGAGTGATGAAAGATTTTACTAGTGTATGAAAAGGTGTATGTGATTGTCACGTGGATGATGTCATCAGTAATGTCATCATTGATGTCATTTGAGATGTCATCAGTGATGTCACTGACCAAGTCATGAATGATGTAATATGTGACATCATCAGCAGTGGATTGCGGGTGCGCGAAATATAGTTAGTACAACTAACTATATAGGAGCAATTTCAATGGTTTTTTAAATGCTAATTCCTATCTATATAAGGCCTGAAACCTATGGTTTTTTCAGTGAATTTCAATGGTTTTTTAAGTGCTAACTCCTAACTATATATGACCTGAAACCTATGGTTTTTTCAGTGAATTTGCAAGGTTTTTTAAATGCTAATTCCTAACTATATATGACCTGAAACCTATGGTTTTTTAAGTGAATTTGCAAGGTTTTTTAAATGCTAACTCTATTAGCGGATAACGTTTAAATATGTTAATATCCTTCTGGGACCACTTTTTAAATGCTAATTCCTAACTATGTCAGGCGTGAAACCTATAGTTTTTTTCAATAAATTTCAAAGGTTTTCTAAATGCTAATTCTATTAGCGGATAACGTTTGAATATGTAAATATCCTTCTGGGACCACCTAAGCAGCCCTAGGGGGTCAGTGTGTTTCTACCCTGCCCCCTTTTTGCGTTCTACACGTTTGTTTTTCTGCTTCTTTTGTGCCTCGGTCTACCTAGCATAAGATGAATGCCAACACTTCCTGGTTAGAAGTGTTGACAGCCAATGAGCATGCTGCTTTCCTGTGAAAGCTGGGCTGAAGACGGCTGGAATGCCAGAAACCGGTCCTCGGAAGCTTGTTTCCGGTCCAGGGAAGACATGGCTTGGCAGTTCGGGCTGGACTGTTCCCATGAGGCACAGGGTCAGACTGATTTGCATATAGCCATGGCAGAACTGGGGTGGTAGAGTGGGATAAAGAACGGTGATGGACTAAACCCAGATCTTTTGACTGAGTGTGAGTGTTTGATTGATTCAGATGCTCCGTCCATCACCACCCCCTTTTGTACCGCTTTTGGCCGCCATAAGTGTGGCAGGGTGTGCTCAGACGTGAGTCCCTTGCTCACTTTGCCACTGGATTCAAGCAAGCCGGGCTGAAGAAGGCTGGAATGCCAGAAACCGGTCCTCGGAAGCTTGTTTCCGGTCCAGGGAAGACATGGCTTGGTAGTTCGGGCTGGACTGTTCCTGTCAAGATCGGCAGTAGCACAAGAAACATTCACGCCACTAACCTTCTGTCTTTTCCCAGCAGAGACGAGATCAGATGCTAGATCCTTCACTCCCTTCAATACACGTCCCCCAACAGAGGAACTATATACCTCTATCTGACTGCGTGCACCGAAGGGAAGAAAGGAGAGAAAAAGCCTTGGAGGAGAGCGGGAATGTGGTCTTTCTATCTTCGTTTCTCTTTCTCTCTGGAATGGTCTGAGCCTAAGGGACGTCTCTGTAACACCTGTCCAGGTATCTACAAAGGAAATAAACACACGATTACCTCTCACGACCCTATACTGCTTCACTATGCTAATAAGGGGAATGATAACTTCACTCACCACACTTTCTGCATACAGGGCCTTAAGAAAAGGGAACGCTGTCTCTCTTTTCCCTTGCACGTCTCCCTTTACCAAAGAGTATATCTTCCCAAAGTCATAGTAGTGTGACTCCTCCACACTTAAACAAAAGTAAACAAAACATAAGGCTGAACACCGTTTTCTGCTAAAGCTTCTCTCCTTGTAGTTGTTATGAGCACAACTAGGACTACACGTCCCACAAAGCAGTTCGAAATTGTCACAGGAATCCAATCCGGAATAGACACTACTCCTTAAACACTCGGACTCTAGTCAGGACTTTACGAGCGCGGCCGCGCAGAATCCTTAATCCTGCTAAATTCTACCAGAAGGTACACTGCACGCGTTTGAATTCACGCGCGCTAATATACACCCTGTATTTCTCACGGGTTCCTTAGCGCTAGATGCGCTAAGCGAAACTCCGTGGCTACGCTAACAGGCGACTCGCCTGCAGGAGTCCAAGTACACAAATCTCCAATAAGGAAGGAGGCGAGCCCGCACTCCTTCTTACTTGCCACACGGTCCGTTTGGAGTTCTCCGTTTTCTCCCTCTGGCGCTGTACAACGGTACCCTCCTAGATGCTGCAATTCTTCTCGCTGAAATCCGGCGGGAAACACCTTCCGCCTCTCCTCTTACTCGCACTGAACAAACAATTGACAAGCACCCTTCTCTGGGGAAGGAGGGGCTTAGTACAAACGAGTCTCCCCCACGGCAGTCTGGGAGTTGTAGTTGATTGTCTCTTCCCCGTTATCCTCGCATAGCTGGAAGGCAGCCCTTTCGTCCTGATAATCGCCACAGAACCCCCTCTCGAGGACAGCCGTCCCGGCGGTCGCCCAGGCTTACCAGGATACAAGTCATGAAAACGTGCAACTAACTCAGGACAATGGAGATAACCCACAGGTTCCCAGGACCGCTCCTCAGGGCCATACCCTTTCCACTCAACCAAGTACTGAATCCGCCCCCGCACCATACGGGAGTCAAGGATCGAATGGACCTCATACTCTTCATGCCCATCAACATCCACTGGAAGGGGTTTATCAGACACCCTAGTACTCACGGGACAGGGTTGGAGCAAGGAAACGTGAAAGACGGGATGAATCCTCCAAGTATCAGGGAGGGTCAACCGCACCGCCACAGGGTTAATGATTTTCTCTATGCTATAAGGCCCCACGTATCTAGGCTTCAACTTGTTCTCTCCTTTCAGATGTAAGTTTTTTGTGGAAAGCCACACCCTATCCCCCACTGCATATGCAGGAGCAGAAGACCTTCTATTGTCAGCATAACGTTTCTGTGAAGACTGCGCGTCCACTAAGCTATGTCGCGCCCCCACTAGTACTGCTCTCAAATGTGCATGGTGTTCGTGTATGCTGGGCACCGGGGAGTGAATAGGAACCTCAAAGGGTAGGGCATTAGGATGAAAACCAAAAAGACAAAAAAAAGGTGAACAGCCCAAGGTGGAATGAATGGCATTGTTGTAAGCAAATTCAGCCATCCAGATCAAGGTAGTCCATTCAGTATCGTTTTGCAAGGCAAAGCAGCGAAGGTACTGTTCTAACGTCTGATTCAGACGCTCTGTTTTGCCGTCCGTCTGGGGGTGATAAGATGACGAGAGTCGTGCATCAACATCCATGGTCTGACAGAGGGCCTTCCAGAAGCGAGAGGTGAATTGAGTGCCTCTATCGGTGATGAGCACACAAGGTATCCCATGGGCACGGACGACGTGTTGCAAGAACACCTGCGCCAATTCAACAGAAGTAGGCAGGCCGTTGAGAGGAATAAAATGTCCCATTTTTGTCAAATGGTCTACGACCACTAAGATCACAGTCTTACCCTCACAGGGTGGCATTTCAACAATAAAGTCCATCGACACCGTATGCCAAGGCTTCGGAGGAATCGGGAGAGGTCTAAGAAGGCCAACCGGCTTAACATGCACTGCCTTCCCCTGTATACATACGGCACAATTCATCACATAGTGTCTTACTGTTGCTCTCAGTTTTGGCCACCAAAAGCTACGTTCCACACCTGCAATAGTTTTGTAGATACCTAAATGGCCACCTAAAGGTGAATCATGGATCCAGTTCAACACCTTCCGTTGCAAGGGTTCAGTAGGGACATAGATGGCTAATCCCTGATAGGCAAGATCATCTTTCACTGTGCGATGCTCAGGATCCTCTTTCACCCATTCCGGTATATCCATATCTGCAAGAGCCACTCGGACATCATCCAAGAATTCAGGAGTAGACACCAAGGCGATGAAAGGAGAGGGGTGGCTGGACTCTTGGAGAATAAGTGGAGGTTCCTCTTCACTCTCTGTTTTCTGTTCCGCCGTCTCCCTGATTCGAGATAGGGCGTCAGCCTTACCATTTTGTGGTCCTGGTTTATATTTTATAACAAAATCAAAGTCCGAGAAGAACAAAGTCCATCTCAACTGCCTGGGAGTAAGGGCCTTGGCTGTTTTCAAAAATAGCAAGTTTCTGTGGTCGGTATAGATTTCGACAGTGTGCATTGCTCCCAGCAGATAGTGGCGCCACTCCTCACATGCCCTCTTGATTGCAAGAAGCTCCTTATCCGTGACAGAATAATTTGTCTCGCAAGGAGAAAGTTTTCTTGAGAAATAGGCCACGGGATGCAACTGGCCTGTTTCGGGGTGTCGTTGTGATAATATCCCACCGATAGCATACAGGGAAGCATCAGTCTCCAGGACAAAAGGCAACTGCGAATCAGGGTGGCGTAGAATAGGAGCCTGTGTAAACTGTTCCTTGAGATATTGAAATGATCTTTCCGCTTCAAGGGTCCACTCAAACACAGTGTTCTTCCTCAGTAGACTGGATATCGGCTGAATGATCTTGGAGAAATCCTTTATGAACCGGCGGTAGTAGTTGGCGAAACCAAGGAAACTTTGTACCGCCTTCACGTTCTTGGGTGTACTCCATCCGAGAATAGCCTCCACTTTACTGGAATCCATTTGGAAGCCCTGGGCCGAGATGATATAACCAAGGAAGGCCACTTCCTTCACATGAAAAAGACATTTTTCTAGCTTGGCATACAAGGAATTCTGCTGTAATCGCCCCAACACCACCTTTACATGATCCACATGTTCGTGAAGTGTAGATGAATAGATCAAAATATCATCTATGTACACGATGCAGAATGTCTCCAGACACCCGCGAAGTACTTCGTCCATGAAATATTGGAACGCTGCAGGGGCGTTGCAGAGCCCAAACGGCATCACAAGGTACTTGAACAATCCAAATTTTGTCCTAAACGCGGTCTTCCACTCATCTCCACTCTTTACTCTAACAAGATGGTACGCTCCTCTGAGATCGAGTTTAGTGAAGAAACGAGCCCCTTTCAATTGATCCAAGAGTACAGGTATAAGCGGTAGTGGATACCGGTTCTTGATTGTCATTCGATTAATGGCCCTGTAGTCGATGCATGGTCTCAATTCCTCGCAGTCCTTCTTAGGAATAAAAAACATCGGCGAGGAAGCTGGCGAGGTGGAATGACGAATGAACCCCGTAGCCAAATTGTCATCTAGGTAACTCCGCAAATACACTGACTCTTTTTCAGTGAGAGCGTAAACTCGGCTACAGGGAATATCAGCACCAGGAACAAGGTCAATTCTACAATCGTAGACGCGATGTGGAGGCAAATCAGTAGCCTTTTGTTTGTCGAACAAGGAACTGAACTCCTGGTACTCATCAGGAAGAGCGGTGGCACAACAGTATGGTCCTATGGAACATCCAGAAGCCAGACAGACTGACGGCGTAGCTGATTGTTCTTCCTTAACAGACACATCCTGTCTGCAATTGGCCTTACAAAACGCCGAGGACAAGGTAATGGTACGTGCTGCCCAACTGACTTGAGGATCGTGAAGAGTCAGCCACGGCATCCCCAATATTAAACGGAATTGAGGGGCATCAATCAAGTCGAATTGGATCATCTCTTGATGATTTTGATTCGTCTGCATCAACAATGCTTGGGTATGGTAAGAAACGGGGCCAGATGACAAAACCGTCCCATCCACTGCTTTGACCAGCTCCGGTTTATCCTTTTTCTCGCATACGATCCCAATCTTCATGGCGTATTCTTGGTCGATATAGTTACCAGTGGCTCCGGAATCTAACAGAGCATCAATCTCCATAGCGTCACGGGTATTTACCCATAAAGTCACTTTTAAATTCATGTGAGCCACTGCAGGATGTAATGTATTTGCAAGTGTAGGTGAGATCATTAATGGTGAACAACCCAAGGCAGCGACCTCCTCCTGATTTGGGCATGTTAGTTTTCCGCCGGTCTTCCCGTTTGTATGACAGCCTGAGAAGGGGGGGCCGATGATCTTCCAGGAAACGCGTTTCTGGCTCGACAATCTTTCACAAAATGACCACCCTTTCCGCAGTATAGACACTGTTTCAGTCTTCTTCGTTTGTCTTTCTCTTCCTTTGACAGGGGTCCCCGAAGCCCTCCTATTTGCATGGGTTCAACTCCCTCTGGCGTCTTAGGATGATCTTCCATAGTACCTCGAAGGCGTGGATAGAAGAAGCGACCGTCTCCTCTGCCTCTATCACCCCTTCGTTCCAATAGGCGATGGTCCAATTGAACAGTTAAGTCGATCAATTCTTCACAAGAGGTGGGAAGTTGTACCACTTGAGCCAGGACGTCCTTTAGCTCCCCTCGGAGCCCTTGATAAAAAATAGATATTCTCTTTGCCGTAGGCCACTCTGTTTCGACCACAAGTCGATTGAAGGAAGTTATGTATGATAGCAAATCTTGAGACCCTTGCCGTAGAGTTAACAACTCTCTATCCAGAGATAACATATGGAGTTTTCTATCGAACAGTCGTCTCAGTTCCAAACAAAATTCATCAAAATCGTGTAACACAGGATCATTTCTTTCCAATAAAGGTATTGTCCAACTCGCTGCATTGCCTCCCATGTATGACATCATAAAGGCTGTCTTAGTTGTATCCTCTTGGAACACCCCCGGCTTGCACAAAAAATGTAATCGGCATTGGTTTAAGAACGTTTCAAATTTACGGGGGTCCCCATAGAACCTTTCAGGAGGGGCAAGTGGGATCCCGGTATTTTGTATGACATGGACAGTGGGAACTGCATCAGAGGAGGAGGGTGTGGAGGGAGATGACACAGTGAACCCACCCCCTTCAGCTCCCTGTGACACAGGAGACACGGTGGAAGATGGAGGTTGTAAGGTGGCTGGTTTGATGTACGAAGCCCCTTTGCCCCCTCTCATGGTCAATTCGGACATCTCCTTTCTAAGCACCCCTAGTTCCTTATATAGGACCTGACTCTCGGTGCGAGACGTGGTAACTTCCTGTTGGAGAGCCGCAAGGCTTTCCACTACAGAATTTAGTACACTTTCCACATTCATCGTCCGGGCTGGGTCTTATTACTTGGGCTTGTCAATCTGTCAAGATCGGCAGTAGCACAAGAAACATTCACGCCACTAACCTTCTGTCTTTTCCCAGCAGAGACGAGATCAGATGCTAGATCCTTCACTCCCTTCAATACACGCCCCCCAACAGAGGAACTATATACCTCTATCTGACTGCGTGCACCGAAGGGAAGAAAGGAGAGAAAAAGCCTTGGAGGAGAGCGGGAATGTGGTCTTTCTATCTTCGTTTCTCTTTCTCTCTGGAATGGTCTGAGCCTAAGGGACGTCTCTGTAACACCTGTCCAGGTATCTACAAAGGAAATAAACACACGATTACCTCTCACGACCCTATACTGCTTCACTATGCTAATAAGGGGAATGATAACTTCACTCACCACACTTTCTGCATACAGGGCCTTAAGAAAAGGGAACGCTGTCTCTCTTTTCCCTTGCACGTCTCCCTTTACCAAAGAGTATATCTTCCCAAAGTCATAGTAGTGTGACTCCTCCACACTTAAACAAAAGTAAACAAAACATAAGGCTGAACACCGTTTTCTGCTAAAGCTTCTCTCCTTGTAGTTGTTATGAGCACAACTAGGACTACACGTCCCACAAAGCAGTTCGAAATTGTCACAGGAATCCAATCCGGAATAGACACTACTCCTTAAACACTCGGACTCTAGTCAGGACTTTACGAGCGCGGCCGCGCGGAATCCTTAATCCTGCTAAATTCTACCAGAAGGTACACTGCACGCGTTTGTATTCACGCGCGCTAATATACACCCTGTATTTCTCACGGGTTCCTTAGCGCTAGTGCGCTAAGCGAAACTCCGTGGCTACGCTAACAGGCGACTCGCCTGCAGGAGTCCAAGTACACAAATCTCCAATAAGGAAGGAGGCGAGCCCGCACTCCTTCTTACTTGCCACACGGTCCGTTTGGAGTTCTCCCTCTGGCGCTGTACAACGGTACCCTCCTAGATGCTGCAATTCTTCTCGCTGAAATCTGGCGGGGAACACCTTCCGCCTCTCCTCTTACTCGCACTGAACAAAAAATTGACAAGCACCCTTCTCTGGGGAAGGAGGGGCTTAGTACAAACGAGTCTCCCCCACGGCAGTCTGGGAGTTGTAGTTGATTGTCTCTTCCCCGTTATCCTCGCATAGCTGGAAGGCAGCCCTTTCGTCCTGATAATCGCCACAGTTCCCATGAGGCACAGGGTCAGACTGATTTGCATATAGCCATGTCTGAACTGGGGTGGCAGAGTGGGCTAAAGAACGGTGATGGATTAAACCCAGATCTTTTGACTGGGTGTGAGTGTTTGATTGATTCAGATGCTCCGTCCATCACCACCCCCTTTTGTACCTCTTTGGCTGCCATAAGTGTGGCAGGGTATGCTCAGACGTGAGTCCCTTGCTCACTTTGCCACTGGATTCAAGCAAGCCGGACTGAAGACGGCTGGAATGCCAGAAAACGGTCCTCGGAAGCTTGTTTCCGGTCCAGGGAAGACATGGCTTGGCAGTTCGGGCTGGACTGTTCCCATGAGGCACAGGGTCAGACTGATTTGCATATAGTCATGTCTGAACTGGGGTGCAAGAGTGGGCTAAAGAACGGTGATGGATTAAACCCAGATCTTTTGACTGGGTGTGAGTGTTTGATTGAATCAGATGCTCCGTCCATCACCACCTCCTTTTGTACTGCTTTTGGCCGCCATAAGTGTGGCAGGGTATGCTCAGACGTGAGTCCCTTGCTCACTTTGCCACTGGATTCAAGCAAGCCGGGCTGAAGACGGCTGGAATGCCAGAAACCGGTCCTCGGAAGCTTGTTTCCGGTCCAGGGAAGAAATGGCTTGGCAGTTCGGGCTGGACTGTTCCCATGAGGCACAGGGTCAGACTGATTTGCATATAGCCATGTCTGAACTGGGGTGGCAGAGTGAGCTAAAGAACGGTGATGGATTAAACCCAGATCTTTTGACTGGGTGTGAGTGTTTGATTGATTCAGATGCTCCGTCCATCACCACCCCCTTTTGTACCGCTTTTGGCCGCCATAAGTGTGGCAGGGTATGCTCAGACATGAGTCCCTTGCTCACTTTGCCACTGGATTAAAGCAAGCCAGGCTGAAGACGGCTGGAATGCCAGAAACCGGTCCTCGGAAGCTTGTTTCCGGTCCAGGGAAGACATGGCTTGGCAGTTCGGGCTGGACTGTTCCCATGAGGCACAGGGTCTGACTGATTTGCATATAGCCATGTCTGAACTGGGGTGGCAGAGTGGGCTAAAGAACGGTGATGGATTAAACCCAGATCTTTTGACTGGGTGTGAGTGTTTGATTGATTCAGATGCTCCGTCCATCACAAACCCCTTTTGTACCACTCTCCTGTGAAAGGCATGCTGATTGGCTGCCACTGTCTGTCAACACTCCAAACCAGGAAGTGTTGGCAGCCATCTTGTGCCTCGGTAGAACCAAGGCACAAGAAAGCAGTGATACAAAGGTGCAAAACACGCAAAGGGGGCAGGGTAGAAGCACCCTGACCCCCTAGGCCTGCTCAGGGGGTCCCACAATGATCCCCCAGGCCCCAATTTTTTTTATTTTTTTCAACAACAAAAAACACCTTTTTAAAAAAAAAAATCGCGGGGTGGTCCTTGTGGGACTCCCTGAGCAGGCCTAGGGGGTCAGGGTACTTCTACCCTGCCCCCTTTTTGAGTTCTACACGTTTGTTTTTCTGCTTTCCTGTGCCTCAGTCTACCGAGGCACAAGATGGCTGCCAACAATTTCTATTTTGGAGTGTTGACAGACATTGGCAGCCAATCAGCATGCAGCTCGCGCACGCTATGGTCCGCGCACCTGCAAGGACAGTGCAAGGACGGTGCGCGCCCGTGCGCGCACCGTGTCCGGTCTATAGATATATAATTTGAAAAAAGTCGATTTTCTCAACAATTACTGAAGGGATTTTCACCAAATATGCAAAAGGCACTTCTGCATACCAGGCTCTACCATTTTGCCAAGTTTGCACTAATTCCATTCAGCCGTTCGGGCTGTAGCTGTGTCTAACGGTCCTATGGAAAATTGCATTGGACTCAATTTCACATTCAATTTTCTCAAAAACTACTGGAGGGATTTACACCAAACATACAAAAGGCACTGCTGCATACCAGTCCCTACCATTGTGCCAAATCTGGTGTAATTCCGTTCAGCCGTTCGAGCTGTAGCCTTGTCAGAATGTCCCTATGGAAATTAACATGGGGAAAACACGTTTTGGGATCCCCCTTTTTTCTCGGCCCCTGCTTGACGAATCCCCCCGAAACTTTCAGGGAAGGAGCGGAGCGCAGCGAGGCAAATGTAAGGAAAATTACAGGCAGACCCCTCCATCGGCGCCAAAGTTATTCCCAATAGAATGTTCAGAATTTCCTATGGTAACTAGGTCCTAACTATATATACCTACTAGCGACCGCCAGTAGGTAATATGTGTATATATATATATATATATGTGTGTGGGTGTGTGTGTGTGTGTGTTTCTGTGTATATTTTTGGGGGACAGACACTAATATACACACACACACACACCTGCTCCAGCACTTCAGGTTTCCTCACTAATGTTTCTGTCGCCCCTTCTGCGCAGCCTCTATACAATTATTTTCGGACCCAACTGAGTACAGTTATATGGACAATTCTGGGCTCCAGTCTTCGCACTCTGGATTACAAGCGTGTTTACCCCAGCTGGTCTTTGCTATTCCTCACCGTGATATCATTCAGCCAATCCCTATACATTTTGTTTTCTTGCTTGGGTGCAAACGGACAGTTTCCTGCTGGAATGGAAATGCTTTTGCAAATGTGTCTTTTCTTGAATGCCATTTTAGCTCACTTTTTTTTGCATCCTGCTCCTGTCAACTTGGATTCGTCAAGGTCAGCTTGAGGTACAACTTAGCTGCCTGACCACAAACTAGAAACACGTGCAGTTGGCAAAGGAATGCACACGGTATTTAACTAAACGGCGTGTAAGCCTCTTCCGAAGCCAGGATTAACGGCGAGCGCAGTTTAGCAGAGCACTCAAGTAAACAGAGCTTTCCAGGAAAAGAAAAAAACTTGCGAAGCCAAATCTCTGCATTGGAAGGTTTTTTTTCGGTCGGTTTCATCCTTAGCAAAAAGAGGTCTGTTTTCCTTTTGTATGCTGGCTTAAGTTAAGACTGCTTCATTAGCCTGTTTTTTTCTCCAAACCTGGTTAACGCCTTCTCCTAACCTGACTTCCTGGATATGACGTGGAGAGAAGTGAGGCAGTCATGCCGTGCAGGAGGATCGGCCATGAACATACATATGAGAGCAGATCTGTACATGGGTGGACACTGCCTGGTCTGCATTGAATTTTCAAGGCCACAGGAGTCCTGTTGCACATTCACAGGACATGCTGCCCACAAACAACAGCGGTGGCATGTAAGCACTGCACTTCACTAAAAAACCACCCTGCTCTAGGCAAACAGCCCAGAATATTGTAGTCTGTTTTGGCATATTTTACGGCCTTAAAATAAATAAACGGAGGCCCAAAAAGCAATCTTTATTGTATTTTTACGGCAGGTGCTGTGCCTCTCATAAAAATACAGTGGTCCTAAAGTGGGGGCAGCAAACCTGCACTGCACGGCATCAGAGAGCTTTGAGACTGATGTGTGGTGCCAGGGAGCGCAGATATAAATGCTGAGGCTGCGCCCTCTCGGCCTTCACCCTGTCGTCACGCTTTAAATACTCGGTGTTGGAGAGAGCCCTTACTTTAGCCTTTAATGAAGGTGGGAGGAGGGCGGAGGGGGCTGAAGTGGCAGCTCTATCCAGCACCATGCATTTCACGCTGCTAATTGTGCGTGATGGGGCTGCCGGGGTCAGGATACTGCCCAAGGAGGCTGGAAAATTAACATATTTGCTTAGTCCCGGTCCTCGGCAGCCTTTTCTTCCTGGCTGTGTTGTTACAAGAGCCGAGCGCTGCTTCTCCAAGACACCATGCACCAGAGACAGAGAGTAAGAAAACACCTCTCTCCAGGCAAGCCTCCTTTTACTTGCCCGGCCCAGCAGTGCAGGTCCAACTTAAAGAAGGTTGAACAAAGTATTTCCTTAAAATGTGGGCTATTGTAAAAATCGGGTGGTTTTAACTTAATTTCCAATTTTGCAATTATTTTTGCAAATTGTGAAATTGCAAAATCCGGATTACTTTTATAAATTGACCCTCAAGAGGGATGTCAGTGTTGTCCTGTGCCCTTGGATATGTGTGATGTAATCCCAGAGGAGTAAGCATGTCAGAAGTGGGAGTTATTATTCCTCACCTTCACATGAACCGAATTCCCCTTTGCCAAAGTCTCCAGGGAAAGACAAAGGAGAAAACGTTAGGACTAAAGGTACAGGTATACTAGAAGCCGTGATCCAGCCATACATCGAATAGCCATTCTCACGAGAAACTCACTTAAATCTCTGGCTCACATGCAGTCTGCATACTTACAGCCTGCACAAGATGGAAAGTTCTTCCTTTTTGTTATCTCCAGCATATGACAAAGTGGACAGTGAGGTATAGACAAACACAGGCCCAAGGAACAAGTACAATCAAAGTCAGGAACATCCAGTCATTCTCTCCTACTTGTCTGCCAACATGAGGCTGAACATTGAGGAACCTCAACCAAGCACCTCTGGGGGATTTTCCGACACTGCTCAGGTTCGGCACACCAGATATGCCAATGTGGTGGTGCCTTTCATAGGGTGTTGGATTCTCAGAAAATAACAGGCTCGAGAAAAGGCATCTGTCCCACAATTAATGACCTGGCTAACCCCTGGAAAAAAGAAGTTTGTTCCCCAAATTCTACAAGCCAGACTGTCTATGACGAGTCCTATTTGATGTGTGTAGCTCAGTCACATACAAGTTTCTCTGCATGGCTAGCTTTTTTACAGAGTCCAAATGTAGTACGTTCATAATGCCATTCAAGTGATGGACTGTCTTTGATATGGATGTAGATGAACTGTGTCATAAGGCCTTTAAGACCATAAACCATGCTCTAGCTTTTCATACAAAACACAATCCAAAGAGATCACCCAGAAGCATCTTCGCCGGTCATTTCCAGATACATCTCTTTCCTTGTCATAACAAGAGCACGTTCCAGTGCAGGCTCCCCAGTCATTGACCAAGGAAACTTATGTGCAGGCCCCCTATGCACCCTGATTACGCAACTTTACACTGAATTGAATCTCAGGACCATCTTTCAGGAGAATTTGCTGTGCAATACTTCTCACAAACCAGGGAACTCAAAATCTGTGCCTAGATTTCATTATGAAGGCACCATGGGCATCTTGCCTGATAATACATCTCAAGAGGGTGAACCAACATGCTAGGACTCCTCCTATCATGATGGACACGCGGCACAGGACAATTCCTCTTTTGTAACTAGGGTACTTCACAGCATCTTCAAATATGCAGGATGCCTCTCATCACGTCATAATTCAGGCATCTTATCAGAGAATTCTCAGGTTTACTTGGTTGGGTCCTTATTATGAATTCAAGGTAGTTCTATTACACCTAATTTCAATTGCCAGAAAATGTTGTCTTCCCTGTTGAGGATGTTTAAAAAAATAGAATCATACTTTACCTCTACCTGGCAGAATGGATCATGGAATATCCAACTTTTATCAGGACGGAGAATGACATGGGGGTGTGCAGCCAGTTGACTCCCCATGGCTCCCGATCAACTGAAGGATGTACTGCATATTATCTTGAATTACCAGACACCGGCTTCCAACCAGTTTCCTTGGCACTGGCATGGGCTTTAAAGTTGAGATAAAGGTGGCGTGCACTTA
This sequence comes from Lissotriton vulgaris, assembly GCF_964263255.1. NCBI lineage: Eukaryota > Metazoa > Chordata > Amphibia > Caudata > Salamandridae > Lissotriton > Lissotriton vulgaris. The sequence continues at coordinate 783,877,593 of NC_141687.1, read as the reverse complement.
AAAACTGATAGTGCCTCTGCCAAAGGGTGGGTTTGGTCCCAGGGCTGGTCTCCCAAAGAAGGATGGGGACTCATTGTGATGCCGCCATCTCAAACTGCGCATCCTCTCTGTATTTTTCTACAATTAGTGAACATTTAAATGGTGCCATGGTTTGCCTTTCTCCCACCATCGACTGTGCTCCTGATTCCTGACTGCCCCACCCCACAGTTTGAGAAATTAACCTTCCTTCTTGTTTTTCAAATCAGAAATCAAAAGGGATTTTGTGCTTAAATAGCCTGGAAATTCCTCTTCATGATAATGGCTCCTCATTAGCTACCCACTAACAGGGTGAATTGGGTAATACAGGGGCTTGTTGAACTGGTTTAGCTATTCACTGTGCTGGACAGTATAAAGTCTTGCTCTTCATCTGTAGTGAGTCACTAAAGATATATAGAGCTGATGTGGTTTGTTTTGTTTTGTTTCTTTGGTTGGAGCAGGACTATGACATCCTCAGAAAAGTGAGAAGTGTATTCTATCTCAAATCTCTCTTCCTTATCCAAATATGTACAGGCCACATTTCTTCTTGGATTTAACTTATTTTTGTCTTTTGCGTGCTTCAGCAGTTGCACGTGGAGCTAAAGCAAAGAGGGGGGCTTTTCATGGCTGTTAACAGAGGAGGACAGACAGTAGTCCAGTTGGCCCCATGGAGTGTTTTGTTTTAGGGTATAATAGGCATTGGGGAGCCTGTTGGGATTTCCTGACTCAGACCAAAAAAGAAAACAGGACAAAACATAGGCGAAAAGGGATTACCACCAGTCAATCAAAGCGCTCTGGTGTAAACAAAGAAAAATAATGGCTTCTTTTGATTTTCATAGCAATATAAGAGATATATTTAACTATGCTAACAATAAAGTTACTGCTAAATTTGAGCTGAGTGACATCACACAGTCCCAGTGAAAATCATAAGACGAAAGAGGCAGAACAAAAACTATAAGAAATGGAAAATACTAAATCTCAGCAATAGGCATGTGTTGTGTAACAATTTCCAAAGTTCTCTTCGACCCCAATAGTCATTAAGGATCATCCTGCCTCAGAGAGACAAAATATTTATTTGTATAGTACCTGCTACTTCAGTTTTCATGCAGTTAATAAAATAAAATGTGCTACTATTACTCAAAAGTGCCCGTGTTATTGCCCCCAGACTGATGAAGGGTTGACTGTCGAGGTTCAGATTAGATGCCTGGTTCCCTCGGATCACTGTATATTCTATGTTCGGTCATGAGGTTCTCCTATAGCACAGCTATCGTCAATAACTGAGCCCCGGGGACCTACTGATACAAATAATCAATTTCTGATCGTGTACGCAAGCTTCTCAGAGGTTCAAGATTTTGAAATAATACAAATACTTTTGATCTATAGCGAACTGTGTTTTGTAAATACTGTGTATTTCTCAAAGATAAGTGCCAGACAAAATGCTTTCCCCTGAACCCCACCAATGCTCATTCCTAATTTTTGTTAGTCTTCCGGCTTTACATAGCAGTGTCAATGAACAAAATCACTTGCTTATCAGTGAACAACTGTGGAAAAGTAGATGAAAACTGTACCAACGACCCCACCACTCCATACCAGTTGTACGTTTCTTCTGTCCTCAAAGGACACTTCGGCAGAGGATTTTAATACTAGGAGTGACAACTGATAACATTGCACGTCACAAGGTCAAACAACGTGTGTGCAGGAAGCTGTCTGGCTGAGTCCAACCAGCTAGGGGAAATACTTGGACAAGGGTCTCCACAAGGGTGCAAGGGGTACACTAACGGGCAATGCTGATATTAACAGTGGATAACGTAGGTCAGGAGGGCCAGTTCCACGCCAGACTAGGGACTTTGTACTCAATCTCATTTTGATGTGTGTATGTCATCTATTCAGATGTGGATATTTTGAAAATGTAGCATAGGTACATCCATCAGAGAATGAATTGTGCACAATACATTATTGATCTAATAGTCTATCAGAGCCTCCCACTGTCTCAGTTCTTGTCTGCACATAACTTCCAAACATTTTTGATTCATGTTACCCAACAGGGCCATCCTCACTGGCTCATGTTACGCAACAGGGCCATCCACCCTCGCTGGCTCATGTTACCCATCAGACCCATCCTCACTGGTTCATGTTACACAACAGGGCCATCCACCCTCGCTGGCTCATGTTAACCAACAGACCCGTCCTCACTGGCTCATGTCACCCAACAGGGCCATCCATCCTCACTGGCTCATGTTACCCAACAGACCCATCCTCACTGGCTCATGTTACCCAACAGGGCCATCCTCAATGGGTCATTTTACCCGACAGGGCCATCCTCATGGGCTCATGTTACTCAGCAGGGCCATTCTCACTGGCTGCCAAGATAAGTCTTACCGAACACAACATTAATGAAAGTATAGAACGAGGTTCTGCAATACTCTATGTCATGCAGAAATGCATATTTACAGCAGAAACTTCAGAATAAAATCCAGAGTTAGCGCATTCTTAAATATTGGGTAGGGCCCACTAACCAAAACGTTTTAATTGAATCTACAGGTTGCAATGCAAACACCTCAGTACTAGAAGCATGGCTATGAACTTTTTATATACAACATTGTTTACAGTGGCTTGATGAAGAAAATGAAATACATGTATATAATACGATGTCCTTATGGAATACTCTTTATATACTACAATCATGTTTTTCATAAAATACTGTACAACTTTAGGGAAGAATCAAATCACTGAAACAATAGTTGTATATAAAAAAAGCTCATGAATATGTTTCTGAAGTGAGGTGACTGGATTCCAGCAAATAGATTTGAACTAAAGATTAACAGTGAAAACACAAATAATGTTTAAGCTGCTAAAAACCTGAATATATGATAATACATTAAAAAAATATAGACAAGCACTGTTAAAGTTTTAAACAAATGCTTTTCGATATGCATTAAAAACAGATACTGCACATACTTTTACAGTTACATGTGAGGCAAATAATGTTTGATTCCCATCACAGTGCAAAAGGGAAATCCCAGTCCATCAATTTTCCAAGAATTAACAACATTTACAATATCGAGTATCCTAGGGCAAGATGAGGCCATTGAAGACATCTGTCAATCCTCCAGTAAGGCGTGGATACTATTTCCGCCAGCTGTTTTTCACTCATAGTGGATAAAAACCTGAGCAGCAGACGGTGACCAATCCTTCCTGACTGTGTTCCTGCATGCCTCCAGCTCCCATGGCTCACCCAGATCCACACCAAATGCCCTGACGCAGTGCCCCACCAACATAAATCTGCCCCTGCTAATGCCCCAATTCTCCAGCCCTACAGTTTATCCCTTTGACTCCTTGAAATATATCCCTAAACAGAGATACCTTTCCATCACACACACTTGCAATGTCCCAGAGATGTATCGCAGTACGCCAGGCACTCACGATTGGTTTTCAATGCAAGATCTTCATTCACTGTATGGAGGCTTTGCATGGGCATGAGCGTGCCTAAAATTACAGCTAATCCATCACCCTAAATCCAACTGCTGGTCGTACCCCATTTTTGGTGACAACACGGATGTCCAAAGGCTACCAGGAAGATGCAGCCAAAGTAGCTCCACCCACATGGGCCATTACCTTCCCATGCTGCCGAAACACAGGGGAGGACATATTTTAAGAGATTAGATCTAGAAGTTGTCCTCTTAATGAAAACCTATAGAAAGGTTTGTACTAGGCACAGTCAGCATCTTACTAAAACATAACTTTTGAAAGCACTGTAAACATCTAAACAATATTTTTTACAAAATTTGTGACAGCCTATTTATCATGTGTGCAGCTGCATAATAAATGCATAAATAAATAAACCTACTGTGTGTAATTTTTTGGGGGAAACATATTTACAGGGATTTCTGATACAGGCCTGGTCCACTTAGCACTATAATGTACATGTTACTATTTCCCCAGTGCATCGCCCTGGATACACATCAGTGACTGTCTGGTTACATCCACAGACATCTGAAGTAATCACGCAGGAAACAATAGTTGTTGAGCTATTTATTTTACAAAGGTCAACGAGTCATTGGGCCTGCCCCCAGGTATTATAACTATTACATCCTTAACAATGGCCAGCCAAAAAAGTTTGGTAAAAACACAGGATAAGCGTATTTCAATGGAACAGGATCTCGAACGGATAAGATATACCGATGGCGCAGAGGGGCTTGTCTAATCACACAAAGCCATAGCATGGCAACCACATCTGAAGGCAGGGTTGGGAAGGCAAGCCTTACAGAACATTCTGAGAACCAGGCTTCTAACACTGCCAATATGGTACTATGAGGGTCACTAGAAAACACATTGCCAGGAAATACAGGATGTTGCCTGTGTCCACACCATACGGAATCAGTCAAGCACATTATTTGTTGCTGTCCAGCCGTGTTAGGCTAGAGGCGATTATACCTAAGAACGATGTTTCTGCAAAACAGTGCAAGAACATGCAAAGAGGCCCTAATGCTTATCTACACTACCACGGTGCCGATGCACCTCGCACGAATTAGCAAGTTTTAGCGGAAGCAGGATGGATTCTATGAACAAACCAAGAAGGGGGGGGGGGGGGGGTGTTAACTTCACGTGAATTGGCACTGAATGGCCCCGTTCATAGAGTGCATCTCATACACTAAGGTTCTGAGGAGCACACAGGCACACATGAAGCTTGCAGTGCCTGAGGGAAGCATCCTATTTATCTATGTCACACTGTCAATCCCTTGGTGGGGTCTTCTGCGCAAATATGCAGCACACAGATTTACTCGCTTTTCCTGCACCACAAGTTTTAACACACGTTTTAACTCGTATTACACGGTTTCTAGCAGCAAGATCGCAGCAGTATAGGGTCCCATGCATACATTCTACGGCATTTGGATGCTCCAGGTTTACTTGATTTTTGTTAATGCATGCGCGCACTCCTCTGAGTAACACGTACAATCGACTAGGATGCAAAATATCAGGACCACAATGTAACCCTGGAGTAATCCACTGTTAAACTCGTTTGGGCTACAAATGTGACATTTTATATGTTTGTATTTAAATGATTATCTCATAGGTTTTATCCTGTTTTATGACGAAATTTAAATTGCCTTCTGCAAATGATTTTAGGTAATCATACAATAAAGATTTTACTCCATCGAGCTTTCCCACCAGAAAAAAAAGAATCATTTCCCATAGATAACAAGCTGCATTTATTTTTCATTGGAGTTGTGTGCAGAATATTTTATATGGAGTTACCTTTAGGTGAAAGGCCACCAACATAGAGAATATTTTGTTCTTTTTAGCCACTTCTCTGATCCCGCCCAGAGTCGCTGACCAGCACCAACTGTTCCTAGGGTCACAGTTCCCATACTTTTCTTTACACACTTCGACCGCTGGAGCTGAAGCAGATACTTCCAATTTGTGTGTGAAAAAAAACAACAGTCTTTACAACTGAAAATAAAATTCCTGGCTGAAGACACAACTTGAAACTCCCCCTGTCCACTCCACGCCCCATCTGTGTCACCCGTGATCAGTTTAACAGTCAGTATTGTTCCTAAGATACAGCCGCACCGTGGAGAACCCCATTGAGCCGTAATTCGAGCTGGTGGACATCTGGTGAAAATTCTACAAAATTATTCTAATTGTATGATTCTAATATTTAGTATAAAACCGAGAACTGGTCAACATTGCACAGCTGATTCTGTAGTTTCAAATGTCACTATTAATGTACAAACGTCTTTAGGGCACATGTTTTAAGATTTGATTTTTAAAAATAAAAAATTAACCTGGAAAGTGAAAGTAATGAAGAGCAGATGACATTTAAATTGATACAAATCAAACGAAAGTAAGATCTGTGTGTGTGGAGGAGGGGATGCGGGTGGGAGGATGTGGAACACGTCATCATCACCTCCGGATATATATAGATCCTCATTACAAAATTCCAGGGTCGCCAAGCATGCTAAGAGCCACATAACCTTTCTTATTTTTAATTAGATGTAACTAGAAAAAAATATGTACCACCTTAATTAAAAAAAAACATGTCTATCTCGACTCTTCTTAATAAAACAATGTAATGGATTTAAACTGATATACAGAAGACATTCTAAAACGAAGTCACAAAAGTTCGTCCTCATTTTCTTATGCAATGTTTCAGTGCTGTTTTACATAAAGAATCGCGGATGTGTATAATTTTCTGAAAATATTAATATGGTGATATTCTACAGAGATGTACTGACATCTAGCGGCTACTGATGTTATCACTCTTAGATAGACCGTTTTCGGAAAAGCTAAAGCAGCCACGCTCCACATAACCGCTTTGCAACATTTAGGACAAGGAATAGGGGGCTGCTGTTAATAATCCCGTACTATTAACGATTAATACATTGTAAATATCCTTAAACAGGGATTTTTTCAGCATATGTAGGCTATTTTATGCACCACACAAGAGGCTCTTTCCATGATACTTGGAGCATAAACTCCCTACCTCAATATGGAATCGGAGGCTCGAGAAACATAACTCTTCTCCACCTATGTCATGCGATGCCTTGCACACAGAGCATGGCCGTGTGTTGCACCTGCAGGTCAGGCTTCCATCCAATCACTGTTTACACTGTACATGCGACGCGACATGCCACAGTGCTGTTACCACAATGAGCATGATCTGCGGAATAGCCCTGCAAATCGTTCATACATTGCTTGGTCTGTGAACAGGGCCTGGGAACAGTACATGCAGGACAAGGCACGCGCCTGTTATGTTCAGTGTGCAGAGCACAGACTGCAGCCATGTCCTGTGTTCACAATGTGCACGGCAAGGCTTGGGGCTTTTAGTGCGTGTGTTGTCGCATGCGCCTAAGTTTGGCCTCATATATGGCAGTATGGCCTAATTTGCCCAGATAGATTCATACTTAACACATATATCTCAATCTCTTCGGGTACAGTGTTCTATGATCAGTGCAGTCTCAGGGGTACAGGTGTCTAAATGGGCAGATGCACCCTGATATTTTCAGTGTTAGAGCAGTGCAGTATCCTACCCCTAGGACAGCCTCATAATTCACAAGTAAAGCCTCGTTTGACAACACCAACCCTTAATGTGCCCGCACCGCATCGTTGCCAAGTGCAGTCTCATATTATGCAGCTATAGTTTCAAAGACACATGTATGGCCCAATTGAATCAGATTCACCACCTATGCTAATTACGGCCACATATGCACCAGTACAGACTCATATGCTCAGAAATAGTTCCATATGCTCAGATATATAGGTCTATGTTCTGGTATGTTCATATGTAAACGCATATTCCCATATGCTCAGGCTTACCCCCACATGCATCAAACTCCCGTTTTGCGTTTCCAAATTTGCGAATTTTACTGATTCGCAAATATGGATTCGCAAAACGGGATGCATCAAAAACAAGTGCATAATATTTCCGATTCGGTAAAAATCGCAATTTTTACCGAATCGCAAATATTATGCGATTTCAAAATTGTGAATTCGCTATTCCCATTGATTCCTATGGGCCAAAAGGCCCATAGGAATCAATGGAAATTGCGAATTCGCAATTTTGAACTCGCATAATGTTGATGCATTCCATGGGTGCAGGGGGGGTCCAAAGGACCCCCCCTGCACCCCTGAAATGTTTATTTAAATGGATGTTTCACACACACATGTCCTAAGGACATGTGTGTCTGTAACATGACATTGTTTAAAATGTAAATTTGAACATTTTAAACATTTTTCGCAATTTACCACGAGGTTCAACCTCGTGGTAATTTGCACTTGCAATCTTCAAAATCGCAATTTTAAAAAAAATGATGCATTGCATTTAAGGAATCGCAAATTTGCGATTCCTTAAATGCAATCGCATTCTGGAAAGTCGCAAAATTAGCGATTTCCTTAACAAAATAATGATGCATCTGAAAAAGCATTTTTGGAATCGCAAACGGCCGATTTTAAGGAATCGCACCGTTTGCGACTCAAAAAATGCTTGATGCATGTGGGGGATAGTTCCATATCCTCAAACATGTTATGTTATAAACAATTTATAGAGCGCACGTTCACCAACGGTTTCTTGGCGCTGAGCGGGGTCAGACAGTTGCAAAGACAGAAAGAAAGAAGGTAAGAGCATCAGTTATATGCCTGAACAAATAACCATGTTTTGAAAGACTTTCTAAACAGAGTATGGGAAGTGGTTAGACGCAGTTCCGGTGGAAGAGAATTCCAGAATTGTGGCGCCAATACAGAGAATCTTAGGCCCCCGTTTTTTTGGAGTTTAAATAAGCAAGGGGTCACCCAATTCAGATTTGCGGATCGTTACACGCGGGAAGGGGCATAGTGCGATGAAGGCTGGGCCGCGGGACGAAAGGGCTTTGTGAATTATGCAACCTAATTTAAAGAGGCAGCGTTGAGTCACGGGAAGCCAATGTAAGTTTTCCAACAAAGGTTTCACGTGGTAGGATTTCGTTAGACGGCGAACAAGACTAGCGGCTTGGTTTTGCACCAATTGAAGCATAATGCCATATGTAGCTCCCTGTGCTAAGAGCCCCATTGGCTCATATAAAGACCCACATGTACACATTTATTGTTTTATTATTACTTTTTTATAGGTTCTTTCCGGACAGTTATTTATTTTTTTTGAATGTGTGTATGTGGATTTAGAATTCTATTTTATTAATTTATCGTATTCTTATCTGCCTGACTGGGAACATTTTGTTGGGTATTCGGATGGCACAGCATGCGCTGCTTCGGATATTAATTTTATGTTTGTTATTACTCATAATGTATTGTATATCTTTTATGTTTTTTCTTATGACCGAAGAAAGGTGACAAACTTGAACTACAACTTTATTCTCATATCATTTTCATTACTGACTGGACTACTTTGATGCGTTACCACTTGGGCACAGACTGATTCTCTTGGGCCATTGATGATCATTACTGCATGGTTGTTAATGTTTTCTCCTCAATGGAGCACTTAGCAGTGATTTTTAGGTCTCGCCTGTCGATGTGCATGCGCATCGAGCTTGCGAGACTATGGGGGCTTAACCACTCTTTAACTAACTTGCAAGGAATCGTGGCGATTCCTTGCAGTGCCCGTGACTTTTAAGCTCAGTGCGCATGCGCATTGAGCTTAAAAGCGCGTGCACATCAGTTCCCTCAGCCGCACTCCAGGCCCCTGCTGCTTTCACACCCTCTCCCCGCTCCGCCCCCTCCCCTGCCCGCCGTGTCGCATTTCTCCTCCCCCCTCCCCTTATCTGCCTTCCCTCCGTCTTGTTTTTTTTTTTACCCGCTCCGCCCCCTCCCCTGCCCGCCGTGTCGCATTTCTTTTCTCCTCTTTGCTCCTCCAGCAGTTCTCTGTCACCTTTCCTTCTCTCCTCCCTTGTTTAAATTGTTGCTGTAGGCCCGTTGCAGCTTCCGCCCAACTACCACCCTCTGACAGAAATGTAGCATTTGGCTGTGCCTCTTCTTTTCACTTGAGAATATATATATTTTTTACATTGCGGCCTTCCGCCCAGAAACTTAGCATTTGGACATCCTACTTTTTTAATCAGTTTGTTCTCATTTGCACCTTAAAGTTTTTGCCCTTATCCAGTTGCAGTTTGTTTGATTGCGCCGCCCTTTCAACTATTCTGGAACGGCAGTAATGGTGCACGTCCTTGCTTCTCGCAAGCAGAGCTATGGCTGTGCGCCACTGCTGCTCTTATGCTGCAGTCTGCAGCTCTCTTGCCATGGAAGGGTCCACCACATCAACGCCCGCCCTTCATTGCAGACACCAGCTGCTTTAGTCACAGGGCTTCCTCCTTCTACCATTTAGCAGCTGCACCCTAGAGACAGTCACAGCAACAACAGCCCGACACCTCCGCGTATGTCCTCCGGTTTCTCCACATTGGGTGAGTGCGTTTAGTAATGCTCATGTTTCTTTCACCTTCTGCCCGTCACAGTTTATCATTTAGCCGGGTGCAACTTGTTTTAACTTACCCGTCGCTCTTGCTGATTTTTATTACATTTAAAAAAATGTTTTTTAACTTAAGATATTGTACTTCCAACTAACTGCCCGGCAAGCACTTTGTTGCATGCTTATTCAAAAATAATTGTCCATTCAGGAGGGAATGAAAATAACCACATGCGTTCTCGATTTATTAAGCTATTTTGTATTACTCGTGTTCTTTTATTCGCATCCACTCATTGGCTGTTTTTCTTCAGATCGTCACCCCTCTCCAAATCTTGTACTAAACGCTTCTTCGCTAAATGCACTGTACTAACCAGCCTTAGTATTCGTTTTGCATTCCTGTCGTACCGCCTTTCTAACACATTTATATTCTTTCATCAGTCTTTGGTGTAGAGTGAATCAACACGACGTTGAGCGCAAATTTGATTTGATGCAGATGCATCTAATTAATGGTTTGGTCAGTGGTGCACGATTCAGAGCAGTAATTGATTCATGACTTGCAGAGACAAAATAACCTGTTGCGGATTCCTATGTGAATGAATGAAACTGTAAGCAGGGCCAGAGTGTAGGCCAGGGTTCCCATTAAGTGTCCCTCATTAGCTAATCAGTTCGCTAAAAAAAAGCGTCACACATTTGTAAATCAGGGCAGTTCTAAAATCATAAAGCACCCCTACACTTTGTAAGGGACGAGAGACTACATACATTTGTTCTTGCAGCAGGCAATGTTCGCTGCAGTTTCAGATTGATCAACTGGGAAAATTGCCCCTGATCATAACAGGGCCACAAACAGCCCAAAAATACAAACTTCAAACAACCATGGAACACACATTCTGTAAAAAGAACATGTACTCCGCCATATCATCATTTTTAAATGCTTTCGTACTCTGAATGTAAGCAATGTTTGAAGTAGCTGCCGTGGGTTAAGGAGTGGGCGGAAAGTGAGCAGCAAACTTCTACATGTCTTTGTAGCAGTGTGTTTGAGTGTTACACAGTTAATGCAAAGAACACTGACAATGTAGTAGAGATCTCATCCGATAGCGTGAGTTATGTTTATGCAAAATTAAAAGGCAGACTAGTCCGTGTACGTATTCCCCAGGCTTAATTAATTACACCATGAACATGGATGTATACATCTTTGCTAGATCGCAACAGTAAGCCAGTTTACTGTAGAATAAAATCTTCACCTGCTGAATTTAAATACATAATTAAGGATAACGTTAATTCCGGTGGCTTTTGTAAAATGTACTACAATCCATTGATGAGAAGCAAGACTACAAGTACCAGCATGCAATGCTTTAGAATAAAAGGACAAGAGTACTGCGTTTTTACTGATGCAAAGTAATTGCTAACCTGGCTGAAGTATAGGTACGAGACATGTCTCATACTTTAGTTAGCAGTTCGGCCTCACGTTAACTTTAAAATGGTGCCCATACACCTATTATTAGCAGTTCGGTGGCTTCTAACATAGCCGCGCTCCACCGCCACTTCATGTGAGGCAGGCTGCACACCCCCTCACTCTCCATATGCTGGCTCTCGCGCCTTTCCTTTGATCTCCCCCCCCCCCCCACCCCTCATCAGACTTGAAAGGAATGCGCTCCACCACCCCTGCCACAGCAATGCCGAGAGCTTCTTGGTGATGTATTGCTCCACTGCAGGAATCGTTCATACCTTTCATTCAGTGATGCTGTGCATTTTTTGAAAAATATATATTTATTTTAAATCTTCGTACGATGCAATGTCAAACAGGCTGTGAAACTACAAGTCTCTGACCGTTTTATCCGGTCATGTTAACCTCTGACATGTCTTCTTTCAGGCCTTTTGTAGCCAGTTGGTTCCTGTAGGAAGGGGGAGGCTCTAGTTGGCGCAGTGCAACACTAGCGACAAGCAGGGACTCTCTCTTCCTCGTCAGGGCTGAGGGTTACCTTCCAGACAACCTCTGCTTACCCTCTAGGTAGTGTGGCTTAAGCAGTCGTAGGCTAATCTTTGGGGCACATAGGGTTAAACACTTGCAATATTACACCCTCACAACCAACCCACCACACAATGAGACCAAACTGTATTCTGTAAAAATATATAGCTTTATATAAATTTCAAGCAGGCTTGTGAATACAGTTATCAAACTTTCAAATAGCGGTTCCAAGTTACTTAGTTCAAGTTGCCACAGTTCTTTCCAGCAATAAGCGTTCTTTAGGGCCTTCTGCCCAGTTCAACAAAGTTCGTGTGGAGCAGGCGGCTTCCAGGGGAGCTGTCCCACGTCGCGTTGCCTTCCCGGGGTCGCTGTTCGTTGCGGCTCTCAGCCGAGCAGTTCACGGGTCATCCGGGGCAGTGGTGTTCTGTGGCAGGGTCCTCCCTTCGGCGTTCTCTCCAACCCTGGAGGCGACGGCTGTTGTGGTGGCGGCCGGTGGCAGTACGGTCCCCAAGTGCAGGACGTACCCAGCCAAGGGGCGGTTGTAGCTATGCGCTCACAGCTGGGCTGTCGGGCAGGATACCGACCAGAGGGGGGTTCTCACAGGGCGGTTGTCCGTCTTCGCAGGTGGATTGACGGCTCGAGGCACAGTCAATTCGGGAGCTTGGACCGGACGGGTCCTCCTTTACTTTGCTCTAGGGTTCCCGGTGCAGAGGCGGTCACGGTGTTCAGGCCAGCGGCGGCTGGACCTCACTTTGCTCTCGCTGTTGCTTTGGGGCGCCAGTCACGGTGTTCGGGAGGATGTCCATGCCTTGGATTACGGGGAGCGTGGCAGGGATGCCCAGCGCTCCCAGACTCCTCTGTCGGTACTGCAGCGATAGCAGCACACACAGTCGCTTTCTTCAGGGTGTAGCGCCCACTGGTCCTGGGGCGCTGGTCAGGGGGCAAGTTCAGCCGCAAGCCCTTGGAGATCGTTTCAGCAGAGTTTGGCACAAAGTCTTGTAAAGCAAAAGTCTTCTCGCAGTCTTTCCTTTTTCCTCTCCTTCGGCAGCAAGGCACCAGACACAGGCAAGAGACAACACTCTTCCTTGTCCTTCACGGTCCTTCTCGCCGGGCAGAGTTCCTTCTGTAGCCCAAACCGGATCTAACTTTCAAGGAGCAGGGCTCCTTCTTTTATACGGTATTTCTTTTGTTCTCGCAGGCCAGGGGGGCCTTTGCATAGCCACTTTCAGTCCTTGAGTACTCGGGTGGCGTAATCCGGCTTCTGCTTTCAGTGTGAGGGGCAGGCGCATCAGACGCCCCACAGGAGGTGAAGCCAGCATTGTGCGGACAGGGGCAGCCAGAGCACCTTGTTGATGGGGCTTCGCCCTTCCTGGGCCAGATGTCGGCTGAGTCATCAGTCGCTCCCCAGGAGGGTGGAGCCAGCATTGTGGTGGCAGAGCACAGCAAGATCCAGAGTCAAGAGCCACTCCTACCTCCCACTAAGGTGTAATCTGCGCATTCACCACCTGTCATCCCCCCAGCCCTGTCACTCACACATCCCAGACAGTCAGATACACATACCAGCAGAGGCGGGCTGAAATGGCTAGGCAAGCAAATGCTAACTTTCTAAAAGTAGCATTTGCAAACACAGGATACTAAAATAAACTTGACTACAAGAAATATTTTATCATCCTGAGTTCAGGCATACTAAACACGACTCGCTACCATGCTCCTTGAGCCTGCTGGGATTATAGGGTGTAATAATTCCAGCAGCTCAGTCTGGCCTAACGGAAGCAGGTAGCCTTCAATAGTGAAATACGATTTTGGTTGTAAGTCACTACTAGGACATGCCACACACATCAGGGCTTGTCCTACCTTACACCTACAACGCACCCTGCCCGCAGGCCTACCATAGGGGTGACTAATATGTAGTCAAGGGAAGGTTCAGGGGCTGGCAAGTGGGTGCACTTGCCCAGCTAGCGTGACAGTACGAGACTGCACGCGGGTTCTGCGGTCGCAGTCCCCAGACACATCTTTACGGCTGCTTCGGTGGGTGGCGCAACCAGCGCTGCAGGCCCACTAGCAGTATTGGCATCTACAAGCCCCGGCACTCCTAGTGCACTTTACTAGGGACTAACAGTAAATCCAATGAACCAATCATGGATACCAATCGCATGTACAATTTACAGTAGGGAGCACTTGCACTGCGGCACGGGTCGGCCGTGGCGCAGTGCCCTGAGTATCGGAAAACCAGCAAAACATCGGAGGCACATCAGCAAAAAGTGGAAGGGAAACTCACGCCAAGGTGCCAGGTCTAACATGTGTCCCCTCCAGCTGAAATGTGGGGGGAACTACCCTTCCCCAGGGAGTTCCACATCACTAAGGCGGAAAAATCTGGACAGACCGTCAGCGTTGGCGTGATCGGTGCCAGGGCGGTGTTCCACCGTAAAGTCCATACTCTGTAGAGAAATGGACCACCTCAACAGTTTCGGGTTCTCACCCCTCATTTGCATCAACCATCTGAGGGGCCTGTGGTCCGTCTGAACTCGGAAGTGAGACCCAAACAAGTAGGGTCTTAGCTTCTTCAGCGCCCAGACCACAGCAAATGCTTCACGCTCTATTGCACTCCACCTACTTTCCCGTGGAAGTAACCTCCTACTTATGAAGGCTACGGGTTGGTCAAAGCCCTCCTCAGTCATCTGTGAAAGAACAGCCCCTACACCATGCTCTGAAGCGTCTGTTTGCACTATGAATTCCTTGGAGAAATCAGGAGCCAGGAGCACGGGCGCCGTGCACATGGCAGTCTTCAGGGTGTCAAAAGCCTTCTGACAGGTGTCAGTCCAAATCACATTCCTGGGCTGCTTCTTCGAAGTCAGCTCTGTCAAGGGGGTCACAATCGTGCCATAGCCCTTGACAAACCTCCTGTAATACCCAGTGAGCCCCAGGAAGGCTCTCACTGCAGTCTGGGTCTTGGGGGGTTCCCAAGCCAGGATGGTCTCAATTTTGGGTTGCAAGGGTGCTACCTTGCCACTCCCCACTTGGTGTCCCAAGTACACCACCGAACCCTGCCCAATCTGGCACTTGCTTGCCTTGATTGTGAGGCCTGCCCTGCGCAGGGCCATCAACACTTCCCAGAGGTGTCGCAGGTGTTCTGGCCAGGTGCCACTGAACACCGCGATGTCATCCAGGTAGGCGGCACTGAACTCGTCCAGCCCAGCCAACACCTGGTTGACCAATCTCTGAAAGGTGGCAGGGGCATTCTTCATCCCAAATGGCATAACCCGGAACTGGAAATGCCCATCTGGTGTAGAGAATGCTGACCTCTCCTTTGCCCCATCGGTCAAGGCGATCTGCCAGTACCCAGACGTTAAATCAAACGTGCTGAGGAACCGGGCAGCCCCTAGCCGATCAATGAGCTCATCAGCTCTGGGGATGGGGTGCGCGTCAGTCTTCGTGACTGAATTGAGTCCTCTGTAGTCCACACAGAACCGGAGTTCGGGTGTGGCTCCCGGCGCAGCAGCCTTCGGGACCAAGACCACGGGGCTGGACCAAGGACTGCTGGAAGACTCAACCACCCCAAGGGCAAGCATCTTGGAGACCTCCTCCTTGATGCAGGCCCGGACCCTGTCAGTCACTCTGTAAGCCTTATGCTTCACAGGCAAGCTGTCTCCAGTGTCCACATCATGGACGCACCAATCCGTGACACACGGAACCAGGGAGAACAGATCTGGAAACTGCCCCAGCAACTGGCGGCAGTCTTCCTGTTGTTCGGGGGTCAGGGTGGGTGAGAGGTTAACTCCATCCACTGACCCGTCTTTCTCACAGGCCACTAAGAGGTCATGAAGAGGCTCCGACTCCTCCTCCATTCCATCATCAGTCGCCAACAACATGCCCACTTCGGACCTTCTTAAGTGGGGCTTGAGGCGGTTGACATGTAGAACCCGTCTTCATGTCCACCAAGTATGTCACTGGGCTCTTGCGCTCCACAACCTCAAATGGACCTGTCCACTTATCCTGAAGGGCACAGGGTTCCACTGGGGCCAGGACATACACCTCTTGTCCAGGCTGAAGCTCGACCAGAGTGGCATTCTGGTCGTACCACCGCTTCATCTCCTCCTGGCTCGCTTCCAGATTTGCCTCGGCAAGTTGTCTGAAGCGTCTGGTTTGGTTTCTGAAGGCCAGCATGTAGCTATATACATTCTGGGGAGGTTTCCTGGGAGATTGCTCCCAGCCTTCTTTTACCAAACTCAGTGGTCCTCTCACGGGGTGACCGTACAGCAGTTCAAAGGGGCTGAACCCTAGGGACTTCTGTGGTACCTCGCGATACGCAAAGAGTAGGCATGGTAAGAGGACGTCCCACTTACGCCTCATCGGACCTTCTAGGCCCATGATCATGCCTTTCAGGGTTCGGTTGAATCTTTCAACCAACCCGTTTCCTTGGGGATGGTAAGGTGTGGTGAACTTGTAAGTTACACCACACTCTTGCCAAAGGGACTTCATATACTTGGATATGAAGTTGGTCCCCCTGTCGCTCACCACCTCTAGAGGGAATCCTACTCGTGAGAAAATTCCCATCAGTGCACGTCCCACCACGGGGGCCGTCACTGTCCTCAGCTGGATGGCTTCAGGGTACCGGGTGGCATGATCCACCAAGACCAGGATGAACCTGTTGCCCATGGCTGTCTTGGGGTCCAGAGGCCCAACAATGTCAATACCCACTCGCTGGAATGGCGTACCGACCACAGGGAAGGGTTGGAGGGGAGCCTTGTTCTTCCCTCCGGTCTTCCCACTTGCCTGGCAAGTCGGACAGGTTCTACAATGAGCGTCTGAGCTCTTGTGCATTTGGGGCCAGTAAAAGTGGGTGACAAGCCTGTCATAGGTCTTGTCCATCGCCAAATGTCCTGCTAAAGGCACATCGTGAGCCAGACCCAGTAGGAAGGCTCTGAACTTCTGGGGTACCACCAGCACACGGGCTGACCCAGGTTCAGCAGCCTTAGGCTCTGAATACAGGAGGTCGTTCTCCCAGTACACATAATGTGTTTTGGCCTGAACACCATTGGCCTGGTCTGCAGCCTGCTGCCGCATACCCACGAGAGAAGGGCATTCTTTCTGCTCCTTGCAGAATTCCTCCCTGGAGGGTCCTCCTTCTTGCAGCCAATGGGTCAGCTCAGGCAGGTCCCCCAGTTCGGCGATCTGTTCCCCTGTAGGCTCCAGGGCATCCCCCTCAAGGTCTGCTTCCTCCTGGACCGTGGGAACTTCAGGGACCGGTTTCCCGCGTCCCCGGCGCCTTCTCCCTAAGGCCGGTTCCTGGGCCTCTCTTTCAGGCCCCAGGACCTCTTGATCACCCCTACTGGCTGCCATTGACCGGGTGGTCACGCACGCCCAGTCAGGCAGACCCACCATCCGCAGGTGAGTCGTCTTCTCCACCTTTTCCCAAGGGGAGTGCTCCAAGTCATTCCCTAGCAAACAGTCAACAGGCATGGTTTTTCTTACACAGACCTGCAGAGTACCAGAGACCCCCCCCCCACTCGAAGGGAACTTGAGCCATCGGACACTGACTCTCTGAATTATCAGCGTTGATAACCCTACAGTAGGCATGGGGTACAACCTGCTCTTGAGACACCAGGTGCTGCCTCACTGCAGTCACACTGGCTCCTGTGTCTCTAAGAGCCTCAGCTTCCTTGCCATTGATGATCACCACCTGCCCATATTTCTTAGTGTTAGAGGGCAGGTAGTTCGTAGGGATCATCTCACTGTCTCCTAGCGAGACTAGGGTCATGTGAACGGGATCTCCACCCCCGGGACCATCACTTCTTCTCCTAAGTGAACGCCAGTGGGTGCGGGTTTTCCAAACAGGCGACACTTGGGGTCACTGGATATGTGCCCAGGCTCGCCACATTTGTAACAATTGAAGGGCCCCTTTGGAACAGGTTTACCTGTCGGGGCCCCATTCTGCTTCGGGGGTGGGGGAGGCTGAGAACCTTGCTGCTGGTTCCCCTGGGAACTACATTGGGGGCCTTTTTGGAACCCTTTCTGTTTTCCCCCCTTGTCCCCCCCACTCTTCTGCTGGGGACCCTGCCCACTCTTGGCGGAGTCTCCCACGGGACCCTTGTGGACCCTGGTGCTGAGCCAGCGGTCCGCCTCCTCAGCAAGCTTCCTCGGGTTGGACAGCTTGCTATCGATCAGGTGTTGGCGTAACTCAGGAAAACAGTGATCAGACAAGTGCTCCCATGCAATCAAATCAAAGAGACCTTGAAAATCATTCACTTTGCTACCCTTCACCCAACCATCCAGTGCTCTGCAAAAGTAAGTCACATACTCCACATACGTATTCCCAGGCCGCTTAGTGCATCCCCTAAACTTCTGTCTATACATTTCAGGGGTAAGCCCGTACCTGTTCATTAAAGCTTCTTTCATGTGGGAATAGGATCTCTGATTTTCAACGGGCAAATCTAGCAGGGTATCTCGCCCTTCGCTAAGGAACCTTCCCCACAACCCCGCTCCCCAATCCTTGTCAGGGACCCGGTGGGAGGACATGGCTACCTCGTATGCCCTAAACCACTGTCCTTTGTCATCCCCCTTAAAGAACTCTTTAACTACGTCCTTAGGGATGTGCACTCTTGACTCTACCTGCACTGGCGATGTGCTGCCACCAGAGGGAGGATGATCCAAGCCTCTCTCCTTCAGACTCATCTCCCTCATTTTCACTTCGTAATCCATTTGGTGCTTTCGCTCTTCCAGCGCCATTCTTTTTGTTTCAAGCTCCAGTTGGATTTTTAATTCTGCCAGCTTTCTCTCGTGATTCCTTGTTTCTTTCCTATCTGCCAGCTCCTCTGGCGACACGCCTTTACCAAAGCTGTGCATGCTGTCTTGCCTTTCGAGATCCACCAGATCCCCAAGTGCATTGTGCTCCTCAGTTGCATCTTGCTCCGCGAGGGCGTCTTGATCCTCCGGTGCCTTTCTGGACTCTATCCAGCCTTTCAGGGCCTTGTAGAGCTCTGGCTTGTTCTTGCAACCAACGTGCGGAATCTTGAGTTTCTTGCAAAAAAACTTCAGTTCAGCTCTGGTGTATTTATCCAGCTTCGCGGCGTCCCACTCCACCTCCAACACCTCAGAGGTCGTGGATTCCGCTCCATCCAGGCTCTTCGTGCCCGGCATGGTTCCTACACTCGGAATCTTCTTTCGGCAAAATTCACAAGTAAAGTCTGTGGCTAAGTAACTGGACTGTAATCACTGTGCAATGGTCAGAACCTCAGGTATAGATATTGCAAATGTAGATTCGAAAATCCTCACCGCTGCGTCCAATGTAGGAAGGGGGAGGCTCTAGTTGGCGCAGTGCAACACTAGCGACAAGCAGGGACTCTCTCTTCCTCGTCAGGGCTGAGGGTTACCTTCCAGACAACCTCTGCTTACCCTCTAGGTAGTGTGGCTTAAGCAGTCGTAGGCTAATCTTTGGGGCACATAGGGTTAAACACTTGCAATATTACACCCTCACAACCAACCCACCACACAATGAGACCAAACTGTATTCTGTAAAAATATATATCTTTATATAAATTTCAAGCAGGCTTGTGAATACAGTTATCAAACTTTCAAATAGCGGTTCCAAGTTACTTAGTTCAAGTTGCCACAGTTCTTTCCAGCAATAAGCGTTCTTTAGGGCCTTCTGCCCAGTTCAACAAAGTTCGTGTGGAGCAGGCGGCTTCCAGGGGAGCTGTCCCACGTCGCGTTGCCTTCCCGGGGTCGCTGTTCGTTGCGGCTCTCAGCCGAGCAGTTCACGGGTCATCCGGGGCAGCGGTGTTCTGTGGCAGGGTCCTCCCTTCGGCGTTCTCTCCAACCCTGGAGGCGATGGCTGTTGTGGTGGCGGCCGGTGGCAGTACGGTCCCCAAGTGCAGGACGTACCCAGCCAAGGGCCGGTTGTAGCTATGCGCTCACAGCTGGGCTGTCGGGCTGGATACCGACCAGAGGGGGGTTCTCACAGGGCGGTTGTCCGTCTTCGCAGGTGGATTGACGGCTCGAGGCACAGTCAATTCGGGAGCTTGGACCGGACGGGTCCTCCTTTACTTTGCTCTAGGGTTCCCGGTGCAGAGGCGGTCACGATGTTCAGGCCAGCGGCGGCTGGACCTCACTTTGCTCTCGCTGTTGCTTTGGGGCGCCAGTCACGGTGTTCGGGAGGATGTCGATGCCTTGGATTACGGGGAGCGTGGCAGGGATGCACCAGCGCTCCCAGACTCCTCTGTCGGTACTGCAGCGATAGCAGCACACACAGTAGCTTTCTTCAGGGTGTAGCGCCCACTGGTCCTGGGGCGCTGGTCAGGGGGCAAGTTCAGCCGCAAGCCCTTGGAGATCGTTTCAGCAGAGTTTGGCACAAAGTCTTGTAAAGCAAAAGTCTTCTCGCAGTCTTTCCTTTTTCCTCTCCTTCGGCAGCAAGGCACCAGGCACAGGCAAGAGACAACACTCTTCCTTGTCCTTCACGGTCCTTCTCGTCGGGCAGAGTTCCTTCTGTAGCCCAAACCGGATCTAACTTTCAAGGAGCAGGGCTCCTTCTTTTATACGGTATTTCTTTTGTTCTCGCAGGCCAGGGGGGCCTTTGCATAGCCACTTTCAGTCCTTGAGTACTCGGGTGGCGTAATCCGGCTTCTGCTTTCAGTGTGAGGGGCAGGCGCATCAGACGCCCCACAGGAGGTGGAGCCAGCATTGTGCGGACAGGGGCAGCCAGAGCACCTTGTTGATGGGGCTTCGCCCTTCCTGGGCCAGATGTCGGCTGAGTCATCAGTCGCTCCCCAGGAGGGTGGAGCCAGCATTGTGGTGGCAGAGCACAGCAAGATCCAGAGTCAAGAGGCAAGATCCAGAGTCAAGAGCCACTCCTACCTCCCACTAAGGTGTAATCTGTGCATTCACCACCTGTCATCCCCCAGCCCTGTCACTCACACATCCCAGACAGTCAGATACACATACCAGCAGAGGCGGGCTGAAATGGCTAGGCAAGCAAATGCTAACTTTCTAAAAGTAGCATTTGCAAACACAGGATACTAAAATAAACTTGACTACAAGAAATATTTTATCATCCTGAGTTCAGGCATACTAAACACGACTCGCTACCATGCTCCTTGAGCCTGCTGGGATTATAGGGTGTAATAATTCCAGCAGCTCAGTCTGGCCTAACGGAAGCAGGTAGCCTTCAATAGTGAAATACGATTTTGGTTGTAAGCCACTACTAGGACATGCCACACACATCAGGGCTTGTCCTACCTTACACCTACAACGCACCCTGCCCGCAGGCCTACCATAGGGGTGACTAATATGTAGTCAAGGGAAGGTTCAGGGGCTGGCAAGTGGGTGCACTTGCCCAGCTAGCGTGACAGTACGAGACCGCACGCGGGTTCTGCGGTCGCAGTCCCCAGACACATCTTTACGGCTGCTTCGGTGGGTTTCGCAACCAGCGCTGCAGGCCCACTAGCAGTATTGGCATCTACAAGCCCCGGCACTCTGTAATGGCAGGGTTTTTGGCTCTATTTAGCAGTGATATAGACTTTAATCTTGCTCACATCTAGGATAGGTATTCTTAGCTTGTGTTGGCCCTTTTAAGCCCTTTCTTCCAGACCTAGAAGAGGATAGCTGTTTAATATGATGATAGATCCCTTATTCTTGACTCTAATCTGTCTATTGCCTATTGGCTTTGACATACTTGCTTATAGTAGACACATTGGTATGGTTTATGTAGGTATTCTGACAGAGCTAAGGGGTATTTCATCCCTTTCAGGCCTACAGGCCTAGAACTAGAGGGACTCCATCTTGATGGAGCTGAGAGGCTTTCAGGGTAAAGGTAAAGTTTATAGTTAAAGCTGTTTTTCACTTGGAGAGAACCGGTCTGGGCCAGCCCTTATCGGTAGGCTGTATTATTCTCTGTGTGGAAGACACAACAAAAGGCCGGCCGGCTGGGTGTGTGTCCTTGATGCGGAGTGGTGCAGGGATCTGATGGGCGGCAGGCTGATGGCTGGAACTTTCCATGAGGAAACAGCATTCTATATCAGTGAAGTGCAGAGGCGGAGTCAGGCAGTCGAGTGGAGTTGGCGGATCGGAGAGGAGTCAAGCTGGAGTGGTAGAAGAGTGAGGAGCTGTTGGAGTAGGAGAGAGAGAGAGGGTTCAAGCTAGAGAGAGCTGAGTTGAATTGAAGGAGCAAAGAGTGTTGGTAGAGTTGAAGAAGTGGAATTGCAAGAGGAGAAGAGACAGGACATGCTTGGAACAGAGAGAAGACAAACAGACAGTCAGTGAGCTGGAACTGAAGGAAGCAGTCAGAAGCAGTTACTTATCAGGAGGAGGTGTGAATAGCTGGAGTCTGAAGTAATGCCTTTTAGAAGAGACGGAGGAGAGATCGTGGACTAACCTGTGGGAGCAGCTGGAGTTAATTGGACATTAGCACAGAGACAGTTAAAACAGAGTGAACACGCTAGTGGAATGAAGAGCATCAGAGCGGCAGAAACCATTAGATTGAAGCTGGAAGGTGGAGACAGTTCGTGGGGGAGAGGAGTCCAGTGCAAAGTGATCAGCGCAGAGGTGTATCCAAGAGTGCAGGAGAGAGAGAGAGAGTCTGAGATGAGCCAAGGCACAGACGAGAGAGGAACCCAGATGACAGCTAGAACAAGACTTCACACTAATCAGGTGATATCAGTCCTGTCATATTAGTTTACTTTACACTTGCATCTTAATCTTGTCTTTATTCCCTAGGCTATTGTATTGCTAATCCTTTTCCTTGCAGCGGTGTGTTCTATCTATAGTCTTTGTATAATACAGATCTGTGTAGGTGTTTATATTGTTCTAATAAAGAAACCCCCAGTTTTTAGTAAACTGAAATGTGCCTTGTATTCTTGTTCAATCCAGGTAAATGTATCTCCTAGGTGGTTGTTGTTTATATGAATGGATGAGTAACCCCAATCAGGTAAGTGGTGATCACATAAATAGGGAGCGAGTGGACCTATGATGCCAAGAATAAGAGGTACATTATATTAATTGGCTAACTCCTAATATTGTAGTAGCAAGCCCTTAGTGAATAGAGAGAGAGAGACTTCCCAACATATAACTGAAGGTGTTCATAGGAATGTGGTCGTCGTTGATATACGGCGTTAGTGAGAGCGTTGGGGTGGATTACCAGCGCGTATACCCACAGGATTGTGGCTTGTGTAAGTGAGAGCGCTGGGGAGGATTACCAGCGTCTAGGTTTGCCGGATTGTAAACCGTTTGGAAAAGAGAGCATTGGGTTCTGCAGGCCCATGTGTAGACACACCGGATTGTGTGTCATATCTGCCCTGGGGTAGATCAGTCTGGGTCTGAGTGGCCGCGAGACTATAAGGTATGAGTGTGGTGTAGGGCATGGATATCCTTAGTAATCAGTGAGTATTCTTAGTATCCCTATAGATTTAGTGGTGTTTCTAATAATATGAGCTTGTATATTGCGAGTTCCCCATCCTCAGGTAGGTACCCAGGTGCCTGGATAGATGGTCCTGAGGAGGGATGTGGTTACGTTCTGGCTGGGTTGGAGGGGCCCCTAGGGGCTGATCCCATCTAATCAGAAAACCCGGCCATGACACATTCCTAGTGCACTTTACTAGGGACTAACAGTAAATCCAATGAACCAATCATGGATACCAATCGCATGTACAATTTACAGTAGGGAGCACTTGCACTGCGGCACGGGTCGGCCGTGGCGCAGTGCCCTGAGTATCGGAAAACCAGCAAAACATCGGAGGCACATCAGCAAAAAGTGGAAGGGAAACTCACGCCAAGGTGCCAGGTCCAACAGTTCCTAGTCACCCACCAGGGGTTGCTTGAGTTTTTCCTCTGCAGTGATGTGTTGGCCAGCTGTGACAACAGGGAACCTTTCTACTCCCCTAGTCAGTTTCTCCTAGTACCCAGGGTGGACGCTTTGGCAGCAAGTCCTTGAACCGCTGTAACTGTGGCCATGTCTGCATACTCCACCCTCCAACTAAAAACTCCACCCTCCAACTCAAGCTCCAACCTCCAACTCCACCCTCCACCCTCCAACTCCACCCTACAACTCCACCCTCCAACTCCAAAAGCCATCACTCGGGGACACCACCACATCACTCGGGGACACCGCCACATCACTCGGGGACACCACCACATCATTCGGGAACACTACCAAATCACAAACAAGCACTGGCGTTGCCAATAGGTCTCGCAGTAGGAAAGTTGGAGCTATTACAATTGCAAATAACAATGCCTTTTATTTTTGTTTTCATGTTAAAAACATAAAGGGCTTTGTCACTTACAAAACCAATAGCTCCAACTTTCCTACTGCGAGACCTATTGTACACTGCACAGTGCGTGTGTGAGTGGCGTTGCGTGTGTGAGTGGCGTTGCGTGTGTGAGTGGCGTTGCGTGTGTGAGTGGCGTTGTGTGTGTGAGTGGCGTTGGGTGTGTGAGTGGCGTTGGGTGTGTGAGTGGCATTGCGTGAGTGAGTGGCGTTGCGTGAGTGAGTGGTGTTGCTTTTAGTGAGTGGCGTTGCGTGGGTGAGTGGCGTTGCATGTGTGAGTGTTGTTGTGTGGGTGAGTTGCGTTGCATGTGTGAGTGGCGTTGCGTGAGTGAGTGGCGTTGCGTGTGTGAGTGGTGTTGCTTTGAGTGAGTGGCGTTGCGTGGATGAGTGGCGTTGCATGTGTGAGTGGCGTTGCGTGTGTGAGTGGCGTTGCGTGTGTGAGTGGCGTTGCGTGTGTGAGTGGCGTTGTATGTGTGAGTGGCGTTGAGTGTGTGAGTGGCGTTGCGTGCGTGAGTGGCGTTGCGTGTGTGAGCGGCGTTGCGTGTGTGAGCGGCGTTGCGTGTGTGAGCGGCGTTGCGTGTGTGAGCGGCGTTGCGTGGGTGAGTGGTGTTGCTTTTAGTGAGTGGCGTTGCGTGGGTGAGTGGCGTTGCATGTGTGAGTGTTGTTGCATGGGTGAGTTGCGTTGCATGTGTGAGTGGCGTTGCGTGAGTGAGTGGCGTTGCGTGTGTGAGTGGTGTTGCTTTGAGTGAGTGGCGTTGCGTGGATGAGTGGCGTTGCATGTGTGAGTGGCGTTGCGTGTGTGAGTGGCGTTGCGTGTGTGAGTGGCGTTGCGTGTGTGAGTGGCGTTGTATGTGTGAGTGGCGTTGAGTGTGTGAGTGGCGTTGCGTGCGTGAGTGGCGTTGCGTGTGTGAGCGGCGTTGCGTGTGTGAGCGGCGTTGCGTGTGTGAGCGGCGTTGCGTGTGTGAGCGGCGTTGCGTGGGTGAGTGGTGTTGCTTTTAGTGAGTGGCGTTGCGTGGGTGAGTGGCGTTGCATGTGTGAGTGTTGTTGCATGGGTGAGTTGCGTTGCATGTGTGAGTGACGTTGCGTGAGTGAGTTGCGTTGCGTGAGTGAGTGGTGTTGCTTTAAGTGAGTGGCGTTGCATGGGTGAGTGGCGTTGCATGTGTGAGTGTTGTTGCGTGGGTGAGTTGCGTTGCATGTAACCAGAGCATGTGTGGATACAGATGTAATTAAGAGTGATAAGGGAGGAGGGGCGTGAAAGACGTGAGGGAAGCAAGTGAAGTGTGAAGCAGTGGGTGGGGAGGCAGGACAACAACTTCTTGAAGTTTAGCATTGTTAATACATTTTACAATTTGGACCCGAATAAGTGAGTCGTAGAGATCTCTAAATTCAGATGTGTTAACTAGACCACTGAGAATAGCAAGATAACGTGTTATGCTTTCATTTTTTCCTTGAGTATCACCAAAAATGTGTGAAGTTCTAGGACTACATTAGTTTTCTCACCAAATGTTTCCTCCAGTTTCTTTAAAGCAATCCGGAAACATTGCCTTGCTCCCCCTCCTTTTTCAGCAACAGTCAGGTAAATTGTCAAAAAATCGTACTTTGGTACCCAGATTGTGAAGCAAAACGTATTGTTTGCACAAAGGGGGGCAACTTTTCACCTCATACGGCGATTAAATAAGATTTGAATTATTGTATCCATGGCTTCCACGTTAGTGCAGGTTCTCAGCGATCACTTAGGAAGGGAGGGCTGCGACATACTTTCTGCTGCCATGGTGGGGGGTTAAAATGAAAATAATGTGGACACGAGATCGGTTACAAGGGGAAGATGAAGAACAAATCTAAAATTCTGTCGCGAACAGAATCTAAATGCTTTTAGAAACCGTGGTGGCAGTATACACAGCAATGCAGAAAATGGACAAGTATAGCCTGTTGCCACTAGATGGCAGTAAAGACTGTACAGTTACAGTGACTGGAAAAGGAGCTTTTCATACGAAATCATGTCTTTTAAAATACCGACAAAGGCATTGTGCATGAGGGGACTGGAACCCCAAATCGATATCTCTGGAACGCTCGGGGGAGGCGATTAGGAGACGAGAGCTGATCCAAAAACAATAAATTAAGGTATGTCATTGCCACATAAAAAGCATTCGAACAAAAGGTTGTTAGCTTGCGTCAGACAAAATAGAGCGAAGACTCTTGTATGGCTGCCCTGGCAAGTTGAGGGAGAAGTAAATGATAGACGGCTGACGTGTTTCCTGACATATACTGGAAAGCATGAAAGAAATGCTACTCTTGACAGGAAAGGGAGGAAAGACAGCACAAGCACAGCGGGGATAAAGTGCTTCTAATAACGAGGGGAGGCACCGAAGAAAAAAGTAAAGTTTCGGGAGAGCCTGGGGCGGGAATGCGAGCGAGGGGAGGCAGGCAGATTACGAGGGAAGCCGGATGGGGGCGGGAAAGCCTGGTGGGGGGGCGTGAATGCGCGAGGGGAGGCAGGCGGATTGGGAGGGAAGCCTGATGGGGGCGGGAGAGCCTTTTGGGTGGGCGTGAATGCGAGAGAGGGTCGGTGCTGGTGTGGGAGGGGGGAGTTGCTATTGTGGGAGGAGTGCTGCTAGGGGAGGAGAAGCCTGATGGCGTGAATGCGAGAGAGGGGAGGTGCTGGTATGGGAGGGGGGAGTTGCTGGTGTGGGAGGAGTGCTGCTAGGGGAGGACTGGGCTGGGCTTGCATGCGATGCGCGTGCATGTACACGGGAACTGCATGAAAACCGCGGGGCTGAAAGCCCTTTGGTTTCAGGATGTTTTCGCCACATGAATTCTCGCTCCGCTCGATGCGCTTGCGCACATCGATAGGTCGCGAGACCTAAAAAAGTTAATATTTCACTTCTGTTCTTGGATTTTCGTCGCAATAAAAAACACTGAACATAATATTAACAAAAGTTATTTACAAAAGTTTAAGCTATTGCCATTACAAATTAAATTCATTATTTAAGTAATAATTATTTAAACAAATTAAAAGCCATTGTTATTTGTAATATCAATACATCTAAGTCACGTAAAAAAAAACATGTTGCATTACAAATGCTATAGGTGTCACATTTGCGAAAGTGATAACTATTGGCATTGTAAATGACAAAGCTATTAATTTCACTATTTTAAAAAACAACACATAAATAAAAAAAATGTCATTTATAAGACCAATAGCTCAAACTTTCCTAATGGGAGACCTATTGCATTTCCAATGCTTGTTACTTCCTGCAGTCAAAGGTGCTCGTTTCTGCCTGCCACAATGGGGTTCATTACTGCCTGAGGACATGTGCTGTGTGGTCCCTGTCAGCGGGAGACATTACTGACTGGACACATAGTGGCTGCAGTACAAAACCAAAAACTACCAGTGGTGGCTCCTCCGCTATGGCTGAGGAGGGTCACCGCAATGCTTTTTGAGCAGTGCAAAGTAAAGGAAATATAAAATGATAATAACCTTAAGTTATTATCATTTTATCTTTCCTTTGCGGGCAGGTGGTTGGGCGGGGCTGCTCTGTACTCAGAGAAGAGTAACAGACTACAGGAGGTTGCCCATGAACCCTAAAGAGACAAGGGCAATAATCTGTAACAAACAACAATGTCTCAAGGGTATTATTCACAGGCCAATTATATGTGGCACAATTAATTGCGACTGATTACATCTCAGAGAAGGGCAGGGGGAGGAGTGGTTTGCCCACACCTAAGTGCGCAATGACTGTTTGGACGGCCCTGGGCCGCCCAAACCAGTCATGAGCACTTACCCTGTTCTCCATGCAGGCTGCATTACAGCCTGCCCGGAGAACATGCCCAGGCCCCCATTCCCCGGTTGAGCGTTGAACCAGGACGCTCAAAAAAAATCACAATGCTACATTGTAGCGTTGTGATTGGTCAGGGGAGCCTATCTGTTCTTCCTAGTTTTCTGTTCCTCGAGTCCCACGAGGAGAGCAGGAGCAGAGATGCGGGACCCTGCGCCAAGAAGTGTATATTTTATTCATTTATTTATTTATTGCATTGAGCAACCCCGCATCCCCATACCCCCTCATCCCCTGCCCGCCTCACCACCTGCGAGTCAAGCCGGCTGCCACTGGTAACTAAATACACTTACTTAGGTAAATAAACAACCACAAAATCACATTTGTTTAACCTCTCATGCTATGAATGTTCTCACAGAACAATTGAAATACACACTGAACACCCACACTGTCTTACTGAAGACACTCACTGCCTTATTGAAAGATGACCATACACACTTCAGGTCTGTGGTAGGAGCCGAGGTTAAGTTATTAATTTAACTGGTGATTTTCCCATAGTTCATATATGCAAAAATACCCTTAGGTTTTGTGTATTTAATAAATAAAACAATTTTTCTTAAAAGGAAGTCATGGTAAGAGAAAGTCACATATGTATTAAAAAAAGTATTCACTTTCCCTAAAACTCTCAAATGCTATTGGGCATTCTGGTTTTCATGCGAAACCTAACAACCATATTAATCAGTTATGGTGAGCAATGCAGCCTTAACTCCCCCAGTGCATTGTTTATGCTTCACAAATACAGTCACAGATGACATCACCATCAACAACATTGATAGCATCATTGAGGCTTCTCAATTCCCGTAAATGCCAAAATTTGCTGGGCTCAATCTTTGGCTTTCGCCAGCAGACTTTGGGAGCAGAGAAGCTCCTTCATGAGGCCTAAGATTAACTGCAACAGTTTGCTAAACCAAAAAAGCCTTCTGGGGGTGACCAACGGGCTCTAGGAACATTGATGGCCTTCAGCCAGGCCACAGGCTCAACACACCTTCCTCAACTGTTTTATGTCTCAGCGGAATCTGGTCATGTTGATTGTGCTCAGGTGGCCAATGGGAAAGGGAATTTAGGCCTTAAACTCAGCCGTTCCCATTGGACAGTGCCTTCAAACATGTCAGGTTAATGGGCTAGGCCTTCAGCCTGCTCGAGACCCCTCTGCTAATAAGGGAAGCTTTTGCCTGTACACAGTAAGCTTTTGGCTATGGCTCTACACTTAATGCCAGCACAGAGCTCCTTCCCCTACAGTTCAATGTACTTGTCTTTCAGCTACGGCTAGGACATTCTGTGCACCAGGTCTGCCATTCAGCCGGAACCTGCACTGAATGTCCTATCCACCATAATAGCTTCATTAACGTTACTAATGATGTAATTCGGGATGCCGTGGCATCATCATCAGTATTAGCACTGAATCAATTGATGTATTTTGTTGGACCTGGCCCTTTTTGGCAGGTTCACCCCGAAACCTTTTGCTTTTACCTAGCCTGTTTCTGTAACCTGGTGTTAGTGATTTTAGGTCTCGCTGCTCTGTTTCACTGTGGTCCAGTGTAAAGTGCGTGCGCTCTCTGTGTGTGGTGAGAGTGACCTGCCCTCCCATATGAATGCATGGGGAATATGTGTGACCATGGTAATTCCTGATGTGTGGGGAGTGCAGGGTCGAGTTTGGTATGTGCGAACTCGTGAGATTGAATGCTGTGCAATGATGTGTGCGGCATGATTGTGTCTAGTGTGGAAGTGCCACTTCTAGAGGTTCTACAAGGGATTTGTTTTTAGATCATTTGGTCTAAGTTCTGAGTTGTACCTTAGTTACACTCAACAGTATCCACAGGATAACAATATTGCTTTTAAGTGAGTAAACGAATCAAAGGAAGGTAAAAAGGAAAAGCAGAGCAGGGGGTTTTTATATTTGAAAAAATCTTTACTGAAAACAAATAATGGGAGATAAATATACAAATTAATGATAGCAACAAATCATGAACAAAGAATGAGAACAATTTATCTGTAGTTCATGACTGAAAACATCAGCTCCAAATTACTAAACAAAACATAACCCAAAATGATCAATTAAATGTGGTTACGAATGTGTGTTATGAAACAACATTAGTGGAGTTGATTCATTAGTGGAGTTGATAACACACATTCGTAACCACATTTAATTGATCATTTTGGGTTATGTTTTGTTTAGTAATTTGGAGCTGATGTTTTCAGTCATGAACTACAGATAAATTGTTCTCATTCTTTGTTCATGATTTGTTGCTATCATTAATTTGTATATTTATCTCCCATTATTTGTTTTCAGTAAAGATTTTTTCAAATATAAAAACCCCCTGCTCTGCTTTTCCTTTTTACCTTCCTTTGATTCGTTTACTCACTTAAAAGCAATATTGTTATCCTGTGGATACTGTTGAGTGTAACTAAGGTACAACTCAGAACTTAGACCAAATGATCTAAAAACAAATCCCTTGTAGCACCTCTTTGTGTAGAATTGCACTTTGCCCAAGCCTACAAGGGTTTATTGGGTTTCCCCTGCTTTAAACTAAACTTCTAGAGGTTGGCATGTTTGTGTAATTTGTGTCTGGCGTGTGATTGGCTGGAGCTGGCCGGTGAGCCTGGCTCCAGGAGTCAGGATGCGTCTGCCCCGGTGGTGAATGGAGAGATTAGCATGCTGATGTGAGGGAGGGGTACACCTGGGACCTGAATAGGGCTGGGTTTTCCCTCCACAATGCTGGCTCCACCCCCTGTGGTGCGTCTGATGTCCCTAGCCTGGCCAGTGAAAGGGAGTTCCCCATAACCAGTTGTAGCTGGTTCTCACATTGCCTGCACCCTGCTAGACAAAGGAATTTGTGTATAAAAAGAGGCTGTGATCTCTTGTAAAATGTTCTTGTTTGCCAAACTTGAAACTACCAGGGGCGTGCTGCTGCTTGGGCCCAGGGGAAGGCTTGCCTCCCTGGGCTCTGCCCAGCCCCTGTATTCCTGGAGGACTTGCCTTTACTGGTAGCTACTGTGCTCCCTCTTAATGCTCCAGTACTTATTTGGACCCTTTTCTTTCAGCAGGGGTCTTCTCTGGGGACTTGTGGGGCTGTCAGTGCCCCTAGCGCGATGTGAGCGCCTTATTTTTAAATGCCCCAGGAGGAATGCGTGGATTGTGGCAGCACGGCGAGGCCTGACGAGGAGAAGGGAATCCCCTGCGAGGGATTCCCCCGTGATGCCGTCATTGCGAGAGCCCACCTCGCTGCTTTATGGCCGGATTCCTGTTTAGTTTTATGTTGCGGGTGTCACCCCTTTTATGGTGCCTTTAGCGAGTTCCCACCTCGCTTCTACGTTTATTTTGCCTACTGAGGGTGCCCACCCCTCATTTGCCGGTGTAGAAATCGCCGCGGCCCGCCTGACTGTGGGCGGGGCCGCAGGACGGAAGTCCCGAGTTTGGCCGGAAGTGGCGCCACGATAGAGGAGGTCGGGAGCCCACCCCGCCTCCTCGAGCCTGGGAGAGAAGAAGTAAAGTTCTCCCGCGGCCCGGGGCTCCGATAGCTTTGGAGAGCCCCGGGGCCGCCAGTGGTAATGAGAAGCCAATACTCACCTTTCCGGTCTCCTGAATGCCGAGGGAGATCGGAGATAACCTAAGGGCCAGTGATTGGGGCCGCTAGTGCAGCAGAGAGGAGCCGAGGTGTTGCGGCGCTCCCGTGTCCTGGAGGGAGCCCCGGCAGAGAAGTCCCACATCGCCGTCCGCCGAGGAGTCCTCAGCCAAGTGTCCCACCGCTCGGAGTAGCCCCGACACAAGAGAACAGCCCGGTGAGTGAGAAAGGGCTGTGGGGAAGCTCCAGGTGGGCGCAGTGGTGCCTTGGGGGGCACCAGGACGGTATTTGCTTTAGAGCGGCCCCGGATGCCAGTGGGCTGCACCAACGCGGGGAGCATTTAGTGTATTCAGAGTCACGAGGCTCCCGGGGGCATTCTTGTCTTCGAGTCCCCAGAAGGGGGACTCCAACGGGGCATATTTGTTGTAGAGCCCAGTGGGGCTCAGGGGGCATTTTCCTTAGTGGTAGAGCGGCCCCGGAAGGCAGCGGGCCGCTCCCACCTTGCCCCATGTTTTGGTTGCAAGCCCAGAAGGCTCCCACAATGGGCATGTTAATTTTCAGAGCCAGAGGGCTCCAACGGGCACAGCGTTAGTTCCTGAGCCTAGATGGCTCCAGAGGGGACTATATTTCCTTTAAAGGCCCATGTGCTTGCCCACACTTCTGCCTCCAGCAGTTGGCGCAGTCTTGTTTTATAGTCAGTAAAGGGCCCTGTCGCAGTTTTGTTGTTAACCAGCTGCCCAGCAATTGGTGGGCAGCTGCAGCGTTTAGGCGCCATTTGAGTGAAAGTCCTTGTGGGGGATGGAGATGGCACAGAGGTGCCAGGCCTTCCACAGCTGCGCAGCACTTAGTGCCAGCTGCAGCGTTTAGGCCCTTGGGATTGTCATCAGCTGCCCAGCAAGTAGTGGGCAGCTGCAACGCTTAGGTTTGCGCCAGTGGCGCACCCCTGACTGGCGCTGCATTGTGTGTTGATAAGTGGAGTTGATAACACACATTCGTAACCACATTTAATTGATCATTTTGGGTTATGTTTTGTTTAGTAATTTGGAGCTGATGTTTTCAGTCATGAACTACAGATAAATTGTTCTCATTCTTTGTTCATGATTTGTTGCTATCATTAATTTGTATATTTATCTCCCATTATTTGTTTTCAGTAAAGATTTTTTCAAATATAAAAACCCCCTGCTCTGCTTTTCCTTTTTACCTTCCTTTGATTCGTTTACTCACTTAAAAGCAATATTGTTATCCTGTGGATACTGTTGAGTGTAACTAAGGTACAACTCAGAACTTAGACCAAATGATCTAAAAACAAATCCCTTGTAGCACCTCTTTGTGTAGAATTGCACTTTGCCCAAGCCTACAAGGGTTTATTGGGTTTCCCCTGCTTTAAACTAAACTTCTAGAGGTTGGCATGTTTGTGTAATTTGTGTCTGGCGTGTGATTGGCTGGAGCTGGCTGGTGAGCCTGGCTCCAGGAGTCAGGATGCGTCTGCCCCGGTGGTGAATGGAGAGATTAGCATGCTGATGTGAGGGAGGGGTACACCTGGGACCTGAATAGGGCTGGGTTTTCCCTCCACAATGCTGGCTCCACCCCCTGTGGGGCGTCTGATGTCCCTAGCCTGGCCAGTGAAAGGGAGTTCCCCATAACCAGTTGTAGCTGGTTCTCACATTGCCTGCACCCTGCTAGACAAAGGAATTTGTGTATAAAAAGAGGCTGTGATCTCTTGTAAAATGTTCTTGTTTGCCAAACTTGAAACTACCAGGGGCGTGCTGCTGCTTGGGCCCAGGGGAAGGCTTGCCTCCCTGGGCTCTGCCCAGCCCCTGTATTCCTGGAGGACTTGCCTTTACTGGTAGCTACTGTGCTCCCTCTTAATGCTCCAGTACTTATTTGGACCCTTTTCTTTCAGCAGGGGTCTTCTCTGGGGACTTGTGGGGCTGTCAGTGCCCCTAGCGCGATGTGAGCGCCTTATTTTTAAATGCCCCAGGAGGAATGCGTGGATTGTGGCAGCACGGCGAGGCCTGACGAGGAGAAGGGAATCCCCTGCGAGGGATTCCCCCGTGATGCCGTCATTGCGAGAGCCCACCTCGCTGCTTTATGGCCGGATTCCTGTTTAGTTTTATGTTGCGGGTGTCACCCCTTTTATGGTGCCTTTAGCGAGTTCCCACCTCGCTTCTACGTTTATTTTGCCTACTGAGGGTGCCCACCCCTCATTTGCCGGTGTAGAAATCGCCGCGGCCCGCCTGACTGTGGGCGGGGCCGCAGGACGGAAGTCCCGAGTTTGGCCGGAAGTGGCGCCACGATAGAGGAGGTCGGGAGCCCACCCCGCCTCCTCGAGCCTGGGAGAGAAGAAGTAAAGTTCTCCCGCGGCCCGGGGCTCCGATAGCTTTGGAGAGCCCCGGGGCCGCCAGTGGTAATGAGAAGCCAATACTCACCTTTCCGGTCTCCTGAATGCCGAGGGAGATCGGAGATAACCTAAGGGCCAGTGATTGGGGCCGCTAGTGCAGCAGAGAGGAGCCGAGGTGTTGCGGCGCTCCCGTGTCCTGGAGGGAGCCCCGGCAGAGAAGTCCCACATCGCCGTCCGCCGAGGAGTCCTCAGCCAAGTGTCCCACCGCTCGGAGTAGCACCGACACAAGAGAACAGCCCGGTGAGTGAGAAAGGGCTGTGGGGAAGCTCCAGGTGGGCGCAGTGGTGCCTTGGGGGCACCAGGACGGTATTTGCTTTAGAGCGGCCCCGGATGCCAGTGGGCTGCACCAACGCGGGGAGCATTTAGTGTATTCAGAGTCACGAGGCTCCCGGGGGCATTCTTGTCTTCGAGTCCCCAGAAGGGGGACTCCAACGGGGCATATTTGTTGTAGAGCCCAGTGGGGCTCAGGGGGCATTTTCCTTAGTGGTAGAGCGGCCCCGGAAGGCAGCGGGCCGCTCCCACCTTGCCCCATGTTTTGGTTGCAAGCCCAGAAGGCTCCCACAATGGGCATGTTAATTTTCAGAGCCAGAGGGCTCCAACGGGCACAGCGTTAGTTCCTGAGCCTAGATGGCTCCAGAGGGGACTATATTTCCTTTAAAGGCCCATGTGCTTGCCCACACTTCTGCCTCCAGCAGTTGGCGCAGTCTTGTTTTATAGTCAGTAAAGGGCCCTGTCGCAGTTTTGTTGTTAACCAGCTGCCCAGCAATTGGTGGGCAGCTGCAGCGTTTAGGCGCCATTTGAGTGAAAGTCCTTGTGAGGGATGGAGATGGCACAGAGGTGCCAGGCCTTCCACAGCTGCGCAGCACTTAGTGCCAGCTGCAGCGTTTAGGCCCTTGGGATTGTCATCAGCTGCCCAGCAAGTAGTGGGCAGCTGCAACGCTTAGGTTTGCGCCAGTGGCGCACCCCTGACTGGCGCTGCATTGGCAGCGCGCGCTGACATTCTGGATACAGGGCATTTGAGCCCCTTCTTGAGATGGCCAGTTGGCCAGGGGGCTGGTATGTTGGTAGGGCGCAAGGCCCTAATGTGATTTTTTGCGCAATGTGATTTTACTATGTTATGCTGGTATTTGCCTAATGTGTTTTATGGGCTAGAGTGATGTGGTGCTAGGAAAGGTAATGCATTTAGTATGTTTTACGCACCCTGTATTGATACCTCTAGAGATGGTTTTTCCTGTGGAGGTTTATGTTAGTGAGATTATGTTTCACTGTGAGCTATGCCCCTAAATGTGATTTATTCTTAGGAGGCAGAGTCTAATGTATTTAGACTAGTGAGAGATTGCCTACTGTAGTTATACTGTTTAGGCCTAAATGTGATTGCTGCGTAATGTGCTTTGCCTTTATGCTTGTGTTATACTTCTAAAGGTGCTCATGCTTAGAAGTTTGCTTTGCCTAGTATAGTTTATACTAGAGAGGTTATGTGTCCATGCATGATCTATGCCTATGGTTATTAGTATTGTGTTGTGGGTATCTACCTGTTACCAGTGGTTACTGATTGTGATCTATAATTGTTGTACCAAGGGGGTGAGCAGGGGTTATCTTGGCGTGTGACTCCCTTGCCCTGACTAGAATGGTGGTTTCTGCCTGGCTTTGGCTTTGGCGTAAGCCTTAGCCAACCAGAAATCCCAGTTCTAACATATTTTATATAAATTAACAAATGTAATTTCTCTTCAGATTAAAGAAAAATCACTTCCATTTATAATAGATATTTCAGCGATATACAAAGGCACTTGTCCAAAGAACGAACAAAGTGCACAGAACCTTTGTCTGTGAGCAATGGGGGCCTGGGATTAAGGCATGGCATGCCATGTCATTTATCCAGCTCCCATGCCACAGAACCTGCAGCACACAGCCACCCACCACACGCAATAGAATTTGGGCACAAGGTGTGGCCACAGACCATAATCATAGGGATAACCTCATACCATTACTTTAGATTTTTCAAATTACTGCTGGATATGAAATATAACCTGAACATGTCATATCAATAAAACATCTTTGGACAAGTGCCAAAGATATATGGCTAATTCATAAAGACATTGTCTTTTACATGCACAAATGGCTTGTTTTTGCATGGAATTCACAAAAGGTGTGTATATGCACCCACAAATAATGTTATGTTATGTTACATGATGTGTAGAGCGCACGCATGGCTGCCCCCACAGTGTGGCTTCCCAGCGCTAGGCCTACAAACATGCACCTGCCACTGACAGCCCCCTCAGAAAAGAGGGGAAGAGGCTAGATTGAGAAAAGCCAAGCCTTGGGGGATTTCCCGAACAGAAGATGGTTATGAGTGTTTCTGATTGGGGAAGAGCATTCCCGAGGGAGGGGGCCAGAGCACAAAAGAGCGACCGCTCGCTCTGACTCTCCTTACTTGGGGAACTATTGCCAAGTTCTCGTTGGCGGAACGCAGGGCGCGTGTGAGCTGGTAAAATGAAATAAGCTGGCTCAGAATAGTGGGCCCCTAGGAATGTAGAATTCATGGGTGAGACACAGGGTCTTGAAATTAATGTGTTTCTCCACCTGGAGCCAACGTAACCTGCGCATAAGGCGTGAGGCAGAGCAACATCTGGAAAGAGTAAAAATCAGGCAAGCTGCTGCATTCTGGGCTAGCTGGAGTCTTTTCAAAACAGAACTATTGGTGCCTAAGTATAGAACGTTACAATAGTCAAACCGAGACAGAATGGCCACTTGGATTATAATTTGACGAATATGAGGGTAAAAAACAGCCAGAATCGGTTAAAGACTTCGCAGGAGACCGTAACATGTACCGGCAACAGATCCAGCTTAAAACTTGAAGGCCAGAGCATTGCTCTTCCATATTCCTAGATTTTCTATAGATGACTTGGGTTGGAGAGGGGCCCAAGGGAAGCGGGCCACCAGTGGTTGTACCAAATAGGGCTATGTTTGCCAACAAGAAAAATCTCAGTCTAGTTAGCATTCAGGCGTAGGCAGTTATTAGTCATCCACTCTGCTTCCGCCAGCATGCCTTTCCGGACATTGCCCATGTCTAGTGATTGAGTGTCCGAGAATGAAATTTCAAGTTGAGTAGCGTCAGCTTATGAGACCAGCTTAAGCCCAAAAGAATCAACAACTCGAGCTAAAGGCTGGGTGTAGATGTTAAACAAGGTAAGGCTTAAGGACGAGCCCTGAGGAACGCCGTACGTTAGCACGTGAGATTGTTATGTAAGGGGGAGATTTACCCATGCATAATTGTACCTCATTATGATATAATATCCTACATGGGTAAATCTCCTACTATGAGTTGGGAGTGGGTGTCCAGGGTAAGGATGCCCCGGATAGTTTGGGAATTATGACAAAAGTTGATGGGTATTCATAATCGTCTCCATAACCCATGTGAAAAATATTTTCCCAGTGCAGAAAGTGAAGTTGCACAAATGCCAAGGCCTTTTTTCCATTCGCAACTGTAGCTAAGCTACGCATAACCTCTATTGCAAAAAGCCCTTTACATAAATGCATGTGGGAACTCACATTCGCTTTGCAACTGTACCCTGAAAGAATCTGTGAATTTCTAAAATTCAGGAAACGGCACCCACATGAGTTAGTACACTTATGAGAGTAGATTTCGAAATTTCTTTATGAATCGGGCCTTTTTCTTTTCGCCTGCAACAAATATCTTTCATTGGGTAAATATTTCAATACACTCCATTTTGGAATTTGACTGGCATCGTTGATATTAAAAATATGTTTTTCTCATACAAATATGTAATAGTTTTCAGACTGCCTGGCGGTAAGTGAGCTATGAAGAATTGTAAAGTCATCAAGAAATGAGCTCACATTTTTTCCATCGAATACATCTGTAGCAACAATTATATTCTATGGGGTGAGCATCGTCACTTTCATCACCAGCATTCTCAATCGCACTCGCCTGTACAGTCAACAGCACGACATGTTTTGTTTAAATTTCACACTGAGTTGAACATTCCGCCGTCATATCCGCCTCCTGCGTACCTCCACGCACTGTAATTATATCATAAAATGTTATCTAGGTATTATGTGGCTCACCACAGGAACCAATAATCTGTATGTACTTTTAATGAACATTTACTAATTTTTAATTGCGCTAATGAAGGGTCCCTTTATTAACGTCACCAAGGGTAAGCAAAGCACTCACAGGCCCTCCTTGCCAGAGATACAGAATGGTACTAGAGAGTTGGAGCGCCGAATGATGTGCCGCTAGGCTCGCGCCTAAGGAAGGCAGGATCTGAGGAGCGGGTGGATTTGTAAAACAAGCCATCACTATAACCTCCTAATGAGTATTTTAAAATTGCAATGCAGTCAACGAACCAAAAGCAGTGTCACAGTAAAGTAATTATATCGTAGGTAAAATAGCTCCTAGAGGCTTGTCTGATTCAGCATTCCAACGCACCTCTACTCCCTCCTACGTTTATTTCGTAACACCGTGTCAAATTTAAGCACGTTTTATAAAAATATAAACATATATTAAATGTTCTTACGTTGTGGCCCTTATCACTTTCGTATAATGTAAAGTATTTGATAGCTACAATCAGTACCGTGCAGAGTACCAAAGACATTTATGAGTTCGTGGAGTATTACTCCTGGACTGCTTTTTTACATACCCTGACATGACTTTGTGAATTGACCTAAAAACATGTAAAATAGGATTAAAATGGAAAAACTCAGGGAATATTCACACAAAAAATCAGTGCGAATATAAAGGACTGTGTCCTATTCGCAATTTTACTACTAGGGAGTTAGATGTTTCAAACAATTCACAAAAGCATGTAAGAGTATGTAGGCGAGTACTGCTGCAGTACTCTTTTACGTACTCTGATATACCCTTTTGAATTGGTCCAAAACATCTAGATTAAAAAGGGCATAATCCGGAAATATTCATATGCAAATTGTAAAAATAAAAATTACTGTCCCTTTCTGCACTTTTATTGATAGGGAGTTAGGCGTTTCAGGCCGAAACACAAACTGATGTATAGTATGTAAGCGAGTAGTACTGTAGTGCTACTCCTCCAGGTCATGAATACTTGGTTGAACTCGCCCCATAGTCAGCTGCTGGCTTCTTAATCTAGACAGTCTGGTTCCCAAACTACCCTGTAGGACCTTTAGTGTTTAGGATAACTTTGATCACGTAGGTACTTCTGGTATATGGGGCAGCCGCTTATTGTTTGGTATAATTACAACAGTGTACATAAAAGGCGGAAGCACTGAAATAGGAAGGAGCAGTGACATCATTGCTCTTCATCAGTACACAGGGTCGGATTGGGATCACAATTCGGCCCGGGCACTGACGAAAAAAGTGGCCCACATTCAAGAGGCGTGGCCCATATTTAAGGGGCATGGCCCACATTCAAGGGGCGTGCCCTTTCATGAAACACCATTTGCAAAGACAAGGAATGAAAGTGGGAGGATACTGTTCTTGCACACGACACAGGGCCAAGGTGACAATGGCCTACATGCTGAGCAACTAAAAAAAATAGCAAGGCCCCTTTTTGTCACAGAATTATTCCAGCCCTCCAGCACAGGAGCACCTGAAAAGCAGCAAAGCCCCTGCTATTACTAACCTACTCAGCCCTCCCCAGACCTTCAGCTCAGGAGCACATGAACAGAGGTAAGGCCCCTGCAATTAGTAAATTAATCAACCCTCCAGGCCTTGGGAAAATGTCCTGGCAGGGGAGCACACAAAACACAGCTTTCTGGGTCATCCAAGGCAGCCAGGTAGCCAGGGGGGGGCTGAGGTGAAGCTGGTGCATGGGAAGTGCCTTCCCAGTGTGTTCTGGCAGTTTGAGAATTTACCATTTACTGTAGTATTACCCTTGTACCTGTGTATGGTACCCTTTTGTAACTTGCACAAGTCACTTTTCTCTTGTAACACACTGTTTGCTACCTCTCACTTTTGTTTGCTTTAGATAGTTACACAAGTGCCACCATTGCCTATGTAACTTTTGTTCTTGTGCTGGAGTG
Organism: Lissotriton vulgaris; assembly: GCF_964263255.1. Classification (NCBI taxonomy): domain Eukaryota; kingdom Metazoa; phylum Chordata; class Amphibia; order Caudata; family Salamandridae; genus Lissotriton; species Lissotriton vulgaris. The sequence continues at coordinate 783,837,658 of NC_141687.1, read as the reverse complement.
TCTGCCATTTATTGCAGTATTATACCTCTACTTGTATTTTGTACGCTTTTGTAACCTGCACACATATCACTTTTCCCTCCTGTAATGTATCGTTTGCTCCTCTTGTATTTTGGTTGCTCACTATTGTCACTTTTGATTCATGTAACTTAACGTTTGCTTTTGTAATTTGTCCACTTATAATTTTCTCCTCATGTATTATTGCTGTTCCTAATGTGAAGCGCTCTGACACCTTCGGGTAAAGTCTGCGCTATATAAAATCGCATAAATAAATTAAAAAAACAAAAAATTCCAAGCATCACCAGGCCCCCACAGCAAGACCCATTCTTCCTCGCCCACTATGCCCTGAATGTGAAGGGCTGTGGGCGAGGTGTTAAGACTAACACCGTTTCCGGGCTGCATGGGCGCCATGGGGCCGAGGTGCAAATGGCTCAAAGGCCTGAGAAACACCTGGCCCCCAGGGAGGCCGATTATTGCAAACAATCACCCCTCCCCAGCCCAGCCTCAGCTTGATTGCTTGGCAGGGTAGGGGAAAAGGAGAGGCCACAGCTGACAATCGTCCGGCCGCACAGCGAGGCTGCTTTCATTTTCTCAGTCTCTGTCTCCTTGCCCTCTGTGAGCCGTTTTTTTTCTCCTCTTCCTAGTCCACTCTCTGTGGACTGGGACAGGGGAGAAAAAAAACGGCCCACAGAGGGCACTGAGGCACCGGCCCTTCGGCCCATTCCCGAATGCCCGCCTTGCCAATCCGCCCCTGTCAGTACATAATGATTTAGTTGCAACTAATGATACACACGCCTGACTGACAGGGTGTCATGTCATATTCGTTTCACCAAGTAAGGCATAACTGGGTAACCCTATATTCCTCAGAGCGTGAGTCTATTAAATGTACAAACAGCAATGGGTCTGTCAGGCTAATTCTAAACATTTCACAGGTGTCTCAGCGGGTGCCATCACTGTATCCTTGTGTAGTGATAAATCCCTAGAAATCATACAACTTTATCGATTCTAGGGATCGTCGTTAGACAATGTAATGACAGAAATAAAACAGGTGCTCCCCATAAAACAAGAGAGTGAAATGACGCTGTGCTTGTGAGTTGCGACAATGGAGAAAAGTGACGAAACAGCGCGAAAAATCTTCAGATCAGTGCCTGGCTGCATAATTGAAATACGTTTCAAATGACAACTCTGATCTTGTTTATTTGTTCATTGACAACAAGCGAGCATACATCACTTAGTGCAGTCCAAGCATTCATATAGAGGGCGTTGACGTTTTGACCTGTAAAATAAAAATGTATATAGCCAGGTCTTCATCAGGACAGGAACTAGAGGATTCACCCTCCAGTTAGTGGAATGAATACTGCTACCCAATTTACAGTTGATATATCAATTGGGGGGTTTTACCCAAGTATAGTCACTGGGACCTGGGTGGACTAAGTATTAAGAGGAAGGGGTCCCAGTAAGAAAGGACAGGACTTTTAGAACAGTGAAAATATATAATCACACAAACAATCAATCTGTCCGCATTGTTTTAATCACAATGGGAGTAGACAATGAATATACAAGAATTGGTTACATCAAGTACATTAATTGCAGGTAGTGCCCCAGACGTCTGGGGCACTACCTGTAATTAATGTACTTGATGTAACCAATTCTTGTATATTCATTGTCTACTCCCATTGTGATTAAAACAATGCGGACAGATTGATTGTTTGTGTGAATATACAATTTACAGTTGAAGCACAATTAATCACTTCACGCAACTTGCTAACAAATTTACACACTATCGCACACATAAACGCACTCTCATCCGCAAGCACACATACAACTTACATTTAACAGCATTTCTTATTTACCTTAGCTTCCTGATAGGGTCATATTCCAGCTAATGTACTCCATTTTTTATTACCCTAATATTAATAAAAATTGGCAAAAACCAGGCAAGTGGAGATCCAACCAGCATCCATTAGGAACAGCTGCCCCTGAGTACCAGGCACTGATTTTGCCACCTCTGAGGCCAGGGCAACAAGGGGCAAGCCAGAGGTAAACCCTACGTTGGAATTCCTAAAATACTAATAGAGTAATTAGTTATGCATATATATCACACACTCCTGTTGAAGGCACGTTGATTAGTGCTCATAGACTAATGTATATATGTATTTTCCATTACTGTTGTGCAAACCTAGCCAAAAAAAGACCAAAGCACTGAACAGGGTCAAAGATAAATATACATCACATTCTCAAAATCACAAATGCAGATCGGAAGCACGAGGGAAAGGATAACAACTGAGAAACAATAGAAAGTGCAAGTGAGCTAATTATGTCACATAAATTTCACACGTTTAACTGAAAAGGATATTGTGCCATCAAAACCGGGCAGAGTTGACTATTTGGCATAAAAACACAGTGCATCATAACAAAATCGTCTAAAACAGGATCTGAAAAGAGAAAAATAATGGTTGAAAAATCATTAATGACAACATCTTGCGGATATTCAGAGCTAGAAATGGTAAAAAATAACTGCACTCAGAGATCTCATATATTTGGGGGTCATAAGGAAGCAGCAGAAAGGAGGTGAAGGCATGAGTGATAGGGTCATGAGAAGTGGGAACCTACAGTCAACTTTTTCATTTATTTTGTTAAAGTATCTGCCCAAAAGAAATTGGCAACGAGGACAAATGAGATAGTAAGGGCCTTATTTCTAGTTTGGCAGAAGGATACTCCCTCACAGTGCTATATATGATAATGCATGTGTAATATGGCGGACAGGATATCCGCCATGTTTTTGATGGAGTATTTCGCCCACCAAACTGTAAATAAGGTCCTTAATTCTTTTTGGACCAACAATCAGGTTGCATTTCAAAATATCATATATCTATTGCAGAGATCTTTGTGTACCCAGCAAGTAGCAAAGTTTAATAACTGTGAGATAACCTGGGGGAGAGATCAGTGTGTCGTCTAGTAACATAGTAACAGGTCTGGCACATCATAAAAAAGCATAGCGAGATAATGCACCCGCTACAAACCACAGACTGTAAGATGCAGTTCGGAGATACATATTTTATGTAGAAAGCTCATTGGCTTAGCACCTTTGTTGGAGAGATCCTTGTGTTACTTACGGGTCACCAGTTACAATCATTATAAGATAGCACAGTAAGTTATGAACCAGCATCAGGGAGCTGCATGCAAACTGCAATGAACAGTTTATAACTTTAAAGTTTTTATTTAATCTCTTGTTATTCTAAAGTTGCAAAAATTGGTTCTTTTGAGTAGCAATAAACACTTATTACTAAGTGCTGTATAAATGGCTATAAATGAGGGCCAGATGAGCAAAGCCATTGCAAAATCACAGGGTTTGTGATCACAATGTGACTTTAAGTAGGTATTAAACCCATTTTGCATGACAGAAATAGCACACCTGCCTAAGCAATATTAATTTGGCAGGTCATTCTATGACCCCACCTGTGACTGGAGATTTAACAATGTAACCTCTTTGCACATAGGATGCATTGCAAAATCAGAGACAGGTCGCAAAAAGTTTTGTGTGAAATCTGTAACCACTTGTTCACCTTTCACTTAGAATATCAGACCCAAAATAATTCATGTAGACACATACATCTGACATTCTTACTAATAACCATTTATCTATAGAGAGATTTGAAAACCCCCCAAACTGACCTCCAAAGCTATTTTTATCTCATAAGCACTTCAGATACAACAACAAGCTGTAGGAAGTTGGCTTTATATAGTGTAATAAAACGAAGTACACTGTGCAGAGAGTCCAGTGGATTCCTATGGTATACAGTCAAAATATTGAGTTTTTAATATCCTTTTACATTAATATCGAATTAATAATATAGAATGGACACAATATCGAATGGACAGAATATAGACTACAAAAATATAGAATGGACAGAATATAGAAAACAAAAATATAGAATGGACAGAATAAAGACAGCAAAAATATAGAATGGACAGAATATAGACAACAAAAATATTGAATTTGAGGTAAGTAAGTTAATATTAATTTTTTAATAATATCTAACTTTTTAAAGTATTTTTAATGTTAGTATATGTGTGAAAAGTGTATATTTATTTTCTAATTTATTTTCATTAATTTATTTTATGGTATTTTATTTTTGCGTAATATAATTCTGTAGCGGGTTGTGGGTTTATAGGGGAATAGGGTGGGAAGTAATTTAATTATAAATCATTAAATATGTTAATTTATTTATAGGTATTTATTTTGAATTAATTATTAATTGGTAATTAATTAAAATAGAATTGGTAATTAATTTTAATTAATTGATTAATTGATAATTATGGTAATTTTATTAATTTATTTTCTGTAGCGGGTTGTGGGTTCATAGGGGAATAGGGTGGGAAGTAATTTAATTATAAATATTTAAATTTAATTTATTTATTTTGAATTAATTGATATTAAAATATGTAATTGGTAATCAAATAAAATATAATTGGTAATTTATTTTAATTAACTTATTAATTGATAATTATGTCACATTTATTTTATGTTGCGGGTTGTGGGTTTGTAGGGGAATAGGGTGGGAAGTAATTTAATAGTAATTAATTAAATATTGTAATTTATTTATTGGTTTTTGGTTGTTCACATTTTTAATTATGTTTTAATTGTTAATCAATTGTTAATTGGTAAATAATTTGTATTAATAGGTAATACTTCACCAAGAACACAGTTTTAAGGTAGTGCTTTCAGAGTTACGATTTTACAAAGTTTGGAAAATGTGTCACTTTTGGGCGCAATTACGCACCATTAATAGCAATGGGGAAAAAGCAGAGAAATGCATATAAAATCAGGCAAAGCTTTCATGAAGTTCACCTTCACATTTTAAGTCGATGTCAGAATCAATTCGAAAGTTTCAGAAGGAGAAGATAACCCCTTCCATGCTCATGACGAGCTCAGCTCGTCATGCAGTACAGTGCTCCTGTGCTCATGATGAGCTGAGCTCGTCATGAACAATGGGATTTAAGGGACACCCAGCACCGGGGGGGAATTGCTATAGCATTGAAGGTGTTAAGGAGCGTCCCGGTTCGGCCGGAGTGCTGAGGGTACAGGAAGCTGGTGCGTAAAGACGAAAGAGACCACTTGAAAATACACTTCACAGGAGGACGTACAGGTAAGTCAGATGGGTCTCCTTTGAGGGAGAAGGTCACAAGAACCTGGGGACCATGGGTGCACTGTTGGTTCATCGTGACTAGGGCCGGGTGCAGACTGGATAGGTCAGATGGGTGCTTTGTGTCTTGAGGTCCTCGCAGTCAGGAAAAGGCAACTTGGAGATGCGATCTCGGGACAGCTGGGCCACTCAGGAAGTGGGTCTCAGGGTTCATGTAGTCCCTCAATGGGTGCTTGCTAATGGAGTTGTTGGAGACCAGAGTGGACTTTTCTTATCAGTGCTTGTCGTTGGGGGCCCAGTACCCCGGATAATGGTACACCACAGCTCTGGTAGGGCCTGGTGTCTCCAAACTTGTTGAGGAGACAGATCTGACCCTCCAGAACTGTTGTACCGTTTCTTGCTTCGATGCTTCATCAAGGTCGCACGGGAGCAGCAAGTCAATAAATCGGACTTCACAGGCTTGGTCCCTGAGGTGTGCAGGGGAGGGATACCTTCACTCAAGGGAGCTCTTGGGTATTTATTGGAGTCTAGAGGAGCTCTGAGGTTCTTGGAGACCTCACAGTTGCAGGACAAGACAGCATTGAATGATTGTCGAGTCTTCCATGCAGCAGGCAGGGGTTAGCTCAAATTTCTTCTCCTGAAAGGCATCAGTCTTTGGGCAGCAGCTCTTCTTTGTGCTTTTCGTTCTCTTGTCGATCGAATCTGATGTTCAGGTCTAGGGGTGCCACCTAAATACTAAATTTAGGGGAGTTTCAACAGGAGACAGGTAGTAGCCAATGGACTACCTATCTGTAGGTTGTCTACACCATCTAGTGACCACTTCCTGTGGGAAGGGTCACTACTCTTGCCATGATAGGTTGTTTATCCACCATCCCAAGATGGTGTAATTTCAGGAGAGGGGTTCACCTTGCTTGCCCCGCCCTCTGGGGGGTGTAGGCTAGGTCGGGCCCCTCCCACTAATCTTACTAATTTTACAGCATTTATTCCAGCCAAAAGTTGATCAGGAAAGGGGGCTTGCCCCCTCCCACTACCTGAAAGTTTCTGGGTTAGATTTCAAAGGCGACATTACTTTTGAAGCTTCCTGCCCTGGAAGGACATCCTGTCCTTGAGGAGGTGTGATGCACCTTTACCCGGACCTGGTTTGTCTCTGTCCTCTGACAGTGTTGGCTCCCACCCCATGAGGTCAGAAACATGTCTGGTGGTAGCAGACTGGTGAAAACAAGTCAGAGACAACACCAATGCTTGGTACGTTTTCAAGGGACCGCCTAAAAGGGTCTCCTGTGTGAATTTATTAATAAATCCACCACTGGCATAAGTGAGGATTTATTAATACAAGATGGTTGGTACCAAACACCTTAGAAATCAGTGAAGCCATCATGGAGCTAGGAAACACGTGTTGACAAGTATCCTGCCCATGTTATCATTATGGCTTCCCTGTGCACTTTAACATTATCTCAGAATAGACTGGACATTGTAGGGGCATATCTGCTCATGCTGATATGCTCATATATAGGATATAGTGCATCCACCCTTAGAGCTAAAGGCTTGCAGTAGGGGTGACTTATCTATACCTTATGCAGTGTATGGGGGGCACAGCACATAGGACTGTGTGCCATGTTGACTCGTTGGATTTCTCTACACAAAGAAACGCAGCCTGCAATGGCAGTATGCATAGTCTTGGAGAGGGATGGCACAATACATGTTGCACCCCAGTGGACCTTCTTCAGTACCCATGCCCTAGGCACCAAGGGTACCAATTACTAGGGACTTACAAGGGGTAGCTGAAGTTGTGCCAATCGTGGTCCATTGTTTAGGAAAGAGATCTGGCACTGGGAGCCTGGTTGGCAGGGACCCAGGGCAGTTACAGTTCGAAATCACATCAGGCATCACGGCTATATGTCAAAAGAAGCAGTTTCCGACACAAGCTGATAGTCTTTGTTTCCTGGACAGCACTAGCATCAAAGTGTTAAGCTCCAGCTAGCTCCCACGAAGAATGAGGCTTGATCAAAAGGAGTGCTCATGGCCCTTTAAGTGAGGCATTTGTGTTGGGCCCAGCTTGGAACTGATTTAAATGGCTTCCCTCATGCCCTGCAAGTTTCCCTCTTGAATGCAGATCACACAAAGTCTGGGCACCAACAATTGTGACAAGGTGCCAGCAAATTGCTCTGGGACAGAGCCAATACCTTTTACTGGGACTGGCTTGAATTCATGATCTGACTGAAAAACAGCTGATGGATCAGAGATATGGCTCGATCCCTCCACTTTTCCAGCACTGCTGTTATTTCTAAAGAAATTTTGGTTGATAGAAAATATGAGCCAATGATTATGGTAACAATAAACTGAGCTGATTGTTAAATTAAAGTATGCTGCCAATGAAGTAAATTGTCCTATTTTCTCTGAACAATGATTTTCTTTCAAAAATGCATTTTGTATGGTGAATTGCCCTTATGAGCTAGATATATTAAGTGTAGCATCTTCCCCAGCCCTGGAGCATGTAAATGAACTACACCACACATGGAGCTTATTCATACAAGTTTTTTTCCCCACATACAATCATGCACTGCACGATAGTGCCATACTTCCGCCTACTACACCTTAACACCTCCCAGCGTATTGCATAGGTCCTGTACAGAGTCCGCCCAGAACTGCAAGGGTCCTAGCGCATACATCATCAATAAACTACATCTTTCCCTTTGTTAAATAGAAAGTGACAGACATCATTAAGAAATCACATCTCCTCAATTAGTCGTTGAGGTGCTCTCACTTGTCTGCTGGCTTGGGTGACCCGAGATGAGCAAAGCCCACCCTGATCAGGTACCGGTAGTACAGACTCAGGCGATCACGGGACTTGTGAGCAGGGTCGCCTCACATATAGTCTAAGGATTTGACAACTGTTGTGTTAGGTGTTTAAAGTGTGATGCTCCCCTGTGATGTACTTTCTGGGATGATGTGCTGTCACCATGTGTAATTTGAAAGCTATGACCAGCGAAAGGTAACCATCAAATGGATTGTCTGTTTTCCGTTTCTGTCTCTGTTTAACCAGTAACCAATATCCTTTGTCAAAGACTGTTTCATTGGTATGCCAGCGCTTATTGGCATATGTTTTGCAGTAGTGGTGGGGCGGGGAGGGGAGGTGGGGTTTAAAAAAAAAGCAAACCTGGAGCAAACTGACAAAGAAAAACAACCCCACTTACCTTACCGGTTGCTGATTTCCTCCATCCTAGTCCTCTTCAGGTTGGCAAACCAGGAAGCACACAGGCTCCCGACTCCCCTGACAAATCACAATACTACAGTGCAGCTTTGTAATTGGTCTGAGTGCCATGGTTCAGCACTCAGCCAGGGAATGGGAGGCTGGGAATGTTCTCCATCGGGCTGTACAACATAGCCCGATGGAGAACATGTCAAGTACGCATGACGGTTTGGCCGGCCTGAGAAACAGGCCAAACCCTCATGCGTACTTAGAAGAGTACCACCACTCCTTCCCCTGCTCTATGGGAAGTGCAGCCCCATCCTGCCAGCACTGGCTTCACATAGCCAATAATGAAAAAACAAATGATAATAACTTTGTTATTATTATTTTATTTTTCTTGTGAGGCGACGCTCCTCTGCCTTAGCGGGGGAGACGCCACTGATGTTTTTATTTTACTTTTCTGTGTAGGGTCGGTGACATGAACGTTGTCCACATCCATTGATCAACCTGATATCCATTGAAGTAGTTTGGTTCTGATGGTTCTCCCAAATAGCAAGATGGATGGACTCACACCGGTCGTGGAGCGAGGAGTTGATCGATAGGCCCTGAGGACCTAACACAGGACTTAGTTCAGATCAATTCCTTCCATTGAAGCTCTTTGAATCACTTTCTTGAGGGTTCCAAAGAATCACTCAATTATACTATTGGCTTGGGGCCAGAGAGGTGTACTCCTTTGATGTTTTACATTGAGTCGGACAACTAATTATTTGATTTCTTTGCTATTGTGCAGAGAGCCATTGTCAGATTTGAGGGCTTTAGGAATACCCAGTTCTGCAAAGATGACATCAAGCCATTCTATCACTTTTTCATGGGTTGTCGGAGATAGGTCTTCCACCAGTGGAAAATGCAAATATTCATCAATGACTATCATGAGATTATGTCCATTTCTTAGAGGACTAAAGAAGTAAACTGCAACTCTTTCCCAGGCATTAGCAGGAAGGTCAGACATTATCACTAGGTGCTGCGTCCACTTGGGAGACAAGTAGTTACAAATGTGACAAATTTTCAGCTCCTTTTTGAGTCGCTCATCAACCAGAGGGACCAACACTCAATGTCTTAGAGCTCTCTCGGGGGATACAATACCACAGTGTCCTTCATGGGCCAGTTTGATTACTTGGTGTCTTAGGCTCTAAGGTATGATGATTCTCTAGCCTCTCAATATTATGCCTTCTTGAGTGACTGCTAGCTCATATTCCACATTCTTGAAGTTTTGAAATGCAACATCATTGGCAAGGGATCGAGTACTCTTTCTCTAGGATTGCATTGTAATGAGGTCTTTGATGATAAGCACATTGTTGTCTGTAATGGTGGCAGCAATGGTTTTTTCCACAGGCAGAGCCACTGGAGTGGTGGACCTCACAATAAAATTGAGATATTCTTCAGTTGCATTGGATGTTGAACTGTGTCAATGTAGCGGCACTTGTGAAAAGTATTCTGCAGATTTTTGATCCTACCCTGCCTTGTTTATGATCTCATAGCCATACTCTTGCAGTCTCAACCTCCACCTCTCGAAGAGAGGAGGCATCCTGACTTTTGGGTTTCCAAAAATAGAGAGCAATGCCTGGAGATCTGTTATAGCAGTAAAATGTTTGTAGGTCCACACTGCAGCCAGACTTTCTTTCTTTGGCTGAGAATAGGCACGTTCTGTTTCATATTGGCTTTGACTGGCATATCCACAATGTGTCTCTGAGCATCTGGATGGGCATTGTAATGAGCAAGTATTGTCCCAAGTCCCAGCGAGCTTACACTTACTGTGATCTCAGTATGTAACTTGGGGTCAAAATAGACCATTTCAGTTGGATTCTCAATCACATTCTTTATGTCTTTGAAACTGTGATCAAATTCATGAGACCACAGGAATGGAACATATCGCTTTGTCAAATCTCTCAAGCGAGTACTCTTGGTAGGAAAGTTGTGAATGTATCTTGAGCAATAACTGGCCATGCCTGAAAAGGATTGCAGCATGGTAACATCTTGGTGGGGAGGGGGCATGTGAATGACAAGTTGCACCTTGTCCGGGTCTGGAGTCTTTCCCCCATCAGGGAATATGTGCCCCAAAAAAACAGCTTGGTTTTGTGAATTTCACGCTTTGCTGCATTTAGAGTGAGACCTGCATCAGTATGTAGCAGGCGCACTTGGGTAAGGGCCTTGTCATGTTCTTTCTGTGTTCTCCCAAGAACCCATATCTCATCGTAATCGTAAGCAGGTGTTAAAGGTTAAATCAGTCGGAAAATAACATCCAGAAATACCGCAGCAACCAAAGACATTTCAAAACTCAGTCTCTGGCATCTGACCAAACCAACATGAGCCAAAACAGTAGCAACATAGCTACAGTTCTTGTATAGCTCAGATTGATGGTATACATTATTCAAGTCAAGACAGTAAAAGACCTTGGCTCCATTCAATTGCATGATTATGTTCACAATGTGAGGACCAGGGTGTCTCTCCCGTGCATTTGCCATATTTGCCTGGCACATATCAACACAAATCCACACTGCTCCGTTACTGTCCTTTTTTGATACTACAACTATGGACAAAATACCTGGCGAAGGGCCTGTGGAGTGTTCAATGATGTCATGTTTTAGCAATGCTTTTAACTCTTTTTCTACAGCTTCTTGTAAATGGAAAGCAACTCTGCGGTGCCACTGGGGAACAGTTAACATGCAACAGTTAAATGCAGCTGCACTTTCCTTGTCTTTAGTCAGTAACCTTCTTTACTCGAATACTCGACTTCCTTGTACCAACCTTTATGTGTGAGGTGAGTCTCTCAGTAGGAGACAAGCATTTCAATTGTTCTTTTAACAGAACATTTTTTTAAATCCTTTTTCACTACAGTCTACATCATGTCGATCACCACAAAAATGGGGAGGCCAGGATAGGGTCGAAACTAAGGACTCAGGAAACCGAGACTCAGTGTAAAGAACATCACTGGTAAAAAATAATAACATTATCATATTCTCAATCTTCTGTGTCCCAGTTCTTACCATCGAGGCCATAGTTGGAAGCTCACCAAAAACCTTGAAGCACACAGAAAAAAATTGAATCACAGTGAGGTGCTTTTTTTATTATTTAGTCAATGGTGAACAGCACTGAAAACAGTGGAACCAAAAGTTGCTGACCGACAACCTCAACAGTCAATTTGTAATTGTTTGAAATGGCGTCTTGCATAGCCCAAGCAGTTGCACAGCAAATGCCATGAACCTCCCTCCCCCCGCAGGTTCAGGTCAGGCAAACAACCCCTCCCCCCAAACTGCCCTGTATGATGCAACATCCAATGGAACACATAGGGGCATCTCAAGCTGAAACATGCACAGTAGAGATGGAAAAACGCAACCAACGGCTCCAAGTACTATGAGAATGATACCAGCATGCCTGGAAGACACACACCTCGAAAAAAAGAGCATTAGAAAAATAAATGAACTGAAGTTCGTTCTAGATAAATAGAGGCGTTTTATGGACATCAAAGCAATACAATATGGAGTTTCCCCCGAAAAAAAAGGAGAACTCAGCACAGGAAGCAACAACTCCTGAGAAAGGTGAAATGATGAAGGCATCTTTGGACAAAATGAGGGTGGAGGAATTAAAACAACTTCATCAGAGAAAAACAGAGAGAGGGAGATGCGAATAAAATAGGATGATTTGAACATTTTTACAGGGTTGCTTGTTTCTCAGACTGGCCACATGTTCTGAAACTATCAACATTTCAGCTAATATGGCGAGCAGTGTTGCAAGGTTCTCTAAACTTGTATAAATCCCACAGCATACATTTTTACATTGCTTATATTCTTGAAAAAACCTAGGGAACAAAATAAATTTTGCAATGTATCAGTACCTGTGGCTTCATTTAAACTGGTTTCAAGTCGCATAGTTTCTAAAAAGTGCTCTAAAAGCTTCTCTGGCGTTCCGGACATCACAGTGTATCTAGGGAGGGGAAAGAAAATGCATATTTAAAAACATAAGAAATTCATTACTTAACAGAAGACAAAAAATACAACAAGGAAATATCTAAATTTGATTTATTCCCAGAGAAAGTAAAACATTAAGGTCGATCTCAGAGGGTTATGTAAGAATAATCCAAGCTTTCGTTACACAGATTTAAAATTACCTCATTACATTTTTACAAATTTATTTTTTTGGGATTATTTTTACTACAATGATTTATTTGTCTCTAAATATAAGATAGCCATTACCACACATCCAGCTAATACGAAAGGTGCTTATTAAGAGGTGCCAGCATCATGAGTGTGTGCAAATGTGCCCCTTGTGCAATAAATGTGTAAGAAATTACAAAACTCTTTCTTCCTCTAGAAAGCTACTGTGAGATAATTGTCTTGAAAAGCCACATACAGCACCAGAGCAGTCATATTTTGCCATATCCAACTTTTTATGTAGAGTTCATAACATAACAAACCTGATCCAACTTTTTTACGCAGAGTCCCTATCATTATTGCTGTCCATCATTATTTTTTGCATCCCTGATACACCTTTTTCTCCTGATGATGGTGGGGTTTATAGTTCCGGACCACCAGAAAGCGTTGACGCTGTTAAATCACTGAATTCAACTACGAGAAAGATTATTGCAAAAAATAATGATGGACAGCAATAATGATATGGACTCTGCGTAAAAAAGTTGGATCAGGTTTGTTATGTTATGTTAAAAACCTTTGTTAAGCGCACTTTCACCAGGTGGTTTCTTGGCGCTAGGGTAGTGAGTAAGGTAGCAGTGGTGGGGAGTAGCCTAGTTATCATACGCCTGGGAGAACAGCCAGGTCTTCAGCTGTTTCCTGAATAGTGCAAAGGAGGTAATGGACCTCATCTCCACGGGGAGCGAGTTCCAGAACTGAGGGGCTAAAGCCATAAATCTGGAACCTCCATGTTTCTTGTGTTTAAAAGTGGGAGTGACCAACAGATTCAGATGGGAATGTCGCAGGTTACGAGAGGGGGCATAATGTAGAATCTTAGAGGAGATGAAGGCTGGACTGTTGCCGTGAAGAGCTTTAAAAATAGTACATCCCAGCTTAAACAGACAACGCTTGACCACTGAAGGCTTTTCATCAGTGGCCTAACGTGATGCCATTTGGGTTGATGAAAAATCATTCTGGCGGCTTGATTCTGGACCAGCTGAAGGTGTCTTAATTGGTAAGACGGGATGCCTACATAAAGAGAGTTGGCATAGTCCAATCGGCAGATGACCAATGCCAGGATAACTAGAGTCAGGGCTCCCCGGACAAAAAGCTGCTACCTCTTCTTTATTCTCCGTAGTTGAAAAAACCCAGCAGAGACCACTGAGCCGATCTGAGCCTTTATGGACAGTTCGTTGCTTATCACTATGCCCAGGCTTTTGGCTGAACTGACCGGTAAAGGAGGGTTGCCCAGGAGAGAAGGCCAAAAGTTGGAGTTCCATGGATTAGCAAGCCCGCCAGTGAGTATAAACTCAGTTTTATCGGGGTTGAGCTTCAATTGATTTTTGTTCATCCATTCACTTATGAAGATCATGGTATTTCGAAAATAAGACACAGAGGATGGTGAGAGATTGATGTCGAAAACCAATTGAAGATCATCAGCATAATTATATGTTCCAACTTTCCTTTCTCGCAAAGAGAAGAGTAAAGGAAGTAGATACAGATTAAAAAGGAGCGGAGAAAGGGAGGAGCCATGGGGGACCCCGCAGGTCAATTCCATCTTGTTAGAGGAGAAGTTGGCAAGACGTACCGCTTGAAGCAGGTTTCTGAAGAAGGAAGAGAGCCACTTCAGAGCCAGACCCTGGATCCCGGCATTACTGACACGGTCAATCAGGATGTTATGATCAACTGTGTCGAATGCTGCTGACAGATTCAGGAGTACCAGGGCCTGGGTAAGGCCCCTATCCGCCCCTCCCCCCTCTAAGTTCATCCAAAACTGTCAAGATGACTGACTCTGTAGAATGGGCGGGTCGAAACCCAGCCTGATTGGAGTCCAGAACATGGAACTGTTCGACAAAGGAACTACGTTGATTCAACACATGGGCCTCTAGGACCTTACACAGGTAGGGCAGCAAGGAGATAGGGCGATAGTTACTACGAATAGATGGATGCGCGCCAGGTTTCTTTAAAATAGGGATGATTTCAGCTCTTTTAAAAAGGTCGGGGACTAAGCCAACCTTAAGTGAGCTGTTGAGGTGAGAAAGTGGGGGATCCGGGCATATGGAAAAAACCTCCTGAAGAATGTGAGGAGGACAGTAATCAGTGGGGGAACCAGAGCCAACCTTTTTAAGTAGACCCAGAAAAGACACCTGGGAAATGGAGGGAATCAGAACCAACTGAGATGGGGTCTTACAAATGTTGGGAACAGCTGTGAAAGAAGTGGAGGTAGGAATACTGGCCTTGATGGCAACGATTTTGTCCATAAAATATGAGTTGAGAGAATCACAAAAGGACTGGGAAGGGGCCGGTTTCAATGTGACTATCTGGTTTGGAAAGCTCATTTACTATAGGGAAGATTTCTTAAGACATATTTGCTGAATTAAGAATCTTCTTGGAGAAATAATCTGCCTTAGTTTGAAGAATAACATTTTTAACACAGGTTTTCTAACAGTACCTCTTTGACTGTGCAATAGGGTCCCCCTGTTAGGTTTTCATATTTTTTTTCTTCTAACGTATATTTCTGTGTAAATGTTTTTTAATTAAAATTGATACATTGTTTTTATGATTTATGTTTGTCACAACAAAAACAATGAGTTGGTTTTAAATGCACATCGGATTTACTGTGTTCTGTACGAACTGTTTTTAATGCACATTAGATTTATTGTGTTTTTTAGCATTGTAAGATAACTAAGGTTTTTTAAATGTGAACTGTGATGTTTAAAATATGAGCTTAGTTTTTGCAAATATATGAATAAAGCCTCTGACATTACATTTTAGGGCCTGGTGGTATTTTAGTTGAATGATTGTAGTATATGTGCACTCCCCGTCCGTAGGTGTCTATGAGTCTGATTGAAGTTGCACTTGTGTGAATTTGAGTTTGTTTTAGTCTCCAAGGGACATATTTTTTCTTCACTATTAAAATATTTCTTACAGTGCTACATGTGACTGACTAAATAAGGAGGTAGGTCCTATTGTCTCCAACTAATAATATGAGCCTGTTACCAATTGCAGCACAAAATGCCCCAGTGATTCATATGAAACATTCCACAAACATTTACAGAACTTTTTTAAGTTCTTACACTGACTGAACCAACTGAAATGGAGATAGACATGGCTCTAAATGGACAGGTACTGTCAGGGAGTGAGTACCTGAACATCTTAATTTGAAAGGGAAAGTACCAGCACTTTTCAGGAAGATTGTAATACTTTTGAAGGGAGGGTACCAGTACTACTCATTAGCAAATGCATACTCTGTCATGATGAGTACTTGCAAGTTTATGTTTCCATTTCAAGCCTGAAAATAGGGTTCCACCATTAAGACTGGGCTCGATGATTGTGATGGATCTAAAGCATAAGTCATGGAACTACTAGAAATTGTAAAAGCAACGCTTAGAGATGAATGACATTCTATTACCCTCTGGCGTTCCCAGGTTCTTTTAAAAGAAGCCCCCCCCCCACCCTTCAATCCCACCAAAAACCAGTTCATTCCACAACCTGCAGTAGTGATGGCAGAGTTAGCCTGGTTGGGAGCCTGCTTTGATTCAAATGGTTTTCACAAAGGCAGTTTTCATCGTTCTTTCAGATTTTTCCCCCCAAAAAAGACCTTATTTAGATACTGTTCCCCAGAGGATTAGAAGAAGACTCGACCTGATTTTCAGGATAACCATTGATTATGTAAACGACTGCCATTTATGATTAATTGTATGTAAATATATCCCATGGGATACCCTCAGCAGCTGCTAAGGACGCAAACTTGTGGTCCATCACTTGACATCCTTGGCCTAGATGACAATCAACATACGAAGTCTTCATGAAAGAAGAAATAGTGATATTCCTTCTGAAGGAATCACCTCTCTCAGAGCAGGCAATGGCTGCCGAGAGCAGGGCCGGCCCTAGGCATGTGCAAAGTGTGCACCTGCACAGGGCCGCCAAACCCCAGGGTCCGCGACGACGAGGATCGAATCATACACATATTCGTTGCACTGGCGGCCCCTGGCAGGATTTGGCGGCCTCCAACCCCGGCGGCTTTTAGTTTCACTTTTTAATACTGACTTCCGCAGCCCGCAAGCCCTGTCACCCCCCTTTCACTTCCCTGGCCTCCTCTCTGGCTCCGCTGCGCACCACCGACCTCCTGATTGGGCAGCAGGGGCGCCGGGGTGTTACTTAAAATGATTAATGACCAGGCTGAGTTGACTGTCATCACCCGGCTGGCACAGACAGACGCCGGAAGCCAAGGTGATCTGCGGCGCACGCAGAGTACTCATCTCTGGCCAGGACTGCGAGCGCCGTGGCCGCGCCGGGGCCGGGGGCTCGGGCCGAGGTGTTGACTCGAGTGTGTCCAGAAGCTGCCTGGATCATGAAGACAGAGGCAGAGTGGTGCACATCGTGGCGTTGCAGCAGTGCAGTAAGTGACCAGCAGTCGGGTCGTCACTCTATAAGTAAATGAAAGTCCACAACGGTGTCACTTTCGTATAGCTTGCATCCGCCAATTGCTGTCGGCTCGTTCTCATTTCAGTAAAGTAGCTGATTTCCTAGGCCTACACTGTTAACAAGCCTTTTTGTGCATGAATAGCAGAGTGAAAGCGCGGGTGTTTATATTAGACGCCATCAGCGGTGATCTGACTTAGCATATGTTTATTAGGCTGCTGCTCATCCCTTTTGACCGCAGAACTACACAGAGATGAAGCCTGTTCCCAGGACATGGTGTGGGGGGGGGGCGGGAGTGTCCGGTCAGTGAGGGAGTCAGTGTCAGTGGAAAAATGCGCGCTGGATGGGCGGGCCGGCCCAGAGCTTCAATGAAGCCGAAACTACTGCCCTTGTGTCACTTGGTATTGTTAGCGCCCACTGGTATAGCAGACAGCTGAGACCATGGTGATTTTACGGTTTACCCCTGAGACACGGATGTTACAGGTTGCAGCTTTCCCTTCTGTTGCTGTTCCGCTGCCATCCGCCGCCAGTCTCGAGACAGCAGGTCAGTAAATATATGGGGTGATTATTTAAGTCTATTTGTGGGCCTGTTGGGGGTGCGTGGGTGTGCTGGGCTAAACTCATGATTTTTGTTAGGATCAAAAATAATTATGGCAGCAAGCCTAAATGGACAGTGAGTGCAACTTATGCAAAACACGTCTCCTTCAGCTTTGTCTATACTGGCTGATACAGCAGAGTTACTTACTTAAGATGAACAATGGTACCTCAACTGTTTTTATTTAATCAACTCAGAAAGTGGTTTTCAGGAGTTTTGCATTAGTGTCAAGTATTTTTTAAACCTTCTCAATTCTCAATAGTTTGAAGAATCTTGCATTTTAGCTTTTTCAATATCACTGTCAGTTTCACTCATTTGCAGTTCAATGTCACTCAAAAGTGCATTGAAACAATGGAAATGTCATACACAACCAATCTGAAAACTTGGAGGTGATGGTGTAAGTCATGATCTCCGTCCGTTGCACTGACTTCCTATGCTGTGAATATATGCCTTTCCTGGCGCAGTCACTTTGTTCAAATGGGTGTAATTATTATGATATGTTTCTATTGTCTTCGTTGCTTGATTTTGCTCACAAAAAAGTGTCACTCATAGTTGTTGAAATGTCACTCATAATTACACCTAAATTATGAAAATGTCACACATAGCAATCTGAAACCTTGGCAGCTATGTATTGTAGATGCCCCTGACGAAGGGACCCTCCCGAAATGCATTGGGCAAGTTTTTAATTTTTACTAAAGTCATGATATGAGGAAAAACATCTCTTTGCCTGTGCCTTTGTGACCATCTTCGACGTGAATGAGTAAAAAGAATTGAAATGAACGGATAAAAAGGAGAAAAAAAAGATGATTAACTTGGGTGCAGAATGGTGAAATTTGATTCATTTGACTCGTTCAGTATACATGGCTGTGCTGCTAGAGTTGGAACCTAAGTTAGAACCACCGCATTTGTTGAAGTGCCTTTAAGGGACATATCTTTTAGAGAGCGCAGGATGTTCATATCATGTTTGGCATTTTATAACATACTAGATTTAGTTTAGTGGCGTAAGTTATTGAGAAAATGAGACCCCTTCATGTTAAAACGCCACCTCCAACCACCAACCTCCGCTACCCCTCGTCAGTCGGCATACTACTTAAATATACTATAATTCCTAAACCAGCATCAAAAGGGAAAATGCATCCCTTCATTTCCGTATAGTACGAGCAGGTTCAACAGTTGGCAACGACCTAGCATAATGTTGTTCGACCAAATCCTACCATCTCTGCCTTTGAAAAGTTAATCTCCTTGCCTTCTTAGAAATAGGGTTACAGTTAACAGGCACACCCGACCATAGCGCAACCACCAGCCGTTTGTACAACCCCTCAGCACTGTTTTGCCCAATTTCGCGTCATGGCATGGCAGGCCCGCCGCGGCCCGGCCGACTCATGAGGCCCGCCGCCCAAGTACGACCTTTTGAAATCACACGGGGAAATAAAGTCAACGCGTCGGTAATCATAATCATATGCCTTTAATGCCAGTCTCACTTTTAATGTGGTGTGCCTCAATTAACAACAAAGGTGTCTCTTGTGGCAAAGTACCTCTACAAAAGGAGAACGGCAATTGTGAAATGTCTTTCTTAGGCATGAAGGCGAAATGCTTTCCTAGCAGCACTCTACAATTTTATAGATTATAGGATCAACCACGTATTATTGAATTAATACCGCCTTTAGCACTGAAAACTCATCTGATGGTGTCTGTGCAATGGTGGGAAGGTAGTGGGTGAGGTATTAAATTAATGGGTTGGGCTTGGGGCCAACAGTCCAGCCAAGTGAAACAAACACATGCATAGGTCGGCTAACAATCCAGCAATCACAATTCACTATTTCCTCAAATTTGGCATATAAACATAGGCCAGAAGCCTTTTCTCACACACCCTGCCTTCAGCTACTAGTTGCCCTAAGCTATATAAAAATACATATAACATGGCATACTGTGCACTTGCTGTTGCTAGAGACAACATATTTATCTATGTATACTTCATTTAAACCAAAAGCAAAAATACTAAGAAAGAAATCCCCTAAAGATGGAAGGAGAAATGAATAAGGTGGTCTTCTAAAGAGTATTCTAAAGAGATGCTTTAATTATGAATATGCTTTCTGGACGTTAAGTTTGTATTGTGTGTAGTCAACTTCTGGGGTTATCAAAGTCCGTCCGGACCCCCTCTTCCGGGGCTCCCACCTACGCTCCCTGCACAGGGCCACCATGAGCCTAGAGCCGGCCCTGCCGAGAGTTTTTGCTGTATGGGTCAGAAGAAAGGAAATGAAGGTAAAAATAAGAAGCCAGCATTAAAGTTCTCAAACACCCATAAAGGTTGATAATAATATTTACGGTTGAATGTATTTGTTAGGACTGTACCAAGTAGTTCTCATTTTTCCAGGTTTGGAAGGGTAACTGTTTTACTTTCAATCTCATCGAATTTCATGGCAAACCTTTGGCTGGAAATGTTGGTGAGAAATTATGTTATTGGGTTTGACTTTGCCCAAAAAAGTTATTGCCATTTCCAAACGAATGCTAGTATCTACATGTAATAAAATAGAAAATCAGGACCCACCATATTTTAGGGTCCTGCAAATGGCAAGCCTGAACTTCTGAGCACCCTTGGCAGGTATAAATAGCTTGTCTTCACCTACACTACTGGGAGTGATTGGTTGTATGGACTTTGTAGCAAAACTCTGCTATTTAATAGCCTTTGCATTATTACGCTAGTTAATAAGCTCTTAAAAGCGAGTTAATCACAGTTATTTGCATGCCCCACATATATTGGTCCAAGTCACATAATGCATGAATGGGTAACTAAAGGTCGATAACCCCCAATAATAGGTCGGCAATAACACCATTAACATACATCCACCAATCTCATTCAACAGAGGCAAATACAGGCATTTACTTTTCTGACTGCTTGATGTTGTGCCACGCCAGTTAGTGGCATCATCTCAAAACGTCTGGTAAATTAAATCTCCTTCAGAGTTCCATAAGTAGTACTTAATACATGGAGTAGCATTTATTTATTCAGATTATTAACAAGGTCTAATCCTTTAGCAATGCATCTTTAAAGAAGCCTAAATTACATAAGTTGTATACTTCAAGAATTCCTTACAATACAGTATTCATCGTATGAACAAATACTTGGTTGAAGTGGTTCTGGAGTAGATGTTTTGGCTCAAATTCTTAACAGGGTCCTTTTTATTTGATGTTATTATGCAGAACAATGTACAGAAGGAACTGAGGCAGACGTTGGTAGTTGTTTGTATCTGTCTCGAGAAAGCTATAAAAACAGAATTGTCTTTGAGGTAATCCTCATCTTACAACAGTATCTACTTGTTGAATGAGAGGTTCGTAGCAAGTACAGAGGGATGTCTCCCCTGTAGCAGTCATAATCCTACAGCAGTGCCTTTGATTTGAATGTTTTATCTATTTTACAATGTCATGGCTATTTAATAAATCAGTTTTCCATCTGCATGGTATCCAGTAACCAGAAGAGATAATAAAGAAAGAACAATTGTTTGCTGCATGAAAGACAAAGTGAAGGAAGTACTCCCCTAGATGAGTCATAGCTGTTGGTCTCTGTCCATTGGTATTTAATCCGATAGATAAGCAAGTGATAAGAAACGGTTGAATGATGGGAAAAGACACGTGTCCAGCTTAGTGAAGAAAGAGGGCGTACTTATACTGAGACTGCGAAGTCCCTTGACTCGAAGCTCGGGATGCGGCAGGGATCTTCTCCAGCACCAAGACATCTTGGTCATGTTCCTTCAGTCTTACTGTGTTTGCTTCAACATCCTGTAACACAAGAGCACAAGATCACAATGTGGAAATATGAACTAAGATTCAGTCTTCTTCTGAATGACTCCTAAAAACAGTCATTAAAATAATCCATTTTACTATTAACTATTTAACATAGCTGAAATCTCCACTAGCTGTGAGATGTCAATGCTATTTCAACTATTTTAATTCAAAATAAATAAATATTTGTTTCAATCGAAAGTTATTTACAGATCTTAATTGGTGGACCACCTCCTTGCATCATGTTCACTCTACTGTCATTTACGTAAACTAGCTGTACTAGAACGAGGTTTATAATGGGTGTACTAGAATGAGGTTTATAATGGGTCTATTATACAGTATCAGTAATGTAAAAGCTCCAAGGCTTGTTTTACCCTACCAAAGGTCAGCAAGCACCTTATTATAAAGCTGTCTAAAGTGGCACTTAAAGATCACCAGTCTAGTCTGCACACTTGCTATTGGTCTCCACTGTCTACCTAGGTCTTTGTGAATTAGTTGACTGAAATGGTTGTAGCGCCTCTGTCTAATGTCACTCCCTATCCAGTCTGATTCCTTGGAGTACATTTCTGATGTGTTCCTTGCCTTTATAAACAGGAGTGGATGACTTGTCCTTACTTATCTCCTCAACATGCATGCTAAAACGCTTACAATGCTACTGAGATGAAGAGTTGTTTAAGCCGTCATTTCTTTTCATGGCATTTCTCTGACCCATCTTCATAAAGTGACATTCTAAATTATGAGTCCTCATTAGTGATGTACACTATGGTCGCAACACAACCTCTATTTCTTTAACCATATGCATCCTAATACTGGTCTTAGTCTTCCATTGGCCTTAGCTCTTTCCGTAGCTAACTTGTGGCCATCTGGAACTGGTCTCTTTCCCTATATGTCAAGGCTGAGAAACCATAGCAAATTTGTACACAATGCGCTGGCAATTAAAATTGGTACGTTTGCAACTGTAAAAATGTTTTTTTCTGTACAGACACCGAATTGCTATTCTGTAGAATCGCAGTTTGGGGTTAAAATTCGATATCTGGAAGGGTCGTGTTTAGGGTATCCCTTCCAAATACTGATTAGTAGTGGTTTTTATAAAGGTTTTGCAAACTAATTCAGGTCCAAAACATTAACTTGTAACCACCTCCTCAAATGAGGTGGTAAGCAATTCGCAAATGGGAAGGTGTCCCTCATGATCATCTTTCTTCCCTTTTGTGAATGTTGAAAAAAACATTTTTTAAGAGTAGGCAGTGGTCCACAGGACCATGCCTACTCTCAATAATATAAAAAAATTAAACTTACACTTTAATTGTTTTTTTTAAAATGCATTCCAGTTTCTTTTAGGTAAAAAGGGCTACATAAATAGAAAATGATTTATTTAAAAGTAATCACAGACATGGTGGTCTGCTGACCTGAGCAGGCCACCATCCCTGGGATGGCTGTCATTCCTAATTAATATTCATGAGGTAGGTTGATATGTGACCCACTTGGAATCGCTAGTTTAAAAAAAAAAAGGATTCATGCATTAAGTATAGCAATTACCAAATAGCGATTCAGAACAAATTGCTATTAAGAATCACTGTTCTAAATGATCATACATTTGGTCCTGGGTGCCTGCAAAGACCTCAAAAGACAGCACTGAACACCACACACATGGGCAAAGCAAAGGATTATAACCCTTTAGTTCAGCTCTTCACATGAGAGGCAAAAAGCGGCTGTGTCAGATAAATCACACACGAGTTAACAACAACATACACCTCAGAGAACTCACTCTCTTCTCTCATTTGTTTTCCTGTTGTCACATGATCCACTTAAGAATTAGGACAATTGGGTTGTGACACAATATTTTATAGCTAAATTCCATATAATGTCCTGTCTGCTGAACTGTAACACAGGCTTGGTGTTGTTGCAGACACACAAATGAAGAAACAGGCATCATCTGACAGTTGTGCTGACAATTTGTAGAATTGGCACACTCAATGGAGATTTCCTTATGATCATTTTCACTTGTGCTGCAATATGTTTTAAGAAGGCATTGCTACTTCTCCCCATCACCCAAATACATATTCTCACACAATGACCAATATGCCTGTACACAAAATATGCAAGAGCCCCTTAGCCCATAAAACCTTTCTAGAAAACGGTAAGCTGCCAGTGATCAAGTTTTGACATGCCTTTTCTTTTAAAAAATGTCTCTAATTGTTGATAGGGGACAATGAGGTTCTCTTCACCCACAGTACTCTAAGGTTTTTCTCTATCACTCTCTAGCTATCCCCTTCTATTGTCTTCACCCACTTTACTTCCATTTTTCTTCTTCCTGAATATTTCAATACAAATAGGGCCCAGACAATACCATCATTCTCAGCCTAAACTAATGAACAATGGTGTTAATCATTATTCAAATGTATTTTGAAAATCCTGACTAATGTTCTGTTTAATAATTTTATTTTTCCCCCTCATTAAATTCTAATAAATACTACCTTGAAGGAAACCTTTCAAGTGCAGCATGCTAAAGGACCGATAATACTGCATTATAATGCGTGACAGGATACAATAAGTTTGCTGGCTATGGGGGCCTCCATTCCTGGAAAACCTGGTTCAGTGAATTGACAGATCAGTACAGAGTTGAAACGTTTACCAACTGTCTACCAGTCTGTAAAACAATAAGAGCCTTATTACTGCTCTTGTAGTTTGAAACCCCACATACACAAAAAAAGAATTCTGCTACAGGAAGTAGCAACTAACTACTGACTAGACAACACTTTCTACTTGCCAATGCCACAAGTATCTAAAATCAATCTACTCAGCTAAAAAAAGGAATATTAAATTATAGCGGGTGGCACATGTGAGAAAGTGCCTCTCTTTACATGGTTAACACCATTTTTTTGCTGACTTGTATTGCTAGTTTCTGAATTCTGCACACTGGGTCACTGCCGTCCATTACCCTGTGCATGTGCTCTGACCTCTAAAACATGGTAAAATTGGCTAACTTCTAACTGGACTACTTAAGTTTTGAAAAAGGGAACAGTATAAAGAGTAGGAAAATATACTTATGGCAAGGAAAAGTTAAATGTCAGCTGTGGTTGCAGCACTTGTTGTGCCATCCACTAGGCTGACAAAGAAAACTTCAAGCAGACCTGTGTCATCTCCTGTGACTTTTAAACCTGCATGAGAACCTGTCAAAAGAACCCTTTTTAGAGGGAAAAACTCTGCTTTTAAATATTAACTAGGTCACTCCTAAGTAGGCCTTGTAGCTAACAAAGGTAAGGCGCATAGCATTTAAAAGTGCTACATACAAGAATTAGGTTTTGGAATAAATCCATAGTGACTAGCTCCCAGAAGCTACTTTTCACTGTGAAGGGCTTTATTTCTCCTATGATAAACACTAAAGTTCAGAATAAAATCATTACTCTTCTGACTTTGGTTTGGGACAAAATACCAGAATAATTCAAACACTATTGTTCATGTTTATTAAAATTCACTTCAGTGGTAAAGTTGAATTTATAGTGACTACTAAAAAGTTCAACTTTGCCTGAACCTCTTGTAGGCTAATTAAAATTAGCCTGCCACCAGCTTTAGTTGACCATGTCCATCAGCAATCTGGCCTCAAGAGGACATAGCTATCAGGGAGTTGGTTCAAGTTTTAATTTACTGAAACTGTGTGTTCTCCTCACATGTTTTTTTCCTTATTCCTTGTAAAGAACTTGCTGCCTCCCCAATTATTAACCTACTTTCTAAAGGCAACAAACATATGTGAGGCCATCTTCGGGATGTTTTAGAACCTCCCTTCAGCCAGGCTGTATATCCATCGATGCCATTAATTTAGTGGTGGCTGCACAGCTTTTAAAAAATAATTATTTTCTGAGTGAAATTTTCTGAGTGAATTTCTCCCACTATGTCATTAAAGAGATCAAATGGATCAGCAGTAGGAAGAGATCATCAATTCTTTCAATTGCATAATTTTGAATTTGGCTCATGTGTTTGAACACCTCCATTTCAGAGTGTATGACTGCTCCCTAGCATCTCGTCACCTCACTTGAAAAGGCAAAGGTGCACGCTTTGTCCTAATACCCTTTAATTCCTCTCCTCCTAGTTGTCAGAAAATATTGTCCTTATCAACCTTGAGCTATTTCATGTGGTAAATACATTTCTAGCATCATTTGCTTGGCGTTTAGGGCCCAGCTTGGCAAGCAAAATGCACTGATGTTTGTTGAGCGATTTTCTTTCAACATCAGTAGGGAAATCATAATCTCATTGTTTATTGAAGGATTAATCATGGGATGTCTTATAATATTTAAGAATTCTGGCAAGAGTTCAAAGTGTTCCCATTCAGTGTATGAACTTTTTCATTTGTTAAAGGGCTCAGGAGATGGCCATGGCATACTCTATGACTCTTTTACGGTTTAAGGCCACCATGGAAAGAGGTTCAGACCACAATACACTGTATAATTCAGGATACGATTGAGCAAGGTGATACTGCAAACAATTATTGAGCATCTCAGCAGTTTTATTCCACATTCTATTAGGAAGAAACAAACAGCACAGTACATATAGAATGTGCTGGGCTTTTCCAATGCAATTTGCAGTGACCCACGCTCATAGGCAGCGATTGAGTCTCTTCATCTTTCAGTTAACGTAGTTGAATTAAATAAAAAAACAATTTAACTCATTCCTTCGAATAGAGCTCTCAGTGGGGAGGGACCCTCCGGTAAATGCACAGTGCCTTTTGAGATTTGATAGCAACAACACTTTTAGAAATAACTGAAAATGTTTTCAGCTGTTATTATAGATGCCTAATCAGAATATCCTAAACAGGGTCTTTATCGCCCAAATTTGCTGCTGCATTGCAGACAGCAGAATTCATGCTAACATTCTATCCAACATATCAAAAACATAATCTTGACATTAGGTCGGGCAACCAAAGCAACTTAGTTGCCAGAAGGAGTACTCTTGACCAAACATATCCGATTATATCACTTTTCTACATTGTTAATGCTCTTAAGATCCCACTGTTCACCATATTCCTTGATGCAGAAAGGTGCTCGATCGTGTTCAATGAAGCTTTCTTAGGAAGGCTATGTAATACTTTAGTTTTCCATTTTATTTAATTCTAACAAAATTGTATTTTATCAACCAGTTGCTGCTTTAACCACTGATCAATTCGTATTGCCTACCCTTTCCTCTCAATACGGCACCTGACAGGGCTGCCCTGCTTTCCACAGCCCTTTTTGCCCATTCCACAGAGGCTTTCATATCAGCCATCATCAAGAACTTGGATGCCATTACCTCTTTTGCTATGTCCATATTACAATCAACATTCTATCATATGCGGGTGACATATCCATTTATAGTGCAGACTGCATAAATAGCTACTTTGAGTGTTTGTTGCTAACTCCAGATACACACCCAATATCAATTAAACAAAAATCATCAAATCTAATTTTCACTACTTTTCTCAACATCCACAGTCTAATGTGGTGGTGTAATACTTGAGGGTTAAACTTCATAAGAGATATGTGCAGAATTGAGTTTCAAAGTTAGGAAAGTATTGATGGCGGTTGTAAACAAAATTGCAAAAGTACCTTTTTTTGTGGAAGAAATCGAAAATGTCAGTATTACCTCCTTTTTTCATTTTGTTCTAACACAGATTTTCATTTCCAATTTCTGCATATAGAAACTGCAATTTATAACTACATATTTTATTTGATGGGCAAAACAACTTTGCAAGCCTTAACAACAGCTCAGCCTAGCCATCTCCACCGAGGGCTAAACTTTTCTGATTTTGGGTGGTACAATCGGCTGGGTTTAGGGTTCCACATTGGGGTAACCTTGAATTATGACTTCACCAGCCTATTACAAACGTTTATTCAGTTCCTTTTCAGAGCTGGTTTAAAATGTAAACATTACATTTGAAAATTCATTCATCCAAAAGTCTTCACCCAAAAAAAAACATTTGGTCTCACCAGGGTCTGGTCAAAATCTTCAGAGGCATTCGCAATGTTGTCAATATTCTATTCAATTTGGGCCAACTGATTATTTTCATCCGCTGGATTCTTCATGTTATTCATTAATCGACTGATGTATGCTAATCGTTGTTTACACTGCAAGATCTTTTCTTTAGACAATTATTTTTCTTTGATCCTCACTCTTTAACAAAGCTTTCCGTGACTCATACTCTATCTTTACATACTACACAGTATTATTAGATAATTCCACATCAGAACTGGAGAAATATTAAGGTCAACATAAACCACTTCAAAAGTGCTGACTGACATGGTGCAGTACACATAGTATGGGAAATCTTCTACACCAATACAAGGACCTACTGTCCTTCATAATGGGGCTTGCACGGTACTCTATAATGCAGCAGATGTGGGACATTAGAAGAAGACTTATCCCACAATAATGCTGATTTGCTGGTTGTTCCAACCTATTGAAATCAAATCTTCTGGAAGACTGATCATGTGTTTGGCTCTAGCTTTACTAAGCGCGCTTCTCTGATTATTTTTGGTTAGCTATGTGAGAAGCTCAAAGCCCTTTTTATAAATTCCATGCATTCATAAATGTAATTTTATTATGCAGATGTTTGGCTATGTATCCAACTTCCTCAGCCAATTAGTGATAGCAAAATATTCCTCGCTTTGGCCGTAACACTTTATAGTCAGTGAAAATTGTACTGTGCAGTCTTCTAGGCTAACAAGGTTATCATTGAAAGTATCTTGCCTTAATCTGACATACTGAGCACTTAGTTTCTCTCGAATTTCCTTCCTTTAGCTGATCTCTTCAGTTCATTTAATTTGAATATTGCCTGAAGGGTATATTAAATTGTGTGTACTTGGTTTTGTTGTTGACCCTTCTCATCCACGGGGGCCAATTTATTTGTGTGTTTCATATTTTTACTTTGAACTGTAATTTCGAAATTAGCATTCTCTAAATTTTCAAATAAATTACAAATACACCACTGTGGACATCATTCAGAGGTATGATGTTAGCAACACTCTTGTCATCAAGGCAAGTATATACTTGCCCCATTTCCTAGGGACGTAGGGCCATCACTACATTTCATGGGTGCTTAGATAGAATCCCCATTTCCCATTCAGACACATCTGAATGGAATGGAGCAGAAATCAAATACGATTCATATTGAGCTATTAAAAGGATGACGGCTGGCCTCAACCTATGACCTGGGCACTACTAAAGTGTGCTACCCACAAATGTTTTTACACTTTGATTTCAAAATAATTTGCAGCACCTCCAAGCTTCAAATTCACTTGAAGTGGCTGTAGGGCAGGATTCATTCATCTGTGTCTTTGGTTTATGGAGTCGGGCTCTAGGGACACATATTATGCAGTGTATCCAGTAACACTGATGAAGAAGTTCTAACAGGTGCAGAAGGTGGCAGCTCAACTGAGAAAAGCCACTGATTCACTCCCATCACTCAAGTTCTCTGAAAGCCGCACTTCCCTCTACCAGATTTGTGGGCAAGTTTAGGGTCTATATATGCTTGCCTACGATCACATTTGTTCACAAGGAATCTTGTTCACAATTGAATCTCAAAGATTCAATCCTTTCAGCTCAATTTTGCTATTCCGTAAGCATTAAGCAGTAACATATATGGATACATATATGGATATTCCCTGGTCAAGTTTGAGGCGGCAGAACTGATCTATAAAGTGCGGTATATTTTAGGGTTGAGAAAATCAGAAGTACCTACTTCCACTACACAAATACTAGGTTGTAACTACTTTCAGATGTCGAAAATGGCCGAACTAACCCAACATGGCACCTACAACCCTACTTTGTACAAGCATTTTCGACCCACCTTTGCTTTAGGGTGTCATGCCACCTAAATCTATACTGGTGCAGAGCTGAAAGAAGAAACTTTCACTGTGAGGTATAATGAGGAAGTCATTGCAGACAGAACATTTTATTAGTATCAAACTTCCTCGCCTTTTGCTTCAGCATTTCACACCAGTGTATATCTATCTGCACTTGTCCATATTTTATAGCAGGGTTTTTTTTACAAGCATACTGAGAAACCTTTTGCTGAAGGACAATAATATGAGCTGACCTAAGCATACAATGGTTAGGCTTAAAAATATAAAATCAGTACCATTCAGTAAATATGTCTCCAACGACTGATGGAAATGAGGACACAGTACTAGTCATTTTCATAAGGTCTCTACACCTGAGACTGGTCTGCTGCCTGGGATGTGAACTTGTGCGTTACTCACCCTGAGAATCCTGTTGAAGTCCTCCTTGTCAACCCTCAGGAAGTGGCAGTTGTCCTCCCGCAGGACAATGGATGCTGCACGCGGTGCGTCGTTAACAAGAGCCAACTTGCCAAAATCATCACCTTCATGTAGCGTACACACTACACCCTGGGAACAGAAAAAAATAAAAATCATTATATAAGCATGCACTACGAGGAGAGCCTACAGGGGTGCTGCTCTTCAATTGGTAACACAAAAAAATGTGTTGGCAGGGGCGTAGCTTAGTAAGTGAGATTCGGGACAGTAATCTCAAATTTCACACCTAAAAAAACCGTGGGCTGCAGGGTGGAGGGGTGAGATGTCCAAGATTCTGTATGGGCTGTTTACATGAGGAACAAGGTCAGAAATTATTTACAAAAGGTGGGCCTCTGTCTCGAGTGGCACAGTGGGCGAAAAGCGATGGGTCTGAATGCTACCCAGAGTGATTACCACTTGTTGGACTTTTTGCAAGTATTCATCCCATCATGATTTGGGTGTTTGATTGCCAGTAGTATGCATAGAAACCTGAGACTGGCACAGCTTTCCAAATCTACTGCTGCCAATGTTTGTGAATTCCAAGCAGTAGTACATTTGCACCCATTCAAAGAGTACTTCTGTGGGTGCATATTTACTATGTTGCAGGTAAACCAGTCACTATATAGGCCTGATTCACAAAGACAACCTACACTTTTGAGTAATTTACATGTTTTAGTAAGTTTACTATTTTTTGGCTATTCCCAAAATCCATGTTAAATTTACTCCAAAATTGTAGCTCAAATATAACCACCAAATTAAAGGGCATTTGGGCTATTCACAAGCTGTATTTTGTAGTATTGTTTGTAGTATTACAATAGTACTACACACATACTACAACATGCAAGTCACAAACTACAGTTCTAAAGTATTACTGCAAAATAACAGTATTGTTTTTAGAAGTGCAGTTTGTGAATTAACATTTTGCAGTATGTTTGCACTGCAATTGCAGTAGTACAAAATGCACTTTGTGAATAACCCCCAGGCCCTTCGTGTAAACACTAAAGTAGTTGTGTAAACCCTAAACGTGGCCTAGGTTTTTTATTGCAGAGGAAGCAATGTTATAGCTTATTAAATCAATCATAAGAGGTGCTTCAACAGCGCACATCCTGAATTCAAGCATTAAAAGTGCTCTCATATGTAAAGTAAAAGGAGGCCCTGAAATAAAATGTTTGCCTAGGATCATACAATTTGGTCAAGCAACGAAGTCCATATTGATTCCAGGTTACCTGGTTTCACATTTAGAAATTCAGTCACCAAGTGTATATCTCTGTCTCTTTCTCCTATTTTAGTGCAAAGGTCGGTTTTGTCTTTTATTCTTGACCCACAACCAATAACCGACACAGCCACAGCAGACCCGACTCACGGCCCCTTGACCCAACCACCAAGCCAAGAATGCATCTATATGAGGGCAGTCGACCTCAAACCCATCCCCTTAATCTATGACCCATGCATGTTGGGGAAATTCAGCACCCACTGCCACTTGCAGGAGGTGACACTTGACTACAGAGGTTGTTGTTCATCAAAGGAAATACTTCAGTGCCCCTCAGATTAGACAACATGTAAAACTCTCAGCTCGGCCTCGCGATGAAAGGAGCCATCAGAAACGTGACCTGTGTCAGATGACGGATTTCCTTACTTTCAAAGCATGCTTCCTTAGTACTGCTGAGCCAGCCGCCACGGGGGGCTGCTAATCACCCCTGCTTTTGCTTGTCGTTCCTCATGCTAGCAGCAGGAAAGGCAAGCTATGCCATCATTTATTTAACTGAGACAGCTCCTGTAGGGGGGCCCACAGAGACAGAATTCAATAACAGAACAGAATAGAATCAATTAAAATCAGCCACTACAAGCTGTTCGCTTGATGACCTATGGTTTTCTATATATGTGAGCTTTGATCTTGTCCAGAAGGGGCCCCTGGCGTAGGTTTACGTAATCTGAGAAGTCTATATTCTGAAAAATGCTGGAAACAAATATTTAACTGTGTACAGTAAAGGCCCGGCTTGGAACTAAAGGCACCCTGGCATAAATGCTCAAACCTGCCCTCCTTACTTTATTTCTTTTTTTTGCAGTTTTTATAGAGCACAAGCATGGGGCCCAAGAGCATTCGAGCAATTTACACATCAGGTTACATTACACCAGATCAGATTATGATTTTCTTTTTGGGGATGGGAAGATTGAGTGATTTTTCCAGAATCATAGGATGTTAAACGGACACCATGACCAGAATAGGAACCCATTTCCAAAGACAGCAGCTCTTGCCTTTAGGCCACATCTGTTCTGCCTTTCTTTCTTGTTTTTTCTCTCTTTCTCTCCGCCTACCTAAACACCCCCCCCCCCCACCCCCAATCAAGAAGTTGGAGAGTAATTTTGATGACCCACTTGCTGCCTAGGGTCCTCAAAATAGGCAGTCAACGGCTCCAGCAAAGTGAGAAAATACCGAATGGCTTAACATACCCAGCACAGCCCTATGTATAGTATATACATTTATGGAACTCCACAGGAAAACTCACGCCCGCGTCGTCAGGTACCTGCGTCTGACCCTCTGCAACCGGACCCCGAAGATACGGAGTCAGGTCCTGCATGGTTGTTGCAGTAGGTAGATTCATACACTAAGGCCCCCATTAGGATGGCAGGTGGACTTTGCCTGTCCGCCATCCTCCTGGTACAAGGGCCTGCCCGCCATAAGGGCGTGGGTCCCGTGGGGGGAATTAAGATGCACCCTCACAGTGGTGGGCACATCCTGTATTTTTACCATTGCCGCAATGGTAAAAATACATGTAGTGCATTTCAAAGCACAACGTGACAGGCACCGCGCGGTGCCTGCCATGTTGTACTTTGAAATGCAGGGGGGTACCATAAGTACCCCTCATGTGCACCCCCCACGACCCACCTGGAGTCCCTGGGGGCCCGCAACGGACCCCCAGAGCATACTCTGCATGCCTTTCTGCCGCCACGGAGAGGCATTGATAAATGCCCATTGTAATAGGGTTCTTATTTTCCAGCACGTATGCTGTTGACATAAAATATATTGTACAAACGTTTGTCATATGCTAACTACGTGAAGGTATAACATTTTGAGGATGAGACAGTCAGTGCATTGTTTCAGAAAAAAATGAGATTACTTTTATTATTATAAAATATATATTTTATTATTCTTAGCGCTAATACAGCTAACTGGCAGATTCCCTACTCTACTGGATAACCAGTCTGTGTTAAAAGCACTGCAAATAACAGAGCTTGCGGTAATCTATGCTTGGGCTACCACCAAAGTCCTTATCATTGACAAGGGCTGATCTTTATCTTTTATCATGATGAGCTCCAATTATCATGGAGGTGAGCAAAATGATTTTGTTTAAATGTTCCATGAGCACTTGCACATTGCTTGTGCTGTTTTCTTATCTTGTTTGATAGTATAGGTCTGTTTCTGGATAGTTACTAACTTTCAGAATATGAATCAACAAATGGTGAGTCCGACTCCTTCAGGTGCAGCCAAGCATGCATCTCATAGTCTACCAGAATACCTGAGCCACAACACATCAGAGTTTATTTTACTTTTTCCAGGCTATGGCACTGCGAGTTAACAGGTATCAAGCTGCCAATGTTTGTCACACATTCAGCTACAAAAATCAAAGAGATCCTTCTACTGCAATTGTTTTTTCGCTGGTTTGTGTTTATGTTTTTCTGGAGTGTTATGGACCTAAATCAGGCCAACTCACTTTTTGACACTTTGGGGTGCTGTGCTACCCTCAGGCTTTGTTTTAAAGATTTCCAACACACTCCTTAGTCTGATGTCATCACTTTCACACCCCCTCTGAAACTGAAAAGTTTAAGCTTACAAAAAACAAGTGACAACTCTTACTGAAGAGGTTTCCCTCTGACCTAAAAGAAATTTAGATTCCCAAATGTTGACAACAAAACACTAAGACAATGCACCAAATGCCAATTCAAATGTACAGATACATGATTTTGGGAAACTTCTCAGAGTCTGCTGGGAGGGTTCCTGTCGTAAAAACCTATCTTGCCACAGGAGATTAGCAGTGATTCAAATTAATTCTGTACAAAGAAGGAAAGGTTTCCGGGACTGTCCGAAGTGGAATATCCGGGGGCCAGTGCAAGCTTCTGTGGACATCCGCAAGATGTCTTTTACCAATAAGCAGGACACTTCTACCACTTAGTTAGAAGTTCAAGCCTTTTCAGGGCAGAGCCTTTACGATGACCACAATGTTGGTCAATGAGCTGGGCAAGAGGACTGAATGTTCCATGCCAGTCCTTGGAGCAGATGGTCTGACATATGTCTTCAACTCATGAGACTTTGCTGTAGCTGAGTCCATAAGCAATACAGGGATTCTTGAGAAGACTCATTTTCTCCATCCAAGTTGGTTCAACGAATATATTGTTTTACAGAACTCACTTGGCACTTCCAGTGATCCAAAAGGCCTTCTCCTTGGGTTACACAATGAATGATGGATAAGAGTTTTTATTACCTTATTCATTGCTCATGAAATTGTTAGGGACAAGGAGAAACGCCATATCGTAAATCCCAACATGAAATGGCACTTAAAATCTGAAGGAATTTTTGGCAAAATCTTAAACATCAGTTCCACCGTCAACTTTTTAAAGTATTTTTTACTTTTAATTGATTTAGTTAATTACTGGATTTGAATCTATGTGTGTGCACAGAGATCATTTTATTTTTTAAATACCTGAATAAATATTTTTATTAAAATAGTAATCCCAATCCCCTTTTTGTATATTCCAGTGTTGATTTTTAGCTTGGTTTACAAACTAAATTTAATATATATAACGATAAACATTGTTTTCTCCATCACGTCTTCTATTCAAAAAAGCAAGTGAGATGTAGTGTATGAAACCATACAACCATCTATGTGATGATTGTCAAAGTATGAATTTGGTGGAAATTCTGATTTGATGCTCATCTAAGTCCTGACATGTCCTCATGTTATTCGAAGGTCCATTCCAATCACCCTCTGAATACCCATCAAGAGCTGCCATCGTCAGTATTCTTGAGAGTAAATAGCTAAATATCAAGAACAGGCAAATTACTTAAAAGGGGATTGATCCTATATTACCGTTCAATAATGCACTGAAAATGAAACAGTTTCTTTATGTGAGATGAGAAGGACAATCATAGTATTCAGTCATATTCGCAAGGGTAAGGTCAATTATAATAGCGAAAGCTTACAACTGACGAATTTGCAGTTGAATGCCTTCTATGAATTCATAAAGCTATCCCTGGCAGATGTATATGTGAGGAGATGCTCTCCATGAGTGCAGAGATCTCTACACCCGTAAATCCCACCCAAGGAGTGGGAAAATAGACATTGCAAGCCTTAGTTAGCTTTGAGCATTTGTTAATGACCACACACAAGTACGTTCGTGGGCACCAACAAACTCCTTTCATTCCCCTTTCCACAATGAAAATGGTAGCATTTTTTACCAGCCAATTCTGGACGTCAATTCCATCCCATGGTGGGAAAGGGGACTGTTCACCCCCAGATTCGCAGTGGGTATAAGGGAAGGGATTTCTACATGCAGAAAAATATTATCCCCAAGGAGAACAAAAAATGTGTGTTTGCAAGAGGGTTCCCGCTGTGCGGAGATATAGAGAACTCCACACAGTGGAATAAGGATCCTGATGCCAATACCACACAATATTGCTTGACAACGGTACCTGGCATTCCAAGTAAACTTTTGTGAATTCCAGAAATGTTTGAAAAATAAACGCAGGCAGATGGGGGATCCACCTGTAATTTTTCTGACTTCTTTGTGAATCAGGCCCAATGTACTTTACAAAGCCTAGCACTGTTTATTAACAACTGATATCACCATCATAAAGACATAAACAATCTATCGCATAATAATAAAAACAACCAGAAGCAAAGTTTGAAAATACATTACCTTTCCATAAATTACCACATTGACCGACCCTTTCAAGATAATATACCACGAGGTCCCTTCCTCTCCTTGGTTAAACACTGGAAAGAGATAGCAGAAAAGGAATTCAGTGCAGCACTACCTTATTGAATGCTAAGTCACACAATTAAATATAAGGTATGTGGAGTCGATGAGTTAGTTTATAAAACACGGTCTACAGGACCAAATGTTGGAAATAGTAACAAAACAAATTTGATCTCTAAATGGCCACAGAAAGTGCAGGTTAAATGCCTTTCCCTGCAGTAATGTGGGAGGCTATGTTGGAGTATTTCTGCATTTCATCTTTTTTGTATACTATTAACAACATGTAGAACGCGGAGTTACTCTTGATATTACATGTGCACACTGACATTATGCAATTACATTTTAAACCAATTTCCTATGACATATAGAAATGTGTTTTCAAAACCTTTGCTAACTAGGCCTGTCGTGTTTATATCTAGGACCCTAATTCGATATTCCCGATTTATGCCCTTGTGAGGTTATAATCAATAATTTTTTTTTTTTTTTTGAAATATATTTTTATTGCAGGAATCAGTAAACTGTTACAAATATGACCAGCATCAAAAATACACTGAAATCAATCGACTGCATCCCGTCCACCCCCCGCAGCACGTTTTTATACACTATCATCCAGCCCACAGTTCAAAAGTCGGGCGATAAAATCCAGTGGGGGTTCAGCAGGAGCGAAAGGCTGGTCCGGATAGTCCACTGTCCGTCATCTGCTTTTCTAAACAAGCCCCCAAACCCAAAAGAAAGTCCCACCCACAAAACACTAACTTGCAAAGAAATCCCTCCCCCACCCAACCCCGCCATCAGTGTATGGTAGCAACCGCAATAGGATTCGTGAGAGGACCCAAGATGAGCGTATCAGTAACAGAAAACACCATCGCCTACCGGGACTCAGGGCGCGCTGCTATCTCACTATCAGAGTCGCTGGGGGCGCAATAGTCTCTGAGGGCCTGCACTAGTGTCTCCCATTCCAGCGCTGTCTCCTGTGCTCGTTCGTTACGTTGTCTCCCAGCCAGTTGATATCTCAGCGTGCTTTCCCCCGCCGCCCACTTCAATAGTTCGCTATGCCATCTGCTCCCGGTCGGACCAGCTCGTGCCTTCCAGTTCCTGGTCACCTCTCGTTTGGCCAAGAGAAGCCCTAAATCAATAAATTTACTGGAAATTTTGTTTTTGGGGGTATGTGGAAACCAATGCAACAGACCCACCGCCGCATCAACCGATAGGGGTCTCCCCGTCACCTCCGTCAGGGTCTTCTCCACCTCCACCCAGTAGGAGGACAGACCCGGGCAGGCCCACAACATATGGAGGAGGTCTGCCTCTGGCGCCGGGCATCTGGGGCAGGCTGCCGAGCCCGTAGCGAAATATTGTTGGATTTTCGCCGGGGTCAGTTATGCCCGATGGAGTACATAATAGTGGACCAACTGAAAACGGGCGTGACGCGTCCCCTTCCAAGCTCGCCGCACGAGCTGAGACCAGGTCGCTTCCGGGATTTCCTTGCCTATGTCTGCCTCCCAACGGACCCTGAGGGTCGTAAGGGGGGTCAACCCTTCATTGATCAATCTACCGTAGAGGCAGGTGACCGCCTTCACCGTGCCCGCAGACATCATGACGTATTGGCACACCGGAGACGTAGGAGGTTCCTCCTGTCCGCCTTTCCAATGCGCCTGGATCGCCCGGACCAGGGCCGAGTGCAACAGGAAGTCCCCTGGGGGAATCTCGAAGCGGTCAATGAGCTCCTGGAAAGGCAAGAGTACCCCGGCCTCATAAAGATCCCCCACCAACTGCAACCCCGCGTCCTCCCAGTCCGCCAATCGTGACCAATCCCCGCCATGGGGCAACGCCGTCAGCATCCCCAATGGTATTTCCGGCGCATACGGTATCCGGAGTTGGCCCCTGGCGTGAGCCCGGTTCCAACACAGGCGAATGGTCTTTTCCTCCAACGTCAGGTCCTGTAAGGTCAAACGTTGGCGTAGAGCTATGAAAGATAGGACATGCCTGGCCATCCCTGTACCTCTCCTGTCCTCCGGGCCTCGGAATTCCCTGGCAACCTCCTGGGTGAGGGTCTGGAGCTGCGCCGCCAGATAGTATTTCTCGAAATCCGGCACCGCAAGTCCACCCTCGGCTTTCGGCCTCATCAGGGTCTTAAGGGCCACTCTACGGCGGCCCGAGCCCCAAAGGAATCCGGTCATCGTCGACCGTAGGAGCCTAAACGTGGCTGGCGGGATCCAAACTGGCAGCGCCCGGAAATAGTATAGCAGTCGGGGGAGAGCCACCATTTTGAGGAGGGCGACCCGCCCCGCCAACGAAAGCGGCAATGTAGCCCAGAAGTCCATATTCCCCCGTAGAGCTCGACTGCATCTGGCGATGTTTCCGTCCAGGAGGTCAGATGGATCATGATAAATGTACACCCCCAGATATCTGAAACAGTCAGGTTCCCATCTAAGTCCTCCATTGAGGACTGGACTAGGGGTGCCTCTACGGACCGGGAAGAGGCATGTCTTGGTCCAATTTACCCGTAGGCCCGAGACCGCCCCGAACGCCGTGAGCGCCGTCTTAGCTCCATGTAGGGCCTCGACTGGGTCCTCAAGGAAGAGTAATAGGTCGTCGGCATATAACGAAACATGGTGCGGGCCCGAAGGGGTCCAGAAACCACTGTAATGCGCCCCCGACCGGAGTAGCACTGCGAGGGGCTCCACCGCCAGCGCAAAGAGAAGTGGGGATAACGAACAGCCCTGTCTCGTGCCCCTTTCTACTGGGTACTGTGAGGAAATTAATGGGCCCGCCCGAACCCTGGCCGACACGGAGGCGTATAAGACCGCGGTCCATCTGATGAAGCCCTCACCGAGGCCAAACCGTCGCAACACCGTGTGTAGGTAGTCCCATTCCAGGCTATCAAACGCCTTCTCTAAGTCCACCGACAGGACCACTGGGCACGGAGCATCTATTAGCGGCTCACCCAGCAAGCGGAACAACCTACGGATGTTCATTGTTGTATTGCGCTTGGGGATGAACCCGGCCTGGTCCTCATGCACTAGGGAGGCCATGTGGCCAACTAGTCTCGAGGCCAGGATGCTGCTCAGAATCTTATAATCGACCGTCAGCATCGATAAGGGCCGGTAGGATGCCGGATCGGTTGAGTCTCGCCCCGGCTTGAGGAGGGGAACCACCAGGGCCTCACGCATCGAGCCAGGCAGTCGGCCAAGCCTCTTCGCCTCTCTATAAACAATCACCAGTCTCGGAGCCAGGAGGTCGGCATAGGTCGCATAAAATTCCACAGGAAGACCGTCTAGTCCTGGGGTCTTGTTCCGCGCCATCCTTTTGATGGCGCTGCGGATCTCCCCCAGTTCGATATCGGAACCTAGGGCTTTCGCCACGTCAGGCTCCACCGCCGGGAGCTCTAGGGGTCCCAAATAGTCCTCAAGAAGGTCGGGGTCTTTGGCAGCACGACTGCGATACAACTGATCGTAGTAGTGCCGGTAGCAGCCTAGAATCTCCGGTTGAGTGTGCACCATGGTCCCATTCGCCATACGCATGGATGTCGTCAGTGAGGTCTGGCGCGTAGGGTTAGCCAGCCATGCCAGCAATGCACTCGATTTATCCCCTTCTGCAAGGGACCGAACCGTATAGGCCTTGTAGTCGAAGCAGCGCAGCCGCTCGACCTCAGCCGCCACCGCCTCCTTCGCCTCCGCCGTGCGTCCCTGGAGTTCAGGGTGCCCGGGGCGGCGGAGTTCCAACTCCCGAAGCTTCCGATCGGCCACCTCCAAGTCATCGAGGATAACCCGCCTCATACCTACCTTCTTGGTGATGCAATAACCCCTCACCACCACCTTAAAAGCGTCCCATTCCAGCGCTCTCGAGCTCGCAGAGCCCCCGTTGGACGCGAAATACTCCTCGATCTTATCCCCTAAGTCCGCTCTGAAGACAATGTCCTCGAGTATCTCAGGGCGTAACTTCCAGGTGGGCACCGCCGGCGCCCCCGGAAACCAGCGAAGGGCCAGCAGGAGGGGGTTATGGTCCGAGATGGTCCTAGTCAAGTATTCGGAACGGATGGCCGCTGAAACCAGTTCAGTCGAGCCAAGAAACCCGTCCAGCCGAACGTGCAACTCGTGAAGGCCCGAAAAGTAGGAGTAATCTCTAGTGTCGGGGTGTTGCGCTCTCCAAATATCCGTCAAACCCCACCGTGTCTGCCAGTCTCTACGGCCCTTGGCCACGCGGCGGACCGGAGAATCAGGGAGGGGCGGGTGCGAGCGATCGGTCTCCACATCCACCACTGAATTGAAGTCCCCACCGAGCAGGAGGGGCCCCGTGAAAAAGTGGGCTAGCGAGCCCGATAACCTAGAAAGGAAGGCAATCTGGTCCATGTTAGGTGCGTAAACACAACAAACGTTCAGGTCCCTCCCCCCCAGAGTACCAGAGATGGCCACGTAACGCCCCTCGGGATCTACCACTGAGTTTGTGACCTGGAAGGGCACCCCAGCCCGGATCCAGATTAGCGCCCCCCTGGCATACGCTGAGTACGACGTGTAGAAGACCTGTCCCCTCCATCTACGCTGTAGCGCCGCCCCTTCCGCCTTGTTCAGATGGGTCTCCTGCAGTAGCGCCATTTGTATTCCCCTACGCACTAAATAAGCGTGGACTTTGTGCCGCCTAGACATGGTATGAAGCCCCCGCACGTTCCAAGTAATACACTTCACATTAGCAACGTCAGCCATTGTCCCATACTGTGCGTGCAAAGTCTCCCCATCTGGGTCTCAGCAATAGGCAAACAACAATCCCCCCAACACTGATGGCGGCCATTTCCCCCAACCAAAACTCAACAAATCTTACGTTACCCAAACCCCTGCCCACCCTCCCCAGAACAGGACCCAAATAACTCCATCTAGTTCCCATCCAAACCATGCCCTCAAGAAACCCCCTCGTCCCAAACTAATCCTACAGTCGCCACCGTAGGAAGGCCTTAAGGGCCAGGTGCGGGCTGGGCGGTGGCAGTGGGCCCTCGATGCCCTGGCTGCCAGGACTAAAGCAAGCCCTAAACAGTAACGGAAACCCTCGGGGCAAAGGCAGGGCACCCCACCCCCCGCTTCTCCTGTGATCATGTTGAACCATCGGCTCCCTCCACCCCCGCTACGGGCCCCCACCCAAAAGGATACAGCTCACCCCGTCAACCCTGTCCATCAAGAAGGTCCTCAACCGATTTTGGTGTAATCACCGGTGTGCCGGTACTATCTGTCACCGAGTTCTCCGAGTCCGTCGATGCCCCCTCGTCACCAGGGTTCTCTTCTTCTGCGATGGCATCCTCTCGTGACCCAGACAGGGCAGACAACACCTCCAATTCACCTTTCCGCTCCGTCGATGTCTCTGCAGTAGTAGGGCCGCCTGAACGGCCCCGGCGACTCCGCACCCTCGTGGACCGCCGTCGCTGTCCCGGCTCCGCAGTTGTCTGAGATGTGGAGGCGAAGCCATCTTTCCCAGCCCTATAAAGTTCAAGCCAGTTACAGGCATCCTCCGGGGTATCAAAAAATTGAGTCTTGTCATCTACAATGACGCGGAGCCTTGCAGGAAATAGGAGCGAGTATTGAATGCCCTCGCTCCGGAGCTCGCGCTTGATCGCCAAGAATGAGTACCGCCTACGTTGGGTTTCATAGGTGTAGTCCGGGAAGATGTTCACCTGGCTGTTCTCCACCTTGAAAGGGCCATTATGTCTAGCGGCATTGAGGATGAGGTCCCTGTCGCGAAAATGTAAGAGGCGCGCCACCACCGGGCGCGGCGCCCGGCCCAGTTGCGGTGGCCGTGCTGGGACTCTATGAGCCCGTTCAAGGGTGTAAAAAGAGGATAGGCCCTCCGGGGCTACCGTGTCTCGGAGCCAGGCCTCCAAGTAGGCCACCATGTCGCCATCCTCGATCTTCTCCGGAAGGCCTACCACTCGGATGTTGTTGCGCCTGTTACGGCCTTCCGCATCCTCCGCTCGCTGTTCCAGGGCAGAAATCCGGGTTAGAGCATCTTTCATTGCCGCGGCCAGGGTTCGCTGCGCCGGCTCCAAGGTTTTCACCGAGCCTTCTACTTCTTTGACCCTGTCCGATAGCTTGCCATGATCCGCCCTGAGG
Source organism: Lissotriton vulgaris (assembly GCF_964263255.1). NCBI lineage: Eukaryota > Metazoa > Chordata > Amphibia > Caudata > Salamandridae > Lissotriton > Lissotriton vulgaris. The sequence continues at coordinate 783,795,990 of NC_141687.1, read as the reverse complement.
AGGCCCAGACTCGTCGCCACCTGGGCAATGTCCTGCTGAAGGGCCGAGCGTGTGGTCGCAATCGCTTCCAGGACGCGATCAAACTGTTGCTGCAGCGGTGCGCCACCAGCGTCCCCCGGGTTGCCGCTGCCTTCCTTGTCTGGGGTCTCCGAGTCAGAGGCGGCCGGGGTGGGCCCCTTGGCCCCTCTCGGCTTCCCCATATCGCGGGAAGCGCACAGTGTGGGCTCAGATAAAGGTGCCACCGAGTGCGGGCGCCGACTATAACTCTCCCGAATGGAGGCCCTCGGGATAAAGGCCGGTGATCCTCTTCTCCAGGGCCAGGTGGATCTCCACAGGTTCGGCTCGCGCCACCACCGTGTCGTCTGAGAGCGCTGAGGAGGAGGCGGAGACACTCGGCGCCAGGCCGGGCAGGTCCGTCTGGTTGACGAGGATCCGGAACGAGGGCCACCCACACCTCCAGAGACTTTGTGGCACCAGGGGGTTATGCTTCCCATGGGATCGGGACGATCGGGGGATGCAGCCAAGCGCCGCGTCGGGGGTCGTCACCACCGCCGGGACCTCCAGGCGTCCGCGTGCCGGGGTTTATTATGGTAGGAGCTTCCGATCGCCCGGGCGCATTCATCAATACCAGGGTCTCAGCAGGGCAGAGTCCAGCTTCTCACTCTCCTGGAAAACACAAGAGCGGAGGGCACGTTATGACCAGCGGCGTTCATCCAGGCTAATGGCCCCGTCCAAGGGGACAAAGGGGTCCGGGCGCCATATTGGGTCGCTCTCCCCGGGACCTCAAACTTCGTGTTTCGGGCAGATCACCACTCGTCCAGGCCGCGCCGGGCGTCTCAGTGGGGTCCAGTTGGGCCGAGCGACGATTTGCGGGGGCTAGGGTGCCCCGCGGCCTCCGATTAACAGGATAATCCCGGGCTCAGTCCCGGAGCCGAGCTCTCAGGCGACCATCGCCATCGGCGCCCAAGCCACGCCCCCGGTTATAATCAATAATATCCTGATTTATTATTATTTTTTTTTTGAAAATCTGTTTATTAGCATAGTTATCAGAGCCACAGTACAGAGTTATCATTGTATGTCTGAACCAGAATGAGGCGTGCTCTTGTAGACATAATACCAGCAGTTACAGTATACATTTTGTGTTTTGTTGTGTTTCTAAATAAGTAAACAAACCCCTTAAGAACCGGAAAAAAACCACCCTCCGCCCGCAGAATCCACCCCGACACTCCTATTATGTGCATGTATAAACCAGATCGTACTTGGCTGCACCCATGGGTCCATTCTTTCCAGTAGTATTATTCTATACAGTCAGTCATGGACATCAGCAATAACATCACGGGGTATCCCGTGTCATTGTCTAGTGCACCACATTTGGGTGCGGTACATTGATGCCCAGTAAGGTAGGACACAGTTCAGTGCTGAGGTATCGAATCAACAGACTCCCCATCTCCCCCTGCTTCGAACATCCCCAATAAGGCAAACCAGTCCAGAGAAATCGGTGTTTTCCTGAGGCCACTGCGTTCTTCACGCTGCAGCGCTTCACCCTCCGCTTTGCCCCAACGTGTCACTTCCGTTTTCCATAGTTTGGGATCAGGTGGTTTGGGTGACTTCCACCTCATCGTGATTGCCCGTTTCGCCAGCAATATGGCCATGTCAGTAAAGCGTGTTGCCACACTCCTAGTGCGCGCCGCGGGTCCCAGCCCCAGTAGCGCGTATTCCAGAGTGAGCGAATGTGGCAAGGCCCCCTGCACCGGTGAGTAATTCGTTTACAGTGGTCCAGTAATAGCCCAGTTTGGGGCAGTCCCATAACATGTGTATCAGAGATGCATCACCTGTGGCGCATCGGGGGCATGTGTCGACTGCGTTAGGGAACATAGCGTGTATGCGGTGTGGTGTTAAATAAGCCCTGTGGAGGAGCATAAGCTGGATGAACTTAAATTTGGGGTTCCTGGCTACCTTTTTGGGAAATTGGAGGATACGTTCCCATTCCTTGTCCCTTAGTGGTCTTCCTACATCACCCTCCCACTTTGCCCTGAGAAGCGACAGTGAGACCGCTCTCCCTATTCTGATGCTAGCAGTGAGCCATTTAGTTAGGTGGCTTCCCGACCCCATGAGATACTGCATCGTTGGCAAGGGGTTCGTGGGTGGTTCTACTCCCTCGTGCGCCCACCTTCTAGTTACGTAATGTTGGAGGCCAGCATGCAAGAGGAACGATCCCCTGGGGACACCATGTGTAGCCCTAAAGTCTTCAAAAGACAGCATTTGTCCTTTGGCAAAGAGGTCTCCTATATTCGACACTCCATTGTCATGCCAAGGCGTAAGTGTGTGTGTTGTGAGCGGGCCCGACTCCAATGGGATACCCAGTAACGGAATTGTGGGGGCATAGGATGTCGCTGGGGCTGTGTATTTCAACGCCTTCCGCCAGTATTGGACAGCAAGCCGGAGAAGCGGTGGGGCATTTCTCGGCAGGTCCGAGCGGGGCAACAGCAAGACATGGATCTTCCCCCTAGTGCGATCTTCCTCCGTCATGTCAATCTCTTGTAGGTTCCGACCCGCTAGCCAGTAGGCTAGCCATTGCAGCTGACATGCGAAGTTGTAGGCCCTAAAGTCTGGTACTCCCATGCCTCCGGTTCCAGAGGTGAGCTGCGGTTTGGCAAGGCCTATGCGCCTCCGCCCTGGTCCCCATATGAGTTCCGTGAGGAGTGTATCCAGTGTTTTAAATGTCGTGGCAGGGATCAGAAATGGCAAGTTGGTGAAATAGTAAATGAGGCGGGGAAGCATTACCATCTTGGAGATGGCCACTCTGCCGGCCACCGATAAGGGCAATGACAACCAAAATTGTATTTGCGATTTAAGTGCTCTCATAGCTCGGCCAAGGTTGCCATCTATCATTACTTCGGCATCCCTGTAGATTTGTATCCCGAGATAGCGGAAGGTGGTGTCTGCCATTTGAAATGTATGTGGAGTGAAGAGTAAGGGTGTGGGCGGGCCAGGGGCAGCAAAGGTGAACCCGTAGGACTTGGATTCGCTTATGGTGAGGCCCGATAATGATCTTAAGTCCTCGAATATTTTAGGTATAGGATCCAGGTCTCCCCTCAAGTCATGGAGGTACAGGTTAATGTCATCGGCATAGGCGGACACCATGTGGGTTGTTGCGCCCCTCTGAATGCCACAGCGGGGAGCCGCCGTCCGGAGCTTACAGAGCAGCGGTTCAAGGGCCAGGATGAATAGGAGTGGGGAGAGCGGGCAACCCTGCCTGGTGCCTCTTGCTATGTCTATGGGTCCAGAGATGTATTTGGAAGTGCGCACCCGAGCCGTAGGGCGGGTGTAGAGTAGTTTGACCCAGGCAACATATTCGGGTGGAATCCCAAATTTCGCAAACGTACCAAACATGAAATCCCATCTGAGGGAATCAAAGGCCTGCTTCAGATCCAACGAGATGCAGCCTTCGTAGCCCATGTCCACCGGGTCACGCAGCATCAGTTGGGCGAGCCTTCTAAGATTCATGGCCGTGCTCCTTCCCGGCACAAACCCGCATTGGTCAGGATGGATCAGATGCGGGATGTATTGCGCCAAGCGCGTCGCTAACACCTTGCTCAGTATCTTATAGTCGGTGTTAAGGAGAGATAAGGGTCTGTAGTTAGCTAGTTGCATTCCATATTTACCCGGTTTTAAGAGAGAGGTTATTAAAGCTTGTAGGGAGGACTGCAGTAAGGAGGCAGTTCGCAGCGCTTCCAGGTAAACAGTGTGTTGGCGTGGGGCTATGAGGTCTATGAACGTGGCGTAGAACTCAGCCGGTAGGCCGTCCGTTATCAATAATATCCTGATAAAGTCATAAAAATCAGATCCATATTCAGTAATAGCCCATGCAGTCCAAAGCAAAGCACGGCTACTCCCATCGACTCCTAGAAAGCACAACGCGTTCTTTAAACAAACCAAGCCTCCAGCAGCCCGGGAAATCCCCCCTGCTTTTGTTTTGATTTGAACAAGGACTCCTGAAGTCCAGAAAGAACTGTTAGTTCTTAGTGACGTCTTATGTCCAACCTTACGTCAAACCCGGCACCTTCCAGGTATAAAATACCAACAGTTGCCTTAAGCAAAGACACAGTTGGAGCAGCGCGGCCATCTACTTGCCCGAGAGCACAGCTGATGCAAGAGCCCACGGAAGCCGCCCCTCCCGTTTGACGCACTGAGAGAGACGCTGTCTTTTTCTCCAGCCGAGAAAATCCAGCTCCGGTGTTTCCAGCCTACCCTTGCAGGTTGCTGGGATATCGAGTCCTGAGGAAAGAGATACCAGACCTCCCACATTCTATTACCAAGGTACGGAGCTGACTAAACCCTTAAGAGAATTCTTGATGCAGATTCTTGGCAAAATAATCTTAACCAACTTAACTAAAACTGCTACTTACTTATCCCTTCCCACGTATTAGGCTTAGGTCAGGTACACCGTGGTAGGCTTAGTTAGAAGCACCAGTTGAGTACGTTAGTCAATGTATTTATGTATGTATATATTTTATCTATTTTAAAGTATCATATGGCTAAGAAACCCTATCAATGCTTTTACAGTATTATTTCATAATACTACTTTTACTGTACGCACTTTACTTAACTGTAAGTATTGCAATTGTGGCAATTCATTTCTCTTGCATGAGAAAGAAGACTGCTCAATAAATAACACCTTTTTATTGAAAACGCCCGTCTCTCTATTTCTCTGCACTCTGGTGAAACTAAGTATGCACTGCTGACTGAGTAAAATAGCTGTCTATTGTTTTCACACGACTCTAGAGATATACTCTTATTCTGAGGTAGCAAAGTTGTCATGTTTATGCGGTTGTCGGAAACTGAATCCCTTCTTGTCTAAGCCAGGGGAGCTTGTCACTCCCTATTCATTCAAGAAAGTTTCCAGTGACCTCTGAGCTAGCTGGCACAAACCTAAATTAAGTTTAACATAGTCAGTAGAGACCTAGATGACCTCAGTCCTACGTCTACACTGCTGTTTATGTTATTCCAATGCGCAGAGCCTATTGGGAAAATAGGAACTACACTACAGGCCTCGGTTTAGGCCAAGGTACCATGTGAATCAAAAGGATACTCCTTCTGCATGTACATTGTTCATTACTTCTACAACACACAATCAAGTAGAGTCAAGTTTGGTTGTTTCCACTGATGTTTTTCTAGATGAAAACTTTCCAGGATGGTCACAATAATGTTTCTATTCCAAGGACCTTCGGCTGGCTCGCTGTTCCCCATTGATTCACAGTGGTTTGCAGTTGTTCATGTGACTGTTTTGTCCTGCAGTCTCTGGATAACATTGAAATGGAGTCGGCTGAGTCAACATTTATGTAGTTGGATAGAGCTTAGGCGCTAAGGCAATATAACGTTGCATAAAACTGTGCTCTGATTTGCTAAGAATATAAACTTGTTTGCTCACACTATTATGCTTTTACTGAATTTGATGATTTTCTGTGCAGAAAATTGTGTCTGAATTCCAGATTTTTTAAGGGTGAGCCAGAGAACTTTCCTGAGCTATCCCACTTGGGATGCTGTCTGTTTCTCTATTGATTTTGCTGCTCATGTGGAACTTAGAATTATTCAGATTTGAACATTAGACACTAAAGCCCTCCTCTGAGTGCCTTCATAGCATTTACTTCATACTGTTTTGCATGTATGATCCTGTACCGTACCTTTTGAATTCCTGTAATACATCTTTAAATGTTATTCCTCATCTAGAACTCAATCATTTAGCCGGTCCTTACTCAATTGACTGCATTTTGATGGGTGCCTTATCTCGGGGACAAATTGCATGATGAAAAAACTGTCTCTGAATCATCAACTAATGGGCGAGATAGTAGGCAAACTTTTTGGGTGTACAAACTTAGAGGTGCCCACAGCTACCCGGTGCCATTGGATCTCTACCACCTTAGTTACAGTGAATTATGGGACACATGCTTTGACTTGGATGCAGTCCTTTTGGAAAAACCGCAACAGCTATTTCAAATTGGTCAGTTACTGCTTGAATATATCAAAGGTATCTTGTTAGTGTGGCCAGGTTGTACTGCTGAGAAGTATCATTGGAATCCAAGGCCTTAATTCCAAATTGTTAGAAATTGGGTTACTGTTTGACTTGGGTGTGAGCCTTGATCAAGCAGCAACCACAGTGCTAGTCAGGGAAAGGCACAACCAAATCCCAAAATATCCTGTACTCAGCCCCTTGTAGCTTGGAACAGAGCATCAGGCTTAATGTAGAGGCAATGTGTAAAGTATTTGTGCAACACTTCAAACAGTAAAACAGTGACAGCACCACACAAAAAGGATCCCACACCAAGTTAAACATTTAGGGCCAGATGTAGGTAATCTCGATTTACCTACTCTTAAATACCGAATCATACCGATTCGGTATTTAGGAGTAGGTAAATGGGATGTAGGTAATTTCTCTTTTGAAATTACCGAATCGGTAAGAATCGGTATTTACCGATTTGGTAATTGCCATTCATTCCTATGGGCCTGGAGGCCCATAGGAATGAATGTCAATTACCGAAGCTGTAAATACTGATTCGGTAATTGGGGGAAACATTGAAGGGTGGCAGGGTGTCACTTTGACACCCTGTTGCACCCCTCAATCGTGTATGGGTGGGCATGTATGTCTGCATCATGGCAGCGTTTGAAAAGCAAAAAAAATGCTATTTCAAGGCTTTTCATTATTTACCACCATAAATAACTTATTCTTAAAGCCCTGTAGCACTGATTACAGTGCTACCTACATCTAAAAATACAGATTCAGTAATTTTACCGATTCGGTAATTTTACAGAATCGGTAAAATTACTGATTTGGTAAAATTACCCAATCTGTATTTTAGGAGGCCCTACATCTCAGTATCCAAATACCGGTCGGTAACGGCTGAAAATCGGTATTTTCGGCCGTTACCGACCGGTATTTGGATACCTACATCTGGCCCTCAGAGCTTATTTTAATAAATAAAACAAGACCAAAACAACAAAAATTCTTTTAGTTGAACCGGAGATATTGAATTTAAATTCTTTAGAGAAAATAGCTCCAAAAAGCACAAAACGTCAGCTGTGGATATCTGATTGCGCCGGACCAGGACAAAGTCACTAGTTGAGGGTGACCACGATGCAGTGTTGGCTGGCTACAGGGTCCAAGTCAGTCCTGCTGAACAAAGTACCTTAAAATCCGGTGTGTGGAGTGTTGTATGCATCCGTGTCGAAGATGCGTAGCACAGCCAAGGTGATGCATCGGTTCCAAGATGCGACGAGGCTGCGGTTCGAGATCCTGTTGCATTTGACAGATTTTAGTTGTGAAGTCCAGTGTAGAGGAGATGGCACGCAGTCAGGGCATTGCATCTATTTCAAAGAGTTGCAAGGCTGCGATGCAGAGTCCATCGTCCAGGCTGCTGTTGATGAGAGATGCGAGGACCTGCGCCGAGGATGCATTGCGCAGTTGTGGTTCCGGATACGATGCGGGCTGCCCCGGTGATGCAAGACATTACGATAGGTCCAATACACGTAGCACCAGAGATGCGTCTGTTCATCTCGGGGTTGTGCCATGCAGCAGAGGAGATGTGTCGGTTCTGCCGGATCCACTTAGGCTGGCAAAGAACCTTAAGCCCATTTGTAAGGTTCCAGGACTGGGGTGGTAACACTTGGCAGGGCTGCCTCTCAGATGGAAAAGTCCAGGTGTAGATGCAAGGTTATTGAATGCTAGTTATGCCCCCTAAGGCTTCTGAGTAGGAGGCCAGTCAACTAGTCCTTAGAGCCACTCTGGATTCTGGGTTCAAGAGATGCAGGTCCAGTCCTTCTCACCCAAGGAAGAGAGCAGCAGTTCAACACAGCAGGGAAGCAGTTCCTTCAGAGCAGCAGTGCAGCAGAGTGGCAGCCATTTCAGTAGCACAGCAGTCATTCCTCCTGGTAGAGTATCCACAGGTCCAGAAGTGTATTGAATTGGTGATGTCGGAGGTCCTTCTTTTGTACAGAGTTGTTCATTTGAAGTGGGGAGACACTTCTAGAGGCTAGTCTTTGATGCCCTGCATTCGCAGCATGCAGTGCTTTGTTTGGTGACAGGACAGATCCTATGCAGGTGTAAGTGAGGCTGGTAGCAGCTCCTGCCTTCCATCCTGCCACTGATAGCCCATTCAGTCACAGCTAAGCTTCCATTGTGTGTGGATGTCTAGGAAGAATACATGGAGCCCAACTGTCAACTTCACCCAGTCAAATAACCAGAGTCAGGCTGCAGGCTCCAAATTGCTAAGGCAAGAGTATGCCCACTTTCTAAAAGTGCCATTTTCAGAATTGAAATTTGGAATCCGACTTCACCACAAGTTAGGATTTTAAACTAGGATTCCAGAGGCACCAAACATGGGCCAGTTATCTCTTCCCATTTTGAAATTACACTTAAAAAAGGGAGAGATAGGGGCATGTAAAACTTAAAAGTACATGTCCAATGTTTTAAATACAAGACACTGTGCCCTTGGGCCTACTAGAGGGTTGCTTATATATATTAGAAAGGAAGGTTTGGGTCTGGCAAAAAGTTTTTTTTTGCCAGGTCATCATGGCAGGTTAAAACTATACACACAGGCTTTGCAATGGCAGGATTGAGACATGTTTAAAGGGCTACATAATTGGATGGGACAATCAGTGCTGCAGGCCCACAATTGCATTTAAATCACAGGCCCTGGGCCCTTTACTAGGGACTTATAAGTTGTAGAGCCAACAAAAACAAATTAATCAAAAATTGATGAGAAGGCAAAATGTTTGGGAATGACCCTGCAAAAAGGGGGATGTCCAACAGAAATGAATAACATAGTAGTCTTGTATAGGTTGGTCGAGACTCAGTGGAAGTTATTTTTTAGAGAAGGTGAACACAATATTGGGAAGTAGAAAGAGAACTTTGCAAACAGGCTTGCATAATGGTCCATCAGATCTGTTATGGATCTGATTTACATATATTTTCTAATAAGCAATATGTACACTGATAGCTTTTTAGGTGCTCTTTGGGCTTACATTGTCATGGGATTAATATAACATTGTGTTTGTCTAGTTTTTTACCAAGGGAAGAAGCACAGGTTTAGAGGGGAAGCAGGAATGGTGACTAAGATACATAAAGGAATATAATGCTCATATCACCGTGGAGAGCGTTATTTCTGCTCCACTGCCAGCTGAGTGAAGGAGCAATGAGGAGTTGTCCAAGTGTCCATACATCCTCACCTCCATTTATTGGAGTTCATCTTGTTGAAGAAGTGCTGTCGGACCTTTAGTTGACTTTGGCTTCATTTGTATGCTGCAACATGTGATATTAAGTGTAGTAACTGTCTTGCTTAATGTTACTGTTAGTAAGAGTGACTTATTCCCGGATAAATCCTGTCTTACTCCTGAATTTCCATGAGTATATTACATCTACTCATGGACAAAAGCTCTGTGAATCAGACCCTGGGAATGTAACTTGTTATTTACTTTATTTGAACTGACGTGAGAAGGATATTTCTCAAAAAGGTAAGTCTTCAAGGTCAACAGAGTGCCTTTACAAGGAGCAGTTAAGGTGTTGACTTTAATCCAGGGAACCTGGCCCTGAATTTAGGTCTTGGTGCTTGACTGCAATTAGCTATTAGTCTGGGCAAATCTCTTAATATACTGATGCTTACAATTATAATATGTGAAAGGTCATGTAAAACTCTATTGCTTCCTGGCAAGGTTTGAGATCATACATGCCAATACAATAATTATCTTTTATTTGTGGTTACTGTAAAGCTCTTTTGGTAGGATGTGATTGTACTACAAGTCGCTGTAGAAAATTGAAAGTCTTCTTGCAAATTCATTTCATTTTCTCTTATTTTGAAACTGTATAATTAAAATGTTAGTACTTACAAACTGTTCCGGCTTTGGGATGAGATTCAAAGATTAGAACACCAGCAAGTTCCCGCTTGACCTAAAAGATAGCATTTACAAAACTTTGTTTAATAATTCATGTAATGTTTCTTGGAAACTACATTTGACTGCTCTGCACATTCAAGGACTATAATTGACCATGCATTGTGCTGATCTATCACCCCCTCCATACCAGTGGTCCATCCGGAAGAAACCTGTTTTGGGTTGCTTGTGTTCTGGGTCAAGGAGAACCTAGCCTGGCAGTTCCAACTGGACTGTCTTACAGGAGCATGGTCAAGAGTGACTTGCATATGGCTGGATCGAAACTGAGGTGGCATGTTGGGCTAAAGAACGACGCATTGAAATGCTGACTGAGTGATTGCCAGTGGTTAGACTTATTGCAAGCATTCCTCCCATCACCGTTTGTGTGTTTCATTCTATAACTTTGCCTACATGATTGTATGATAAGATGTCTCTAGTAACAGACGAATGCATGCCCTGAAACGTTTGTTTGTATTGATCACAGTGCATTAATCATTAGTAATACATTAAATTGAGAGCAAGGCACTGTCCATGCTACAGCTAGCCTACCAAACTGAGTCCTCAATTCTTCACTATAAATATTATGTTTATTACACATTTGACTCTCAAAAAAGTCTACTCCAAAACTAGAAGAACACACCTATTCTACCCATCACATGAAAGCAATGCCTATACGATCTACGATCAACACTTGTTGGCATCGGATCACCAAGCGGCCACAGACATCACTAACATAACCTAACGTAACAAGACAGAATGATTTTGTTAATTTTCATACATGTTCTACTTGAGCTCCTCTGACAACCTTGCCAGAAGATTCCACCGAGGCAAGGCAAAGGTTTGTTGATGAAGTCAACAGGATCTGTGCTGGCACTCCCACTGCCGTTTGTTATAAAGTAACTGTTTCTGAAGGCATTCCAATGTGTTTAACACTAAAACCCAAAGAGCGTGCAGAACTGTTGATATTTGGACTCTCGGTTTAGCTCCCTTTCCGGAACTTACAAATCATTAACACAATAGTATTGTTAAGGCTACAAGGTTTTATATTCCAGGAATAATAAACTGCAAGGTGACGACAGCTGACTTGTGTTTTGCTCTGGTTTACGGGACATAGATCTTTTTCAAGCCTGTTCAAATATATTATTGGTTTATTGTATTCAAACTAGTGATTGAACCCATGAGGATAATGTGATTGGTGATTGATTCCATAATAAGCATGCACCTCCTAATACCAATGAGGCACGAGTTGTTGTGATATTAGTAACATTCATGAAAGTGGATACTATGATAACAGAGACAACGTTTCGTGAATTAGCTATATGGTAGCTCCTGCAGAGGGTTGCAATCCTACCTGCTGGGATCTGACGGTGTGAGGCATGTCAGAGTTCTGGGGCAATAATTATTTACTATGAAATATTGTCCATGTCCATACATAAATGAGTGGTGTTAACAGTGCTGAGCATTGTGCAGTGATTCATGAATGGAATTCAGGTTGATGCATAAGTGACAACAGAGGGGTTTAAACTAGGGCACAAGTGACAATGAGCATATTTAAGCGCAGCATACTGTTCACAAGGCTTGCAGTCATGTGAGACAAAATTAAATACATTGTAGGGGACCATTAGATGCATAGTGTTTGAATATAGTAAGTTGGTAAACAATGATGCAATATAGTTGTGATTGAAGGGGTAAGTGTGTTTCAGTCAATAATAAAGTCATAATATCATAGGCAAAACCGCACGGATAAGATAATGTACCACAGAGGTGGGAGGCTGGCATGGCATCATAAATGTGCGTGTCAACAATCATGAGCCAATGGGAAATTGACACATTTGTCTGCGGACATCTTTAGTGTGTTCTTTTGTCACATCTTGATATAGTGAGGTGCGTGTATTTAGTAAGCGTATATGAATGAGTAGTCACCATTTTGCATAGCCATTTTGGATAGCGTCATATGTGTGACATCTAAGGCATTGAAATACATGGAAGTACACCCAGAGATCCTTAGAAGCAACTTGACAGTTTCAGATATGTACATGTTGTTTTTATGTCCATGTGACATTATTACTTATTTTAGTGGATATTCATATAATATGATGACTGACCTAAAACACTGATATTATCGGACATAAATGACCATGACCCTGAGATAATGGGCAAATCTACTCACGTGTTCTTACGTTTGACACATATGACAACACAAAACAGTGTCTTGCTCCATGCTAGGGCATAACCCCATGGCTCCTTCGTCTTAAAACACTTCTCATGGAGAGAGAAGAATTGTGAAATGAAGGGATTGTATGCCTGTGTCCAGCAATAGCCAGCTCCTCTTTAGATTTTTTCTTAGGCTAAGAAAACATCCAGATAGCATCTGAAATCTTAAGCTAAAAAAAGTGGTGTTCACTTTGGTGACTTAATTCAGGCAATTTTTCACACATTCACAATAATGGTACCCTTTCTTAAATGCTTTACACTTTTGAGCTTTTTCTCAATTTAACAATACCCACACCAGCCACAGGAGGGCTTGATCCATGCCATATTTGTATAATTTCTATTGACTATGTAAATGAGATCTGTTTAGATAAATTGTATGTACATTTAATTTACACGGTTATCTGGGCAATCTGGCATCAATTCCTTCCTTCTTGATGTATGTGCGGCAATCCTGTTTTAAAGTCTCAGAGTCTTTTGAGTTGTCCAGCTATGCTTAGATTTCCCTTAGGAAACGCCAGAAGGGCACGAGCTCCGCTCAGCTCTTCGACTGCCAGAGATTCATTCTCTCAGCACCGATCATTGTTGGATCAGTCGATGGATCCCTCCCATCGGGGCTATCCCTTATGTGCTGATTAACCCGCAGCCTCTGATCACTCGCGACTTCCACGAATTTAATGATTCCGGACATCTGCAATTTTAGAACCTCTGCCAGCACTGTTATCAACACGACCCAGTCCTGATGAAGATCCCGATTAATGTGGATCGAAACCCCGTCGACCATTCAGCTCGACCATAGGAGCTACATACAAAGGGTTTCGCAAATAATACAACAAACGAAAAGAAGAAACAAACTCTTCAAGCTACCTAGAACCACATTGTGTTGTTCATTCACTGTATATATCTATGCACCAGTCACCATGCGCCGTTTACGCTGATCACATTGTTACCTGCGTCGCCACCGTGTTTTTCACTCAAACACCTTGAGCACCAAGTACAATTTGGGTTGTTTCATTTGTATATCGCAGTGCTGTCACAACTGCTAATTGCCCTTTCTTATTTCTTTACATAAATGATGCCATGGGCACATGCAATAATCCAATAGAGTCTCCTTGGTTCCTTTCTGATAATGCCGTATTCATATCCTCTCTAATTGCCTTTAAATAATGCCAGTTGAGATATCACATGTTTATATCATATTCTCTACCCCAATCCCAACACGGTGGACGGGTTCTTGCTCCTGTTGTTAATACTAGATTACACTTTGAGCGGTGTATTAATTACTTCAGATAGACATTTGGCTTGTACAGAAAAGGAATGTAGCCATTTGTTATTTCAATAATCAAAAGCTACCAAGTTGCAGATTAGTCGTAATTTAAAGGTTATCTTCCCCCATACAAAGTCAAAGCATGCACATTGTGACTTACATTAACATCCAAAACAGAGTACAAGACATCCCAAATGAGCTGATGTAATAACATTGTTTGTGACTGAGTGCAACCTCAAAAGTATTGAACATTAAAGCATTAAAAGGTAGAATATTATCAGCATTTTCTATTATAGTATAGTTTATTTTTTTTTATCTAGTTAACTTGCTTTTGGAGTGCATTTACGAATTACTTTCCACTGCGGCAATTGTTTTCTATGTCTGGCATTAGCCAAAACCCTTTAATTTTACTAAAATTATATATATATATAACATACTTATTTAAAAGGGCGTTCAGCCACCTCTCTTCATCCATTGGTCTGTTGTTGTGTCATTCACATTTTGCTTCCACCCACTATAGCATATAGCATGGAGCAATGGGTCTGCCTACTTCAGCCACTGGGTACCTTCAATTTGAGCAACTACATTTAGCCCTTTCATAAGAAGCATGTCCGCACACAAAGGAGTTCCCTTCAATGCCTGTGTTTCTGTTTTTTATTGTATTATAAATTTAGTGTTGTCCTTGTTTTGTTTATCCGACTGCTGCATTTTCATACCATGCCGGCAGCTCACATAAACTCTGAATAAAAGCTCACGAGGGGGCCATATCTTTGCAAGTATGTCTGTCATTCCTTCTCCCTTTTCTTTCCTTCTTTCTGTGCTTCACTCATTCCTCTTTCTTTGCATCTTTCTTTCCTAATTCTATCTTTGCTTACTTCTTTCTTTTCTTTTGTTTTTCTTTCCTAGTTACCTTTTTCTTTCTTGCCTTCATTCCATTTTCCTAATCTTTCTTGCTTTATTCTTCTTTCTTTCTGTTCTTTTCTTTTTTGCTTCTTTCCTGTGAGTTGCTCTTTGCTGGCCTCTCACAAGGTGTGCAGCCACACACAAACTAGTTACCTTCAGTGCCCGGGAGTACTACGGCATGTGTGTGACTTTTTGAGATCAATACAAAATTTTGCTTTTAGCCAATAGCCTAGGGCCCAGCATGTTTTCTTGCCAGCACCTAAATAGGATGTATAGTACGGTGAAGGATATAGAAGAAGAATTGGTCAGGGCATAGCTAATGGCTTATGTGTTGAGGGAATTCCACAGACACTCGCCATAGCAAAAGCATCCGCCGACGAGATTACGGCAGTAAGAGCAACAGAAAAATGCATGGTCTGGTGGCAAAATTGTTACGCATATAGTGAGCAAGTGGGGCATTTATTGGGCAAGTGGGGCATTTATTGGCTACATGGAAAAAACAGAAAACAGTTGGGAGTAAGATCCTTGAAATTAAGAATTATAGGGGTGTACTAGTATCCGATCCTAGGGATATACGGGAGGAGTTCCATAGATAATATGAGAACTACATGGAGAGGAGGAACGCCCAGATGTGAGGCATATACACATTGAAGAATTTGCACAAGAGGACGTGGAATCCCATGATGCCCTATTTTTAGCGGAAGAGATCAAAAGGGTCCTGAAAAAACTCCCCTCTGGTAAAGCAGTGGGGCCCTGTAAAATTCTGTTAGAATATTACAAAACGTTTTTTCCAGCTCTGGGGACTGACCTAATTTATCTTATGCATCAAGTGCAGAAAAGAGAGCCCCCCCTCCCCCCCAGATTCATGGGCCTGGGCTAACATTGTTATCTTCCCAAAGAAAGGTAAACCTCCAGAAGAGACGGGTTCTTACCGGCCCATAAGCCTTATGTATAGCGTCACAAAAATATTCTTTAAACAATTGGCTAATCGGCTGAGTGGTATCATAGGGAAGGTGATACTGCAAAGACAACACAGGTTTATCCCATGCAGAGGTACAGCCAATCATATACGTACAGTGATTACTCTATTTGATGTAATGTTAGTGATCGGAGGCCCTATGGCACTCATTCTACTCGACGCAGAGAAGACGTTCGATAGGGTCTCCTGGGAGTACTTATGGGCCTGTGTCTAGAGACTGGGGATTAGAAAGGGGTTTATAAAGACCATACAGACACTTTATAGAGCTCCATGTGTCCGGCTTAGATTAATGGGATGGCAAATTGATCATATACATATTACTCAGGGGACAAGTAAGGGGTGTCCTTGCATCCCTTCCTATTTGCTTTTCATATAGACCCCTTAATTAATAAAATAGAAGCCAACACAATAATCCAACCTATCCGGCTCCAAGGTTGGGACAACAAAATATTGGGGTATGCGGATGACCTGGCTGTTATGACACCTAACACCATGTAGCCCTGAGGAAGATTGAGAATGAGGCAAAACCGTTTGGGGCAGTTTCAGGTTATCTGCTTAATCGGGTGAAAATGCATATTGTGATAAATCGGTGTACCTGTCTGTCGGATCCACGAGTGATGAAATCTGCAGTTTATCTAGGGGTCATTACAACATCTGAACTGGGCAAAATTGTAGAGGAAAATCTGGCCCCTGCAATTCAAAAATTGAGGAAAGATGTAGATAGGCTGAATAATCTGCACCTATCGATCCTGGGACAGTGCAACATCATTAAAATGATAGTTCTTCCAAAGTTCTTTAGAGTTTGAAAATCACTGGTTTAAGGGGATTGAAAGATGGTCAATAAGTTTATATGGGCGCATGGAAAGACCAGAAGAGCGATTTATGTCCCTTCCCAAAGAAAGGGGGGCGATGGGCTGTCCCAGACTTAAACATGTACTACTGGACAGCAGTAATCCAATATATCAGGGAACTTTTGGGAGGAAGGGAGTTGGCTCGGTGGAGAAGTGATGCTCCCCCAGATATATATGAATTGTTATTAGGGAAAAGGGCCTCTAATGGAAAGGGGCGACCACTCGGTCCCCCCGAACGTATGGTGGAGTACCCCGATCCCCCCGGGAAGCCATCTTGGGCGGGAGGCGAGTCTCGGCTGGTATGCCCGAAGCGGCGTAGCCGGGGCGCGCTTTTTCCCGCCCTGGAGTGGGTTGTCCTAGACACTGAAGCCGCCAGCCACGCCCCCGGATGCGGGCGGAGGCGGGTTTACGCCCGCCCGAAGAAGGATAAAAGGAGCAACAAGCCAAAGAAGCACCCTCTTGTTCCTGTGCTCTGAAGCTGCACCTCCCCGCTGCACGTGAGCTCGAGACGGAATGAAGAGCCATTTTTGAGCGTTGTAATTTTGTCCTTGTTCTTTCAGATATCTTCGTTGGAGAATGCCGAGCAAGAAGGTCGGAAAGCGGGTCGGTACCGATCAGATGCTCCGCATGCTCGTAAAGGATATGGCCGAGATGAAGAAGCAGATGGCGGCAATGAACGGGGCAGGAGGCCCGAAGCGCATCATCGGGCCAGCATTGCCGGGTGTAGTCCCCAGCGGTAGAGGCAAGAGGTCCAAGAGGGGGGCATCTGGGGGAGAGGCCCCGGTTCCCGATACACCGATTGAGGAGCCAATCTCGGTTCCGAAGGAGGGGCAACCGATCCCCGTCGTAGTCCCCCCTGTGAACGGGGGGGATATGCCTCCCGAGTTGGCTGCACAACTGGCAGCGTGGTTGGGGAAAGATAGTGAGGGCACCACGGCAGATGACGCCAGGGCAGTAATGAGGCAACTGCGAGAATCTAGAGAGGCTGCGAAGGCATCATCTTCTGTTCCCCCACAGGCTCCGGTGGGTGAAACCGCAGCGGGCACGAGTTCGGCAGCGACTACAGCTTCTAATTTAGGTAAGCGGCTACTGCCGATTGCGGGGGAGGGGTCTGTACCCTCACGGAGGGAGAAAGTGGCCCAGCATATTCCAATTGAAGTCAAGGAAAAGATTTGGGCTGATAAGTATGTAAACATGTTTTCTTTGCTTACCGATCACTACGAGATCGAGCATGCGAAGGGTCAAAAAGAGTTTCTGCATCCGAGTGTTTGGCGCGCAAAGATGGCCGCCTTTAAGGTCGATGAGAACATAGGTACCTGGGGCAGAGCGTTTGGCATATTCACTTCAATTATGGGGGAACGAAGGCCTGAGTTGTTGGCTGAGTTGCCCATATATCAGACACGTATCATGGAGTATTCTCAATCATATGAGGGCAATCAGTGGTTTTGCTATGATAATGTTTTTCGGAAGGCCAAGGAGCACGACCCAGCTTTGACCTGGGATTGTTACGACTCCATTTCTTGGCAAAAGATGGAGAATTCAGGCATGTTAAAGACGCCATTGTCGGGGGGTAGCGGGGGTGAGTTTTCCCGCCATTCGTCTGGGACGCTCTTTCGGACGGGGGCAGGTAACGAGCATCACTCGAAGCTGAGTGGCAACGCAGGTAAAAAGGGGATCTGTTGGAATTTTAATAGGGGAAAATGTACAAGGCTCCAGGGGTCATGCAAGTTTAGGCACGATTGTGGGGGGTGTGGACAGTCCTCGCATCCTGAGACCATGTGCAGAGCCAAAACGGGTGATAACGGTGGTAGGGGAAGCGCCAAACAGGTCTGAAATAGTCCGAGGGGCGCCTTTACCTACCCCGGTTGATACCATGGCAATGATTCCTTGGCTCAATGAATACCCGGATCATGTCTCCGCTGGGGTGTTGCGAGACGGGTTTTCGTATGGTTTCCGCATTCCAGTGGGGAATTTTCAGGGTAAGGCACTTTGTAAGAACCAACTGTCGGTCCTCCAAAATACGGCGGTGGTACAGGTGAAGATTGGGAAAGAGGTGACTCGAGGGCGGGTTGCCGGACCATTCGATATACCACCAGTTGCTAACTTTGTTTGTTCCCCCTTAGGAGTGGTCCCAAAGAAGGACCCGGGTGAGTTTAGACTAATACATAATTTGTCAGCCCCACGAGGTCTTTCCGTGAATGATGCGATAGACCCGGAAGTGTGTTCGGTGCGGTACGCATCTTTCGATGAGGCCGTCGCCATGTTGAATCGCCTGGGGCCCGGAGCGCTGATGGCAAAATCAGACATCGAGTCAGCGTTCCGGTTGCTCCCGGTACACCCAGACGATCAGCGTCTCCTTGGTTTTATGTTTCAGGGTCGCTATTACATGGATAAATATATGCCAATGGGATGCTCCATATCTTGTGCGTATTTTGAAAAATTCAGTTGTTTTCTGCAATGGGCATTCACGAGAAAGACGGGTTTTCAGCATGTTATGCATTATCTTGATGATTTTCTGTTCCTGGGGGCAGCCGGGGATCCAGAATGTGCACAGGCTTTAAAAGAATTTTGTGGCCTGATGAGTCATTTTGGTGTGCCATTGGCACCAGGTAAGACTGTGGGACCATCAACTTCGCTCGAGTTTCTTGGAATAGAGCTCGATTCAGAAGAAGGCTGCTTTCGGCTACCCAAGAAAAAGGTGGGGAAGTTCAGGGCCTCCCTTGAAACATGTATTCGGGAAACTAAGGTGAACTTGCATCAATTGCAGCAAACTGTGGGTCAGTTGAATTTTGCCCTTAGAGTAATGCCAATGGCCCGCCCCTTTTCCCGCTCAATTGCACAAGCCATGGTCAGTCTTAAAGAGGGGCACCACCGCACGAGGCTCTCGGCAGAGATTCGCCAGGACATGCGCATTTGGTTGGCATTCCTGGCCAATTTCAATGGTCGAATTGTCTGGAACAAGCCGGCGGTGTCCTCCGAGGAGCTGGGGCTGTGGACAGATTTGGCGGGGAGTATAGGTTTTGGCGCCATATTCGGTAATCAATGGTCGGCCCAAAAATGGCCGTCATGGTGGCACAAGTGCGGGCTGACGAGTAACATTGCTTTTCTCGAACTTTTCCCTATTTTGGTGGCCCTGAAAACATGGCCTGAGGGGTTCCGGGATCACTCTGTGGTGTTCTGGTCTGATAACATGACCGTGGTTGAGTGTATCAATAGTCAGGCAGCACGATGCAAATGGATTCTGAGATTGCTCAAAGAAATTGTGTTATTGTGTATGCAATTGAATGTGCTCTTTAGGGCAAGACATGTGCCGGGGGTACTGAACTAAGCGGCTGATGCGCTTTCTCGTTTCCGTATGCAGGCCTTCTGGGGTTTTCTGCCCACAGCGGACCCGGTGGCGGCACCCTTTCCCGAAGCTCTCTGGTCTCTCGGTGCCCCGAACTACAAAACCTCGTGGGAGAGAGTTTAGCACCCAGGACAAGGAAGGCATATGAAGGGGCGTTCCGTTCCTATTGGTCCTTTTTGGGTGCGGCTAGGGGGGAGCTTTGGGGCCAGGAAGAGTTTGTCGTAAAATTTTTGCTGTCTTTACATCAGGCAGGCAAATCTGTAGCTACGGCCCAGAGGCATCGGGCCGCCATTTCCTTTATGGCAAGGGCTCTTGGGATCCAGGACCCGACAGCGTCTTTCGTTGTGCAGAAAGCGCTACGTGGGTGGCAACGCCTTGAGGGTCGCAGAGTAGATGAGAGGCACCCGATAGGTCTGGATAGGCTGGCCCTGTTATTATCTGTACTCCCTGCGACATGTTCATCCCAGTATGAAACAGTGTTATTCCGGGCCGCTTTTGCGTTAGCATTCCATGGGGCGATGCGGGTAAGCGAACTGGTGGCGAAGAACAAGCGGGATACGGTGGGAGGACTGTGCCGAGAGCACATTCAGGTTAAGGGGGAGACGATGATTGTTTCGTTTGTCAGGTCCAAGGCCGATCAGGGTGCGATTGGGGATTGCGTAGTCATACATCGGATTCCCGGATCTCCCATGTGCCCTGTTGTTTGCGTAGAGGAATATTTAGCGCAGAGGGCGGCATCATGGGGGGGGACCTTGTTGAGACACGCTGATGCCACCCCACTGACGAGGTTTCAGTTCCAGCGGGTGCTTACAATGGCAATTTCGGCCGCAGGCTTGAACCCCGGCGAGTTTGGGACCCATTCCTTTCGGATAGGGGCTGCTACTGAGGCTACAGCCAGGGGTCTGAGTGTGGAAAAAGTGAAACGATTGGGGCGTTGGTCCTCGAATTGTTACAAAAGGTATGTGCGGTTGCACATGTTGTGAAGCTGCTACCAAGTACTCACGCTTCTTGTTTTTGTTTGGTTTACAGTTTCGCAAGCTTACGAGGCGGGGCGGACTGTGCAGTCGACCCGACACCTGGGAACCAGCGGTCAGAGATCACCGGCTGCGGAAAAAGTGGTGTGGGTCGTGGGCCACTCATACGTGAGGCGTGCCGCGGACGTATTCAAAGCAGGTGACATGATTCACATAGCTGGGGAATACGGGTACAGGGTGACCTTCTACAGAAGGGGCGGGCTCTGTATTGGCCAGTTTCAATCCTTTTTCGAGGGTTTGTTAGGGCGGACAAGGTCACCGCCATCTATAATCATAGTGCATCTTGGGGGCAATGATTTAGTGACCACTGGTAGACGACTTCTTCTCGAGGCGATACTATCCACAGTAAGTTGGTTGGCGAGAAGGGTTCCAGGGTGCACAATTGCATGGTCCCATATGATTCCACGTAAGGTGTGACGGGGGGCGAATTCGGTGTCTGCTATAAATCATTCGGTGAAGAAAGTGAATAACAAATTGGGTAGACTGTTCCGTTCAAGCGCATTGCATTCTATTCCTCATGGTTGTATCAAGGGAGACAGTATGTATCTAGAGGATGGGGTCCATTTGTCCCGGGTGGGGAATGCGTTACTCATAGGAGACCTCGTAGCCTGGCTAAAGTGTTTACAGCATGACCTTTAGGTAGGAGTTTTGTGGGGGGTCCGGATAGCCGGTCAACTATCCGGCCTGTGGCGGTAAGGTCATGATCGGTGAGCAGTAATTGGAAGATCCCTATGGGGGGGGCGTCACCCATTACGGATGGGAGCGCCCGGGGGGAGGTGGCCATTGGCCCCTCAACGGGGAGGCGGTCCCTTCTAAGGATGGGACGCCGAAAGGAAAGGGAAGGCGGTCAAGGCCCCTCCCTGGATAGGAGGGGCTACGGGCCCCTCCTGGGAATTTCCCGGGGCCAGGACATCTGCGACGGCAGATGTGGTAAGTTGTGTGGGGTGGGGAGGGGGGTCTACGCTACCTTCTAGACACCTCACACGAGTCGTCGGACGACCATAAAATGGCGTCGAGTTAATTGGGGCCCCCGTCAAGACAAGGGAAATTGGTATGTGCACATGAGGTACAGCCCTCTGTGCGGTCGCCCCTCGCAAGTGAGGGGGTATTTCTGGTTTAGGGATCTGACACCGGTTACGACCTTGCCGTTGGCCCTTAACATTAGGATGTACAATTTCAAGTTAAAAATGTATTGGTAGGATGTTAGTTTCGGCTAGGAGAACCTTTGTATTAGAAATATGTTAAGGTTAGCCAAAACATCGTAATGTGGAAATGAAATTGTACATGATATGAAACCGTTATTTTAATGTTTTTAATTTTGTTTCATATTTTAATAAATACGGCCGGGAGGGTAACTCCCTCCCGCCTTCCAAAAGTTCAGAACTGTTTCCGGTTTCCCATCCTTGGGGATTGTGTTGAGAGGGGGTGGCGGGTATCTCAGCCATATGGAAAGGGGCGACCACTCGGTCCCCCCGAACGTATGGTGGAGTACCCCGATCCCCCCGGGAAGCCATCTCGGGCGGGAGGCGAGTCTCGGCTGGTATGCCCGAAGCGGCGTAGCCGGGGCGCGCTTTTTCCCGCCCTGGAGTGGGTTGTCCTAGACACTGAAGCCGCCAGCCACGCCCCCGGAGGCGGGCGGAGGCTGGTTTACGCCCGCCCGAAGAAGGATAAAAGGAGCAACAAGCCAAAGAATCATCCTCTTGTTCCTGTGCTCTGAAGCTGCACCTCCCCGCTGCACGTGAGCTCGAGACGGAACGAAGAGCCATTTTTGACCCACCCACCAGCCCCTGGAGACAGCAAGCGGTTTTTGAAATAAAGTTTTGATGTGCTAACTCTATTTTCTTACAGGTTGTTGTGATTAAAGTAGTGATTCAGTATGCAATAAAGTGGATAATTCCTTACAGTATATTTTATCGAATAAAGTATTTGCACCAGTGTTGATCAGTGATGTTTCAATAGTCATACTTTGAGCATCTGTTGTCTTTTAGTTTTAGTATTTCTAGTTTAATGTCGTATTTATTTCGGTCGGGCGGTAAGGTCATGATCGGTGAGCAGTAATTGGAAGATCCCTATGGGGGGGCGTCACCCATTACGGATGGGAGCGCCCGGGGGGAGGTGGCCATTGGCCCCTCAACGGGGAGGCGGTCCCTTCTAAGGATGGGACGCCGAAAGGAAAGGGAAGGCGGTCAAGGCCCCTCCCTGGATAGGAGGGGCTACGGGCCCCTCCTGGGAATTTCCCGGGGCCAGGACATCTGCGACGGCAGATGTGGTAAGTTGTGTGGGGTGGGGAGGGGGGTCTACGCTACCTTCTAGACACCTCACACGAGTCCTCGGACGACCATAAAATGGCGTCGAGTTAATTGGGGCCCCCGTCAAGACAAGGGAAATTGGTATGTGCACATGAGGTACAGCCCTCTGTGCGGTCGCCCCTCGCAAGTGAGGGGGTATTTCTGGTTTAGGGATCTGACACCGGTTACGACCTTGCCGTTGGCCCTTAACGTTAGGATGTACAATTTCAAGTTAAAAATGTATTGGTAGGATGTTAGTTTCGGCTAGGAGAACCTTTGTATTAGAAATATGTTAAGGTTAGCCAAAACATCGTAATGTGGAAATGAAATTGTACATGATATGAAACCGTTATTTTAATGTTTTTAATTTTGTTTCATATTTTAATAAATACGGCCGGGAGGGTAACTCCCTCCCGCCTTCCAAAAGTTCAGAACTGTTTCCGGTTTCCCATCCTTGGGGATTGTGTTGAGAGGGGGTGGCGGGTATCTCAGCCATATTGGCTTTTGAAGTACAGTGAACCTAACTACCATAAAAAAGTCACATTGGTGGTATTTTCTGTCTGGTCTGCCTTCAGGAAAAAACTAGGGTAGGGAAGGATGAATTTTTATACTCCACTGTTTGAAAATCCATAATTTCCGGATATATTCCATGGCAGGGTGACGCAGCGCTGAAATGCCCTAGGTGTGGGGAAGATTGGGGATCTCCTTGAGTCACATGGTGTGGCAACATTTGAGAAGGTTCAGCGGTCCTTTAATGTTGATCGGAAATACATTTTTTAATATCTACAGGTTAGGAGCTATATCATGAAAATGAAAGGTGGGGAAAGGTCTTTTATTAAAGAACCTGTGATAGAGGCGATAAGGGATCCAGATGGCTGCACTACTGCCCAGATATGTGGAGGATTGAGGTAATCGTTGGCTGACGATTTGAAGAAGCATCGTGAGAAATGGGAGCAAAGGCTAGGTATTGACACAGCAGAGTTTCTTGACTCACTTGCACTAGGCCAATCCATATTGAGATCTGCTGAGCTACAAGCACAGCACTACAAAACAATCTTCTCATTATATTTCACGCCAGCTAAGATTGCTCAATGGGGTGGTACAGAAGGTGTACTTTGCCCCCAATGTCGTAGCATTGAGGCTGATATCACACATATGTTTGCGTCCTGTCCAGTCTTAGAGTCTTTAGAGACGGCCATAGAAAATGTCCTAATGCAACTCGTGAGATCAAAATAAGCCTTACGCCAGATTTAATGTTATTAGGGGTTACGAAGGAAGGAGTCCCAGAGGCGCATCAAGAATTTGTCTTTAAAGTTATGGCAGTCGTAAGAATATGTATAGCCTCAGCCTGGCTGGATCCGAGCCCCCCTACATTTCAGCAGTGGCTCTCATGGCTTTTAGCTATTTATAATCTTGACAAGGGCTTATAAGAAAGGAAAGTGGGCCCCCATCTACAAATGGAAAAACGTTAGCTTAGCCATATTCTGAATGACTGGTATTTCTTTTTGGTGTCCTCAGTCCAACCTAATAACGTTATAACGCTTTATTTTTTATCAGATATGAAATGCTGAAATAAGATATTTTATTCCTATGTTCCCTTTTACACATGTATACATTATTTATGATATATGTTTTTATCCAATGGCATTTAACTGATGGTGGCAAAATAAAAATATATATATTTTCTTTAAATGGAAAAAAAGGCAAGGACCCAGCAGCTTCCAAAACAATAAGGTTTTGCTAAATCTATGACAAAACAAAACTAGAATTGTTAAAAAGCTGGTCTGCCAGAACCATTGGCTTTGCCAATGCTTGTAAATAATTGTTTTCTAGAGATGATAGCTAGGGTGCTTTGAAGCACTGCAAAGAAAGACAGGGAACTGTGGGAGGGGTATTTCCCAAATGTACATTGTACCAAATGCAACACATGCACTAATAATACATGTGAGATATACCAGATGTACCAAAAGTATAAAGGTACCAAAGGTATTTGTATTATGCACCTTGTGAAGAAAAACAAGCATAATGCCTGCTCTGCTATAGTGTGTGATGGTGGTTGGTGATTTTTTGGGACTTAGAGCAACCAGAAGACAGAGAAGTAAAATCAAAGGGAGAGTATGAAAGGAATGGGAGTGGCAGGAATAATGAGAGAATGCTGGTTCCCTGATTTAAAAAATAGTTGCAAAATTTAAAGAATATAGTTAACAATCAAAACAGAACATAGTACTATTGCACATGTTTGTGGTACTATGAAGTTTAAATATTAGATTTAACTGACAGCAATCAGTTCAAGGTTTAATGATTGAAGGATCAATTTACACAGTTTCGCCTGTGTGGGATTTTGATTTATCGCTGAATTCCGCCTAAAGCACTTTGAAAGTTTTAGGGGTACATCACACTTACTCATATACAACAATTTTGTTAATCAGGGCTTTTATTTTTCATTTTTCAATTTCCTAACGCAAACCGGAATTTGGTATTTAGTACGTTTGTTTTGGACTTTGTCACATATTTATGTATTTTCAAAATGTAACCTAGAACCTGTTTCATCTCTTAATAATACTAAAAACAATATTTGAATTAAAAAAAAATATTTCTTTAAAAAGTGGTTGGCTCCAATATATTTAAGCAAACATCACAGAATATATTTCAGTCTAACTGTTGGTTGTAAAGTTGCCTACCTTTTCCTGGGTGCAAAAGCTACTGAACGTGACAGAGCAAAAATAACTTGTCATCCAACTACTTTCTAGGAAACTAAAGACTCTTTAAGACATGCTTATGGACAGGGTTTGCTAAGTGGTTGGCAGTGTTTGAACCACCAAGGAAGTAACAAATATGCAATGAGGCTCGGTACATGAGACAGCTATTACAATTTGGCAAGTTAAAATTCACATATACTTGAAGTTGGATAGGCAGAATTATCTAAGATTTGATATAAACTATATATTTTAAAGTTGTAATAGGACAAACATAATTGGGTTAATTATTGCCCTCCCTCAGTATTTGAAAAATGAAAACACAATTTAGAAGTTGATTTTATACATTTTATATCATTATTTCTCCCCTACCTGTCCTTGATATGGGCAACCTTTCTAAGAGCAACACGTACCGTGGTAGAAAGGTGAGATAAGGCCTTAATGTGAAGGAGTTCTTCATATATGATTTCTAAATCATCAACAGTTCTCTGGCCAGGCCTATGAAGAGAAAGAAAAAACAAGGAAAGTAATTTAAATGGAACAAAGCTATGACTGTCAGAACAGCAATATGATTGTTTTGACAGAAAAGACATTGATCAACTGAATCAAAACAGCAGCCTGATAATCAGCCTAACTGTCTATAGTTTCAGTAAATTCTAGATAAAAAAGTAAGTTCAATTGCCTTAAGATTTTTACATTTTTAAATTGTGATTGTGCGATTCATACCAACCACCAACAAAAGAAATTCTTTTTTAAGGCTATATCTTTTGAAAAACAAAATGCAACCATTACTTCATAATATATTACAAGAACTTGATCTGAGAATGTACATTGACTAGATCTGGTATTAGAACAGTAATTCTTCCTCACTGAACTAAAGGCAAGACAATGTATTGGTCAATGTCAAAGTTGTGATGGGGTCATGGTTGTAAATAGAGACGCTTTTAAATCTTTTATTTTATTAAAACCTGTTCAAACTAAATGTAAAAAGCATCTAGGTAAATGTGTTACTTTTCTTATTAAATGTTTCAAACATACGGTTTTCGGAACAGAAAGCTTAAAATTATTCACCAAATTTTATAAGCAGTAGGTGCCAGTAAGAATATACATTTCCTTAGTAGTAGTGTTCTAAAATATTACACATCGACATGAAACATAGATTCAAAAATTGGTAGCTGAGGTTAAGCAACTGATCATTTAAAGATTTTAGTCATCCCAATTTCAGAACCCCAAAGACCATGGCTAGTTGTCTGAGTATTATGTCTAACAACAATGAATTCCACAATCAGCAAAATATATCCATATCCTGGGACTATCTAAAGAAAAAATAGTAATGCAAGTAAAAAGCAATTGAGCATGCTTACTGCTCAAATAGAACACTGAAGCAATGAAATGGAAATTCAAATAATAGTAGACATTGTTCAAAGAACAGGAACTCGTGAGTAGAAAGGAGTGCTAGGCTGTGAAGGGCTTGTGTGCAGTCTGATGAAAAATATATTAATAGATAATATTTCTTTAGTAGCAGAAAGCAAAGGGACCCTTGTAAAGTAACACATTCTGAATAACACTCACGGTTTTCTCAATATCATTCTCATATGAGCATCTGGTCCGATCTGAGACAATAATAGAAATGTATCTTGGAGCTCTTCATCACTTTCCTTTTTCTCTTCCTCAGATGGCATTGGGGCATCTTCTTGTTCATCATCAAGGAATCGATAAAAAAGATATTTGTCCTGGAAATGGTATTCTTGATCCACTGGGGAAAGACATGATAAAAAACACAGGATATTAGAATGTGGAAAGTCTCTCTTGCCACAAACCTAATGTTTCATGTCTCCAAGTTTTTCTGTATACTGGCCACATCCTATATATCACATAAAGAACGTTTGCGCAGAGTCAATATTTTGTGTCACACTTTTCCACTAACTTTCTTTAAGTTGTTAGCAATGTTTGCTACCACTTAATCATTCATGTATGAGATTGCAAATGTTTTCCAGTACAGGGATTGGCAAAGCGAGTGGCATGTGCTTTAAAGTATAAAGAAACATGAAATGTTGGAGAATTGTCAAGTTCTCTACAGTCTGAACTAAGTAATTGTAAGATATATAGATTTCCTAAAGCATGTTTAATTGTATCTCATCAATGTACAGCATAACAGCATACAAGCACAAGGAACAAATTATGCATTTCACAAATTACAGTGACAGCTGCAAAATCATCAACAGCTTCTTATCTTTACCATATTATGAAAGCACAGCAAGCTTTTATTATCTCGTTCATTGGTTAAGAAAGTTGTAGGCTGAAAGATTTGTCATAACAAAAGGTAAGTCTAAAATTACAAAAATGTAATTTCTTCAAAACGCAGTAGATGTTTGTAGCATTTGATCACATCTTGTGTTAATGGACACAAAGAATTTGGACACTTTTTAATAAGTATCATTAGGAATTATAAAGGACAAATAATATTTCCTTTATTTTGCCACTCAAGTCACTCAGGTTTGAAAGACTGACATGTCTTGATGATAAAACAAATAAAGCATTTCTATGGTTAAAATAGCTGTAGGTTTTGTACTGTTTCACTTGGAATTTCAGCACTTTCTACTGTAAAAGGGGGATAATTCATGCCAAAGTGTTTTGAGCAGTCCAATCTTAGTAGTTTAGATCACTATCCATAATGCTTTCTCTGCTCATGTTCACTTTGCCTTGATTAAATAAAGTACATATAAGAAAATAACAAACAAGCAAAGGACACAAAGAGGACATTTAAATGATGGCAGTCTGTCCATCCAACTGCAATGTGTGCAAAGAACAGACTGCCCTGACCCCACAGCAAATCAAATGCTAAGCATAGAGATCTCCCCTGCTGTAGCATGGATTTTGTGGCAAAAGTGACTCCATTGACAAGGGGGAAGGGGCAGTCTCTGCACAAATGTTGTGCTAGAACAACCACCAACCATGGAGGACTACTGTGAATAATTTATTTTGTTCTCCAAAAACCAAAGAATGAATGTCTCCAACTATGTTGGGGAACTATTTTCATTTTCATTTATCCTCTTCGTATCTGGGAAAATATACGCTGGAAGCCATATACTAAATAGGACAAGGATTCTGATGATGTTACAAAAGAACCCATGTGGTAGGTGGAATGCAGGCACCAACTGAGTCACTATAATTGTAAACTCAGTGGTACCCTTACTTTTAAATGAGGGAAAAGGGTTCATGTGTGTTGGAAGATGACGTCCGCCGATACATATGGCAATTCCATTAGCAATTTCACATATTGACCTAGCATCAGGAATAGAAAAAGACAATGCTCTGTCTCACAAGTTAAACTGAAAAGTACAGAGTTCACCAACAACTATTTGAGGAGCTTCATTCTGCTTTTAGGAGATGACAACAAATGTATTTGTACTTTGAACATCAGTAGAAACAAATCAAAATATTTCATACTTTGCTGTAAGACTCATGATCAGTAATTCTGCTTTGAAGTACATTGCTCAGTAGTGGCGTCAAGACTGACATGCAGTTATGCAAAAGAAGGCCCACAAAACATTTGACATTGTAGCTTAAGTAATTACCCAGTTCACTCAAGAAACACCTCTAAGACATGAAAGTCTTCATGAAGTGCAGTACGTATGCTATGAGCATACGTTGATTTGCTGAAATTCTTAGCTGCTGGCATTTGCAGTGCAGAACTGTAAAAATAAGTTATTGAAGATCGTAAGACTCTAAGAAAGGCACAGCAGGTGTAGAAGACAATAGTTTGCATCCAAGATAACACAACACCCTAATGCAGCTGTTCAAAGATAGAAGGAAGCCAAGCCATTCCAAGTGTTTCCACAGGAGCTTTTAGGCTTTACTTTTCCTTTAGTAGAGCTTGACTAATCTCGAAGCTCAAACCTGCACAATGCCAAACTATTGAGTCCTTTTCAGAGGAAATGCTTTAAAGGTACATAACAAATCAATAATAAAAGTGTAAAGAGGATACTATAATACTTAGTGCAGAATAAGATCACCACAGAACTCTGCCCTATTTGGAACTTGCTGGCTTCAAAATGATTTCTAAGCACTCCATCTGCATGCTGTATCCAGCTATAGTTTCAGTCTATATTTGCTGTAGAACAATTGTGATCATTGTTAGAAATGGGGGTCTCTAGTTGGTAGAGGTAGGTACCTCTGCCCAAGCAGGGACCCTTCTTCCTAGTCAGGGTAAGAGGGATAGACTTCTAAAATAACCCCTGCTCACCCCCTTGGTAGCTTGGCACAAGCAGACAGGTTTATCTCAGGGGCAGTGTGTAAAACATTTAGGCATGCACACAGTAACACTGTGAAAACACTCCAAATGGACACCACACCAGTTTAGAAAAATAAGAAAACTTTATCTAAACCACCCGAGACCAAAAAGGACACAAATACAGCACACAACACTGTAAAAATAGTTACTGTGCAAAATAACCTTTAAATTGCAGGAATAACGTGAAAACACAGTTCCTCCGACTCAGTAGCTCCAGTCGGGGCTACCACGATACTGAACAGGACAGAGTCTAACAATTCCAGCAAACCGTGTCGGTACGGGTCAGCTAAAGCGTTGAAAGACTCGTAGACAGTACCTTTCTTGTTGCGGCCAATGCGCCGATGCGAGTTGGTCGGGGCAACCGTAACGGTTGCGATGTGAGATGAAAGCCTTGCAGTGTGCGGTGTCCTCACAGCTCGGTGCAGGCAGCGGCTCGTTGACAGAGACGGTGAGACCAAGGCTTGCGTTGCAGGGAGAGACGGTGCTCAATGTGGTGCTGACAGATCACGGTGTGGCGACGCAGCCGGTTGATGTGTAAGTAGGGCAGCGACGGGCTGGTGACATCTGTGCAGCACGTAGCGAAGCGGTGTGGAGTGCGGTGCCCACGGGACTCGGTGCAAGCATCAGCTTGTTAACGGAGTCGGTGAGACCAGGTTACGTTGCAAAACAAGGCAGTGCTCTCAGTGGTGCCTTCAGGACACGGAATCCTGCGACGGACTTGGTGACAGAGTCGGTTGCCCTTTTCTTCTGCAGCAACTGAAACCAACGGGTCCAAAGATGATGCCCAGAAGGATCGTGAGGTCTTTGCTGTTCGTGAAACCTCTTGAACAGGGGGCAAGCTCCACTTCAAGCCCTTGGAGACACTTTGCAAGCAGGATACACACACAGTTCCTCTCCTTGGCAGAAACAGCCACTGCAGGCCAGCCCCAGGCAGCAGACAGCAATGGGGCAGTACTCCTCCTTCAGTTTCTCCAGCTCTTCTCCTTGGCAGAGGTTCCTCTTGATTTTCAGAAGTAAAGTTTGAAGTCTTTTCTATCCCTGAGACTTCCAACAGGAGGCAAGCTCTACTTAAAGCCCTTGGAGAAAATTCTAACAGCAGGCTGATGAAAGTACAGTCAAATCCTTTCCCTGCACATGACAGAAGCAACTACTGCTGGCCAATCCCAACAGTACAAAGCACAGGGGCAGTACTCCACCTCCACCTTTCCCGTTTCTTCTTCCTGGCAGGTTTCTTAGTTCAGCAGTGATCTAATGTTCAGCGGTCTGGGCCCCTCTTTTTATGGCACAAATGTCTTTGTTCTCTGGTGGCAGAGAAGCTCTTTGCCCAGCCAAAACCAGTTATGTCCTCTGTGGTGCAGCTTCCTGGCAGGAGGTGGCAACAGTATTGTATAAGGCAAACAAGGCCTATTCAGGTGCAAGGAAAATCTCCTCCCAACACTCTAAATGCAGACCGAGCATATTCAGCCCAGCCCTGACTCATTCAGGAAAGGCAGGACACACATCAACCAGCCCCCACGCCGATGGCTGTCTGAGAGAATGCAAATCCCCAGCCCCTGTCACTCCAAAGCCAGACAGTCAATACACAAACCAGCAGAGGCACACAGGATGGCTGAGCAAGAAAATACCCACTTTCTAAAAGTGGTATTTTCAAACACACAATATAAAAATAATTTTTACTAAAAGATGCATTTTTATATTCTGAGTTCAGGCATAACAAACTCCATATTTCTATCTTGTTCCAATGCAAAGTTATATTTATAAGATGTTATATAAATAAACTCCCATTCTATCCTATGGGGCAGATAGCCTTTCAATAGTGAAAAACGAAATTGGCAGTATTTTACTATCAGGACATGCCACACACATCAGGGCCTGTCCTACACTGCACCCTGTCCACAGGGGTACTTTGGGCCTACCTTAGAGGTGACTCACATGTAAGAAAAGGGAGGGTTAATGCCTGGCAAGTGGTTTCACTTGCCAGGTTGATATGGCAGTACTAGACTGCACACAGGCTCTGCAATGGCAGGCCTGAGTTACATTTACAGGCTTTTTATGTGGGTGGCACAATCAGTGCTGCAGACCCACTATCAGCATTTGATTTACAGGCCCTGGGCACACATAGTGCACTGTACTAGGGAATGACTAATAAATCAAATATGACAATGATGGAATCACCAATACATCATAACAATTTACAGAGAGGGCATATGCACTTTAGCACTGATCAGCAGTGGTAAAGTGCGCAGAGTCATAAAACCAACAAAAACAGGTCAGAAACAGGAGGCCAAAAAAGCAAAAGGTCTAGGGATACACCTGCTGGACAAGCCAGGTCTAACAATCCTGTTAATATTTGAAAGTTTCAATCAACTAGTCTGAACCATTTTGTCTGAAAAAAACAAAAACAAAATCAGACTACTTGATTTCAACTTGAGTCTACTATATAATATGCTGTAACTGTATTTGTTTGTATGGCATGTGCTGTTCTCAGCCCTGGATATTTGTTTTTTGCTTATTGTATATGTGTTATATGTTAAAGTTTTGTTTGTACGCCCAACACCCTCCTTCATCCATGCTCTGATTTAAATTAAATGTTCAGGATCTGATATTGTTTCCCCTTTATAAATGTCTTAGGGACCAATTATGAACTTGAGTCAGTTGTGACGGCTATCCGTCGGCACAGCTGCGGCAAACCTGGGTAAGGACCGCCCACCGTATTACAAGTTGAACATGGGAAGGTTCTTTGCCCTTCCAGTGGCGGTGCCTGAAAAACAGGCACAGGAATTGGAACGTCAAAAAAGCTCCAGCACAGTATAGTCGTGGACGCCCATGCCATGTTGGAACTTTTTGGGAATACAGACAGGGGGGCACATTTTGTGCCGCCCCCCAAATGTATCCCCATGGTAGGTGGACATGGTGGCCCCCTATGTTCCTGGACCGCCAGCCATTTCATGGCGAGGCTTCGCCATGAAATGGCTTGCAGTGCAGGGACTCATAATATGCTGAGCGGGACTGCACCCGTCCCGCTAAGCATATTGCGTTGTGGTGTAGCTGCGCCACTGCAAGGGAATAACTGTTCCCTGGCGCAGCCGGCGGTCCACTGCCAATGCTACAGTGAACGTCTTAATCGGCAAAACGGTGGACCGCCACTGCTGCGCAACAGCAAATCTGGCAGTCAGGAGACCGCCCTGCTTGTAATCATCCCCTTAGTTCAGTTTCACATTGGTAAATTCAAATTGTAATTAAAACTATATAATACCTTCATGTCATAAATAAAACTATTATTTCAAACTAGTTACTAAATATCATGCAATAGACCATTAATGAAGATCGACTACCAAATTATGATACTTACAGGAAATGTTTGCATCACATATCATTCATTTCATTAACTTATTTCAGCCATGGTGCGACCATAAACGTACAATGAATATAAAAAACATAGTACACAGTATAATGAGAAGTACTTCACACGCTGGGAATAAATTTCATCACCAAAGAGAACCAATCTGTAACTTTTCTAACATTCAAGTGCATGCTTCATAATAATCCCTGTGACCAAAATTTCTGATTAGAAGCATCAATAAAACACAATACATTAATAAGCACCACCATAATGCTACCATTGGCACATGAAGAAATAATCAGACATAAAAACAGTTAAAACTGCATTAAAGTCCTCCTTTTGATTGCACATTTTAAGAAAGAGCAGATGTTAACACAATTGGGGGGACAATTCAATTTTTGCAAATATTCCAAAGCAACCAAAAAGTCTGAACGCCCCGCCTCCTAACAATGGGAAGCAAATACATCCTACGATATTCCTGATAGACTGTACAAATAAATACAAAATACAACAGGCTTTGATGTGAGGCCTCATCACAGGGGAATATCACAATACTACCCCTCTCATACTGCCCCAAAGCGAAACTCAAGTATCATCTCACGAAACCTAAGCGGAACTGTGTGAGTAGCATTCTCTCCAATATCAAATGTATTGTGTGTTGAATTGCATTGTGTTACCATTCTGGTCATTAGGAATTCTACTGTTGCAGTCTAATTATTTTGCCTTCCATTTTTATTGAGGACATTTCTTTATACAACACTGGAGAGTCGCTGTGCATTTTGCTGTATGCATTTATTAGGGAATATTGTAAAAATACACTGGAAATTTAACTATTAGTTGTGTGGCCATCACAAGTAATAGATCCACAATTGTCCTCAGTGGGAACCAAACACCCCATTGTAGTGCTTGACTCTCACAGGGTCCTCATTGTGCCATGCTACCTATGCACTGTTACAAGGCTGTGTACAACAGTAAACTCCCACGTCCAGCCCACACCTGTGTGCACACATGTTCACCTGTGTTCACATGTATTAGCCACATGAATTGTAGCAGCCTTATCTTAAAAGGTGGACACTGGCAGTAAACAAGCGCAGTCCCAAAGACATATTATTAGGTGGGTGAGACACTGGTAGTGAGACTCACCAACAGTAAAAAATAAAAAACCGAGTGACCAGAAAGCAAAAAATTGGGGCGTACTGAAGGGGAAGAACCCAATCTGCAAAATTCACATAGTGATCCTTGGTATAAAAATAGAAGTTAATTGTTCAACTGTAATTGTCACCCAGTATTATTCAGCACAGGGCACTAGTTAGAGAGTTTAATTGTGAAAGTGAAAAATGTGCATAGCTTAAGAAATGGTTTAATGGCACAAATATAGGTACGATATATTTTTGGCCATTCGTGGTTTTCTGAGGTCAGCCAGCTTGTACTTGTGCCTCAGTTGTTCCGGTGTATCAACACCCAGAATATGGAAGATGTCAGGTCTTCCATTACAGCCTTGTTTCAAGCCATCTGCAATATTAGCTTGACTGGAGCACCATACAAGACCAACTTCCTGAGGTTAGCCTGTAACACCTCCTTGGCCCAAAATTACCTTTATGTGCTGGTCGAAAAGTAAGAGAGAGTGAGAGGGAGTGAGTGTGTGTGTGTTTCTGTCCATCTCTCTCTTCTGTAACCCCCATTTCCCCTGAAGAATACCTATGCCGCCAGCCCATTTCACCTGTAGACACAGAGACTAATGCCATTACGCACCTGTTGCAGTAGGCGCCTGCCACTGTGCTCATAACTTGCGTTCAACCCTTACCCGCTCCAGGCATCAGCCTGCACCTTTGCTGTAATCCAAATATATAATAAAATGGCCCGAAATGAAAGGGAGTTCTTGTTTGATCCTTTATAGAGTTTCCACACCCACGGCGCTGAGCAAGTAGTCTTTCCACTCATGAGACAACATTCAGCATCCACGATCTCACCATGGGGAATTAAACCATAAGTATTCGTGCTGAGGGCAGTACCTGCTATGGCACCGCTGGAAAAAAAAATGCTGAGGGTTCCCATGTATTCTAATCATTTCTAGCTCAATATAGCATACACCTTTGGTGCTGCCCTGGTCAATTCAATTCTGCGAGCTGCAGAAATAAAGAACTCAATATTAAATCAATCAAATCTGCTATAAACAGAATAATCGATCTATTGACTGTAGCGGTAGCTATCAAGCGAGTCCTACATTCGATATATAGTGAGTTTCAATGTGTAATAGATGTAATTAAATATGTTGTCCGTTCTTCCAGTTTGTAATAAATAATTAACTGTGTCAACTTCAATGAATCCTATATAGCACCCCTTCTAGTTACATGTTATTAATGGGAGGGATTTGTCTTTAAAGGGCCTGGTAATGCCAGGGAGCGTGAAATACCGAAACAAGTGCTGGATTACTTTCAATCTTATGCAAAGGGGGGCCTTTGGCCCCCCCGCCCGCATGGCGGTGCGGCGATCCCCTCTCCCCTTGCCTCCCAGTGGTGTGGGGGCGTGATCTCTCGGCACCCAATGGTTACGCGGGAGGTGTGCGCCACACCACCGGTTGGCCGACGCCTAATCCCTGACTCAGAGGCGTGGTGCAGACTTCCGGGTCAAGGGGGCGGGCGTCGAGGGTTGAGGGGAGGGGGCGGGCCGCCCTCTCCCCGCATCCCTGGGAATAAAGGAGGGGGAGAGCTCAGTTGGCCCTTCTTGTCGCCTGACGCTGCCCCACACTGGTCGTGCCCCGCGCTCGGGCCTCCTAATTTTCTGTTTTCTTTTTCAGATCAAGGATTGCTGACTGGAGTGTGTGGTAGCGCGACATTGGAAGCAGACAAACGGAGCGAGGACGGTGGATCTGTAGAGTACAGGACACGCAAGTCAGCGTGTGTGGTAAAATACCGAATTCAGGTATGCATGCACATCTGTGCTTGCACACCTTTGCCATTTGACACACAGACATGCCCTTAGGGCATGTATGTGTGCCACATGTCACACAAGCCTGTAATTGGGGTGCTAGAGGGTGTCAAAGTGACACCCCCTGCACCCTTGCA
This sequence comes from Lissotriton vulgaris, assembly GCF_964263255.1. Taxonomy (NCBI): domain Eukaryota; kingdom Metazoa; phylum Chordata; class Amphibia; order Caudata; family Salamandridae; genus Lissotriton; species Lissotriton vulgaris. Next base: position 783,759,792 of record NC_141687.1, on the reverse strand, counting down.
GGATTCGGTATTTACTGATTCAGTAAATACCGAATCGGTATTTCCCATTGATTCCTATGGGCTTCAAGGCCTATATTCGTAATTACCTAAATCTGCCCCCTTCCCATTTACAGACTCTTAAATACCGATTCGGTAAAATTCGGTATTTAAGAGTCTGTAAATGAGAATTACCTACATGTAGCCCCTAGTGCCCACCTGCGCAAGTCGTTCTGACATCTCCCCCCTTTGTTGACAAAATAAACACTTTCCCTCTATTTCCCTTAGTTGGAGAAAATTATCATGTTCTATGCTTTCCCCCTGCAATGAATATGTTGCAAAAGAGACAAGAGAAAAAAGCAGAGCGAGCAAGAGATATACATTGTGGCTGAGTCTCGAGAATGAAAGTTCTTCGACCCATTCATCATAGTTCTTCAATCAGCCTTTTGGGTTTTCGACTCACTCTTCTTGGGAGGGAGCTCTCCTTTCCCTGGCCCTTTTCTTCTCCTGCAACCTCAGCCCAGAGAGGTCCTTCACTGCTGTGAGGGACTGCTTCCACAGACTTCCCTGTGTCGTTGCTTGGAGATTTCTGTTTGATACTTGGCTGTGCTTCTCCTTCATCAACATCTGATGTTCTGAGCTCTCTGAAGTGAGAACTGTTTCTAGTGATGGAGTAAGACCCTGTTGCTGCTGTGATCATGGGCCCTTTGACGGGTGTTATCTTCAGTGGCTGGCTCGAGAAAGGACGGTCTGACTTCTGTGTTTGCCATTGACACACAAGGACTATATTTCCCTGCTTTAGTTGAGATGCTGTGGCATGATACTGTGTCAGCTTGCTATTTCATCTTCTTCTTGGCCTCTTGTTCAGGTGCGGCAGAATGTCACAGAGCTCAGGTGGGGCTTTGGCTTCCAGTTGAGGCAGACGGGTCTTGTTTGTTTTCCCCAGTACCAGTTCTGCCGGGCATCATCCCGTGGAGTTGTGTGCGGTGTTTCGGTAATCCCAAAGTATTTGGCACAGTTATTGGCCCACAGAGATCTGTGCCAGTTTCGCTCATGGGACATCTTTCTTTATGTTGCCCATGAACCTTTCCATCATGACATTTGCTTCCAGCCACTGGGGTGTTATTTTCCTATGGTGTACTCCCAGAAAGGTCAAGAACTTCTTCTCCTGAGAACGGTGGTCCATTGTCTGAGGGGCACACAAGGCTGCAAACATGTCGTCCAGAATCGGTAGGGTGGCCAGTTGCTGATGTTGATGACACATAGCACACTATGGGGAAACAAGAGCATTCGTTGATGACGACCAGCAGGTAGCCACTGGTGCTCAGCAGTACATAGAAATCTGTGGCCAGAGTCATCCACACAGCCTAGGGGAGGTCAAACATGCGTAGTTGCTCCAGTGTGGGTTATCTTGCCGTCATCTGACAGAGGTGACAGCTCATGATCATGTCCTCTACCAGGCGGTCAAATCCCAAGAACCATACTTTGTCTCTTAGCATTGATTTGTTACCACCATGCCTCTGAGAGACTCATGTACTATGCTTACTGTCTGCCATCGAAGGGTCTTTGGCATGACTATCCTGGCGCCTCAAAACAGTATTTCTGACTCTGTTTCAGAAATCTCTTCCTGTTCTTCTTTGAATGCAAGTATTTCCTCTCTTCTGACCCCTTTACTTACTGGGCTACTGTTGTTTACATACCTCTGTAGCTGTATGAGTGTTTTGACCGCTTGTTGAGTGATTGGGGCTGGTGTGTTTTGTCGCAGCACAAAGTTGAGGTTTTCCTCAACCATGGAGGATGTCTCTGTTGCACGGGGCATGGGATGCCATGACATGTAGTCAGCAGGGTTGTGCTCCTTCCCTGGTTTTTGCACTATTTTTAAGTCGTAATACATCAGGTGTATCCCCCACCTTTCGATGCGTGGTGGAATGTTTGCATTCGGATTGCCGTACATCCTAACCAGTGCTTGGTGGTCTGTCGCAATGGTGAATGACTTCCTGTAAATGAACATGTGGTAGTGCTCACATGCCCATACTACCGAAGGGCTCTCTTTCTCTGGTTGAGAGTATGCCCTTTCTACCTCCGACAGGTGCCTGCTCGCATACGCAAAAATGTGCCTTGGCGAGTCTCTTCCTTGTGTATGTTGTGCAAGAATGGCTCCTAACCCCACTGGGCTAGCATCTATGGTGAGCTCAGTGCACAGGGCTGCGTCAAAATAGGCAAGGTTATCTACGGCCCGACCGCATCTCGGATGTCCTCCAACGCCTTGTCGGACTCCGAGGTCCAGAGAAACGGCTGCCCTTGTCCAGTCAGTTCATGAATTGGGGTGCTCACTGTGGCACAGTCTTTGATGTAGCAGGCACAGTAACTCGCCAGCCAAAGAAATAACCTCACCTTTGCTAAGTCCACTTGGTGCCGTGTTTTGTAGAGTGTTTCTACTTTGCTGGGGTCTGGCCGCATTCCTCTCCAGGAGAAAATGTGGCCAAAGAGTTCTCCTTTTCCCAGCTCACATTTGTCCTCATTCAGTGTCAGGCCAGCAATTTTCAACTGATTGCATACCTCTGTCAGTACCTTGACGTGCTCTTCATTTGTGCAGCCAAGTACTAGGTATTCATCGCTGTAGTTTAGACAGGTTTTCACAGGCGTAAACACTCGTCACACCATCGCCTGAAATATTTAAGTTGCTGAAGATACCTCAAAGCTTAATCGCTTGTAGAGAAATATCCACAGTTCGGTGAAGAGAGCTGTAATGTAGCAGCACTGTCGTTCAAGCTCCGGCTGATGATAGCCTTTGGATAAGTCTAGCTTTGAGAACACACAGGCTCTAGTGAGACAACTGATCATGTCATTCAAGTGGGGGCCCGGGGCCATTCTCTTTCGATACTGTGTCTGGTAGGCACATGCCAACACAGTTGTGTATATTTGTTGTGTTTTTCTTTGGCATGGTGACAATGGGGGACACACATGGAGTTGGCCCATCTGCTGGCCTCATGATATCCTGTACTAGCAAGCTCTTTAGTTCTTTCTCCACCTACGGTTGGAGGTGCACAAAAACTCTGCAGTGATTTTGAGCCACTGGTTTGACAGCTTCATTGATGTGAATGGTAATTTGCATGTCCTTCAGCTTCAGAAGCCCTTTGAGGATCGCAGAGTGTTCTCTCAGGATGTTGTGATTCTCAGACAAGTGAAATGTCATGGCTAGGAGGCTCATCACCTGAGCGATGATGTTTCTGAGCAAACACTGTGCTGGGATGTCTCCCCGTAGAACGTGCACCTCTTCTTGTACATACAATTAATTGTATGTGAGTGTCTCCATAAATTTCCCTATGCTAAATACAGGTTGCTTGGCACCCCATGAGAAGACATTAACAGTGTAGGGCGACAACAGAGGCTTCCTTGAGTTTCAATTTTTCATACTCCAACACGCACATGATGCTGCATATGGCTCTGCTGTCGAGTACAAATCGTGTTGTGTAATTTCCGGCCTGAAGATCCACCTTCGCTGTGTTCTTTATTTGTCAATGAGATGGACATGTTCAGAAAGGCGTTCCTGTGCTGAGACGTCTGACATGAGGTATAAGCGTTCAGTGGTCTCTCGTGCATTCACGGTATCAGAGTCAGTGGATGAGCTGCGATTGTATGCTTCCATGTGCGGTGCGTGTCGAATAGAGGTCATTTGTGGTCTGGCAAGTCGCCCTCTCTCTGCCTTAAAGTGTCCGCCCATGCAGACACTCATAAAGTGATTGTCTCAGTTGCATTTCCGACATTTGTGTCTGATTGCTGGGAAGGCGCTAACATACAGGTATTCCAGTCCGCAGAGATGACATGTCCGTTCATGTTTCTCCTTCAGTGCAGCAATGCCTTGTCATGTCTGCTCCTGCTCCCGGCCATGCGAATGGCCTATTCAAGCTCCCAATCACTCTCATTTTCCATGTGTATGACGTGAAATGTGGCCCTGGCTTCTGTTCGCAACATGGTCAGTATTCTGTCCAGCGTGTATGTTTCCATCAGTATTCTTGTGCGAAACCCAGTTGATTGAAATCTTTAGATTGTGCGCAGCCATAGTGCTGTCTCCTTGTCAAATTTGTCAAACTTGCAGTAGGTGACCAGTTTGCACAACTAGGTTGCAAAATCGTGAGGGACTCATCCGCTTATTGGCATGCCATGTTGAGCGTGTAATGTTCAAAATCGACATTTCGCTGGGGGTCGAAACTGTCCCTGAGACATTTTAGCAGGACTTTGTACATGATGATTGAATCTGGCTAGAAAGCCATGAGCGGATCTTCAACATCACCAACCAGATTTAGGAATAGGCATCTGGCCAGTTCATCCGTGTGGCTTTTGCAGGTGGCGTGAATGATCCATTTCTCCCAGCGAGCACTCTTTGTTTGAGAGTCAAAGAGGTCAAAAGGCAAAGGGCGTCGGAAAATAGCACTTGGAATTCTACCCTCATTGCGTTCCTCAGTCATGGCTACAGGAAACTGGTCACAAGCACACTGTTAGCTGCGTTACATCCTTGGAACTGTATGTTTTTGCTCTGTGGGCAGCCCTTATTTCAGTTTGTGCTTTTATCTTCCCTTGTTGTATTGCCTGTATTGCTTATCAGGAAGGTGCCTGACCTTAAAATGGCTGCTAGTAGTTCCTCAATGCTTAGTCAGTTTGTTTGCCTGACTTTAAAATGTCTGTCAGGCTCTTTCACTACCCATGTGCTAGTGTGCCTGGCTTTGAAATGGCCGCCAGTGCTTCCTCAGTGCTTATTGGCTTACATGCCTAACTTTACCATAGCTGCAGAGATCTTGTGTGTATCTGAAATCAACGTGGGAGGTTTGAGCAACTGCACAGATCATATCAGTACTTAGCGCTTGCTCGTGGGTGCACTGGGTGGCTCCAGCAGCTGTGCAGATCATGTCGATGCTTACCGCTTGCTCACAGGTCTGTTGTTAGCTTCTTCCTTCTTCACAGTGAAGTGCGTGACTGGGGTGGGCTCCTGGCATCCCTATGAGCACCGCATGTGGTAGAGTTCTTGGGGTGGGCACCGGACGTCGTTCTGGTGTGGCGGATCAGGGTCGGCTTCTGGTGCTGTTTTGTTTGCTTCAGGGACCCATTGCAGTGCACTGGTGCTGTGGTGCAGTTCACCACCTGTCATCAGAAGTCGTGTCTCCTATGCCCCAGTCCCAAAGGACAACCCAAGGTGGCCAGTAAGGGCATATAAAGTCTTCTTTATTCCAGTGGCCAGCACAGTGCACACAGGCACCTCCTTCTCCCTTGTGGGTATAGCTAGAGTGTGTGTGTCCCCTCTTGCTATCCAGAAGTGGTGTCTGGTGTCCAGTCCTCTCCCTATCTAGTCTGTGCAGGGTCCTGGTGCCGATCTGAGCACATCGTTCCGGCAGTGCCCACTATGGACAGATCCAAATTCAGAGAAGCATGATGTGCACATTTTTTGGGGGGTGAAGACAGTAGTTACTACTGTGGAAAATCTTCCAGCTGAATTATCTTTTGTTGTTAGCAGGTTTTAGGTGAGAAATAATGGGTTTGTCATGGGAGATGGTGCTGCTAATGTGGTGAATAAAGAAAAAGTTGCACCTTAGTGGTTATTTGCAACAATGCTGATTGTCTTTCTCCATACTCAATGCACTTCTAAATGAATGTCTATTGAAGAAGGTGTATGCAGGGCTAGACAGGGATTTTATTCTACCCGGAATTTCTCTGGTGGGTTGGCGACATTGGGGGCTGGTTTTTAGGGTAAAGGTTCGCTCCTGGTGCCTTTATCACTTTCCTCTGCTCCCAAAGGTTAATTGCAGCGGTTGCTGAGAGGCTTCAAGAGAAAGAGAGGGTGAAGTTAGAGAGAAATATTTCAGAGAAGACAAGGGAAGAAGGAGAGAGAATGGACTGATCAAAAGAGAGAGATTGTGTGAGGACACGAAGAGAGCAGAGCTGGTTTGAGCATTTTGCAAGGACTGTTTTGGTTTCCTATTCCGGCCTTGGGTGTCTGTAGTACATTGAGTGTGGGAATGTGCTCTACAAGCCCCATTTATTAGCAGGTAGAGTGGACAAATGATTTCCATTGGAATATATTTTAAAGGCATGAGCGGTTGTGCACTTAAACTAAACAAGTGCAGACGTAGTGGTTGGGGTGACCTGCAAATGCCTTTGAAAATACGAAAGTAATGGATTACCCAGGCAGATGGCTTTTAGGGCTTAACATTTGACAAAATGTGTACATATACACACATTTTATGCTTGACTCTGTTAATTTTTTGAGCATCGGACTCATGTGCTGAAAATCCTTCTTCAAAAGAGGTCGCGGTGCAAGCAATTTTTGACCCATCTAAAATAATTAAATCGTAGCTATCTAAAGCGCACACAATTCCCAGTAATCTCTCATTTCAAACCCATTGTTACCCTGATGATCCACATTCGTACCCATCTCATGCTCACTTAACATCCATCTTCAAATACAATGTGAACAGTTTTAAAATTGCAGTGGGCTCAAAATAAATACAATGACCATGTTTTTGAGTTTGGATTTACAAGCGTTTTCGCTGCAAACACAGTTTTAACTTTTCATGAATGTTCATTACATTGTGCGACATTTTACTCATGTGTCACTATCTATTTATAAGGAGTAACAGGTTCACTGTTCTGTCACCGTCAAATCCTCACAGTTTGAGTAAAATAGGTTAGAGAAAACGCAGAGTCCCCCTTCTTGGTTCCCTATAGGTGGTGTTTAGGGCAGAAAGAAAAGGAAGAATGTGAGCATTCAGACATCTTCCAGAGTATAATTTAAAATTATTCCCTTTCTTAACTTGAGCCCAGTGTTTAGGGCACAACAGTGCTTAATCTGAGCCTGTAGTTTCTGGTTCTGGGCACTAGCAGTTAATTGTCAACACTGGCACTTATACCAGTCTACCACATGGCGGTGCTGTTTTTTTAATTTAAAAATAGCACAACAGTAGATTATTAATTCAATGTACGTTAAAATGACTAATACCTGCTACCCAAGCCATTCTCAAAGCTTTGGCGGCCTGAAATAGTCTGAATTGTCTCACTTGTAGGAGTATGATGGTTATTAGGTGTGTTGGGACTGTCATTGGCAGTACTGGCAAGTTGCAATGACCTCCTGACAAGGGCCCTGTGACTTATTTTTTCACAAATTAAGCACTGTAACACTAATATGCATGGTCAAACGTTTTCCACTTGTGCTGTATATTATTTAAGATGTCGCTTCTCAAGACTCTGTACTTGTGTATGTACCCAAACCACGTTGTTTTATTTTTCAGGTGTTGTATTAAACTTTGCAAACATATGGCTGTATAGCATCCGCACTGAATAAAGCACTGAATAAAGTACGTTGTTGTGTGCTAATCAAGTATCATTCTGAATCTATAATTCAGTAAATTTAATATCCAAATCGCGCCCAGCATGTCGTATAGCAAGGGTCCCATGGGACCCTAGTGCAAGCAAACAAAATGGGCCTCCTTCTCTGCCGTGTTGAGGCTAACATGCAATCATAATTGGGTTTCAGTGGTCCTCAGTGCCCTTCGAGCCCCAGTGCTACAGCACCTGTTGCACAACTGATAGTTATGCTTCTGGAAACCAGATTACATGTAAAGTAATAATTCTTCCCTTCAATTACTCTCTTCAGTGTCCAAATGGAGTCTACACAGCTAGTTGTATGTGCAGGAACAGTACTGCTCATAAAACTAGATAAATTACCTATAGTAAAATAGCCCACCCCAAAACAGAAAGGAGCTTGGATGGACGTCAATAGAGAATATGTCATACATTTACCCCAGTACAGAGATCTGGGCCTAAATCCATCGTCCTAGGATGCTTGATTCCGGTCAAAGAAAGACATGGCTTGGCCGTTCGGGCTAGACAGTTCCCATGAGGCACCTGGTCAAGGCTAATTTGCATATGGCCATGTCGGAACTGGGGTGGTGTGGTGAGCAACAAAACGATGGATTGAGGCCCAGATCTCTGTACTGGGGTGAATGTATGACATTGTTCTGCATTCTGTCCATCAACTGTTGTTTTTGCATTTGCTACAATTACAGCATCCCTGCAGAGTTATAGTGCTCTCCCTGGGGAAAAATAAGTGATACATTAGTCGTTGAAACTAATAATTTACAGCTCCTTCTATTGAATTGTTGTGGTCTCACTGTAGACTGCTTTAGCTGCCAGTTGCAAAGGTCTTGCAAATCTCTCTTACCCTTTATCTCCATCTTCCCCCTTATTCTGGTGCTCCTTCTATTTCCCTCCTTATCCTACCCCCTTTAGCCCCAGCACTTTCTTTCCACTTGGTAGGCACCATTCTTATAAAAGGAATCACTTCTTTCTAGCTGTGTTGACTAGCGTGACCTATTAACGTTGCCAATGCTTGTTCTTTTGTTTATTGTATTTTTCTTCATTTATTTCTACTTGCATAAAATATTTAGACTGTTATGTGATATTTTTCAAGGTCTATTTTTGTTTTGGACAGATCAAAGAATATGCAAATGCAAGAAGATAATCTAGTTGCAATTACCGTTCTTGCAAAAATTACTGTATAATTATATTCCAACATTACTGATAAGAATAAAGAGTGTTTTTGTTATACACTCATTTTGGAAGGTAGACTTAGTGACCAGATTAAGATGTTCAATGTTTACGAAATTTCCCACTGAGTCTTACTAATGGCTTGAACCTCTGTGCAAGGTACACACCAACGTTGTGAATTTGTTTGGAACAGGGTCATTTTATACTATACAGTATTTGGATGTTTTTTATCACTTTATTTGGTATAAACACAAAAACACAAGGAAGCATTTGGCAGATAATGTAATAATGAAACAGAAACTGAAGTATCAAATGAAACAAACACATGTCTAAGCAACTACATCCGTGGTAAAGCAGCACCCGTTTCAACTACTGCTATTGTTGGGGGGGGGGGGGGGGGGGGCGTGTGGCCACAGTCAAGAAACTGCACCCAGAAGACAAACGCAAAAAACCTATTCAGGCAGTCAAAGAGTGCACGTATTTGCGCACACCGCCTTCATCTCGAAGGGAAAGCTCTGGCTGGGAACAGGTTGTACAGCCACTACGGGAATGGGCAGGCCCACCATGCATAGCAGTTGAAATAGAATATCCAGCCATTACCCATTCAGGGTGGCCTCTCATCAATCTTGCACATGTCCAACATATCCCTTGCCCCCGAAAGGTGGGCCTTAGTCAGCACATCCGACTCCACCTTGGCTCATTTCAGCAGTTCACACACCCATTGTTTCATGTCAGGGGTTTATATACCTGTGGGTATATTTATCCCCCTTAGGTCATAGACCCAGGAGACAATATTTTGGTGTGAGTGGTATGGGGCAGTCGACCACCGCATGGCTTTGGGAATCTGGGTCACTGTGAGTAGGCCCCCGGGAGCATGTGATGTACGTGCCTAGGCAGAAGGTAAGTTTGGTGCAGGAAATAAAATTGTGTACACCTTAACTGTGGGTTCCTAGAGACCTCCTTCACTTGTGACGCAGCACCCGCCCATTATTTGTCAGTTAGGACAATGCTGAGGTCTGCCTCCCACCTATCCCTGGCCGGGACCCCCTTGGTATAGTAATGGGTGTGCATGGCGCTGTACTATTAAGTCACTGCCCTGCCCACATCACCGTGAGTTAATGCGACCTCCAAGTGGACCATAACGGCATGACATATTGCGTTGGCACTCCGCTGTCATCCCTCAAATCCTGGATGGTTCTAAGTACTCCCTCATCATAAAGGTCCTCAGTTAGTAATATCCCTGCCTCCTTCTAGGAGAGTCTATCGTAAGCCCCAGATTGTCGCTAATAATCTATAACGTCTAGATTGGTAACTGGGACGTGGCACCCCCACACCTCTTATATATATATTTATTCCAGCAGCCATGCGATACTGTCATCAGCCAGGGCGTGGGGCCCAAGGTGGGGCCCTGTGCATCAGCCATGTGAGATTGTCAGTCCCAAGCAGAACATACTTAACCACTGTTCTCTCTGCACTCAGGGCAGTCCCCACCTAGGGCATCGGCCACTGTAGCTGTGCCACAGAGTAATGAAGCACATAATTAGGCGCTCCCAGTCCTCCGACTAGATGGGAAATATCACTGTTTCACCTGGAACACAGTCCTTTTTCTCCATGTCCCCCAAATGAGATCCAAAAGCAGCCCCTGAAGACAAGCAAAAAAGCTGTGGTGAAGAAGCAGCAGTGTCGGGAATGGGTACAGCATTTGGGGCAGCACCAACATCTTAGCCACTGCCACCCTACCCATATCAGACAGATGCAGCAAGAGCCAAAAGGGAAAAGAACGCTGTGCCAATGCCACCGTTCTATTCAAATTTCCACCCAGTAATATTTTTAAAGGTATACAATTGCCATGTTAGTCTGGTGGGCTTCACAGAAGCCTTCTGATGCTCCGGTACTCCCTGGAGCGGGAACAGGTAAGGCTTCGGCCAACAAATTTGTAGACCTGATAAGAACCTGAACCTGTCAAGCATCTCCATCTAGCAGAGGAGGAATGACTTGGCACCGAATAAATAAATCAGTGTCATCGCCATAGAGGGACTCTATATGTCAGTCATTGAACGTCTGCACACCCCACACCTGGGCTTTAGTGCATAGCCAGATTGCCAGAAGCTCCATTGCTAGCGCAAAGAGGATTGGATACATCAGTCACCCATGCCTGGTGCCCCTGTGGATCTCAAACCTGTCCAAGATCACTTGACTGGTTTTGACTCTTGTCATCAGTTTTTGCACACCATATGTACCTATTGTATGTAAGCCGGTCCCACCCCCATTCGACCCATTACTCCAAAGATGTAGGACCATCCCAGGGTGTCGAACGCCTTTTCTATGTCTAGTTATGCCGCCAGGCAGGACTAGGGGTCATCTGGATTGGACCTCGTCAGATTGAGTAAGCGCAAATATTCAGGAATATATTACCCACACAAATTAATCCATTCAGATTGGTATGGACCAACTGGCCCACTACTGGCATCAGCCTATTCGCATTGACCTTCTCTAATATTTTACAATCCAGGTTTAAGAGTGAGAGTGGGCAATGCCAGAGCATATTCATTGGATCACCACCCGGCTTGGGAAGCACAGCTATCAGGGCCTCCCTAAGTGCTGTGGCGGTTCCTCCACTATGGCAGAGGAGCGTGCCCCACTGCTCTTTAGAGCAGTGAAAAAGGAAAAAATAAAATGATAATAACGTTATCATTTTATTTTTTATTACTGCAGGGCTGTGTTGGGGAGCGAGGCTTGTGGCTCAGGAAGGAGTGGCTTTTGCATAATTAATGCGCATGACTGCTTGGCCGGCTGTCTTGGCCCGGGCAAACAGTTAAGCGCACTTTGCATATTTGCCACTAGGCTGTAATGCACAGCCTGGTGGGGAATATGCACAGGCTCCCTGTCCCCATTTGAGCATCGATTCACGGCGTTCAGACCAATTGGCTCAGGGAAGCCTGTGTGCCCGGGTGCTTCTTTCAGCTTCTTCTCGACTGAAGTCAGGAAGAGAAGAGAAGAGGCATCGGAAAAGATGATTGGGTTTTGAAAATATATATTTTTCAACACCCACCTTGTTTCCCTACACCCAACCCTGCCACCCCCTTTCCTTACCAGCTGCCAGTACCTAAGTGACTCCAGCAGCTCACCACAGGACCCCGCCACTTTAAACATCTTAAGTAAGTGCATAGTGAGAAATGTGCTGTAAGCGGCGTAATATTCTATGGGGAAGTTGTCCAGGCCTGGTGTCTTGTTCCTGGCTATCTGTTTATTGGCCAGAAGTATTTTCTCCAACTGTATAGGTTCAACCAGTTCCTCACACTGAATCAGGTTGAGGTGAGTGAGCGGTGCCTTGTTGAAGGAAGGTGTCATTCTGTTCCACAGTGCCTCCACTTGCGACTCATATAAAGAGTGGTAATAATCCACAAAGGTGGAGTTAATGTCTGTTTGAGTATTACAAAGTGTGCCATCTGTGGTGCAGAGGGCGCCAATCGGAGACTACTGCAGCTCACCATGCAACAACCACATTAATTGGCGCTGGCCCGCTCTCCCTCCCCATGCCGGCGGGCAGATGCTCCATATAGCCAAGGAACGATAAACGGGCTTCCAGTTCCCCTCTGGAGCACATGAGCACCTGCAATTTGCCTGCGGCTTTGGGACGGAGTGGCGCCTCAAGTTTGACAGTGCGAAGTCCGTGCTCCGCCTCCAGCAAGTCCCAATGCAGGACATGCCTCACTCCCTAGGCAGTATTAATGCAAAGGCCCCACATCATCACTTTGTGCTCCTCCCATTCAGTATGCCTAGTGAAGGTGGAACCCGCATTAGTGTTAGTGTTATTGTGTGACGTAGGAGGCTACAGAAGCTCGGAAAGGCACATTGTTGATCACCTCAGTGCGCATTCACCAGTTCAGGATCCTAGCCCTCTCAAACCCACAATGCAGCAGCCAGTGCTCACATATGATGCATTTAAGGAAAGTTGTGTGGGACAAGCGGTGACACACCTCACCACAGAGGAACAGGCCTATTCGTGTACGCACCTAATGTAGTGGGAAATAGAACAAGTATTCCCTTGCCGTGGGGTGCATTAGGCACCATACATCATGTATTCTCATATGGTCTGTCCATTGGTGGAAGTTCTGCGCCAACCAAAGGGAGAGTGAACTGGTCCTTCTACCGTACACAATTATAGTCACCAGCCCATATAGTCGTTACCTGTGAGGCAGAAAGGAGAGCAGGGGCCAAACGGTCTAAAAAGTATGACTGATTCATGTTGGGTGCCTATATCGCCACAAGTGTGAGTGGCTTCCCATCCAACGAACTCTCCAGGGCCGTATATCTGCCTTCAAGTCTATTCTATGCGATGATCCCACATAATCGAACCCAGGGAAATCCAAATCTGCACTCCTCTGGTGAAGGCAGAATAGGCTGTAGCATACACTTGACCACTCCACATAGCTCGTAATCTCTGCTACACAGTGGCCACTAATTGTGTCTCCTGTAGGATAGTGATGTGAACGCGTGGTGTTTAAGGAAAGTATGGCTCATGTGTCGCTTCCTAGGAGTCGCCATGGCCCGCACGTTCCAGGTGAGAAGGTTTTATGTAGGAACCATCGCCCCAGGTCTTGCGGCCACTGCGCCATGTGTCGAGAGATGGGGACTCTCCTCAGAGGATCTTGGCGGTAGCACAGGGTGTCCTCTGCCCAGACTCATATAATACAGTGCACAGTATACCAAGTGAGGCAAACATAAACATAAAAGGGGAAATCATATAAAAATGAAATAAACAAGTGCCCCAACTACCTCCCCAAGGCTGGACAGTTTAGCGACAGCACTCAAAAAGTACCCGTAAAGGTAAACATAAATGAATTGTGTAAACATGTCCAATCCAGAAACAGTGGGTGCGTGGGAAAACCCATAAAGTTCCTGAAATTGCCATGCCCAAGTGACAGCAGTAGGGGCCTCTGTCGCCTGGTGCATCCCCAACCCTCTTCGGGCACTATGCAGCATAACTGTACCCACATGCTGAGGACAACATCGGAGTCGAGTTGACCTAGGTGGGATCATTGGCCAGCCAGAGAGTGAAAATCTGGCCTACCACCCCACTTCGTCTGACACACCACAGCCATGAGGACCAGTCTCAGCATCCTAACCATGGTCTCACGATAGCACAGGCAAAGGAGTTTTTACCATGAAGCAGCACATTTGCAATGCCCTGCACTCTCTCCAAGAGTGCCTGTTCAAGCATTGGTCTGGATTGATGCCTCCGAGTGCTCCGTCTTCTCAGGCTCTGTCTCTCATTATCTGCAGCAAGAGAACTCTCGTCCGCCCCAGTCGGCCTTGCCTTCATATGGATCCAGGACCAGGCCTCCTTGGGTGTATGGATGAAGTGCGAGTTGCTCCCCTCCCGTACTCGCACTTTGGCAGGGAAAAGAAGATTGTGTTTCATGCCCATCTCATCTAACACAGCTGCTGTTTGACCGCCACTTAGGAGCTGCAGCACCTTTGCACCTCCAGTGTTTAGTCTGGGTAGGCCGTTATGAAGGCCCCTTTGTGACACCAGGGCCCCTTGGCCCTAAAAGTATGTAGAATCAAATCCCTGTCTGTATAGTTAAGGAGACCCGCAATCACCAGGTGCAGGAGCGCCACAGGCAGTGGAGGCCTACCCGGAACCCAATGAGCCCTTTCAATGGAACGTACCTAGGAGCCGTTTCAGTCAACATCGCACCAATCAGCCACTGCTCCAAGAATAGCTCCATGATTGGACCCTCAGCACGTTCAGGCAGGCCCAAAAACTGAACATTGTTGCGTCAGAAGCACCCTTCAGTATACTCAAAAGGCAACTGCTAGTGCGCAATGTTGGATTTCATGATTTGCATTTGGGAGTGCACCTCCTTCAGGGTAAGGAGCATTGTAGAAATAGAAGACTCCATGTTCTCCAGCTTTCGGTGGACGGTGCATAACGACACCTCTAGAGTGACAGTGTCAATTCTAGTTTCCAAGGTAGATTTTTGTGCCTTGGATCCTCAACAAGATTTTATCAAACTATTTCGAGTGCCTCCCCAGTGTGGTCACCCACTGATCAAGGGGGCTCCAACTCTACCTTATTGGGCCAAAGAAGTCCATGATGTATTTCGTAAGTGGGTGAGGGGGCCTATTCCCCTTGGGTGTCACCATCATGGAGGGCTCACTGCCGGCCCTTTTGATACCTTGTCCACAACCTCGTGCCACATCAGGGGTCACTCCCCTTCACACCAGTCCCAATCCTGCCACTTGCCCCCGCACGGTGAGCACGCCAAGGAGCGGGTCTCAGGTCAGTGCAAGGAGAAGGGCACCAGTTGGGGACACCCGTATCCATAACCACCAAGGAGGGCTGCAGCTGCTGGATCCCAAAGCCTACACAACTTAGGTTTGGCAGACTGACATGGCAGCAGGCCCTGTAGTCCCGAGTGGCAGCAGGAGGCCCCATTGAGCGAGCCACCCAGGTCCAAACCCTAAGAGAAACACACAAGGCTAACAGGTGGAAGGGGGGTCCCAGGTCAAACAGTCCCCCTGTGCCCGCAACACTACACACTAGATGGTGACTCTTCAGGGTATATGGTCCAGTTGTTCTTTCACTTATGCAGTTCATAGCCTCTCGTATTGCCTCACAGCAGGTCCCAGATTGGAAAGGTGCGGAAAGGAGGGTAGGCACATGCCCCCAAACAAACGCTGAGTCACAGCGGGCATTGATTTCACAGCTCTCATCTCCTGCTTCAGTGCTACCATCACAGTCCCCACCTCAAATCTGGCACAAGTTCAATGCGATGCCCTCCAGGGGCTTCGATGCTCCGTTAGGGCTCAGTAGCTCTCAAAGCTGCCACAGCGCATCCCAGCCTCTCACAGCAGGCCACAGTGATGCATGCAGGCCCCGTCTGGCCTTCCTCAGCAGCAAAGTGATCTCCTTCAGGTTGCCATAGTGGGCTACTCACCATGAGGGTGGCACATATTCAGGTCGCCCCCGCAGAATCAAATCCTCTGTTCATCGGGGCCCAGGGTCACAGGCGGCCGGGTGCAGCAGGCCCGCCACCACGGTTGAGTCGCTGCCTACTGCGCCATGCCTGCCTGAGCCACAGGAAACAGCTTCCCCGATTCGCCATGCTTTGAGGGGCCCTCGGGCATCCAGCGGCACCTACAGAAGGCTCGGGCAGTCACCATTGAGGGGAGAGGGGCCTGGTAGTTTCACAGTGAGCAGGATGAGGAAGGATTAAGTGGGGCGCAGAACAGAGCTCAAAAGAAAACTTCTGCTGCCATCTTTGTCACGCCGCCAATATCCAGAATTTTGATAACTCTTTTACACAAATCTTTGCCAGATTTAGAAGCATATCTGCTTCCTCAGTGATCTACTACAAGTTGGGGTACATATCATGCGCAAAACAACGGCCCAGCTGGGATTCCAATCTCTATTACCAAAACTAAAATGTATTATTTATTTTACTTATTTGTATTTTTCTTGAATGTACTGTTTCCCCAAAAGGTGTCCAAGTACTTGGTTAGGTAAGCATACTAAAAGAGATTATTAAATAGAGGATTGAAATACGAAGGCTTTTATTTGATGTCACAATCTGTAATGATCAGAAATGGAGAGCAGAGTGAGGTTTAGGACTTTGTAGTGTATGGTGACCTGATAACAGAAGGTAATGCCTCCCATGCAAACTCAGAAAATGCCAAAACATTCTAGTAGAAAAGATTTGCTCGAACATAGTAGTGTATTGGGGGCCTAAGTCATTCGTTTCTCTTGGTAGGAAGGGCCTATTCTGTGAAGAGCACATAATTGCAGAGAGCCTTGAAAATAATGTGTTTATGGATAGGGAGCCAATGAAGAGTCTTCGAATGGCTATAGGTTAAGGATCTAGCAGGGAGATTAAAGATCAGGTGAGCTGCTGAATTCTGAACCAGTTGACGACTTTTCAGAGTAGCATAAGATGTTCCTATAAGAAGGAAATTACAGTAGTCCAAGGCAAGAACATGAGAAATTGGGCAACTTGTTGATGCTGATTATTCAGAAGAAAAGGAAGAACTTGCCTGAGAGCTCTGATAATGAAAAAGCAAGCTGAGTTAACCTTATCAATGTGGTTCTTGAAAGACAGTGAGGAGTAAAATAAAACACCTAGATTGAGGGCAGAAGAGGTTGTAGTGGGACCCAGTTCTGACAGCCACCAATCTGACCCCTAGGTGTAAGGGTGAATGTTGAGAATATGAACCTCGGTCTTTTTGCCATTCAACTTCAAGGAATTGGTTTTCACACAGAGGATACTGCATGCAAAGGTTCCCTAAATTTGGTTTGGGTTTCAAAAAGATTGCGCTTGAAGGTGACTGCTATCTGGGTGTTATCAACATAGGCTATGAATGAGAATCTAAACAAGCAAAATAATAAAGCAAGAGGGAGCAACAGAGATTAAATAAAGTTGGAGTTAAAGTGGAACTCTATGGGCTCCATAGTTCACTTGATGTAGACGAACTAGAGGGAGTTGAACATCTTGTGAGCAATTGGCAAGAAATTCTGTGTACCAAGCCAAGGCTGAGTTACATAAACCAAGATGAAATATTTGGTGAATGAGTATATGGTGAGAGAATCCATCAAAGACAGCACTAAGATCAAGGAGGATCCTGTTTTATCCAGTTGTAGATAGACATCATAATACACAACAGTTTTCTTCCAATGAAAAGGGTGGAAACCTACTGTCCGGGGGCAAGAATAAGTGGTTCTCAATGTGCAGTGAGAGTTCGCTGTTTGACTCTGCTTCAAGCAGTTTTGCCGGCAAAGGGCGGAATGAAACGGGGCAAAAATTACTAAGATTAGCACCAGATTTCTTTAATAATGAGATCTTTTTTCCAGTTGGCGTGCACAAATCTCCACAGATGGCACCACAGATGGCATTAAAGTTGTGTTATAGACTTAAGGGGAGATTAAATCTCTTCCTATTACTATTTGGAACAGTTCTTTAGATGAATGGGAGGTTTCAGTGATTCTATGGGAGATGTAGTTCATTTGAGTATCTTTTAAGAGGGCTTTTAAGATTGATTAACTGCAGGGTATTTCTATTTACGTCTTTATATTTTTCCTCCAGTTATGCTCAAGCTTTTTAAAGTGTCTCTTAGCTACTCCGAGATCTTCATTGTTCCAGGCAGTCGAAGAAGTTAGTCTGTGTAAGGAAATCTCTTTTAAGAGAGGTACTGTAGCCAAATCACAGGGCTTTCATTCATTTAGCTGTTCTGCTAAGAGATTTATATCAGGGAAGCCCGTTGGCAAAGGGGAATGAACCATAAGGGCCTGAGAGCGGGTTCATGCATTCATTTTAGTCCATGCTCTAGTCAGTGAGGGCGTCTCCAAAGAAAATGAGGGAGGAGAGTTCCAATTTATACTAAAATAGACTCCACAATGGTCTTTCAAAGAATTAGGTAAGGAAAAACTACAGCTAAGATTCTAATGCGTAAAGATGAGGTCAAGAAGATGTTCATCTATATGAGTAGGACCTCCAAATAAAAGTTTAATGCTGATGCTTCCATGGAGTCAGTGAATGCTGATAATGTGGTTTTGTTTGAACCATCAAACCATAAATTCATGTCACCTAGAAAAGAGGATACAGAATAGCTTAGAATGTAATGTGTGATGAAAGGTAGCCACTCAAAGAAACAAGCATTTACAATGCAACAGTCTCGCCTTTGCAAAAGTTAGAGCTATTGGCATTGTAAATGACATTTTTTTTGGTTTTGAAAACAGATAAATAAATGGCATTGTCATTTACAATGCCAATAGCTTAATCTCTCGCAAATGCGAGACCTATTGCATTTGCATCCACACATACACACAGAGCCACACACACACAGAGGCACACACACTGAGCCAGCCGCATACACAGAGCCAGCCGCACACACAGACACACACAGAGCCAGCCACACACACACAGAGCCAGCCGCACACACACAGAGCCAGCCACACACACACACAGCCTGCCGCGCACACACACAGCCAGCCGCACACACACACACAGCCAGCCGCACACACACAGCCAGCCACACACACACACACAGCCAGCCGCACACACACAGCCAGCTGCACACACACACACACACAGCCAGCCGCACACACACACACACAGCCAGCCAGCCGCACACACACACAGCCAGCCAGCCGCACACACACAGCCAGCCAGCCGCACACACACACACACAGAGCCAGCCACACACACAGAGCCAGCCGCAAACACACACACACAGAGCCAGCTGCACACACACACACAGAGCCAGCCTCACACACACACACAGAGCCAGCCGCACACACACACACACACAGAGCCAGCCGCACACACACACACAGAGCCAGCCGCACACACACACACAGAGCCAGCTGCACACACACACACAGAGCCAGCTGCACACACACACACACACACACACACACAGAGCCAGCCGCACACACACACAAACAGAGCAGCCGCGCACACACACACAGAGCCAGCCGCACACACACACACAGAGCCAGCCGCACACACACACACACACACAGAGCCAGCCGCACACACACAGAGCCAGCCGAACACACACACACAGCCGCAAACACACACACAGAGCCACACACACACAGAGCCATACTGACAGAGAGCCACACACTCAGAGAGCCACACACTCAGAGAGCCACACACACAGAGAGCCACACACACAGAGAGCCACACACACACACAGAGCCACACACACACACAGAGCCACCACACACACAGAGACACACACACAGAGCCACACACACACAGAGCAACACACACACACAGAGCTACACACACACACAGGGCCACACACAGAGCCACACACAGAGAGCCACACACAGAGAGCCACACACACACACAGAGAGCCACACACACACACACAGAGCCACACACACACAGAGCCACACACACACAGAGAGCCACACACACACACAGCCGCACACACACACACAGAGCCAGCCGCACACACACACACACACACAGAGCCAGCCGCACACACACAGAGCCAGCCGAACACACACACACAGAGCTGCACACACACACACAGCCGCAAACACACACACAGAGCCACACACACACAGAGCCATACTGACAGAGAGCCACACACTCAGAGAGCCACACACTCAGAGAGCCACACACACAGAGAGCCACACACACAGAGAGCCACACACACACAGAGCCACACACACACACAGAGCCACCACACACACAGAGACACACACACAGAGCCACACACACACACAGCAACACACACACACAGAGCTACACACACACACAGGGCCACACACAGAGCCACACACAGAGAGCCACACACAGAGAGCCACACACACACACAGAGAGCCACACACACACACACAGAGCCACACACACACAGAGCCACACACACACAGAGAGCCACACACACACACAGCCACACACACACACAAAGAGCCACACACACACACAGAGCCAGCCGCACACACACAGAGCCAGCCGAACACACACACACAGAGCCGCACACACACACACAGCCGCAAACATACACACAGAGCCACACACACACAGAGCCATACTGACAGAGAGCCACACACTCAGAGAGCCACACACTCAGAGAGCCACACACACAGAGAGCCACACACACAGAGAGCCACACACACAGAGAGCCACACACACACAGAGCCACACACACACACAGAGCCACCACACACACAGAGACACACACACAGAGCCACACACACACAGAGCAACACACACACACAGAGCTACACACACACACAGGGCCACACACAGAGCCACACACAGAGAGCCACACACAGAGAGCCACACACACACACAGAGAGCCACACACACACACACAGAGCCACACACACACAGAGCCACACACACACAGAGAGCCACACACACACACAGCCACACACACACACAAAGAGCCACACACACACAAAGAGCCACACACACACACACACACACACAGTGCCGCACACTCACACACACAGCCGCACACACAGAGCCGCACACACACACACACAGCCACACACACACACAGAGAGCCACACACACACACAGAGCTGCACACACACACACAGAGCCACACACACATAGAGCCACACACACAGAGAGCCACACACACAGAGAGCCACTCGCACAGAGAGCCACACACACACAGAGCCACACACACACACACACACACACACACACACACACACCCACACACAGAGCCACACACACACAGTGGCCAAGTTCCTGAAACACACCCTGACAATGGCAGGTGAATAAGAAATGTGGTGGCTCTTTTACAGACACCTGAGACCAAGCCTGCACCCAGGGGTGACCAAACACTGGACGCACATACAATACGAAAATATCAGGTAACTGCATTCGTACTGGTACAAGAGGAACTCTGGCCAGGTAGTCTTGGACCCAGTCACCTGGTACGTGTGCCAGGGAGCTGGGGTCCCATAGAGGCCCCTAGCTTTGGAAATTAAATGTAAGCTCATGCAGAGGAACTGTGAGATTTGCCAACTGTTGTGCCTTCCACATAATTAATGATTTACCGTATTTGCCACATAATTATTCATCTACTGCATAATATGTAGAGGCCAACCAAAAAAACTGTTTCTATCTCAAACAGAAGGGAAGTTAATAACAAAAATAAGGCTGCCACACGATGCAAGGCAATGGCAAGCCTACCGCAAGGGTCATCTGGTCACCTTCAATTTGATGATTGTTGTACTTAGTTATTACACTGATACTAGAGGTGAAAACTCTACCCAGAAAGAGGTAACGTATGTACAAATGTCAAAATAGTCCATTAATACTGCCCCAAAAAAGTGCCCCATTATGCACCCCTTCAGATCCTGCCTGGTTACCCCCTACTGATGCGCTTTGGGCACCAGTTTATTCCTAACCCTCACTACCTACCTTTGTCTTCATAGCACTTAGATGCTGAGGACAAGCGCCCATTTGCATCTAATGTTTCTGATGCCTCCTGTGCACCTGCACTATACATGTACAAAATCTACACATTACACAGTTTTGCCACCCAGCTGCATCACTCATCTATCACCAGCTCCAGGCCATGATCTCCGAATGCTTGTAAACCCCGTCTTTAAGCGCTACACAAATACCTCGAACACAAATTAATACAAAGCTGCTTGTAAACAAGCAGAACTGGATAGCCGGGAGGGTAAGTTTTCTTAAGCCAATGCTCTTAAACTCAAATAAAAAATAAGTACACGCTCTAAGGCTCCAAGAAATAAACTAACACTGTTCTCCTAGTAAAACGGCAGATTGGTCAAGATGAGGCACCTGGATTCAGCCCAACCGGTGCCCACACGGAGCAGTGCAAGTTCTTTATATGTTTTATGGTTATGTGCTAGATGCAGCAAAAGAAGTAAATGTGAGTTGGACTCTAACTGCAGGAAGCTGCGAAACACGTTTTGAATGAGGTATCAGGGTAACACCTGTAGAAAGTGGCACAAGAAGGTACCAGTGGAAGACGCCTTGGAGGAGATAACGTGTTTAAGATTAAAGAAAGAAGTGGTCAAGAAAATATTAAAAGTCAAAGAAGGGAATGTTGCTGCAGGTGCTTAAAAGTGTAAGAAAGAATCAGTGGAACAAGAGATGAATGATGTGAGCAGACGGGAAGTTGAGTCAGTAGTGCATGGGCTGAGAGAAAGGAATGAGGGGCCACCGTTTGAATGGACAGAGAGAGAAGAAAGGCAAGACATTTTAGAAGGGGTGATTAGCAGACGGGAAAAATCAGGAAGAAGGAGGGACAGAAATGAATATTCAGATGAGGAAGAATGCCTTACAAAGAAGAACTAAGAAGGGGTAACACTAGGTGACTTCACAAGAAACAAACTGCCCTCTACTTGCTAAATTATTGGAGGCAAAATAAATTAGGGAGCAGCAGTTCAACAGTATAGAATTTGTGTACACATTTGAAACTTCTGTCTAGTGCAGTGGTAATGATAGCACCATTCAAAAACAAAAGATTTAATTGGTGGCACAAGTCTCCTGCACTTTAAGGCAGTGTGGCCAGCTAGACCACCTTCTTATGCATTTCCCCCAAAACATCACCTGTAGAAATCATGATTACAGCACGACCTTTTTGGACATACATTAGGATGGTTGCGCAAATCACGAGCACATGAAATGTTTTTGTCCAGGCAATCAACTCAGCAGTTGGACTCTGTTGGTCAAACTTCAAGAGATCTCGTGATCATGACATGACTTTCCATATGCTAGTCAGACAGCCTAAGTGTTGAGTGCTGCCCCAGCAGTGGCCTGATGACAACATAAATGCAGTGTGTATGTGTTAGCTGATCACTGCATAAGTGAGTCAAAGAATGTGTTGAGGGTTTCACTTAACCAACTCATTCAGATGTAGTGCTTTAGGGAAGAATTCTACTTGGAAGAGTTTGGATAACGTTCTTTAGACCCCCAAAAGAAACTTTTTGCTTCATTTGTTGGACCAATAAACGCTATTGCTACCTACACAATATAGATTTTGCACAAAAACGACAAAGCTGCTGGTTATAAGTTCGTCAGAAAATGTGCAGTTTAAGTTTTTCCGGGCAGGAGTGTGCTTGTGCCCTCCGTCGTAAAGGGGACGGAAGTGGTACTCACGGTGGTTGTCGGTGTTCTCCCGGACTATTTCCGCCAGCACGAAGGCCCCTTCCTCCACGGTGTCGAGCAGCATGGTTGCGGCCCCCAGCTGGTCGTCAGGTCCCTCCACGCGCACACGGCCTGCGGCTGCAGGAGGTTGTTTACCGACTCCACCATGGCTGGCGGAGCAGAGGAAACAGAATGTAAAAAGTCCGGTGGGCCTGTGCGGGCTGTCAGACATCTACTAAAACCTGCTGCTCTCGTCCACGTGCCTCACTGTGCATCCCGCCTCCCCCGTGGAGAGGCGCTGCCGCAGACTACACTGGATATAGTTCTGCTGCAAAACCTTCCCCACATAAAGAACAGGTCTCTTTATTGTGTTGTTTGGAATGTCAATAAAAAGTCTCTGCTCCTTCCCCGAATCAATAGTTCTGCCCTCTAGCTATTGAGTCATCCTGACGTTATCTGCTCATGAGAAAAACCACCACTGGGATTGGGCTCCCAATGGCACAGCTTGCCACAAGCTATAATGAACAAAAGAGATGCACGTGCCGCTATTTACTTAACCTGAACTATTTTCTCAAAACATCTGAACTAAAACACCATGCTTTGTGTGTATTATCACTTCTTTTATTTGTTTTACGTTTTATTTTTATATTCACCAATTTGGTATATCAATTTGCCAAATTCAAATTTTTAACCCCTTAAGTGCTGCTGACGGCCAAAGGTCGTCAGCAGCGCTACCTCCCCAGTGCTGCGCACGACCATTGGACGTCCATTCAGCACTGGTTCCAATGGACAGCGCAGCACTGGGGAGGGATGTTTACACGCAGCTAAGGTGTTAAGACCTTATGTACACAAAGAAAAACAACATTCATATTTACATAAACAGAGATACAGTTTAAATATACAATTCAAAAAAAGTGAAACATTCAAGCCACCATTCATTTATCTGATATACCAAAACAAACAACAAAAACAATATGCCTTTTAAATGAGTACTGGAATAAAATTATTCCCAGTTAAGCCATCTACAGTTAATATTCTCAAAGGGGATCTATTTTTACAATTCTTGGAACCCTTATTCTATTTTTTAGCTTATTGAAAGGTCTACGCGTTTCAAACTCGTATTATTTTGGAGTTCTCATCAGGACCGTTGTCTGTGCAGAAAGAGAGAAAACTTTCTTTAGGTCAAGCAAGATTGCTGGGGGATGATGCCTACTCCATTACTCTAAACACTCCTTATCTTACCTCTTGTGGTTCAGAATGTGGACGAAATCAAAAAGCCCCCGACGTGTACAAATTATCTGGGGAAAGAATCGTACAATGACATAACCTGCCACACTTCATGTTTAAAGCCACTTTCAAAAACGCATGCATACCACTTACTTTATTTATATGTCCGTGTAGTATTTATTTGCACCATTCCCTGCCTCTCCGCTCACTAAAAGAAGGGAGAAATCCATAATTACCGGTGGAGTCGGATTTTGTTTAAGAAGGAGGGCTCTCAAGACTCGAGAGCGTCTTACCTGGCGAGAGAGCACAGGCGTCTATGTACGGGTTTCGTATGCCTCCGCCTAGAACAAACCACAAAAAGACGGGATGTCAACGATTTCCCGGTTCCTGTAAATGAGAACCTGTCTGCCAGTTTGCCTCTGAAATTACGGATGTCAGACATTGCGTACCTTAGAAGAACGGGGCACGGGGTTTACAGCCGGTCTCCTTTAGAATCGAAGACGCCGCGTTACTACTGCATTGACTTCCGGGTCCGCAAAGGATCAAGGGAGTTGTAGTTTGTAGTTCTTCCTGCAATATAAACGTTTTTTTGCGGTCTCGTTCTATTCCACAAAAAATCGAAAATTCCAATTACAGGGAGGATTTTCAGATGGAAATTCCTTATATTGCTTTGTACAAAACTTGTCCTCCAGTTTAAAGCACAGTGTTTTTTGATATTCCCAATGGCCCAATACAAACAGCCTTTAGCGGACCTCACTAGGATTCATTCTGCCAGAAGTCATGTCAAAACTACAATTCCCAAGAATATCAAAAAACACTGTGCTTTAAACTGGAGGACAAGTTTTGTACAAAGCAATATAAGGAATTTCCATCTGAAAATCCTCCCTGCAATTGGAATTTTCGATTTTTTATGGAATAGAACGAGACCGCAAAAAAACGTTTATATTGCAGTAAGAACTACAAGCTACAACTCCCTTGATCCTTTGCGGACCCGGAAGTCAATGCAGCAGTAACGTGGCGTCTTCGATTCTGAAGGAGACCGGCTGTAAGCCCCTTGCCCTGTTCTTCTAAGGTACGCAATGTCCGGCATCCGTAATTTCAGAGGCAAACTGGCAGACAGGTTCTCATTTACAGGAACCAGGAAATCGTTGACATCCCGTCTTTTTGTGGTATTGTTCTAGGTGGAGGCATACGAAACCCGTACATAGACGCCTGTGCTCTCTCGCCAGGTAAGACGCTCTCGAGTCTTGAGAGCCCTCCTTCTTAAACAAAATCCGACTCCACCGGTAATTATGGATTTCTCCCTTCTTTTAGTGAGCGGAGAGGCAGGGAATGGTGCAAATAAATACTACACGGACATATAAATAAAGTAAGTAGTATGCATGCGTTTTTAAAAGTGGCTTTACACATGAAGTGTGGCAGGTTATGTCATTGTACGATTCTTTCCCCAGATAATTTGTACACGTCGGGGGCTTTTTGATTTCGTCCACATTCTGAACCACAAGTGGTAAGATAAGGAGTGTTTAGAGTAATGGAGTAGGCAGCATCCCCCAGCAATCTTGCTTGACCTAAAGAAAGTTTTCTCTCTTTCTTCACAGACAACGGTCCTGATGAGAACTCCAAAATATTACGAGTTTGAAACGCGTAGACCTTTCAATAAGCCAAAAAATAGAATAAGGGTTCCAAGAATTGTAAAAATAGATCCCCTTTGAGAATATTAACTGTAGATGGCTTAACTGTGAATCATTTTATTCCAGTACTCATTTAAAAAGCATATTGTTTGTTTTGGTATGTCAGATGAATGAATGGTGGCTTGAATGTTTCACTTTTTTTGAATTGTATATTTAAACTGTATCTTTGTTGATGTAAATATGAATGTTGTTTTTCTTTGTGTACATAATTTCTTAAAAATGTAAATTTGGCAAATTGATTTACCAAATTGGTGAATATAAAAATAAAACGTAAAACAAATAAAAGAAGTGATAATACACACAAAGCATGGTGTTTTAGTTCAGATGTTTTGAGAAAATAGTTCAGGTAAAGTAAATAGCGGCACGTGCATCTCTTTTGTTCATTATTGTTATCTGCTCATGTTCATTTCTGGAGTCATGTTGACACTTGGCAGGATAGACCATTTCTTACGGGTCTTTATTCCTCTAATTATTCTCAAACGAGTTTCATTTTCAGTGCTATGAAACGATGAAGCCTGATGGTTTGAACACTGTCAGAAAGTTAGTGCAGACTTGATGCTCCGTGGCAGTTTAGCAGAATGATAATAACTTGCGTCTATACTGCGCCTAATGCAACTTACACATCGCCAGCTGCTCAAATAGTTTTATGGTGTTTACATTTTTTAGGTGGTTTTAACATTTCAGATGCATTTTAAATGTATGAATTGTGATGTATTAACTGTTAGAATATAGTTGGATTTTATATTTAATTTGTAATGAGTCTGATCGTGTTTACATTGTTTATCTCCGCTGACGTCTAACTCAATTTAAAAAAAAATTAATTTGAGGCGAGGTGGCCTGTGAAAAGTCAAAGGTATTAATACATTTTATATAGTATTTGTCTTTGGATGTTGTAAAGAGAGAATGCGGCGAAGTGAAAGTAAACGCCAGTGCACGAGTTGGGGAGGTTGAGTCACAAAAAGCCCCTCTCGATAGGATGTTTTGCAGGCTCTGATACTGGAGGAATGCCCCCTCACCTCCCCCCTCACACACAGACACTCAGACACACACGCACACACACACACACACACACACTCACATGCACAGACACACACATGCACAACCTCTATCTCTCTCACACACACACACACACCTGGAACGTCCTCCGTGTTTCCATCGGTCCCGGGTCCGAGGCTGGTGTTTCCCGGGGGTCACTGATCTCAGGACCAGGGTTCCCCGGCATGACTCGGACCCGTGCCCGGTGTGCGCCCTTAGAGGCCAGAGCATCCCTGAGGCCACGTGTTGCATCCTGTAACCCCCCTGTGGCCTCTCGTGGCACTGCAAGGGTTACCGACGGGTGACACAGGGGTCTTAGGAGCACCCCGATGCCAGCACTCTGTCCCATATCCGAGAACAGACACAGGGGTCTTAGGACAGTTGGTGTCCCATATCTTAGGCCTGAGGACAAACACAGGGGTCTTAGGACAGTTGGGGTCCCATATATCAGGCCTGAGGACAGAGCAGGGGTCCCGGAGTGCGCCCCGGGGACAGTGCTCTGATATGGGGCAGTGGGTGTCCTGTATCTGAGGCCCGAGGACAGACGCAGGGGTTTTAATGGCGCCCCAGGGACAGTGCTCTGACATGAGAGAGTACATGCCCTATATTCGAGGACCGGGGTTTTAACGTTCGCCCGGGGGGGGGGGGGGAGGGGGCGGACAGTGCTCTGATGTGGGGCAGTGCGTGGCCTGTATCTAAGTCCCGAGGACAGTGGCAGGGGGCTTGATGGCGCCCCGGGGAGAGTGCTCTGATATGGGACAGGACACATTCCATATCTAAGGCCTGAGGGTAGACACAAAACCTTAAGGTGCGCCCCGAGGGCAGTTCTCTGATACGGGACAGTGCGGCGGCCGGGAGGGGGTCGGCGGGGCGGGGGGATGCGCTGCGGATCTTCTTCAATCCGTTTTGCTGCTAACAAGCAGCAGATGGTGTGAGGGCGGCGCCCGCGGGGGCTGAGCAACAGGAGAATAACAAGAGGAAGTGGGGAGGGGGAGGTCTCCAGAGGAGGAGGGGGCCTTGGGCAGAGAGAGCCGTTGTCACCCGGTGTGAGGGCAAGGACAAACACAGGGTTCTTAGGACAGTTGGGGTCCCATATATCAGGCCCGAGGACAGAGCAGGGGTCCTGGAGTGCGCCCCAGGGGCAGTGCTCTGATATGGGGCAGTGCGTGTCCTGTTTTCTAAGGCCTGAGGACAGACGCAGGGGTTTTATTGGCGCCCCAGGGACAGTGCTCTGACATGAGAGAGTACATGCCCTATAATCGAGGACCGGGGTCTTAACGTTCGTCCCCCGGGGGGGGGGGGACAGTGCTCTGATGTGGGGCAGTGCGTGTCCTGTATCTAAGGCCCGAGGACAGAGGCAGGGGTCTTGATGGCGCCCCGGGGAGAGTGCTCCGATATGGGACAGGACACATTCCATATCTAAGGCCTGAGGGTAGACACAAAACCTTAAGGTGCGCCCCGAGGGCAGTGCTCTGATAAGGGACAGTGCGACGGCCGGGAGAGGGGGGTCGGGGGATGCGCCGTGAATCTTCTTCAATCCGTTTTGCTGCTAACAAGCAGCAGAGGTGTGAGGGCGGCGCCTGATGGGGGCTGAGCAACAGGAGAATAACAAGCTGGAAGTGGGGAGGGGGGAGGTCTCCAGAGGAGGAGGGGGCCTTGGGCAGAGAGAGCCGCTGTCACCCGGTGTGAGGGCACAGAATACCATGACGAAAAAAGGGGCGGGACTTAAAAAAAGACCGAGAAACGCCCACGAATTGCGTCGTGACGGGGAAAGAGTGATTGACAACCAATCTCTTCCAATGGCTAGCCTCCATTTATGGAGCTAGCCAATGGAAGAGAGAGGTGGGACAAAGCCCCATACTGTAGGATCAAAAGATTTCGCCTGAGCGAGCACTGCTGCGCAGTGCTACGGCCAGGCGAAACCTAAAAACATTGCTTGCTGTGGGACGATAGATGAGTGCTCCGCAGGATGAATGTTTGGGAGGGAGTGACAGTTGGAAGAGTAATAATTCTCCAGAGGTAAAACAAGAGGTTGAAACACTAGTAATATGGATAGAGGAGTAGAACAGGATTGCAACACCTATCCCCAAACTTGTTTGGAATTCCATGTGATTTATATTATAAATGTAAGGGGTCGCTGAGGCAAACTCCAGGCCTGTAGTGAGATGTACAATCAGCAGTGACAGGGACAACAGATCTTCAGGTCATGGGAGGCAGCATGAAGGTTAGGTAGGCTTAACGCCACAGCACCACAACCCACACCACTGCATAAGCAGCTTTCTCACCACAAATACACAATCTTGGAGTGGTTGAGTAACGAAGACATGTCTGGATTTCCATTCCCTGTTATGCAAATCTTGATCTCACCGGAATCACAATAACATTACTTTTGAACATGAGCTAACAGGAATCTACAACCTAAAGTCCAGTTTCTAAGACAAAGGTTAATTATTGATCAGAATTGTTATGCTTCAAAATCTGGCTCTGCAAAACCCCCAGTAAGGGTTACTATATGGTATCATTGTAAGAACTCCACGTAGGGGCCCTATGGTAACCATGGCGGTAGGAAACTCATCCTCCCACCTCTCCATTCCTATGCATACTAGTCATTTACTGGAATCAGATAACCCAACACGAGCTTCCTTTGCTGCATGCATGCCAGACTGGGCAATATTTCAGACCCACCCTTCTTCTGACTCTTCAGATCTGAAATCACAGACCTTCTACTGAAGATAACAATGTCCCTCTCAGATCTGTATCCTTCCCTTCCAGTCTCCAGCAAGCTCCAGTAATTATAAACAACAATTCTTTTTTTGCCAGTTACATAGATGATTATTTTTAATAATAATATGTCAAAGTACATTACAGTAATGCACCAGTCCCCTGGCACAAATCATGTTTAACAATGCATTTTACAACAGATCTGCTTTGAGATGCTTAAGGCATAATCACATCACCAATGAACCAGAAATACAGCATAATAAACATAATTAAACAGTTGCAATCATTCTGCCATTTCATCTGCTCTTTTGCTCTCGGCCAAGGGAAGACAATTTACAAGTAAACATTGTAAGGGAACAGACACGCATGCACGCACACGAATACGCATGCACAAACACACACACAAATATATACACACTTGCGCATGATACGTGCAAATGCATTCACATGCGTATGCATATGACATGCACAAATGCACAGACGGATAAACACATATGCAAATGCGCACACAGGAACGTACACCTTGACACATATAAATGACTGCAGACAATACTTCTTTTGTGCCCGGTTGTGTTGCAAGATTATTGCCTTTATATTTACCATCAGGTGAGAGCCAGGCGTTGAGGGGGGATCGTGGGTGGTGGTGGCAGGGGTGAGGGGGGGAGAGGGGGTGGTGTGACACTCAGGTTGTCTGTGAGCCAGCAAACATGACACACGGTAATTGATTGGGAGTTGTTGCTTCCTTTACAATCGTCTGAAGCTGTTAGCTTATAGAAAAAATGTAAATAAGTATTCCTTAATATCTAGCATTAAGAAATAGTGCAGCACCAATTTTGAAAGACTACACGCTCAAAGGACTTTTCCAGCAGTGTGTGTCGGTTCCCAGATATGCGGATGAATGCTTGAAGATAATATATTTAATTTGTCATTTCTTAACCAAAACATGCTTATTACAAGTGCCGGCCAAAAGATCACGCCATGAAAATGTTTGCTCCAGAAAGATAAAATTGATATAAAGTGACACCTTCCCCCGCTGCCTAGTCTGCGGTTGAGGAAGAGTCTAGACAAGAACAGCCATGGGCCGATTCCGAGAAATGCAGAGATTCGCTGGAGTGAAAAAGCACAACGGATTCTACATTCAATATTGTAAACAAATTGGATTTTTAGCTGTTCAGCAGCATGCTGCAAGATCGGACTGAACGTAGATAAAAGTGCGCATGAGAGTAGAGGGTAGGGCTGGACTGGGCACTGTGCCAGTCTGGCATAACCCTTGCATTTGGCAGTTCAGGGGGTGCTTTCATAGTAGGTTGGGGTACTGCGACAGTCACGGTCTCGGAGGCGAGGACTAGTTTGAACAGTTTTGCCATCACTGGGTTTTGTATCCAGTCCTGCTCTGATAGTAGACATTATGGCCCTGAAACGAGTTCGGTAGTACTGGGTGGGGCAGTAAAAATCACTGGCTGGAAAAACTGGGTGTGGTTCTCCCACACCTGGAAAAACAGAGTTTGGAAAAAAAGACCTGGTTGGAGTCAGGCTGAGAGGAATTCCATGAGTGAATTGCACTCTGCATGCTCCTATGTCTGCTATATAGCGCTTTGGACTAACACTTCTTTGGAGTTGGCAGCTAGTTAAGGGTTCCTGGCATGGGGGTGATGTGGACACATTTACTGGATTCAGCAAGCAAGTGGGCTGAAGTAATCCACAAGTGCTAAAAATACTTCACCAGAGAATGTAACAAATCCAAATAGAGGCCTCAGCCATGGTGAAGTCTATGTTTATTTTTTTGTAGAGCACCCTATGCCACTTGATTGCTTTGTGGCACTATGGAGACAGGACATCAAGTCATGTAGGATTTAAAGAGGTGGGTAATTAAAGGCTGTCATTCAGGCATTCTATATTATACTGTATGGGGAACAGAGTAATACAACATGTTGCAGTGTGATTGAGGTTACAATCACTTCTTTAGGCAGTAATCATTTTAGGACCAGTGACAGGGAGGCAGAGGTTAAAATTGTTATTTAAGCCATGACAAATGCACAACACTGACCAGGGTGAAGGAAGGAACAGCCTTTATTAGGGTTGCAGCCGCCTCCCGGCTTCAACCGTCTGTTGCCTTGACTTCACAGAACCTTCCATCACTAGAGCTCTGTGAAGCCATGATCACAGCGGAATACACAGAGCAAACACAGCAAAAGCCAGAAGTGTATAATAAAGTGAGAACAGCACACATCTTCCCCGCTTAAAACATTAAATGAATATATAAAACTCAAACCATAATAGGAAAGAAGTAAAACATCAAAGAGTTGACCTCTAAAGATGTGTACAAGAACTAAACACCATACATAACTTATTTATGAGCTGTAACCAGTGTAAGAGAACCTTTGGGTCCTGTAAACCGGCACTGGAAAATAGTCCTTCTAAAAGCCTACGTGGTGGGCTCATCAATGCCAGATCAATGAGCAAACATGCACTGCATATCTTTGATCTCATAACGGAAGGAGATTTAGACTGTCTCTTTATAACTGAGATCTGGTTAAAAACCTGGTGTAATCCGGATAATGCAAACGCTCTCCCGCCTGGCTATCTAATCTCAAGGGTAGACAGACCTAAACAACGCGGAGGAGGCCTTGCAATAATCTATCGAGACACCCTGAAGTGTCTAACATACGATCTTCCGGACCTCAAAGGAGCAGAGAGTATGGGCTTTTCCATACAGGTCCATGACGCGTTTACCTTTGCAGGAGCATTAGTGTATCGACCTCCATGGCAGCATAATGGGTTCTTGGAGAGCATTGGGGAAGTACTCAGTAACCTAGCTCTTAGGTTCGCCAATTTTACGTTTTTGGGGGACATAAACCTGCATCTTGACTCTCCCACAGATCCAGCTGCAACCTGTTTTAAGGACATAATGAGCGTCCTAGGTCTATCCCAGCTCACACTAGATATCACACATAGGGCAGACCATATCCTCAATTGTATCTGCTCTAATCTAGAAACACTTAATGTAAAACAGCCTCTAATGCAAACATGGACAGACCATAATTTTAGCCCATTTGAACTCTCAGTCAAGGATTGCCCAGTAGGCAAAAGTAAAGCAAAAGCGATAATGCATCTACAGGGAAAACCCTGCTGGAAAAACATCATAGGACACCCCGACTTCATGAATAAAGCATTAGAAAAGAGGCCTTCCTTGATAGGAGACCCGATCAAGGATAACCAGCTGTTTGGGGATTGAATAACGGAACTCAGTATGGAGTCAGGTCCCACAGCCTCCAGAAAGGAAGCACGGAATAAGAACACATCCGCACCATGGTTTTCGTTGCTTCTAAAAGGAAAACAAGGGGAAGTGAGGGCATTAGAGCAAAGATGGCGGCAAAATCATGTCCTGATAAAAACTGCCAAAACGGATTTCTACACGGAAGCCATAAAAAATAGTAACAACAAACAGAAAGAGATTTTTAACATAGTAAACACCTTTATGAACCCCAAAACTCTGCTGCAAGAAATTCGCCCCTCTTAAAGTCTCTGCAACACCATAGCCGATTTCTTTGAAGAAAAAATCCACATCCTAATCAAAGACTTCCCCTCCCCGATCCCATTGAACCTAAATGAGGATACTAAGGCAGTGACATACACCGCCAGTATGAACACGTTCTCTCCTATTAACCTGGAGGAAACTCACAAAGCCATACTGTCCATTAAATCAGGCTCCCCCTTTGACCCTAGCCCCCCTCTGGTCCTGCAGTCCATGGTGGACATTGTCAATCCCATCATAAACAAAATAATAAACTCCTCACTTGACCAGGCAACGATTCCCATAGAATGGAAATTAGCGGCAGTAAAACCCCTACAAAAGAAGCAGTTAGCGGATCCCACAACTCTCTGAAACCTACGACCTATCTCGCTCCTACCTGTTCTGTGTAAACTAACTGAGAAATTTGCAAACAGACAGCTCACCGCCTTTTTGGAGGAAAACAACGTTTGGCACCCAAATCAAGCATGTTTTAGGGCCCGACACTCCACAGAGTCAGCTCTCCTTTTCACCACAGAAACACTGAGGGCTGCTATGGACCAGGGAAAGAAGACCGTCCTGGTTTTATTGGACCTGTCCGCGGCCTTCGACACGGTCTCACATACCATCCTTGTAGACCGTTTAGCAGCATCTGGCATAGCAGGAAATGTATTGAGTTGGATTAAAACATTTCTGACAAACAGGTGGCAAGTGATTACATTAGGCAATTTCAGCTCGGAGGAAAAACAGCTTACCTCAGGGGTCCCTCAGGACATAATGTATATATGTCCCCCCTGATTGAACTGATATCATCCTTTAAGATTAACACCATCTCTTATGCGGATGATACGCAGTTCATCCTGGTGCTGGATGATTATACAACAGAGGCTGAAGAAAATTAAAAAAACTGCCTCTCAGCCACCTTTAAAAGGATGAGCAACAATCAGATGAGGTGTAACTCAGGAAAAACGGAAATTCTGCCTTTTTGCTAATATAATCATTTCAGTCCCAAGCAGTGGTGGCCTGAAGATGCCACCGTTCCCCCAAACACAATCAATGCAGTCAGGAATCTAGAGATCAAGTTCGATGCTACTTTGTCCTTTAAACAACAGGCCCTGGCCGTGGCAGGTACCTGTTTTAGCATCATAAAAGGCCTGAGAAAAGTTTTTGACCTACTACCACTCCCAGCCAGAAAAATGGTGGTGGTGGCACTTATAACATCCCGGCTGGACTACTGCAACAGCCTATATGCAGGTACTAACAAGGCGGTTGTGCACAAGCTGCAGATGGTCCAGCATGCAGCAGCCAGACGTGCTAAGATGGCCTAGGAGATCATCGGCCACAGCGGCGATGGATGCCCTCCACTGGCTACCGATTTACAAGCGGGTACT
The DNA here is from genome assembly GCF_964263255.1 of Lissotriton vulgaris. Taxonomy (NCBI): domain Eukaryota; kingdom Metazoa; phylum Chordata; class Amphibia; order Caudata; family Salamandridae; genus Lissotriton; species Lissotriton vulgaris. Next base: position 783,725,105 of record NC_141687.1, on the reverse strand, counting down.
GTTCAAAGTCCTACTGATCACTTTTAGGGCCTTTCATTAGCGAGGACCCAAATACCTTCAGAGGAGCTTTGAGCGATACCTCCCATCACGAAATCTGAGATCCTCAAACGCAAACCTGCTGACCATTCCTACCTTTAGACAAAAAAACAAGGGAGGGAAAGCTCTGGCGGTTTTGGGTTCAAGGGCTTGGAACAAACTTCCCCTGCCCCTTCTTCAAACCACCTCTGAATCAGTATTTAGGAAATCATTAAAAACCTGGATCTATAGCCTGCCAGACACACTGTGTAAAGGTTTAATCTGAAATGATGGGTCCACCTAGATGAGCAGTTGATCCAGCGCCTCCCATCCGTCTGGTTTCTCAGCGCCAAGATGCTCCCTGGAGTGATAGCAGCGCTATACAAAAGCACCATTACGTTACATTACATTACGATTCTACACAGTCTGTGAAATCCTCTGGGGTTTTAAAATTTCCCTTTGGTCTGACCCATGTTTTTTAAATAGGATTGCTCCCTTTAATTACATCATCACACTGATCAGATCGTATTTCCTCTTTACTCTTCTCTACCTCTAGATTCACAAGCACATTGTGAATCTAGCAGTTTTGTTTAATTAAACCACTCCACTTAAACTCCAAGTCCTGCGATTTTCTGTCTTGACCATATTTCTAAACAACTTGATAACTTTTCTACGTTATGTGAACTTAGAATCAGATGGTGCACCAACTGCAGCTCAGATTTTTATCCCATCCCCAATTTAAACCGGCATTTCTCCCACAACATGTCTGGCATTAACATGTCTTTTCCTCTCCACCATTCTATTTTGTTTTGTTTTCTTCTATTCATCCTCAACAGACACTTTTACCCATCACTTATTCCAATCCATCCATCTCGGACCCAGCGCAGAATTAGGGTTTATGTGTCTTAACAATTCGAAAGGTGATTTTCCAGTAGTCCCATGAAGAAAGAGACAATAGGACAACACATGTTTTTGTAATTCTTTCTTTCAATCCAAGCCACAATGTTTGCTAATTAAAATCCTTCTTTGAGACTCCTATTGAATTTTTCTTCCATACAATTTGGTTCAGGATGATATAAGGCAGAATTCTTATGTTTTATTGCCATTTAAAAAAAAAATCTTCTAACTCCTTTGAACAAAACCCCATTGTCTGTTAATATACTTCTCTTCCAGCGGGGGCTTGTCCATGTGGGCGGTGTGGAGTTGCCCCACTAATAAATATTGACGCATTTATTTCAATAGCGCGCACCCGCCACAAATTATTAATACATTACAATTTCAAGTTTCAATGTCGAAATTCTTGTATTAATAATTTAAAGCGGTGCCCAACTTGCGTGTCAGCGTCACGTCACACCGTTACGTCACGTGCACTCATCATAATAAGCACAGTTACACAATTGCTTTCAATAAAGATGAGTGCCGGCACCGCACCTGCGCACTGTCACCGGCACAGTGAGCACAGTGCGCATGTTGGGTTTGGCCAACTGCCTTTCCGCGGCCAGGAACCCAACATGCCCACAGTGCCCTTTGCGAAGCAAGCACAAGGGGCCTGGGGGTTTGCCGCAAATCACAGGCCCCAGTGGTTTGAAAATGAGCAGAGAGTTTGCCTGCTCACCCCAATCCTGGCGCTGCTCTCTTACAGAGAGAGCCTCTCTCTGTAAGAGAGCAGCGCCAGGATTGACTGCAGTGCTGCAGCATGCGAGGCGGCGGTTGCCAGTCTAGTCTGCAGCACTAGTAGCACAGAGAAGCATCGACTCACTTGGCACGCGTGGGAGGTCCCGCCCAGCGTCCAACATTGCAATGCCCAATCACTGTAATGGCTTATTGTTAAGCCATGCAGTGATTGGCTAATTCTGCCGTTGCTGGGCAAATCGGGTCAGCCAGGGTCCCTTCCACCTCCTCCTCAGTCTCACAGTGGACTGGAGCACATGTCTACTCGACTCTGCATTCGTCACTCTTGAGATCGAATCGAGCAGTACTGTAGTGTGTAGTCCCTAAGTCCACGCCAGTGACTCCAATCATCAGCCATCTGATTCTGAACATTGATCTGACTGTCACTGTCAAGAAAGTCAACTGTTAGCACACGTACTAGTTAACTACTTAAGTTGTCTTGTGTTGTTGGTTCACTACTAAGGTCCGGGACAGCTGGTTCCGGAGGTGTGAGGCTGAGGCGGCCATGATCACGCCTTTGCTCAGCCCACTCGTGTGGAGATTTCAGTGAAATCTCCATTCAGATTTGGCTGCTGATGAATGACTGAGGCACGCACGCACAGACAAAAAACTTCGGGATTGACCGGTTCGTGCGAATTCAGGATGGCTGGTCACTCCTTAACAAGTAGCATCGGAATATAATATTGGTTATATAATTCACTGCTGGGCACCCCAGAGGAAATCACTGCACAGCACAGCAGGGAATTATATAACCAATATATTCCTAAACTAACTGGTAAAGCTGCCCAAAGTGCCCATACCATATTGAAATGCTCCCGAACCTCAGCGCGTGCCGCGTTTGCCTTCTCGTAATCCCGGCCTGGCGGCCTCTACTGGAACGAGTGTCGGGGCCTGGGCCAGCTCGCGACTGTCAAAAAATGTAATACGCATCATGCGTATTAAATTTATATAACGCATCGCATGGAAGGTAGGGTGGGCCTTGAAAGTTAATGAATGGCCCGCGGCACCACATTACATTTGTTGGCCACTTGTCCCTCAGCGTGTTTTTCCATAATTATCCTACACTGATTCACTACGCAATCGCATGCACACCAAGGCTCACCGCAGCCGCATACAGTATACTGATTCCCCCTAGGTCAAAAGTAAGTCTGGCCTGGCTGTTATCCTGAATCCCTACATGCATCATGAATTGCTCAGGGACCGCATTCATTCAAATCATGTATGGAGACGAGACGGTTTTGCATAGGGTGCCGGCGATGTATTATTAATCTCAGAGTCAGAGATCTGAGTGACTGACTCCAGAGAGATGTGAGGAGCAGCTACGGAAAAGTGGAAAGATTAGCGCTGCGGTAATGAGTTGTACCGGGAGTGAATATTAATAATGAAGGCTCGCATCCCTGACCCTGAGTGATATTCCGGAATTTCAGGTCATCATGTAACTGAGTACGGTCTTCTTGTTATGGCTGTCTTGACAGTGCGATCGGGTTCAGTCAGAGCTGAAGATTTACGACTCCTAGCAGCACATCCACATACTGCCAGTTCTTTCGTACACCGGAGCACTACCTATGCTCAGGCTGTCATCACAAACACAGCACTGATGGCTTCTCTCAAACTGTGCAGCTTAGCACTGTCATGCCTTGATCATACCTGTCCGCTATATCCATCAAACCTCCGATGAGTGGCAAAAACTGCCTTTATTAGGCTTCTCCGCTTATATCTACTTCTACTTCAATTGAAGCTCTTTCTGAAAGGTGTTGCTAACTTAGAGTGTCAACGGATTGTATTGGAGACACTAGCACATGTAGCTCCATTTGAAAGTTATCTCGACTCATAGGCCAATATTTTATTGGGCTCAATAACAAGATACTTGCTCTTGAATCGAGATTTACAAGTAAAGCGAAAGTACAACACTTTTTCTAAAGCAGAAATGTACCAAAATAATGCCTGGTAAAAAACTGTACAAGGAAACGCCACACCAATGCATGAAAACCTCTCTTGTGCTCTATGGCTTGTGGTATTGAAGCTATACCTTCAGAGTTTGTACTCATTTCTTTAAACTTTGCTGGTAGCATAATAAATATGACAATCTCTTTGTGGTTGTGCGTGAGACCTAATATTTCTGTGTTGCATGTTTTCAGGAAATTAGACGGAAGAAATGACTTCCCCTCACAAAGGTGTCGCCTGCTCTGACTCTGGCACTTAGCACGCAAGCACTCCATCGCATGGAAACCACGCTAACACCACCATGTTGTCTGTAACCAACAGCCTGCCATCGCGCTCTAATTGAGGAAGATTCCTTATAGCCCAGCAATAAGCTATGTTTTCATCAGCACCTTCCTCCTTTGCAATGTTCTATGTGTGCCCACCGAAATTTGAATGCCTGAGGTGTCATGAACAAACATGGTGATGGAGTGAGAAAAGAGACTACAAAACATGACAGGGTATAATTAAATTAGTAATTTGCAAGTTTTGTAGTCTCTTTTAGACGGCTCAGCTCAGTATCTAGATAGTATCTCAAAATAAACTGAAATAAATGCATTCTCGGCTGCATGGTAGTTTGCTCTGGGGTCCCAGAGTCTGGTGCAGTTGCTATGTCTGTTTCTATACTCAGAAATGCATTGTATCTCGAAGTCTGTTATGAAGCTCCGTGGTTATACTGAATAAGCAGCTGCCTATGTTACATGACATCTCTTTATTAATGTAATAGCTGCTCTTTCACAATTGCTTTATTTACCTCCCTGCTTTCTCAAATTTGCTTGAAAATGCACCATTTGTCCACTCCAATTTTCTTGGGGGGAATCCCCCCAAGCCTTCCTTAGGTTGTTCTGGGTGGCTACCGCTACGCTCGCTCGCTACGGTGCAGTATCAGATTGATTTTACACCCCACTGCTTTCAAATGTCACCAGCCACCACTGTTCTCTTCTGAATAAGCTCTCAAGAAATTAAACAACTGCTCCTGTTGTTATTTCTCCAATGCACACAAACTCAGGCTACCGAAAAAACAAATCCCTCACCACCAAGAGAAGAAGAGTAGCTGTTTCCTCCCCCTCAATGGTCCAACTAAATCCATGGCAATTTTTCTGCCTAAGTCCATTAGTTAATTCTATACATACCAAGGGAACATACCTCACGTTATGGATCTTATCACTCTCTTTACACTCATAACACTCATGTATCTTCCTTTCAATATCCAAATCTACACCTGGCCACCAAAAATCTGTCCTTATTCTCTCCTTGGTTTTGACTGTACCCAAGTGTCCTTCTTCGGCCATACCAACGATTCTGCCTCTTATATTATTAGAAACCATCAAATGGTCCTCTCTAAAAGTAAACTTGTCATAAAATGCTAATTCTCCTTTAATCATCCAAAATGGGTGAACTTTCTCATTCAACTCTTTCTTTGTCGGCCAACCATTCAGAATGAAAGGAATTATAGTTCTAAGAACATCATCTAGCTTGCCCTCTGATTTTCACCCTTCTTCTGAGACTGCCTCTTCGATAACCACACAAGCTCCTTCATCTGACCAATCCACATCATCTGACAATTCCTGCACTTTTTTACTTAATGGAATCAAACCAGAAAGTCAGTCAGATGTACAGTTCTGTACTCCACAGTGAATGTAAACTCTTGCAATTCAACGACCCATTTACATACCCTTGCTGAAACACTATCCAACCCTTTCTTCATAAAGATTTTACATGGATTTATGGTCAGATCCCACCATGAAATTTCTGCCTGTAAGACATGTGGTTGCGGTTGACTAAGATGTGAGCCCTGGTCAAGCAGCAACAACAATCATTGTCCGGGTGAGGTACAAGCCAACCCTAACATAACGTGTTCTCAACCCTCACAGAGCAGTCAGGCTTAACTTAATGGCAATGTGTGAAGTGTTTATGCAACACTTCAAACACTAATAAAGTGAAAACCAGACAAAAAGGATCCCACACTAACTTGGAAAATAGAACTTTCTTTAGTAAATAAAACAAGACCAAAAGGACAAAAACCCAATCAGTATGGCCATGCTTGGCGACTTCTTTATCTGTATATCCTTGAACTGTTTAATTCTGAAGCTTGTTTTTAATTTAATAAATAGAATTCCTTAAAAAACTCCAATCAGTAGTACCAGAGTCATGAATTTTTAGAGATTTTAGTAAAAATAGTGCCAAAAAGCTCAAAGCGCCCACTGTGAAAAAGAAGGTCCCCTTTGAGGATCGATGAGGTGGTGAAATAATGGCCCATGCCTTCCCATTGGTCTATCTGCCTCCCATTTGTTGTATATTCCACTCCAGTTTCCCAAAGCTGCTCCTCATTGCCATGTAGCTTTCATGCCTTCTTGGAGAGGAGTAGAAAATGGTTTGGAATAGAAATTACTAAATGACAAGTGCAAAGTTTTTAAACATGCATGATACTTATATTATACTGGATAATGAATATCCGCACATGTACGAACCCTTGAGGACCTTATTGTTGTTAGGGTTGTCCTAAAAGGGTGATCATCCTTAGATCCATACAGACAGTACAGTGCTTGAAGAGGCTGGTGGTGGCCCAACAGTGTATTGTTATCAAAAAGTGAAATTGGTCAACTTTTAAAGAAGGATAATTATGGTAACAATGGAATCCTCCAAAGTAAGTCGTACATTTATTGTTCATAGGAAACAACAGTTTCAGGAGAGGCAGAAGAATACAATATAAAGTGATTTTAGCTCTATCTGGTGGCTGGAGACAGCTGAAATGGGGAATGAAAGTTGAGTGACCTCCCCCAAAGAGAAGTGGTTTGAATGTATTAATATAGGGGAGAGGAGTTGCCCTAACGGCTAGGGTGGTCGTCCTCGAATCTGGGAACTGGGTTCGAGTCTCGACAATGACGCTGAACATCCTGTGATTATGGGCAAATCACTTAATCTCCCAGTGCCTAACAAAAATAAAAAGTGTCCTCATGTAACGCAACTGGTGCTATGTAAAGAGCTCTGATGCCCAATACCTTCGGGTCAAGTTTGCGCTATATAAAACTCAGTAAAATAAAATGAAAAAATAAAAATAGAAAAAATATACTAACCTTTTTCACTTTTTGGAACAGAGAAATTACCATAGCAAGATATGTCTGTTGTCTACCACTTACCTGTCGACAGCATTAAAAATATATTGATTGCATTGAAAGGAAACAGTGCGGTCAGCCCAGAAAGAGTCGTAAATAAATTCCTTACATTTGATACCTATTAGTGGTCAAGGTTTTGATTAAGGGCCTTTGTTGTTTGTTTGAGATTTAGTTGCTTGACTGAAACGTGAATGGGCAACAATTATATTTATTTATAAACACCCATTATAAATGTTGTAGATATGACCCTGTCTAATATTTCACTATCTTGGGGATAGTTCTACAGTATCAGTATGTTTGCCTCAGTGGTAACAGGCACTCGGGCCAAAAGAGGCTACTCTTGCTGCTCCGTGTAGCTCCAGCATGGGAAGAGAGCAGGGGTCAGTGGAGTCCACAGAGGGCTCCTGGGGTCTGGAGGGCCTTAAATGGTGTCCTCGCGTGGTCCCTGAGCATGATCCTGGCAAGGCTGGTGTTAGAAATTGGGTTTTCTTTGGCAGAGGTATGCACCCTGTCCAAGCAGGAACCATAATCCTGGTCAAGGTAAGTGTAGTACACACTAAAGGTTTACCTGTGCTCACCCTCGAGTAGGTTGGCACAGAGCAGTCAGGCTAAATTAAAGAGGCAGTGTCTAAAATATTTATGCACACACACACAATAACACAGTGAAAACGCCACAAAGTACTCCACACCAGTTTAGAAACATAGCCAATATTTATCTGAGTAACACAAAACCAAAACTATAAACATCCAATACACCCAAATCAAGATATGTCTTTTTAAAGCCTATATGGAAAACAGTGCTTAAAGCTTTCCTAGTATTACGAATGTTATTTGCAGTCATGCAAGGCCGGTGAAGAGCAATAAAGTCGAAACATGGGTCCCTCAGAGAGGTTGCCGCCCCATACCTTGAGAAAACAATGCCCCCAAATAGCCAGAATGTAGAAGGGGGTCTGTTGGGGTCAGTCAGACCGAAGTAATGGCACAGTTTAAAGCCGCCTACGAGGGCGTGCAGGCTGTCTACACAAACCCCACAGGCCATGCTGAGACACAGTACCTGACTGGAGGTGAACAAGATGCACTCTGTGTGTCAGAACACACAGAGTGCATCTTCTGCACACAGGCGGGCTGCCGAGTCTCGCGGTCTAGACCCTTGTCACTGGCAAGCTGCAAATAACCCAAGCAATGCATCGCTGTTGAGTCACGCTAGGTGGAGTTCCGTTGGTGCTGCAGCGGCACCGGAAAGGAGTGCGGCGATTTGTATCAACCCCCTGCCTCTGTAGGCCACAGCACTGGTAGGGCATGAGCGCTGATCTTTGCAGAATGAAGCGCTGATATTTGGTAAGACGAAGCTGGAGATCAGATACAAGCTGACCTTTGTTGAGTTTAGCTACAGGACTCACAGATTGCAGAGTCCAGCAGTGGTTGTTGGGAGACAAGGTTTTTGATGGCCCTGAGACGTATTGAACAGGGGGCAAGCCAACAAGCCCTCAGAGTTAAATTTGTTTCAGAGGTTGTAGCCAACAGATGCAGTCTTTCTCACTGTCAGACAACAGGCAGCAGGCCAACACAGCAAAGCGAATCGCAAAGTGATACTCCCTCCTACGGCAAAGCAATTTGCAGGACAACACAGCAAAGCAGTTAGCAAAGTGGCAGGCCCTCCTGCAGCACAACAGCTCTTCCTCTTGGCAGGATCTCCTCAGGTCTCAAAAGTGAACTGAGTACATTGTGTCAGAGATACAGTACTTATACCCATTTTAGTCTGTGAAGTAGGGAGACTTCAAAGAAAAGTCTCTGTGGTGCACAAGACCCTGCGCTGGCTCCAGACTCACTACAGGGGGGTATGACACACTTTGTGTGGGACAGGCCCTAGCCCTTTCAGGTAGAAGTATCACCCCTTCCACACATGCTGCTCAGGCAGGCCCATCAACATACAGATGACCACTCAGACACACCTATCCTTCCTTTGTGCATGTCTGTCTAGAAGGAATGCAGGAAGCCAGCTTTAACCCAGTCCAGATGTTTATTCTAGACAGGCAGAAGGCACTAAAGGGTTTAAGTAAGAAAATGCCATATTTCTAAAAGTAGCATTTTTAGACCTGCAATTTAAAAACCAACTTCTCTAAAAGATGTGTTTTTAAATTGTGAGTCCAGACACACCAACTTTACATGTCCTATCTTTTCCTAATTGAAAGATACACTTGTAAAAGGTTACAAGGCAGCTCTAATGTTACCCTATAAGCAGTGCTTGATTTGCAAAAAAGATAAGTGCCAGGTCTCTCGTCAGGAGGCCACTGCACCTTGTACCACACATTGCCCCTGTCAGCGCCGCCAATGATAGTAACAACACAAGTGCTAACATTCACACTCCTACAAGTGTGACAGTTCAAACTATTTCAGGCCCCCAAAGCATTAAGAATGGCTTGGATGGCAGGTAGTATTCATTTTTAATGCAATTGAACTAATAATTAACTGTTGTTGTGGTCATCTAAATTAGGCAGGCTGCGCCACCTTGTGGCAGACTGTCACACGCCCTGGTGCTGGCAATTGAGTGCCGGTGCCGAGCACCGGAAACCACAGGCTCAAATTAGGTACTGCCTATTGGAGAGATAGGCCTTACAGTAGTGAAATACAAATTAAAGAGTATTTCACTACTAGGGCATGTAAAACGTAAAAGTACATGTCCTATCTTTTAAGTACACTGTACCCTGCCCATGGGCTGCCCAGGTCCTACGCTAGGGGTGACCTATATGTAAAAAAAGGGAAGGTTTGTGCCTGGCAAGTATGTGACCTCGTCATTTCTAAATGGCACTTTAAAACTGCGTGACACAATCAGTGCTGCAGGCTTAGTAGTAGCATTTGATTCATATGCCCAGGGCACAAGTAGTGCACTTAACTAGGGACCGATAAGTAAACCGAATATGTCACTCAGCACATGCACTTTAGGCTGGTCAGCAGTCGCATAGTTTTGCCACTCTACTTGTAGAGCAGAGTTTGGTAAAAACTCCACCAACTGCTGCGTGGCAGAGTTTACCTCCCCACCCCTAACTGAGATGCCGGGAGCAACGAAAGCACGGGGGAAGTCACATGTGGGCAGAATGCTCAGTGAATCGTGAAGCATGCTTACAGCTGCTGCACTGTTGTAATATTTTATTTTCACTGAATTGAGCTATGGATTTTATTTCACAATGAACAATCGGCGACTGGATTGCTACTCACTGTTGGTATGTTGAACATACTGAACGAAATGAAAGCAAGCGGGTTTTCCTGGAATCTCTTAGTAAGAGCAGCACCATCTGGCGAGAATCTAGGGGCATTGCAGGCCACTTCACCCAGCTGAGAGGAAGAGGGTGGGTAAAGCATAATAAGGATTGTGCCCCAAGCCTCTGACTCCAACCGGTGTGATGGTTATCTTTCCACGTCTGTGTGCGCGGACAAAAAAAAAAGGAGGGCGGAAACATGAGAGCAACCAAGCAGAGTTTTGGCCCGGATGGGGTTGGTTGGGGTTGGGTGGGTGGCAAGAGTTTAGAAAAAAAGTTCCAGGAGACAGATGGCTGAGAGAGAATGCCTGCCACAGTGGAGGGAGGCTGTAGGGAAGCCGGAAAAAAGGGAGGCCCCTGGAAGCATATGCAGGTGGTGCCCTCAATCTCTCTAAATCTACCATAGGACAACAGACTTATTCAACTTAAAAGCTTCTTCTTAGCAGCAACATGACATACAGATTCAATGTGGAATCTTGAATGAGCGTGCCTTTTTTTCTGCGCAGCAGACTTTAGGGTCAATGAGTCTACAAGCATCGGGGGGCAAGAGGGTGGAAAGGAGTACATCCAGCAACTCCACAATCTCCAAGAATGTTGAGAAAGGCAAGAAGGAGCATAAACCTTAAAAGAGTAAAGGAGGCAAAGTCAGGGAGAAGGAGGGAAAGCTGCCTCCGAATGAAGGCCAAGCCTGGTAAGCCAACACTGCTATTGCTTGCTTTGGTCCTTTCTCGCTGGCTTGATTGTCCACTCTGGGCACTATGAATAGCTCAGGTGTGCTTCTCCCCCTCTCTCGGGGAGTTGTGTAAATCGCTCACTTCCTAGCTTCCCAGAGGGATGTGGGCTATTGACTTAGATCGTCTCTTCTGGGAGAAGAGAGGACGCCAACCTGTCTGCGCTGCCCTTTGTGGCACACGCCTCCTCACACTCCCCTGCCCCCTCTGCCCGCTGATCTCCCTGCCATGGATGTGAACAGAATAACGGAGCGCAGTCACAGTGCTCAGAATTGCTGCTGAGTCAGATGCAGACTTCACTAAATCCCTCTCTTATGATCTTCTTACAGAAAGGCTTGGAGGAAAGGGAGGATTCATGTCCCCGGCCTCGGCTGGTGACTGTAAGTGGAGACCAATGGGGATTGCTTCAGGGGTGTGAAATTGATTGCAGAACGTCAACTAAGCCGCATGAGCATTGGAAATCAAGCACAAGTTTACTTTGAAAGCTGTCAGTTTTTCTTGACATCTTGTTTGACTGCTAATTGATTCCGCTCACTCACGGACCTCCGCAGAATCTCATGGAGTTTTCAGGTAACGCCACCGAATTCCGCAGAGTGAAACTGGGTGACTTCTGCCCACCCCTAGTCAGCAGTGGCAAAGTGCTCAGCAAAAACGAAGTCATCACAGGTACTACAAGCTCCTTTCTTCTCTTTCGGCAACCCTCTCTGTGCCTCATATTACCACACGAGAATACCCTCCCCCCTTTTGCCTCCAACTGACGGTTCAGTGAAAGAAGGCCCATGATGAGGAAGGGCGCATCTTCCCACGGAAGAAGTGACTAAGCTCCATGTCACCCACCACTGAAATCACAGAAATGAACATAATCAGAATAAGCTGTGAGGCATAGAGCAAGAGGGGAACAAAGTTTTTTTTAACTAGGTGTAAAACTATCTTGTAAGTACACTGCCTTCTCAAAATATCAAATAAGTTGTGGCGGCTCCTGCGCTAAGATGGAGGACTGTCGCCAACTGCTCGTTTCATTAGCTTTATTCGATTTTGAAGTATAAAATCATAAAAGCACATTGCAATATATAATCAACATTACATTACATTTCATCTCATTTTACAACATGTAATATTATGGCATAAAAAGTCTTTAAAAGAAAACAGGTCATTGCGGAGTATATTAGGTCAAGACTGGATGTTAGTGCCCCTCACCCTGGCATCATTTCGGCCCAACCAACAGTGTCTCTCTTCATTAGAGTTGTATTGGGGAGAAAAGCTTCTCTGGGGTAGAAGTCAGATAGTCCCCAGGTGTGTATAGGCCCATCTCCTATCTGTGGTTGCCAGGTCTGGAGGTATGGGACGACATTACTGTTTCTGAACTTTATTAACACCAGGTCGCCAGGTCTCTTTTTTCGAAGCGGGCCCAGCCAACCCACCCTTCTAACACCCAGTATTCTACCGTCTATATCAGGAGGCAGGGGTCTATTCTTTGCTAACCAAAACAGTGTCTTGTTTGTTAGTTCTTGTTGACTTTCTGTTTTTCCATTAGTAAGTACTGGGACTCCAGAAAGAACGCACACAAACGGGGCAGCCTCCGGTGGTAGTTGTATGTGGTTAGATTTTTGTGGGATATTCACTGGATGGGGGAGTGATCTTTTGGGTGGTTTAGTTACTTTATTCAGCCCCATTGGTGGTATTGTACGTTTTGCGGACACATTCTGGATAGTTGGAATTAGCGAGTGCGATGCTACCGGTCGGAGTTGGTTGAGGTTACTTTGGGGAGTTGTTTGAAGAGACTGTGAATGATTAGAGCAGACCGTACTTTTTAAAAGTAGTGAATTTGTCTTAGTCATTTCCTCAATTGCCATGATCCTCTCCCCGAGATTATTCATTCTTTCTATCAGGGGATGTATCAAAGAGTTGATCATGGTTTGCATCTGAGCCAAGAGGGTTGGTGAGGTAAGGGATACAGGGACTAACAGTTTCGCGGGATCCTTACATGTTTCCGGGGAAAGGGTGATAAGCAATGGTGAGTTCAAAGACAGTTTTTGCTGCTTTGTGCCAGAAAGATCCGGGAGGGACATTATGGGGTTAGTGTTATCTATAGCAGGTGAAGAGATTGGCGTACCCAGGAGATTTCCATGTGGTGGAGATAGTATGCAGGAATGGGGACTTGTAATGATTATGGGACGGGTAGAAGCACTAATTTGCTCAGCGGTGGTCTCGACAGCAACGTACTTGGTGTTACATAAGCTATTAAGTTCCTCTAACAGAGATAGGCTTTGTGGGGCGGCAGTTAACTGTGGGGGGGAGGAGTCACTACTGGTACAGTCTATTGACAGTTGGCTTCGTTCTATCGTTAGTGTTTTTTGGACTTTCGGTGGTGTTGGTTTGGTGAAATAGTGGGCCAGTGTCCCCTTAGCCAGGTCCCTTGTCTGTGTGGAGTTATTTCGGCCCCCCTTGCGTGTCATGATCTGAGTAGCAACGGGCACCACCAAGGACTGGGGATGTTTCCAAAACAAGTTATTTTACCTCCTTCTGATGCACGGCCACGGGGGGTGGCCCGGCCCGTCCTCCTCTGGCCTCTGACGGCCACGGACGGCCCGCCCTCTGCCCGGGCTCAGCCCGGCTGGTCCCGCGCGCGGTCCCGCGTCGCGGGGGTTTTCCTCGGGTTAAATGCGCCTCCGTGCGCGGAAGTGTCCTTGGCCGTTTCCGCCGCGTTGGCGCTATGCTGCCTGGGGTATGTAGTCCCCACCTCCGCACTGCGGCCGCTATGGATGGATCTGCGGCGGCGGGAGGGGGGGAAGAGAACACCAACAAGCCCACCGGGATTCCGTTATGCCGCCTGCACCAGGGCACAGGTAGGGACAATTGCTGCAAGACCCCCGTCGATTTCCTGAGGCCGCCCGCTCTGCCGGGGTTTTCCTCGGGTTAAATGCGCCTCCGTGCGCGGAAGTGTCCTTGGCCGTTTCCGCCGCGTTGGCGCTATGCTGCCTGGGGTATGTAGTCCCCACCTCCGCACTGCGGCCGCTATGGATGGATCTGCGGCGGCGGGAGGGGGGGAAGAGAACACCAACAAGCCCACCGGGATTCCGTTATGCCGCCTGCACCAGGGCACAGGTAGGGACAATTGCTGCAAGACCCCCGTCGATTTCCTGAGGCCGCCCGCCAACTGCTCAATGAGTGACCAATTAAAAACAGAAAAATAACTTAACGTTATTATAATTTTATTTAAACTACTGGCTCAGTTGGTTGGGGGCGGGACGGGTTGGGCTGTTTAGAGGATGGGGGAGTGGTGGGCACTTCCTAAGTGTGCATGACAATTTGGCCGGCCGTCTCGGGCCGTCCAAAATGTCATGCACCCTTTGTATGTTCTCCACAAAGGCTGCATTACAGCCTGGGTGGAGAACATCCCAGGCTCCAATTCCCTGTCTGAACGCCAAACGACGGCGCTCAGACCAATCACAACACTGCATTGCCACATCCAGGTAAGTGTTTTTTAAAATATATTTTTAATTACCTCCCCCCACACCCGTTCTGTAGGAGCCACTACTGCAAAGAGCAGCCTTTCAAAAACCCTCAATCACATAGAGGCCCTCAGTTCCCCAGACAAAAGACAGACCACAGCATAAAAAGAACTAGCGTATTTTCAATAAGTGGTTTTGAATAGAGAGGGAGCAGGTATAATTAATCAGCTTGAGACCTTTACTTGCTGCCCCCTGCTGGAAGTGTTAATCTCTCGCCTCTCAAAATATCTGGACCAAGATATATTTGCTCCTGTCACGTGGTCCCATTTGAAGAATGAATGAACTAATAAATTGCCTTTTGAATAATGCAAAGGGCTGCTTCCAAGGAAGCATCTCAGTGCTAATCAGCAGACAACAGTCAATCCTACCCTATATTAAAGAGAAAGGTCTTCAATCTCTTTTGAACAAGGCTTCAGAGTTGATCAAACTCAATCCAAATGGCAGCTTATTCAACAATGTAGTAACTAGTAGTGAGAAGGATCGGCTGACCCTCCGGGCTTTATAAGCTCTAGGCACCCAGAGCAGTCCCTGATTGAAAGAGAAGAGAATTCTAGATGGAGAATATTCACAAAATTGGTTCGTGAGATAGAGGGGTCCCTTTTTGAGAATATATTTTAAGATGATTAACAAATCCTTGAATTTGATCCTTTCATAGACCGACAGCCAATGAAGTTGCATGAAGCCAGAACGGAAAGACTGCTTCCTTGGGCAATTAAGAGTCAGACGGGCAACTGCACATTGAACCAGCTGAAGTTTATTCATCAACTAGGCAGTGGCTCCTAGAGCAAGTGAATTAGCATAATCTAATCTAGAGATGACTAGCGCCAGCACAATTGTTTTCCAGGTTGGAGCGGGTAAAAAGTTTTTTTAAAGATTTCAGTTATACAAGTCATAGTAATTTCCCGAATTTGCCCACCGTGGAGGGGCCAGAAGGTTCCCTGATCAGTAGGCCACCATTTTTTTAAATCAAGAGGGAAGTAGTTGCCAAACAAACGGAAGTAGCTGTGGCTTATCCGGATTTGGTTTTAAACAGCTCGATTTCATCCAATTTGCCACATCTGAGAGGAAACCTCGAAAACTGTCTACCAGGGAATCATCATTTTCTGGAAAGAAAGCATTAATTGCGTAAGACACAATATTGAAACTCCAACATTCCTCCATCTTGAACAAGGCAGCCATATAAATGTTTCTCCGTCATTTTCTCTAATGCTGGTAGCAGAGATATGGGTCTATAATTACTCAAGATGGAAGTATCAGCATTCAGTAGAACATTTTAAATGGGAATGAACATCGTTCACTGCATCCTTTCATGCAAGGCCAATAATTGTTCTCTTATATTTTGTGACAGGTGTACAAACATCAAATTAATTTCAGTTTTCCTGCTCTCAAAGGCATGAACATCAGATTTATTAATCATTGTCCATGTGATATGAGAAGTGATCCTTGTACAGTTCATTTTCAATCTATATGTGGAACATTGCCATTTGGATTATCCAGTGATAATCATACATGAGAATATCTCATTGATAAAGCCTTATTTTCCGTTTTACGAAATGGCATTCCTCAAGATGGCTCAGGGAGTTCACCGCTAGACACTGAAATCTGCTGTGATCTGTAGGTCACAACTTTAAATCGGGGAATGGCAAATTCAACTTTCTATCCTACAAGCTCAGTAAATTTAGGGCCTTACGACTGGGTTATAGAACAGCTGTTAGGTGCAAGGACAGCATTTGGGCACCAGGTCTCCTGGGTAGCTGATTAACATTGGTCTCTCCTGATGGATGTCACCCACCACATTCCTTGCCATTTGGAAGATGTCTCAATTTCAACGGGTTCAAATGCTTCATTTCGAGATAGCTCCCGGATTTCCACATCTTGCCTCATACTACAGTTAAAATGCTGAGCTGGAGAACCCGATAACACCCATAGATGACTTGGAACAGAACAGAACACAACATGAGGGAAGATTCTAAGACCATAAATACATCATATATGATGCAAACCCTAAGCAACCCTTTAATGAGCTGAAAAGAACTATAATTGCATTTGTAGCTGAACGGATAATACATATGCGGACCGTCTTTCCAATAAGACAATGACTCGGTTCATTGGGCTACTCATCAAAGAAAGCAGCTTTTATTTCTGTCTGTACCTCATTTGGGCTATTTACTAAATCAGTAATTGAATTAACATTTTAATTGCATTACGGGGCATTAGGAGGGGACTCACTGAACAAAGATGTTTAGGTCTTGCCTAACGACAGCGTTAGCAGTCTAGCCAGGCTCATGTTTTCCAATAAAATTGTAATGCAAATACATTTAATTATATATACAAACAAGGGTTTTTTGTCCATCCCTCTTCATCCATTGGTCTGTTTTAGTGTCATTCACATTTTGCATCTGCCCACTGCAGCATTTAGCTAGGGGCAACAGGTCAGCCCACTTACACCATTGATACTCTTTACCTGAGTGAAAGCATTGAAAACTAATTCACTTCCGGTTTAGGGCTTGTGGGCGTGCTATGCTTTCAATTCTGTTTTCTTTGAATTTTTTTTTTACTTAATTTTTGTAATGGGTCATTTTTTCCACTTATTTTTTTTTTGCAAGCATCCAGGTCCCAGGGCCCAGAATTATTTATTTTGTTTCCTTAATATCTTTTAACACCAATTAAATATATATAAAAAAATAAATAAACACATACATAAATAAATACGTAAATGAAACAATTAATCAGTCTCACCAAGGCCAGACCTGCTGGCTTCGCAATGCTCGTTTGTGTTTCAGTTCTAACCAAATACTTACCGTGGTTAAGAACGCTTTCCTCAAGTAACACCTGCCACATGCCCACAGCCTGGGTTCGAGAATGAACACAGGAGCTTTGCTGCATCATCCAGTCAACCAGTTCAGTACCAACACAGCACTGCCTGTCAGAAAAAAATGGAATCTATGTATTAATTTGGTGTATAGAGTGCTCACGCATAAGTACTGCACATAGTCCTCCAAAATCCTACAAAAGTGCACAGAAAAAACAAGGAACTACATTGGTAGTAGAATACCAGGAAAGCATAAGCGGAAAGGTAAGGATTACTGGTGATTTTGTAGGGTGAACTAATGGTGGAAAGTGTAGTGGAGAAGAAGATACATGGGGAGTAGGTTCCAGTATTTGGGTACATGCAGGCTTAAAAGACTTGAAGTGGGAACGGGCAAAGGAGGGATGGGTTTGCAGTATTATAGTTTGGGAGGCAAAGCGCAGCAGTAAAGGAGCGGAGGGGTAAGGCTTTAAGGGCAGGTGGCTCGAAGAATAACAGCCAGTTTAACAAGCACTTCATAATCCACGAACATTTAAAAACACAGATCATTTTGCACTTTTATGTTACTTAAGGATTTGATACTTACATAAGGAAACTGTTTTTCCTGAAAAATAGACCCATATTTTCCATTTTAAAAGCTGAGGAAATGTGTCTATTCATTTGTTTTTATAGAAAGAGCAAACAAATAGCGTGACATCACCTTGTTCTGTGTGTTGCCCTGGTGCAAATTCCATTTGCTCCATTTTGCTTTATAAAAGATGTAACCGTGCTGAGGATGGATTGTATTTTATGAGCATTGTATGAAAGAAGGAGGAATTACATTATCTAAATACCCCGGAATAGTCCACAACTCTTTCGATTACTAATTAGAATACTAATTAGACTAGTGCACATTCCTTTTCACCGACTGAAGAGTAAAGCAGTGTCTATTTCTTCTCATTTCTGAATAGGGCTGTTCACATACTCTCCTCTGATTACTAAACACGACATTTCGTTCCTAAATGCAATAATCCTGGGTAACATTTCCTGTTTCAGGATGAAAGAGTGCACCTTCTTTTCAATTAATAATGAAAACGATGCAATTTTCCTTCACCTCACACATTTCTAAAACTAAGAATGTTTGCGGAAGCTAGGACACACATCCGAGTGAATTCAAGTGAGTGCTGCACTTAATCCCTCATCGTTTCAAGACACAGTTAAAGTGAATGATAGACAGACTCAGCTTTGGTACAATTTGCAAGTAAAGAGAATAGAGTGATGCGCAGAGTGCATCCACTTAGAAAGGATCAGAACCACTCCGTGACTCAAGCGTGCAAAGTGCCTGATGACAATGCTGTCTAACCTCAAATGCACCTTGGAGAGAAGGTTCCATGGTTGTCTCTGGCCATATACGCTGACATAGTGAGAACAAATGCTTTGTTAAAGATGCCCTGCCCGCACACCCAAAAAAAGTAGCCCAATTCATCGAAAAGGGCAAAACAGGCTAGCTGCTGACTGGGTGGCATCTTGGCCACATGCCCAGAGATCCATTAGATGCGCGGGAAATTAGCACCAATCAACGGCATATAACTAAGCATGCAAATTGTGGAAGCCACGCGTGGAGATTTAGTGTGGAGGTGATGCTGCTGGTACTAGTACAACAAATACACAGAGACAGGTCAGCAGTCTCAATACAAAGAAGTAGGGCAAAACCACAGAGCTGCTGTGCCACAAGATATGTTCCTTCTGGTATGCAACCTGTGCAAAATATGGCTGCAAAAGGAATTCTAGGCCTTAATAGAAGGACCCAGTAAAGCCTTGACTTTCTAGACTTCACTGGCTTCCCATTCAGAAGAGTATTATATTTACACTTAAATGCCTTGACATGGCTCACTGTGCTTTTTAAGAAGTTTTTGCAAAACAAATTTAAGAAAAACAGGCCCTTCTGCACCTTGATATCAAAACCTTTGCTTTAGTTTAATGTCCTCAAAACCCAGAAAAGTCGGTGTGGGGGACAATGCTTTCTCTATTTGTACAGCAAAACTCTGGAATGTTCTGCTAGTTAAGGTTAAGGAGGATGTATCAATTCAAAATTTCGGAGATTGCAGAAACCTTAGTTCATTGAAGCAATCTTCCTAACTTATTGGTTCTTTTCTATAATTCTGCCTGTGTTTCATCTACTATGATGATAGCTCGGCCACCGCTGCAATGCCACTCAGGGTTGCCGTTTGCGCTTAACAAGTTAATTATTCATCAATTCATTCAGGCTTTTCTTCTTCTTCAATATTGAGTTCAATTAGGAGTCCGATTTAAATGACAACGTCAAGTCTAAGCTTAAATTCAATCTTGATCCATGCCTCAAGCACCACAATTTATGATATCGGAAGTTGTGAGTGCAGAGAAAGCAGCAAAAGTAAATCCTAGATTAGCTGAGCCAATGTCAGCACCTCATACTAGAGCATCCAACCCGTGTTATTTAAATGTAATATTTATAATTGATGCTCACTATCGTATCAAAGTCAGATGTACAATATTGTGTAGTCTACACCACCTTGTCATCTGCTGATGAGGCAACTACAGTAGTTACATGATCTGTGTCTTGGTTGTGTGTAAATATTCTAAGACCTAATTGGCCAAATCTGTCTCTCGGTCAATAGCAGATGTTGAAGAATCGACCTCTCTTGTAAGAATTGCTACACCATCAACATATGTCAATATTTTAGTTATGATTCTACTTATTACCACAGCCTTAATTTCATTGGCTCTGTTTAATGTATGTAAATATGCTTCCAGGTATAGGGAAAACAACAAAGGTGAGCTAGGGCACCCTTGGTCTGTCCCATGGTCAAAGATCACTGGAGCATAGGTCTCATGGATCAATACAATCCTGGCCGCCAGTCAGTGGCTCAATGCCTGTACAAATTTAAATACTGGGAAGGAGAGAGGAAAAAACATCAATCCCCATCCCAATTTCTAATCACAAAACAATAAACAATTACGAAACAACAATAGTTTCTCTCCTCTCAGCGTGATACTATGTTTGTTAGTATATTGCCCTCACCCATTTATAGTGGCATGCTTCATCAAGGGGGTGCTACAACACCCACAGCATCATAGTAAGAACATGGTTGAGCATTGATGTAAAGACTCCAGATATAGGCATAGGGATCAGAAGTGGTTAACAGTGTATAGAAAGGCTACACAATCTGACTGATTTATGTATAGGCTCCTGTTGACAGGATTAATATAATGGTAATGTGGATAATCCCAGAAAATGTATCACCCTACCATCATAACGTCAACATGTTTCAGCCACTGGTTTAATGCACTATTGAGTCAACAGCCTACTTCGGGACTAAAGATCACTATTGTGTCAATGTTACAATGTCAGTACTCGACAGTCACTGTCATTACAAATTATGAGTCACTCAAATGATAAAAAAGTGCTATATTTATATTTTCAAAGTAATCCTGGAGACTCTTCAGTTATGGAATTAAAAAAACATAAAAATGAATATAGAAGGTTGATCTAAAACATAAAATCAACACATTATGAACAATATTGCTTTGTCAGGGTTAGTCTCAGTAATGTCAAGAAGTATTAAACATGTGAAGCAAAGCACATCGTGAAATGGTGATGAGTTACAGTCAGATTGACACTATTAGTAATTAATCAGGAAAGTTGGTCTAACCAAGGTATTAGGTTAGGTTAGGTATTCCTAACCCGAGGTAGGAAATGCAACATGACCTTGCAGTCAAACCCTATGTGAGAATGAACACCATCAGCTAGCTCCCTGAGAGCAGTGGATAGTATAGTATGAATGGGTTTACATCATGGCCATAAATAACAAACTTAATGTGTTTATTCAAACAAAAATAAACAAATGGGGAGATAGATAAATTATCTCCCAAGTAAGAGATAGGGTAAAGTAACAGCTCCTCTCTTTTTATAGGACACCTGCTCTTAATGTAAACATTTATGGGCACCTCCACCGATCATATATATATATATATATATATATATATATATATATATATATATATATATATATATATATTCAATGAAAAAACCATAGGTTTTAGCCCATATATAGTTAGGGATTAGCATTTTCAAAACCTTATTTTACTCGCATAAAACCATTGAAATTCGCATATATAGTTAGATGCGCTAACTATATATCGCGCACCCGGAATCCACTGCTGATGATGTCACATATTACATCATTCATGACATGCTCAGTGACATCACTGATGACATCACTGATGACATCTCAAATGACATCACTGATGACATCACTTGTGACATCTCAAATGACATCACTGATGACATCACTGATGACATCACTGATGACATCACTGAAGACATCTCAAATGACATCACTGATGACATCTCATTTGACATCTCATTTGACATTACTGAGCACATCACTAATGACATCATTCATGTGATAATACGATGAACCTCTTCAGACTCTAATATAACCTTAGATACACTCAGTGTAAACAGACACTCACAGACTGTCACTCATCCATGGAGTTACTCACACACCTAGTCAGTCATGCAAAGAATCAATCACACCTCCATTTCCTCTACTATACAGTTATACACACCTTACTTATTCAAACATATACTAACACATATTTACTCTCTTATACAATCCCTGATACAAGTTCACAATGATCCATACAGCCACTCACACATTCACTGGCTCTTATGCACAGTTATTTATATATGTCAACTCTCACATGTACTGTGTTTTACATATGTACTTACTTTGACATGTAGCACTGAGATATCCATTCACTCACCAATACACTCATGCACACAGTCAACCGCCCATACAGCTGTTTCCACATGCACTTTTGAACCCATACATCTAGTGAATCAACTGCTCACACATCTATGCACAAAGTCATACACCTCCCAGCCACCCACACACACTCAGTCTCCCATACAAATACTTGGGCAACCAATCAATAACCCATATAGTTACTCATATAGCTACTGATCAGCACATGCAGCAGTTTACAGAACAACAGACATAATGATGCACAAATTAAGACAGTTTAGTCACTAACCCATTCACTCAGTGAGACACATTTAATCACTCACTCATACAGTCAGTCATGCACCTACTAAATCCTTCATCCAGACACTTATACATCCACTCATTCTTCAATATGTAAGACATATTTTAACTTTACAGAAACATACAGTCACTGGATGTTGTCATCAGTGATGTCATCAGTGATGTCATTTGAGATGTCATCAGTGATGTCATCAGTGATGTCATTTGAGATGTCATCAGTGATGTCATCAGTGATGTCACTGAGCATGTCATGAATGATGTAATATGTGACATCATCAGCAGTGGATTGCGGGTGCGCGATATATAGTTAGCGCATCTAACTATATATGCAAATTTCAATGGTTTTATGCGAGTAAAATAAGGTTTTGAAAATGCTAATCCCTAACTATATATGGGCTAAAACCTATGGTTTTTTCATTGAATTTCAATGGTTTTTTAATAACAAATATCAAAAGCTGTCAAATGTCAAGTACGTGATAGGTAAAAACATTTTCGTGTTTATGCACGCTGATGTGCTTTAAACGCTGCCCCCCCCCCCTCTTTTCTCTTAGAAGTACTCTCTCTTTGCAGATAGTGAAGGGTAGTTAACGCAGGCCTTTGCCCCCGTTGTAATCCGTCGTGCCTGCTTGTCTCTCCATTTGATTGATTGTTATCCAAGCATTTACTATTTTAGAATTTATTCTCTTTGGTTCATTCTCTATTTACTAACAAGCACAAAGCCGCAATACTCTGTTTAGTCTTTGCAGATAGTGAAAAATCGTGTTAAAAAAAAAAATAATCGAGCAAAATCAGTAGGCCACTAATGGGATCTCTTTTTGACCTCGCTAAAATAGAAACATTAGGAACAACCCTTCATGAGAAATACGAAACTAGTGAGATGAACTGAGCTCCACACCATGATGGCTGCAAGACAGCTCGGCTCCGCCACCCACCCCGCCCAAAATAACGATAAACTCTATGCAAATATTATAAATATATACAACACACCAGCAAAGTAACAGGGTAAAACATTTTATTAAATAACTATTTACATAACTATTTTATACTTTTTGTTGCCTGATCCGGCTAGCTCAATCGATCGAGCATGAAACTCATGCATTCTGATAGCAAGCGTTGCTGCTGATGCTATGCAAACAAAAACTGGTTTTCAGTTTGTACATTCTTCAAGATTTTTCATCCAAGGCTGGTTGAGAGTTTGTAGAACGATGGCTTCAGATTTTCAACATACGGTGTGGTGGCGCGGACTGGGAGGGTGCGCTTGACTTCTGCCCCCTCCCCAAGTCGTGTTGCCCTGGCGTGGCCTAAGATCGCCCCCGACATAGGCGGCCGGCTCCCGGGGTCCGGCGGAACTTTTTGCCTTTTGATGACTCTTCCATTCTGGACCTTATCCCACAATCCGTTTGACCTGAAGACACGCTGTAGTGGGGCGCCCCTTTACCGTTTCAGTTGCCATTCCGCCCGCTTTTGCTACACTGTGCCTCTTCCGCCATTCAGCTGTTTACTGCCCGCTCTTGCGACTACAGCGTCTCGCTCACCATGTAGTTGAGTTGCTCCCGCTCTTGCGATGCAACTATAGGCGGCTGCCACAGGACTCTCAAAATGACGGCCGCCTCTTCAGATTTGGGCGTGGTCCACTAAAATGGCCATGGGACACCTTGGAACTCGGACGCTTGTCTGCTAGGGCTTGGGCCCCATTCTCGAAAGCGTCCACTGAGCCTTGAAGATTCTACAAAAGTCTTGGGGGCCCCCGACTCCCGCAGGCTTCTGGTGGGGAGCGGCTGCCATGATTGCTCGTGGAATGGCCACGACTGAGATACGAGATGGTGGTGCTCTCATGCTAACGCCAGCTTCAGTCTGAAACATCCAGAAACACTGTAGACTACCAATTCGATCAGTTCCGCCCCAACGTGACCCGGTAGGGAAGAACTTGCCCTCCCCTCTTTGACTGATGGTTCTTGTTGCCTGTCCCTTCTGTTGTCATTTAACAGAACTTTTAGACTGCTGAAAGGGGTTGTGTTCCGACCGCTGGTTGGTGGAGACATTTTGACTATATTCTGGACCTACGTTGTCGCGTAATGCGTTATATGACACGCCGCGTTAGCGCACCCGGAAGTACTCCAGTGCGCGAAGCGCAGCTTCCCGGAAGGGATCCGGGGCGCGGCGCGCAGCGCGTAACGTAAGCATAACAGGTCATGTGACTTGTTAATAAAACTTTTCATTGGTTCATTTTACTTTTGTTATACTAATGATGAAAGGCTTGGTCATATGACCTAAAAATTACGCTTTTTATTGCTTTCGAACATTATTTTTTCTTAAACATATATGTTATAATGTTCCAGGCTAATGTATTTTCCCGGAAAATTTACAACTGTCCTGCAAGTAAAATATATTCCTTTTTCTAGCAAAAGGGCGTTTCTTCGTCCCATGACGGAGCCGTTGAGCAAAAGATGCTCGGCCTGCTGTCTTAGTCGCCGATACGCCTGAATATCAGATTCTTATCGATCACTTTATGTTGCAGGAGTAAAAAACACAACAGCCCTTGACCATTTATCTTTACTGCGTTCCTGCGTATTATACCTTTTATCCGTCATGTAATTGGACTGCTTTATTTCACTTGCCTTTTACTGATTCGAAAACAGAAACTAAAATTAAAAACTTTACCAATGTAAATACTACTACCATGTTTTGTTTTAAAAACCTTTATTGTGAAAATGTCAGTATACAAATACGGGCCTATAACCACGTGGGCCGGCCACGGAGCAAACTGGAATCGTATATGATGAGGAGACATTTACACTGTAGAGGAACGCAACGAGCGGGCCATTAGGTTGCAAGAACTAAGGTGTCTAACAGTTGCGGAATCGGTGGACGTACATTTTGTAATTAAAATACGACAGGGCCACTTACAATAAAATTATCTAGATATACATTTGCGGGCAAGTACCATGGGTGACGTTAATTCGAACTTTCAATAGTACAGTAATCAATAACACATCAGAACTTAATATCAATAGGGATGTCGAAATATTCAATCAATTCTCATTCCCGCCCGCCATGTGCTTCAAAACTGCATACGTATCTCGTGATATCAAGGTTGTGCAACCAGTACACAACAAGGAGGTACGAGTCCCATTTATACCGGCGCCATTTTGGGCGAGGCCGGGCAGGTCCAGGATATAGTCAAAATATCTCCACCAACCAGCGGTCGGACCAGAACCCCTTTCGGCAGTCAAAAAAGGTTCAGTTAAATGACAACAGAAGAGATAGGCAACAAGACCAACAGTCAAAAGAGGGGAGGGCAAGATCTAAAGCCATTGTTCTACAAACTCTCAAGCAGACTTGGATGGAAAAATCCTGAAGAATGTACAAACTGAAAACCATTTTTTGTCTGTATAGCATCACCAGCAACGCTTGAGTCAGCTTTGTGTGAAGCCGCCATTTTGATTCAATCAATAGCGTCCCCCTGCACACATTCAGGGACCTGGTCGTGTCTAAAGGTTAAACGGATTGTGGGACAAGATGTAGAAAGGAAAAGGAAAAAAGTTCCGCCGGACCATGGGACTTTCGGCGCAGCATTGTAGGATGGCCACACCAGTGCGGCAACTTGCTAGACACCACCTCGGTGCCATCCAGATCTCGGCGCGTTGTGCTTCCTTCGGCCTACTGTAGCCGCAAGTGCGGACGCAACTCAGCTGGATAGCGAGTGAAACACCAAGGGGCGCCCCACTGCAGCCGAGGAGCCTCCATCTTGGGGGCGACGCACAGCATCACATTGCTTTCTCAAACAGCCCCCACTGACTGACGCGACCTCACAGGCCAACGGGGCGCCCCACGCCGAATTTCGGCGCAGCATTGTAGGATGGCCACACCAGTGCGGCAATTTGCTGGACACCACCTCGGTGCCATCCGGATCTTGGCGCGTTGTGCTGCCTTCGGCCTACTGTAGCAGCAAGTGCGGGCGCAACTCTGCTGGACGGCGAGTGAAAAGATAAGGGGCGCCGCACTGCACATCAGGTGCCTCCACCTGGGGAGGCGAGAGAGGCCAGTTTGCGCCACCCCGCCCCCCCACCTCCCAGAGACCCCACGCCGACTTTCGGCGCAGCATTGTAGGATGGCCACACCAGTGCAACTTGCTGGACACCACCTCGGTGCCATCCGGATCTCGGCGCGTTGTGCTGCCTTCGGCATATTCGCACATCTGTCCGCTACTGACGCCGCCTCACGTGCCAACGGATTTTCTACGCTTTTTATAGCAGCGCGTAACGTAAGCATAACAGGTCATGTGACTTCTTTATAAAACTTTTCATTGGTTCATTTTACTTTTGGTTTCCTAATGATGGAAGGCTTGATCATATGACCTAAAAATATCACTTTTCATTGGATTAAAACATTTTTTTTCCCAAACGATGAAAGCCCCACCTTGTTTCTAGATGTTTCAGACTAAAGCTGGCGTCAGCCTGAGAGCACCACCATCTCGTGGCTCCGTCGTGGTCATTCCGCGAGCAATCATGGCAGCCGCTCCCCACCGGAAGCCTGCAGGAGTCGGGAGCCCCCAAGACTTTTGTAAAATCTTCAAGGCTCAGGGGACGTCCGAGTTCCAAGGTGTCCCAGGGCCATGTTAGTGGACCAGGCCCAAATCCGAAGAGCCGTCCGCCATTTTAAGAGTCCTGTGGCAGCCGCCTATCGCTGCACCGCAAGAGTGGGCGCAACTCAACTACATGGTGAGCGAGACGCTGTAGCCGCAAGAGCGGGCGATAAACAGCTGAATGGCGGATGAGGCACAGTGTAGCAAAAGCGGGCGGAATGGCAACTGAAACGGTAAAGGGGCGCCCCAGTACAGCCGACGAGCCTCCACCTGGGGAGACCCGTTCACGCCGCCTCCCCCCCCACCCCCCCGGGGCGCCCCACGCCGTTTTTCGGAGCAGCATTGTAGGATGCCAAAACCAGTGCGACAACTTACTGGACATCACCTGGGTGCCATCCACATCTCAGCGCGTTCTGCTGCCTTGGGACTATTCGCACAACAGACCGCTACTGACGAGGCCTCCCCGCGCACCCCCCGGGACGCCCCACGCCGTTTTTCGGAGCTGCATTGTAGGATACCAAAAACCAGTGCGGCACCCAGGTAACATCACCTGGGTGCCCTCCAGAACTCAGCACGTTGTGCTGCCTTGGGACTATTCGCACAAAACACAGCTACTGACCATTGTTGCTTCTTTTTTCAAAAAAATGTTTAAATGTATTTACTGTTTTTGTTGCGTTCTATATATTTAAAAGTTATTAAAGTGTTATAATCCTACTTTGTTGGAGTACTATATATTTATAATGTGACACATAATTGTAAAAACTTTGATGTACAAAGAGGCATCCCTGGAATCTTCCGCTTCAGGCTCGGTCCCACACACCCTCACAGTGAGAATCCCCTCCCCAAGCACAATACAGGATGGTTATCAGATAGTAGGAACGCGTGTGGTGTGACAGATCTACTGTAACTCCTTTGAAGAGGGGTGATTCTCTACAGCTGGGGCCATAAACTACATCTGCAGGGCTAGGTGATAGCCTGGGACGGGCCTGAACAATCGGACACAGAGGAAGAAGAGTGTCAGAGGGTGCGGTAGTGAATAGGGTGAAAGGGTGGTGTCGGGCGGGCACAGGGTGTGATTCTCAGGGAAGAGCAGCGCACATGGGAGGAGCTTTCTGGCCCATGCATGAGAGAGAGAGCGGGGGTGACCAGTGCGTGGGGGAGATGCTTGCGAGGGTGAGGAGCCATGCTGAGGATCGGCGGCGTGCAGAGAGTGGGTCTGGTCAAGGCATCTAAAATGGCTGCCGTGCTCAACAAAAGTGTGGCATTGCAAAAAAGACAAGATGGCGCAGACAATGTTTATCAATAAGGATTAATTTATAACAATTATTTAAAACAAAATATTTACTCGCAGTGACAAAATGGCGGTCAACACTTCCTGATTTCCATCGAATCGAACGTTAACAGACGTCACGCAACAAAAAAAAAAAACGCTCACGCACAGCCGCTGGAAGACATGTATCAACATATATGAGCCTCCTCAGCCACCCTCAGAAAACAAAAGGGGTCAGGATACGTCTCCCGTACCCCCTTATACCTAGTAATTTAATGAAATCGAAACACAAAATGGCGAATTCATGTTTCGCTACCAGTTTGCGACCCGGTTCGCGAGCCGAGAAGCGCTTCTACCGCGAAAAATCTAATTTTTATTATTTGCCCCACGGGACCCTTTAATAACCCCAACATCATTCCTAGGGGGTCAAGAGGGGTCTACCTAGCCCCCTTTCATTAAATTCCCCCTTCGTTTTTCTCCTCCTCTTGTCTCTCGATCCTACCGACAGACAAGATGGCGGCCGCACCGGACTGTTTAGAATGTTGACAGACACCGGAGAGCCAATCAGCTTCGCTACGCAAAGCTCCGTTACGCGAAAAGTACGCGATCTGGAGCGCTATCTGGGACGCTGTCACAGATATACCTGTTTTTTAAACGTTAATTTCTCAAAATCCACTGGAGCACATATATTGAGACCCAGCAAAGGCACATCGGGCTAACAGTCCCTATAATTTTGCCAAGTTTCGTGCAAATCCATTCAGCCGTTAATTTGCGAACCGAGAAGCGCTTCTACCGTGAAAAATCAAATTTTTAAAATGTTCCCCACGGGACCCTTTAATAACCCCAACATCATTCCTAGGGGGTCAAGAGGGGTCTACCTTGCCCCCTTTCATTAAATTCCCCCTTCGTTTTTCACCTCTTCTTGTCTCCCGATCCCACCGAGAGACAAGATGGCGGCCGCTCCGGACTGTTTAGAATGTTGACAGACACCGGAGAGCCAATCAGCATCGCTTCGCAAAGCTCCGTGACGCGAAAAGTACGCGATCTGGAGCGCTATCTGAGACGCTGTCACAGATATATAAATTTTTTAAAACGTTAATTTCTCAAAATCCACTGGAGCACATATATTGAGACCCAGCAAAGGCACATCGGGCTAACAGTCCCTACAATTTTGCCAAGTTTCGTGCAAATCCATTCAGCCGGTCGAGCTAAAAGTGAGGCCAAACGCCCTATGGAAATTAACATGGGAAAAACGCGTTTTGGGACCCCCCTTTTTTCTCGGCCCCCCCTTGACGAACCCCCCACAAATTTTCAGGGGCTGCTCAGAAACAAAATGTGCCATTTTCCTGAAAATTTCAGCCGATTCCGTCCACAAACGCCAAAGTTATTAGACATAGAATTTTCAAAAGTTCCATAGAGAAATAATCCTAACTATATATACCTACTGGCTATCGCCAGTAGGTAATATATATATATATATATATATATATATATATATATCACAGCTCAGGTTTCTTTCGCGTCCAAGGAAAGAAATTCCGGCACTCACAGGGAAAGTGTTCAGTATGTTTTTAATCGCTCAGCAGACAAACGCGTTTCGGTATTCCTTCGTCAGTGTCTACCATTGACACGGAAGGAAGCGTACTTAAAAGGTTTTCATTACGTTTGTGCATGCACATAGAAAGAGGACTGACGTTTTACCTCCGTGAGAAACGCTATTTACATAGTAGATTACTTTTCACTTCAACATTTCAGTATTCGCAATCATAAAGGCATTAAAAATTACATTTCAATTGTTAAGGTATATTGTATTTTGTGATTTACCAACAATTCAACATACAAGTGTAAAGTATATTTGCCTTTGTTGTGCGGTGTGCGTTATTCAGCCGTGGATCGGCATTGCTCACGGGGTATAATGGATCTCGTATTTACAGAGTTTAAGCTTTACCCAGGTGGGAGGACAATTCTTCATTTCTATTCAGTCCCAGGGGGGCCTTAGTTTGGAGGTCAATTATGTAGCGGGATTCTAGTCTTCTTAATTTCCGCAACCTGTCTCCACCCCTTGGGTCTACTGGTATGTGATCTAGCGCAAAAAATTGTAGGAGTTCCCTATTGCTATTGTGTTTGAGAGCAAAGTGTTTAGCTACGGGGTAGTTAAAGTCCTTATTCATAATTGCACGTTGGTGCTCCAATATCCGTAACTTAACATTTTTCACTGTACTGCCTATGTACTTTAATCCACATGGGCACAATAGGCAGTAAATATATATATATATATATATATATATATATATATATATATATATATATATATACACGGTCTCAAGACGAAGATACCAACTCGCTCCCCCATATTTCAATGTACTATCCTATTATCCTATGGAAATCGAGTTCTTATTGACAACAAAACAAGAGAATGCCACCCTGCTAACAGCTAACTTCGTCAAGTGTCCGATGCTTCCAACCATGCGGTGTCTTTTCCTCCATTGATAATATTTTCCACTGCGCCATCCCTAAAATAGTCCTGAGTCATGACCACATATGTAGCATGTTTCCTTGTCTGACATAAGCGTTTAACATCATGTCTGACATTACATGCACTGATTAGTTCTCCAGAACAAAGGAGCTACTACAACGCACTGAAACCACATTTCCGTTGTTGATCAGCGCATAACATGTCGGGTATTATTCTCATACAGCACTTCCCCCAGCGCATAACGTGCCGGCTATTATTCTCATAAAGCACTTCCGCCAGTGAGAAAAACACTAGACAGCCCCTAGGGGGAACATATTAACAACTTTTATTGGAGAGAAACATACCTCCTTCATCCATATGATTACAGGGATCAGATTACATGAATATTGAAGACCAAACCAAATCATTCGAACAATGGTGGTATTGTTTGATATGTTTAAAAAAATGCACCTAGTATGTTAAAAAGAAGCGTTAACATGTCTTATAGCACAGCTGATTAAGATGAGAGAGGCATGCACCTCGAGAGTGTGATATTGTTCATACCAGTATTATCCACTAGTCCTTCCAGGTCATGCATTATTATTCTCTGCCTCCCTGATTACCGATATTTCCAGTGCCTCAGACTGATACCTCAGCAACCCAGACCATGAAGCATTACACATTCTTCTCTTTGAATTTGTAAGTAATTATTTTTGTCTTTCCTCCTACAACCTTTCCTTTCTGGGTCCTACATACCCCCAAAGAGGAATAAATAATCCATTGTGTTTGATTACATATTTATACTATTTGTTCAGCCTACTACAATCCTCTCTTGCCATATTCCCAATTTATTATGAGGGTTCTTTTTAAATCGTTATTCAATTTGTTGCTTTGGGATGTCGGTTCAATTTTGACACCATTCATTTTTGACTGCCCGCTTTTGTCCCCTTAGGCTCCTACCCCTCTACCTTTTTATTTTCCCATTCAATGTGACCAGAACTCAATTGTAATTTCCCTCACTAATGGGGGAATTTTGGACCTTAGGAGCCCATGGTGGATATCCACATTATTTTACTTTACCTCAGATTTGTGATTTTTATTGAAATTGGCCATCAACGTGGTTTGTTTCACCCATTCTGCAGTTAAATAGTTGCCTTTAATGAATTAGTCAAGTGCATCGACCTTCTTCTCTCTAATTTAAATATAACCTTTTTTAGGGACTAGTACTGAATCCATAATCATGTACTTACATCAAAATTCATTTCCCCATTCCTTGTGTTTCACTACACGTGCCCACTTCCATCTTGTCTCTCGCTGTGGACTCTTTATGCTTATCTCTGCAATTCTTCTTATCTTTATTTCAGGTATTATTTACCACCAGCACAATATATATATATATATAGTTACTACTCCTCTCTTTGACCATGTAGCATCATTATTCATAAATATTGTTTGTGCATACTTTTATTGTGCTCTATATCTTTCATCCTTAACATAACTATTGAGTGTTATTATGTACTGATCACCATTAATCATGGCCTTGATGATGACCTGCTAAGTTCTAGTAGGGTTGGCACGCGGTTGACATTAATTCGGGAACAAAGACTACCTGCAAAATTGTTCTGTTTCTTGCTGGGTACATTTCTTTAAAATAAATTTTAAAGACTCAAGTTACTTTATGTACTCTGTTGATGGATATATAACATGTCTCCGTAATTTCTTTCCTAGATCATGTTTTTCTGGATGATTTCTTCACTCACCAGTACCATGTGTTTTCCTGTACCTATTATAGCGAACACATATATATTTTCACATTTACTAGTAGTGTACTTAAAGTATGCCTAAATTATTTTGATATATTTATTTTTTGAGTTTACATGGTCTTTTTAACTTTCTCTTATTGTTTATTATTATCCTCTATTTAAAGCATATTGTGATAGATAATTGTATCACCCAATGTTGGTTTTCTTTATGTTTGAAAGAATAAGAGGTTGGACGCCATTGTTGTTACTATAGGTACCCAAATGTCCACCCAAAGTTTATGGGTTACTCCTATAGTTAGTTACCAGATTGCAGAGTATAACAGTTGAATTCCTCTGATCAGCTGCCTCCTCTCCAATGGAATAGAGTATTTCTTTAGTTTCTTTCATAACATCTCATGATTTATACTACTAAATGCAGATACCAAATCAAATAATCAGAAATCAAGCATGGAAGACCTCTTATTAAATGCTAAAATAGCTAAATTCAATAAGAGGAAGCAACTAGACAGGGTGCTCTGACCCAAGCAAAATACTGTTGTAATGATGGGAAGAGTATGATTTGTTTCAGACCAGTCTTGTAGGGCTAAAAGCAATACTTCTACCATAACCTTGCTTTGCCATCCGGTATGAATAGCAACCGAGCTATATAAGATCTATATTCAGACATTAGTGTATCAGCAAACATATACTGAACTATGGCACATTCCTGCCTACTACAATGACCTAATAAGAGGCAATCACATTGAAGCGCACTGCCTAGGAACAGTTTAAAAGAAATGGCAGTCCCCACCTTTGGACCCGTGGCTTTGGTAGACTTTACAGATTTTAAAAAGGCCATTATGGCAGCGGGTCTACTTAACTAAAATCCATGGATTTCTCATTTTCTATTTGCTTTATGTTTGTCTGAGGGACAAAAAGGGTGACACCCATTTATAGTTACCAGTAAGAGTGGAAGTGTCTTTCCTAGCACACAGAAATGTGCTATCAGCAGCCAATTGCCTGAAGGCACAGAGGCATCTTCTTCCTAAGCATTCTTCATCAGTTCCTTCACTGAAAGTTTAACAGGTCAATTTCTTACAGCCATCTTCTGCTAACAATACACTAGGAACTAGGCTGGGAACTTGATTTTCTGGGTCTACCTGAGACATCTATTTGGAATAAACCAAGCAAGATCAAATGTATTCACAAAAAAATGCCCTGGCGTGCACTCAGGTCATATTCACTGTCCACTTCCTGGCAGTTGTGAGGTTCTCTTTCAGGCTGGTCTGGACAGACATACTTATTAGAAAATGTATCAATTGGCTTTAAATTTATATTGGGCTCTCTAAACAGAGGTGTAAAGAAAATAAGTTATGCATAACATTAAGCAGCTGTAGCTTGATGAGACACACAACAGGCCATCTATCAAATATCAAAGAAGTACAATTTCATAATTCTGGCCAAATTTCAGTCATAAAAAAATGTTGGTGCTAACAGCATTTTCTAAACCTGATCTTCAATTTAATAGTACTCTGCAGTAAAAACTATAAATTGATGCTTGGATGATACATGTTGAACCACAGCTATCGTAGCTGACCTGTCAGCAGCAGAGCAGGCAGTCCAATACGAATACTGCTGATGTCAAAGGGATTTGTTATTACTATTATGAGGGATATCAGTGATGAGCTTGTCCCTGCAAGGGCAGGACAGACTACAGAGAAGGAGAGAATATAAGAGAACTAAGGTATACTGTTTTTGCAGAGCATTTGGGGTCTCAGACAACTTTAGAGGTAAAATAAATCCAATGCTCCAAATATTAAGAGCCTGATTATGAGTTGCTCATTATATTCCGATCCATGTGTAAACCCTTGTTCATGCACGGGTTGGAATTAAGAGTTACAAGGTATTTAACATATCCAATAATTATTGGATGTGTTAAATACCCCAAATTTCATTACATTTCAGCAGGTCAAATCTGTCGTCATTCAACAGGGGAAATGTGTACGTTTTTTTTCCGTACCATGCGGATTTTGTTGAGTTAGGTTCTCTTCTCCACGGAATAGAGAGGGCGTGAAATTTCCCGGTATCCTTCATATATTGACGATATATTTGGAAGATTACTCGAAATCGGTAGAAATCCTGAACTATTACCGGCTCTTCATCATTAAAAGCACACACAATTAAAAGGAGTCGTTTTATTGAAGTTCTATCTCTCTGCAATCGTGTCGCATAGGAAGGAACCTAATAGAACACATTTTATGCCGAATGATCTTTATGGAAATATCTCAAATGAATTGACCATCTAATTGTAAATATACTACTATATATATTGTTCGGGAAGCAATAACCCAAACCTTATCATCTATATGCCGTAACAAGATCGACTCTAGCCAGATATCACAGTATTGGTGGTGTGCCCCTGACCACGGAAAAGTTCTACTCAACTCTGGTCTCAATCATTAATCTTGAGTTCAAGAGCAGATAATAGAGAAAGTTGAGACGGATCCACCAAACAAAGTCTTTAACGCCGAAACGTGGGTCGTGTTTTCTTTTCATCGACCGCCAGCCTTTGAATTGCTCAATAACTCCTTCTCTAGGTTTTTAACGGCAATACAATTTTTCTGTGTATAGTATTATTTTGTTGTGTTTGTGAAAAACAATCTGTGTTGTTTTGCTATTTATGTACAAAAAGATTTTTTTTTAAATTATTAAAAAAAGTATGTATTTGATAGGTGTGATGAAATAATAAAAAGATTATGAACCGTAAAAAAATCGAATCATTATAATAAAGAAATATAATTTCGTATCAACCAATAAGTGTTTGCAAATTTTATACATATGCTTATTTAATGTGGACTGTTTTCACATAAATCAAGGCCTGATATGTTTCATTATAAGTGTAATATATATCTTGTAGTTAGCTTGTCGTCTTACCCCAATTGATATCGTTCCCTACAACTAGCAAGAACTCTTGTTTTTTAGTGGGGGTCCAATTTTTTTCAAAATAGTTAAACACCAAAATCTGCATGTTATTCTCCAATAGCTTGAAATAGATGCTATTTATTGTACTCGATAAATAACGAGACCCAGGTGTGATATATATCACTTTAACTTGTAATCAGCGAGAATGGAGAAGGCACTAGCAATGCTGAGTCCGGAAGCAGGAGGACTAGGGATATCGAACCTGCTTAAATACTTCCAGGCGGCACAACTGCGCTATTTAGTGGAATGGAGCAGGTGGGAGTCAGAAAGGCACTGGCTCTTTCAGGTCCAGGCGATTGCGGGGCGCCCGCTCCAAGAGATACCTTTTCTTTGTAAAGCCCACCGACCTGCCAATCTTTACGCTTTGTTCGTCAAACGGGTCCCTTTGGGAGCGTGAGATGCCACTAATATCGAGCACGACCTTACCACATTCCCCTCCCCACTTACCCCACTGGTCGATAATCCGGATTTCACTCCGGGCCTGGCACGGGGCGCATTCACACACTGGAGGCCCGCGGGTGTAGAGTCCTCCACCATGTCTACGGCCTGGACGGGGTGCTTCCCTTCTCGCTCTTAAAACAGGAATATAACCTTTCGGAGTCGGACCAGCTGCGTTACATGCAGGTTCGGCATTGGGCGCTCCAGCCGCAGGTACGGGAGTCGACGGATAGGAAACTCCGACCCAATGAGCGATGGCTTCTCTCGAGCACTTCGGACTCCAAACTGATCTCAGACCTCTACAAATTCTTTCAGCCCTCCGCAATACACTTCTATAAACCGGGCAGGGAACGCTGGGACCGTGAATTAGGCAAAACACTGAGTCACAGCGAATGGTACCAGATCTCGTACAGGGCGCGCCACTCCGCATACCACACCGGGCTCACAGAGACACTCACTAAGGTTACCACGTACTGGTACTATACCCCGGAACGGCAGCATGAGATTGACCGCAACAGAGACAAGCACTGCTGGCGGGGCTGCGGACACACAGGCACTTTATTGCATCTCCTGTGGGACTGCCCGCTCCTCCAGGATTACTGGAAGCAGGTGATAGACGACATTGACACTCACTTTCAAACGGAACTGCCCCGCTTCCCTGCCTATGCTTTGCTGGGGCTCCCTAATCCACTGACATATCCCTTGCACTCACGTAGGGGACGCCAGATGTCCATCGCTCTGGGTTCTGCTGTACAGAACATTCTTACACATTGGCGAACGATTACAGTCCCCTCCACTACAGGCTGGTTGCATAAATTGTGGTGTGTGTTAGGAATGGAGAAACTCTCGCTCACCGTGGCGGGAGACATTGACCAATTTGACGACCTCTGGCAACTGTTTCATTCTCTGTTAGTCACTGAATTCAGGGAGCTCACCTGCCCGAGATTGCCTGTTGAGACTTACAGAGCCCAAAAAGGCAGACTCCTAAGGAGTACAGAGGATGGATCACTCAAGATCGGGTGTGTGGGAACAACGAGTTGGCAAATATGAGCACTGGACAGGGGGGCGGGGGTGGGGGGGTGTTGGGGGGATGGAGGGAGGTAGGAGGGAGGGCTTTCTTATTGGGGATAATTGCTACACATATAGTCTTTATACGCCTTTGCTGGTCCAGTTGGCCATTGTTTATCACGTCCGCCCCCCTTGGGGTTGTACTTAACTTCCATTCGCTTTCTGTTGCTACTGAACCGCATAACCTGTGCAGTGTATGTTTTGTCTTGATGGTGCTGCTCTCAATAAAAAGATTTAAACCTAACTTGTAATTAGGTCCTGTATGGGATAACAGGAAAAGTGGATTACATTTCTCATGGATTCTTATTTAGTTAAAACAAATCCATTCGCCTTAGGCTCTGTGGCCATGGACGTGTTCCGGGCTCAGGAATTGCTGCAGAACTTGTAGGCAAAACTCTCTTTGTTTTCGAGAGCCACAGGTATTGCATAGGCATTATATGCTACGCATACTTAACTCACCTAATTGACGATACAGCACATGCAACGTGTGAAAAATGCTAGTTAACGTTTTCCCGAACATTTATGAGTTAAACTCAAATGTAATATTCGATTAATATACACTTAAACACTTATTTAACAATAAATTTGCCAACATTTTTAAATACATTCATATACCTATAAAAAGTCCTGGTACTGACTCTTACCTATAGGTTTTCAGGTGGTATTTCCGATCTCTTATCATATGAGGCGCTCGAGATATGATTGTATTCCGGAGAACCTTTCCAGCCCTGAGGATTCTTTCTGAGGGCACCTTAGAGTTATGATGAGAAATAACAAAAGAACAAATTACGTTATTGCCCACTCTTCTGTAACAATGTATCGCACCGATGCTTGAATGGCACACATAACAGTATTTTAAAGTACTGGCCTTAGACAGATGTTATTCGTAATGAGCTTCATAAAAACATATGTCTGAGCTAGGGGAGCAGTTATGCTAGTTTGTGGAGGAATAGATGTTCCCCTCCAATTGTGCTTCAGTCTGTCACCACACATTCATGAAATTCGCGCTAACCAGTAGCTACATTTCAACATTCCATTACCTGGGTAATGGTTTTAGCAGGACGCAGAGGGATGTCGGGGTCAATGAGAGGTGTCTGGAAAATAAAATGTAAAATGGAACAAACAGAAAGAAAATTATAACAGAACTTTAAAAAAATGATTTGTACAAAATAAAAATTATTAGTCGAATAAAGGAAATGTTAAATTAAAACCAATGAAACGTGAATATTTTGAGATACATTTCAGTAAATATAAGTGTCAGGTATCAGGCTAAAGAAAGTCATTATCAAACAAAGTTTTCAAGATAATGAAAGTGATTTAAAATAATTTCTGGAAAAATAATTATAAAAACAAGTTCCGGACATTGTATTAAAATGCGACAACTATGCACCAGTAAATCATCGAAAGCGTGTTTCTTAAAACACAGACGGTTTTGAAAAGGATTACATACTGTTCCGATTTATAAAATGTAATTTCGAAAATTACATGATATCCTATGCCCCACATGAATGGTAATGTCTATCTATGTGATACTTGCTATTTACAAAGAACCTGAGTTATAGGTGCAAACTAAACTTTTAGGAAAAGTGATGAAGGGTAATGCCACTCTTGCTATAGGAAGAGAGTTTTTTCTAGCAAACAATGTTCTTAAAAACATTTTGTTAGGTGCAGAAAAAGAAGGACCTGAGCCCTGCACTATGGGCTGGCAGACCCTGCATGCAGCAGAGGGTCGTCGTTAGTCACTCCATGGGCAGGAGTGGGATCAGCAGCGGCCATGTTCCCACAAGATGGTGACCTTATCCTAAGGCGCTGAGGCAGGGGGGGGCTTGAAAGCACAGTTGGAAGGAGTGCAGCCTCTTTTTTCCTTGACCACCTGGCAATGAGGACCTCCGTCGCATCTGAAGAGAAAACCCACCCACACCTGGAGCAAAATGCGGAAGAAATGTGATGGGTATTTGAGCAGAAAATAACGGGGCTACCTGAAAAAATGGGGCTATCTGCTGGTTTTGTCCCCTTGATGAGGTCATAACATAAAATGTGTATTTGTAAAGCCAACGTTCACCCCAAAAGGGGCATCTTGGCACTAAATAACAGATGTTTATTGTTACCCAACTCAATGGTACTCATTTTATCGACCCCAGAAAGGATGAAAGGATGAAAGGCTGAGTGGACCCGCCGGGAATTGAACCTGTGACCATGAGGTTGAACACAGGCCCCTACAGTGGATGCATTAGTCCACTAAGCCACCAGACCCGATCCTGATTGACACAGGGATGGCTGGAGGGGGGCTGGCCTGCTGGTACTCCCGGACCTTTCAGCCCTACCCTGGGTTCCCTGGAGTTGATTACTGATTGGGGCTTTCCCTGGAGGCAGGTCAGGGTCACAGGTACCCCGGCATGGACAGTGAGTTATGCAGGTCCCTGGCGGTGTGTGTTCTGTATCAAATAGTGTGTAATTTCCATTCCTCACCTAGTCATATGTGATTTCTTGTATAAATGGATGTTGACCACATTTGTTTGCCCTAGAACCTTGGTGGGGAACAGGCGCACAACACCCA
The DNA here is from genome assembly GCF_964263255.1 of Lissotriton vulgaris. NCBI lineage: Eukaryota > Metazoa > Chordata > Amphibia > Caudata > Salamandridae > Lissotriton > Lissotriton vulgaris. The sequence continues at coordinate 783,685,848 of NC_141687.1, read as the reverse complement.
TTGGGCTAAACAAGTTGCAGCCCGCCTCCACAGTCTTCAACTTCAGCCCGGGCTGCCAAGGTTCAGCACAACACACTTTCCTGATTTTACAATGCACTAAAATAATTAAAAGTATGAAAAACGTTCCTCCCCGGTTTCATTCGTATTAAGGCTCCACTTTTATTATCGGATGCTTCAGCATCCGAGAATTTTTTTTAATGCCCACTTCTGAAAGGCCCAGAACCAGCCTGAGCCGGCCTCCGAAAGGTTTCAGCAACTGCCCCACCCCACTGTTTTCTTTGAGACGCTGCCACCGAGGTGATATCCTTGTCTGAAGACAGGGATTTCATCAAAGCATTCTTGATGTGCTGTGCAGGTGGGGGTGGGAAGATGTGCACTTCAGGGGATATGATGCTAGTAGGAATTCCTTTACAAATGAAAAGTGTCACCTGCACTGCCCATCCCTTTCCCCCTGCTGTGCACATTTTTCCACTCTCAGCGCCAAGAGTCATGTTGTGTGAACTTGGGTTTCATGACTGACCTCTCAAGCGAGGCCCTGCCTGCCCTGGGCATTTTCGACACAGCTTTTCTAGGGACACCTCTACTGATTTTTTCTCAGGAGCTGTTGTTACTTTTATCCGTTCTGTACTTGGAGCGTCGTTAGATTCAGTGCTCCTCATTTTGATGTTGGGAGGACAAAAGGATGAGTGGCTGCGCCGGGAATCAAGCTCGTGATGCGGAGGCTACACATGAGATTGATGTAGCACGTGCTAAACCCACAGAGCTGCACGAGGGGAGGAGACACATTGGGATGGTACTTTGTGAGAGGTTTGAAGGCTGTGTCAAGAGCCCCGCACGTGCATCCTGTAGGTACTCTATGGGAATTCTTCATGTGACCTGCCACTGTACTCACAGTGCATCCCAGGTTTACACACATGATAAGTTTCCTGACTGAACACAGTGAATGGGGGTGTACAAATGAGTGCTGCTCATTGCGTCCTATAGCCCCATCATTGGTTGGAAGTGGTTGTTGGGGTGGAGAGGGGCTGTGACTGTGCGTAAGAACGGATATAGCACCTAGTGGGTTTTGGCACTGGTGACAGTGCTCATGCTGGCTATGAAAGTGTCACATTGAGGTGGGGAGCATGGAAACACCTACAGTTGGTGCCTGGAGTGGTGCTATTACCGGCAACAGTGGCCCAACTTCTAATAGAAAGGAGCTAGCAGCGTGCATAAAGCAATTCTTTAATTTGATTCTCGACTAGCCCTTCTTATGATCAATTTGTTTTTATAATTTTTTAACAAATCTTGCAACTGAAGGGCCTTAGTTGGTTGGAAATAACATGTTAGGCCCCGATTCCCCACAATGCTTGTGCATCGATGGATGTAGGTGTTTGGATTTGGTTCCTGCACTCCTGGGCTGTAGGGTCACATGGTGACGTGAGAGCAGAGATCCTGCTTTGAGAAAGATGGGTGTGAAGTAGCACGGCACATAGTGTGTCCTGACCTTACACCATGAGTGTGATGGAGTTGATGGCTAGGGGCGCATGCTAGGTGCCAGTTCAGCTGAGTGGACTTGGGGCAGTGATGCCACGGGTTCCTGCCCCGTGTCTGCTGAGTGGGCCGGACAGTGGTAACTTGGATGGGTTGTAAGTGCAAGTGATGCTGTTGCGAAGCCGATCATGGCCTCATTTTCAGCAAGTGGCCTTGGGCAGTGGTGCCCCTGGCATGTCCTTGCAAGGGATGAGATGTTGATGTGAAAAAGAAAAAGCCCCCCTTATCTACTGAGTGGCCCAGCCACGGGTGGAGGGGTACCTGTCTGTAATGTCGACTGAACCATAAGGGCCATATCTAATACATCCAGCCAAGGGGTAGGTTGGCCTTTTTAAAGTAGTCTGCAGGACTGTAACAGATGATGGTCGAATATTTCTACCACGTCCTAAGTTTTGATTGGTAGTATGTGTATTGCAGACAGGCTCCTAAGTTTATTTGTGGATTTTGATTTTATTTTCAATTTTTTCTTCGATTCATCCTCTATCTCAATAAAGACCGATGAAACCTGCTAATCTTAAACATTCACTGTGCTGTTATTCAATTGTTAAAGCCTAAGGGAAAATCCCTGGAAACAAACTGTATCAGTCCTCACACCACTTCTTTCATTCTTAAGAATGAAAGAAGTGGTGTGAGGACTGATACAGTTTGTTTCCAGGGATTTTCCCTTAGGCTTTAACTGTCTTGAGTACCCTGTTCCCTGGAACTAGTGGGGTCATCTCTCTTTTCTCTACTGTAATTCTACTGTAATTCAATTGTTACACCATCATAATACACATTTTAGGATGCCTCTTGCAAGTAACCAGCAGTTCCTTGTAATAATTTCCTCCACCTGAAGCCAGGTCCCAAAGTGTTTACGCTGATTTTTAACACCAGGCCTGTTCCCAGGCCATGGTTCCAGCCTAGAATAATTACTTTTTCTTAGTTTCATTTCATCATTCGTTTAGTATGCAAATTGTATTGTGTTTAGTCTCATTGTGTTTTGTTCATTCTTTAATATTATTTGGCCATTTGCTAAACATGGACTTTCCCTAGCTAGTAGCCTCTTGGCCATATAGATATGAAACTGATAACATATTCTGCTCTGTGGTAGGAATTCTAGTGTGAAAATACAGGTTTTTAGCTTTTTCTGTTGTTTCAGGTGGGATAGTGGTCTGTAATGGTATGGATGGTCTAACATCTAACACAAACACACAAATAAAAAAAAAACACTTAAGAGTCTGAGTTTATTAAATGCAACTTTATTCTATATATATATATATATATATATATATATATATATATATATATATATATATATATATATATATATATATATATATATTACCTACGTTATGCATATATATACCTTCTGTGTACTTATGTATCTTTATATGCATTGCTTTGCTTCTAATTCAGCATAGTCAATGCACTACCCCAGATCTCACCCTATATCTCCCACAATATATTCTCTACCTCCACTCTGACACATCTCAAACCTCACTCTACTACTCTCTCCAATACACTACCCTATTTATAAACCTATACCTCCATCAATATATCCTCTACCTTCACTCTTTTATTCACCCTAAACCCCATCTGCTTCCCTCCTCTACACCTCCTCCCAAACAAGCCTTTCTAAACCCTTCTCACTGACTCTTCCCCTTTAGTCTCCCCTTTACTCATCCCAATCCCGCTCCTACTGCTATGAACATTCCTCAAAAAGAAAAATAGACCCTTTCTTCTTCTATCCCTCCACTATTCCTCTTCAATACAAATAACAAACTAACATCTCCACCACTCAAATTCATTTCATATTTTCCTATACCAATTCCCCACTGATCATGTTTGGGTTCTGGAGTAGCGTGTTACCCACCAAAAAGCACTGCAACACCTCATATGGGGTAGCAAGTGCTATATAAATGCAAACCTCTTCTATCCCTCCACTATCCTTCTCAATCCAAATAATAAATTAACATATCAACCACTCAAAGGACTTTCATATTTCACTATACTAATTCACCACTAATCCTCTATCGGTTCCAGAGTAGCGTGCTACTCACCGATAAAATGCTTCAACGCCTTATCAGGGTTAGTAAGCACTATATAAATGCAATTACAATAGAAGCTCCACCAGCTGAAGAGGTGAGGAATGGAACTGTGTGGCAGGGATATAATTACCAAGTTCTGTGTTTTTATCAGTATGCATAACCTGGCATTTGACCTGTTGTCTTTTGAAGAACAGCAAATGTAACATGATATTTTCAAAATGTAAATGCTTCATTATTTCTCATGTACCCACTGAATTCCAGCTTGGTTATTTTGTGGGTGCTGCAGCACAGCAACCCACCCACCCCTACTTCCACTGCCTAGACATTAAAGCATCATACTTTAATGGCTTTACTGCCAATAATGTAATGTTTGTTAGTGCTATACTTTGTAACAACACTATAAATGGGCTCACAGCAGAATATGAAATTCCTTCTGTGTCTTTGGGGTGTGGACAAGAGTCCCCTTTTTGTGTGAATTATATTTCTGAACAGTGTAGGTTTTACAGTGAGTGCCCTTTTGAACCAGTTTTGTGGGGATTCCATTAGAAAAAAGGGTGTCATTTTAATCATCTACATAATATTGTTGTGTGACAAAATAATGTATTTGAGTGACACTGTTTGCAAGATGAACAAATCCATTGTCTGTTATATAAATGGGTCACATTACCCTCTGTTCTCCAATTTAATTTGCATACAACTAATTGTTGTCCAGTTTCGAATGCAGAATTTGCCACTTCTTTTTCTCTTGGCCTGAGCATTACCTGATCCTGATTGTCTGCCATTTTAGCCCCACCCTATTGATTAACATGTTAACCACGCCTCTTCATTTGCCATGTTTGCCCCCCGAAGTTAAGACATAGTTGCGCCTCAGTGAGGAAAGTGAATTGTTGGCACCATGTGCCTATCCCTGAGAGGGATGAAAATAGAAATAATTTGCTACCTACAATGCATTTGTTAATGGTTTATTACTAGAGTGAGGAATCATGGCTGAAATGTATTTCATATATTCCAAAACTCACTTCCAGTAAAATACGTGTGTTACCTTCCTTGCTTGTTTCTCATGTCTAACTTCTATGTAACTGCCTTTTATCCCTTCAAGGATTTCTGTGTGATTAAATAGCTACATCCTGGTAGAACCACGCACCTTGAGTACTACTCTAGCTCGGATTTGTATGAGTGAAGATCAACGATATACATGTTGTGAGCACACTATAAAATATGTGCTGGAAGAGCGAATGATAAAGTAGACTGATTCACACACATGTACGCATTCACTTCCTTCCACTGTACAAAAAATTGAAACCCTCCTAGTGCTAATACATGTTCAAACAAAAAAAATTCCCCTAGGCCTATCCATCTCCTGATAAAGGCACCTAATGAAGACTGCCTGGGAGGTGGCCTCCTTTTCTGCTCCCCCCTTTAGATGTGTATTTAAGTGTCTTTTGATGGTCCCACCTCATGCTCCTTGAGGTGCTCCCTCTCTCAATGGCTCTGGTCAACTAAAGTCAGGAAGTGTTTCCTGATGCAGTGCGGTAGGGACCATGCAAACTGGCTCTCCACCTGATAACCTCTACAACTGTTGTTAGGGATGAGCTTGGGGCCACCATGTGGATTTATGAAATCTATGGGGACACACTCAGAGGAAAAAGGGGACCTAGTCACATGGTCGCAAAGGGGAACCCTATCACATCATCACAGAACCGTTGGTGAGACTAAGTTGTAAAAAAATGCTACAACACGAGGCAATGCCCTGCCACGCCTAGTGTACAGGGTGATCTGCAGTTTAGACACACTCTAACATAGAGTATGCGTGCCGCAAAGATTGGAGGGATGCTTTGATAATCCTTTACTCTGGACTGAGGTGCAGCAAATGCAGAGGGATTTCCCATTTTACTGCTACTCATTACTGCAAGCGGTGTTCTACATAATAAGCTTAATATTATCAAGTGGTCAATGCAAATCAGTGACATACATTGGATTTGTAGGACTACAATTGGTATAAAAGAAAAAACAACATTAGGATGTAATTGATCCTAGAAGTTAGAATTGACAGGGTAATTTTAAAGTTATTATAAGATGTTTCCTTCCCAAACTTACTAAGTGAACATGGGAGAAACTCTTCTATTGGATGTTCAGAATGCAACAGTACCTTTTCCCCATTTGACACCTGTTCCAGCACTTCATTAGCCATGTGCCCCACTATGCCTTTTTAACCTTGATCACATCGCTTCTCACTGTAGCTTGGGAGCGGAAGTTCTGGGCCATGGAGTGGCTTCAGCACTATAACTGCGGCCAGCAGCGAGTATTCTTACACAATCGCCGCTAAAATGAACTCATTTACAGGGCTCCGAGCATAGTCCTTTGCGCTGCCTGTCACCTACTACCTGCTGCTTCTCACCAACGGCATTCTCAAGATATCTGGCACACACTCCCCACTGCTACATAAAAGGAATTATGCGCAAAGTCTGTCAAAGACTTCCAAAAACGGCCAATAATGTCTGGAGTTCAAGCGTAACAAGGCACCTGTGATCAGGACTGGCTCTACGGCCATCAAGGCTACTATTGGCATGACTGCTACACTAGGGGGACCACAATTATGTACTTCACCAAGTACACACAAAAGTCCACTATACTGTGGAGAATAGTAAAGTCATAATATTCCCAGACTTCATAGCATAGCAGCCTTTCAACAACAAGGCAAATTCTTTACAGAAGCAAAGAAGGAGCTGCAAGAGATGACAATCACATGCATGTTGCTATTCCGGACACACATGAGGTCTGATAATAGGCTGAGAAACAAAACTTGGAGAGGACAACCCCCCACCTCCCCCCTCCACTTCTCACCCCATGGGAACACGTAGAACATGGAAAAGCAAGTGGCAGAGGGAGAAGAGACCTACACTTGACTGACTCGCCAGCAGGCAGGGCTGGAGAGGAACAAAGCAGTTGCTGTGGCAACAATACTCAAGGAGGCATCTCATTTGATTACCACCACGGAGCATCAAAGGATGATGTGGGCAACGAACAAGAAGAAGGCAGCACAAAACTACCTACGGTAACTACATGATCAGCAGATGACCTGCGATAACACTGGCGTGAAAACATTGGGTCTGAAAGTGATGCTAAAATGAAGCAGTGTGGCTCAGGCACCATGAACTTGGGAAATAATGATACATATGAAGTACCAGGCTGTGGGAGCGGTCATAGAAATGGGGTGTCTACATACCAAACCACACCACAAACTGTACCGCTTGCTGGAGTTTGGAGACAGATGCCAGTGATGGATGAGTAATATGATAGTTTGTTTATGTCTGACCAGAAGATGACTGCCCATCAGTCCAATTGAGGGGAAAGTTGGTGTCATGTTTTGCTGTTACCAGATATGTTGCAAGGGTGATAGCAAGGAGGGCGCCTAATCTTATGAGGATGCTGCTTGGGAGGTGGGGAGAGTGCGGGTTATGGAGCAAAGATTTTTGAGAATACACCATGAATAAGTTGATGAAAGTGACATGGTAATGATCCTTACCTGGAACTTGAGAGAGTTAAAATCCATGTAAAAAAGCAATAACATTTAAGCATGAATCAAAAGAAGGGGCACATATAGTGCGTCTATAGGCAACACATCCAACAAAAGCAGAAGGTTGGTGCAAAAACAATGAAAAGGGAAGGTCTTCTACAAATATTACTTCGCATATACTTAGGGAGTCTTAATCTCGCTTAGACCGCAGGTTTTCCAGCTATCTTTAGAGATCAAAGGTAAAGAGGGAAGGCACCTAATTATTGGGGACTGTGAGAAATTTGGTTACTGGTTGAAGGGGGGGGGTGAAACCCTACTCAAGCAGCAACCACAATTCTTGTCAGTGTGTAACAAAAGCACACCTCAAATTAACCTGTGCTTAATCCTCCGGCAGCTTGCACAAAAAGCAGTTAGACTTCACTTAGAGGCAATGTGCAAAGTATTTATGATGCACACAGACAGAAATAAAGTGAAAATGCAACACAAGAAAAATCCCACACCAATTTAGAAAAATAGAGTAAAATATAGTAAATTATTTCACACCAAAACAACGCAAATTCAAGCATTAGAACCGTAGATATCTCATTTTCAAGATTTAGGTAAAAATAGTGCCAACTGTGATTATCTGGTCATGCCAGGATCGGGGCAAAGTCACAAGTTCAGGCCAATCGCGATGAAGAGTAGATCGGACACAGGGATCAAGTTAGTACAGCTGAACATTTTTAAAAAAAATCCTGGCTGTGGAGCGCTGCGCTGCACAGTAGTAATTCTGCGCAGAGTTTGAAAAGCAGTTGCATTATTAACAAACATCAGATATGCACTTAGTATCAGATAAAAAATCCAAAGAGCTGGACTTACTACATGTAATCTGCTGCAAGTGGTGAACTGTTAAGGCGGGAGACGCAGCGCGAGTTTGCCTACCAGGAGGCTGCGGGAGGACGCGGCAGGCGGCGGCCACACCCCCTTGTTACCGGGGCATTTAAAAATCGGACCTCGTGCCTCCCGCTTCGCGGGAGACACAGCGCGAGTTAGCTGAGCATACACAAAAGTACTTTCACCTACCAGGAGGCTGCTGGTATTAGTTATGCTTGCTAACTGCTCATTCTTGGGAAGAGTTGAGTATCAGAGAACTGTACCTTGTACCGTTAGCTATTACTATTGCAAACACTACAGATGTTGCCAGCTTACGGTGTCGGATCGTATACTTGCTTTTAATCTAACATCTCATGTTCTTTTTAATTTATTCTTCTATCTTGAAGGGGTTTCAGGGAACAATGATCTGATTTTATGAAACATATAGGGGTGCTAGAAGTGACATTTCAGTGCCCTTTTCACCCAATATCATTACCCAAAATGTTGGTTCAGACCTTTGGCCCTGATCATGGGCCATTATATATTTTTTAAACATTAGTTAGTGAAAGCTCAAATGTACAACATGTTAGTAAACAGTGATTAATAACGGGCAAGGAGTCACTTGATACTTCCAGCAAAATCTAAAAAAATGCTTGCTGTTTGTTTATCCATCAGTTACCTCACAGCGTCTGCAAATATAGAGCCTTCCAAATGGTCTCCAAGGGAGAATTTTCTTTTGGCTGGCATTTAACATGAATCATAATACTCGCTGCATTAGCCCCCGCATCAAGGGCGGGCGGCCTGTACCCTCCATCAGCTGTTTCCTCAGGAGGCTGGAAGGGTTGTGGGTCCAGTTTTGCAGCAGTGCAGCAGTTTTTAAAGCAGTGCAGAGTTCCTTCTATATCCAACAGTTTCAGGCAACAATAAAAGTGCCAAGATAATTCTGGCGATTAATGCACCTGCTGGAGAAAGATCATAGTTTTGTCTAGTGGCAGTGTTGACTCATTTAAGGAAGCACAGAGAGTTAATATGCCTGCTGCAAAGAACATATATAATTCAGATAACAGAACAGTAGTTCATGTGCATAGCTTAGTGAGTTACTGCTTTTGTCACAGAACTCCTTTTGTTACTGTGCAGTGCATAACTTACAATCATATTCTCTCACAGTGAGCTATGAGCTGCATGCAAACCGCATGGTACAGGTTAGGAAGTTATGCTTTTTTTCCCAGTCTTTGATTATCCTAATTTTGCTAAAGAGAGTTGGGTAGAAATAAATTGGTATTTGTGAAGTCAACCCTACCCACTGTATTACATTCTGAATCCTGAGTTTATGCTATGCCTGGCTTTCACCTTGGGGATGCCCGTTAGGGGCTATCTCACAGGGAAAAGCCAGGACGGGTTCCCAAGGCAAGCGCCGAGATGCCTCCGGGTGATTCGAGCGCTATATAAGAACATACAATAATAATAATAATAATAATATGCTCCCACAAAATAAAAATTCTTAAAAAAATGCCTAACAGTTTGGATGACATGTGAATACTACACCTTGTAGACCTCTTTGTCTATGTAACATAATATACTCTGATTACCATGCATATGATTCATTTTACTTTAATGTATAGGTGATGTAAAGTGCTCCAACACTCTACTCTGGTAACAAAGGTGCTATAAAAAAATGAAATACGGTACATTAGAGAGAGGCGCTATGGAGAGATGAGAGGCACTGTTATAGGGCGATTGTGATGGAAATATTGAGGAGTCCTGATAATGATTAGATTGCCATATTCTGGTGTGCTGTAAGGTCATACTTTACTATGCTTTAAAATACTAATACAATTGAATATAATGAAAAATGTTTTGTGGAATGCACAGTTTTCTTGGGTGGGAGAACTCTCAAGGCTGTTTGTAGTGGTCAGGCTCTCTCGCTATGCACCTTATTGGGGTTGGTCTGACATAATTTGCAGGGCCTCTTTGGGTTCCCAGTATGGCCCTGCTCCGCATAGCATACTCTGAAGACCAACAGATCTAAACATGGCAAATCAGAAGCAGACTGGGACAACAGAGACAGGGGCATCCAAAAAAGGACACCTTCCTGTCTGGACAACAAATAAACCAGACACTAACTCACTGAACCCTTCCTCCACGTGTTACTCTTAGAGGATCTTCCACTGACGTTTTCTCAGCTTGTATTTCCTATATCTGTAGTATGTTATGTCGAAGTCAACTTTCTCAAACCAAAGAACTACTCACCATCTTTGTAACCAAGGTACTGTAAATAAGTGGTTTTACAGGAGGAAATTCTGTGTCATGGTTGACTAAACTCTGTGGTATGAAAATGGCTCATTATGTAGAATGTTTTGTGAGTAAAGACAGTTTATGTGACATGTACTATGTAATTTTTACATGTTTGGGCGTTGATGCAAACCAGATCCCAATGCAACTCATGGTAGTTTTCGACAGCTTTGGCTAAACACTGCACTCTAGAGATGATGTAACTAAAGCTACTTACGCCATTATCATATGAAATCTCTTTATTGATATCATAACTACATCTCTACATTTGCTTTATTAACCTTCTTGGGTTCTCAAATGTGCTTGAAGATGCACAATTCCCCACTCTTTTTTCAAGTTTTTCTCAGGGGAGAACCCCCCAAACACTCCCTTATGACAATCGGGCTCGCTTGCTAACCTCGCTCCCCACAGGACACTTTTACACCCCACCACTTTCAAATGTCATCAACCGTCACTGAGTGAAGCATGACTACTTCTGACTGACAATTCTGAGGACAGACTCACAACCAGATTAATTTATGTTGCAGATTTAAACAATAGTGTTGTATTTGTATGACTAAGAGGAAATGACCACACCACTTTACTTGCTTTAAGCGCAAAAGGCCAACTTATTTACAAAAAGCTAGCAGAATACCTAGCCCTTTGGATGTTCCGCACAATCTAACCTGTCAACTGGGCTAACACAAGGTTCTAACCAGGCTGACTCCCCTACGTAACTCCCACTTCCAACATCTCAACCGAAACAGCACTCAGCCTTTGAAATGCTGTGAGTCCTTGTGGTTCTTGCACCAGAACCCACATTAACTGTCTTGTCTAGCCTGCCTGCTCATTGGACCAGGCTCTTGTCCTTGTCCTAAATCTTGGCTCCATTTTGTTTTGCTCAATCTTAACACCTCCTCATCTTTCTCCCATCCAGCTGAACAGTTTAGCTTCCTTCAGCACCAGAAAGATCATCCCCGAGGTGTCATTTCTGTCCCCCAACTCAGAGCATCTTTCAGTCATTTATCCACCATTCCAAGGACCTTGTCAACCCTTCCTAATAAAGAATGCTCTGGTGTGCTATCACCAGCACCCTTCTCACCTTGCAAAAAATAAGTCATCTCCCTATTCACCTGCTTCCTTGTTCTCTATATTGAAGCCAGCTGCTGTACAGCCCTAAACACACTCCTAGGCACAGTCTAGTCCCAAGCACATCTTTTTAACCCAAGCTGACTTTCAGCATTTTTAAGACTCGCTTCATGGACTTCAACAATTACAACCAAGTGGATTGCACCAAGTCATTCTACCCAGGGTGAATGACTAACATATCGTGTTTGCCCAACTTTGTCTTGTGCTCCCACATGGCCAGCACCAGTTGCCCTCAAAGCACTCCACTAATGCCAAACCAAGGAACCATGGCACTATTGTTTTCCAGCACCAGCTGGTTTCCTCCAAATTGCCTCTCAGCTGCCCTCTGCCCCACTTCACCAAGGAGCATCTGCCAATAAAGCGAACATACCATTAGCTCAGGTCTTGGTGAACATATCTCCACATGCAGTTACTCATCCATCTTCCCAAACCCTTCAGTCTGTCTTCCCATTTCCTCAGCCAGAGACCCATCTTTGCTGCCCCTATCCGGGTGTGTGCCAAAGTCCCATGCCAACAAGCCTGTAACCCATTATCATCCCATCAATACTCCCAGCACTTATCCTCGATTTACTTTGGTGCCACTTTTATGCAGGAAAATGGGGCCCTCACCCCAGCCCCAAACTTCTAAAAAGCCACTAACTTCAGCCAAGGCCATCTGCATGCCTTGCCGTATGGTGTAAGAACCATTTTGCACATTTCCCTTCTGGTCAGTCTTAAATCTCATCAAGTGTATGTTCAAACCCTTTTCTCCATACAAGGTTGGCCAGCACCATCCCTGCACTATCCTTCTCACCTACCAACTCTGAAACCCTGAAGGCTCTGAAAAACATCAGACAAAGTATTGCTATGAAGAGCTGTGCCTCACAAGGGGAAGCACACGTGACTCTTGTCTGTCCCACTATTGTCCTCAGGACCCCGATCGAAATTGGGTGCCTTAAGAAGGGCACCTTGCCATTCAGTGGAGACCAGCCATCTTACATTCGCTAATCAGCTCTCTACTGCATGTATCTTACCGCCATCACAGCTTCACATAGAATGTGATATCTGGTAGCTTACCCCTTATGGTAATCGCAAATAGCCATTTCTCTATTTGCTTAAAGATGAAGTTCATCATGTCCTTGCATCTCAACCATTACTCAAGCTTCTCATTGTCATGCCGTCTGGTATCCAGTGCTATGAACTTGTTGGTATGTCCTCCTTGTCAACCACCAGCAAATATTTCACTAGTATGTACACTTTCAAAGGCCGATGTCCCACAGGCCTTTTGGAAACTGAAGCCCTTACCCGCTTAGGAGGCCATACTACTGAATCTCTCCCACTGTGAAAGAGAAAGCACACCAGCCCCTCCATTGTCCAGTCCCACTATGTGCCTAACTCCAAACAAGATGTTCACTCCCAAGCACAGAAGGACCAGTTCTCTCAGAATCTTCAACACCCAACCACCAGAAGATGTCATCCTGTTCACCACCTGTAGCATTGCTGCATTATCAGACACAAATGTTACCCTCCTGTTCCCCAGCTCATCACCCTACAGATGAACTGGTAGCAGTAACTGAAAAAAATCCAGAAGGGCAATACTCCGCCGGATAGTCGCCCGAAGATGTTACGGTTTGTACCTGAAATTCGTAATATCCTGTGAGAGTTGTTTTTTCAGTTGCCCAGGTCTCCTGGAAGCAAAGGATGTCGCTGTTACAAAGGCCAATTTTGAGGCCAGCCACGTTCTAGGATTTGGCTGATAATTGGGAGCCGAGTCCTGCCTCCCTGATGAGTTTGTCTTGAGTCTTCGTATTGATAGTATTAGGAGTGCTGTTGTGATGGGCGGCTGTCTGGCAGAACCCAATATCTGGATTCTGATTTTCCCATAGGATCGCAGGGAAGCACGGTCCTTTGATCAAGGCTAAAAGGCTTCTTAAGGCACCCAATTTCGATCGGGGTCCTGAGGACAATAGTTGGACAGACAAGAGTCACGTGTGCTTCCACTTGGGAGGCACAGCTCTTCATAGCAATACTTTGTCTGATGTTCTTCAGAGCCTTCAGGGTTTCAGAGTTGGTAGGTGAGAAGGACAGTGCAGGGATGGTGCTGGCCAATCTGGTATGGAGAAAAGGGGTTGGACATACACTTGATGAGATTTAAGACTGAGCAGAAGGGAAAGGTGCAATATGGTTCTTACACCATACGGCAAGGCATGCAGATGGCCTTGGCTGAAGTTAGTGGCTTTTTAGAAGTTATGGGGATGGGGTGAGGGCCCCATTTTCCTGCATAAAAGTGGCACCACAGTAAATCGAGGATAAATGCTGGGAGTATTCAGGGGATGCTTATGGGTTACAGGCTTGTTGGCATGGGACTTGGCACACACCCGGATAGGGGCAGCAAAGATGGGTCTCTGGCTGAGGAAATGGGAAGACCGACTGAAGGGTTTGGGAAGATGGATGAGTAACTGCGTGTGGAGATATGTTCACCAAGACCTGAGCTAATGCTCCACTGCTCCACTGCTCACCTCTTGGCTCCCGAAACTCCTGCGGCGTGGTTGGAGAACACACCATGGCAAGCTAGCAGTTTGTGCTCTGCTCACTCACTGCTGCTCAGCCACGCCCGACTGCAGCAGTGCACCAGTCTGCATTGGACTACTTCTTTTGTCCGTTAAACTAGGATGGTGTTTGGAGTACCTTCATGTAGGAATCGAGTCTGGTATGAAATGCTTGAGGCTTGAGTGTTATATGTCTGTTTTTGGTGGTACGTTTTACGTGGGCGAGGGTTACCTTAGGTATTGCTTAAACTGTGCTGGTTAAACGTGATAGTTCTTCTGCTTCTTATTGTTTTTTCTCTCTCTCTCTTCTTTGTTATGATCTTATTATTCCTTATTGGTATCTTATATATTTTAGTGTTCATTTTGAAGTTAGGTACATTGTGGGCGCTTTGTATGTTGTTACAGTTGTTTTCATGTATTATAAAAATCACAATAAAGAAATGTATAGAAAAGAAGACCTCACTCCATATGTATAGGTTTCATTTTTATGCACCAATCCATACATAAAAGGAGGCCTTTCCAGGTATGGTTCACTTCTTCAGCAACACTCTAAGACAAGGTACTGCTTTGGGACAACTGGCACCTAGTCCAAGACCCCTTTATGAACATTCAGACAACCCTGTAATACACAAAACCTCAAAGAGAGAGATTTGCATGGACATGATGGCAAATGTCTTTATGGTGGACCCCTGGAGGCTCCTCCACCCCATGATGAGAGGCTACACCTTTACCTCTTGCAAACATGGCACCCACACAAGGATAGACTTTTTCTTGTTCTCTGCACCCCTACTAAGCCATTTACTAGACACCGCCATAAGACCCATGGGGGGTCTCTGATAATGATGCTGTACAGATTTGGCTTGATATGGGGTTCCTATGACCAGCTGAGTTTCAATGTCGGCTAAACTTGTCCGAGTACAAACTCCCTAATGACAAGAAACAATTGTGCATGTTTTAGATCATATTGACGAGACAAGGCCTTTTATGGGCAGCAAGAGAAGCAACTGTTAAAGGGGAGATAACGCGTGATACAGCTTGCCGTAAATTAGAGGTTTCCCACAAAGAGCGTGAAATTAACACACTCTCAGCCGAATACTCCTCACACTTGTAAGACACACTGCAAACTTTAATTCAAACCGAATATTAGCTCAACGCACTGTACACATCTAGAATGGAAACTGCTCTTTTTTGCCTTAAGCAAAGGCAATATGAACGGAGAGAGAGAGCAGGTCGGCTTCTTGCCCTATGAACAAGAATCCTCCCACACAGTACCGGGCACTCTTAGAGCAGAAGGCACACCACTTAAACACCCCCTTGATATCCTCAAGGTCTTTTTAGGGGCTACTATGGGGATTTATATTCTTCAGAGGATACTGGTCCCCTAGATGACAGCACGTAATTTCTGGCACAACTTGACAAAGACTGTCCTTTGAGACTGCCATAACTGAGGATGAGGTCAAAGGCATAAACAAATTATTTTACATTAAATCCCCGGGTTCCCATGGCTACCCATCCAAGTATTATAAAATGCACAAAGACATTTCAGCTCCCTTACTACGTAAAGCCTTTGCCGACGATCAACTAAGCCTATCACATTAGCGAAGCCGAATAATGTGCCCAATAATGTGAAAATAATGAGCCCAATAATGTGGAAATAAAACGTATTCATAAACCAAGCAAGGCCAATCCATTGAGATGTGCTAGTTATAGGCAGATTCCACTGCCTAAAGTCGACTCAAACATGCTAGCTAAAATTGTAGCTAAAATGATCCTGGTGAACTGGCTGAAATGTATCGCTTCCTTCCCTCTCTTATACATAAAGACCAAGTAGGGTTTGCCCTCACCTTACTTCGGCAATCCATCTTCGTGCCCTCGCTCAGGTGCTCTGAGGGCCCCACAATGACAAGGATGAAATATTTGCGATATCCCTTGACACCAAAAAGACCTTTGACAGAGTCTGAGGGCTCTAATGGATCTGATTACCTGCATCTCTTCACTTTCTGGCAACAAAGTGACCTGGGATAAATGCAAAGCCTTGCCACTCACTGTACACACAACATTAGAACATTAGGGATTACAGAAGTTCTTCCAATTAAATGGTCGATTACTACCCTGAAATACTTCAGGGTAGAAGTTCCTCCGGGTTTGGAAAACATGGTGGACTCTAATTTAGAGACACTACATATGAAAATAAAGACAGATCTACACTGGTGGTCACAACTCAATCTCTCCCTATGTCGATAAGCCCAACTACTTAAAATGAATGGCAATTGACTTAATTATTTCCTCATCACGATACCCCAGCGTAATCCTAACTCTATGACGACGGACATCAAGAAATCCCTGTAAAACATTCCTATGGAGTAGGCGTAAACCCCAATTGAAACTTGATAAAATGCATGCTGCAACAGAAGAGGATGGCATGACACTACCTAATTTACAAAACTACTGGTTAGAGTTACAACGTATTCACCTTTGATATGTCCTGCACTACTGCGTGGAAACTGCGAGATGAGTGCAAATGGAAGCAGCCCTTCTGAGGGAATATGGGGGCATTCAAATGCTTTATGCAGGAGACCCCCCAACAACCTGATAACATCACACCCTGTGCTGAACTCTGCAGTCTATGTATGGCGTACATCATATAAGCTGCTAAAGGTAAACTCGGCTCTCCACTCCCAGGTCCCCCATGGTGCAACGCCTCATTGCTAATCAACGGAAAAGAATCACAATGAAAGGAGCTCGAATCCAAAGAAATTCGCCTGATCTCAGACTTAGTCATCGACCAACAGTATAAAACTTTTCCTCTTGCCCAAGCTCAATTTGACTTGCACACTAATCACTTCTACTTCTGGTACTAGCAGAGAGTCTTGCACTGTCTGCGGAAAGTCTTGAGCTCTCCCCCACTGGCAATGTGGTCTTCCCCAATAATGGAAAACCTGCAGAAATGGTGCGCACACAGAGGTATAATCTGTGGCCTGTATCAGAATTTCACTGAATACTAGTAACCCACTCTGGTCCCCCGTCTCCGAAGGCATGGTGGTTAGACAAGCTGCAGCTTGCATACACCGATGAGGACTTGGCAGACCTCCCCAACACCCATGATGAAGGCCTTAGGGAACTGCTTCTCAAGTACAGTTAATTCAAGGTCCTTCACTGATGGCATTGGACGCCCCTAAGACTTCACAGGTCCTTGATACTTCTGACGACAACATGCTGGTGACGCTGATCACTAGCAGGTTATACTGTCCACTTGTTATGGGAATACCCTAAACTGGCCACAAACTAGACCTCAACCACAGAATGCTTCAAAATGACAGTTACCCTTGAGGGCCGTCAGAAAGAACAAACAGCACTCCTTCACGATTTTGTTAAATGTCCCGATAATACCAATCAGCAATCAAGATGGCTTAGCACTGCCCTGCCCACAGCCAAAATCTGTATATTGAGACCCTAGCCCTCAACTACCAGCCCAACATCTGACATATAGTTTCAAAAATGGTACATGCTAGCCTCCTATGAGCATGTTATTTCTAGTCTGGTGTGGAAAGACTTCTTTAAAGACCCCTGAATCGATGCCGTTGACCCAGACTCCATCTTCCAAAATACAAGGGGCTCACTAAGCAGAGTGAATGGACATCCAGAATCAGGGGCCCCCACCACACCCCCAACATCGGACTCATCTGCAACTAAAGCTGACCCTTCCATGTGATATGACATGGACAAGCGATCCCCTGATGGCACTGTGGATCACAATTACCACATATCCCTCTAACACTGATGAGGAACGATGGTGAACTGGGAGACACCAAGAACAGTTTGATTTACTTTTATGTTATTGATCTCCTTTGCTCTCCCCTCTTTTCCCATAGCTGCTATTAGCTTTCATCAGTGTTTATTCACCCTTCTCAAATTGTCACTTCTCAGTAGTGAAATGAGTCTGAACTTGTATAGAGCAGAAGTGAGTCGTGTAGATGGGGACTCTCTTCTTATCCAAACCTCATTGTTCCGGTTTCTATGTGCTCTACTAAAGGGAACCCTTCCGTGAGAGCGGAGGAGCATTGCTCCACTGCCAAAAATGCCCACGGGAAAGTCCCAGAGATGAAAAATAAAATGGTAATAAAGTTAATGTATTACCATTTTATTTTTCATACACGCATCCTGAACCGAGTGTCACGATGGGGCGGGCCACTACTGCTGAGTGGCAACAGTGAGCTGTGCACTTCAGTTTCAAGTGCGCATTCCTTTTTGGCCGGCCGTCTTGCGATGGCCAGCCAGACATGCGCATTTTAAACTTCTCTAACTGAGCTGTCTTAAGACAGCTGGCTTAGAGCAAGCACAAGCCTCCAGTGCCCTCGGGAGTGCCGAGAAAGGTTGCCTCCTCCAATTCTCAGCGCTGCTCTTTTGCTGGTGAGAGTAGCGTCCAGATTGGTTAGGGGAATTTGCGGTAGACAGAGTAGAACACGAACGGTAAGTGCAGGATGTCGGACGTCCTGCACAAGCAGGGTAAGTGTTGTTTTTTTTATTACACTTACCACTCACCTTGCATGCATGCATGCACCGATCACACACTCTGACTACCTGCCACCCGCCGCTGGCTTTACTATATACCGACAGTCATGTTAATGTTAATGTTAATGTTAACTGTCATTTATTGAGCGCTCGTACGCCCGGAGGCTTCATGGCGCTGTAGGAAGGAACAGGGCGCGTCAGTCGTTTGATAGTAGGAAGCAGCTCAATAATGTGCCTGAGAAAAGAGCCAGGTCTTCAGAAGATGTCTGAAACTAAGGAGATTGTCACTTAGTTTTAAATGAGGGGGGAGAGAGTTCCAGAAGGCAGCTGCAAGATGGTCAAAGCAGCTGCCTCCGAGACGTTTCCTTTTGTACGGAGGAACAATCAAAAGGGATTTATGGGTGGACCGGAGATAGCAGGGGGGGGGCTGTATCTTTGGAATAGATCTCTAATGAATTGGGGGGCAATGTCATGTAGGGATTTGAATAAAATGCAGCCCACTTTAAAGGCCACGCGTTGCTCCACTGGCAACCAGTGTAAATGTTTCAAGCCAGGTCTGACTGATTGCCTTCTGGGGATGTTCAGAAGCAGTCTGGCTGCTTGATTCTGAACCAACTGGAGGCGTCTAAGCTCTCCTTTTTGGAGCCCAAGATAAAGACTATTGGAGAAGTCCAATCTGGATAGGACCAAGGAGATAACGATCTGAGTGAGAGCGGCAGAAGAAAAGAAACATGCAATTTTTTTGATTTTTTTCAGCTGGAAAAAACTGGAGGATACAACTGCTCCCACCTGTTTTTTCAAGGAAAGGTCTTCACTGATGTGGATGCCCAGATTTTTGACCGAGGGTGACTTAGATGGAGGGGCACCCATGCAGGAGGGCCAGAAGCTGGGGTTCCAACTATGTATACTCTGTCCAGGCAAGACCAGTTCGGTCTTGCCTGGGTTAAGTTTCAGATGATTGCAGCTCATCCAACTCAGAATGTGGGACATGGTGTTTTGAAATTCTACCACAGAGTCCTTGGTGTTAAGAGGAAAGATGAGCTGCAAATCATCTGCATAGTTGAAGATGGTTACCTTAGCGCTTCTGAGGGAAAACAAAAGAGGACGCAGGTACAAATTAAAAAGCAGGGGAGACAACGAAGAGCCTTGAGGCACTCCACAGTTGGTGGATATGGTAGGAGCTGTAAAAGTGCCCAGTCTAACCGATTGAGTTTGGCCAGAGATGAACGAGCGGATCCAGCTCAGTGCCGGGCCCCTGAGGCCTGCCTGCTCGACACGGTCGACCAAGATGGTATAGTCGACCGTGTCGAACGCAGCAGAGAGGTCCAACAGCACCAGAGCCTGGTGGATCCCCTCGTCCGCATTCCGCCTCAAGGTGTTCTGCACCGAGAGAATGACTGCTTCGGTCGAATGGCAAGGGCGGAAGCCGGCCTGGTTAGGTGCAAGGAAATCAGATTTCTCTAAGAAAGTAGAGATACTGTCACAAACATGGGACTCCAAAAGTTTGGCGCAGTATGGCAGCAGAGAAATGGGCCTATAGTTAAGTGGGTCTAATGGGTTGGCTCACGTCTTTTTTAAGAGGGGAATGAGAAGGGCTTTTTTAAAGTTGCTTGGAACTTCCCCTTGAGTGAGTGATCCATTTAACAAAGGAAGTAAGCCCTCAGGGATGTGGGTGCCTACTTCTTTCAGGATGTGAGGAGGGCAAATGTCGTCGGGAGAGCCAGATTTGATTTTTGTAAGAAGTTTGGATAGGGTGACATTGTCAATAAGGGGATATGAGTCCAGAGTGACAGGGTTGTAAAAAATGTCTGAAAACAAAAGAGAAGGCTGAGTGGTAGGAATGCTCTGTTTGATGGTGCAGATTTTATCAAAAAAGAAGGAATTAAGTGAGTTGCAGAGTTCCTGAGTAGGGATTATCGGAAGGGAGGTTCTGTCGCTGGTACTGAGCTTTTACACTATGTTGAACAATTCTCTGGATGGTCATCATGAAGTTAATGATGCAGTTCAACAACGATGGTTGTTTCTTTTTGTAGGGACACCGAGTGAAAAACTCAATAAATAAATGTTAATAAAAAAGAGAAGAGAATATAACAAACAGAAGAGAATAGTTGCTGACTTTCATATATGTGCATATCACAGCCACACATTCAGTAAATCAATACCATTAAGTGAAACAGACATTCATATTTCCTCCTTTCATGATTTAAGGAAATGTGCTTACCTTTCACACTGTGCACAATTCAATTAAATTATTATTCCCTATACAGGAAATATGTTTCCCTTGTATTATAACTTTGACAAAGGGAACTTCATGATTTATAAAGCTAGCAAATACAAACGTGGGTCCTCCCAATAAAGGCATCATCTCTACAAGGCTGCGTGTGTGTGTTTTTTTTTCTCTGTCTCAAAAAAGGACTGTACTAGACGGGTCTAACAGGGACAGTTTCTACCCCATTGGCAGATGTCAGCATAGCCTACTTGCAAAGTTAATAATGTACCCCTTGAAATAAGATCTGTTTGTTGTTGTCAAGTTTTGTGTATCAATGTTGTGTAGACCAGATGAACAGCACTCCACGAATATGAAACATTTATTGCAATTAGGTATTTGAAGTCTTTGCGTCCACTTCAATTATTTGCTTAGTGCTAAATAGTGTCATGCTGCAGCCACTCGGAAGGCCTATTGTGCTAGGTCTCCCCCTTGCTCAGCTAAAGGCTGCTATTCACGTAAATGATCCTTCATGTTTGCCTTTATTTCATACAAACATCATGATTTAAACTTCGTTTTATTGGTCAATGCCTGCATTATTCTTGTGCCTCTCTGTCAATGGATTCGGATGCACGATGAGCAAGAAGTCCAAAGTGGTCATAATGTTGACTACTTTGTGCTCCAAATGTGTGCATTGCATGTTTGTGATGATAGGTTTGGTGTCTTAAGTCACTGTGCAATTTGCTTCCAATGGTCAGACTGGGACAGAAAATCGGCCTGGACACTTTTGCAAATTAGGACAGTTTTGAAATTGTAAAAGACAGGCTAGGTGTTTTGCAAGGTGAGTGACACTGCTTGCTGCAGGTAATGTTTGTGATTAGGGGTGTGTGAAAGTCATGTAATTTGCATCTGCATAATTATGCAAAAATTTGGAAAAATTATGCAAAATGCAAATCCGTAATTTTGCACTATAGTTTAGCAGCTTCCGCAATAAAGATTTACATTGAATAGTATCATTCACTGATAATATTTCACCACAAAAAGCATATAACTACGAAAAGTGACATATTGGCGTAATTCCAGAAATTTGGCCTAACAAGCGAAACAAGAAATTCCCAATATTATGCAAATTACGCGAGCGCAATCTAAATTTAACCAAGGCCTAATGGTAATATCAGGGAAATCACCTGTAAAAACCAGCCCACCAGATATTTAAAACAGGCCCACAATGAGTTAAACACCCAACCTGGACACAGACGTGTCAGACTAGCCTTTCTGGCTCTGGCCCTGTTTACTGCCCTCCTGTGATTTGATCTAGTGACACCATTATGCATATATATAACCAAGGGGAGAAAGCCTCTGTCATAAAATTACCACCGAGTCCAGCAATATGAGCACTCCAATGGGTAGGTCAAAGACACACAAGAAAACGTTTAACAAAGTAACAAGATCAGTTGCAGACTTTGCTTTTGTTGAAATGTGTGCTTTGTATCTGCTTCTTAAAACAGAGCTCGGGCATTTCCCAACAACTGAGTCCATTGTGCAGACAATTCTCAGTTCTTGTTCAGTTTAATATTCATGTCACCCTTTTCCAAAAATATTTTTGGAACTAGTTAATGGACAGAGATGAAGTAGCCACAGATTTTTTAACAGTGTTAAATAATCTGTATACATATCATTAAGTCAAAACTATCGACAGTTTCAAAGACTAACTTGAGTTTTTTTTAATGTTCTCTGCAAGTAGTCTGTGTTTACAAATCTGTACATTATGGAAGTAGACATCCTGTAATCGTGAACTTGGCATGTCTCAAAGTCTGTGACAAATTGCTCCCACTGAGATGCATACAGCTTTTCCAGTAAACAGTCTAATAGCAGTTGCCCAGCTTTTTACATTATGTATCGCCTTTCTGCCTTGTTCATCTCAGTGCCTACATAATCAAAGTTTAATACAACCAACACCATTTCATTCATCTTTGAATTCATTTAAGCTTGCATTAGAATTAGCAAAACACAGAATCGATATTTTAAATAGTGGTCTAGGATCTGTGAATCAAAGTGTTGTAAAGTGGTTGGAAGAAGCGTAACCTGCTGCAAGTGCAGATGCGTATTGTAATGAAATACATACTTTTCAAATGTAATTTTGTCTTATTTTGTACCTATCTGAAGCCCTTTATATGCCTTAGAACCTGGGCATCTTATATGGTGATATTGAGTGTTATTTGCTAAAACAAAAACGAAGTGATAGTCAGTGGCAAATGTAAATATAACTGAACGTTTTTCGATAAAATGCATGTTTATAATGAAATAAAGTGTGGAACCAGAACCGGAGAGTTGCACCAAGAAAAGAGGAGGCATGGTTTTAGGGGTGTGCATAAATTTACCAGTGAGGTAATGTTCCATTTGGAGGCTTTAAAAATAAAGACAAGTCAAACATTAAGGAACAGGAAAGTAGAAAGATGAGGTCTGCTACAGAGTGTGATGCCCTGAAAGAAGTAATGTTGAAACACGTGAATGCATAATCAGCTGCCACCATGAGAATAAAAAAGAGCTGCTTTGATTTGTACTGAGTCTTTAGTGCTTCCTCAAGTCAACACTACTAAAATGATCTGTCCTTCGCATTATGCTAGATTTAACTCTAACTTTTCCCTGATGTAAATTTCCAATCATGTTGTACTTAGATTCTGCTTTACATAGTTCTAGAATGCATTTATATAATCACATTATATATAAGAAGAAAAAAGCTGCCACCAGCTCTTAGGGGCTTTGTTTTTCCAGCAAGTATCATTTCTTGTCAATAACATTAATGTGACTTGGTTTGTGTACCACTGTTCTTTACTCTTATGGGCATGGTAGGACGCAGCAACCCATCTGTTCACCTACCTGCACTTTGATGCTGATTGTTTGCCTCTTTCATAAACACCGGGGGAAAGTGGAGGGAATTTCAACACCCTTTCAATTCTTTTCTTTAGGATGAAGAATCTCTTCTCTTCTAAACTAATCCACTAAAAGATCTTTCTTTTACAAAGGTCCCACACTCAAGGTGAAAAGCTAGTTTTGGCCTATCAACATGAAGGCACACTAGTGGGGCACTATTACTTAAAGAGTGCCTAAGCAGTAAAAAATATTGAGAACACAAGTATTTGGGTCAATATGTGTGTAGGATCAGCAAAAACTAAAGGTATGTGCAGAATCATGTCTTTCAGATGTGTTATCGGCAACCAGAAGCAACTACAGAACCTGGTTTTGTCTCATACACACTTACTATGGGGAAAAGTGACATATTAGCAGTGCAAGGGTCTTGTAAATAAGCCCTTTAATTCTCTAGAGAGATGTACTCATACTGGCTGGTGGCATTGTTTTACCGTAAAAAATGTGCCATATACAGGAGTTCTAAGTTTACCGTTGTACATGATATTACACTAATCCGCTCATAAATGCATCAGAGAACATACGAGGCCACAGAAGTCACATTGGAATTACAGGTGCCATACAAAAATTGGACTATAGTTGACACCACTAAAATAGTATTTGGAATAAGCTTTAGCAGGATGTCAGGTGCAACTGAAGCCTTTGACTTGCAGCAGTCTGAAAACAGCCAAGGATGACAGCTGACACTGGAAGAGCCCTTTGGGGAGGGCATGAGAGGTGAAGCTTGGTCACAAGCTTGGGCCCGAAGCTTGGCCACAGTGTTAAGACAATCTTGATGTTCTGCTTACAAGTCCAAGCAATAGTGTAGGCCACTGAGAAAGACTCACTTTTCTCGGACAGATAGTGAATGATCAGCTGTGCTGATGGTAGCCTATGAGAAAAGATGCCCCAATACACCTGACAAACCCAAAACATCAAGCAACCCTGGGTGATAATGAAACCACTATTCAAGAACTAAAAGAGAGACTATTCTGCTAGTAACAGAACCTAAACCCAGAATAGGGCTGCAGTACGTGAACTACGTTCATTAACACTAGGCTATGGAGACTCCCCAACCCGTTTAACAGGTGCATATTTTATTTGCTTAAAGTCATTTCTCCTCCACAGTACTGCACATTTCACAAAAGACAAGTAAAGTTTAGAACAGTGTGTGAATAGAATCCAAAAAATTAAACAGAGGAGTTAATTATCCCAACCTTGACAATTATGACCATCGCATAAATAACTAAATGCAACTGATTCCATAACATTAGACCTTTCACCCCTAACCACAATCTCTAGTCTGATGTTCAAGCCCTGGTTATATCTACAAACCAGTCAGCCTAAATATCAGTAGACTACCCTCAAAGTTCTTGTTCTTTCAGCTGCTTGGTTTATTACTCACAAAACAACTGGAAGAATCACCTCTCAACTCCCTCAAATGGTTAACTCACAAAACTCGCTGTATATCCTGCGTGACTTACAAGGTCACACATAAACAAACCATCCGATCCAGCATAAAACTCGAGTGTGAAGCAAATGTATAGATTTAAGAAGTACATCAATTTGACTTCTCCATTAAAAAAAACCTTCATCCTGAAATGCACTTTCTCTGGGAACACACCAGGATTTGAAATGCCCAAACAATCAGGGCCGGCCTTAGGCATGTGCAAGCTGTGCACCTGCACAGGGCCACCAAACCCCAGGGGCCACCACACCAATATATTTCCTTAATATAATAATCCTCTGAGGATGGATACATATTTGCGTGGCGGCCCCTGGCAGGGATTTGGCGGCCTCCGGCTCTGTTCCACTTCCAAACACCCTGACCCCCCGTCTTCAATGGCCTCCGCGCTACGCCCTGCCCGAACCCCTCTTCCAGGGCCCCCTACCTACGCTCCCTGCCCAGGGCCACCATTAGCCTAGAGCCGCCCCTGAAACAATGCACATAAAACTTGGTCCTTGTGATAAAGTGGATTATTAGTTGGAGGGATGGTAGTCCACCACAAGTAATAATGTCACTGTTCTTGTTAAGTCCAGTAAAGGTTTTAGTAATTTAAACTTCACCTCCAATCCGTGTAGCTATGGCAGAGAGCAGATATGCATCATTTAAGAAAATGTGTAAAGCATTTAGAAATACTAAAACAGTTAAAAAGTCGAAAGCACAACACAATAAAAATCCCACTCCAAATCATACAAATAGAGAATATTTTAAGGAACGAATGACTCCAATAAGGGGATCCGGGAATATGAAGTTCTAAGGTTTTAAATAAAAATAGCACCAAAAAGCGCACAGACCCAACCAAGACAATGGTAAGGTTTGAGCCAACCGGGATGCAGAGAAGGTCTAAGATTAGGACCAAGTTGGTCCCATTGAAAGAGAAACATTTATGGAGAAAAAGTTGTTGTCCAAGAGACAGCGGTGGAGCAAGCTGGATCCGAAGTGGGGTTTGACGACGGTGGGCTGCTGAAGCACGGTGTCCCAGTGCTGATGTCAGTAGAGGCTGCAAAGCTCTGAATGGGTGATTAAAAGTCAATCAGATGCTGCACAATGTCTGTTCAGGGGAAGCTCTATACTTTCAGTCTTAGAAACTTTTCTGGAAGCTGGAGTCCCTTCAGCAGTACAAAGCAGCAAGTTAAAATGGACTGGCAATTCAACATTAATGGCTTCAGCTTCTAAGGGGACACCAGTCTACGTTGGTTCTCCTTGCAGAAAGATTAAAAAAGTTTCTAATACCAGCCATGGGTTCCAAGACTTCAAGAACAGCACTTGAGGGTCTTGCCGCACTCCAATAGAAGGCACTAGTAGGGAACAGGGCAGGTCAAGGTGAAACTGGTCAGCTGAGCCCTTTCAGGAAGTGGTCTTTTTGAAGCGTGTGTGTCCATGTAGTGTAACAGGAGGTCAGCCAACTGACACTTAGACTCCACTTCTTTGTCCTGGATAAAAGTGGGAGTAGCATAAGCCTCTCAAGTATTCTCACAGGTCACAACAGCAGGTGAAGTCCTTCTGTCTTCTGTTGGTCCAATAGTTTTCTGAAGAATTTAACCTATCAGCATCCAACTCACCTGAAGACCAGGGTCTGCAGGAACAGGGAGAGTCCGACTTCTCACCTCCAGGCTTGTCCTCAACACCCACTAATTAACAAGTGCGGGTGATTAGAGGAAAGGCGGTAGAACATAGAGAGAAAGATATATTCATAGGAACAACACAGCTTATGGTGTGGCAACTGCACAATCTCCTCAAGTCTCTAGATAGTCGTCCACTGTCATCATGCACCCCTACAGGAGCAAACACAAAGAAGAGGTAAGTTCCTTTATATCATATAAAGTTACCCAGTGATGTCAACCCCAGTCCCTTCCCTCCACGCACCTGAGGCTCACTCACCAACGTAAAGTATGGAGGGTATCAATAATCCAGAATTCCTATTACTTCATAGGAACAAATCCAGCTATCTCTATTTACTGCAAAGGACAGGATGCTACAAACAAGGACTTGGTAAAAGAACACATTTTTTAGATCTCATCAACTCATCAAGTCAACATTGTCTCATCCAATTCTTGCTCTTTATTGGGATATATATAGCAAGTGAAAACAATGCTGCACGTAACAGAGAATGGCTCGCAAAAAGTCATCTAAATGTATGTGGCCCTTAAAGTGAAAGGACAGAGGAGCTACGTACAGTGCACTGACCAAAAATACAGGGGGGGGCAGGGGGGGAGGCGAGAAAAGTGGTTAGCATGATACTTTGTAGCCTTGGCTCGTCCTCTGTCTAGGGACAGGAAAGCCTTTGGGGACAAATCCACTGCTGTAGAAGAAACTCCATCAGGCTGTCAGGATGAGAAATCACACCGAAACAGGATACAGGTAATGTTGGAGCTGGCAAGGAAGAACCTTCTCACTGATAGGATAAGTAAGGATAAGTAAAGCCAAGCATCAGAGAAATAACAAATGTATTACATTTAAAAAGGTATCCTTCTGTAGCATTCCCCTCGTTCACTGGAGCTGAGGGCTACTTAAGAGGAGTCCAGGAACAGAAGCGCCAAAGGCAAGCCCATCTGCCCCAGTCCATGCCCGAACGCCACTCTACCACCAGAAATGCTGCTCCTTTTTAGGATGAGCCTAGGCAGCGCGCATGCAAGACCTGTTGTTATCTTCTCTATCTGCTTTTGGCATGCCCATGAATTGCCATTTTTTCATTGTTTGCCATTTAGAAATACAGAGATTTTATTGGTGCATTGGGTCTGATTCTCCAGCCTTTAAGTGCTTGGGTCACGCCCAGGCGATTTCACTCATTAGTTGCTTGCGTTGGCCATCCCAATACGTCCGCAGATCCTCTTGGTCATCCTGATCTGCCTTTTGATTTTGTAGGCTATCAAAATCAAATCATTTTAGGCTTTCAGGCCATTTCATGGAGCAATGCTCTGTTCGGCACCTGCAAAGTCCTTTAGCTCAAAGAAATGCGAGACCTATTGCATTTCTAATGCTTGTTCTTAAAATGTTAACATATTGTGTTGTGATGTGATTAGGTACTTATATAGCGCGCTACCACTCCGAGGAGCATCTTGGCGCTGAGACTCCCTGTATCTAGCAGATGACCATATCTAGACCGTCCGAAAAGCTGGAAAAGGATCATATTAGGGTTTTGCATACTGTGTCTGGCAGTGAGTAGATCCATGTTTTTAGCTGTTTCCTAAAACTTGGTTCTGTATTGGCTGCACGGAGATGTTGGGGTAATTTGTTCCATGCTTTAGTGCCAATAACAGATAGGGATTTGCCTCCCTTGGTCGTCAACCTAAACTTGGGGACGGTAAGCAGATTTGATGAGGATGATCTGAGTTCACATGTCGGATGGTATTGTTTGAAGTATTTCTGTAGGTAGGCTGGGCCTTGATGATGAAAGGCCTTAAAGGAGATTGTCAAAACTTTGAACAGAATACGTTTTTGAATCGGGAGCCAGTGCAGCGCATCTAGAGCGGCAGAGGCTGAGGATGTTCTTGCCCAACCTAAGACTAGCCTGGCCGCAGCATGCTGGACCATCTGAAGTCTGTGCAGCGCAGATCTATTTAGCCCTGCATACAGGCTGTTGCAGTAGTCCAATCTTGATGTTATCAATGCTACTGCAACCGTCCGTCTAGCACTCAGAGGGTGTAGCTTAACATTTTTTCTCAGACCTCTAATGATATTGAAGCAGTTTCCAGCTACTTCTCTAGTTTGTTGGTTAAAGGATAGAGTGTTGTCGAATTTAACCCCCAAATTGCTCACTGCATTGATGGTATTGGGTGGGGCCTCTGCCTCCTTAGGCCACCAGGACTGAGGAGAGAAACAGTTATTTGGACCAAAAGGCATAATTTCTGTTTTAGCAGAATTACATTTTAAATGATTACTGGTCATCCATGAAAATACTGCCGAAAGACATTCTTTCAGAGTAACTTCAGCATTCGAAGCATTTTTGTCCAGAGTTAGTACCAACTGAGTGTCGTCGGCATATGCAATCGAGTCAATGGAAAACAAGGAGATTAGTTTGATCAGGGGAACCATATATAGATTGAACAATGTGGGGCTCAAACTTGAGCCCTCGGAACCCCTGTTGTCAGCATTTTTTCCTCGGAGCGGAATTGGCCCACCATGGTGACCTGACGTCTGTGTGCCAAAAAACTTCTGAACCATTCGAGAACGGTTCCTGCTATGCCCGCGTTAGCTAGGCGATGTAAATGGATAGCGTGGGACACCGTGTCGAATGCTGCAGAGACGTCTAATAGGATCAGAACAGCCTTCTTGTCCTGATCCAATGCAGCTCAAATGGTTTCAGTGGTGGAAAGAAGTGATGATTCGGTAGAGTGGTGTGCCCTGAAACCAGCTTGGCATGGATGGAGGATTTTATTCTCCTCCAAAAAGGTCATCAGTTGTTTATTGACACAGGATTCGGTCAGCTTGCATAGAATTGGGAGAAGCGAGATTGGGCGTAGATTAGTAAGTATCCTTGATAGCTTTCTTTTGTAAGTGTCTGACTGCTGCCACTTTCCAACATGAAGGGATCCCGCCAGATGCGAGGGAGGCATTAATAATGGAATTTATTTCAGGGTTGACTTCTTCTACTATTGCTTTCAGCAACGTTGGGGGACAGGGATCAAAAGGAGATCCAGATTTCATTGTGGATATCGCCTTATGCGTATCTTCCAGACTAATGGGGTCAAAGGTTTCCCAGCTGGGTTTTTGAATGCTTAAATTGACCTTGACCTCTGAATTCTCTGGCTTAAATGATGGAAAGTCTTTCGTGATAGTATCTATTTTCTGGGTAAAATAGTCAGCTATCTTATCACATAGGTTCTGTGAGGGTGGGATCTCTTGTGTCAATGCCTTGGGGTTTCTGAAACTATTCACAATATTAAATATTTCTTTTTGTTTATTGCCTGTCGCTTCAATTTATGCCGTATAATACTCAGCTTTGGCATTTTTTATTGTAGCGTGATATTGTCTCCGCCCCGTCTTATATGCTCTATTTTCCTCTTGCTCATAGTGGCGTCGCCACTTTTGCTCTAAAATTTTAACATGAACCAGCATTTATTTTAGAGGGCCTGAGAACCAAGGCGCAGAGTACTTCTCTTTGTTGGATTTAGATGCTGCCCCTGTGGTTGTAATCTTGTTTCCTATTTCAGTCATCCAGTCCTCAAATTTCTGGTTGTCAGTGTGTATATTTCCTGAGAAAATAGGTTTACTATCCTTTGCCCAATTATAAAGGTCGGGATGTTCAATGATTTTGCCCCAACAGGGTACAGGTTTATCCTTAAGGCATTTATGCTTCTTCTTTTTCTCAGTTTCCTTAGTGCTAAAACTAAATTCAATAAATTTGTGGTCCGTCCATGTTTGTTGTACCGGGGATTTGACATTCATCGCCTCTATATTAGTACTAATGCAGTCAAGTATATGTCCTGCCAAGTGAGTAGGTTCCGAGATGTGCATTATCAGTCCCAGAACCTGCATGATTTCTTTAAAGTGGAGGCATGTTTATTGTTGAGATCGTCCATATGAAGGTTTAAATCTCCTAGTATGGTAAAATTAGCAAACCTGAGAGTTTGGCCGCTAAGTGCTTCTCCTATAGTTTCTAGAAATTGCTTGGCATGTCCTGGAGGCCGGTATAGTAATGCACCATCGCCTATTTTGATGCAAAAACTTAGGCCTTCCGCTCCTGTGATATCAGCCAGCTCTGTCGTTGTACATTTAAGGGTATCCCTGTGTATAATCGCCAAACCACCACCACGGTGAACTGGTCTATCCTGCCTCTGGATTACATAGCCAGGGGGTAGGGCATGAGCTATATCAGGGTTCGACCACTCACGTAGCCATGTTTCTGTGATGAATAGACAATCTAGAGCATTTTCGGTAATAAGGTCATGGATGTGGAGAGCATTTTTACACATGGAAAGTGTATTTATTAATCCCCCTTTTATAGATACGGATTTATCATTCCATTTGGGTTTGCAGTAGGGTGAAAGTGTTAACTTACACTTCTGACAGCTAGTCGGTCCTCGTCAGGTGTCCACACTAATGGTATGCTGACAGTGTTTAGAATGTTTGTTTAGAGATAGTAACTCCTCTCTTGACCAAGTAAATGCTGGAGTATAGTATTTAGCCCTAAGCCCGTCCTTAGTGCGGACGGGCGCAGACGGGCAGGACTTAGGCTTGACTTCGGCATGACTAAGGCGCGTCCGCTGATTGCGTCCGCTGATCGCGTCCGCTGCGCGGCGGTATGGCCATCTTTTTTTATACTAATTCCTCGAGCGCTAGAACGCTGGTACTGGGTCTACCCCCAAGATGGCCGCCGGTTTTCTGCTCGACAATACCACCCCACCACTCAGTACCTAACTCGTCTGAGTGCGTGGCTTCAGAAGGAGCAGAAGCAGGTATGGGCACAAATTTAAAATTAGACTAATGCGGCGCAAACAAGATTTGGTAAATAAATAAACAGCAGGTATTAAAAACAATGCTGGCGCAGACAGTCTCCCGGCTTTCCGCCTCAGGAGCGTAGGAAGTCACACGGACCAGCGCGTTTCCTGTTTTTATACTAATTCCTCGAGCGCTAGAGCGCTGGTACTGGGTCTACCCCCAAGATGGCCGCCGGTTTTCTGCTCGACAATACCACCCCACCACTCAGTACCTAACTCGTCTGAGTGCGTGGCTTCAGAAGGAGCAGAAGCAGGTATGGGCACAACTTTAAAATTAGACTAATGCGGCGCAAACAAGATTTGGTAAAGAAATATACAGCAGGTATTAAAAACAATGCTGGCGCAGACAGTCTCCCGGCTTTACGCCTCAGGAGCGTAGGAAGTCCTATATTATCATATACCAGCATAAATCTTAAAAGTATTAGAGGAGATATGATCCTTTCAAGAACTCCCAGCACATTATGTACTACGCTACTGTTGTTAGAACAAGAGGGTTCTTATCTTTTCATGACCTGTAATTTTACATGTTCACTCTCTACTCCCCAGGAATGACTTGAGCATCCTAGTAACAAAAATGCTGTCAGTTACAGCATAACATAGTCAGTCCATCCCAGGTTACAGAAAAAGCATGACTGACATCTAAAAAGTTGTCAAACACCCAGCTACGTGGGCTTTACTGCAACACCCGCTCTATCCCTAGACATGCCTTGGAACTTTAGGACCTTTTGACCTCTAGAAAACCAGATAGCTGTTTTATATAAGAAACATGGCTCCATCCATCAGCACTTCCAGGTATATTGATTGCTTTCCTCCCAGAATATAGTCCAATTAGACAAGATAGAGAGTCCTAAACAGGTGGTGGAGTAGCTATCTCCTCCCGTGAACCATTTAGAGTCTCTCTATTGGGCTTGCTTCTAACAGAGTGGGACGAGCTGCGTATTTTCCAAATGGAAACCCTATTGAAGGTAATCTGGAAGGTTGCACTAGTATACCACCCTCCAGGTCCCAAAAAGGATTTGAGTAAAAAAATGAATCGAATATGTGACACCCGATAAATTCATGCTAATAGGGGATTTTAACTATCACGCGGAACTGGTTTCTAACCCTGATACCTCACGTCTGCTCTCTGACCTAGAACCATTAGGCCTCTATCAAAAAACACATACCTGGACACACATTAGATCTTATATTCACACGCTCTCCTACCCTACAGGCCAAATACCCCATGCCTCAGAATTGGACAGAACATTTTTCTATCAAATTTCATCTCTGTATAGGAGAATACTTGGACCTTAAGACTGTAGTACCTAGAAAGGTCAGACCTTGGAGAAAGGTGTCTCTTCAGTCCTGTACTCCACATTTCACATATACCTCTCCAACTGTTCATGTAGATATTAAAATTGTGCTGAAGGATTTTAAGGTTGCATTTAACCAGGCACTAGACGTTTTTGTTTTAAAAAAACGTAGCCACCCCAAAACTCAGAACGCCATGTCTCCCTGGTTTCAGAATCCATAAAGTCAGGAAAAGTAGCCTGCAGGAAGTTGGAACACAAGTGGCATATGACTAAAACCGATGCAGACAAGCTTACCTATAAAGCAGCCATGGCCACCTATCATAGAAATATCAAAATAACTAAGAAGTCCCATATAGTGGATAGAATTAACAATGTGGGAAACACGACAAAGGAATTATATAAGATGACTTAAGCAATAATTTTGAAGAAAAAATATCAAACCTTTATGACACTTTGTCCAATAGTCTCACACAAGAAATGCTGGTCTCACCGGCCTCTTCATTGTCTAAACATCCATTCTCCTGGAATCTTTTGATGCAGTCTCCCCTGAGGAATTCCTGGTCCTAATAAATAATATCAAATCAGGCTCTCTTGAGGATTCTGCTCATCTGTACGTTATGTCAATTTTAGCCCCAGCACTCCTTCCCACCATTACGAACTTGTTCAATCACTCCCTGAATACTGAAACTATTCCTATAAAATGAAAAGCAGCACATTTGAGATCCATTTTAAAGAAACCCACAGCAGATCCCTAGGAGTTTCCTAATTACAGACCAATATCGCTTCTTCCTTTTCTCTGGAAAATCTTGGAGACTGTAGTTAACAAACATTTAATGCCCTTCTTGGAAACCCATCTTTTACTAGTCCATTCCCAGTCTGGTTTCCAGGCATCCCACAGTACATAAACTACATTAGTGGGCATCTTGGTTACCATTAGACTGTCTCTGGATGAAGTCCACCCAGCCATGCTGGAATTACTAGATCTATCAGCGGTATCATCATCCATACTATCCTAATCCAAAAACTTCTTAAGGGATCG
The DNA here is from genome assembly GCF_964263255.1 of Lissotriton vulgaris. NCBI lineage: Eukaryota > Metazoa > Chordata > Amphibia > Caudata > Salamandridae > Lissotriton > Lissotriton vulgaris. Next base: position 783,652,068 of record NC_141687.1, on the reverse strand, counting down.
GACCCATGTGGTGCAGCTAGACGTTTTTAGTTCTGTAACTATGACCCTGGACAGGTGGGTACCACAGGGCTCATCTTTGAGCCCCACCCTTTTTATTATCTATGTGACCCCTAGCTCAAGTGATAAGATCTTGCGGGATTGAAGTCATCCCACATACGGATGGCATACAACTTATTATTACCATGGGAAAAATATTTGAATCCACTAAAATCAGTTTCAGGAATTGTAAGGAAGAAAATAGCCCTACAGATGTCGTCCAATCGCCTTCAACTAAACACAGGAAGGATTGAAATCTTGCTCTTTGGAAAATATCCCTCCCTTTGGTCTGATGACTGGTGGCCACTGGAACTGGGGCCCCCCCAACTCTAAAAATGTAGTACAAAATTTGGGCATACTGGTTGATGATGCCCTCTCTATGAAAGAACAAATAAATCACATCTTTGTGTCCAGTTTTGGGATTATAAGCCTGTTCAGACAAGCCTTTCAATGGCTGCCTTTCCAGTACAGAAAATCCATCACTCAGGCACTTATTACAAGTCACCTAGACTATGGAAACACTCTCACGGTTGCGGCAAATTAAGATTTTTTTTGTCAAGTTTCAAATGGTACAAAATACTGCAGTGTGATCTGCAATTTGCCATTTCACTCTCCATTAAAACCCACACTGAAGCTCTTGCATTGACCGCCAATAAAAAAATGCTCCCTATTTTAACTGCCTTGTACAGAAGTCACTCTTTGGAAATGATCCGCTCTATCTACAGAAGAAGTTATAGTTTTATGCACCCACACACAACCTCAGATCCAGTGGAAATTTTTTACTTAATCTCCACCATATTCACACTGCCAGATATGGGTGCAGATCTTATTCTTACCTGCACCCCACCAACATTGGAACAAGTTACTCTTGCACATACAAGCCTGCCTGGATTTTTCTTGTTTCAAGAAATTTCTCAAAACCTGGCTCTTTTAAATACTTCTGGTATTGCTGTCCTGTTTCAGAGTGCTTAGTGCAGAGAATGCCAAGACCCTCTTGGGGGAAATTTGTACGCGCTTTAAACATATAATTAGCATAACATAACAATAGCTATACCTGCTACAGTGAAAATAGCTTTTAGGGCATAAGGACATGTTTAACACTAAACTTTTACATGCCCTATTTGAAATATCATGCACCCAGCCTTTTGGGCCTCTTTAGGAGTAACCTAATAATATTTAAAAGGGTTATTTATTATGGCAGGTCGACATTGTAGTTTAAACCTGCACACCGAGGTGGCTGGTGGCAGATTGGTTCGTAGTTATAAGTTATGTGGACTTTATCACATCAGATAATTACCAATGCATTCGTTATCAAATATAAACCCCAGTTTTATATTTTGGCAGGTCATATAGCATGAACTTAGCATGGGAAAAAATGTCCAGTAATTACCGGAAAATGCTATTTTAGTGTGGTAATGGGGTGTGGCATTCCCTATTACTGGAGAAAAGCTTACATTGGTAAGATATTGATGGTATTATACACCAGATGTGACAAATATTGCAAGAAACCCCAGGGCATCAAGAATGAGGGTCTTAGTAATAGTAAGAAAATAAAAATACCCATTGTTTAACAGAAAACTGATGGAAGACAGCATGCTCGTTAGTATGTTGCAAACTAGAACATCTGTGCATTTATTCTTGTAAAATTATGTAGCCATATTGAAAGACCTATTTCCCCCAGAATGAATTTTGCAAAAGAAGATTAGTCAGCCAAGAAACATTTTGGATTATTTTGCAATTCCAGTAACTATCACTATGAGGTGTTACCCTAGCTAGAAGAAAAACTGGGCATGTGACTAGAATCTCATAAACAACAAAGAACTTAAAATAGTGTCCCAAATTGACCACCATAAGTCAATGAAATGAGTCAAAAGTCTGCAGTGCCAGCTAAAATATGGGAGAACCTCACGTTTCCGGGGACTCAATTTAATAGAATTTGAATTCTCTAAAAGGAATAAACATTTAAAAAATATACCCTTAGTCAAAGGGTGGGTAATATTGTACCGGAAATAGAAATATGAAAAACACAACCCGTGCAAGGGCTGCAGCCAACGAGTCCCAAAAAATTAGACAGTACCTGGCGCCATGCCCATGAATCTGGTTTATCACGGACGTGTAGATAGCTAATGACATAGTGTGTGTGTCTTTTTTATGCCATTGAATCGTAAACAAATTTGATCCATTTATTTTTAGTGCCATTTGTAACTGAATGTGTATGGATTATGTCTATTGTTTTTAACATTGTGTTTTTAATGAAATATTGTTACAATAAATCGATATATATTTTTCTAATATCATAGGTGTTGAGATTGTCTGTGGGTAATATATGTCCAGAACTTCTTGTGCATGTCTTGTGTGGAATGGTGTGAGAAGATTGTGGGTTGAATGAGACAGTAACTAAATAACAATACTCTACATTATACAATACTGCCCAAAGGATACTGTTTCTCACTACTGTATAATACCCTGTTCCTTTGGTCTGAAGGGGTTCCTCTTTTTTTCCATTAACCTTCTGTGATGACACCAATGCTGCGACTGCCATGCCGCCCACCATTTATGCCCTCTACCCTGACATGGGCATTCACCAATACAGTACTTGTTTCTTCTCATCCGGATGGCTAGACCTCCTGTAAGGTGAAGACTTCTACTACCAGTATATCTGAAGTCTGGGATATTTCCACCTCGTATGGGGGACTATTGACAGCTACTGGCTCGAGCGCAACATTTAGCACTTAAGCAAAGCACTCACCCATACCCATTGTTGAGCCTTACTTTCTTTTGTAAGGTAGGGCCAAGCTCCTGCATTAAAATGTGGCAGCTCTTAGGCTCTTGGCTGAATATAATGGGAAGATGAGGCTGGTACTAACCATACCTGCAGCTACAAAAGAGAAACAAATTAAAAATGGACCGTATCTATTCTAACAAACTACTTTCTTACAATCTCATCTTGCTATTTTTACATCATAGGAGGCACTGACAAATAACACTATTTGGAATACTTCAACCATGTATTCAAAAAGAACAATTGATGGACAAAATGGTGAACAATGTCAAACATTCACCCAAGTACAGAGATCTGGGCCTAAATCCATCATTTTTTGGCTGATGAGGGGTGATACCCCGAAACCGGTCCTAGGATGCGTGTTTCTGTTCCAGGGAGCCCAGCTTGGTAGGTCGGGCTGGACTGATTTCCATATGGCTGGATCCAAACTGAGGTGGCGCTGTGAGCAAAAGAACGATGGATTTAACCCAGATCTCTCGACTGGGGGTGAATGTTTGAATTATTGAGCATTCCGTCCATCTTGTGTTGCTGCTACGCAATTTATTCTAACACATTTAGTGCAAAAAATGTGTTAAAAAGCACCAGTTACAATAATACTGATTGAGGAACTTTAACGTGAAGAGAAAAGAAGGTTTATTCACGACATGAAACTATTTGGCATTCTGATGTCTTAGCTTCTGAAAAGTCGCATGAATAGTTTTCAGTCATGCCGCTGATGGCTGTGACCCCGACGCCTGCATTATGATTATTGTTATTATAATTGCACTTCCAAGTTTGCCCTGCTCGCGCACACATAGCTGCGCGTGATGAGCTGGCTGGACGAGTGCCACAAAAGGCCATTTACAATAACTATGATTGAGCACATCCTATGCGTGCATTTTCATGCTCTAGAAATCATTTTACAAATGTTAATGGCTAAATGATTGCTCTGCAGATATAATTTCTCTCAGCCCGGAGATAGGTACACGTGGGTCGTCTCCTTTTAAAGTTCCTTTTAGTGCATTCAAATCACAGAAAGGAAGCCTGATGGAGGAGCACTGTAACAGATTTTGCGTTTTCAGTGACACTGGCCTTATGTTCAAAGCCTTTTTGTGGTTGCAAACCCCACAATTCACAACATCACTTGGGATTGCAAAATGGCTTCTTACAATGTACCAAAGCCATTTTAGGAGTCAAAATACTTATTCTGATTTGTAACAGCACTCATAGAAGCCTCTCAAAATGGCAACAAGAAGGGGCTCGAAAGGAGCATTTGCCTCCTATTTAAGATACACAAAAGTATTTGTGAATGGTTTGTGACCGCTCGTGCAGCTGGAAACCATGGATCAGTTACCTACCCCTGGATTAGATTGTTACTAATTTGCAAATGGGAAGCTGTCCAAGAAGACCACTGCCTGCTCCGCCTGATCTCTTCCCAAATGTTTTTTTTTTTTAAAGCATCATCTGTGACCGGCGAGGGCCAATTTTGCAATGTGGCCTACTAGTAAAAAGGTCGACTTGCAAAATAAACAAGAGGTCATAAGAACTGGGAGAACAATTTGCACAGTATATGAATATACATCTGGACAAATGTTTCTCCAATAAAAAGTAGAAGTGCAATCACGTGCCACTTATGCACCCCCCACACCCCTCCCGCCCCCAATGATAGGCTGCTGCGTGCTGCTTGTTTAAATAATATTTACTGATAATGAGTGACTTGAGCATATTACTAAACAACCAAGACTTGAATTACAGTTCAGACGCACAGGCACACTCTTAAAATGAATGCACTCAGACCAAAGTAGGACAGTGCACCCCATTCCAAACAACGCAGTGTTAGCAGTCTAGGTGTGAACATGCACCTGCACGGTAAATAACACACGTGAGAGGTGGACAGGCAGAAACACAGCATAACTTTAAGATGGGGGGGTGGGGGCAACGAATCCCTCACAGGTGAATGTAATGTGCGACTGGAGTCACCTGCAGGTGGAAGCTGGGGGTATCCCTGAAATCATCATGTTCCCCTCCAAATAGGTCCTCGAAGGGGTGCACCAGCTAATTTGTGGTACACAATCAGTGGGCCACCTGATGGCCTCTTTATACCTCTGCTCACATCTGTAATATGACATACAGGTACAAATACATATACCCATGTCAATGAGACAATGCCCCCGTGTGAATGCACCTGCTAAAGATGCACAAATGCATTGTCTATATTACAGAAGTGGCAACTTAAGTGTCCGTGGCCTTTCGTAATACCATGATGCCCCAGGGACACAAAAAGCTTGTGCAAACACTGTTGCACCCCCAGGGTATTATGTGAACAGCAGTGCCAGGTGTCAAAATCAATGAAAAGCACATTGTAAACTTATTTTTAGAGATTGGTAAAATTGCAGAAGTTGAATATCAGGACATGGGATTGAAAACAGTAACATGGGGGTCACCACTGCTGCTGTTGACTCTAAATGACGTCCATCCATTTAGATGACAAAAAGGAATCCGCCTCTGCTTTTAATGGTGGGAAAAGAAGCCTACTGACCCATTCGCCTGTCCTTCAAACTCATACAAGCCAGGTGTTCCACAGGACAGAAATGAAAAAACAATGTGCTCAGCAAGTTCTAAGCTCTGTGATCAACACTCTAGGCAAAGTAGCAGCCCCAGGTCATCACCACGCCAATAGATCTCAGAAATACCTTCCAAAGCACCTGAAAAAATAACCACCTAGGATTAGAGCATATTTTTGCCTAGGTCATAGGGTTTCATAACTGTATTTGTAATTTAATTTGTATTGCGCTTCAAACCACTAACGAAGCTTCAAAGCACCTTGGGCCTGATGTAGGTAATCTCAATTTCCCGATTCTTAAATACAGAATTTTACTGAGTCGGTATTTAGGAATCGGTAAATATGATGTAGGTAAAAAAATCGGTAAAATTTACCGATTCTGTAATATTTCTTATTACCAATTTGGTAATACGGATTCGTTAATAAGGAATACCTTCCCATTCATTCCTATGGGAAGCCATTCACTATTACCGATTCGGTAAACAGGAGCATTTTCAAGGGTGACAGGGTGTCACATTGACACCCTGTTGCACCCCTGAATCGTGCATGTGTGCACATGTGGCGCACAAACATGCCCTAAGGGCATGTATGTCTGCCACATGGCACTTTGAAAAAAGCAAATAAATACTTTTTTAAAGGTATTCGGTATTTACCACCAACTTGTAGTTGGTGGTAAATATCGAATCCTTAAAGCAAAAATGCACTCATTTAAGTGCTACCTACATAGGTTTTAAGGATTCTGTAATTTACCGATTCCTTAAAATAAGGAATCAGTATTTTACCGATTCCTTAAAATAAGAAATCGGTAAATTACCGAATCCTTATTTACAACCTCCTACATTAGGCAGGGCTAAATACCGGTCGGTAACGGGAAATTCACCGATTTTCGGCCGTTACCGACCGGTATTTAGCTACCTACATCTGGCCCCTTATCGGATGGGTATTCGGCTACACCATGAGCGGGTGGTTCCTTGGAAATGTGTTTATTTGCAGTGAAATGCATTTCGGTTTCACACATGGGTTCCCAATGTAGTGCTCTTTTCTATCTTAGGTTGCAGCACTTAATAGTGTAGTGGTTCAAAGAGTAAAAGAGTGGGCACAGATTAGATTTGTTTTCAGAGCCATTGATGGTGGATGGGACTGCATTTAGAGTGGACACATCCTCAGCAAATGTGTAACTACAAATCCAGAGACTGTGGGATCAGCCAGAGAGAAAATTACACCAATGAATGTTATAGCCCACCACTTCTGGGCCATTTATAATTTGAAGTGTGGGTCCCTCTTCTGTAGATCTGTATAACATGGGGTACGGCACACAGCATATTATTGTAAAAAAGGTGTCATCTCGTCCTATCTCATTTTGCTAGGTTTCGCCTTATTTCATCAGACAGATGCAATGCAACACCAGCCCCATTATGTAAACAATAAGACAACCTACCTTGTTGCCGTGTTTGGAGATGGCACATAGACCGCTGTTCATATTCTCCTTGTCTGACATCCCTACAAGAAACAAGACATAGAACAAAACAGAGGTGGGTAATAGCTCAACACTTGAAAACTCAATATCGATGGTACTGTAAAAGCAGTTTAAGTAAGTGTGCTTCTCTATTTATTGTGGTGCTTTTAGATAGTCATTTTAATTTCATTTTGGGATTATTTATGGTGTAGACATAACTTTAGGAAGCAGTGGATATTTTTTACAAAGGCACATGCCAAGAGAAGAGGATACATGGGATTATCTTTCATATGAGCATGTTTTCTGGAGTATAAATCCGTTTATATTATATAGTAAGGTAACCTTAACAAGAAAACCGAGAAGCATGCAAGACAAATGCTGATGCAGATGAACATAGACTCAAAAATCAGAACCAGTTTCCAAGTTTTGAAAAAGTCAGACATTTAAAAGAAAAAGAATACATTCATTGTATAGGCCGAGTCTTTACATTTTGCATTTAGTACTATATCATCCTAAACATATCTTGTTAGTAAGTTCTTGTAAGCCGTAGTCTACAATTGCTATATATGTTAATAGGATAGAAAAGCGACATTAGCCATTTTCTACTAAAGAAGTATTTTCAACCAGGAGGGACCATTCTTCCTAGTACACAATTCTCAGCAGGTCTTTACTGAGAAATACAGCCTACAGTAGCCATGTGTGCAGAACTAATGCAGCTCAGCTCAACCAAACAATCTCACGCACTCACGTCCTCATTGGTAGGGGCCTGTAAATTATGTTGGGCCTGGTAAAAAGATTTACAAGTCCAAGTTTTTGTTTTTTGCACTGAAAGGTGAAAGCAGCCTAAATCTATGTGGAAAAGATGCAAAAACAGTTCTGAAAACAGCGATTGTTTCATTTTATCCCCCTAAAACTTGTAATTCCTTTTATTTCTGTGCCCCGGGAATTAACAGAATCTCGTCTACCAGTAATTTTGGAGTGAGGAAATGGCGGGAAATTTTCCGAGGTACTCGTAAAATCGAAGTCTGGGAGGTCGAACTAGAAGTCTTTCTGCCTGGTACACACTCCAAATCAGCTGGTACACAGTCCACTCAGTAGTATAATACATGAATAATCAATCCATTAATAGATTTCAGCAAATCTCAAAACGGAAGTATTAACCAATAGTCCCCATTGTTTAGCCATTTAATGGACGACTGAATAGACCAAAAGTCATCTTGCTGCTGGTCTTAAAACTTGGGTAACACAAACCTGGATCGAATCACTGAAAATGTTTTGTGTTGGTGGCATTTAAATTTATTCGAAAAGCTATTTTTGAGCAAAATGTTATCTATTGAAATACCACCAGCAATACCAAATTCGAATAATGCCGATAGATTTTACTGGTGTCAAATTTAACTATTGCTGACACAAATCATTTTATCTTATCTGACAAATCTGTTAACAAATTCAAATACCAACGATAAAACATTTTTTCATAATCTGACGCCCAGTTTGTGAAATTCCGCAAAATTTCAATGTATTTTTATAACCTAACTAGCAGCCCGTCCGACGTTGTCCGGGTATGAATTGATGCCGGCCAGTAGTATATTGTTTTGTAGGATTTCGTTTTGATAGCATTTCTTATCTGTGACAGGCCTGTGAAAAGCTCCGATTCACAGTGTACTGCTGATGCACTTAAGAGTGCGGGTTCAGTAGTGTGTGAACTCGAGTTTCACTACTTTATTTTTCCTTGCAATATTATATAGCGCGAACTCGACAACATGGCATGAGCACAATTTACATTACAGAAGAACATATTCATTTGTGGTAGGCACGGGGAGACAAGGCCATTTGCCTGGAATCACAGGATGTTGAGCTGATGCCGAGATTCGAACGTAGCTCCCTAGCTCTAAAGTTCGCAATTCTAGAACTTGTGGCGGGAGGTGTGTCTAAAAGTGTATGTCGGTGCTGGCCATCAATGAGAGAGACCTGTGCATTTTTCAAATGGGTGGTGAAAAAAATATGAGTATGTTGCTGGAGATGTGGGCCGCCGTGCCACCAATGTACCTTCCAGGGGAGGGTAAACACCCATTATTCCGCAACTTTCTTTCCGCATACCATCACTCCACATACTTTCATTACGAAAGTACCATGACTCCCCAATGTCATTATAACGCATGGCATTACATTTTATATGCTTTTACCACGCATCCATTTACAACGAAATTCGTTGTAAATGTATGAATGGTAAAAGCATGTTTTTTTTTATGTTTGGCTAAGGTAAGTATGGGTATAGGGGTATATGTTTTGGGGTACTGAGGTATATGTTTTGGGGTGTTTGGGTATGTTAAGGGTTCAGATATAGTTTTGGGTTAAGGGGTACAGGGGTAGTTTTAGGGTTTAGGGATAGGTATGGGTTTTGGGGTACAGGGGTATTTTTAGGGTTCAGGGCTAGGTTTGGGTTTTGGGGTATAGGGGTATTTTTAGGGTTCGGGGGTAGGTTTGGGTTACAGGGGTATTTTAAGGGTTCAGGGCCTGGTTTGGGTTTTGAGGTACAGGGGTATTTTAGGGTTCAGGGGTAGGTTTGGGTTTTGGGGTACAGGGCTATTTTAAGGGTTCAGGGCTAGGTTTGGGTTTTGGGATACAGGGGTATTTTAGAGTTCAGGGGTAGGTTTGGGTTTTGGAGTACAGTGGTATTTTTAGGGTTCAGGGCTAGGTTTGGGTTTTGGCGTACAGGGGTATTTTTAGGGTTTAGGGATAGGTTTGGGTTTTGGGGTACAGGGTATATTTATAGGGTTAAGATGGGTTAGTGTTTAAGGGTGTTGGGGTATTTTAAGGAGTAAGGGTGGGTTATGATTATGGGGTGCAGGGGTATTTAAAGGGAGCAGGGTAGGATTAGCACACAATATGAGACATGGCATGAAGGGCGGAACGTACCACACGCCCCCAGCGTTTGTCACACCCCCAGCACACGCCCACAGCACAATGCAGACACGCCCACAAGGGACTACTTTGCTGGCACGGTGCTTTTACCTTTTAAATGTATATGGTGGGCATCTGCATAGCCTATGTCCTTCTGCTGCAACTGCCCTTTCCAATGCTGTATTGGGTGTTGTGATTAGTGCTGTGGTTCCTGAGATTACCCGCCTCAAAGGTTTGGGCTCTCTCTTTATTATATTAGTATAGATATATCACAAACAAAACATCCAGTTGAATCATGTTGAGTTTAGCATACTTTCTTTACAGAACAAAATTGAAGAAGGATGAAAGTGTATGTCAGGATATCGATAATAAAATTATCGTCTGACGTAAATATCGTGTCCTGAAAATCATTTACAAAAATACAGTTCCATCTTGAGTAGATTTTCGATTATTAATTACAAGGGCGATATTTTTGTAAATGATATTAAAGGCAGGATATTTTTGTCAGATGAGATTTAGGCCACGATATTTTGGGCCTAATATGTGGGATATATGTGGGCCTACTGAACACTGTAATTAATGACCACTGGCAAACAGCTAGTGGTTTAGAAGTCCATTTATGGCTCATAAAAAAGACCACTGACAGAAGGCAACCTCTAAGGAAAGCACAGGCTGGTCCATATAGACTGATCTTATACTGACAATTATCTATGCACAGGTGTCTTAGAGGAACAGCTAGACCCCTCAGTTCTTCAGAGTGAACTGCTTTCAAAGGGATATAGTGAATGCCTATGTGGTGAAGGTTGCTATCATATGACTTGTGAGCCACACTCAAAATCATGAATGTTATGTGTTTTGGCACAGCGACGTGCTTGCCATTTACAATGCCACTTCGTGGTGTTGAATGTTCAGAATGCAAACCATTGCCATTATCTCAATGAAGGAGGCTTCCATTAACCAGTGTGTGATCTGAGGGCATTGTGCGGCTGTTACAGTGTGGGTGTATGCATTTCTACATCCCATAGCATGAGCCAGAGTTTCTTATTATAAAAATGTCCCGCTTAACCAAATAGAAGGGATCGTTAGAGCTATAGGTTCCCATCTGCAACATCTACAAGATGTAGGGAGCGAAGACCTGATTATAGTCTGGGGGGGTGACTTCAATACTCTTTGTCATCATGCTGAGATAGGGAATTGCAGAATTTCGTATGATAATGAAATTCCCTTATCTCATTTTCCGCATTCAAGGTATGGCGATAGCCTAAACGAAATAATATTCCAATTTGATCTGGGTTTTGCCAATACCCTAAGTACTCCCCCTGTTCCTTTTAACCCTACATTTATTGGCTGTGGAACGTCTTCTATAATAGATTTTATCCTAGTTTCCACCCGCTATAGCTCTAGTATGGTAGACTTTCAAAATCACCGGATCACATTGAGTGATCATTTCGCATCCTGCTTTTTGATCAGGAAAAGAGCAGGACTGATAGACGTAACCCCATAATGGAGAATATATTACTTTCCAGACAAAATGGTTACTCATTAAGTTGAACAAAGTGGAACCCCAAGAATGTACGGCCGACGTGGTAACAAACTGCTATGTTAATATTATGGCCTGTTTGGATGGGTCCACATCGCCGAAAGGCATTGTCGATGGGTTTACTAACATCACAGACTACATAAAGAGGCTCTTACAGTCAATGCAAACAATAGGAAAAGGACTCAAAGACAAAAAGGGTGGTTTGACCCAATTTGTACTAAGGCCTATAGAAAGCTTAAGAATGTTTTGCATATGGAAACTAAGGACAAGAATAAGATCAGGGAGGCACGGAGAAAATATAAACGTGCATTAAAAGGGAGAAGAGATAAGCTAAGAGTAGATGCATGGCTAACTCTCCGTGAAGCCTACAGTTCAAGAGACTCTAGCGCCTTCTGGAAGGCAGTCAATGCACCTTTTTTTTCAAGGATAAAGAAACAGCGACTATTGAGGTGGCAATCCCAGAGCACCAGTGGATAGAGCATTTCTCTAAGCTAAATGATGAGACGTGCTCAGGGCCATATGATAATACAATTATTGTGGCAGAACCAGGTAACTCCCTTAAGGTTTTAGGAAACTTGCTCCACTTTGAGCTAAACGAAGTCCATACAGCCATTGCTTTAAGTACGGGCGGGAAGGCAGCTGGGCCCGATGGTGTCTCTGTTGACATCTTTAAAGCTAATACTATCTTGTGGGGCCCACTGCTGATGCAAGTGTTTAATGCCTGTATTTCTGCTGGCCTTGTCTCGACATGGTACGAGTCCATTCTGGTACTAATTTTAAAAAAAGAGATAGATCTGACCCGGCCTGTTATCGTCCAATATCTTTGTTGGATTCAACTGTGAAAATCATGGGTCAGGTCATATTGAATAGACTCCAGGATTGGGCGGAAGAAAAGTCAGTGTTGAGCGACCTACAGTTTGGCTTTCGTAAGAAGCTAGGTACTGTGGAGCAAGGTTTGAATTTAAAAATGATACTGAATATGTATATGCAAAAAAGGGAGCCCTGCATGTGGCATTTGTCAACTTATCATCGGCATTTGACTGTGTGAAGCACAATAAACTATGGTTGGTTTTAGAGGAGCAGGGTGTCGAAGCAGTTTTAATTTCCTTTCTAAGAGAGTTATATTTAGGGGCAAATGCTAGGGTCCGATTTGGGGTGGGTGGGGAATGCTCGGGTCATTTTAATGTAAGACGGGGTGTGCGGCAAGGTTGTGTCCTCGCTCCCTTCCTTTTCACCTTATATATAAACGACCTTGAAAGGATTTTACTTAAGGAATGTCACAACCTCCCTGTGGCTGGTAAACCTTCTATTCCCGCACTGTTATATGCCGACGATGCGGTTTTAATGGCTCGCACACCACTAGAACTTCAAAGAGTTGCATCCCGCTTTAAGAATTTTTTGACTGAACGGGGACTTACAATTAATTCAACTAAAACATTTATCATGAATTGTGGAGCTGGATGTATTAAGACCAGATCAATTTTTATTGAGGGGAAACGGATCGAAAATGCTAAGATATTCTCCTATTTAGGGATCTTGTTTGACCGTACGGGGCCATGGGTGCAGGCTGTAAGCACTAGGAGATTATTGTATACTAGAACTCTATCTGCACTCGTAAACTTTAGCAAGAAATTAGGTAGACATCCCACAGTGGAACTACTGAATATTTACAAGGCAAAAAGTGTTACTGTAGCCTCATATGGAGCAGGAGTTTGGGGACATGCAGATGTAAGCTCTCTCCAGGTAGCCGAAAACATAATTTTGAGATTTTTATTAATGGTCCCTAATGGAACTTCCTCCTTCATATGCCAAACAGAACTAGGTTTGCCATATCAGAAAGACATTTTAAAGATTCAACCGGTCCTGTTGTGGCATAGGATATGGACAACAGAGGAAACACAGTTTAACCGTGGGATCCTATTGGACTGTATGGGCCTAGATGGTGTGGCAAATATTAAATGGCTGTCTTATGTTAAAACGTTTTTATATAATATAGGCCATCAAGTATTTTAAGATGATCCGCCTACCATGGTAAGGCACTCCAGGAAAGATCTAAAGAACGATTGCTTGCGCTATCTGAGTGAACAAAGAATGAATGCCGATCTGAGTAAGGTTACAGTACAAGCGCACAATCTTACAATAACAACTTTTAAAATTCAGCCATACTTATGCCTTGTACATTTGATTATGATACATTTTTATTGATGTGTTTCCGCCTTGGGACTTTGTATAGATCCTTAAGTTTCCCAATTATTAACGACTGGTCAAAACAGCTATGTAAATGCCCGTGTGATGATATTTTCGATCGGTCCACCATACATGTCCTATTCGTCTGTAAATTTTATTTTGTACAGAGGAAGAGGTGGATTGTTCCAGTCTTAAAAACATTTGGCATGAGGTTGTGTCGCCCAGCTTTAGTGGCTCTTCAACAACTAGACACAATATTTGTTGTAGCTTCTGTTTCCACCTTTTAAAAAAGGTTATTAGATATAGGAAATCGATTGTGATAAAACAATCAAGACAATAAAATTTGCGTCGCATGAAGAATGGTTTTAAATATTTGTTCAGATAGCTTGGAAGCTGCAGTTTCCGCCATGTGCACGCAATAGTTATACATTGACTGGTGTAAATGTTGATATTTGCCTGTATATTTTTAATATGTTTTCCTTTTTATTGTGCTTTTATGGTTAATTGTATATAACCGAATAAAGCTTTTATTGATTGACTGTCCATGTGTGGATGTTAGTGTCTCCACGTTCCAATATCTGTGTGTGTTCTGTATTAGTGTCCCTGTTCATGTTCTATCAGTCCTAATGTGAGTGCTCTCCAGTCGCAGTGTTCATGTGTGCTCTTTTTTCCCCAGTGTCAGTATATTCCTTTTTCTACTATTTTCTCTTTCCTGGGCCCAGTATATTTCATGACTTGGTGTATATCACACCTTGGTATATGCGAGTTCTCTGACTTTGAGTATGTTTCCGATCACAGTGACAATTTATTCCCGAACAGGGGTCACTGCCTCCATGATCCACTGTCCCTGCATTCCCCCAATTTGATTGTGTGTTTGTGGCTCAGGTGGTAGATCAAAAGACTGTGATGCTCTCATCATCCTGTAGCTAGAGTTAATCATAACTTGTCAGAACGTTCTGGGAAGAAGAAGTGCATGAAAATATGTGGGCTACCCTACAAAACTGAGTGACATCCTACAATGAGTTCACCTGATACTGGAGAACCCATGTAGATCTGGCAGTTCCTCCCCACTCTTGAAAAGTGAGAAATTAAAAATAAAAAAAATTGTTTTTATTATGGTCAACAGCCATTATATGAAAAATTGCAACAAAAAGCCCAAATGATTCTGGAAGCCTGCGGGGAGTTCTAAAGAAGAGACTGCATATGTTCCTGGAGTCACCAAAGCACATGTAATTTTGGAACTATTCTTAAAGTGTGCTACCATGAATAACCAAATATTTCAGGATTGATAGAATCAGGGGCCACTCACCATGTACCTAGAGAACATAGGTCACGCATCGAGTATGTGAATGGTTCAAAACTTTTGTATGCATTAGACTAGCATGTTAACTTTAGCGTAACCCGTATCCGGAGATACATATGAGCCTCAGTATAAGATTATCCTCAATTTACTTTGGTTATCTGAACAGAATCCAGAAATTGACCGGCATAAAACGAGTGAGGCATTTTGTCAGAATACTTTGACACATACTTTAGACATGATGCATCACACCATAATACAAATACAGACAGTGTCGCAGATTTTAGCTAACTACACTCACGTCTGATCTTTTCCTATATTATCAGGATTTCACTGATGTGTTCAAAGAACAGAAGGATGAAACCTTAATTCCTCACAGATAGCCTGATTGCCAAATAGATGTAGAATCCGGTGTATAAAGGGCATGTAGTCACATCTAAACCTTCCCAAACAGTTAAAATGGACATCTAAAAACCTACTTGGAAAATACATGACATTCTAAGTGAAGTACTCGCAAAAGCCCTACGCCCGAAGTGCGTAGATGCCTGTTGAACGTGTGGGAACCCACTGACCTAAATAACTATCACACACAGTGGGTTACGCTGGGATTAATGTTGGCTAAAACAAACATTTCAAAACTGTGGGGGGCGGCGCAACCTCCCGTGGTGCAGGCATGGGAAGCAGATCTTGATTGGTGTATGTACAGAGAAAAGACCATCTACATAGCACGGGGCTGCCCCCAAAAGTGGTCCAGAATTTAGAGTCAGTTGAACTCCTATTGAGGCGACATCTGTACCCCCCCCCCATATATCATTGACAGAGATGATCCACCTACCTCGTAGCCAGGCGTTGTGATGTAATGTAATGGCATACTGTTGCTCATTGTCTACTTTGATTGAAAATGTGCTCCCTTAACCTAATACATACTTTTTAAACTGCATATTTAATGTCGATGAATGTTAATAAAAAGAATTATAAAAAAAACCTACTTGGAAAAATACCTAGCTAACGGTTTCATAAAACACTGTGAATCTATGGTCTCATCTCATTTTAATTTTGCACTGAAGAAGGGCAGAGTAGTTCAGGACTGTATTGACTACAGGGCATGTAATCAAATAACTAAAATAAAGATTCAAAATCACTATCCGCATTTCCCTGATTCCAGCTATCTTGGACCATGTACTATCTTACTCCTTTTTCACAAAGTTAGCTCTGAAAGGGGCATTTTGTAACACTCCAGTCATGTTCCAGCATCTATCAACGGTGTCATTCGGGAATTTATTAATTCCTTTGTGGTAGCCTATGTAACTTTCAGATTTTTTCATCATTCCTCTATTAGCATATCACCCACCTATTTAAACTTTTAGAAGCTTAACATTCTAAATGCTTATCTGCTAAACTCAGAAAAATATCAGTTTCATGTAACCATAGTACAGTTTTTGGGGTTTGTCATCTCTCTTTGCCCATTAACTATGAATATAAACAAAGTAATGGCACTGTTAGGGTGGGTATCTCCACCATCGATAAAGCACATGAAAAGATTCCTTAGGTGTGCCATTTTTGTATCAACGTTTATTTCAAACTTTTTGCAAATAGTGACACTAATCACATCCTTACTGCATAAGGGTAAAAGTTCCCAGTGGTCATCATAGAAAAAACGGGCGTTTCTGCTTCTAAAAGATTGTTTTACATCTGACCGTATTCTATCACACCCTTGTACTACTTAACTGTTTCATGACAAGGCTAATTCTTTCACTCAGGTTTTGGGGATATTTTAGCATGACATTGACTGACATAGGAAAAAAATCTATACTATCTTCGATGAAGAACTAGCAATCAGAGTGGCATTTCAAATATGGAAAAAGTACCACCTGATAGAAGCTCAAAATTGTGTGAATTGTGTGACCATCTATACGGATCATCACAAAAACTACAAAAGAACTAACTACATGACAGTTACATTCGCCTTTATTTTTTGCAGATTATTTTTTTTATTATTACTTTGCAGGAAAAGTGGAAGGTGGATGCCTTATCTCGACCATCACCAAAGGAAGAGTTTAACACCTCTGTCATTGGCGTGTTCCAAATTCATAAACTAGATGACCACCTGGAAGGATATTTCGTCTCCATCAGTGCAGTCAATTACATTTCATCTTGACAGCGAGGACTGGGTAGCCAAACAGCATTTATTTTTTGTTTGAGGGTTATTGTACCAAGACCAATGATTATAAGTTCCCACCAAACAACTGCACCAAAACCTATAGCTTGGTGCCACTATTCCCTTTTGAAGGGGCATTTGGAAATTCAAAACCATTTGATCTCTTTCGGGGCCACTTTTGGTGGAAATCCATGAGTACAAAATGTCAAATTTATGTTGTGATATGCGTGGTATGTCCTAGAATGAACTCAGAAGGGCAAAAGCTATCTGGAATTTTTCAACCATTACCTAATTTGCCAACTCCTTGGCACTCGATTTCAGTAGATGTCGTCATGTATCTTCGCAAGAACCAGGATTTCGATACCTGAGTAGTGGTACTGGATCTATTGATGAAGATGTGCCATTAAATAACATTACAAGTATTCGAGAGGAAACAGGAATGTAACTTCCTGGAGGCAGACAAACTTAGATACAAAATCACCCTTAAACAATTTAGGAAAAATATTTAAAAAGCCAAAGCTTCAATTTTCATTAAAAAAATTCTGAAGCAGAAAATGCACCCGCGCAATTTCCAAAATTGTTAATGCCTTAATAAAACACCCAGTCCAAAATCAATCTGTATCTGCCTCCCAGGAGTTAATTGACAGCTTATCAGGCTTTTCCACGATAAAATGGCTAATATTTACTCAAAAGTTTTCAACATTATGGACATAGGACTGGTCAGCCCTGGACCAACCATTCTCATGCTCTACATCCCAATTGTCCCCTTTGAAAAGCTTACTCTAGAGGACTCAGAGAGTGATCTTAAAAGCTCACTCTGGCTCACCTCTTGATCCATGCCCATCCCACATTCTCAAACTGACATCACAGTCCTTGAATCTACAGATTGATGCTCTTTTCTTTCCAGCCTCTCTCTTGAATCTGGCTCAGTCGCTACGTGTTGGAAGGAGGCGGTGGTCCTTCTACTCTTAAAATGCTAATTTGGACATTTCCTGCCCTGCTAGCTACAGACCAATCTCATTTGTTTCTGCTGGCTGGAAGATGTCGGAATCTACAGTTGATCATCAGATTACGGAATATATCGAGAGGAATATTGTGCCACATCCCTCTCAACCTGAGTTTAGATCCAGATTTAGCAGGAATTGTTGGTAATGTGTGGAAATGGATTAAATCCTTACTTTACAACTGCAAGCGAGCAGTCTCTCTCCCTCCTTTTACATCTGGCTTCCGTGAAGTAATCTGCGATGTCCCTCAGTGCTCTACCTTAATCTTGTGCGTTTTCAAGATCTATTTGGCTCCCCTTGTTGCTATTGCTTTAGAGTGGGGTTTTAACGTGGTGTCGATGATACCCAGTTTTGGCTTGCTTTTAAACACCTTGATGTTTCGGTTTCAGCCAACTTCCAGGGCTGCCTCTTGGCAGTAGCTGGCTAGATGTATGATAGCTGTCTAAATTCAGAAAAATCCGAAGTCCTAATCTTCAACTACCTTTCCATACCGAATATGACACACCTGTGGTATTCTGCATTGGGACTCCCCCCGGCCCAAACCACCACGCAAAACACATGGGAGTCAAGCTAGATAATAACCTCACTTTCAGGTCTTTCGTTAATGCCACTACAGGGGTCTTTTATCTCTCAAATTCTTGCCAGCACCCACGAGAAAAAAAATAATGTATGCATTAATAACTTTGAGACAGGATAATGCTAATGTGTTGCTCCCGTGATCTCCTCAAACATTGTTAAACAAAATCCAGAGGGTCCAGAATGACGGAGCCAGACTTGTGCTAAATGTACCCAAATGGCAATCAATTCAGAATGGCTTAAAAAGTCTCCACTGGCTTCACGTAAAACAATTAATAGAATTCAAAGCCATGACATTAGCATATCAGGCTACCCAACAGAAAGGCCCTCTGTACATCTGCAACTAAATAAAAAAATATCTTCCCTGCAGAGATGACGGTCAGAAAATCACAATCTACTCTGCATTCCCAAGATCCAAAAATCCAGAATCCTTCTCTTTCTTGCCCCCAAAACTTTGGAACCTCTTACTAGATTACATTAGAGGGGGTACTTCAGAGAATTAATTTAAGAGCCTTTTAAAGTATCATCGCTTAGAGAGACCTAATTATGGCTGCCCCGTCCTATGTCTGTTCTTCTACTGCGCCTTACATTTTGCCCAGTGATGGGACGCTCCTTTTGGAGCAGCTGTTTTGCGATTTACAAATGTATTTAATTCATTCATCTATGCTTAACTGTTTGTACAGTATATTGTGTGATTACACTGGATACCTTCTATCGGAACCCAGTTCAGAGGGCCATGGGTCTAGCAGGAGCTATATTGGCGTAACCATGGGAGTTGAGGTCTTTTATTCCTGATGTCCTGGGGCACGACCTACTATGGATCCTGACCAACTGAGCCAAGTACCCTATTGGGCACTTGATTCGCAGTGGTAAAGTAGGTCAAGCAGTCCAAGGTATCCCGGTGGGGTGTGGGGGTTGTGGGGGGGGGGGGGAGGTAGACACATGGAGTTGAACACAGGCTCACAACACATAATACATTCAACAGCAGCAATAAATATTTGTCCAGTCAAATACTTTCTTTTATGACATAAGGAATACTTATACAACGAAATATAGCATACATAAACAATACACACAGCTGCCTGAGCTCAGGGCTCTAATATTTAATGCAGGTCCCCTGAGTCCCACTTCCCTCTCACTAGTCTTAGTGGGAATTCCCCACTCACTATAGGCGACGGTTCGATACCACTAGCAATTTTAGTATCAGAAGTACGACTCTGTTAGAAAAGTCAAAAGTGTTTCAGCACCAAAGCGCTATCTGGCATACAAGTTCCCACTGGGGCTTATGGCCCTTTGCTCAATTTCATTCACACCAGCAGGGACAATCTAATCACAGCATCCAAGAGAATCTCTCTCATGTGCAAGGCGACTGCTGCGTCTGCCTCGCGAGAGTATCACACACTAGGCAGTGCATGGGCCAAGGCTGGGTGTCCTTGGCGCTCCTGCAATGCAATAATATGTTTCCTTTGGTCTTTCCGGCGGGGGTGGATAGGGTGGTGGATCTTAATGGTTTCTGGTTCTGATCCTCAGTCAGGGCTCAGGCCCTCACGGGTCATCATGGTGGCCTCTCCCACGATGATGGCATTCACCAGACTATGATCATGTGTTTGTCCAATCTCCCTCTCTGGCCTGTAGGGCCCCCATACCTGCTCCTTACTCAGGGAACGCACCAATCAGCACAGCAGGAGGCTCCTTTTCATGGTGGCCCACTGTGGCATACTGGGATGCTGACTTACACACCGTACACAGGCTACAGCACAATCAGCATTTCAAACCTCACAGCTGTCCACTCTGGCATACCCGGTTGACGGCCCGATCGAAATAACAGTAAGGATGGCCATGGCTACGTTCACAGCGACCCACTCTGGCATACAGGGTCACCAACATCAACCTGCACCTGGCAACAACCTAATCAATGCAGCAGCTGTCTCCTCACAACTCGCTACTGGGATCCACTAGCCAGCATTTCCAAATGGGCCTCGTTCCCTCCAGCGCTCTCCTTTTCCTTACAGGGCTCACTGATATTGGCAAGCAGGCAGACACTGGCGCTTCAGGGGAAGGTGGTCTTGGATGTCCCTGTGTGATGTGCCCTCAACCAGCTGGGAGACTGGCAGGGCTAAGACTCCAGGCCTGGTCATAACCAGACGTCTTGATGAGTTTCTCTTTCTCACGTTCCCCGTCTGGCTGCTTGACAGTGGACTATTTTGGGAGCCTCAAGCTCCCCTTCTTAAAGTCCATTTCCAGACGTCGAAGGCAATGTGATTTAGGGTTTAAGTCTTTGAAGTTTATCTTAGAGGTCGGCTTCCTTTTGAAGTGCCTTCTCCTCTGCCCTGCCCTTCCTCCACAAAGCAGTCAGTTACAGCAGGAACAACTTCAAATCTGATTGCCTTTAGAGGTTCACAGCCAAAGTGAAAGCGCATGTATCAAAACATTACCACAGGGCCTCAGTGTTGCTCTTTATGATTCTTTTATCAGCCCCATCTCCTTCCTGAGATGTGCTCAGGCCACTTTCCAGTGACCTTTCTCTGACTCAAAGAGCACTCTTCGAAGTGTGTTGTAGAGCCTGGGTCTCCTTCCTTCAGTGCATGTCCTACCCAGTTCACAGAAATGAAGCTATCCACAAATCTATCTGGGGGGATTGCTCTAACTGCTGCCAGCCCTGGGTCTCCCAAAATTGAACCAAGAATCTTCCAATGTATTGTACCATTAACAAGCACACATACACCCAGCAAATACATACAACACATACTGCACAGCACTACATACTAACCTGATGTAGATCAAGGGTGAGTTAAGCATACAGCAGCAGAACTATACATGAGCGAGCATGTAGGCCTCATTCCAATGACACAAATAAAAAGGCCTGTTCACTTCTACTGATCACTACATGGTATGCTGCCATTACTGCGGTTGTGCTGATAAACTTCTGGTAAAGGCAGTAGCCTTTCACCACTATGAGGGTAGCATATTGGGCAGCCCTTCTAGTCCAAAGACACCATAATCCGTACAACAGGCCTATGTCATGGCACACACATGATCAGTGTTCCCCCATAAGAAATTCAGCACCAGGGATCACACCATCGTTGGCGCTGGGGCACTCAGGGCTGGGGTACACGTCTATCACCATGCAAGGGACTTTTCCATCCCAACAGTTCATACATGCAGGGGCGTAACACAGGCCCACGCATCCCCCGCAGTGCGGGGGGCCCTCAAGCTCGAGGGGACCCCCTCAGCACTGCACTTCGGCCTGAGAGCTCCTAACAGAGTCCGTCAATTATCGTTACGCCACTGCATACATGATCTCATACTGAGGGGTCCTAATTATTTCTAATTTTTGAAAGCATTTTGCAAATATTTTGGTATTGCCTTAGATCTACTGTCGATATATTACCTAGAATTAAATGAACAAACTGAGAAAATTTCCATGAACTGGCCCTTTTGAAAATATTGAACCTCTGGGCATATTAGAGCAACATGATCATTTGGTAAAGTGTATAAAAGAGAGGTATCAAAATGAAAACCCTAAAGTGAAGGGGACAAACAACTCAAAAAGATAAACGGCCCGATTGACAGCAATTCACAAACCTATGAATGTAAATCTTCACCTCCTCTTCCATCTTTTCTCAAGGGAGACTCTCACAAATGCAAGTTCACTACTTAGCAGTACATGTGGGAGGAACCAGGGGAGTAGTTGGAAAAAGGGGTATACTTACTACTAATTGGATGGAGTCTAGGGAGACTAAGGAGGGGTTTAGGAAGCATTTGGGAGGGGTTTATGAAGGAATATGCACCCAGCCACAAAAAACAGTAAGCCCACTGCTGTTCGTGGCCTGCAATTTCACAGTTACTACAGTAAAAAAGGAACCAAAACTGTAGTAAATGTACTCCAGCTCAGAGCTGGAGTAATTCCAGCACAATACATGGCAAACCACTGACTTTGCAACACTCCCAAGGAAAATAAAGGAGTCAGAGGCTTAAAATAGAACCACATGATAAATAATCGTAAATTAAAATATTTGAACTAGTTAAAAATATAAATACGTTAAATTTGATGTTAAAAAATGTCAAATTAAAAACATGGTGGTGGAGACCTCCCTATGGTAGTATAGGGAAAGGTTAATTGTTTAAATAAACTTGAAAATAAATAGATAAAATATTTGTAAGTAAGCCATTAATGTAACTAATTTTATATAACAGTAAACTCAATAAAAATAAACAAAATTGTCATTTAAATATGTTACATTAAATAGAAAGTGTTTTCCTGAAGTTTAAAAAAAAGTAAACTCACACCTCATGTACAAAAATGATTTTGTTATTTATTAGAAATATGTAAAAGGGATGCATAGAATTTATAAAAAAAAGAATTGAATGATATTTTATTAAAAACAATGTTAAAAAATTCTTCAAATTAAAACCAGATTACACAAATATTTTATACTTCAATTATATGTTTTATTTTCATATTTTAAAAAATTAATTATTAATTAATATGTCTGACTAGTTTAAATAATTTAATTTAGTTTTGAATTGTTTCTTATGATGATCTCCTATAGGGAGTATTTTAAATCCATTCCTCAGTTATTTTCTATGGGCTCACTGGTTGGCTACAGTAACTCACCCTCCAGGAGGTGGACATGTGTAAGACCACACTTTTGGGTAAGTTTACACTTGTAAATGGTGAATAGCCAAAAGTAGTAAAGTTACTCAGAAGTGTAAAACCATTACATATGTAAATTACTCACAAGTGTAAGTTACATTTGTGAATAGCACCGAAACCTAGTACCCGGCTACCCTACAATTCAGTGATTTAATTGTGCCCCTCAAATGAATTGGAAGAGGTTGATCACACTATTGTTCCAACCAAGACCTGGGCATATACTGAATGGAAGATTTATTGTTTGCAGAGTTTGTAGATTCCTCTAGAGAAATCTGGAGCTCTTTGAGGAGGCCCAAAATAAATGCAACTTGGATTTTAAGGTGAGTTGTAATACCTCTAGTTGATCAGGTGAAGAATGTTCTTCATTGTTCAGGAGATCACATGAAAAGCAGAGGATAAGCAACATAAAATCATAACTAGCCCTCGAGCCAGAAACAAATTTAAAATATCAACAAGCAGGACAAATTAGGGAAACAGGGAGTACAAAAGCTGACAATTCAAATATAGAATAAGGTGGTGGTGAATAAAGGAAAGTGATGGAGTGGATGTTGGCATGGTTCTTTAAGTAACGTGTTACAGGAAAGAAGCTGGGATAGAGGAAGGCAAAAGAAATCACCTTAAGGTGAAAATAGGGATTCATAGACACTGGTGAGCTTAGAGAATCTGTAATTTGTTACAGGAAACACGAGCATGGGCAGAAGTGAGTATGGATAAGATGGTTACATATATTTAAGAGAGGCCCTTATTTTGACTTCACTGATTGGAGATCCAGTGTTAAATACCAAATGCATGAGTAAATCTGTTTAGGCTCTTCCTTTTGTCTCTCAAGAGCCCCTTTACAGAACACTGCCACCAGACTCATCCTCAGCATCCCCTGGCCTTCTCTCACATTGCAGCTAAGACCTGGAACGAGCTACCGGCAGACATCAGACGTGCCTCCTCCCTGAACACCTTAAGGAAGTAGCGCACTTGCAATGCCCCTGATTGATTGACTGATTGATTTGTATGCTCTTAGTCTCTGAAAAAATAATCCTGCAATTGGCAGAAATGTTTAAGCAATGAGGGAAGGCATAAATGTTCATACAAATCTGTCCAGTTGCAAAGGTTGTAGTGTAACATTTTAATTCCCTGGAAATTGAATCACAGAAGAGAGTGAACATGCTGGTAAAGTGCCACAATAACAGTTTTCTGTCTCAAACCATCATCATGGATATGCATTTCTCAGCTGGCTCTGAGAAACTAAGAATAACCATGTGGAAAGGGTCCACAAACAAAGAAGTACGTGAGGGAGTGCCTCTAGTGTTTAAATCCATGGTAGGCATATCATTAATGGATTTGTGATGCCAGCATACTCCCACTAATCTCCTTGGGTGGTAATGTTGAACACAGCATGGAGTGGAGGGAACAACTGGAAGTGGGTTATGTGTGCAAATCACCATTTGAACC
Source organism: Lissotriton vulgaris (assembly GCF_964263255.1). NCBI lineage: Eukaryota > Metazoa > Chordata > Amphibia > Caudata > Salamandridae > Lissotriton > Lissotriton vulgaris. The sequence continues at coordinate 783,627,480 of NC_141687.1, read as the reverse complement.
ATCAACTATTGCGGTGGCCTATCAACAAGTCCTTCGCCTCTCTTTTCCTAGTGTGGATACTGTCTCCAGTCCTGACATTCTCCTAGGCCTCAGCTCAAAAATTCTAGGGTTATGCATCCCACCAACCCTTTCTCTAAGACGGTCCTCTGGGAAGGGAGTGTGAGTGAGCATGACATTGTCTTATTTTTTCCTTGTTGGTAGGGTTGTCCAAAGCCAGTGACGACAGTGGGACTATGGATGGATATCCTATGTGGAGACCAGTGATATGAATATCCCAAACAAACAGGCAATCTATTAATGCCACCAGTCAATATCTCAAGTCGGTGTTTCAAAGCCATTAAGGCAAGTGGCAGTGTCCATGTCCTATATCAGAGTGGAATGAAAGCCACCTTATGGTCCACTCTAGACAGTCAGGCGTGGGTAAAGTCGAATTCTTCCACATAGATGTGAGGTTCCGTGACAATTGTAAGTGGTGTTTTCGAATTACACGAATATGGTCGAGTCTGGTATCTACGAACCGCAAATGACGAGTTTAGTAAGTGTGCGCAGTTTCGCTGTGCTAGCTTTAACCGTTCGTTTGTTAAGTGGGTTTTTCATCTGTACCCACGGGTTCCATCTTAGATACGGCATCCATTTTGTCTCTTGCCCTCAAGTAGCCAGCGAACGGACGCTGTCCGCTTTGCGACCCTGGGACTCCCAAGATATTTGCGGAAGACACATGTTCTTTGTGAGTGTCTTTATGATGAGGGGGATGATACTGTAAGGCAGATGGCCCCGCTCGAGGCTCATCTTGCCGTGCCGGTTTATTGTCTCAGCCGTGCATCTCATTAGGCACGTCCCTTTGATGCCTGTATCTCGTGTTTCCCGATACCTCCCCTTTTACACCCTTTCTGATCTCCCCACTGTCTCCATCTTCCTCTGCACCTGTCTTTGTTCCTATTTCGATCTGTTTTACTGCCGATTGGAATGCACTAATGTTGGGAAGATGGGTTTTTACAGTTGGGAACCGCCAAATTTTTCCGCACTTATGTTCCGGACCTTGTGTGTATCAAAGTGACCAAAGCGACCCCTCTGGGGAATAATTGTGGGAACCGGGTTGTAAACCTTTGTGTATCATATTGACCTATGGGTAAATTCTGTATAAAAGGAGCGATCCACAGAACCAATTTGAAGCAGTCTCCCCAAGTTGCACGTGTTGTACTTGTCGTGACTTCTGTGTTCCCTGCAGTAAATAAACCTTGAATCTTTGACGCTGAAGGAAGTGTCCCGTGTCTCTGTCATTCGTACGCCGGAGCAGGTTACCCACGAAGGTTTCAGGTGTTGTCCCCTGGCACCGCTGGGTCTTAAAGAACCCAGTCCTTCAGTTGGCGCCCAACGTGGGGCTGCATCAGTGGTACCGGTCCAAGCCCGACGATCGTGAGGAACTTCGTGTGAAATCTCCGAGGGAAGGTGCACTCCGCTTCATCGATCCCGTTGTCGAAATAAGTGGCCCGAAGACTTTTCCCGCGAAGATTCCCGCCTCCTGACGGCTGCGACGGACTGCTGCCCTGACTGTAGACCTGTTTTGGCGCCTGGCGTAGACCTTGGTATAGCGAGACGATTGACGGGCCTTCCTGGTGACGCCATCGATCTTTGAGTTAAGTATTTGTGGGTCGCTCCCAGAGTTCTTGGTTGTTGACACTTTAGCGAGTGTTTTTGTTGTTGACGCTGTGTGAGTGTTTTTGTCGGTGACACTTTGCTAGCGTACTTTGTTGTGTTATTTGACGCCTGCAGACGCCAAAAACCGAGGGTATTAGCTCTTTGCTGGGACTTGGTAAATCCTGTAACCCTTGAAGTTTGTGAAACTCGGCTAGTGTGCAAGATGCCTGGTCGTAGTACTTTGTTTAGTTGTTTCAGACCTTGTGGTGCGGATTCCCGACTGGAGGACTCGTGTCCGATACCTCCGATTGGAACTCCGACTTATGAACTGTACAGTAAACATGGGCTAGGCCCGATTACCTTTAATGATTATTGGATTCGTTATACAAAGAAGGACGGTGTCCTTAGTTGGCCACCTCATGGTAGCTTTGAGACCCCGATCCTAGATAACTTAGAGGCTAAATTGTTCGAGAAAAAGTCAAGGCCGGCCATGTTTGATGCCTTTCGGTTGTGGCGTAAAGAAGCCCGACAGAAAGAAATCAGACAGACTAAACGAAATCAGAGAGATAATGTTGCTACTATTGTAAAGAAATCAGAGCAGTTTCAGCATGATAAGGAGTTTAAGGAAAAGGAAGTGTTTGATAGATTACAGCGTATGACTATAGATAAATGCTATCCTACTTTGCCTACGGAATCGGAAAAGAAGGAAGAGGCAGTTGAGGATCCTTTAATGTCCTATCTTATGAAATCGCCACCTCCGTATGTACAGGGTACCACAGCCCCTGTGATTCCCCCTGTACCTGTTCCTGCACCTATTCTTCCTTTGCCTGTTCCTCAACCTGCACCCGTTCTTCCGACTGTTCCTGCTCCTTTGGCTGTTGCTATCCCTACTGCTCCTCCGCTTCCACATACTCCTGCTCACGCTACTGCTCCTGCTTTGTTAACTCCTGCTGTTGCTTCTGTTTCTACTCCTTCACTTGTTAGTCCTGTGTCCTATACTTCCCCCTCTACTCGTAGTCGTAATTCTCCTCTTGCGGCTAGCTTCTTTCATTCGCTTGGACCTGTTCTTGGGTCCGCTAGTTCCGATGGTCCTCAGAGACGTAGTCAGCTTCCTGGTAACAGGGAACGTGCTTCGCTATATAATATGGCGATGGGTTGGATGACGCATCCTCTTAGAAATCCACCACGTGTCGTACTCGATACGTTTTGTCAATTCAATATACCAACCCAAAGATTTGTGTTCGAGGAAATGTGTAAGGTCCTTCGTGATCAGATATCGGCCGACGCACCTGACGAGGTGCTGACCGCTTTGTCTGACCTACAGCTTCAGTTTTCGGCTGGACTGATAGTGGATACCAATGTTCGACGTGCTGTTGAACGGTTGCTATCTTTCCGTCCCACTCCCATACCTCAAGCCTTGTTTGTTGAGGATATTGAGAGACAGCCAGATGAGTCTGGTCAATTTCCTATGCGCGAAGTTCCACCAGTATGGATGCCAGCTGATCCTAATGCTCAACCTCCGACATTGGCACATTTCCAGAGAGTGTGGATACATCTCCCATGGAAACGCTCAGAAGTGTTACAGGTGAAGCAATCTTTGCCTGACCCTCGCAAAAATCCTGCGGGGTATTATAAGGAATTATCGCAGCTTGTAGACGCTACGGTAATGAATCTTGCCGACATTGACATGCTGTTTGGTAATGTTGTACCGCAACCGGTATGGGCTAAGATTCGTCAGGAAAACCATCCGAATGAATTAGGTGGTGCTTGGGCTGCCATTGTTGCGGCCGATACGCGACAAGTTGGTGGGGCTAAGCCTGAACAACTGATTACTGATCTTCCTCAAAGAATAATAACGTTAATGAAAACTCTTATGCCAGCTATGAGAGTAAATTGGGACAAATTGTCAGCTTGTAAACAGAAAAAGGACGAGAGTGTCTCCGACTTCTTCACGAGGTTCGAGGAGGCATTCATTGATCATAGTGGTCAGGATATGAGCACTGAAGGTGGTCAAAGGTTGTTCGTAGATAAATTTGTGTCGAACTTATTGCCCGATTTGAGCAATAAATTAAAGAATTCAGAAAGTGCATGGGCCGTTTCTACTTCAGCTCAGATATTGGCTACGGCACAATATTATGAGAATAGAGAGAAAGAAGAAAACGACTGTGCTGATAAAAAGACGAAAGAGCTTAAAACTAAAGTGTTGATTCAGCAAGCGTATCCTCCACGTTCGAATCAGAATACTTCGCAACAAACCGATCACAATCTCGTAATGACTCCTCTTCCCAAAGATCCTCGTTAGGGTATAATCAATGTGCTTATTGTAGACAGGAGGGTCATATCAAATTCAATTGCCCTGTTCTAAATGAACGTAATAGTGGTAACTCATCTAGAGGAAGTCGCGGTGGTTCACAGCAGGCACCACGTGGTAGAGGTCGTGGTGCTCAGAATGATCGCTCAGATAACTCATCAAATTCCGATAATTGTTTTGATCAACGTGGATCGTCGCAAGGACGATCTGCGCAGTACAATGTAGATGATTATTACGTCGATCAGGGAACCGACGACAGTAATTACTAGGACAGCCATAGACAAGGAGAGGGAGTGGTATCAGTTCCGGTTGATCAGAGAGGGCCTTACGTCGCAGTTGCTACATCGGGCGTCGTTGAGCCTTTTCTGTTGGACACTGGTGCAGCGAAAAGTTCCATTAAGCATTCGAAACTCCCTGGCGCACCTTTGTCTGGCTTAACAAATGTTTCCGTTGGATTTTCTGGCGCCCCCGTTAGCAATCCAGTTTCGTGCCCTTTGCCCCTTACAATTGGGCCGCGTGAGCTAGAAGCTCCGTTGATTCTAACCACGGGTTGTGGTGAAAACCTTTTGGGCCTGGATTTGCTTAAACGTTTGTATGCAACTTTGTATTGTTCTCCTGCTGGTGTAAAGCTTACGTTGGGAGAGAGGGTTGTCTCTCCTATGTATTTGTCTCTTGATAAGCTTCCACCGGAATTGAGTTCTCTTCCTGCGTCTTTGTGGGCAACAGGTCCCAATGATGTGGGCCTGCTTGACATCTCCCCTTATGTTGTTCAGTTGAAATCTAATGTGCGATTGCCACGTATTCCCCAGTATCGTATTTCTCTTGATGGTGAACGAGCATTGTTAGCGATCATCTATGATTTGATCGAGAAAGACGTTATTGAGGAAACACGGGGAAACGTGTGCAACAGCCTTGTACTGCCCATTCTAAAACGTACTGATCCTTCGAAACCACCTGTTTATCGTTTTGTTATCGATTTACGGGAGGTGAATAAAATTGTGATTCCTCAGTTCCCCGTTGTGCCTGACATCACGGCGCTGCTGACTCTGATTCCAGCTTCCGCATCGTGGTTTTCGGTGATTGATTTGAAGAATGCGTTCTTCAGCATCCCGATTGCAGAAGAGAGCAGAGACCTCTTTGGTTTCTCTCTTGGTGGACGCAGCTTCCGGTTTAAACGCGCTCCTCAGGGCTACTGTGAAAGTCCATCGATTTACAGTCAAGCCTTGAAGGGTCAACTGGATGCGTTTAAGTTGCCGGCTGGTGCGGCCTTAATTCAATACGTCGATGACCTATTGGTGGCTGCAGATACTCAGGACATTTGCAAAATCGCTACGGTGTCGCTGCTGCAACATCTCTGCGAGTTAAATCACAAGGTGTCACCTTCTAAACTCCAATATTGTTGTCAAGAAGTAACCTATCTAGGTCACTTATTGTCAAAGGAGGGAAGGCGGTTGACCCCAGAGAGAATTGCAGCAATTGCGCGAATGGCTGTGCCAACAACCCAAAGAGATGTGCGTGCCTTTCTAGGCATCACGTCATATTGCAGGCAATGGATTCCAAATTTTTCATTGCTAGCGAAACCATTGGTGGCTCTTACGTGCAAGGATGTTTCGACTCCTTTACCATGGACGGAAGAATGTCAGAAAAGTTTTTCTGAACTGCGTGATTCATTGTGTTCGGCTCCTGTGTTAGGTACTCCTGACTATAGCAAGCCGTTTACATTATATGTTCACGAGAGAGAAGGTTGTGCTTTGAGTGTCTTAACGCAACCTTTTGGTGGAAAACAACGTCCATGTGCATATTTTCCTCGACCTTGGACCCGGTAGCTAGAGCATTGCCGAGTTGCTTGAGAGCAACAGCGGCAGCTGCGGTCTCCATCCGACAATCAGCAGGATTGGTCATGGATAATATGCTTACGGTCATGGTTCCGCATGCAGTCGACACTCTTTTGAATCGTACGAAAACTCAGCACTTGACGAGTGCGAGGTTGTCTGGGTACGAGTTGACGCTGTTGGCAAGCCACATTCAAATAAAACGTTGTAATGTTCTGAACCCGGCAACTTTGTTACCAATTAGCTCAGAGTCTGATGAAATAACAGAACACGATTGTTATTTGAGGACAGAGGAGGAAACAAAAGGTCGAGTGGACCTTAAAAACACCCCATTGGAAGACCCAGATGGTACACTGTATGTGGATGGTTCATGTTTCAAGTTGCCGAATGGCGATGTGACTACTGCATATGCTGTTGTAACGTTGAATACTGTTGTTGAGACTGCGAGACTAAATCAGAATTCTGCCCAAGCTGCAGAGCTGATCGCTCTCACTAGAGCGTGTGTGTTAGCGAAAGGGAAACGTGTGAATGTGTTTACCGACAGCCAATATGCCTTTGGCGTCGCACATAGTTTTGGACGGTTGTGGAGAGAGAGAGGTTTTCTAACTTCGCATGGTACGAAGATTCAGCATGGCCAGCTTGTGAATGATCTTTTGGATGCACTTGCGTTGCCTAAGCAAGTGGCGATTGTCAAATGTAGTGCGCATCGTAAGGTGACGGATGATGTGGGTCGTGGTAATGCGTTTGCGGATGAGACTGCTAAGGAGACTGCCCGAAACCTTAGCACTCGAATGTATGTGACGAGTTCGGTTAGGTGGCCTACAGAATCGAGCATGTGTGAGGACACTATCGAGAGTGTGAAAGCAATCCAGAACGAGGCCACCGAGACTGAAAAGGCGAAGTGGAAAGAAAGTACGGGAAAGTTGGATGCGAATGGTTGTTGGATTGATTTATCGGATCAGAAAAGATGGATGTTGCCTGATGCGTATGTGCTGGCTGTTGTGACTATGGCGCATGGGTTAGCACATATTAGTGCGAAAGGTATTTGCAAGTTGCTGTCCCCTGTGTGGAAGAATGACGGTATTACGAAATGTGCTGAACGATTGGTCAAGAATTGTATGGTATGTATGTTGTACAATCCTGGTAAGGGAACCCCAACTCCTCCTGGCAGTTTTGCTCCCTCTTCATGTCCCTTTGAGGTGATTCAATTGGACTTCATCCATATGGAGCGATGCAATAACCTGAAGTACGTTTTAGTTGTGGTTTGCGCATTCTCCCGATGGATCGAGGCCTATCCTCTCAAAGACAATACTGCTTTGTCTACTGCGAAAATCCTACTGAAGGAATATTTTCCTCGGTACGGAATGCCTAGAGTTGTGTGGTCAGATAACGGAAGTGAGTTCGTGGGGAGTGTGATGAAGAGTGTGTGTAAGGGCCTTGGAATTAATCAGAAATTCCATAGTGCCAATCATCCCCAGTCAGCTGGTTTGGTTGAAGGGTACAATGGCACCCTTAAACTAAAGCTAGCAAAGATTCAGGCTACGACTGGTCTCTCGTGGCCTGACGCTTTACCCTTAGCATTACTGTCAACAAGGGCGACTGTACACTCCCGAGTAGGACTTAGTCCCTACGAAATAGTGTTCGGTCGTCCTGCGAATGTTTGGGGGGTTCCTAGGCCAGGTACTTTCTGTGATCTTGAGTATCCAATGTTGATCGATTATCTTCATGACTTGACTGCTAAACTGAGGTTAATTCACCAACAGGTTCACGAAGCATTGCCGACGCAGACGGAGGGTCCAGGCCACCAGCTCCAGCCCGGAGATTGGGTGGTGACGCGCAACTTCTCGCGCAAGAACAATTTGGATCCCAGGTTCACTGGACCCTACCAGGTCCTCCTTGCCACGTGAACTGCAGTTCGTCTTGAGGGGCGGAAGAATTGGGTGCATGCCACCCATACCAAAAAGGTCCCTATCCCGTTACCAGCAGACTCGTGGGTGAGGAAAGGCATTGCATCAACTGAAACCGAAGGATTGCCGGCGTTTGTACCTTTCAGTGACGCACAACCTGTCGGAGAATCCTCAGTGCAGCAAAAAGACACTGTTGAACATTTGTCAGCAAAAGACTCAAGACCAGAATATTCAACTGATCGACAGGACGTTGTCCCTTCAACGGATCCTTTGTTTGACGAACAGACACGTCCTGGGAAAACCCGATACTTTTTGCGATCCAGCACTAAAGACTAATAAAAGATCCTGTTCTGTCCCTTGATAATTGCATTATCCAGTTTTCCACGATCAGTTTGAACATTCGTACCATTGTAATTATTTTGTACATATTCATTGAGCTTCGTTCCTTCTACTTTTTGCTTCCACAGCTGAGAAACATTGTTTTCGCATATATATATATTTGTGAAATAAAGACCGTAGGGCCGCGCGCGTACTTCCTTCTGGTTAGTAGGTCTTGACGCTAGGTTAAAGACCGTCGGTTCCTGGGAACTCCTAGGGATTGACTGCTGCTACACAGAACGAAGTGCGTCAAGAAACGTTGCGGACGGTCATAGGGAATGGCATTTTCGAAGCTGACGGACTTGGAAGGAGCTCAAGCACAAAGATTCAAGCTGCAGCAACTCAGTCGTTCCAAATGTTTTATATTCCAAATATTCGTATTGTTTTTGACTGTTTCTGCATTATTGGTGGGTGGGGTGTATTACACGACGTCTTACTTCTTACCTTCTGCTACACCTACTCCTACCCCTGACCCTAAACTTACCTCCACTGCTTCTCCTCATTCTTTTCATATCTTACCTGAACACGAGCAGGCTAGACGTGCAGAATTCCGCAACAATTCCTTTATTCAGCTCCTTCATCAGCATCAGTTAGTGGTTAACACTACTAATTGTTGGGTGTGTGGGTTGATGCCACATACTACGGATAAGGGAATTCCATATCTGGTTTTACCGTATAGTTCCCAAGGGTCTGCTCGAGCATTTCAAACAATGTTTCGAAGCGCACTGGGTTTCCACCCCATTCGAGAACCACGTTCCCCCTACTCTGGTCCTACCTCGTACCAAAAACCTTTGTCTATAGCAATAGAGGATTTAGATAGCGATATCTATGATCCCTCGCTTATTCCTGAAGAAGAGGTACAAGCCTATAGGGTCCTAAGTAGAGGCGAATATAGTGTGTTCACTAGTGAAAAGCAGCTTAAAAGCTCGCCTCCGATATGGGTCGTACCCCACACTAGTAATTTTTGCCTAATAGGTCGTGGCCGAAGATCGAAAGCCCGACTTGGAGAGAGTGCTTGCACTGAAAATTACATTCTGCCGATGGTCTCGTCCCCTGTGTTCCTGGCCACCAAGGGTACATACTTTATCTGTCATGATCGTGCATATGCATGGTTGCCCTCTGACTTTATGGGCTCATGTTTTATCGAAAACTTGTTGCCTCCGACGTTCACTGTAGATGCAGATTATCACAAGACTAGAGTTGTGAGAGGCGTAATTAGCGAAGAGGATACTGCCGGTCAAGAGGCGGGAGACTTTTTCAAGGGTTTCCTCCCGTTTTGGGGACCTATGGTTAATAGTAGGAACCTGAGACAGTTGACTCGAGTGGTAGAATCGACAGCTAATATTACTGCCAGTGCCCTTGGTAATATCACCACTGAACTTCAGGCGGATAGACTTATGACGTTACAAAACCGTATGGTTTTAGACGTGATCTTAGCAGATCGAGGTGGGGTATGTAAGGTGATCCATTCGAGTTGCTGTATTTTCATTCCTGATAACGCTCCGACTGTCTATCAAGCCATCTCGAAGTTGCATAAGATCTCCGAATCCATACACGTGGATGTAGGGGATTGGACGCTACTTGGATGGTTTTGGGGCCTGATATCGACTTGGGATTGGAAAATTCTGATGATCATCGGAGTCGTTGTGGCGTTCCTGTTCACGTGTTGCCTTTGTGTGCAGTACGGTCCTGCCTTATGTGGCCTCTGTGCTACAACGTGTATGAGACAGCCACCTGTTACCAAGGGGACTCGGTTGGACAGAGCTATGCTACAACAACATCTAGATGGTCTGATGAATATCGAATATGATTCCGACTAGTGCTTGCCTACATGAGGGCAAAAGGAGCGTCTGAGGTTCCGTGACAATTGTAAGTGGTGTTTTCGAATTACACGAATATGGTCGAGTCTGGTATCTACGAACCGCAAATGACGAGTTTAGTAAGTGTGCGCAGTTTCGCTGTGCTAGCTTTAACCGTTCGTTTGTTAAGTGGGTTTTTCATCTGTACCCAGGGGTTCCATCTTAGATACGGCATCCATTTTGTCTCTTGCCCTCAAGTAGCCAGCGAACGGACGCTGTCCGCTTCGCGACCCTGGGACTCCCAAGATATTTGCGGAAGACACATGTTCTTTGTGAGTGTCTTTATGATGAGGGGGATGATACTGTAAGGCAGATGGCCCCGCTCGAGGCTCATCTTGGCGTGCCGGTTTATTGTCTCAGCCGTGCATCTCATTAGGCACGTCCCTTTGATGCCTGTATCTCGTGTTTCCCGATACCTCCCCTTTTACACCCTTTCTGATCTCCCCACTGTCTCCATCTTCCTCTGCACCTGTCTTTGTTCCTATTTCGATCTGTTTTACTGCCGATTGGAATGCACTAATGTTGGGAAGATGGGTTTTTACAGTTGGGAACCGCCAAATGTTTCCGCACTTATGTTCCGGACCTTGTGTGTATCAAAGTGACCAAAGCGACCCCTCTGGGGAATAATTGTGGGAACCGGGTTGTAAACCTTTGTGTATCATATTGACCTATGGGTAAATTCTGTATAAAAGGAGCGATCCACAGAACCAATTTGAAGCAGTCTCCCCAAGTTGCACGTGTTGTACTTGTCGTGACTTCTGTGTTCCCTGCAGTAAATAAACCTTGAATCTTTGACGCCGAAGGAAGTGTCCCGTGTCTCTGTCATTCGTACGCCGGAGCAGGTTACCCACGAAGGTTTCAGGTGTTGTCCCCTGGCATCGCTGGGTCTTAAAGAACCCAGTCCTTCAGATGCCCTCTTATGTTTTCCACAATGAAACTGCAGCCTGCACTCATATCACGTATCTCCTGAATAAAGGAGAGTTGGTACACATATTCCTGTGCCTTTGGTCTTTGGTGGAGGGAATCATGTGTAATCTAGCACCTGGGCCAATAAAAGGCAACGTTGAGGTACTCTGTTCGTGTTATTCAGGCAAGGAGTATGACATACACCCAGGCTCAAAATTAACTGTCCGCTCCTGTTATGCCAGTACTCCCAGTACCATACTAGTGGGATAGGGAAAAAACCCTTACCTTGTAACTCTCATTTGACACAATTGGAATCTGAGGTATCAGAAGCTATAAAATAATATAAATCAAACCACTAAATGAATGTATTAAAGGTAAGGTTTAAAATTATCCAAATATTTTTTCTTCAAATACGGCCACTTCTTGCCAATGGAGATTAAAAACCCCAAGCGAAGGCAGCCATTGGGAAATAGTGATGACAGAAGAGCTCAGACACCCTTCATCTCCATTTCTAAGAGATTGGCCCTGGTTATGAGTCAGATGGAGTGGAATTGCTCAATGGAATTTCGCTCCACCTGATTCTAGGTGGGATTCGGGCACCTGGTTTTCCAGACACGATTTTACTGGGGGGGTAAAATCACCCAGAGAAATTGCATGATGGTCTGGTTGCAGCAGCAGCAAACCTAACTGCTGCAGGAGAGGACCAGAACTTGGGTTCCTCTTCCCTGCCCCATTGCCCCCAAATCTCCCTGCCACCACTTCCTCTCCACAAAGGCAGCAGCATATATTTACCACATGCTCAGAGCAGAAGGCAAATGTGTTTGTATTAAAACCTACAGAATGTGGCGTGGCCAAGATGGCGGGGTGAGGAGACGCTTTCGCCCGGAGCTCCCGAACCGGCCCTAGCCCTGAGCCTTCCAAATTGCTCGTTCTCCCCCCCTTTGGCATAGGACCGAGTGGGGAAGGTGGAGGAACCGGCCGGGCTGTTCCTGGACCGAGGTCCAGCTCTGAGGTTGCCGGGGAAGCGGAGGCCAGAGCGCAGCACGGATCAGCTCTGAGGCCGGGAGCGGCGGTGGACGGCGGCCGAGTCAAGGCCGGGAAAGGATCTATCCCCGACGCCGGCCGAGGCCAGCGGCAGCGCTGTGAAAGAAAGCGGTGAAGCACCCGGGCGCCGCAGCGATGTTGGGAGACCCTGAGAGGCGCCGGCTGCCCGCCGGGAGGCCCCTCCCCTTGTTGCCGGCCCTGCCACAACTCGAGGCCGCGGCTGCGGCCTAGGCGGGTGGAGGCTCTGCGAACCGGAAGGAAGGTGCCGCTGGGAGCTAAGACGGAACCAGAGACCACAGCGACGGGACCTGGGACCGGAGCCGACCAGGAAACCGCACTGGAGGTGTTTGACCGGGGGCGACATACAACGGGCCCCGAGGACGGACACGGAGGAGACCCGGGACTGCACCGACGCCGAGGGCGGTGAGGCGGCCTGCAGAGGTGCGGAGGCCTGCCATAGACGCCCTGGGAGGTGAGGAGGGGGTCGGCAGACTACTGTGGTGCGCCGTATCCTTAAGGGATGCTTTGGGGACGGCCGGCTGACTGAGGACCGCGGCTGCGGTCTATGAGGAGGGGGCCAGGAGGAGGAATTTGATCCTGCGGTGCGGAGACCGTGCCACGTGGTCAGCAGTAGAGGTCTGGGCCGAGCATTTGCTCGCTACGCTGTCGGGGAAGGACAAGGGTGCCCAGGCTAATGAGGACATTGCCAGAGCCTTGGGGCCCGGCAGGAGGGCGCTACTGAGGAGGATCACGAGAGCCGCTGAGGCAGCGGGGACCACTGAGGCTAGCCCCCCAAGGGGAGAGGAGTCAGAGCACTCGTCCGTGACCACTCTGGGCGTGAAGGCTGGGGGCAGCTGGAAGAGACCAGGCCTGACGCTATCGAGGGGACCGGCCTGTGCGTGGGGGAGCCTCACGAGACGATCTGGCGTGGGGGTCTGAGCCGGCCACACAGATGCCTGGCTCCTGAGGTGCTACACACGGAGTGACCCTGAGGATTACCGACTGAAGAACCCCCAATGGCCAACCAGGGGTGGTAAGAGGACGGTGGGTGGCCCCTCCGCAGCCGCTGCACGCGGCCTAAGGGATTGGGTGCTCCGAAAATGCTGGCTGGCCGCAACACGGTGGACATTGGCACGGCCTCCAGGGTATACGCAGTTGCGGCCCATCTGGAGTGGCACACTCAAGCTGGGAGCAGACAAGACCTTCGACCCCTTCAGGAAGAGGCGCGTGGGGTTGGAGCCCGGATGCCTGGTCTGGCGCAGGATCTGTGGACGGCGGGGCTGCCCCACGGACAAGATGGCGAATCAGAAAGGCAGTAAAAGGAACGAGCGCACGCTCCCTGAGATGCTCGTCAGATCCCAGGCCAGGGGGGACAGAAATCAGCCATCACCGAGCGCGGCGAGTGGCTCTCACTCAGCAGAAGGCGGTGAACCTCTGGTCACCAGGTCTTTCTTGGAATCTCTCTTTGGCACGTTGCGTGAAGATTTCCAAGCGCTAAAGCAGGAAGTGGCTGGGGAAGTCCGTGAAATCCGGAGAGAGGTGGATGGCCTAGGGGAGAGAGTGGCCACGGTGGAATGCTCTACACAAAGGCAGGACGAGGAAATCACGCAGCTACAACAAGAAGTACTGCGCCTGAGGGACCAGCAGATGGACCTCCAAGCACATAATGAGGACTTGGAAAATCGGTCTCGGCGGAACAATATAAGGGTCCGGGGAATACCATCGACGGAAGAGGGATCGGATGTGGCGGGCTACCTACGGGAGCTCTTCAGAGACATACTGGGTAAAGCAGCGGACTTTCCGATAAGGATAGACAGAGCTCACAGAGTGGGACCCCAGAGGCGTGCTACAGCCCCACCCCCGGACATACTGGCCTTTCTTCCAGATTTCCCGCTGAAAGAACGAATCATTGCAGAGGCCCGGAAAAAACCTTCACTGGCCTTCCGAGGGCATCCTGAGGCCTTATATCCGGACTTGTCCGTTATCACCCTACAAAAACGTAAAGCGTTTAAAATCGCAACAGACTTCCTAAAACAACATGAGACATCCTATTCGTGGGGCCACCCTTTCCGCCTCATTTTCAAGTGGAACGGCGAGATGCATCATCTGAGGTCCCTGCAGGACACGTGTGAGGTATTGGGGATCACCGCGGAGGAGGAGGAATCCGCCTCGCCACGTAGGAGATGCGCTACAGAGGAAGGATGGCGCAGAGTCTCGAGGCGCAGAACGTCGGCGGCGTCCCAGCGGCCAAGCTCGCCCACCATCCGGGCCGACATGGCGAGCGCCATCCAAGCAGCATCCAGAGACACTGCTGTGCATGAGGGTGTCGCGCTGACAGCGTAAGACTGCTCCGGGGGGAGAACGATATTGCATTGCTGTTATTGCAGGCTTGGGGCCATGGAGGGTGGGGAGGGAGCGGAGGGTGGAAGGGTGTGGCTGGATGTCCACTTCGATACTCTACCACGGACTTGTCCGGTAAGGACATGGCTGGGACAATTTTTCCGAAGGTGTTGGGGGACCGGGAGGGGGGGACGGTGGGGGGGAGTTGGGGAAGTGGGAGGGGTGTGGGAGGAGGGAGAGTTGGGGAGTTGGGGGACAGTGGGGTTGGGAGTTGGGTTGGGGGAGGGGTGGGTACAGTCCGTCCAGTGCTCTTGATGCTTCCGCGATGCCCCGATGGGGCATTTTTGGCTGTTAAGGCCCACAGGCCGTCCCTCACTAACATGGAACCACTGCTTTTGTCACATCGTTCTGATTCACCATGGCGACCCTTAAGGTTGTGACCCTTAATGTAAAGGGGCTTAACAACCCTGTTAAGAGGAGGGCGGTCCTGTCCTTGCTAGAGAACACGCAGGCTGACATCTGTCTCCTCCAGGAGACTCATTTGCTCACACGGGACTGCCACAGACTACGATCCCGCATATTCCCCACGCAGTTCTTCTCCTCGAACACCACCAAAACAGCTGGGGTAGCGATCTTAGCGTCTAAATCCTTTAGGGGAGAGGTACTACACAAGTTTGCAGAGCAGAAGGGGAGACTCTTAGCGCACAGGTTCAAACTAGGGGCCCTGACGTTTACCATTGGGATGATATACTGTCCAGGACAGCTTCCTTCGAACAGCGTTAGTGGACATAACAGCGTCTCCGGACAGACACATTATTTTGGGTGGAGACTTGAATATGGTGTTTGACTCGGCTGTGGATAGGTCGGCTCAGCGTTCCCCAAAGACGGGGGAACTATCACATTTAGCAAAATCCCAACTAGTAGACCGGGATCTTCATGATCATTGGCGCCACCTACACCCCACAGACCGAGATTACTCTTACTATTCCCACGCACACAAGGCATATGCCAGACTGGACCACCTTATAGTTACCGGACCGGTCCGCGATTTAGCCACGACGTCTGAGGTGGGGGTCATCTCGCTATCAGATCATGCACCGGTCTCGGGGAACTTCTCTCTGCCGGCGGACCGGGCTCCCCGCGGGGTCTGGAGCCTCAGAGACACTCTCTTGCATAAAAAACGTTGTGCAACGCGTTACGGGGGCGATTAGGGAATTCCAATCACACAATGATAGCACAGACACCTCATTGGCGACCCAGTGGCCGGCACTTAAGGCGGTGGTAAGGGGAGAATTCATTGCGATCTCCTCGGCAGAGAATAGGGATCGGCGACAAAAACGGGACGAACTCACGCAAAAAGTCAGGGAACTTGAAGAGGTGCATCGTCGCACAGGGGCCCCAGGATCTGGAAGCAGCTGAAGGCAGCGAGGAAACTCCTGTCATCTTTGGACATGGATAGGGCGGAATATGCGGCGCTGCGGCTGAAACACGCTTATTACACGGGGGGTGATAGGTGTGGTCACCGTCTAGCAAACAAACTCAGGGTGGCCCACGAACGCCACTGGGTGAAAGAGATTGCGGTTGGGGAATGACGTGACGGTCACAGAAGATGATCAGATAGCCGAGGCCTTCCGTCGATTTTATGCCGAACTATACGCAGGGAAGAGCCCCATGGCGCAGGAGTCGGAGGAATACCTGGACTCGGTCACCCTTTTGTCCCTAGCACCGTCTCAATCGGAATATCTAGAAAGAGAGATCCGGGTTGAGGAGGTGATTACTGCCATCTCTAGGCTCAAACATGGAAAGGCCCCTGGCCCGGACGGCTACACGGCACTCTTTTACAGAACGTTCAGTGCCACTCTGGCGCCCATATTGACTAGGCTGTTTAATTCCTTCTCCAAACCGGGGGCAATCCCACCTGATCTCTTACAAGCCAAGGTGTCGGTCATACCCAAATCAGGGAAGGACCGGACCCAATGCAGCTCGTACCGACCGATTTCCCTTTTAAACGTTGACCTCAAACTGTACACGGGAATTCTTGCGGCTCGCCTGGCGCTCCACCTGCCGGGTCTGGTGGAGCCGGATCAGGCTGGCTTTGTACCCGGGAGGCAGACGGTGGATAACACCAAGAGAGTGGTACATATCTTGGAGAAGGCCTCTCGGGTCCCCGGGAAGAGAATGCTATTATCGGTTGACGCTGAAAAAGCGTTCCACCAGGTGCACTGGCCTTATTTGGAGCGGGTTATGGAGAGGATGGGCATCGGCGAGAAATTTCGCTACTTAGTGTTTAATTGCTACCGGTTCCCGTCGGCCATGGTGCGGGTGAATGGCTGTAGTTCTCAGAGGTTTAGCATTGAACGAGGCACCAGACAGGGGTGCCCATTATCCCCACTCCTTTTCGCTATGTACATGGAGCCATTCGCCCAGAGAATACGGCAGAACCCGGACGCGATTGGCGTGAAAATGGGAGGATATATTCACACGGTCAGCCTCTACGCGGACGATGTGATACTGACCTTAGAAGAACCGAGGCGTGCTTTGCCCACGTGCATTGGCGAACTGGAGGCCTTTTCAAGAGTGGCAGGATTCAAAATGAACATGGGGAAATCAACGGCCCTAGACATCTCTTTGACACCTGCAACACGACGGGAGTTACAGGGACTCTTCCCCATGCATTGGTCGGCCCGCCAAGTCCAGTACTTGGGTATCCTGTTGGCACCCATGCTTCAGGCCATGGTGACAGCTAATTATGCGACTCTGGGTAGGAAGATTAAGGAGGAATTGGGGAGATGGAGTAAAGGCTTGATATCCTGGCTTGGTAGGGTGGCGGCGGTCAAAATGACAGTCCTCCCCCAGATCTTATATCTGTTCCGGGCGCTGCCGTTGCAGCCACCCAAAGATTGGATCCAGCAGACGCAGGCGGTCTTATCCCGCTTTGTTTGGCAGGGCCGCAAACCACGGATGAAGAGGGCTCTCTCCACGTTGGCACCGGAGTCGGGGGGGGCTGGGTATCCCAGACTTGCGCAAATATTTTCAAGCAGCACAGCTGAGATACCTGGTGGAATGGAGCCGGTTGGAGTCAGACAAGCACTGGCTATTCCAGGATCAGGCGGTGGCGGGCCGTCCCTTACAGGAGGTGCCCTTTCTGCGTAGAACGCATCGCCCTCCGAACCTCTACGCATCTTTTGTTACGCGGGTCCCGCTGAGGGTGTGGGATGTTACCAACATGACCCACAATCTCACCACATTCCCCTCTCCGTTTACGCCTATTGCAGACAACCCGGATTTCACGCCGGAGACTGATCCGGGAGCCTTCACTCACTGGCGTGCTGCCGGATGCAGGGCTCTCTTCCATCTGTACGGGACGGACGGGGTCCTCCCTTTTCAGAGTCTCAAAGAGGAGTATCGGTTGTCCGAGACGGACAGGATGCGCTAAGGGCAGGTGCGACACTGGGCTCTACAGCCACAGGTGCCAGAATCGGCAGACAGAAAGTTACTGCCATACGAGAAATGGTTGGTGATCTTTATAAAATGTTACAACCCCCTTCCATCCACTTTCATAATCCTGGTAGAGAACGCTGGAACAGGGAGCTGGGCAGGACACTGAGCCATAAAGAGTGGGACCAGATTTCGTACCGCGCACGGCACTCCGCATATCATATAGGACTCACTGAAACATTCAATAAAGTATCTACATACTGGTATTACACCCCGGAGATGAATCAGCATATTGAGAATACCTGTTGGCGGGAGTGTGGGCAACCTGGTACACTGACACATGTCCTGTGGGAGTGCCCGCTATTACATCCTTACTGGAAGGAGGTGCTTGATGAGATTGACGCCCACTTTGAGATAGAGTTGCCCCGCCTCCCAGCATACGTCCTACTGGGCCTCCTAACGGGTTGATGTATCCATTGAAATCACGCAGGGGTAGACAAATTGCCATAGCATTGGGCTCAGCGGTTCAAAACATCCTAATACACTGGCGCACGTCCACTGTTCCGTCCACTACAGGTTGGCTGCACAGATTGTGGCATGTCCTGGGCATGGAGAAACTGTCACTCATGATGGCTGGGGAGGTGGAACAATTTGAGGAGTTGTGGCAGCCCTTCCATGCACTACTAGCCACCGAGTTCAGGGAACTAACCTGTCCAAGGTACCTGAGATTACTGAGACTTACACCACCGATAGACTACACTGCTTAACAACCAACAGGCCGGGAAGCGCGAGGGGGGAGGGGTGTGGGCAGAGTTATGTAAGTTCGGCTGAACAAGGCACTGGATGGGGGAAATGAGGGAGGAAGTGGGGGACAGGGTGGGGGGGAGTTGGGGGGCAGTTTCTTCAAAATGGGAAGGGTACAGAGGGTTTATTTCTACCTCAGCGTGTTGTTTAATGTTATGCACACGGGAGCGGAGCTTATATAGCCCCTACTACAATTGCGGGGTACCTGACGCTACTTTGAGATGGGCTCCCGGGGTTACAGCACTAATACCATCACTTGAATGTCTTTTTCTATCTGTGTACTCTTTCAATAAAATACTTTAAACATAAAAAAACCTACAGAATTAGAAATACAGTGTGGAATTATCCAGTTCAACACAGTAATTCCCCATTCCAGTGGGCCTTACTCCAGGAGGAGTCTGCTACACACCAATACCATGCAACTCATAATTAGGCCACATGTGTGGTCCATTTGTAAACGTGCATAGTATTCAGCAGCTTTTCATGATGACTACATAACAATATTATTTTGTGTGACAAACCTTTTTTCCAGACCATATTTCCAATTTTCGTGCACCCTACTTTGGTCTTAATGTCATCTAGTAAAGGGAATATATACATAAAGCTTTCTTAACAAAGAGGACTTTGTGTAAGCAGAGCATGAGTTCAGGAGCCAGCATGCAGATACAGTGGCGGCTCCTCACAATGGTGGAGGAGCTTCTCCCCACTGCTAAGCGCCTGCAAATGAAAAATAAAATGATAGTAAAACAATTTTAGTATCATTTTATTTTTCATTCCCTGCCTGAGTAAGTTGATGTCACGAGTGGAGGGCGGGCCGGGCCATCTTCTATGGACAGCAGGGAGGAGGAGTGGAGGGCACTGAAAGTGCACATGTCGGTTTGGCCGGATGCCTTAGAACAGCCAAACCAACATGCTCACTTAGATTTCTCCAAACCAGCTGTGTTGTACAGCCAGGTGGAGAAAAGGCACAAACTCCCCATACCTGAGCGAGCATTAATCCAGCCGTTCAGGCCAATCCTGGCACTGCTCTCATGCTGGGTAATAGCATAAGAGCAGCATCTGGACTGGGTGGGGATTCTGAAAGCCTGTGCTGTGACGCTGCAGGGGGCACAGAAGCACTGAGGCGGCCAGCAGCAGCAGGTGTTTTTTATTTTAATATTTGCCCCCACAATGCCTTACCACTTTCTGTTGCCAGAAGCCGCCATTGTGCACATAAACGTTTTTCAATATGTCCAGCTTCCCACTATGGTGAAATGGAAATAAAATGTTTACGCCAATCAAATAAGACCAGCAGAGCAAATTTTACTAGATAGGTCCATTTCTACTTTGGCTTAATTATGGGCTGGCTATGAATTTGGGTGTCTCTTTTTTTATAGGCATTGATATAATTAGCCGCTACGTATACACTTTGAGACTGCTTGCTGTGTCTAGCCCAAAGTTAATGGAGTATTTCATTTGTTCCATCTCAGAAATTCCTGCAATATCCATAGCATTTTAGGTAATATATTTTACAAATAGTGTTGTAAAATGCACCATTTAACCTCATTCTTCAAAGCATTTCCTTCCACCGGAGTGAATCACTTGGTTTACGACACTCGCTCTGTGCAGCGTGGGAAAGGAATGGAACTGTATGCAAAAACTGCTGTTGTAACTCGTTGCCACCCTGAACTGCCTCATATTACAAGGGTGTCCATGTTTGTTAGGGTGAACTGCCCCTTCTTTTGTGTAGTTTTTATGTAGGGTCACCTGCTCCTCAGTTGGTATTTCCCATAAGATGTTTAAATCACCCAGAAGGCACCAGAAATCATTAAATCATAGATCTGGGATAAATCTCACCAGCTCATGTTGCTGTTGATCATAAGACGCCGTACAGGGGAAAGGCATTAGCCTTAGTCCACTCCAGAGCTCCAGCAATATGGGATCTCAAAGCCAGACTTGCAACAGGGATGCATCTGGTATTCTCCTAACCTAACCCAAAGCTTCTTTTGCACCATAAATAAAAAAAAATCATCTTAAATCAAGGAAGGTATGGCCTGTAGTAGAGAGGTTATCTGTCTGAGGGCGCATGGGAACTATTTTGGGCTTGAGTAAATGGGCCCGACAGAGGGAGCTTCACAGGTGATATGCTAAGTAAGAGAGATGACCACAGTTCTCTCCCGCTTAAACAGTTCTCTAATCCTACACTTACAGGTCGCATTCACTTAACCTTTGGGCTTCTCCCTAAAGTACTGGATGTACCCTCACATTTACGTGACTAACCTATATATCTTTATTGTAAAGGAATACTAAACATTCATGAACCGCTGCCCCATTGGCTCAGCAATTCCTTTGAACTGAGAAGACAGATTGTACACGGTGGGAGTCTAGAAAGGGTGGGGGCCACACTTCGAGGTCTTTATTCCACCTTCTGTGTGCGGCAACTGTGCAATGTATAGATATTTTTAAACCTAGTAAAAATAAAACTAGCGATTGGAGAGAACAAACACCTACGCAGCCAAAATGTTGACTTTTTATTTTTACGGTAAGAGAATACAAGATGCCATTCAATAGGGGAGAGGAAGATCAACAAACCTATACGCTACTTGAACAATATCAAGTCACCAACTATAGGGAGCAGTGCAGTAACCATTCGCGCCTTCTCATTCCCGACTACCCCAACTGGTCAGTGAAGGGGCTCGTTTGCACAGAGTCCCCTCATATTTGATGCTAAACTGTTTTATTGCAGTTTAGATTTCTGAACTGGTAAATGAACGTATCTTAGGGACAAATATGGGGTATTTAAATTTATTTTTAATTGTGTTAAATAAACAAAGACAACATACTGGGCCACATGCATCAATGTTTTTTCCGGTCGCAAATGGCCCGTTTGCAACTGGAAAATGGCCTTTTCTGTTGCATCAAAGGCTTTGAATTTGCAAATCAGTTAAGTGCAATTTATTACGATTACCTAAATTGCAAATGCATTTAGGGAGTCGCAATTTGCAATTCCATAATTGTGATGCATCAAGCCTTTCCTAAATGCAAACTGTGCATTTAGGAAATGCTAATTACCATCAGCTTGAAGTTGAGGGTAATTAGCCCATGCTTTGAAAAATGCACAAAAGTGCTTTCTTTTTAAAAAGGTGTGCAGCGCACACATGCTTGTGTGCACTGCACATGTGCATACTTGTCTTTTTTGGGGGGTGCATCAGTGGGGCCTTAGGACCCCTGACACCCTTGAAATTGCATTTGCAATTTGTGATTACCAATTTGGTAATCGCAAATTGAGAATGCATTTCCATTCATTCCTATGGGCCTATAGGGCTATAGGCCCATAGGAAAGAATGGAGTGACATTACCTAATATTGATTTGCAATTTGCGAATCGCTATTAGGTAATGTTTGGGAATCACAATTTATTTATGCGACTACTACATGCATAAGGAATTGTGATTCCTAAATAGCAATTCCTTAAAAATCGCTAGTTAAGAATCGTAATTCCTTCTGTTGATGCATGTGGCAGACTGTCATTTTGAGCTCCCCTCCTGCTTTCAGTGTTCCAAATACCTATTGTAAACTTCCATACCCCAGTACTCACTTACATGAATAAGTAAGTGTTGCAAAGTGGAATATTGGGTGGTATGGCTGGGAGGCCTCACCATACAATATTCTCACACTACACAGAGATGATCCTTGGATTTAACAACAATAATCCTTAGCTCAGTCCTGTTAGTGAGGCAAAGAGCAGTCAGGCATTACTGGAGGAACATGCGTTAAGCATTTTACAGTACCATTACGATGCCTATGTAATTGTGATAACTCGAAAGAGATCCAACAATTTATAAAAATAGAGCTTAATTTTATATAAATATAAACGCCCAAACGAACTTTGTTTCATACATACAACAGGAGTTCTGTATTTTTGAAGTGTTAAAAAATAAATGTAGTAAATCTTTCAAACTGGTCCCATTGAAATGAACGGGGGAATTCACGGGTGACACTCAATCACTTGCAGAGTGAGTTCAAACAAACTCTCCTGTGGATAAGTTCATGTGGATCCCTAGACCAAGTTCTAACAGTTTGTTACTTCGTTAGATTGCCCAGGGAGTCCAGATGCAGAGCTGACTTGGCTGTCCTTGGTACCGCAGGAGAGGTCAAACTTGCAGCACTTGACAAAACCACACTTGGAGATTGAGTTCCACTCTAACCACGGAAAGTAGCGACATTTAGGGTCCTAGGACTCTTATACCTTGCTTAGCAAGTCCGGGAGCAAAGGTGGCTGGCAGCTGTCAATCACTGGGGCAGGCCACACCAAATATGCTTTACCACACACTTCCGGCTCCAACTTCAGGATGCAGGAACACAGCTGCGGGGTCACTGCCAACATCAGTAGCTGTTGCTGTGAGTTTCTCTAGGGCTGGCAATGTCACTGAAGGGGTCGATCACCCGACTGACGATTACCAAGCCTTGGCTACGGCAAATGTAGTCAATGGAGTAGTGGCATGAAACTTGTTGAAAGTTTAGCTACCACTCTGGGCTTACAGGACCCTACTTCTCTTCGGCTCACTCTTGACAGGTCCAGCGGGTCGCAATTCTGGTCACACAGCATGTCGATTTATCCAGCAGCTTGCAGGGTATTGGTCCCACCAATTCAAGGGATTCTGCTTCGGTTTCTGGCATCCACTGGATTCCCTTTTGCTGAGAGCAATGACCTTTGCCACGGACACATGTTGAACACACAGTTCCAGTATATGGTCTCTTTAGGGCACTTAAGTGTACTCTCTTTGCGTTGTGGCAGAGTCCGAAGTCCTGTTATTGTTGAAAGCATCTTATTTGTGCCTCTTCTTAGATTAAAATTCAGAACTGAAGTTCTGGTGTCAGGGAAGCCCCTCCTAGTTAAGGAAACATTAAATGCATGAGGGACAGTGACCAATGGGCTACTGGTCCCTGTAGCGAACCCGCTCCTGAGGTGACAGCATCCTGTGGGTGCATGTCACCTTTCTACACAGAGTTCTCTAATTTAGGGTCTTCCAACATGGCAGAACCCTTCCTTGACTTTACAGACCTCTTAACCCAGCCTAAAGGTGTGGCTAGCCTTTTGGAGGTGTACGCCTTCTGAATAACTCATTTTCCCATCTGTCAGGCTGGACAGGGCGGGGAGGGCTTTGTCTTCTAGTGGGAGACGAGAAATTATACTTCAAGGATGGTGAAAGCCTTTGCAGCTCACTGCCATGATGACTGTAAACACTAGCAATCCAGAAAGGGAAAAGGTGTAACCTCCTCCTGCATAGGTCTTTGTCTTCGTCCTGGGAAAGTGCTAAGAAATCCCACATGGAGGGCAGACTCTTGTCTAGGTGGCAAACTGCTTGGGAAGCCCACCAAGGCACTAGGTCCCTGTAGGCTAGGGGGCACTCACTCAGGGTGGCACCCCTGTGCATGCTAGCTCACCCTCGACACGAGAATCGTGTTGAGGGTGAAAAAGCAGTGTTTGACACCAAACATGACAATATGGTCATTCTTAATAGAGCTGGCTATCTCAAGTTTTTTCTGTAGACAGCTCATGTTACTCTATGGATCTCCAGTCACTTACCTTGCTTTACAGGGTTGCTATAGGGACATTGGATTTTGGTCAGAAGGGCACCATGAATTATGAAGGGAAGAGAGACTCAAAGAAATGCCACAAGTGTTCTCAGTAAATGAAGCATTTAGATTAAGGGGGTGGTAATAGTAGAAATAGCAAGCTGGCGCACCAGAGTGGACAGATATTTAAGTCCAAAAGCCGCCCTGACAGCATTATGAGGGCTAAAAGATTCTTAATAAATGTCTGTGGCAGACTGGCTTGCACTTGAGGCACAGATGGTGCTAAGTAAGAATGTACACACCCAGGCGACTTATGATCATAAGTCAGTAGGAAGGAGATTGAGGTAAGTTGCTCCCTTGATTTCTATTCTAATGATCTAGCAAATGTTTTCAAAGAGAAAGAAAAATGAAAGGTCATACTAAGCAGAAAGAATTTAAACTTTAAGCTTTATAATTTTCCACAAGAGTGGTTCCTTGATCCGCATTTGGTAGATTACCATGTGATCAACTATGCCAAATAAAAATATGGTGACTTCAAAATAGAATTTAAAGTTAGTAAGGTATAAAAAGATCCACTAAGGATTTTGGTGAAAGTTTCAGTTGTCAGAACAACAGTGCTGTTGCATGTACAAGGTGGGATGAAGGAGCAGTCTTAGAGCATTGTCTACTTGTGGCAACACATTACGGCAGAATTAGATATTGTTATATGGGGCAGATTGCTCAGCAACATCATGAGGGGATTTATTGATATTTGGACTACATAGAGTCATGTAATGGCAATGTAACTTTTTGTAAATGCTCCAACATGGTAGCAAAGATGGTTCAAAGTCTGAAGGGCTACATAGACTGATGCAGATATGTGACCTCTGTAGGTAGGTGATCAGAGGCAAGTAAAATGTACATATCCATTTACTGGAAATATTGATCAGGATGTTCATCAGGCAGAGTTTAGCAAAGGACAGGTTGCAGTGTTGCATTATTTTGAGAAAAGCCAATGTCTGCCATGAGGTTAAGGAAGGTGTTCTCTTCTAAAGCAGCTTGTGGACGGACTCATTCAGAGAATGTCGGTATTTTTGTTTTAACAGGTACATCGTTTTCAGACAAAATATTTACTGTGGATGAGGAATGAGATAGACGATTAACATTTCCATCACTTTAGATAGTTTTGGTTAACAAACAAGGATTTTTAAAAAAGGGTTGAAGCTGTGTGTTTCCATTTATCAATTTGTGTTCCAATTTGAGGTACAGGAAAACTGAGATCCATAACCTGCAAAGATGTGCTGCAACCAGCGACATCACCATTTTGAAGGCTTGAGATGCGGATATTAGCCCAAACAACAGGGTAGCTGGTGGTTCCTACCACAAAATGCATGTGCCTCCTGTGAGACTACAGGTCTTGAACCTGGAAATACATGTCCTGCATGTTGTGGGACATCATGGAGTCTTGTAGCTCCAGAGCTAAAACAAAATATGTGAGGGAAAGCATTTGGAACTACTCCTTTGGGAGAAAAGTTTTCAGAGTGCAAAGGTACAGAATGGGGTGGAGGCCACTATCTTTCTTGGAAACAAGTAAAATCATGAGCAGCATCCCGGCATGATCTCATTCTGTTAGACTAATTCCAAGCTACCTTGGTGCAACAGATTAAGACATTTCTGCAGCAGAAGGCAGGAATGACTGTCTGAGGTTACAGAAGGCATGGTGGTGGAATGAGAGGTGGCAGCTGTGGGAAGGGAAGTGCATAGCCTTGCCTGACAATATCAAGGACCCAGTGACCCGAGGTGATGGATTGCCAATGTGCCAAGTGAAACAAAACTCTCCCCTCTACAGGCGGCACATGCTTCCTCAAGGGTGGATCAAAGTGGCTTTACAGGTGGGGCCACAGAGGAGAAGGGAGAGTATTGTTGTAACAGCCATCAACAGTCTTTAAAGACAGCCCCTAGTAGCTTTGAAAAAACTCTTATGGCTGCTGCACTCGCTGTGAGGATCAGAATTGGCAAAAGAACATGCCCCAATTATATTCAAAGGAATGTCAATAGGATTCGCCAGGATATCCCCTAAACGTCTGTGCAGTGCATCCAGGCGCAGTGGTGGATGACGATGGAACACCCTAAGGACAGCACTGCTGAATCCACTGTATCCAGGCCAGAGTGAAGAATCTAATTGGGTGCATCCTGCGCATCATCCACAACTTTGGCAAAATGATCACCAAGATGTCTAGGAATTTGGAATGGTCATTTGCACCATCTCCCACTTCTTGATGGCCTTGGTATGCATGAGGCCACATTGTGCACACAACTTGGGGTCTTGCCGCGGCCCTTGGCACTGGAGACACAAATACTGGGAGTCCAAGAGTGAGATCTTCTTTTGGCAAGAGCAACAATGTTTAAACTCTTCAACTTCTGGTGGAAATACCACTACAAACACTGCATAAACAATACTACGAGAGAATGTTGACAAGAGAGCAACTGTAGAACTTCATCGAATGGCGAGGGAAAAAAGGAACAAACGTCTATGTATCAGGTAGTACATTGTACGACTCTGTGGTGTGATATATATGCATGGGTGGATCATGGAGCGGTTATGAAGTTGAAACACACCCTGTCAGCATAGGAGATATATGTAAAGTTTCAGAATCAAGTCTGGGACCTGAAGGAGATTCAAGAGGTGACGAATCCCCAGTTCGAGGTATCCACCAGAAAGAAAGCTATAGATAGAACTGAAAATACATTTTTGAAGTGACTACATTTTTATGGTTTCGAATTTGTAGACAAAAGGAAGAGGAAGTGTTGTTGGCATTTTTCACCTCTTGTGAGTTTCACTACAGTAACAACAATTGAAGTCCAAGCCTATTATTAGTATTCGGGCCTTAAATAAAATTAGGATTACTTTTTGTCTTACCAGGCTGTGGAGAATAGTATTTTCTTCCACATGTGATATGAAGAGTTTGTGGTTAAAGTTCTGTAAATATGTATCTCATGCAAAGGACAATACAGCAAAATATATGAGTCACGTCTTTGCATAGAAAAGGAAATTGCAGATCAGGCAGAGGGAGAGAGTGAATGGTGAACAAAGTACTGAAATACATTTAAAGAAAGAATGACAGGTGGAAAAAGGGAAATGGGTAGCAGGCACAGCTGTTAATGCAAGCTAGCAGCCTACAGATGTGGCAATATACCACGCTTGTAAGAGCCCCCTATCACTGGAAGGAGTCATATATGGATAATTTTGGGTTCCAGAAGCCTTTTTTTCCAATGTGACCAGCCTTGATTTGGTAATGCCCTGGTTTAAGTGGTATTTACACATTGGAATATTATTTGCACATCAAATATGTATTTGAATTGTATATTAAATAGGAGAACCAGAAGAAAGCACAATGCAAGTTGTGGAATTTCAGAGAAGATGGTGACTTAACAATAGCCTAAATAAGACGCAGAAAATGTAATACGAAAAGTACATGCTAAGCGATAATAAAGGATAGTTTCAACCAATTGACATTTGCTGCACACATACAAAGAACAGAAGGATTACAAATTGGAAATTGCTTCACTGCCTCTTGTTGAAGGCTGGTACGCTTTGAACATGCTAGAATGCACATAGGTTCTTGCCTGAGAACAAGATGGTGAAATGATTGCCAGGTGATATAATTATATTGTAATCAACAAGCCATGTTATATTATTTCTTAGAAACAACTGATGTAGAAAACAAATATTCCTAAGGCGTTATCATGAAAATGCACATATTGAACATGTACACAATATTAGGCGAGCTCCTTGGTCATCAATACTTATGTGATGTTATATGTATGAAATGTAAAGACCAATTGCAACTTCGGCTCTTGAAAGAATATTTGGGTTGGTATAGACTTTAATAAATATGCCATTTAGAGGACATTCTTTCACCACTAGTTTCTAAAAATAACTACTGACTCCAGGAGTCAAGATGAGTAGGTAAGGTGCAGGGGAAAACAATACACCAGAGACTCCTGATCTCAGTCTAGCTTTTGCTACAGACTGTGAACCAGGACTAGCCCTCCTCATGAATGTTGGGTGTATTATTTTTGTGTGGGATGGGAGTTGTGGGAAATATGGAGGCAGGGCCAATACAAGCAGAAACACAGAGAAACAACACTTAAGTATGGCAACACATGAAACAATTTCAGACTCGAACTAAAAGTATGACAAAAAGCTGTTTCAACTTATTGTAGTATTTTTTAAGTATATGTTTCAAACATACCAGAGTATATAAACTTCAGTTCAACTTACTTTCATTAGATCCAGTTTCCATAACACCATATGGAGGAGCCAGGAAGCCAGCCATATATTGGCGATATTTCTGAAAGACAACAATAGACAGGTAACCTAATTTAAACTTTGGGTATCATATTTGTAAATGTGTTTCTGAACAGTTTTAGAACACATAGATCAAGAAATTCCTGTCACCCTTGTATGCCATTGTTTCTACCCCAACACTGTTTCTTTTAATTATCATCGAGCACCTTCTTAATCCATATAGTTCTACACGTTACACAATTTCCTTTTTCTCTGCCCATTTACTCCTGCTCTTACATTAAGTTTAAACCACGTCACCTAGCCATGAAAATAGATTATTCGTGGTCTGGTCACAGTAGATAATACATATTCATCTGATCCATATTAACAAGAGCAGGTCATTTGGAATCTTCAGCAACAACAGAAAAGAGTGAGTGAGTGTGAGTGTGTGAGTGTCTGTCTATCTCTCAGTGCAAAAAACTGTAGTGCGACCCTTGACTGCAGATGTCTTTGGCACCAACACAGGCCATTAGCACACCCAAAACTGTTGCAGCGGTGAAGTTCCATTTGCGCCCATCTAAAAGCCACCACCCCCTTCAAGAGTGAGAAAATTGCCACAAGGTAGAATCTCTCCCTGGAGAATGTGTCTAGAGAAGTGTGGCTTCTCTAATTTGCATTGGGAATGCCCTTTGCAAATGGTGGCGCTTATCACATTGAATGTGCTGAAGATGAAATTCTAGCACTTCATTCAGTATGCTCGAAATAGAAAAAAATAAAACAATGCAGAAGCGAGGCTTGTGTTTTTCGTTCATTGAGCATATTATACAATGTGTTTGTTCATGTGTTGCTTAATTAAGCTTACAGTTTGTGTTCATTTTGTGTTGTTGTCGTTTATAATATGTAACTATAGAATGTATCGGGTCCTTTGTGGTGGTCTCCGTGTATGGGTCGTTTGTGGGCTGTATATAACTACTACGGTGAGATGCACTGCGACCTTAACAGTACTCTCGCCGGTAAATCTAGGTCACTCCATTATGCAACATCCATGCTCTTATTGCGGGTGAAAATATTTCAGCATACAAAATCGATATCAAAATAACCTCATTGACTTACAGTTAAACAAATTATACACCAGAATATACCGGATATGGGCAGGGTCTGTTTTAGCGCTGGTGATGCCCTGTCCCGTGCAACAGTATGTTTTGGTGCCCCTCCACCCATGACCTCCATCTCCATGAATTCCCTCACACACGCTCGGCAGTGTACCTCATCTCTCCATAGACTCTCTCTGACATACATTTCATTTTTATATAGCGCTAATAATAATTCACTCAGTTCTGTGTCCTGCATGGTACAGGTTCTTTGCAGCAGGGACATTACCCCGTCCCCTCCACACTATTTTATGAAGAGTAAAAACTGAACTAGACAAAATTCCATCTCTCACCAGTAGCAACATTAATCACCAGAGTTATTTTGACATTTTTATTGTTGCCTGAAAACTGGGGGACACACAAGGAAGTTCACATGCTTTTAAACCAATAGTTATTTTAAAACACAAGGCCCCCACCAAAGTCACAGCTAGGTGCGGCTGCACCAGTCACACCGCCCTAAATCCGGCCACTTCTGGCAACTGGTTAAACAGTTCACAAACCCAAGGGGACGTAAGTTGGATTGGACCGAGATCAAGTTTACAACAGAAGGGCACTTTTTGGCTACTTTGCCAGGATTTTGTTCAGGTGCTTTTTTAAAGAGGTGCAAATATTACATACAAGACAAGTCGTGCCTGTAATAAAGAGAGGTTATCGTATTGAGGACATTTGTGGAGCGATCGTAAGTTGTTCAAAGATTCAATTTCAGACGAAAAGGGCACAAAAGCAGAACTACTCTTCTCTTCCCTCGAAGGTTTACTACTAACTTCTGGTTAACTGGTGCTAGAGCTAACCAAGAAAAATTGTACTACCGGTGAAAAGAAAATAACAGTCTCTTCTTCTCTTGGGTCCCATTCAAATTGACATTCAAACGCTGGCTCTGATCTCTAAGCATCTTGTGTTATATCATGAGCATTTGCAATGCGCCCAACTCATACAGAAGAGTATCCTAGCTCTGAAAAACAAGAGTCAAGAGTGGCGTGGGGCGAGCCAGGGCCAAGACGAGGTGGAGAGCATGCCTTAATTTTTTGCAAAAAATTAAAGAACAGAGGATGAGGCTTTGATGTGCAGGAGCAGGGTGTCCGAGGCTTTGGAAAAGAGGTAGGAGAAGGCCCGACCGCAGGATCTGGTTCTGAGTATGCAAGTATGTGAGCAGTGGTGGCTGCTACTTAATGGGGGTGGCACGGCAGGGGGGAGATAAGAGAGGAGGTTGGTAAATGGAAAAAAAACACTTACCTGCAGGCTGGCCCGCTGCCACCTCTTGGTCCTCTGCCGTTCCTCCGTTGATAGCAGGGACAGGGAAGCATACAGGCTCCCAGACTCCCCTATCCAATCACAACGCTGCTTTACGGTAGCATTTTGACTAGTCTGAGCCCAAGCTGGCCGTCATGCACACTTTAGAGTGTGCACACCATTCGTCCCCCTGGCTCCTGCTCTGGCTAGCCCCACCTGCACCTAGCAGAACAGGAAAACTAAAATGATAAAAACATTGGTTATTATCATTTTAGTTTTCTTTTAAAAACTGCTTGCAGAGCCGTGGGGAGATGCTCCCCTGCCTTAGCGGATGAGTTGCCACTATGGGCAAGTAGGAGTCCAGTTGAGAGGTAGGTTGCTAGGTGGGCGAATGTTATGCAAGGCTTTGTCAGGGGTTCTCCGTTAAGCGCTCCACTGCGTTTACAGCGTGAAAAAGGGAAAAATAAAATTATAATAACAAAGTTATTATTGTTTTATTTGTCATTGCTGCGGGCTGGGTTAGGGCGGGTCTGGTGGCTCAGGGAGGAGGAGTAGTTTGTGCATACTAAGTCCACATGACTGCTTCGCCAGCCGTCTTGAGCAAGCCAAAAACAGTCATGCGCACTTTGCATGTTCCCCACCAGGCTTCAATGCACAGTCTGGTGGGGAACATGTACAGTCTCCCAGTCCCCGTCTGAGAGCTGATCCATGGTCCTCAGACCCATCAAAATGCTGCATTGCATTTTATAAATCTTGCAAAATGCAATCATTTTTTATGAGCATATGAAGGGGATATATATGTATGTGACACTACTTTTAAATTAGGAACAATGAGTCTAACTTATTTTGCAGGAAAATGGTAACGTTGAAAAATCGAATCAAAGATATAGGTGGGAGCGCAACATCAATACGACTTTCAACGTAATGGTGTCTGCACACCTTGCATCGCACATCGCACCATTAGTGTATAACACGCACTTAAACCAAGGAGCCTGATTGACAGATGTGACAAGCAGTTCGATTTAAGCTTAATTGAGAGAATTTCGCTGGGGTTAGTGTTATCTGATCTTGGTGTCAAAGGCTGGCTGACAGGGAGCATGGGACATGCGCTCTGTTACTCATGTTTTGATTGAATAACTGTCAGTGAGATGAAATGTCATTATCGCTTTACTTTCAACAAAACATTGCTTTAAAACGAAAAATTGTGTTATCTGATAGAAAGCCCTGTTAAAGTGAATACAGAATTAACTCGATGCATCATGAATACAAGATAATAAATGTAGGCAAGAAAGTGAGATCTCCACTGCAAAACCAGTATAGATTTTGAAGGGGAATATTAAAACAAACATTGGTGATGTCAATAGCATTCATGTTCAATAGCATGCAAATTTGCTTCATACTATTGTGCATTAGTTATAATAGTCCTGGCTTCTTGCTATACCTTCCTTAAAATATTGTTTTCCAGAGATTTTCATTTTTGATTTGGGTTTTTGCATCATTAGAGAAGTAGTTTTGCTTGGGTAGACATTGCTAATCCAGGCCAAAGCTTTCTGGACAACATTTAAAAAAATGTCAACTGTTTTGCAGTGCTGATGTAATATGTCAGGAACCATGAGACCTATATAGTTAATTTTGGTGTCAAAACATACGTTTGGGGGTCAAGTAGTCTTCTAAAGACAGAACATAACTCCTCAGAGCAACCCTTCTGTAATTTTCCAAAATGGCCGCTCTATAATGATGTGTTTTAGCCATCATATTGGTAATTTATTTTAATATTGTTTTTGTTTCAGATTTTCCATTGCTTCAAATTCGCAAAGTGTGTGGTAGGAGAGGATCTTTACCTCCTGACAGTGTTGCTAATTATAAAATCTGAGGACTCCTTCAACAAAGAAAAATGTGCCAAAGTAATCTAAAAGAAAAGCTAGCATCAACTGTGGCTGGATAGAAGAGAGTTTGAGATGCTGCAAAAATATTGCAAGACAAAGTTCACAAAGGATTGAAACTGATAGGTGAAGAGGATCAAATATTTTATCATTGTAGCAAGTGCCACAAGTCGTATACAATGGGAAAAAGCCTGGAAAAAATAAGTCAAAAATAGCCTAAACCAGTGAATCACAACAAGAATTTGAGACTTCTGAGAAAGTGACGACAACCAAAACCAATGCCAATCCACTTAGAAGATTGATGGCTACCCCTTGTGCACCTCCAACAACTGATCACAAAGCAGAGAGATCTTCAATGTTTTATTTGTGGTTTAGCCAGAACAAGGACCAAAAGGATTTATGAGTCAGAACAAAGTACAGAGTATGTGAGTCTCAAAGGGCAAACATGTTTTTATCTGCAGCTAGTTTCTACCAAGATTACGTTTTCAGCAGAGTAGCTGATCTAAACAGCGAGGTGAAGGTATTTGCAGTGGAATTGTATGCCTACCCGAACTGCATGCGTGCATACATTCGAAAATATGAATATACAATGAGGCAAAGTAACTGCCAGCCTTCAGTTAAGTTTGCACTCTTGAATGAAGTTTTAAAGCCACTCTTGTGTGCTGGCTACGGGTTCACACTCAGTGATATCAGAGAAATAATGGTAAAAATTGATGAAACTGTATTGACCCATAATAATGAAATTAAGATTTTTCTGGTGGGAATGTACAATGACAGAATTCGTTTTTGTCAGCTTAACAAAAAGAATGAGTCACTTAGGGTGTTCTCAGCTGATTTGATTCCTGAAGTTCTTGCTGCCAAAATGTGATCACAGAATGCAGTAAAATCAGCAGGAACCATTTTAAGAAATGTCCTGAAAGATTTAGATTTTGGACTTAATAACAAATTTTGTGATAGACCAGAGCTCCTCAAATCATGGGAGTCAGCAACAATGTCTTAATATTTTTTACATCATTGTTTAATATCAGCAAAGCAAAACTGTTACAAACTAAAGTTCTTGAGTTCAGAACAGACGCCGACAACATTGACGATGGCTTTGAAGATATACGCGAAGAAGTGGAAGACAATCTCATGAACCGACAGGCTTATGCGGTGCAAATGTACTGTCTTTTCCAAATCATGTTTTATGAATTTCATCACAGGAAAAAGAGAATTTTGCTACATATAATGACCACCCATGCAATCTATGACAAGTGCAAAAGTAGAGCTCTAATCATTTCAATGAATAGGAGTGCTCTATCAACAAGTTATAATGTATGTATGTATAATGTATGGAGCATGAACTTTTTAGCAGCTCAGGCTGTAAAATCTTGTGAATCGGATAGCACACCGCTTCCAAGTCGCTTTACCAGGAAAGGATTTACAATTGCTGCTCTTGATAATTTTGATTTTGAAGACAGCTTTTCTTTGTCTGGAACATCAAGCACACAATACTGTCATGGTGCTTTTTCAGGACTGTACCAATGAAGTAGCTGCTGGAAAACAAGCTGTGTCAGCTTTAGGCATAAACAAACAAAGCTGCAAACTTATACCGAACTGCCTTTCCCACGTATGCCGATTCACTACAAACCATCACACGTCCCAGTCTACCAGAAAGTTTCAAAGTGGCTGAGGACATGTATCTTCTTCTACCTGATGCTGTGGTCCGCAAAGCTGTTTTAACTGAATTTATCATATCACTTTTTCGGTGCAGACTGAAGGATGAAGAAAAGCCAGTTCTCCGTGAGCTGGAGTTCATGCTCCGATCTCCCAGAATACTGTCCCACTGAAGAAGGTTGAGTTTTTACTGGTAATACCATTTCCAGTCACAAACTATACAACAGTATACACAGCTCTAAAGAATTGCCAAAATATGCATGCTCAGCTTGAAGTTCAGCCTATCCTGCAATTTTCTGCGATGACAGTGTTTTCCATATTGCAGCTGAAAGTTTTATGAGCAATCCAGTAGAATTTGGTGAACTTTATCCAATGATGGAAGGTTTTCAAAGGGCAAAGGTTGTGTTGCGGTGTGCAGGAAGTTATCTCAGTTGATGTGGCATAGACAACATACTTATTGAGATTGAAATCTTTGGAAGCAAAACTGTTCAGTCAGTATTGAGCAGAAATCATTATATTTGTTAGTTACAAGGTATGCTCATCATATCCGAGTCTATAGAAACATTGTGTTAGAATGCTTTCTGGAACATAAATGTCAAATTAGGTTTTGAATATTTTTAACTCAGAAGTGAGCAAGGCACAGGGTGCACTTCATTCAAAAAACATTATGCAAAGCCAGGCATGTTCAACACACTCAGTTCAAAATCAGAAAACCTGAAAACCAAATTCATTAAGTTTGTCAAAGAATGTGAAGATAAATCAGATCTTTGCAAGTACTGGGGAAATGTTTCACACCTGATAGCTCTAGTGAAAAACGTTATGCATGCTTATTGGGAAGGTGATTGGGAGCTGCACATGAAGACTGTGGTGTCACTAATTACTGTATTTTGCAAAACCGATTGCGTAAACTACCTGAGATACAGGTATTTGGAAAAAGTGAAGAAGGCAAAAGTAGAAAAACCGTACCCCTGCAGAAAATTCATCCAAAGACATATTGTGGTGAAAGATAAAAGGGAAGGTTCAATGCTGTGGCTCCAGATATAAAACTGAAACAGACAATTCAGAGTTCACAGAAAAGCTCCAAGGGAATTGTTGGTCAGCCAGGTAAAAGTGAAAATATGTTGCTCAAAGGCAGCTGTTTACCATGAAGTTCTTTCTATTTGCAATGTTTTCAGACAAAATGACACATTCAAAATTATTGGACTATTGTGAAACTATTCCTCACCAGGAACTTGTGCGAAAAAGAGAGGGTAACGTTTTAATAAATATGTTGACAGCCTTCTTCATTTCATGCTGCAGCAAGGAAGCCCCTTTGAAATGATTGAGTCTGCGCGACTACACAATTTTGTGACCAAACAATATGCGGATAACGATATTTAGACACATCTCTTAGATATCCTGGAACATGGATCAAAACTATCAACAGAACTGAAGCAGGAGAGATTTGTATTGAAAGAGAAAAGGCTGTTTGGCATAATAAACTTCCATGCTTTAATTGCCATAGTAAGAGTTTTGTCAAACCAGCCACTACAAAACAGGTTACAAAAAACCTACATTTGCAAACAGAAAGAGAGATGGATGTAGCAAAAGAAAGGAGTGAATTTATCAAGGACAATCTGTCGCATTATTTTCTTCCAACAAACACGTTATTTGATGGAGATTCTACAATCAAACCAGTGAAGCACAAACTCGTACAAGAGCTACAAAAAAACTTTCATCCCAAGAATTTCAATTCGAAAAGGTGTCCTCATTGAAAACTGCTATATGTCACAATTGTGAATGGTCAAAATTTCATTCATGCAAAACGTAGGATAGGTTGTTCAGACTGTTCTACAGATATCAAAGTCATTGAGCACATTGCAAGAACTGCACACTGTCTTTGACAGTTATCTTGAACTATCTGTCAAAGAATGTGTGAGAATCAGATTAATGTCTACAAATGGAACAATTGACCTTGCCCGCATCAAAAATTCGACACCTATACATGTGTGACTTGATAAATTCCGGTCATCAACATCAAACACTGAATTTCCAATTATTGCAAGTAGAATGATTGTCCATGAGGAGCTGGTGCCTGCAGATTATATTCAAAAGGTACAGGCCATATAGTTTGAGAACTTAACAGCAAATTGGAGGGAGCTGAACTTCGTATTGTACCACACGTTGAGTGGGCTGTTCAAAACGCCTATCGATTCACTGTACTGTCAAACAACACAGATGTTATTATTGTGCTACCTACATTGGTTGCATTGTTCATAAGTCAAGGATTTCAGAGTTATGGCTACATTATGGAATAGGCGAGAAAAGACACTTAATCCCACTTCATATTCTGTACAAAAACTTGATCCAGAGATGCCCAGTGTTCTCATCAACTAACATAATTCTTGCGGGTGATGATACTATGATCAAAATTGGACAAAGCTTGAAGCTTTAACTGCGGAACTGTAAAGTTTCTAAACCGGTTTGCTGAGACAGAAGAAGAATGTGACTTTAAAGACGTAGAAAAATACCTTGTGCTGGTGTGGAAAACGAGTTTTGATTGTCACACATTTGACGATCTTCAGTACAGTGAGTTCAAGAGATCAGTCCCGCTAAGTGGCCTTCCACCAATGTCATATTCTGTGCATGGACACATTAACAGAGTGTTCTACTTGATCAGAAATGGTAAATGTTTTGGATCATACACATTTAGAGAAAGATCTGTGTGAATTGTATTGGAAAGATATTGATGAGGTGCTAAAATCTAAAAAAATTCTAAAGCCTCTACCAACAGAACTTACACATGTATGTACTTGCAAAACCTGTGCTACAAAAAGATGTCCCTGTCGATATGCGCTTCTCAAATGTTAAACATTCTGCAAATGTACCACGTGTTATATTTGAATAAATAGACAGGCATTCGATGGGCAGGAGGTTGCACATGGATGAGGTCATATGGGTCTTCAGTTCCATTGAGAAGTAGGGGAGAAGTAGAGCTAAAAAATGTGGATGGGGTGGCATTGTAGAAACTCAGTGTGTAACAGTTGGCCTCTCATTTGTTCTTTTTTTGTTTCAAGTATGCTTTGGACTCATGCCTTTTATTGCAGATAATGCAGATGTTATAAAGCTCCCGGACATTGTGATTTCACTAGCCAGGTCTGCCAGTGTGTTTGAGTTTACCCCTTTGAAGGTGATGTATCAAACAATATAGGGGATGCAGGCAGGCAGATGAAGCAAACGGAGTCCTTTAAAAGTACTGTGCCTTTAAAAGTAATGCTTCATTTTCAATTAAATGAGACTGAGTTAGACCTGCAATCTGGTCTTGCACAAAGGCAAGGCATGGAGACTGTGTCAGATGACCTGGCAAGGAAATCAGCGTAACATCACTATACCGATGAATCTAGACTTTCCTGTTTTCAAGGAAGCCAGTGAGGGGATTCATGTAGAAACTGAGGATCACTCACAACAAGGTAGATTCTTGGGGAAAGCCACATTTTACTGAGATAGAGAGATCTGGAAATAAAGGAACTCATCTAGATGAGCAAGGATATGTTCTTTAGGTAGGATGACAAGGATCGTTGAAAGATTCTGTCCTAGCTAGGTTAAAGGAAGAGGTGTAGAGCAGGGCTTTAGACCACAGTTCCCGTTGTCTGTCACCTTGGGTATGTTGCTGTTAATTTGGATTGTTGCACTTTCTGTGCTCCGAAAATCGCCCAAAAGTATTTCCCTGCTAAGATGTTTGCAGACGACACTCTCCTCCTCTCCAAGTCGCCGATGGGCATCCAAATAATTCTAGATGGGTGTTGCAGGTTTTGTAGTAGTAGGGGATTAGAGATTAACATCAATAAAACTAAATTCATGATCTTCAACCCCAGCAAATCTACACGCCCAAACCCACATATGAATGGAATTCCTTTGGACCAGGTCTCTGTATTTGACTATTTGGGCCTAACCCTTACTGGTAATATGACATGGGGGGCCCAGATTAAGAAATCCAACCTCAAATTGACACAAACCACAGGCAGCCTGGCTAAGTTTTTTAGAAAGACTTTTCACAAGCCAGTTAGCCCGGTTATGGAGATCTATAAAAGCCAGGCAAGGAGCACTGCCTTATATGGGGTTGAACTCTGGGGGCACTCTAATCACAGGTCCTTAGCCATTACAGAGAATAATTTCCCTAGACAACTGCTTGGGCTACCAATAAGGTCCCCCTTGGTTCCATTGCATATGGACCTAGGGGTTAGATCCATTGCTGAGGTAATTG
Source organism: Lissotriton vulgaris (assembly GCF_964263255.1). NCBI lineage: Eukaryota > Metazoa > Chordata > Amphibia > Caudata > Salamandridae > Lissotriton > Lissotriton vulgaris. The sequence goes on along the minus strand of NC_141687.1, from coordinate 783,589,032 downwards.
CCTTCAGCCAACTACTCTTCTGGCGGTGCCTTTGGGCAACACCGGAACTATCTGAGTATAGACTAGAGCTTTTGGAAATCCTGAAACTCCCTGGCTCAGGGAAACTGCCATGGCTTCTATTTGTCAGGGAGAGCCTCCATGAAATAGGCCTAAAACAATTATGGGATAATCCCAACACAGCCTGTTCGAGCATATCAAGAAAGTCTCTGATTACTAGTTACTGGGACAGATTATCCACAAAACTTTATGCAGAACCCGCACATGGCACCCTTACTTCACTCTTCCTGGAAGTAAAAGACACCTACAGGCTGGAGGCATGTCTCGATGATATCAGTGACTGGTGTGGGGTTAAGAGAGGGTTTGATGGCTTTTAGGTTTGTTTCTATTTGAGGATTTGCTGATAGGAATGGTGACCCTTAATAGTCATCAGGTGTTTGTGTAGCTGTGTTTTGTGTCATTTCTTAGCTTCCTCCTGACATTACACCTGCTATCTGTGACTTCTTTGTACCTTAGACCAAGACTTGAAATTTGTATGCGTATCTACTGTCACTTGGACTGTGTGATTAACTTTGCAGTGCAGGAGGTCCATGTTGGTGTCTGGGTGAGCCAAGAGTGCTATGTAGCTGAGGTTTGTGTGGCTTGAGTGCCTATCATTTGATACTGCTTGAACTAGTTGGTGTGTTGCTTGAAGAACTTTATTTGCCCTCAGTGGGTGGGTATGGAGCAGAGCACATTAAGCATAATGGCTTAGTAGCTGGTCTAGTTCCGGTTTTGTGGACAGTGACCTTGATGTGCATTGTGAGCGTGTGGCCAGCTGCTAGATGTTGGCTGTGCACAACACATTGTGGAAATGTAATCCTCATACACTACAGAAACCTAAAAAAATGTGTTCCACAATGCCAATTCAATAAACATTGAATATATTTATAAACCAAAGTTAGATCAATCATGATGCAGCACAGTTGTACATTGTGTACACTCTGGAACTTCAAAAAGCATGTCCACAGGTTGCACTAACATGTAAAGAAAATAATTTAATTTCAGTACAAACATATGTTTGTGTCAATTTATTGTGTTTCTGAGATTGACCTTTGCAAACCAAAATTAATTAAATAAATAAAAACGTTGCCACCTCTTTTCAAATGCTGGCCTAATTTTTCTTTAAACTTTTACATATTCATGTTCCTAAAACTACATATTATTACGTTTAATTGCAATACTTTAGAGTTGTAAGAGCTAGACCTACTCCTCCATCTGAGCTGGGACAGCCCAGGTCCACTGGAATAAAGGAGGAGTGTCAGACCTTTGAAGTGAACACAGGAGGGGCTCATCTTTGAAATGTTAGTGGAAAGGGGTTGTGCAGAGGTGTATTCAAAGTGAGGCAGGGAACGGGCGATAATGCCCCTCAAGCAGGCTAAAAGTCACATATTCTATCTCTGTGGTGGTAAAAAATGTTTTGTCAATGTGTTGTAAGGGGGGGTGGAGACACTAGGAAGAGTGACAGCCACCAGGGGCCCTATCACATTTGGGGTGCACTTTCCCTGTTTCCCTGCACCACGGCGTTCCTTTCACGGGTGCGCCAGGCATAAAGAGGGAAAGTGCCCTGGCAGCAGAGCATTCTAGTGAAATATGGAGTGGCTGCTCCAAAGCTGCTCTGTGTTTGACTGTGCAGGAACACCCGTCTGCACTTTAAAGAGGGGAGAGAGATCCCCTTGCATTCATTGCACCCGCCTACAAAGAGATGTCTGAAGGGTCCATAGGACCCCCTTGAACCTCTCCAGAAGGCTACCATTAGGAGGCGCACTGACAATGCACCACCATTTTGTGGTGCACAGTCAGTGCGTCTCTTGACAGCTTCTTTACAAGATGGGGGTATTATGGCTAAGGGGACAGGACCCACTAGGGGTACAATGTGTTTTGAGGGTGTCACCAAAGGTATTTTCATCTACCTGATATTCATCATCATCATCATATAACTTTATTTCGATCACAAAGATCTAAAAAAGTACACAGCACAAGTAGCGTGAAATACGGAGTAAATAAAAGACAATTTCATGTTTTTGTTTTAAAAGAAACACATGCCTGAAGAAGATTTAAGAGAAACAAAAACAAATAAAAAGTGCAGTGCTTCATACAATACATTTGGAATGCCTAATCCAGAGTGCATACCAGAATCCGGCAAGGCCAAAAACCATTACTCTATGTGTATCAGTGCACAGAATTCTCAGCAGTAATTTCATCAATGGTATCCTCGAAGCGAGAGATACATTTGAAATTAAGGAATTCATGAGTCAAACTGCCCACAGATTTTGCCCAGTCCTTTCCAGATGATAATGCCCAGAACATCACTTTGACCCTCGCCCTCAGAATGAGAGCCATGCTTTCCGGATTGGACCAGACCTTCACCATCCCAAGCCTCCCCAATAAATCCCTTAGTGAACTGAACCAGGGGATCGAGGTTACCTGGGGGAGTTTCAGAAGGCCAGACAGAGCCTCTCGATAGGATGTGAGCTCTTCCACGGACCACAGCCTGTAATACTTGCCCAGGAATGTTCTGCAAAAACTAACCATAAGTCTCTTGGGGACTCATAACAATGACTCCAGGTGAAGTCTGCCAATAGTTTTAACTACTCCCGGAGGTTTAGATTTTACTCTTGGGCTCAGGAGTGGAGGCACCCCTTCCAGACATCCTGACAAAGTGAGTAAGTTTACCATATTCATAATGGCATCCCATTAAATTATGACGCTGTATGTAATATAGATAGGGGTATTATGGCTAAGGGTTCAGGACCCACCGGGGTACAATGTAATATTGGGGTGTCACCAAAGGTATTTTCATCTACCTGTTATTCATATTTGCAATTTAATGTGTAGTGTTTGGTAATATGTGTGTAATAAAAAGTACTTTTCCATTTCAAAATAAAAGGCACTGGCAAATTGGGGCCCAGGCCACCTCACCTGAGTAGGCATTGGACTGCTCTGCCTTGCGACCCTGAATGAGGCAAGTGCTACAATGAGGTGCTCAGTTACTAGTAGAAAAACCTGTGTGCGTGTATTACTTGTGAAGGACTCACATCCTTCACAACTAATAACCCAATTTCTTACAATGAGTTCTACCCACATAGGTGCAGTTTGAGAAGCTATAGTAAAACAAACAACTTCGAGGTAGATACCTCAGGGTTCTGAACCCACAGTGTATCACTGTAGATCAAAAAACACAACCTCAGGTTAGGTGAAGGGTTGAGAACATAGAGCCTCATTAGGATCGCGGACGGACTTGCGTCCGTCCGCGACCCCAAAGGATGAGGGAACGTCCGCATGGGCTGCGGCGTTCCCTCATGTGCGATTAGGATGTGACCGCCACCCTGGCAGTCACATCCTGGATATTTAACATTGCGGCGGGTGCTGCTTCAAGCAGCACCCGCCGCAATGTTAAAAGTGCATGTTTAACATTTACATGCACAAAGCGGCAGGCACCGCGTGGTGCCTGCCGCTTTGTGCAAGTAAATGCTGGGGGGTACCATAGGTACCCCCCATGTGCACCCCCCACCCGCCAACACTCTGGGGGCCCGCAACGGGCACCCAAAATCAAAAATACACATGCTTTTCCACAGCGGAAAAACCGCCGCGGAAAAGCATGTTTACAAATGCTTCCTAATTTGGCTGGCGGTGTCTGATAGACACTGCCAGCCAAATGAGAGCTTTTCCGCCGCGGTTGTAATCCGACTGCGGCGGAAAAGCAGCGGACAGTAACCAAGACCCACCAGCCATCGTAATGCGGCGGTGGGTCTTTGGTGAGTCCGCAGAGGATTCTCCGCCTCCTCTGGGCCGGAGGTGGCTTCCCCCGGCCCAGAGGAGGCGGAAAATCCTCCATCATAATGAGGCCCTTAATCTTTAGGTAGCCGCCAGTAGAACTGCAGGGATACCCTTTCCTCAATCTCTGCCTCTGATGACGAGGGACCTGTCTCGACTAGAAAAGTACCATTAAGTTTGCATTATTGACCTATCAAGGACTCATATTCCGATCTAGTAGCAACCTGCTGTGGCAGGAACATGCATGTTTAATACTTCAAACATTCCAGTTAAATAACAGTTTAATGCACCCATAATATAACATTTCTAAATATAAATACCCAATGAATAGAGGATATTTGGACTATGGCCAGAAGTCTAAAACACATCTTTAGCGCACAGCTTGTATCGCTGCATAATGAAAAAGAAAGTGCAATTACTGATTTTTTTTTATTACAGAGATATATAAATATAAAAATAGGATAGCATTTATTTCACCTCAAGGGGCATTTGTGACTACATTTTGAACATTTGACACATGAGAATACAAAGAGAGTAGATCAGAAATTTAACATTGGACCTGAAATTACACAATATGTCTGGAGAGACTATTTATCATGTTTGCAGGTAAATCTCACTAAAATAATTATTTTCCATCAATGACTTACTCCAGAACGAACACTTAAGAGTTTATGGACAGTTAAGGTACAATGCTACTGCTCACTGTACATGATTGCTTGTGTCAATACAATTATTGTATGATAATTTTAAAAATCCCATTCTGCGTTAGACTTGCAAGGGAGAGTTCATAAACATGTTTATGTTCATGTAGTACTGTGCAGTAATGAGAGGGCTTTATGTGAAAAGTATCCCCTTGGAGTGATGACTTTCTTGCTTATGTGCAACTACAGAGTTACACCATGATCGTGCCCCTTTGTAGTTCTGAGATTGGCTCCTTGCAAGAGCATTTTTCAGGTCTCCCCTTTGGTCGTCAAAGACCTTTTGTGAGCAAAACAGTACACAGAATGGGCTTTGGGTCAGCTCATGCTCATGGCTAAATGTCTTTCTCGTGGAATGTTATGTTATGTTATGGGGGTATTTGTATAGCGCACGGCTACTCTGAAGAGTGTCCCGGCGCAATGTTGCCCATTGGAGCATACCTTCTTTAACATTCGTTTGAGTACATGAGTTGCATTCTTCCACTAATGGCATGAGGGAACTGCCATTTTTATCACTCCATGTGAGCGAATTACCTCCCTCACTCACTCGCGTTCTCCCTTTCGGTTTTCTCCTTGCTGCTTATGGCCCTCCTCCTCTTTTCTTCGTCCACTGTCCCCCACCCACCCTTTATGCCCTCTTCACTGCTTTTACAAGTACCAGGAAGCTGCCTGCCATTACCAGGCCACACACTTCCATGCTATTCCACTGCTCCCTCAGTCCTTGCCCTACTGTTCCCAGCTTTAAATTTATTATATTTGAATAAAAAAATTGCAAAGTCTTGAAAACCCATTCTATTACTGACGTAATGGAGAAGAGTGGCTCACCGGTTAGAGGAGGCAGACCCGGACGCAGAGGTCAGACCCGGGACCAGGCTTCAATCCCCGACGCGGGAGGGTCTTGAGCTCAAAATTGTACACGGACTCGATAGTTCTCGCCTCGGTGCCTACTTGAATCATGGTTGCACACTCTGCAACTCTGGGCAATAGCTTGCTTAATCTCTACTACGGCCCCACCGCGATTGTATGCCTGGCTTTCACCTTGGAGATGCCCAGTAGGGGTATCTCGCAGGGAAAAGCCAGGACAGGTTCCCAAAGCAAGCGCCTTGAGACCTTACGGTGAAAGGCGCTATATAAGAATGTATGATTTACGATATGTAAGATATTACAACTTGCCTCTCCCCAGATATTGGAGCATCTCATTCTTCCTTACACTCCTTCCCGTCTGCTGAGAGAGATCCTGTGGACAAAATTTAGCTGTAGTCCCTCGTTTTCTAAGGAGTAGGTCCGGCGGTCGCTCTTTTAGAGTGCTTGCCCCTTAACTTTGGAACTCTCTCCCTGCCCATGTGCGTGTTCTTGATGACCTTCTGACATTCAGGAAAGCCGTAAAAACTTATATCTTCCCAAACAGATGTTAATTTTCCTTATTCTGGATTCTTTCTTTTCGCTCGGTTTGTGTTGTGTTCCTTTCCAGGCGCAGCACCGGGACGCCTCTTAGCTGGGGCAGCTGTGCGCTTAAAAATGGAGTTAACATAACATAACGTATGAGCTCAAACCCAGTTTATTAATTTACAATCCTCATCAGGCTGTGGTTTATAACTTGAGGCACTATACTGTTACCATCATTCATGCAGCTTACATTTGTATTATTATATCCACTGAAAAGTCACTCTATTTTATCTATTTCCCACCTCTGCTGTTATGTTCTTTATTCGTGTATGACTCATCCATTAATTATTTCCGTATTTGTTTGGTGAGTCACTGTATCTACCGGGGCTTGTTTACTCCCTCATGGTCTCTCAATCAGCTCCCCCACTTTACTCCACCTTCGATGACAACCCTTTTCTTTCCTTAAATTATCTTCTGTTGATTTCCTTTCAAACAACAATTTAACTCCAATGCATCCTCGCATTTATCTTTGGAAATATGGAAACTTTGCATGTGATTTGCTGTCTTTGGCAGACGCACAGTCGTGTGTTTTTACAAAGAAGGTGGTCAGTCTGTGCAACGAGTAATCAGCCTTAGAATGATACATTTCTGTAAATCACACTGTGGGCCGGATTAAAAAAACTGAAAACTATCATAATATGGCAGTACAACTCCCCCAAGTAAAGGAATCAGATCTGGGAAATTAAACAGTAGTGTTTCTTATGATATATAATACTCATCGCACAGGGCAGCGAAAATTGAAAGAGAACGGAGTATTTGTTCTTTAAGACATAATTACACATGATACTACTGCATTTGGTACTTACAAAGTCAAATTTTACACACAATTTTTAACATTTGACCCTTTTCTATTGTGCAGAATTATGTCGAAATCGTGAAATACATATTTATATTGACACTTTTCCCAATTACTCCGAAATGGCTTTTGCTTTCTCAAAGGGTTTTTTAACATACCCCCATCGTTCTTTTAATATTCTTCTTTCAATAAAGTAGCATGAATAGTATGACTGCGGTTACCGAAAAGAAAATGTTAATACAGTTATTGTTTTTAATTAGGCATATATGATGAGCTCTCAGCAAGTACAAACATATCTAAAATTATTTACACAAATAGTAAACAATCGAGAGTGCAAACTAATCTACGGATAAACCTTCATAGGTAGAAAGCTTTGAGAAAAATCTTGATTGCTTAGCAGTGTCTGATTGCTTGGAAGCTGTTGCCTGCTAAAGGGTCAGAAAGCCCTGCATAGTGAACACCACTTCCTGCTTGGACAATGGAATAAGAGGTAGGCACGGGGAAACAGCAACTAACTAACTCTTTGGGCACTGTGGTGGAAGGTAAGCTCTCGAGAAATTGCCAAAGTATTGATTCTATCTGTCAATGTGCTTTAGGTTTTTCCGTTTTAGGGCCTCTGCATTTTTCATCTCTGCTGTGATCTGAAGAATGCATTCTTGGCATCCACCACTAAACTTTCTATACTATAATTTTTGGGCATTATGAACGGCTAGCAAGAGTGCATATATGACATGTTGTCCACCTACAGCAAGTTTCCTGTAATTTACTGCGCACCAGAATGCTTGCAAACCCACGACCACACACCTTCCTACTTGTCGACTCACCTTGTGGCCTTTAGCAGCATAGAGGCACCCCTAGGGCCAGTGATTGGACCTATTCACATACAAGCCCTGCTTACAATGCCCTTTTGATTGACACACCATCACCATATTGCCACGCTTCTAGGGGCGCCAGCCTAGCATCCAGGCAAAGGGTGAAAGATTTGGAGTGTCTCTACTGTTTGGGTCTGTTAGGGCCTGAAAAGGACCAAAGGCCAGAAACTCCTCCTCTTCTCCCAGAACACTGTCCTTATCTTTTCCTCTTTTCACTCTCCTCAGCAGAACCACAAAGATGGTGTGTGGGAAATATGCAAATTAGTAGGCTATTTTTGGATTACCCTAAGCACTTAACATATAGCTGGTAGGTTAAGAGTGCTATAAGAGACCTGGGTCCCCTTTGCTCTAGGGTTGGCTCTATATAGTATCTTATTGGTGGCATTGCAGAGCCTGCTGCAGTTTATCGGTCCTGGGAAGACAGGATATGGTGTTTTGCTGGTGGCATAGCAATACACCATGCGGTTGACCCTTTTGCTCCTGGGTGGACTAATAGTGTTTTACTTGGGGCTTAACATTGCCTTGATATTTTAGGATCACTAACACTCCTGTCTGAACTTCATATAGTGTTTGGCTAGTGACTTACCTGTGATATTGCAGGACTGGGTCTCCTGCCTTCTGGTTGGCTTCCAGGGCCCATATAATGTACAGGGAGCACAGTCCTGGTCTGTGCCATGGCACACCTGTAACTGGGTGCGCTCAGCAGGACCTGATCAGTGCATCCCTCAGGGCAGCTGCAAACTCGTGCCTGCCCTGGGGACTCTGAAAGGAGGACCTGTGGTTTGAGACAGCCAGTCTGACGTTCACAACACAAGAGGCATTTCGGCCTGCCTTTCAAAGGAGGAAAAGATTCCCATGCAGGTGGTTGCAGTGAGTGACTGCACCCACCAGCAGGAGGATGTCTGAGGGGGTCCACGGAAAATTCTATCTCCCTACAGCGGTTGCCCTTGAGAGCACACCCATTGTGCATCACCTCTTTATGGAGTACAGTCAGAGTGCTCCCAGCTCTTTTGCCTTTGTGTTGCATCTCTAATATGGCAAAGAGGAAAAAAGTCTTCTCTCCTATGGGCTGGCTGAATTCATCTTGACAGTTATATCTCGACGAGGGGAGCCTGGACTTTCATTGTAAATTGGACATGATGGGCAAGAGTCAAATTCAATTGGTATGTTCCTCGAAGGGCACTGAGATTGGCCAATCTGGCCCGCCTGCTAGTGTCAGTAGTCAGAACTGTTAGGAGAGGATACAGGACATTTTTACTGGTGGATGCCAAGCTTCAGAACAGCCCAGCTCCCTATTTTGTCTCTGCACCCATTTGTTTGAGATTTAGGAAAACTATTAAGTGGTGTTTGTTTCCATTTACAATGATTAGTAATTTGTGTGTTGTGCTGAGTAGTTTCTGGCAGTGCCAATACACTTCAGTAAATGTGTGCTTTATGAGAAGATTTAACATTACATTAACATAACATGATCATAGTGGTCTTAAAACCACATGTACATCAACTAGGAAGCACCGACTTTTGAACCCGCAGGCTCTATACGCCTCCTTGAGATTTGTGGCAGGATTTTGTCATTGTTTCAAAACAAAGGTTTCTGAACCTTAAGTGAAATCATATTAGTTTTAGTATCACTAAACAGAATGTTCCAGGGCCCCTGTTGTTAACATGATGGAATGCCTGTCTAAGCCTACCAGTCCTTGAAGAACACCCAAATAGCAAGAGATGTGAGTCTCCTGGGCAAATTCATTAAGGTAAAGAGAGTCTTAAGGCTCAAAATAAAAATATTTTATGATTTTGTCACTGTGAAATATTAATATATCAAGTATGTTTCCCTATCAAATAACGTTATTTGTAGATGAATTCCTTAAACAATGGCATTTTTATGAATATTAACTATGCTTATAGATTATAGCACGTATTACACATAGAGAAGTGTGCGTTGAAATTGTGCTTTTGTTTGAAACCTTGAATGCAGATGCGATTGAATGAGCATCGTTTGAAAAATGAATCCATGGAATGATTCTGCAAAATTGATTAATTAGTCAAATATTAATATGTTAAGATAAGGAAGAATAATCGAAACAGTCCACTGTTGCTTACTGCGCCCAGTTCTTTTAAATTGGCTAATCCCAATCAATGTAGTGATTTCCCCTTTGATCATGAAAGCATCCCTCACTTTGTAAACATGCCATGTTTGATACTGAAACAACAGCAGACATCAGAGTCCTGATAAAAGTGGCATAATCACAGAAAGCAAATGCAAAGCAAAGCGTAATGAGCAAGAGACTCAAAACACAGATCCTTTGTAGTAAGGATTTAATGAGGAACGAAAGTCAAAGGAATATTCCCAACACTTGAAACTATCAGCCTCCAATAAACCCAAAACAGAGAAGCTAAGGGTAAAAGGAGAGCAAGCTGGGTAGCACTTCCAAAAGGTTACAGAAACCTTTGATGATATAGAATTTTGACAAGGATGAGCTCAAAGTAAGAGGTTCCAAATGAACTAATTTAAGCATAATTTAAGTATATTCATTGACGAAATTAACCTCTACAGTGTAGTGGTTAATTTTGTCAATGAATATACTTAAATTATGCTTAAATTAGTTCATTTGTAAGTCACTGACTTATTATTTACGCCTCTTTCTAGGATCTCTTACTGTAAAGCCAAGTTTTGAATAATTAAAACTTATTTTTCAGTGTAGAGTCTATAGTATTTATAGCCCATTTATTTTGCCAATGTTATTATATTTAGAAACGAATGTGAAAAGCAAGTAAATCGTTTTAAAATAAAAGTACTTTAAATTGCTATGGGTAGAATGGGGGTTCTAGGCCAAGAAGAAGTCTTAGAACTCGAACCATTGAAGAGAAAAACAGGGCCAATTCACATAGGCCTTTTGAAGTATGTAAAGCAGTACTTGTGTAGTACTTTATATGCACTCCTAAATAATTTTGTGAATTCACTCCAAGCATTTAAAATGAGGATGAATTGTGACTATTCAGGGAAAGTTCATATAGAATCAGTAAAGAGAGAAAGGACTCCCTCTTTGCACTTTTACTAATAGTGAGTTTGACCTTTCAGGGCTGAATCACAGAGGCATGTAAGAGTACATAAAAGAGCACTTCTGGCGCACTACTCCTGTACTCATAGATGCATTTGTGAATTTGCCCCACTGTGCGTAGCACTCATCAGTCAAGGCATTGAAGACCTTGCCAATAAATGAGGGTTTATAAAAAAGTAAATCATTTGTAAATGCTTTGCACAGATACGGGGTAACAATAATACAAAATAATCAAGGATAAAGCTGTTGAATCCGAGACTCAGTACTGCATGAGGCACCTGATGTACTTCAGCTGTATTGAACGTCCTTCAGTTTTGGTGCAAAATGGTATCTGTAACCTTGGGAAAATAAAACACGCAGACTACATCTTCAGTAAAGCGCAGAAGGCTCTTTCTAGTGTCATTTATGACACGGAGATGTCAGCATTTTTTTTGTTGCAACGGTAAATGCTATCTATTTTTTCCAATGCATTTCTAGGGAGTCTTGCAGACACAGTCAGTTTCAATTGCATCAAAATCTGTGCGTGACCTTGAGGGCGAAGGTTTGAATATGAATAGGCCCAGTCAGTCTAATAAAATGGTGGAAAAAGACTGTATAATTGAGTTATGTAATAATAACACCACTTATCGGTGTCTAGAGGGATCTCATTTTGTAGAGTATTCATTCATCCTCGCACGTCTTCCTCCCACCTTCTGACAACACTGTGCTGGCATCCAGTAGACACTAACATTATGTTTAAAGCATGCTGTATCTTCCACTCTCAGAAAGGATCTATTTATCTGCCATAACCTCTTTCTGCTCACTAATCTCGTTGTCCCACTCGCTCATCATTTGAGAATTTCTTTCTATATTTGGCCATTAGACACTGGAATTCCCTTCCCAGAGAACCTGGTCTGCTCTCTAACATCTTTACTTTCCCTAACCCTGTCTATTTCCTGTCTCTTCTTTCCATATTTTCTGCTTATCCTCTGAACCCTTTTAGTACCAGGCCACCTTTCTGAGGATAGTCTTGTGCTCTAAAAAATACTATTTGTTAAACAGAAGTGCAGTAATTAAGATGACTCTAATGTAATAGTAAATGCAAGTTTTTTTTCTTAGGATGAGTTTGCCCCCCTCACACCACCCAAAGAAATGACTACCTTCACAGGACAGTGAACTTTGAGACTTTTACTAACTTTATATTATTGAGTCTTTGTCCTTTGATGCAAACAGGGAAAGTGCACCACTGCACTGGAATCAGTACAAATCATGACTAGATAGGAAGAAAGCTAAGGCCACTTCAACTATATTCCCGCCTCACGTTAATGAACTCTGCCTACAAATCCTGTTCAAGAAGTCACTTAATCAGCTAAGGCTCAAATGCGGATGAATGCAAAGCAAGACTTGATGAAAATAATTAAGAACTGGAATAAAACAATATATTACCCGTACAACACTAGGATCCAACCGATGATTATTACTAGACAGGGCACTCAACAAGAGTCAGTCATAAAGTATGAACCATTCAGACTTAAACTCAACGAGTTCATATCCTTTCAAAACATAATGAAAGCTTTAAAATTTAGCTTGCAATGCATTAAATAAGATCTCAGAAATCTGAGTCTAGACCACAGCATAATTGTATTTTATGGATCTAAAAGAACTCGCCAAAAGGAACAACTTTGAGCGCTTCTTGGAATGTCTAATTAGTAGTGATGGAGTGTAATTCTTTATTTGAAAAATGAAACTCATTCATTAACAAAGTGTGATTTACCACGTTAAATAAAATGTGCACTTTTAACTTGTAATTTCTTATAAGCAACCATACTTAGTTATTTTAAACAAACACTTAAGTTAATATGTCCTAAAGCATTAAGCTAGCCCAATAGAAGTGCCTTTTTAAATGTCAACTATACTCGTTTAAGACTAAGAGGCCTGTTCATTTATTTTCAATGTTATTTCACATGAGATGTTTCTTTTTCTTCCCACTGCAGATGTTATATTTTTCCAGAAACCTTCTGTTAGCTAGTGAATAGGCATTTGTTATGTATTAGAAAGCTGAGAGTGAGGTTCTCACCGGGAAGAGAAGATGATGCCAGGAGGTGCAACTTGTGAGAAGAGCTGCCTGAATCACAGAATTCTGTCCAGCATAACAAGTCAGGGACATAGTCATGTTATCACCAGTGTCATGGTCTAAGAAATATGGAAGTTTACCTGCTCCCAGAGTTTGGAGCCAAAAGTGGGAACAAGCTGGAATGTTGCAAATAGTGTTTTGTTGAATTATGTGTATGTTCCGTAAACTAGATCAGAGAGCATAAACAGACTCTCTTGCGGAGATACTTCCTGACTTCGAGCTGAGTAGACCATTCTAGCCTCTGTTCATCTCCATAGCCTTTGTGCAAATGCTTCATGCCTATGCGTTCTTATTTACTCATCAGAAACCTTCATTTGGATTTCTAATGCTTGCTCCTTACCTTACTTGTCGACATTAAATTACCTTTCTCAGCCTATCCTTTTCAGGTCTCGGCTAGCGTAGGCTGCGCACATGCGCAGTCTCGCTGGCGAGATTTAATGATGTAGAGTAAGTTTCACTAGCGAGGTTAAGCCTGTACCTCTTTCCCATTGGCTGGCGTCACCGTTCATGCTAAACGGTGGCCAGCATTGGAAAAGAGGTGTTAGTGATGTACTCTTTTCCCTTTTGAAGCAGTCCCACTTGGACTGGCTTCCTTGACTTACTGCTGTGGTAAAAGGTTTCTTATCTTCTTTATGGGGCGGAACAGATGGCCCCATAAAGAAGATAATAAACCTTTTACCACACACGTAAGTCAGGCCAAGCCCATCCAAGTGGGATGGCTCAAAGAGAAAAGGCTGTGTCATGGAGGGCACTTGTGTTTCATCGACACGTTGCATAAACAATTCAGCAGTAGCCTGTCCCCCTTAAATATCAACAGAGCTCTCAAGTTCTACCCAACTTCATGCACGATATACTCACCCGGTTCGTGTATTTTGTTGTATGCTTGTATTTGTAGTCCTGTTTACCACCCAAAGAGAACGGGCAGCATGTAGAGCTGGTAGTTTTACCAGGAGACGGCCACCAGGCTGAGCACCCCCAAAGCAAAGACCACCGCCCCCGCAGCCCGCCAGCGTGTAGGAGGGCTCGTCCCACCAGCAGCGCACTCCCAGCAAAGACAGCGCCACCTCGAGGAGAGTGACCACCATGGAGGTGATCATGAGCCCACGGGCCACCTGCACCTCAGGCCGCGAGGAGTAGTCTTGCCGGTCGAGGCCGCAGGTCCGCTGGGGCGTGGACTCCACCTCGCTGCATATGTCCCAGATACCCTGGTGTTCCACGAAGCCCGGGGCTTCGCCGGTGATTTGGCTCTGCTTCCGCCAGTCCGGCGCAAAAGTGCAGGTCAGGGCGAGCACCAGCCCACAGGGGGCCAGCACCATGCCGACGATCATTGCCGCCATGGTTCGCATGCTGCCTGCAGCGGGGAGGTCTGCTAGGAGGAGCGGTGCAGGACTGCACTGTAGAAACGCAGCTCCCTCCACCTGTTTCAGCTTCACCACTTGCTGCCGGGAGTCATGTTATAGTCCAGAGGCTTTCTCAGGTAACGATGGTCTCTCAGGAGTGGGTACTTCTTCCTCTTGTTCCGTGGCCTCCCCTCGGGTCGCTGCCCTGGTGCTGCCTTCTCTCCGTGCTCCTGTGCACACTTCCTTCTGCTTCTTCGCACGTCTCCCCTACCTCTGAGCGAACCCAACCCGACCGGCCAAACAGAAATTGCTGTGGCGACTGTAGTACAGCAACAGGAGGAGGAGGAAGAAGGACAGGGTGGGGTGAGGGTGCCTCTCTCGATAAACACCTGCAGGGAGCTACTTCCCAAACCACAGCTGAAAGATAACACTGCTCTCCGTAATACAGCACGTGCAGTTGCACCGGGTCAATGTCTTTCAAGGGGCTATTAAAAGCCCAGTTATGAATGTAGTTTACCGCTTAACAGTATTTTGTTAGTTTTACATGTTTGCCCCCTTGCTACGCCTCTGACTCGTCACGTTATATATATATATATATATAATTCTGTCCGCTACAGGACAACCCTATAGGTTTGCAATTAGTTGCGCCTACAAAAGGAACAAAGGCTTCAGAACATAAAACATATAGCTGCAAGTAGCAACCCTTTAGAATTTGAACTTTGGCTTCTTCACTGAGGGGGTGCGACCCGAAGATAGGAGGATGTTAAGCTATCATTTCTCAGTGTCTCATTGATGAAATGTGTTTCGTTATACTCTACTTAAGATCAAATGCAGCGCATTTTGTCTGCCAGTGTGATGCCCCAATCTCAACTGGCCCTTGCTCACACTAGAATGTGTCTGCAACGCAACTGGTGATCACATAGAGCGCCCAGATATCTGCAGGTCGAGTTTGCGCTATATAAAAAACTGCAAGCAACCTACATCACAGGGCGGAGGCTCGGATCGGCTCTCAGCAGTTGACTGGGGCAGGGTGTGTGTGTGGGGGATAATGAAAAGCAGAGGGGCTTTGCGGCCTGAGGAGCAGCCGTACAGTCACCTGTTCGTAAGAAAAGGCCCCTGTGATGCCTTCAGGGGAGTCAGGCTGTTTGGGAAGGAGGCTGACAGCAATAGTGTAAGGGGTGGGGCGAGGCGACAGGACATGTTTTCTCTTTTTTTGGGGGTTTGATTTTGCGAGAAAGTGCTTTTTTTTTACTGGAAGTGCGATAACTTGGTGTGAATACCTCAGCCTGAGGCTCAAATGCTTTGTTCAGCTTTGCCGCAAGCGTGTTTTGTGTGGAGGTGTTCTCTTCAAACATGGCGGCGCTACGATCAAGGGTTCTAAGTAGGGTGGGTTGTTTGTCTGGCACTTGCTCTAAGAATTCTTTGTTGGAAGATCACAGCCGCCAGAACACAAACTAATATACTCTAAAAGGTTTCTCAGTTTGACCACATGAGCCGTCTGTCGGCATCTGCGTCACTGTGTTCACCCTCGCCCTTTGGTTCAAGCCCTCTAATGACCCTCTTACCAACCAGTAAGTGCACGTCACTGTCTTGCTTCATTATTTCTTTCTTTTCCTCCGCCTAAAACAAAAAAATGCTAACTACCCGCTTCTTTTCCGCCCTCTTCGCTACAATGTCTGCATGGAACAAGGGCCACATTGTAAGTTTTGGTCTAGTTTCCTTCAGTCCTTGATTTATTTGCTCTCCTATTATTTTTCTATCTTTGCTTCCTTTCTCTGTCTCACTCATCCATTCACTGCCTCATGGTTCCCTCAGTTTCTCTCTTCCTTCACTGCCTCATGGTTCCCTTAGTTTCTCTCTTCCCTCAAGCTTTTTACTCGGCAATTCATCCCAATAGATCATACTGATAGCTGTAGATATTTAGCCTATTACACTGGCGAAATTGGTAAAATTCTCAAATGTTCTAAGTGGAGATTTTTGAAATTTTGCATTGCGTGGCTTTGTGTAACTTTTCTAAGCCCGAATATGCACCTCACAAAGAAACGTCTTGTGGAATAACAATTGGAAACTGGTTTGCACAGGAATTGTCTTGCTTAAAGACATATTGTTTTCGAAATAGTCTCCTGCCCGTAGCTAGCAAGATTTTTTTACACAGGGTGATGGAGGGGAGGAGAGATAACAAATTGACTCAGGATACCGGCATATCACAACGTTTTCACGCAATTTAATGAAAATTTGCGAGAAAAAAGGATGCAGTTTTGAGCAACCCTAGTTTGAATGGGATATTAATCGTTCTTTTTACATGTTCTGCTTAAATAAACTAACTCGCAACCTGGCATGCAAAAATATTTGTATAACACCTTATAAATGTTAATAATAAATATAAAAATAAAAATAAATAAAAAAATGTGTCATTTACAATGTCAATAGCTCTAACTTTTTCGAAGGTGAGACCTATTGCATTGTAAATGCTTGTTCAAATTAGACTAGGGGATTCCTTTACATAACACATGTTGCTTATTTTTTTATTCTATTTGTAATGCTTGTTAATGTTCTATTTTACCTTAATATGAAATATCGCTTTCTATGCCAATTAATTCTGTTTAATGATGACTAACATTTGAATAATTAATGGACTTATGAATTGAATAAAACTAATTTGGAAATAAAGCCATAAACTCACTTCTTTTTTCTCTGTGTTATGTCCTGTGAAGTCTCAAATGGGCTTCACTGGAAAATATATGTAAATGATAGCCCCTTATCCACTGTCTTCATTGACGAATAAAGGTCCATATGACCAATGGTGGGGTTTGAATGATGATTATACACAACATTTGAGAAGCAAGAATCCCCACTAGGGCAGAAGAGCTTTTCAGATTGACTGCATTATGAATGTGGAAGGTGTTCCTAGAATTTCTATGAAACAATGTTCTCTAAATGTAGCACTAAAAGCTGCAATATCAAGGACAATGAAGTCAATGATTCAAACCCAATTGACACAATAAGCATTTACCCATTTGTGGGAAATGTTTATGTATTGGTTAACAAAGATTTGGGGGAATGGAGATAATAGCTTATAAATATTTTGTTGATCACATATGAAAATAAAGTGTGACTTATCTCAACCTACACCTTTTGAGGTTGGTAAATTGACAACCGTAGACTTGAGTAAAAGTTACTTATTGTGCTTGTATGCTATTATATCTGAAAGACATCATATATGTAAACACTCACCTTAAATTATATTTACATAAATATAATTATTAACATATAAACTACCCCCTTTATTAACAAAAAAAAATCTCATATGTTTGAGCTCTGCGATATTATGTGACTCCAAACAAGCAGAAAAAGATTGCTTTATGTATGGAATGCATGTAAGGGATAAAGAAGTGAATGTGACAAACTGCACGTTGATAAAGTATACCTTTCAAATATATAAAAGAATCCAACATCCAATGAAAGCATTTCCTGGGAGGTAGAATGATACACCAAATAGACAACAGAATGAGGTGAGAGAGTAATACTATCTCCCTATACAGTCAAATCACACTCTATGTTTTTTTAAAGAATTGGTAACAACATATATTGTAGAAAGCTGTGCTGTCAAACCGGACCTAAAAATGGCTAAGAAAAGCTAAATCAAAAGTTTTCTGTTAACTTTTAGATGTGCATATGAAAATGGGAGTAATAAATTAGAGGAACAATTGAAACACCTCAATGTTTTCTATTTCGTTACATAAAGTCTATTTATCTGTTTTTGATCTTTATTTAATAAAAAAGAAATATTCAGACCAATGGTTAAATAACCAGGCAGAATCCTAAATACAGAGTGCCATCCCCCAATTTGAAAACTGACTTCATTTACTGGGGGAATCAACGTGTCAGTGTACTTTACTTCAGCTACTTAACAGGATTCACTTTCTATTCAGTATAAAGTTGAAGACGGTAGGGAATGTAGGCAACTGAAGGTTTAACCCATTTAAAGTGCAGAATTTCAACGTATGTATCATGCTAATGTATGGTGCGTTTTGGAAATTTAACAATAGTATCCAAGGACTTGAACTATATGCATGACCTACACTTAACATGAAATTTTGTATTTGCATTTTATGTAACCAGATTCATGTAGTACTTAAAGGCAGTCTAACAAAATTGCACACAGTACCAGTAGAGAACTCAATTGACCAAGAGCACACCGCAGCTAACTGCACAATACCACCAGAGGAGATACATGTCAACCAGATGCAATGACACTGACACAAGACACCAGAACATAACTAAATTGACTAAATCATACAACACAACTCAGTCAATCACGCAGTATCAACCTATTCATTCCAACATCACATTACACCAAACCACATTACTTCAGCTAACCACAGTCCTCAAACTCCTCAAAACACTCCATATTGCAATGAATATGAGCCACCATAATGCAGCACCAAAAAAACACAGATCTCACACTTTACACTACCGTGAAACAGCGCAACCTATCTCCACATGAAAATGCTGGACAAAACATTATTGCACCACAATATGACACACTGCCCTACACACCACAGAATATGTCACAGCACATAAACCACATACCACTATAAAACAACACACCACACGCTATCAAACCAGAAGACCGTTCAACACATCTTCCAAAAGCTTCACATAATGTAACCACATCACATCATAGCCCACAGTCATAAAGCTTGGCACAATACCTTGGTTATGGTTGACAGGATGCTAATAAAAAGTTCAACATAACCAGTAGAAGCAATAATTTAATCAGCTGAGGTGCCTCTGAATTTGTAGACATAAATGACAAACTGAATGAGTATGCTCGTCAGAGTGCAAGACCGAGTATGACTGCATGAGACAGTATGAGACAGTAGCTAAAGTGAGAGAATTTGAATAGGAACTGTCACTGTGCAATTATTTAGCTTTGTTTGAACCTATTGTATTGTTATTTCCTGACAGTGCTTGAGATAGAGGTCTTGATTAGTTTGTTTACTGTTATGGCCATGATGTGGTATCCTTTGTAATTACATTCTTCTTACACATGTATGATAGTACTTTGTCTCTTGTATGGCACTGATACACATTTGCGTATTCTGAAATTGTTTTTCCATTGATGAGTAAACACTGGTGATTTTGTTTGGGATCTTGTAGAGTGGGTAATTTGGTATTGCATGTGTGATATAAAGTTGGATGTTCTTAACATATGATTCCAGAATATTGTGTCCTAAATATTATCTGAAAATAATATAGTGTTCTAAATATAATTTACGAAACTTTCATCCCTTTGGAGCGAATAATAGAAAATATACACACAATTATGTGATAATTTTGTGAATGAGCTTTAGACCACAATATTTATGTTAGACAATATTTTTTATATCAATATTCTGGCATACCACTGATCTTAAAAGAAAACAGCTAGGTTGGGGATTAAAGTTACAGAAGTTCATTTTTGATGCTTTGTGTTGCACTCAGTAGTAACACAATTTGTCAACTTAAGCTTCCCCTTGACTTTACTTTTTGAAGAGAATTTGGTAGCTTTTTATATGTTTATGGTTGTTCTACAGTTTGAAGAGTGATATTTCTGAAAACATGTTCAATATAGGGAATATTTGTGAATATTTCTTTGACTTCTTTTTGTGTTCAAATTGTGTCTCAGTTGTAAGTCTTACAAAAGGGGGGTGATGGACGGAGCGTTTGAGCACATCAAACACTCACCCCCATTCAACTGATCTCGGTTTAATCCATCACCATTCTTTAGCTCACTCAGCCACCCCAGTTCAGACATGGCCATATGCAAATCAGTCTGACCCTGTGCCTCATGGGAACAGTCCAGCCCGAACTGCCAAGCCATGTCTTCCCTGGACCGGAAACAAGCATCCTGGGACCGGTTTCGGATTCATAATCCTCATCAGCCAGGCTATCTTGAATCCAGTGGCCAAGCGAGCAAGGGACTCATGTTTGAGCATACCCTGTCAACATAGGGCGGACAAAGCAATACAAAATGGGGATGATGGACGAAGCGTTTGAGCAAATCAAACACTCACCCCTAGTCAACTGATCTGGGTTTAATCCATCACCATTCTTTAGCTCACTCAGCCACCCCAGTTCAGACATGGCCATATGCAAATCAGTCTGACCCTGTGCCGCATGGGAACAGTCCAGCCCAAACTGCCAAGCTATGTCTTCCCTGGACCGGAAACAAGCATCCTGGGACCAGATTCGGATTCATAATCCTCATCAGCCAGGCTATCTTGAATCCAGTGGCCAAGCGAGCAAGGGACTCATGTCTGAGCATACCCTGCCAACATAGGGCGGACAACGCGATACAAAAGGGGAATGATGGACGGAGCGTTTGAGCAAATCAAACACTCAGTTGTAAGTCTGTCAATGGTTTCTTTTATGTTTCTCATGATGTAGGCACACATTGTAAGCTGCTGTTGTGAATTAGTTCCCGGGTTGTCGCTGTTCATTGGCTCCATATTAAGTGATACATCTTTGACTTGCTAATGTAGATTTTGTTAAATAATTTATTTGGTGTCTGCTTAAGTTTGGATTTTTTGTATTTGTGCAACACATCAGTAAATTGTGACTTTTAGGTGTAAGAGATTGGTGTTACTTTTCAGGACAGTGCTTGAACTTGTGGCTACATATTGTTGCCTAGTGCTTGTTCTATTTCTCAAACTGGATATATAATGCCTCTTTAGTGTGTATGGTACATGCATATTGCCAAAATGTAGGTGTACAGCACCTTGTTACTCACACAGTGGTTTATTGTATACACTCGGAAACATCAAAGACTACATAATACTGTTGTAAGGATTCTGTTTGGAAACAGAACTGTGCCTTGGGAGAACAGGATGTCAGGATGTAGGGACTGAGTCTCACTACCACATCAGCACTGGTAGGCCAAATCCGACTAGCTCACAGTGCCTCACCTGCACTCCAAACTTTCCAGAGTAACAGGTGATTACAGTAAACTTTGCACATGAGCCTCATGGATGTCCATAGTAAACAGAAGAAAGTTTGCAATCTATTTATTGAAACTATCGTAGTCTAGTTTGAAGCAGGTTTGCTGCAATTAGTAAACAATTACAACTAAGAAAAGTAATGGACAATACTAACAGACTGTACACTATGAACAGCTCGACCATGACAACTGATAAATCTATCTTAGCCTACCCTCACTATGTGAGCACGTGGGTATATTAGTGACCCCCACAACTGGTGTGTGTAGTTAGGCGGTCGGCATCGTGGGTGTTAACTCAGTTTATGCAAGGCTGCTGCCTCCGTTCCAAGACCTGTCCCCCTGCTAGAATTCTCCCCTCTAACCTCCAAGGGGTCGAGACACAGTTTATATTATAGAAACTGCTGTGTTAGAAAACCTGCAGCTGTGCTAATGCGTTATGTCTAGGAAGGTTAAGAGATATTCCTGAGCGGGCACAAGAAAAACAGTACATTATGTTGTTCGACCTTGTACAAAATGTTCAGACTGAATCCCAGGAAAAGTCACTGAATAACAAATATGAATAGCGTGCTAAAATAATATTCCCCAAACAAATGTATTACGTGCGTCTGCGCAAAGCAAAGGCAGACCAAAGCTGTTAATTTGTGTAACCAAGGGAGAATCAAAGTAGGCCCAGAAGGGGAAACACTGCAATGCCAACTTGTAACATTAGTGGAGTATAGGCTTTGCACATGCCAGACTCCATGTGGCTGTATAGTACCTATTTTTTGTCTCAAGGCATGTGTCTATTGCCTTATATATGGTATAGTGGATAATAGAATATGTTCACTAGTATCATGTTACATGTGCTGCCAACTTTTAGCATCAGGCTTGGCCCGTTTTGGGGTGCATGCATGTTGTACAACTTCTGGTTTGGGTTTCCATGCATCTGGATTGCACCTTGTATGTAATATAGTGCATAATACCACATGTTCACAAAAACATCATATTCCATGTCATGCCAATTTGTAGTGCTGTGGGGTATATGGACTTTACCAATGCTGGTCTCCATGTAAGTTTGCTGCACCAGGGTTTTGTTTCCATCAGGTGCATGTTTATTTATTTATTTATTTATAGAGTTTTAACATACCTATGATTGGCAATTGACCGTAACGATGTATGTAATTACTATTCTAACTGCTTTATGAACATTGTTGTCTTTTAACGTAGTGGGGTTGGAATATACCTTTTCGTTCTATGTGTTCTGAATCAATTGCTGGGAGAGACCAAAGATAGCAGTACTGTACGGGTCTTTGCTGTTACCACTAAACTTCGAGTTTTTGAATATTTCCTGCTTCCTTGGATTTGTGCATCACCGTTTGCCGTCTTTTACAACATGTACTGCTCCTTGTATGTAATGTAGTACGTTTTCCTACATGCTCACCAAAACTAAATTTCATATGTGAGTGTGTAGTACAAATAAGGTGAGGGCTTTGCCAATGTTTGGCTCCACACAGGTGAATGGCACCTGTTTGTGTAGTCCTCTGCTTGACAGCTGAGGAGGCGCGATTATGCGTCACTTTCCATTTCAGTGAGTTGATGCGGACCACCACACTGAAATGCGTTGGTCTGAAGCTGGATGCGTGGTACTTGGCAAGGCTGGTAGCCATACCGATGTATTGCACACGGTGTTTACAGCTGCACCTTACAATCACCGTTTGTAAATATCAGATTCCATAAAGTGCCTAATTGCAGCACCAGCATGACATGGGTTTTACCACCGCTTAGTTTGTGGTAGTTCATATTGTTCATGTTTGTGATCCCTAATGATCGCACGCATAGAGAACAACCCTGTACTGCACATGCACCTGACTTGAAGCACACTAATGTCCTTAACTTACATTGTTCACGAAGGAGTGATTGTTGTTTGTGATCATTTACAGAGATAAAGTGTACTGGGATAAAAATAGGCCTCGAGTGCAGGTCCAAGAGGAACGGAAAGTTTATTCGGCAAAATAAATTCGCATACAGTGACTCTAAAAGGAAGCCAGTGACTGGTTATCCTGAAAATATAGCCTGGATCCAGCACTTTTAGACCTATAATGTGCTCTTTAGCTGTAATGTATAATTTACAACAGTTATTAAACGTTTATTTTGTACAACAGAAATGACCAACCTTCTGACAGCCTGGTGCAGTTTGTGAGTGATGCTTTAATTAATTATTCTCAAGTGTTATCTTATATTGCAAAATGAAATTTGTGAAGGTGTGAAGTAAGAACTAAGCATAACCCAGGGGAGGAAGAAAGGTAAGGCATCTTTCGAAAGATTCGTCTTCTCACCTCAAATAACTTCACTTGCTCTGGTTTCTAAAGTAGTAAGCCAATGAATCCCTTCAAGCGTCATTATGTATATAAATAATATTTGTATAATTTAACTAGAAAACGATAATGAAATGCATAAAATTCTATGCAGATATTTTAAAATACTCTGAGATAACCTTGAGCCCAGACGAAGGAGTACTTACAAAAAACAACAGAAATTTTGGACTTAGTATAGATAATTTGATCCAATAAAGTATGCAAAAGCATCCTAGGGGCTTGATTGTGAGGGTTTGCCGGACATGGTAATGTATCGCTTACCATGACAGACAGACTTATGTTTTTTGTCCATCCAGCTCTCACTGGTAGCTTCAATATGAAACTTCCTCTGATGGCCAAGCATTGCCAGATTAAGGGTATTATGCGTCCACTCTATTTATGGTGGATGGCACGAAATGTCTTTTTTTCTGTTCATCACTGGGGACACAAAAAAATATGAACCCTAAACCCTGGAAGAAAAGTCCCTGAGGGAAGGGGTCATGAGTTTTATGTTTTTCAGAAAAAAACATCCACTTTGGGAGTATGCGTCTAAAAAACAAAAAAAATGAAGACGTTTGGTGAACGGCTGTTCATTGTGGAAGCCACCAAACATTTTGTACATTGAAGGAAACTGTCAGCGGTTCCTTTTAATGTACAGAGATGTCCACTGGTCTGGGGACCACCAGCCAGACTGACAGAGTACCATTTGCCAGGCCTTAAATGAGGCCCTTAATATTTACCACAGGTAATCAATTATTATTCCGTATTACAATATTTACTTTTAAAATGCAAATCAACTCTTGCAAAAGGAAAAAGTTTCCCTATAAAAAAGAGGTGTAGATTATTGGGCAATCAGTCGTTTTAATAACACAGAACGTATTTTTACTGCTTTTATTCAGTATAAGTACAGTGGATGGTGTATCCCTGAAATGCAAATTCGGGTGTATACTAAATATGTGACTCCAGAAAAAGAGGCTGAAGATATAAGGTTTTTTTACACATTTAATATTTAAGACAGTTGAAGGTCCATTGTATGGGAGGGATAGAACTTTTTATAATTTTTTTGTATGTGTATTTCGACAAAATATGATTTCGAATTTTGGAGCTCATTACGATGGCGTAAGGATCGTCAGACCGTTACACCATTGTAACGTGAAATACCCCAGCCATATTTCTATGGAGGTAAGTATTGTGCCGGACGCAAAGTCTGTCCGCCACTTCCCCGCCAGTCGGCAATCGTTACGGTTGCCGGCTGGGCGGAGCTGGGAGAGCAATATGGTGACACCGCCAGCCATATTATGATGTGGCTTGCGGACAGGGCTTTCCATGGCAGCGATGCCGCCATGGCGAGGCTGGCGGGGATTGGCTTTGGGGGCCCGTTGCGGGCCCCCAGGAGGGTGGGGGTTACCCATGGTAACCATCTGCAGTTCCCTGCACCAAGTGGAAGGCACAGCATGGTGCCTGCCACTTGGTGGACGGAAATGCTCTGCATACACGTTCACCATTGCGGACGGTACTGCAGCCTGTATGGCAGGTGCATCCTAATTGCCGTACATCTGGCAGTCGGTCCCATGCCCTTTATGATGGCGGGCGGACTGATGTCTGCCCGCCATCATAATGACCCCCTGAGTTCTGTTGTCTGGGCGGTAAAGGTGATTTTCATCATGATTAAGTAGCATAATAAGGTCACGAAATTCAATATACATTTTCTGTTTCACCCTGCTTTCTATTATTTAAGACTTCTGGCTTTATGACCGTAGTTAGCAACGGAGCCCCTAACTACATCTGAACT
Organism: Lissotriton vulgaris; assembly: GCF_964263255.1. NCBI lineage: Eukaryota > Metazoa > Chordata > Amphibia > Caudata > Salamandridae > Lissotriton > Lissotriton vulgaris. The sequence continues at coordinate 783,563,791 of NC_141687.1, read as the reverse complement.
AAATGTACTCTGAGTGCTTTCTGTGTGAGGCCCCTTTATCTGTGGCATTTGCCTGGTTGTCTCCAGGGCTCCAAGAATAAATAAATAATAATAACTATCCCATAGTAAGGCAACAGTAAAAGTGGCAGCCACCACAACATTTCAATGATGTTTCCTCATGGAACTGTGTAGGTAGCCTGTAGAAGACATGCACTAGTTGTGGGGAGTTCTTTTTAGTGAATTACAGATCACTGGGGTTCTGGAGCCAGTACCAATGAAAGAAATCTAAAACATCTTCAGAAAATCCATTTTGTCCAAATGACTTGGGGCCATTTGTATGAAGGCAATTTTGCGATCACAAACGCCGAAATTCACTGAAATTCGGAGTTTACGATCGCAAATCAGCAGTGTCCAATATATGACACAAAACACCCCTTGCAAAATAAGGAATCGCAAATCTTGCGATTCCCTATTTTGCGATTGCATTTAAGGAATCGCAAATTGCGAATCCTTATATGCAATGTAAGAAGCACAGAAAAAGCGCAATTTGGACTTAAGGAATCGCAAATTACCACCAACTGCAAGTTGGTGGTAATTTGCGATTTCTTTGAAAAATGCACTTTTTTTGCATTTTTCTAAGTGCCATGTGACTCACAAACATGCCCTTAGGGCATGTATGTGCGCCACATCTGCACACATGCTCATTTCAGGGGTACAACAGGGTGTCCTTTTGACACCCTGGCACCCCTGAAATTCCATTCTCATTTTGTGATTCTCTAATTGAGAATCGCAAATTGAGAATGTCCTCTGGGTCCATAGGAATGAATGGGGAGGTATTCCTTAATTGTAAATCACAATTTACGATTCGCAATTAAGGAATATGTAGGATTCGCAAAATGTATTGCAAATCCTACATACATAGTGTTTTGCGATTTTCAAATAGCTATTTGCAAAAAATCGCTATTTTAGAATTGCAAATGGACATTTTGACCTGACAGTGGGTTCTCAGGATCATTCATTTGAGATGTCTGAGCCTCTATCAGGTGTAGGACACTTGTGGTTGTATGGTAACTTTTGTATCCATATCTTTTCAAAGCAACACCAGTTTGAATATATTTTCAATTGGATGCTTTTCCACTGCTTAAATTCTAACCCCTTTTTTGAACCTCACACATTTTCTCAGGGGTCTGTCTTGCTGCTCTCACAGGCTATGCAAGGATTTCTTTATTGAAACAAATCTACTTCGTGAAATTCTCAAACTCTGCAGTGCAAGAGTGATAGAGCGCCATGATGTTCTGAAAATTGTAGGGGTGCATCATAATCGTGGGTAGTCCGCACCCCATATAATCTCGTGTTGTACTAAAACTGATCATTCGAATTGTGAAAGTAATAATGAAATGTGTGATTATAATGACTGAAAATTCGTTTGTGCCATTGGAGAAAGTAAGATAGCATTTAAATGCGATTATATAACTTTTGATGTTCATTGCAAATACTTAGTGAAGTAGCTCATGTGTAATGTAATGTATTAGATTTAAACGTGCATCATATTAAAGTCTGTATATGTAGAAGTGATTAATCATGCCTTAATCATAATGAAGAGTAGTACTTATTAATGCAACATTTATTAATGAGTGTAATACTTGATGTATAGAGGCTTAAATGAATGGTCACGTTTTGCTCTGAAAGGCCTATTCGTATTTCTTTTGTTAGCTGAATTGAGTAGGCCGAAGTGTACTTCCTCTGGAAAGGCTCTCATTTGGAGGTAGTCAGCGAAATTAAATGTGCGTGGAAAGATTTTCGGTTCTCATGCTTCTATTGCAAGTGCAAGGACACCGTCTTCGTTAGTTAGACAGATGCATTTTGTTTTAGGAGTTAGGTATGGAGGAGAGTTGAAACAGTGTATCCTTGAATGCTGATAATTGGAAGAAGCCTGGGACCCAATAACGTATTAACCATTGCTGGATGAAGTACAAGTTTGGTGGAAAATTATCTACGAGAGGTGCTTAGCTAGAGGAGGTGATTCCAGGAACACTGTCCAAATAATTCGACTAACGCATGAACTATGGCAGTGTCAATCCAGCAGGTTTACCTGTTTCTGCATGGCTTACTGGCTGATTTCTGGAAGATGTGGCCAAATTTACATCACCCCTGTGAAACCTACGTTTTCTTTCTTTACACTTTAATATCAATTTCGGACTTTGTTGTATTGCCATCAGCGCCCTTGTCCTTGGTCAGCCAGCCTCCCATGCTGATAAGCTAAAGAATTCTTGTAGCTCCACTAGGACAATGAGAAAAGCAGTTGCCAGTTAGACATTTGTAAATTTCCGCGTGCTACATTTTCTCAGTACATCTGTTCCCAAGTTGCCTTTCGAAAGGCCTTGAAGACTATCATTGACTATCATTGAAAGATGGATTGTTCTTGTTAATTTAAACTTAGCCTGATATGAACTTGGTAGATATCCAGTGTCTTTCTCTTTTTTCATTGAATTACTTTTGATTCTATTTTTCTGCTTTCTTGATGTTTTTATTACATTCAATAATAATGTTTTACTTACTTTGGGGATTTGTTTAAAACGTTTGAAAATACTCATTTTGGCTGACCCGAGTTTGGGAGGATACTTTCATCAAACAGTGGCAGAAGGAAGCAGTCACAAAAACCCAATTACTGATGGGAATTGGTCTAAAGCTCTTCTCAATTTTGTGCTCATGATAAACTCTCTGTCGGGCAATTAAAGCGGTCTCTAGCCAAACCAAAATACTGTATGGCTGTCAAAGTCCCTAACAGATCAGGAAGCTGTTTTTAATGTATGCACCACCAGCATTTATTTCTGTCGACTGGGACACTGTATTGTTTCCAGAGGTGGGACGTTCAATTTACACATTTTAGCAAATTCAAGTTACCACGTTGTTGTGGACTGGGAGTGGGAAGCGAAAAGTTGGTGCTGTCCCCCTAAAGTTTCCTTTTTCCATTGCACCCCCTACCTGCCCCCGCTGCCCTCTTGTGTCCTCTGCTATAAAAGGCATTTCCATTATCATTATCAAAGGTCTGGGATGCTGTCCTGGAGGCTGCGTAGATGTCTCCCTCCCCCTTCTAAAATTGGTTGGTTACATATGTCCACATACAGCATGCCAAGTACCACCACGGGGTCTCCATGGTGCGATGCAGGTGCCTTGAGTAGCAAGGATAAATGTCCTTAGAGCACAGCCCAAGTTGGGACGGTTCAATAGGAATCCAGTTTAATAGACCTGATTCGGATACCAGAGAGTTAAATAAAAAAGTGCCTGAAAGTTTTACTGCAGTCAAGTTCTGGTCTAGGACATAGCCCAAGGCACGACTCATGTCCTAGGTGGCAGACCATTTTAGCCCAGAAATAGGGCTCATCAAATGCAGAACCTGCAAAGGTCATTCATCAATGAGACACAAATTCAGGGCTGAGGTGCAAGGAATATTGACTATTTCTCGAAGTCAGATGGGGTTAGGGTGACCAGGCGTCCCCGTTTTGCCAGGACGGTACCAGTTTTTAACCAGCTGTCCCAGCAAATTTCAAGAAAAGTAGCTCATGTCCCCGTTTTTAAAGAGGGTCGACTGAAAACGGTGGGAGGTCTTTTTTATGTTTTACAAAGCAGGGATAGTTAGCAATTGCTTCAAGAAAGCAATTTAATTAACAGACAAGCTACTGGGTTTAAAAATGGCATTTTATGTATGTTCTTACTGACTGTTCTGCAATTCTCTGCTAAGGTGCGCTCTCATCGCTTGAATTAAAATTTTAGCCCTTCTTCTATTTTTGTGAAATGTCCCGGCTTTTGGCTTTAAAATTCTTGGCACCCTAGATGGGGTTCTTTTTCTGCTGGTAAGAAAGAGCTTTGAGACCCTGTTGTGGAGCAGGCACACAACAGCCGGTGACAGGAAGCAACATTGTATGATATGACATGAGCTATATAATAATACCCACATGTCGATCTGAGACAGCTCTTAATTCACACCTCTTTTTATATGGTGTATACAGGACAGGTTTCCTAAAAAAGGGCTGGTGAAGTGGTGCTCCTGCACATAAAGTTTATGCGAGGGCGAAGGACAGGTATAGACCTTTTTCCACAAAAAAAGTCCAGTTTCGTGGACTGGGTGCACAGCGCAGGCTGAGAATGGCCTCTGCAGATGGTGTGGGAATAGTGCAAGGTTGTTTAAGGCTTGAGCCTACACATTTAGCTTTTGCTAAGTTGCAGGGAAGAAAAATGCCTTATTCTGCAGGGACACATGCTTTCTAGGCTTAGTAAAAATCAGGCTCTGAAAGGTCTCACATGACAAACACAGTAAGTAGTGTTGGTTGGGGAAAGGTTTGGAGAGGTCTTAGTGATAACTCTAAGCACAAGGTACAGGCCCGGCAGAGGCCTAATCCTATATGCTCGGCTGATGTTAAGCTGCATAGTTATATCATTCACATGCTCCTCGTATGGAGACTGTTTGCCGGTCAGGCTGTGACAGACCTCAGAGCTCAGAGTGCATACACTGAGTCCACACACAGCAGATGCTGTGTGGCAGCGGCAGGACTCCACTCTTTATATTAATAACCTGATGCAGGATTGTGAGGGGCACTCCCCTGCACCCTGATTGAATGTCAGGGTACAGTGCCGTAAGAGGTCTTAGAGTTCACATACACGTTTGTTTGGACTATGGGACGAGCAGGGATGACAGGCCACACACTGCACACACAGACTATACACACAAACACAGCAGATGCTAAGAGGAAGGCAGGCAAAGTCTTATGCTGGCACACGCAGCTTGTATTAGGTTATAGCAGTGCTTAATTTGAGCTGGTGGTTTCCGGTGCTCGGCACCAGCATTTAATGCACTTAAGACAGACTGTCACATGGTGGCGCTGTCTGATTTTTTTTATAGATGAGCATAACACTAGTTGTTTATTAATTCAATATATGTTAAAAATAAGGCTTCCGTTTTTACTGATTTTTACAGATAAATACCTACAGAAAACAATGTGTTTCCTATCTCTATTTACTTTTAAAAGTGGAAAAATATTGAAAATGGTGCTTCTGGTAAAACTCTCCATGCTGTTTTCGTTAAATTCCAGGCAACAGCTAAGCAGATAGACACCATGGGGAGTTAAAAAACAGGATGAGATTTTCTTAAACACAGATACATGTTAACATATATTTGTAGTATAACGCTAATATGTACCTGTGAGTGTAGTCTTTTGTTATACGTGACGGCTTAATGTGCTAAAATGTCCAAGGTCCAAGGGTTAAATAAATGTGGAAATATACCAATTTACAGCTCCATTTATTCTCAAAACACAAAATAAATATGGATTAATACCAACAAGATGGCTAAATAATACATATGAATAATTACAGGCGGAAATGTTAAAAAAATAAATACCATAAAACCGAGATCCCTAGTTAAAAATAACTAATACCTGCCACCCACGCCATTCTTATAGCTCTGAGAGGCCTGGCATGGTCTGAATCGTCACACTTGTAGGAGTGTGATGGTTAGTAGGTGTGTTTGTAGTGTCATTGGACTATTTTAAACAACAAGGGACCCCAATAGTATCAGCGAGGGACCTCGGGGAACATATTTGTACAAAAACAACACTGGTCCCAGGCGGGGAAAGAGAATAGTAGCCAAATAAATATAGACCCAGTCAGTTCTATATTGCCAGAGACATGTCCAGCCGGACAGAGGTCTCCGAAGTGTTTACTTGAATAGAAGCTTTCAAACACAAAAATGACACCTTCAGCAATTCACGTGCGTGGGGCACAAGCCTGTACCCAACCACGACAAAACATAAACACATACAACACACAGAAAGGGCTTGCTAGGCAAGAGCGGCAATCCCTGTAAAAATGCAATTATATAGAGAGATTCTTAGAGGTACCATTACATAGCATTGTATATTAGTTCTTTTTACAGGTATATGGTACTCAAACAGTCGACGGCGTTTCGGACCCCCTACTAAATGATGGGGTCCATCATCAGGACAAAACAATAGTTGCCTTAGAATATAAGCCTCTTTAGCCTAAGGAGGAAGATGGGGGGAAAACAAACATGTATTTAGTTTAACCAATCACAGAACATGGTGACATAGTGCTATGGTTATACTAGAAACGCCTATCTCCGGAGCGGAAACAGCGAGTGATGTTTACATTAAAGTGTTCGCAGGCATGTGATAGAGTGACTGAGAACATACTTTTGGTGACTTGGTGACAATCATACAACTATGATGCCCGAAGTGCGAAGGGTGTACGTGAGTGTTGGACGAAGTTAAAAGTTGGGCACCAATGAGAGGTAACATCAGTGCTGACAAAAACGGCGCAGTGAGGCAGTTCAGTATCAAGGAGAGAAAATTATAGAGGGAGGAGATGCGTGGGCTCACCAAGAGAGCGCGAGATCAAGAGCTCAAAATGGAGCTTGTGAGAAGTTTCATTCAGCGGGGCCAGGAACTTCGACTGGTAGGGTCGAGGGCATGGAGGTACTAAAGTAAAATAAAGTTAATTCAGTTAGAATTCAGCAGAGTATAAGGGGAAGAGCCGAGACCGGTCACACTTGGAGGTGGGAATTGACTTACCGGGGAAGAGGTTTATTTAATTCCTGTATTCAAGTGTCCTAGCCCGAAGCACGCAAATTTGCCAATGGTCCGCGTGTATCTGTATGGGAAGGGTACAGATTTTGAGAAGCGGAACAATTATGACCGAGGCGTATGTGGACAGAATATTAGGGATGCTTACCGTTATCCGGATACTACCGGTTGCGCCGAATCGCGCAGGGGGTCATGGAGCCAGGAGGGGCCTGCAGGAGAGATACTCTATTAGGGTCTATTAAGTAAGTTAGGCATGTGAATTAAGGTGATCACAGGAGCTAGGGCACAGAGTGCAGTCTTACCGGGTCAGTCGGCAGCAATGGATTTCCTGGCTGTGGGTATCATGTGACCAACACCTTTTTAACAAGGTCGCTCATTGGTGCTGGCGGGAACATGAAAGTAAAGGAAGGACTACACAGCGGTAGCCATATTGGATAGATCAAATAGATGACAGAGGGTGAATAAAGGTGCCGATACGTGACATTTGTGACAATGAAAACAATTTAGATAAAGTACATTTAGGTCATGGGAGCATATTTACAGAGTCTGATAAAAAGCGTTTCTTTCACTTGAGTATTTTAGAGGACATAGTATGCAGAGCAAGTTCAGATTAAACTGGTCCAGTCCTCTTGCTGGTTAAGACCAGAGTTCAGACTGTCTGTCCTTATTATCCATTTTAGTTCTTCCTTGTTGAGCAAAAGATTGAGGTCACCGCCTCGAGGTGGTAATGTCACTTGGTTTATCACCATCCAACGAATGTCATTTTCCGTGTGCTGCTTGGAGGTGAAGTGCTCAACCAAAGGCGCATTTGGAGTACTGCAACGTATTCTGCTCCGGTGTTGAGAGATGCGAAGCTTGACTTTTTGTTTGGTTTGTCCCACATAAATGAGGTCGCAAGGGCATACAATTGCATATATAACATTGCAGCTATTGCAATTTGTAAATGTTTTCAACACAGTTCTACTTTCCTTATATACAAATTCTTTCCCTTCAACAGTGAAGTCACACACCACACAGTTACTACATTTTCTGTGTGTTGTATGTGTTTATGCTTTGTCGTGGTTGGGTACAGGCTTGTGCCCCACGCACGTGAATTGCTGAAGGTGTCATTTTTGTGTTTGAAAACTTCTATTCAAGTAAACACTTCGGAGACCTCTGTCCGGCTGGACATGTCTCTGGCAATATGTAGTGTCATTGGAAGCACTTGCAGCAGCAATGGGTTGTGCAATCTGCAGTAGCATACTGACGAGGGCCCTGACACTTATGTTTTTTTTACAAATTAAGCACTGGGGTATAGGGCTGGAATAAATTTCATGCGGCCCAATCACCTTAGTTAACCCCTTCCATGCTGGGGCGTTTCCGCCACTGTGCGGTAAACAAAAGAACAGGGCGGGGCCGTGACGAACCCCAGCCGTCATCAGCACACGAGCGCCGCCACCAGCATGGAAGGGGTTAAGAACATTGGGGCATATTATCAAGCCTGTGCGCTAAAATTATCGCCGCTTTATCGGCCGAAAACGGCCGATAAAGCGGCGATAATGGGCTTGATAATATGCTCTATGGAATTCCAATCGAAGCACATGTTAGATGTGAAGACATCTAACATGGGCTTCGATTGGAATTCCACAGAGCATATTATCAAGCCCATTATCGCCGCTTTATCGGCCGTTTTCGGCCGATAAAGCGGCGATAATTTTAGCGCACAGGCTTGATAATATGCCCCATTATTCTACAAATGCTTGGTATTACGTGCAGGCCTGGGACGTCCTGAATGCCCTTATTTAGAGTGTGGGTTTATCATGGCATTTTTCCTCTGCATGCCATCACAACTAAAGTAACATTCACATACTGTCCTGTTTCCTGAAGTGATGAGTGTGGGAAATCACAAAATGAAAGTTTTATTTGCTGCTTTTTGTTCGATTGCCTTTTATAATACGAGGGCTAATTACATTAAATATACGTTGCACAGGTTAATTAGGGTGACAATCCTCGGATCGGGCTTTAATCTATTAAATGGTGATACCAACTGTCCATGACTCTGACTTAGACAGGGCTTTTTGTCTCTTCTGCAGAGAAAAGAGAGGGTCTGTTGCACTCTGCGTTGCTGCTGGCCAGGTTTTGCCACTGCCTTTGTTGGTCTGGAACAGGACTCTTACTGCAGGGCAGCGAAGGTGTTATAGGCATCCATGTGGTCAGGATACCCTATTTTAAGTCCCGGGCTTTCATTTAACTGCAAAACGTGCTCTGGGAGTAGAGGTTAAGCTTTTCTTCCATTGAACTAATGGGCCTAACACACCTGATGACAATGGCTATTTACAGAAAAGCTCGGAACTGGAAGTGTAAAGTAGTGGGCTCAAAGCCCACGTACTTGGAAATAAGGCACATGGACGCATTGGTATATGGTACTGGAACTTGCCTAGGGCACGTGCGTCCCGCCCCCTTTATTAGCAGGGTCACCTGACCAGTGACTCCTGTGATGAATGGGTGTGGGGGCAGTGTAGAAGGCAGCCCTAAAGGAGTGGCTGGTGGAAGTACCATGTTTACAAACACTAGAACGTGTCCCCAGGACACTACATTAAAGTATAAAGTTCTCTCAACTCAGAGCTAGGTTGTCACCCAATCTTCTCATGTATAAATATCCCCTCATTCCACTGTCCTTCTTAGGGTTACTAAATGACATCCTGCCATATCAGTCTCACACTTATACTCTGTGGCTCCAACTTCCCCAAAAGAGCTGCGTGGAACATGGCGCAAGTCTGCCCCCTGGTATTACGGGAACACCCCAGAGATACTGAGGAAGTGGGTCGCATCTGTTGTGAAAGTGGGCGACTTAAAGGTGCCGCTCACTTGGCTTTGTTCACGGACTGCTGCTTACCTGTACTGGAGGAGAGCGGATCTCCCTGAAGGGTTTTAACTCCGGAGCCTGCCGTGTCTTGCGGTCCCCGCTCCACGGGCGCTGCCTTCTGTTCGAGGGACTTTTGCAGATAGGGGTAATCACCGGGGGACTGCGAGGTCCAGCAGGCCTCACTTCTTACAGCTGGTGCCTCTTCCCCCGGTGGACACGCCCCCTGCCAGGTGCTTACTACATGAACTTTTCGCACCACCCGCTCCACGGGTGCCGCTCACTTGGCTTTGTTCACGGACTGCTGCTTACCTGTACTGGAGGAGATCGGATTTCCCTGAAGGGTTTTAACTCCGGAGCCTGCCGTGTCTTGCGGTCCCCGCTCCACGGACGCTGCCTTCTGTTCGAGGGACTTTTGCAGATAGGGGTAATCACCGGGGGACTGCGAGGTCCAGCAGGCCTCACTTCTTACAGCTGGTGCCTCTTCCCCCGATAGACAAGCCCCTCGTCAGGAAGGATTTAAGTGACCTCATTGTCCCGCGATGCGGGACGCGTGCGGGTGGGCGCCGGGTGAAGCCCGGGCAAAGGGCGGGCCATCTGAGGCCGTCCAAGGCCGAACTAGGCCGGGCAGGGCCACCCTATTTAATTCCCGGTTAGCCTGTTAGGTTGTATATCTAAATTTATACGTCTAATACTGTGGTACATGATAATTATACTCATAAAGACGACAATCTATTGTAACATTAACTAACGGTGAAAGGCGGGTTAGCCATTATGGCCTTACGATCAGGGAGAAATAGACTGGTTACTGTGAAAACAAACACTGGACTAGTTACAGGTACTTTGGACCAATTCTTCAAAAGGACCACCAAAATACTAGGGAAGGAAATAGCCCTTACCGAAAAACGTTTGTCGCTTGATATTTTGACTGGTAAGCGGTCTTCCTTGGGGGCGATTAGCTCAGCTATAATACCGGCTGATGGTAATGAGTTGGCCCCCCTGGTAGTCTCTAGCCCTATACCCTGGCTATTAGAAGACTTGGCAGTAGGTTCAGTTAACGGTACTACATCGAGTCAAATTGCATTGGTTTCCTTCTCTAGTGATGAGAGCCATATAACATCAACGCCTATTTTATCTACCCTCCCAATCTCCATTCCCCTGGTATTACAAGCGAAGGGGCGGAAAGGGGAGGTGGGTGAGGAAAATGAAAGCGGTTCCCTGACCCCTGAACCCAAGAAAAGGAAGACAGGGGAATGTCCTAAAAAGAACAGTGGTCAGATTATAAGCAAAGCACCCAAAAAACTAAATCCAAGAGCCTCTTCGTTGCTAAATGGCGCCTCAAATAATCAGGCTTCATTTCAGAACCAATTGCTTAATAACAACGAGGATCTATTAACCAAAATACAGGCATTAGTCCGGTCTTTAATACTGCCTCTGATTCATAGAACTAAGATTATTAATGAAAAATTGGAGCACCTGGAAGAAACCGTTAAAGGGAATACACTAAAGATGGACGTGCTGATTAAAAATACGAAACGTAATCATGGGGGAATTTGCCCTGCCGCTAAAGCTGCTAAGGCTAAACCCACTAAAGTAACACACTCAGCGGTTAATAAAACTGTTGAAGGCCAGCATGTTCAACCAGTCTTGGGGGATAAGGGTGCTGTAACCAAGGAAACTCAATGTCCTACCGTGCAAAGGCTGGCTCCCCCCACTAAGGCTCTAACTTCGAATAGTGCGCCCCATGGTAAACAATTGACAGAAAAGAGGCCTCTTTTGGTGAATCTCCCTCCTGAATCAATTCCCCTCAGCATTATTTTAACAGGGGTGCCAACATTAAGTTCAGAATCCCGTGAATCAGATAGAGAACTTAAGAATAAAGTTATTTGGTGGCTCAATAAGAATAGGCAATTACCCCAGGGTTCCAATACAGAGATTTTAGGTGTGAGGCGGGTGGACTGGATAGGCCAGAGTACAAAAGACCATGAGGGGGATTGTATAATTGTTAACCTCAGAGATCCCTGGGCTGTAGACCATATAAGTAGAAAACCGCGTTTTGGTCGGTTAGGAGACATTCAATCGATAGGCCTCCAATACTTTTATCCCCATGTAATCTCTAGATTGCTAACCCTGCCACAGAACTTAGCTGAAGGCAGACACTTTATTAATAACAGATCAGATAGGTTTTCCCTTCATTTCCCTTTAAGAAATAGGTTTGATCCTCTAAGGGGTTTGGAGGGTGTGGACTGACTCTGGAATGGTTGTACTTCAAATAAGGGGGTCGAAGTTGTCAAGCCTAGGGTTAGGATTTCTACTCCAACAAAGAGCAGTGATGCTGAAGACATAGATCTTTTAGTCCCTCAAGCTAAGTGGGCCAGCAATATAACTTATTTGAATGAAACTCTAACATCTCATTCAGTGGCCCATGGTGGAGGGAATGGCCAAGTAGAACATCTGCAATCGGTATTGCTGGCTAATAAACATGTTAATACTGGTTCACATTGGTGATTGTCTGAGGTGGTGACTAACACTATAGGAATAACACAGGCTGAGAGCTGTATGCCCCCGCCAAAAGTGACAATCCCCTTAGGTGATGGAATCAGTGGAGCTGAGGGTAATACTTTTCGTTTAATTTCCTGGAATATAGCTGGTTTGTCTCGGAGGTTGGAGGACCCGTCATGGTTGAAATTTGTTCAGTCCTTCGATATACTTTGCCTCCAGGAATCTTGGTATAGAATGGATTTTAACCTTGATGGTTTTCAAATGTTTAACGTTCATGCTGAACCCGTACTATCAGGTAGAGCCAAGGGTGGTCTTATAACAGCTATGTCGGTAAAGCATAATCTTATTAAGATTACTTTATTGACTGACTCCCCTTGGCATCAAATTCTTATGATTAAGGCTTTATTCTCAGTACCGCTGCTCCTAATAACATGGTATTACAATATATTTGATGTAAATTCCACCACTGTTATCGAGAAATTACAGGATGAGATTGCTAATGTGAGTAATAAGGGTTTCCCCCTCCTTATTGTATGGATAGGTGATTTTAACTGTGTTTTGTGTAAATTTAGTGGGACAAGAGCTTGTGGTATGTTGGATTCAAGTGATCAACCATTGGCTCATTTCACTCATACAAAACAGGGGGATGCTCTAAACAACTTTGTCATGATGTATGAATTGCTATTTGACATTATTTTATGACGAGCTGGGCTCGTCATCAGCGTGCGAGGAGGCTACGCCATGACGAGCCCAGCTCGTCATCAGCTTGGAAGGGATTAAGGATTTCCAGGTTAATGTAAATCCCGCCAGTGATCACAACACCCTAATAGTGAGTTTTAACCCCGTAGTTGGAAGTGGTCAAACCCTTAAGGGTATAGCTACTCGTCATGTTTAGTTAGTCGATGTTAGACGATATGATCAATAATATCGTGCAACAATGCCTGTATTTGAGTGGGTGGAGGACGGGGGGGTGGCTCCTTAATGTTTTGAAAAATTATGTGTAATAAAAATTGTTTTAAAAAAAAAAAAGGAAGTAGTCAAACCCTGGAACAACCTATAATACATAAGCGGAACCAGGTAATAACCCTAAAGTGGGATAAGGTAAATGTGGGGCAACTGGAATTGGATATTTTTAAGGAAAATAAGGCGGGCATAGAAGCTTGTCCGACGCCCACAAATGAACCAGATGTAATAATTAGAAACTTTGAAGAACTCTTGGGTAATGTGGCTACACACCTCCAAAAAACTGTGAGGGGGAAAAAAGAGAGTGGACCCAAATGGTTCGATGGAGAGTGCTCTGCTGCACAATCAAGTTTAAAAAAGGCTTTACATCAGGTACCCCGAGACGTCGACCTTGTTAGGATATCTAGGAAAAAGTATAGAGTAGCAATTGATAGGTGAAAATCGGAATTAAGGGCTATAGCCTGGGAAGATCTTGGAAAAGCGGCAGAATTGAGGGACATCAGACTCTTCTGGGAAATAGTAAATCAACCTTTTTTAAAGAATGGGGACAAGGGCAATATATTAGTGCACATTCCGGAGGAGACCTGGGTGTTACACTATGGGAAAATTTTTAACCCAAATGAGGTGTTGCTGGCTATTGATGATGGGGTTGGAGATTTTAATCTGACGTCAGCTAAAGAACATAGCCTCTCTATTACCTTGTATGATATAGAGGCTGCCTTGAGGATGGGCATTCCATTAAAGGCTCCTGAGCCGGATTCAGTACCCTTAGATCTCTTCAAACATAACACGGAGGTCTGGGCACCATTGCTATTAAATGTTTTTAGAGCAATTGTGGTGGGGCGTATCCCAACCTCGTGGCATGAGGCGGAAGTAGTACCGATTTTTAAAAAGGGCGATAAGGGTGACCCTTGCTGCTACCGGCCAATATCCTTATTGGATGCCTTGTGTAAACTAATGGGTAGAGTGATATTGGCACGCCTTGAAGTTTGGGCAGAATCCGCAGGCACCATAGTGGACTTACAGTACGGGTTCAGGAAGGGTAAGGGAACTACTGAGCAGTGTCTCAATCTGGCATTAATTATGGGCAAGTACATGGGGGTCAAGCATTGTTGTATTCACTTGGCCTTCATGGACTTGTCCAGTGCCTTTGATACTGTATGTAGGGGTAAGTTGTGGCAAATGATGGAAAATATGGGGTTTGAAGAATCACTAGTGACCCTGCTTCGTAGACTCCACGCTGACACCTCAGTGAAAATTAGATATGGTCCAGGAGGGGAGAAGACAAATTTAATTTATCCACCGAAGGTGTTCGCCAGGGTTGTATTCTGGCTCCATTCTTATTCCTGGTGTAGACCAACGGTTTAGAAAATGTTCTGCTTAATAGCGGAGCCGACTTCCCCCAAGCAAATGGTAAAAGGATACCAATGTTGTCCTATGCAGACGACACGGTCCTAATGACCCTCACTTCTAATGGTATGCAGATTACCTTAGCTGCCTTTGAAGCCTTTATGGGTAGTCTAGACCTCAAGGTCAATTTTGCTAAATCGTTTGCTATGACCTACGGCCCGAAAGGTGTTAAATCTCGTAGGAACATGGTAAGGGATTCAATTATTGCAAAAGTTGACAATTTTAATTATCTTGGCAATCTTTTTAATAAAAAGCTGAACTGGGACCCTTTAATATCAGTCAGGGTACAAAAAATTACACAATCGGTCGAGGCTCTGTTTCGCTTTGCTAGCCAATTGGGGCAAAAGCCGATTAGAGAACTAATACCTTTATATAAAGCTAAATGTCTCTCTGCCGCCGTATACGGGGCAGGTGTATGGGGGACTCAGAAATGTGATAAAATACAAGTCATGGAAAATACATTTTTAAAACGATTGTTATCTGTCCCACCAGGTACCTCTAATAACTTCTGTCATGGGGAGGTGGGTATTGCTTTTGTGAGTGATATTATTCATTTATCGCCTTTGTTGTTATGGTCTAAAGAATGGCAGTCAGAAGAGTTAAAATTAACGAAGGAAATCTTGCATGACTGCCTTAAACTTGATCACTCCATGAATATTCAGTGGCTTCGATTTGTCAGGGACACTTTTAATATAATCGGGTTAGGGTAAATGTTTGAAAGTCCAGTTATGGCTGGCAATGATTATAAGTTAATTATCCGAAAAGCTTATTATTCCAGCCGAGGCTCTTTGAGAAGTTGTGAGAACGTAGTATATAGGAAGGACGAGCTGCACCAGCAGTTTTACTTGTCATATATCTCCCACACTCAATGGCGCTTTTTCTTGACAAGGTTTCGATTAAATTCTTTACATTATCTTTTTGCTTTCCCAAAACAAGGGGGTTGGTGTGAGAGGCTACCCCCTTGTCCTTGTAATAATAGGGTCTCACAAAGCACTTTGCATTTAATTCTTTTTTGTGCACTGAACAAGGATGCAAGAAACAGGTTTATCAAGCCTGTCTTGTTAAGCCTTGGATCTCACTACTACAAAGAATGTTAAGAGCACCTTGTGTCCTTGTCAACTCCAGAGATTTGTAGTGCTGTGCTTAGCTTTATCCGAGTGTCTCTTGACATCAGAAACAAATATGAATCCCCATAAAAATGTTAACTGTTTCGTTAAAAATATGGTGTGGACTTAAAACTGTAATGCACTTTATGAAAAGTTTTACAGATGTGCCATGACTGTTATGAACTTCTTGCCGATTTTAAATTGTAAAATGAATTATGGAGTTTTAATTAATTATGTATTTTTGTATAATTAAGTGAAGTTTGAATCTGTGTATACTTTTGTGATTCCTTTGTTGAATCGAATAAAGTTATTCGAACGACTTAAATAAACTTTGAGCACCGGCACTTATTCTTTTACAAATTAAGCACTGCTCCGTACTGAGACACAAAGTAGCAAGGTTATCAATGGATCAGAAAGTGATGTGGGGCTACTGTCCAGAGCCGTGAAGTGTCCTCGTCACCCCACTTCTGGATTTTAGATACTATTTACCAGCAGATGGGGGTCCCATTACCCAAGCACATTAGGATCGAGAGCATCCTTGCAAGGTGCTGGAGGCAGGCTGCAGTACAAAATACAATATCACTGCGCTTTTTGTAATAGCGTTTCGATCTGCTAAGCATCCAGTAAAACACATAAAATAATATTGCAAGGGGAATGTAATTTCCTTAGCAATATTCCTTTGAACTTAGCCTTCTTTATCATTGTGATTTTTCTATTTTAAAAACACTGGTGGAATGGGAAATAGTGCCTGCCATAATCAAGGGTCATCAGCTGTCTTATTTGCATCGGTGAAATGACAGAAATTACCAGCAGACGATGTGGCTATTAAGTGGTGTAGAGAACAAATATGTAATCCCTGATTGAATGGCGCGAGATAGGGATTGAAGTAGCATCATTTGAAATGAAAATTCCTCTGTTTCATAATATTTGCATATTTATACTGCTCAATTTAGGACCAAAATGTCAGCTATCTTGTTTTTGTACGAAAAAGAAAATGCTTAGTGAACATATTTAGATTTTAGCATCTAGATGGACATCTACAGAATACAGAGGCAATTGAGTCTAATAATTATAGGCAATACACTGCCTCCCCCTGCGACTTTTACAGCTCTCTTACAAAGTATGCTCACCACTCCCCCTGCTCCTGTGGGCAGAGCAGCCCCGCCCAGCCCTGCAAAGCTGCCGCAGCAGGAACAAATGAAATGATAATAACGTTGTATTATTATCATTTTATTTTTCCTTAATTATACTTCTAAAAGGCAGTGGGGCGACGCTCCACCTTAGATGAGAAGCCGCCACTGTGAGTTACACTGGTACTGAAGTACATGGATGTTAAACTACCATTTACACAGGTCACATATGACTGACAAAAAGGGGAGAATAAGATGGGTGGGTTGAAGAACATGTTTGAAGAAAATTAACAGAAGAGAAATTACAACTGATTTACCTGTTGGACAAATGCTACATTCACGTATATATAAGGAGTTAAGAAAAATGGTGGAAAGTCAATTGAACAATATTTTTTAAAGATATAAATAAAAACCGCTTGAAACGGTGTACTGAGATTAGACATTGTGATTGTTGCACCAGCTGATTAAAGGAAGGTTGAGGAGTATAAGTGGTTAAGGAGGAGAGGGCAAAGATATTGTGAACAAATCACCTCCAGCAAAGGCGATCTACTGTATTTCCACTCAGCTGCGGAGTACCTCAGGACTCTGCACTGAGCCCCCTCTTCTTTAATGTCTATCTTTCACCTCTGGCTGAGCCTGTTCAGTCTGCCCGAACTCTCAGATCTAATCACCTTCGTCTTCTTCACCCTCCCCATTTCCACCTCTCCAGAATGGGGGGCAGAGCTTTTGCTGTTGTGACTGCCAAACTCTGGAACAGCCTACCATTGTGTCTGCGGCTGACCAAATCTGAATCTCTGTTCCGGCGCAACTTAAAGACCTGGCCGTTTTCCAACCTCTAGCCATGCTAGACATCCCTGCTGCTCTTCAGTCTGTAGCTCCGGGACACCCCCGTTGGGGGAAGCCGCGCGCTTTATAAGCTTCAAAAGAAAATAAAATAAATATGTTGCCATGTATAAAATACGAAATAAAATGGTTAATAAATAGGTAAAACACTTTGGGAAATAAATGTGTGTACATTTACAAGAATTTGCACTCCTTCTTATAGCAGAGACTGTCATGGACATATTTGTTTTCGGTCAAGATTACATACTCTAATAAGTAATGTGAGTACAAAATAATAAATGCGAGACATAAATACAGCAAAATATGTGTAGCAGGAATCCTAAGTAAAACATCTGAAATAAGCCACAATATTTACCTGTGCATCAGTTCTTCTCTATTTAGTAGCAAGGTTTACAGGAATACATTTGAAATTAGGAAACGGAAGGAAAACTTGCTCCTTTAAGAAGAATGGTTGTTAAAAAAAATAACGTCTGCTCCATTTATAGTGATTTTTTGCAGCCAGGAGTCCTTTAGTGACACTGATTTGCCAACTGATTTGTGTACAGTCTCTTACTATGTAAAATTATTGCCAATGAGAAGAACATAATCCCTGAACTCTTTGTGCCTTTAATATGAGCAAATGGCTCCTGCTGGAGAGAGACAATCTTTAATGAAAGTGAGGAGCACACGATTATAGGGGAAAGAACACTTTTATGCTGTAGAGACTGAGTGATGTGAGATGGACAGTAGCATATAGTAAAGATTTGATCCGCCATGGAAACAAGGGATAGGCACGATACAAAATAGGGCACAGCAAATTCTTTTTAATTCCATATCGTGTTTCTAGGACTCCACGCTTCATATTTTAAGGGTATGGCTACTATCCATGAAGATTTTTCTTCTCAAACCCAGAATTTTCGGCAGCCAAATAAATGTAGCACTTACTTGGACACCCCTTCCACTTTGTTAACCAATTTCCGCTCTGGAAGAGGCCATTTATTTTCCAAAAGCTGTCCTTTTGCACCACAAACATGAAAACAGTGGCAAACGGTGACATACAGATTAGTGAACAACAGCACAGTGACACAGAGAAATAAGAGGGTAATGTATACTAGTCAAATAATGAAAAACCCAGTCCAGAATGTGGGGCTGTCATAACTTACAGACATATTGGAGAGAGACTATTACTAACTTACAGACATATTGGAGAGAGACTAATTCTGAATTGGAACTGATGATAGATACAGATATTCCATCCACTCTGCTATTATCCCGGGTATAGCTCATGATGTACACTCACAGAGATGTAAACTATCATTCTGCCTGATGGGACTAGTTATAGCTAAGGGAGATATTGCTAGAAAATGGGGATTCCCGACTATACTGATGATGTGGGATGCTTCATCGTAGGTGCCTCTTTTCATTTGTGTAGGTGAGTGCCACCAGAAAGGGCTCAACTAAACTTGGGGGCTCATGATAAAAAATGTCAGGGTTCCAGTTAAAAACGACTATGGGTAAACCCAGAATTTCTCTTTATATAGCAGGTACTCATGCAACTATTGAAACTAAGTCTGGATGTTTAACGAAAGACAATCGTTTGGACATTCAAAAGTTATGTCGCCTCAATGTTTCAGCGAGAAACAATTTGCCCATGTATGGCGGTTTCCTGTGAGATGTCTTTCCACTCCAACGAAAAGCAAGCTCTCAACTTTGGCTCTCCTCCACCAAC
The DNA here is from genome assembly GCF_964263255.1 of Lissotriton vulgaris. Lineage (NCBI taxonomy): Eukaryota > Metazoa > Chordata > Amphibia > Caudata > Salamandridae > Lissotriton > Lissotriton vulgaris. The sequence continues at coordinate 783,544,709 of NC_141687.1, read as the reverse complement.
CCTGGGAATTGACTGCATACCTTCCAAGCTCTTAGACTCTTTGCTCCATATCATGGTAGGAAGAGCTGTTGAAACAAGACCTTTAGTGAGCCCCTGACAGAAGAGTATCAGGAGTTGTTGCTTTGGTTTTTGGCAGTGGCGGCATTTGGTGCTCAGTGTCGGGAGGGTGAGCACTTGCCCTTGGAAACACATAATAATGGCATGGTGTTACTGCACATTGTCACTTCCCAAAAAGAGAAAAGGTTATGTACTGCTTCTTGTGTGATGTTGACAAAAAAGCAAAAAAACGAATTACCTCTCCACATTTAAAAAAAAAAATAAAAAAATAAATTAGTGTTCTTCTTTTTCAATGTACTTTTTCCATTGAAATGCTTGATTGTGAATTGGGTTTTACAAGTAAAATCGTTTTAGATCATTTGTGTAATAAATGAAAAATATGCAAGAGGCATTACAATGCCAATATTCTATAATAATCTTTCCTCAAATTCTCAAGGTACCGCTTAGTGGCACAACCGACCTCTTGTTGTTGGCTTTATGAGGGAAGAGAAACACAGCTCCCTTTTCTGACCCTTTAAAATATTTGCTGTCATATCCAATGCACTTCCAATGTGCACATACATGCCTTTGCTTATAATACTGTTTCCTTCCCTAACATTTTATTTCATGTTTTTTTAACAACACAAATACGTATATTCAATAAGACTATTTGACAGGGCGCATAATCACACACCTTATCACTTCTTACCACACCGCACACCGCAGCTGAACTGATCCTGCCAATTGATTTATTTGACTCACCCAGCTTTACAGGCTAGAAATGAGATTACAACATCAACTGAATTCACTCTCTCAAGACAACAAGATAAACTAGACAGAAATACTTATTGGCAAAGACACAATCACGTGTTCCGGCAGCAATAATATAGGTCAGTGGCCTTTTAGACACTACCCTGGAAGAGTGAATCAGTAGACTTTTCTTCAGATCTTGTGTGGAAAAATAGTCACAGGTAAGTCCTTCACTGCCATGTTTCATTATTATTAGGTTGCAGGGGGGGGGGGGGGGGGTAATTTCATCAAAATGTTTTGTTTGCTGCAACACCTGTCATCTTTGGGGGAGTTTATTGTATTGTAATTGCATTTGCATAGTGCTTACTAAACTTGACGAGGAATTGAAGCAGTGGGACTGCCATAAAAAGTCAGTCAGAAAGGGACATCCTAAACCCTACGGTGGTACCTGCGCAGGCATCGCCTCCATTGTGGGGATTAGTGTCAGACTGCTGCCCAGATGGGCTCCTTGAGGCAGCGGTCTTCCCCCCCAACATAATCACTCCGACCGCTGGTATTGTAATCCAGCAGTCGGACCGATGCCCTCGATTGTGGGTGGACCGTCACCGACGGCCTGTCGCTGGCAGTCCACTCGATATTTAAAATTAGGGCCTAAGTACCTAATTAAAAATGGTAAATAGATAACTTTTAGAAGATATAAATGTGATTTAGAATACCACAAATCGGAGGAAGAAAATAAACTAATAATTTAATTTCACCACTGAAGTATACAAAAACTGATGGACAGAATGCTTGAATTAATCTCAGTCACTAGTAATTACTCAGCTGCATCCAAGTCCATCGCTTTTTATTTTGTAAAGCATGCCACCTGAGTTTGGACCCAGCCAAATGCAAATCAGTCTTGACCCTGCTCCAATGGAATAGTGTAGCCCGAACAGAATTGAGGCACAACCAACCCAAGACCGGTTTCACCCATATTAAAGTTCATCAGTCATGTATACCTTCATTTGACCAACAACACACATTTTTTACGTTTTTCAGTTTTTGTAATGAAAACTGATACCCAAAATAAAAATATTACTTGAAATCTAACCTTGTAGTACATGAGCATATTTCAAGATGTATTAAAATCTAATTACATATTTCTGGTTTTCTTTTTTTAATGTTTTTATTAGGTTTTACAGCAAAGTAAATACAATCAGCAGAATTTGCCGTATGAAATGCTCATATTTCTGAATGTCTTTTCTGAATAACAGGATCATGTTAGCAGAATCCAGAAAGAATCAGATTTATTTTCCTGTGAATTTACATAAATTTGGAAATGTTACTCCATGTTACCCATCATTATGACTAAAATATACTATTCTGACATGCCTGAACATGGGACCTTTGAAAGAGCGCAGACATTTGTTTGCTCTTCTCTGACACATAGGCGCACAATAAAGACAATTGTCACATACGTAACATCCGTTGCCGTTTGGTGGCGTCTTGTACTGATTACTTGCTGGGAGCCTGCGAACAATTCTGACAGGCCTTATAATGAGACATCTGATCAGCAAAGACTTTGTTTGCTTTACTCTGACAATAAGGCCCAGTCGGGAAACCTCGGATGGGGTAATAGCTGAAATCCTTGTAACATATCTCAAGATAATGTCAATCATAAATGCAGAGCACTTGGTCAGACATAACACAGCATGTGTGGAAGAGAAAATACGTCTAGAATTTCCATGGAAGCAAATACTATATTTTTATAGTTATTATTATATTTGTCTTACCAGTGCCCAGGCCTAACCTTTGTACCACAAAACATGCCTATCAGTCAGCTGGCAAGTACTTTTTTTTTTTACGGAGTTTCGTATAGCGCAAACTAGACCCGAGAAATTGGTTATCAGAGCGCTTTACATGAGCAGCAATTTTGTTACAAATGGACACATTAGTTTTTGTTAGTCACGTGGAGATTAAGCGATTTGCCCAGAATCACAGGATGTTAAGTGTCGCTGCCGAGACTCGAAGCAGCTTTGAGGCCGCCCGCTCTAGCCATAAGGCTACGTCCTCTCCCCAGAGTATGCTTACCAATGATGCCTAAATAGATATCTAGCACTGCAGTGCCTACCAGAAGTTAATATGTTGACTTATGGCAGAAGGTAAAACCATAAACTCACTCTGGTGCAGGTTAGGGAAGAAGGTATGCTTTGATTATTGCTCGTAGGTAATTTCACCATTCACGAAAGAACGAAAGTACTATTGTCATTTATACAGAAAGTAATTGCCACATTTGGGCTCATTGCCCACTTTAATATCCACCAGTTTTAACTTGACCCAATTGTAGTGCCCTTTACTTTCAACACCAAGTTTCAGGCTTAGTACTCACTATGTCCACTACCAATCTAAGACTCATTACCTTCTCTAATCTCTACTCAGGGTGAGAGGTCCACCTAAGTTTACATGACTCATGATTCACTGCTCAGTGCCCCCTCCATACACCAACCATTCTCAAGCAATGTGCCCTCTCACCCTGCCACTGTCCTTAAAGCACTGTGCCATTCCCCACCTCCACTCAGACTCAGTTACTTGGCTTTCGGGCACATCCTCTCTCTAATGCTCTCCCTCATACCTTGTTCTACTTTTGCCTGCCATCAGGTTCAGCTCACAGGTATCTTCCCTCAAAAACCCTAATACCATATCCAAGGGCCATGACATCTATGCCAGAGTCCTCCAGGCTATCTAAGGATAGGTTCCTACCAGAATCCCATCCCACATAATTCCCCTCAGGACCCCTCAGGACCTAAGGACCAGTGTTATGTCCACATCTTAGCCTAGACTCAATCCACTGATCTCTATTCTTGCACCCCATTCTAGCCCCAGGTTGCATGTCAAACCTAACCATAGCTTAGTCTCAAGCAATCTGCACTCACCCCATCCTTGCTTCCTTTGCAAACTGCTGTGTAATGCAAAAGAGAAAAACATGCTGTACTAATGCGACAAAGACTGATTCCATTATTCAGTACAATAAATTTACTGAAACACCATCACAGTGCTGCAATCCTTAAATATTTGCTTTTTATAATTATTTACTGTCATTACCACTATTATGTTTGCTTTTATACTCGCATCTATACAAATTATCTGCACTAAATTAAGACATTTATTTCAAGAAAGTATTTAAAATGCATAGCTGGATTTCTTCTGTGCGTCCATCTGTAGTGAAATGGGGTCCTAAGCTCACTAACAAACAGTCCTGTAGTCTGATGTGACTGATGTCTGCCCAGAACGCACTATCATCGTATAATGTGTAGGTGGTCTGAGGGGTACCCTCACCCAGAGTTCTTGTCTCGAATTGGCAATTTGGCTTTGAGCTTGTGCTTTGGCCAGAGGGTCTAGATTTATAAAATAACTGAGCAATATTTTGCGAAAAGGCAAAAAACATATTACCATATTGTGAGCATCTCTAGCCTAGATCATAGCCTATCTTCCCTCAACGATTGTGAAGGAACAAGGTGGGGTGGCGGGCACCTGAGCACTCTGCTGATTGCAGAAAAGTTGTGATTCTGATGTAACATAAACTAAGCTTGAGTGTACACCTATTATCTTCCCCCACAGGCTCTGAAGGAAGGCATGCACCAGCCATGGACAATGACCAATGTGTGGTCGCTGATGGTTCTCTACTAAAACTGTAGAAATTACAGCACCAGACATAAAACAAGTTATAACTAGTAGGGAGGGGAAATAGTTGGCAAGAAGACTAAGAAAGGGAAAAAAGGCATGCAAAAACAAACTAAAAGTACAGATGTTTACGTAGAAGGGGGTGTAAATGGAGCAAACAACAACTCTCTTGGAAACGATGAAAAATAAGGAAGTGAAGGTCAAAAGTGTACTTGGTAATGGGGTAGTAACAAGGGAAACGAAAATATATAAGGAAAGTAAGGATAGTAACAGGAGGGTCACAGGTGCTTAGGAGACCAGGGAGAGGGATAGAGAAATCATTTTAGGAAAGCTGATGAGCACATATATTATAACTTATAAAATACCCCCATCAGTACCTAAAAATGAAATTGTAAGTTGCTTTGGAATTCTAACCCTCATAACGGCATGTGGCCTGTATCTCTACGTAAGGATGACCTTCACACACTTGAAGAGTTAAAACGAAGTTTATTGCAAGCTTCCAACACATATTTAATTCAGGTCAGTGAGGGAAACCGGGAGGAGCATCCGGTCTCTGCAGTCATCAGCTCTCTTCTGTCAACATTCCAGAACGTTCAGCTGATGACTGGAGGGGAGGAAGGTACGGGAAGAAGGAGAGGACAGTAAAGGAAAGGACGTAGCACTCTACACTACTATAAGGTCACAGAACCACTGAGCAACAAATACAACATTGTATGGTAATATTTCATCTAGTTTCTTGAGACAGTGCCCTTTTCCACAAATGTTCGCTGAATAACCAGGGGCAGATTTACAAGCCCCCTGCGCCTCATTTACGCCGCGGATGCATCACTTTTGTGACGCAGCGGCGGCGCAAATCCTGCTCCATGGTGCGGGGGTACTTACAACGTGACGCATCTGGGAGATGCGTCACGTTGTAATGCTCTGCGCCACATGTAGGCGTTCCTGTGCGGGAGGGCGTTTTGGCGCAGGAACGCCTCCTAATAGTGGCTGAGTGAAATCTACAAGATTTGACTGATCCACTTTTAGGCCCATGCTGCGTAAAAACCCTGCGCCTGCCTGAAGCAGGCATAAGGATTGACGCAGCATTAACTAGATAGGGCCCCCAGAGCATTGCTGGAGCTGCATCGCGCTTGCGACACAATTCCAGCAATGCGTCACTTTTACGGCACAGATGCGTCACGCATCTGTGCCGTTTTTGCCCCATGGTGTGCCGCATTGTAAATGTGGCGCATCCATGATGGTGGAGCTGTGGCGCACAATAACTGGCGCATCCCTGCTGATTTGCAGGGATGCGCCAGTTATTGTAACTATGCCCCCCAGTGTTTTGTGCTGTGCTTCAGGAAGGTCTCTCACATACTATCCTGTATGTGACTTTTAACGTTGGATTTGTAGTGCAATTTAATGAATGTGTCTGTTGAACTCATATATGTCAACAGTTTCAGGATCTGTTCATGTATTTATGTGTGCTCATTCATTGGCTTTATTTGTATGATGTGTTTTATGGGCTAGTTCCCGTAATAAACATGTTGATGATGATGATGAAATATCATAAACGTTAAGTAAAAGGTAACCATTCACAACAGCAAATGCCAGATAGTACATTCTACATAAAATCTGAATCGTCCTTTATCTTGTTGTTTATGAGTAATAGAGAAGTAGAGGGCAAGTTAATGTTTGATTGGTACCATTATTCAGTGGCAGATCTACAGGAGATGCTTAACTTTAAAAGTCACATTTAGTTCACAGAGACACCTACATTGTTACCCTGCCCAAATCATTTTAGTTGGAAGCCTGGAATACTGCACCCTGGGCGAATGCCTTTTCTATACATGATTACAGTTCAGGCAGAAACAAGCACACCATAGCGTGACACTGGCTCCGGAGGAGAGATGAGGCTGTTTACAGTGCATACAATAACCCAGTAATGCAACAAAATAGTGCATGAACTGCAAACAGCGCATGTCACAATTCACTCACTGAAAGCTTGTGCTTCCCACCTGATGGACATTCCAATGTTGGACTAAGCTCCCCAACACTGTGCTATCTGCCTCTTTACAAGCTCGAGGGCAATATTGATTAATAGCCTTCCATTTTGATTCATATGAAAATTGTTTCTCTGTCAGGGGTGCCTGACATATCATTGACAGCACAGCTCATAAACAGGGAATGGTAACCAATATTCACGGACACTGGTGCAAAATGTTTGTGTGGGATTTACTTTCTGGCTCAAATGTAAACTCCATTTGTACTGGAGAGGTGTGGCTCAATGGTTAGAGCAGCAGACCCTGATGCAGAGGTTTAGCCAGGGACCAGGGTTCAATTCCCTGCCCGGCGGGTCTTGGGCTCCAAATTCCATGGACCTGATAATTCTCGCCTTGGTGCCTATTCTAATCATAGAGTCCCACTCTGCAACTCTGGGCAATAGCTTGCTTACTCTCCACAACGGCCACCCACAAGACTAAGGATGCCTGGCCTTCACCCTGGGGTGCCCAGGAATGGACGCCTCACATGGAAAGCCAGGACGGGTTCCACAGTGGTATTCGTACAAGCAACTTGAGACCCTTGTGGGTGAGTAGTGCGCTATACAAGTATCAATTTACATTACTGGAAAGTAGCCCTAAAAAAAGAAGTGATAACAAGCAAACAGTATTGATGGAGCATGGCTCACAAGAAGCAGTTTGATAATTACTATCCCATTTTACCGAGAAGGGGGGAATGTGTTCATTTTCATTGCTGCCTGTTGCCCACAAATCATACACTAAGAGTGCAATTCTACTGAAAACAAGCACAGATGCACTACGTCATTGTGGATAATACCGCTCCAAGGCTATAGCAAGCAGAGCTATATCCCCAGGGATATGTAAGCATGAACAAAAAAGGCAACTGTGTAAAGTAGTGAAGCCAGACTTATTAGCGTGGTCAATGTTTCTTTATAAGTGTGCATAAGCTGAATATGCAAGATTCAGCTTCCGGGCTGTGTGAGCGGGGAAACTAAGAATAGAGACAATTGTGCATATTGATAAATCCAGACCTTTGGACATTGTCAATACACGTTTATAGATAAATATTTCGCCCTTCCAAGTATCCAGAATGTTCATATTTTGTAAATATTGAAAAAGGAAAAAATACCTGTGCAAACGTTTCCAGAGTTAAGGTTATAGCTGCTATTGATCCATAGACTGGCCCTTCCATACATCTAACTTTCATTTCCCTGAATACATTTTTAATTTTTCAGTTGTGGCAGAAACTATACAACATGTATGTTGAAGAGTAAAACTGCAATAATTATGTATTAGGTTGAATAGTAATGATATATGTTATGAAGTACCCACTACCATACATATTGCAAGTCAATTAGGAGTTATTTGACCATAATGAGGAACAAGGCCGAATTCCGAGTTCTTTAATAAGGTCATTGAAATCCAAGGTGACTAGCCATAGTCTTTTAAAGTACAACAGGGGGTACTTTATTCCTCATATGATCACACTCTCACCTTTCGCACAAACAACTTGAATTCTTGGTGTCTTCCTCTCTCATATGAAAGAGTTGGTATGGTTGCAGATATGAAGAATACAAGCATAATAATAACTTATTGCAGTTGTGCAGTTATGCCAGTACGTTATTACAGGTGATGAGAGGCGTCACAGCTCGACTGTAATAAGGAAATTAGAGAAGGGATTTTGCACAGGGATTGTAGATTCCTATGCTCTATGCATAATAATATTAACACTAGTAATACTACTAAAAATAAAACGTACAATAATGCATTTCTTTTTTTCACTACTATTGCAAAATTGGCAGAACAAGCTGCAGATCTGTGAGCTTATTTTAAATACAAATGTATCCTGCAATACCTAACGATAACCCCTTAGCCTGCTCAATTGGCTTGCAAAAACGTATTTGCCTAATTCTCGAAGGAAATATACATACTTAGCGACGCATTTCCTATTGTGGCCAACCAGCTGAGTGGGCAGCTTACTGGAGCTCCGCAGCTGCGACGGATGCTCTCGCTTCCTGGCATCGAGAATCCCTAGAGACAGGTGCATGAAGGCCAGCGGGAAAAGGTGTCACCCCAGGGCCATATAAAATGACTTCTGTCGTTTCCCAAATTGTGAGACACTCGGCACAACATCGTTCAGTGACAAAAAGCAAAAAGATAGTTGAGTTATGAAACGAAGATTTGGAGCTGGCAGGGAACCTGTTTAATGCCCCTGAAAAACAAATGTAATTGGCACACAAGTGCCAGGCCTCTCTCTGTAAATGGAAGACATGCCGATGTAACAACTTATATGAGAGACAAGCAGAATGTTGGTGCTTTTGTACTCCTGAGGAAGTAGTACTGTTCTGTGAATAATAGTGGTTATCACACATAGTACTTCGTAATGCAACTAACATAAGACGTTGAACTTTACAATCTATTGCATTACATCAATGTACTTTACCAAGCAAAAACAAGCTGTTAAGTTCAAATATATAAATTATTACCACTGGCAGTTGCCAGCACGTAGGTATAGTTAGGACCTAGTTTCCATGGGAAAAGCATTTTTTGTTTTGCTAAGAACTTTGGCGCAGTATGACGAATCTTTACAACATTTTCAAAACTAGTTTGACACTCACTTCAGATGCTGTTTAGCAAGTTTCAAAGTGATTAGTCAAGTGGGGGGTCGAGAAATAGGGGGGTCCAAAAACATGTGTTCCCCATGCAATTTCTATTATAGATTTTTAACATAACTACAGCTAGAACAGCTGAACAGAATTGCACCAAATTTTGCAGAAAGCTAGACCCTTATTCCAGAAAGATCTCTTTTTGTAATTTGGTTTAAACCTGTTTAGTAGTAAAGAAAAAAAGATGTCTGTAAATCTAGGGATCCAGAGCCTCCGCGGATCCAACAGATCTCATGATGAGATCTGATTCGCTGCCACTACTTCAACCAGGATGTGGTGGCAGGCATCTTGGGATACGGAACTCTGCCACAGTCAAAAGAAAAACACAACAAAACAGAAGGGGGAAGGTTAGGTTTACCATGACACCCTAGTCCTGGTGAAGGGGTCACTCAGGGACCAAAAACATATTTTTTTATTTTACAACAAATTTGGAAAGGGGCGACCACTCGGTCCCCCCGAACGTATGGTTGGGGGCCCAGATCCTCCCGGGAAACCATTTTGGGCGGGGGGCGTGTCACGGCTGGTATGCCCAAAGTGGCGTAGCCGGGGCGCGCCTTTTCCCGCCCAAGAGGGGTTGTCCTAGACAGCTACACCGATGGCCACGCCCAGTAGGCGTACCAGCGGAGGGTTTACGCCCTCCCGACGAGGAATAAAGAGAGCGGGAATCCAAAGAAGCATCCTCTTGTTCCTGTGCTTGGAAGCTGCACCCATCGTTGCACGTGAGCCCTCGACGGAACAAGGAGCAATTTTGAGAATTTATCATTCTTGTGTTTCTCTTTTAGCGACTTCAAGGCTAAAAGACCTAGGACCGTTTCTGATCGTCTTAGAGTGAATACTCGAAAGGAATGCCTGGCAAGAAGGCAGGAAAGCAGTCCGAGACTGACCAGATGCTCCGGATGTTGGTTAGAAGAATGACGAAGATGGAACGAAACGTTGGACGAGATATGGCGAACATGAAGAAGCAGATGGCTGCGATGAACAATCCGGGTAAACCAAAGAAGGTAATAGGCCCGGCATTGCCGGGTGTTGCCCCGGAGGGTAGGGGGAAGCGGGTCAGGAATAGGGCCCCAGGGGGGGAGGTCCCCGTCCCCGATGTACCCCCGGTGAGCCCTGCCATTCCGGTCGAGGCCCCGGTACTCCCAGACGCGGGTCAGCCGATACCGGTTGTGATTACGCCCGCTAGCGAGGAGGACATGCCGCCTGAATTGGCCGCCCAGTTGGCCGCATGGCTCGGCAAGAAAACAGGGGGTGCTACGGCACCTGGAGACACGGCCGCAGAGGCCAGGTTACTAATGCAGCAGTTGCGGCAGTCGCGAGATGCCGCGAAGGCGAATCTCCCTCTTGTCCCCCCACAGGTTACTCCGGAAGGACCGGCAGCTGGCGTGGAAAAAACAGCGGGAACGTCAACCGAACCGGGTAAGCAGGCATTGCCAATAGCGGGGGAGGGCTCATTGCCCTCAAGACGGGAGAGAGTGGTTCAACATATCCCGTTGGCCACGAAAGAATTAATTTGGGCTGACAAGTATGCTAATATGTTTTCTCTGTTGACTGACCATCGCGAGATGGAGTACGCTAAGACACAGAAAGATTTGTGGCACCCGAGTGTTTGGCGAGCCAAGATGGCGGGATTCAGGGTGGATGAGACTATAACAAATTGGGCCAAGGCCTTTGCGATGTTTACTGCAATTATTGGGGAGCGTAAGCCCGAGGTATTACCCAAATTATCTTGTTATCAGGCACGTATAATGGATTTTTATGAAACGTATGAGGGGAACGAATGGATGGGTTACGACATGAAGTTCTGTAAGGCCAAAGAGTACGATTCATCTCTGACGTGGGATTGTCTCGACTCGATTTCTTGGCAGAAGCAGCTCCTGCCGGGCGCGACGAAGACGTCCTCGCCAGGCGGGAACGGGACGGGGCTTTCCCGCCAACAGCCGGCGGTGCCCTTTCGAGCGGGCGCCGGTGGCGATCACCAACCAAAGACCGGGGGGAATGGGGGAAAGCGGGGGGTCTGTTGGAGCTTTAATAGAGGTAACTGCTCCAGACCACAAGGGGCATGTAAGTTCAGGCATGCGTGTGCGGGTTGTGGGAATTCCTCGCACCCGGAAAGTTCGTGCAGATCCAAAAATGGTGGGTCGGGAGGTAAAGGAGGGTCTAAACAAGACTGAGGGGGACCACTGTGTACCGTTACCTACCCCCGTTGATATCATGGCAATAATCCCCTGGCTAAACAAATACCCTGATCATGTCTCCGCTGGGGTATTGAGGAACGGATTCTTATATGGTTTCCACATCCCGGCGGGGGATTTTCGTGGGGAATCACTTTGTAGAAACCAACTATCGGCTCGGCTTAATCCAGCGGTGGTAGAGAAGAAAATTGAAAAAGAGGTTTCCCTGGGCCGGGTGGCGGGCCCATACCAGCACCCTCCAGTAGCAAATTTTGTCTGTTCCCCGTTAGGAGTAGTCCCCAAAAAAGACCCAGGGGAATTTAGGATGATCCATAACTTGTCAGCACCGAAGGGTCTCTCGGTGAACGAGGCGATTGACCCAGGAGTTTGTTCGGTGCGGTACGCATCCTTCGATGATGCCGTCACCATGTTGAATCGCCTGGGGCCCGGAGCGCTGATGGCAAAGTCAGATATCGAGTCGGCGTTCCGGTTGCTCCCGGTACACCCACAGGACCAGCGTCTGTTAGGCTTTGTGTTCCAAGGACGTTACTACATGGATAGATGCATGCCAATGGGTTGCTCCATCTCTTGTGCCTATTTTGAGAAAGTCAGCTGTTTTTTGGAGTGGGCGTTCACTGAGGCCACTGGGTATAGCCATGTTATGCATTACTTAGATGATTTTCTGTTCTTGGGGGCAGCCGGCGACACAACATGTGCGCAGGCGCTACAGGAGTTTTGCATCCTCATGAGGGAATTCGGGGTGCCAGTGACACCAGGTAAGACGGTGGGACCATCTACTTCACTCGAGTTTCTGGGAATTGAGCTCGATTCTGTGGAGGGATGTTTCCGTTTGCCGGTAGGGAAAATAGCGAAATTTAGGGCTTCCCTGGAAATGTGCCTTAGTAAGGAGAAAGTGACCCTGCATCAGTTACAACAGGCAGTGGGTCAGCTTAACTTTGCCCTGAGGGTGATACCAATGGCCCGCCCCTTTTCACGTTCTATTGCACAGGCTATGGTCGGTCTCAAAGAAGGACACCACCGCACGAGACTGTCTGCAGAGGTTCGCCAGGACATGCGTATTTGGTTAGCATTCCTGGCGGACTTCAACGGTCGAGTAGTGTGGAACAAGCCGCCAGCGTCTTCGGACGAGCTAGGTTTGTGGACTGACTCGGCGGGGAGCGTGGGATTTGGCGCCATTTTCGGCAATCGATGGTCGGCGCAAACATGGCCGACATGGTGGCACACCAGCGGTCTCACAAGTAACATTGGTTTCCTCGAGCTATTCCCTATATTTGTGGCTCTGAGGGCATGGCCGGACGAGTTCAGAGATCGCTCTGTGGTATTTTGGTCTGACAATATGACTGTTGTTGAATGTATAAATAATCAGGCAGCACGCTGCAAGTGGATATTGAGATTGCTGAAAGAAATTGTACTAATTTGCATGAGATTAAATGTACAATTCAGGGCAAAGCATGTGCCGGGGGTACTGAATCATGCTGCTGATGCACTCTCTCGTTCACATATGCAGGCGTTCAGGGGTTATCTACCTACTGCGGACCTAGCGGCGGCACCATTCCCCGAAGTACTCTGGCTACTCGGTGCCCCGGATTACAAGACCTCGTGGCAGCAAGCTTAGCCCCCAGGACAAGGAAGGCATACGAAGGAGCGTTTCGTTCCTATTGTGCATTTTTGGGTCCGGCAGGGGATCAGACATGGGGTCAGGAGGATTGCTTCCTGAGGTTTCTAGTAGCATTACATAGGGAGGGCCGATCAGTGGCAACGGCCAATAGGCACCGGGCGGCCATTTCATTCATGGCGCAGGTGCATGGCGTCAAGGACCCGACATCCTCCTTTTTGGCAAAGAAAGCCCTTCGTGGCTGGCAGCGCCTTGAGGGTCGGAGAGTAGACGAGAGGCGCCCAATTGGGTTAGAGAGGTTGTCCCTGCTCATGACGATACTACCCACGACATGTTCCTCCCAATTCGAGGCAGTTCTGTTCCGGGCCGCTTTTGCATTAGCATTCCATGGGGCTATGCGGGTGAGCGAACTGGTAGCAAAGAATAATAACGATGTGGAGGGAGGTCTGTGTAGGAATCACATCCTGATTAGGGGTGATTCCATGGTGGTTACAATAGCTAAGTCCAAGACTGACCAGACAGCTATGGGAGACAGTGTTGTGGTCCAGCGCATGCAAGGGTCCCCCATGTGCCCGGTAAAGTGCATTGAGGAATATCTGGCGCTGAGGGCGGATACATGGGGTGGGAGTCTGCTGAGACACATCGATGCCACCCCACTGACGAGGTTTCAGTTTCAGAGGGTGCTAACATTGGCAATCGCAGCGGCGAGCTTGGACCCGGGCGATTTTGGGACCCACTCCTTCAGGATAGGGGCTGCTACTGAGGCTACAGCCAGGGGTCAGAGTGCCGAAGAGGTGAAACTGTTGGGACGATGGTCCTCGAATTGTTTCAAGAGGTATGTACGGTTGCACATGTTGTGAAGTCAAGTTACATGCACTCACGCTTCTTGTCTTCTGTTTGATTTACAGTTTCGCGAGCATGTTATGCGGGGCGGAATTTGCAGTCGACCCGGCACCTGGGGACCAGCGGTCAGAGATCACCGGCTGAGGAGAGAGTGGTGTGGGTCGTGGGCCACTCATACGTGAGGCGGGCCGGGGACGTATTCAAAGCAGGTGACGCGACTCACGCAGCTGGGGAATACGGGTACAGAGTGACCTTCCACGGAAGGGGCGGGCTCTGTATTGACCAGTTCGAATCTTTTATCGAGGGACTCTTAGGGCGGCAGAGGTCACCGCCATCTGTAATCATAGTACACCTGGGGGGCAACGACATGGTGACACTCGGTAGGCGAGTATTACTCGAGCGAGTTTTGTCTACCGTTAGCTGGCTGGCGAAAAGGATCCCGGGGTGCACGATTGCATGGTCCCACATGATTCCCAGGAAGGTATGGCGGGGGGGCCTTTCGGTGTCAGCACTGAACCATTCAGTGAAGAAGGTCAACAACAAAATTGGTAGGTTGTTTCGCTCAGCGCAGTTGCACAGTATTCCGCATGGGTGTATTCGGGGTGAACACATTTATCTCGAGGATGGGGTTCACTTGTCCCGGGAGGGGAATGTCTTACTCATAGGAGACTTCATAGCATGGCTAAGGGGTTTAAGAAAGCATGACCTTTAGGAGGAGTTTGTGGGGGGGCCGGATAGCCGGTCAACTATCCGGCCTGTGGCGGTAAGGTCATGATCGGTGAGCAGTAATTTCAAGGTCCCTAGAGGGGGGGGCCACCCACTATGGATGGGAGCGCCTGGGGGGAGGCGGCACCCACTATGTATGGGTCGCCTAGGGGAAGACGGCCATAGACCCCTTCCAGGGGAGGAGGCGGCTATATGCCCCTCCTATGAATTTCCCGGGGTCCGGATATCCGCGACCGCGGATGTGATAGATAGTGTGGGGTGGGAGGGGGAGTCCACGCTGCCTTCTTACAGACACCTCACACGGGTCCTCGGACGACCTTTAAGATGGCGTCGAGTTTAATGGGGGGCCCCCAACAAGACAAGGGAAATTGGAGTTGGCACAGAGGGTACAGTCCTCTGCGCATGCGCCACTCACACCGTGAGGGCGAGAGTTTTGGTAGTAGGGATCTGACACCGGTTGCTACCTTGCCGTTGGCCCGTAATGCTAGGATGTACAATTTTAATTTAGAAAGTATGCATTTGCAGGATGTTAGACTCGGCTAGGAAAACCTTTGTATTAGAGATTTGTTAAGGTTAGCCAATGAACATGTCTTCATCGAAATGTAATAAATGAAAATTGCACATGATATGAAACTTTTATTTAATGTTTTAATTTTGTTTCATATTTTAATAAATACGGCCGGGAGGGTAACTCCCTCCCGCCTTCCAAAAGTTCAGAACTGCGTCCGTCTCCCATCATTGGGGATTGTGTTGGGAGGGGGTGACAGGCATCCCGGCCATATGTAGAGGATCCACATATCTGCAGTAACATTTTTCAAAAAAACAAGTACAAACTCCTGTGCTTGTTTTATTTATGCCTCGAGGGTGGGCCAATTCCTGGGGGTTAGATTCATAAATATAGTTGGGGGAGACGGCATGTGACCCCCTCCCCAGGCTTATTTCTGCCCTGGGGACCCCATCCTCAGGGACTAGCTAAATACAGTGAGGGAGAGCGCATTACCACTCCCAGGCCAATTACAGACCAAGGGGTCCCCTTCCATGAGGCTCGGCCTTACAAATTAAGTGGTAGGGTGGCACGTGGCCCCCTACCTACGCAAATTTCAACCCAAGAGTCCATATCCCTCATGGCCCGGCTGTGCATCCAGAGGTGGGGGCCCTGCCAGCCCTGCTCCTGGACCCATTAATGGCCCTGGAAACCGCAGGACCGGCTACTGCTATGTCCCAAGGTGCCCGTCCTCGGGACAAAGAGCTTTCCCTGCTCACACTGGCGTGGGCAGGGAAACCTGTTTTTGCACGGACTTGGCGGAAGAAATTTCAAAACTCCCGCCAAGCAAGAGCAAACAAGTATTCTGCTCCCAGCTGGAAGGAACCTTGAAAAGGCTCCTGCCAGCTGGAAGCAGACTTCAGCTCCGTTTCCCTGAACCGCACTGATGTTGGGCATATGGACAAACTCTGCTGCGCACAGCCAAAGGACGTGTGCGGTGTGGGGATGGCTGCATGCTGGGGTTTGGCCACCGGGCCTGCCGTAAGTGGCAGTGGTTGAATTAACATATGGTAATTCAATATTACATAACACAATTGAAACAACATACAAATTCACTGAAAAACACAAAGGTTACAGGGACGTTATAGTTATGAAATAGCATTCTAAAACTGTAGAAATTCACTGAAAAAACAAAAGTTACAGGGTCAATTATAGCTAGTAAACATAAGTGATAGAACCTTAGAAATTCACAAAAAAATCAAAGGTTACAGGGATGTTAGGGTTAGGGACAGATTTCACTCGTACAAAACCATAAACATTTAGCAGTTATTGTTACCTGAGTAAACCATTACTTACACCCCCACAATGCACTGCCTATAACCACTCATATTGCATCACTCATGACATGATCAGTAACATCGCTGATGAGATCACTCTTGACATCTCATATGACATCAATGATTAACATCATCCACAAAACCACTCACACACCCACACAACCACTCATATACCCATTCTCAAACCTATACAAGTACTCACATACCCACCCCGGGAACATAGGGGGTCACATGGCTTCGAATCATGAGGAGCTCGCCATGTGAGACAACAGTTCATAGGATTTAAGACTGCCATTCATTCTGCGGCCCATCAGTGGGCTTTGAATGGGATAAACATTTGACATGAACTACATGGCCCAGCAAGCATCAAACTCATTGGAGTAAGCAATTGGAGGGCAGTTAATTAATGATAATTGATAGGGCGTGTCAGATGCGGCACGTGAATATGTCGAGCCTCTGAAGAGAGCAGTAAGCTCAGAAACGCGTCAGGCTAACATCGACATGGCTGAAAGTGTATCAGAATGCAGAAGCATATGAAAGCTTGAAGCAAACTGCTGTCGGAGTGCGTTCTTACCTGAGGGCAACCTGGAGCTTTGATATATATATATGTATATATATACAAACACACACACATATATATAATATAGATATATATAAACACACACACAACTATATACACACTATATACACACACACACACACATATATATATATATATATATACACACACACACATATATAAAATTCCAAATGTGGCCCCCTGTTCCGGTTCTCTTTGTGCTCTCCGGTGGTGCGTTTGAGATACAGCAGAGCCTCGCCGTTAATATTCCACAACACTCTTTCCCCAAGGGAAGTTGTCTCACACTCGCAGTTATCCGGCAATAATATCGCTCCAGATTAAGTTGCTTTTTCCATCCAGTGTTTTTATTTAAGCATACCAGCTACTACTAGGCGTTTCGGTCTCCGTTGACACCTTGGTCACGGGGATCAAACAAACACATAGTGCGGCATTACAACCTCATATTTAAACATGATGACATCACTTCCTACATGGTGTTAATTGTGGTTTTTTCATAAGACATTCCGTATTCGCTTAAACTTCACATACCTTTCAGATTTTCAATTAGTAATCTCATCAAGTCACCAATCTAATATCAGATTTAAATGGTGTAATCATGGGTTTTAAAATGTTCTTGTTGAATGAATTTATTCCTTCACTACCAAAATGATTCTCATATAACTGTATGTAATTTTTATGATTAATGAATTTATGTTGAAATCATGGACTATGAAATGATAACAGTACAACAAGAAAGAAAAAATTGATGGCATGCACGGATATAAAATAAGTAGACCGTTTATGATATAAGGTCTATATATGTAATACACTAAAACTGACATAATGGAGGGTAAACCATATGCAATTCTGGTGAAATTATGCCCACCGGGGGGCTGGACCTTAATGGTAGATAACCGTTTAGAATCATGCATGTTACAATAATAGATATGATTACATTGTTGCCCACTGGAGGGCTGGATTGGGATGGTTGCCAATATACGGTATGGTTACATTGTAGAATAGATCGTAATTCAACAAGAAAATGTAAAAACCCATGATTACACTGTTTAAATCTGATATTAGATTGGTGACTTGATGAGATTACTAGTTAAAAATCTGAGAGGTATGTGAAGTTTAAGCGAATACAGACTGTTTTATAAAAAAATACACAATTACCAGAATGCAAAGCTTCAGAATGTAGGAAGTGATGTCATCATGTTTAAATACAAGGTTGTAGTGCCTCACTTTGTGTTTGTTTGATCCCCGTGAGCAAAGTCTCAGCGGAGACCGAAACGCGTAGTAGTAGCTGGTATGCTTAAATAAAAACACTGGATGGAAAAAGCAACTTAATCTGGAGCCCGAAACGTGTTGGAAATGATGGCTGAAATTCTTGTTTGTACCCACAGTGATCCTGATACATGCCGCCTTGCAGAATAAAAGATTTCAATGAGTGGGCCTCCAAGTGTCGGGTTCTTGCATTTGGATTATATAGCGGCCTTCCTCGGTCACGGAGAGCCCCTCCCCGCTGAAGAGCGGGTCCAGCACCGCCACAAATGCGGAGCAGTATGGAACAGCGTGTGCTCCTGCAAGGGTATGAAATGGCATGACAGAGGTTACATGTGGATGCAGCAACCCACTGTGGCACATACATTTCATTAGGAGGTTGGCGGCGGCACCTACTTGAGGTTTGAATACTCTCAAGAGACAACGTTAACCAGAGTGCAGCGAGTGCACACGCCCACTGGGCGGAACTTGGGACTATATGAGAAGACCTGCTTGCTGCCTCTCCTCACCTGCCGTCCCTAGACAAAGGGCGAAGAAGCCCGAAACGCGTTGGAAATGATGGCTGAAATTCTTGTTTGTACCCACGGTGATAATGATACATGCTGCCTTGCAGAATAAAAGATTTCAACACGTTGAAGAGTGGGCCTCTAAGTGTCTGGTTCTTGCATTTGGAATATATATACATACATACATATATATATATATATATATATATATATATATATATATATATATATATATATATATATATATATATATATATATATATATATATATATATATATATATATATGTATATTTATATTAAAGAAGTACTCTCCAAACGCCAGCCCATGTCCAACCCGTCTCTGGTAGGAAAAATGAGGATGAACAAAGCCCGTTTCTGGTGCCAAAATTCAGTGCTTTATTAGTGCAATAGATCGCCCAGCATGTCCGCCATGACGCATTTTGCCTCTGTCCAGAGTCTTGATCACATGATATGTTGCTATACACTAGAGAGGGTACTTATAATTAAAAAAGGCGGGGATTGATAGCCACACTCAATGCAGAGAATCCATAGAAACTGAAGACATACTTCTACAATGGTACAATTTTGATTTACATAAAAGACACAGTATCTAAAATTAAGTATGTAACCATTATACAATCAGTATACAATAATAATAAATATGTGCAAATTACGCTTCAAAAAATGATTAATACTTAATAGTACAAATTCATTTTGGTTTTTTTCTGTCTTGGCAATTTCTCGACACAGAATAAAGTGCAAATGCTACCCAAGTGGGTTTCTCTCTTTTGTTGGACTCATCAATTCAATCAATATGTAAACTATATACTCCATCTCGTAGTGTCAGAACACAGTGCTATGTGTGTGCAAAAGTCTGCTTTAAAGTGAAATAAGTGCAAATATTAGGAATGGGATAAAAGATCAGCTACTTTACAGATGTAATCTAATTATTCATTGTTTTCTACTTCTCTCGACAGGCCACAAACCTATGTCATACTGCAGATATGGGGAAACGCTGATATTACATGCAGATATGACTTCATTATAAAAGCTTATTAAATTGGAAACTATATACTAGTAAAAAGATCTTCACTAGCATTAAGACCTCCTGGGGTCTTACTGTCGAGTTCCAATATATATCTGTTTCTAGGAGGCGAAGTTGTGCTTCCCTATTTCCTCCTCTTTTTAGTGGCATTATGGTATCAATTAAAAAATATTGCAAGTGTTTGGGATCACTACCATGTACATTCTCGAAATGACGGGCCACAGGATATGCTTGGTCTTTTCCTTTGATGGCCCTAATGTACTGCAGTATCCACTTGTGGGCGGGCAGTCGGGTACTCCCTACATACCGCAATCCACACAGACACTGCAGCACATAGACTGCATAGTCTGTCTTGCAGGTAAGTCTTTTTCTTATGGGTGTGTCTTTGAATGGAACTGAGAATTGGGTTTTGTTGCACACTTATCTGAACGCCTGGCAGACAAAACATTTCTTAAACCCCTTACTCAATGCCATCCAAGTGCTAGGTACTGATAACTCTGGGCAGTTGCCAGGGGCGTAGCTAGAGCTTGTGGCGCCCGGGGCTGTCCCTCAGATTGCCGCCCCTTGGAGGGGGGAGGGAGGGTGCAGGGGGAAAAGGACGGTGAGCACTTGAAAGATGTCCGAGAGACACGTAGTATTGCTGCTAATAGATACCTCGATCTTAGATAAACGTCCTGCTACTTGTGTCTTTATTTCAAGTGTTGTGATCACAAAAAATACACCGGGGTGCAAACACTATTTGAATGTGAATTTCCACCCGTGTTTTAGTTCTGCAGTAATCAATAAGTAATAAAGCGCTCAAATGATTTTCGAGCATGAATTTCATGTTGGCGCTAACCCTACTGCACAGTTTTGCAGACACAATTATTTATTTGAAAGGTTTTATATCGCACTGGCTAGAACCCGAAGGTATCAGAGCGCTTTACATGAGTATCCGAATTCCAAAACTGAGACAAATGTTTTCAACGAGACGACCTATCAGAATAACCTCAGCTATACAATAAGGCTACATGCATTGATCTACACTGGAAACCATTTTCAAGCCAGCAAATACACCTAAAGGTATTAGCTTTTAACAAGTATTCCGACATGGGGCCGACGAGGTTCTCCCACATGCAGATCCATACCCTGGTTTTATAGCAAAGAAACACGAATGTGGAAAGTCAACTCGAATTCATTATGTTGTAAGTCAGTGGGCTTAAGTGCCATCATATTCTTTTAATTTTTGCTTGCACTTGATCAAATTGTGCCGCGGCGAGGGCACGGCACTGGTGGCCCGTTGCGGCGGCCTTAAAAATGTATTTAGGGGCTGGGGACACTGACTGACAAAGTGTCAGACAGTGAGTGTCCCCAAATAAATCACTAAGGCCGCCGCAATGGGCCACAAGTGCGTGCTTGCCGCCTCCAAAATAGAGCCGCCTGGGGCGGTCCGCCCCCCTTACCATCCCCCTAGCTACGTGGCTGGGGGCACAACTATTTAATATGCGCAACTAAACCTTTGCTACTCTTTGGAGTATAATGTCCTCCAGAAAGTGTAGAAAAACTTGGGATGTGATTCTCAAAAAACAGCAACTGTTTGGGTATATCTTTTCTGAATTATTTGGACAGTCATGGCTTCCCATAAGTTCCTAGAAGGGTAATAAGTTATAAATGTAGAACTGTACATGGTTTACATGTAAACCCAATGTTTTACTGGTAACCATTGATTACATTGGATTCATCAGATTTGTATAAAATTGTGAAATGCCTAAGTGATGAGTGCAGGTGAAAAGTGCAGTAAATTTCTAAAAGTTTCACTGCACATGTTTATATGTTACATAATAGTGAGGCAAATATTTCAGAGAACCACAACCCCAGAGGAGTCCAAAGAGGCTCAAAGTTAAAGTACCCAACAAAGAAACAGCAGACTAAATCAGCAAACAGATATCTTACGGGAAAGATTAAGCGAAGACCACTGAGTGGGAAGAGCAAGACCATCACAGAAGACTACAACAACCTAAAGAATTGCAGGACCACCAGCTTCATGCAGACTTAACACAGCCAGTGTCACACAACCCCATCTAAATACACCTACCATAAAAAAGCAGAGGGCTGCAGGAGCAAGAAGGAAAAGACCACAGCAGGGTGTTATTTTGATTTATTTTTGCAGATTTTAAAACTTTCCTGGATAGAGGACACACTGAAATTGGTGTATGACACTTCTCGATACAGAGTTAATTCGGTAAGCTAATTGCACTCATTAATATAACTCTCACTATTAGCTGAGTAAGATCTCTCCATGTGGAATGAAGCAAAAATCTTAAAGAGAAAGAAAAAAATGAAAGGAGTCTGAAAAAAGGATTAAATACAAAAAAGGCCCTGAGGTGTGTTTGGATGTTTTTTGAAGTTTCCTTTTTTTATTTAACAAAGGACACAAATATATATAACTAATTCTTGCAGAATCAGTGAATGATTTCACAAAATTGTTTTTTTCTAATATTATATGAGTGTTGTAAATATTGTAAAAGTTGTAAATATTGATAATGTAATTGAAAAGATGTGAAAAAAAAAATTTAAGTGTCAAAATATTTTCTAATGTTGTATATATGTGTCATTTGTAGCCTTGAAGAAGTCAGTGAAGGACGAAATGTGTTGGCTTTGGCTACAGATTTTTAAATGAAGATTTAATAAAGAAAGAATTATCACAAGAACATTGATTCAGCATTGATATGATTGATTTGTGTATATAAAACTGTATAATTTACTGTATAAGTCTGCTGGACCATTTCTGTATGTAATGTATATGTAAGGACAGGTCTCTGCCCTGGGAGATTTAGGGGACTTTGAATCTCCGGTCCGTGGCACCTTAAAACTGCATAATATAGGACTCAAGATAGATGCAATCGTCTATAACCCCATTCCCCTTGAGCGCTTCTTTAAAAAAGAATGAGATGACTGTTGGGATTAAAGCTCCTACTGGAGAGAGCTACGAGTTTTAGTGGCAGTTTTGACTCACGATAAACTAGCACAAACAGATTCATTAAAGGCTTGCTGTACAATGTATACAATGCAGATGGAACTGAATTTTATGTGGATATCGCAGTGGGTTACTGCTTTTAACAGAAGGATCCTTTAGATACTTGCAGCTCATTAGTTACAATCACCTAATAACGCAGTGACCTATACATTGTCATCAAAGAGCTCAGCTATATGTAAACTGCATGGTATCAATTAGAATGCTATGTTTTTCTCCAGTCTTTCTTTATTTTAATATTGCTAAAAGCGGTCTCTTTGGGTAGAAATACATTTTAATTAGTAAAAGCAACCCCAACTATTGTGGTTTGTAATAATTCCATTGTTTGTGTTTCTCCAGTGAAACACTCTCACTAAATGGCCTACTAGTTTGGATGATGTGATTCCTACACTTTGTAATCCTCTTGGTGTTATGTACCATTTCCTAGACTGATTTACATATGTATGATTCATTGTCTCTGCATTATGTTTGTGTGAAGTCCTCTGACACCCTACACTGATATGGGTAGCACTATAAAACAAATTAAATGGATGTGAGAGTGGGCCAGTGGAGAGATGAGGGGCATTGATGGAGTGTGATAGTGATGGTATCTGTTGAGTTGTTGGTCATTGTAGCACTGAGCACCACCAGCGCTAAAGCCAGCCGAGAGAGTGAGCCAGCGATGTCTGTCATTGTGCTATTTAAGATTGATATCATACTAATGTGGTAGTACTGTATAGATAGAGGACAGGAGCTGGATTTGTAACTTCTATGTTGTGATATAAGGCAGAGCTTGCCAAGCCTGAAGATGGCTGCTCCTTGATTGAGCTCCTTCGACCGTGTACAAAATCCTTCAATATCCTGTGTCTGGGTGATTTCATAATAATATCACTTATTTGCCTCTGCATATTCAGAGCCGGTGTGTTAGGGGGGAGGTGGGGGGGAGAATATGCTGAGAGGGCGGGGAATCGACCACACTACCCACAGCCGTGTCGGCGACACTCGCGTAGCTAGGGGGGGGCGAGGGGGGCGGACCGCCCCAGGCGGCACTGTTTTGGAGGCGGCGGCCGCGCGGCACTGGTGGCCCGTTGCGTTGGCTTTTAATTTTATAATTTATTTGGGACACACTGTCTGACACTTTGTCAGTCAGCGTCCCCAAATAAATTCTAAAGGCCGCCTCAACGGACCACTATTGCCGCGCGCACGCAGTCCTTGTTTGGCGCGAACTCATGTGACCTTCTACGCTGCACGCAGGTGTGGTACGTGCGTGAGGTCAGAGCATGCAGTCTCTGTCTGTCTCTCCCGGGCAATCCGCGCAGTCCCAGAACGTTCGCTCTCACTTGAGCGCTGTCATCCGATGCTGGATTGCACAAAAGGAGAATCACTCCTAAAAAGCGGAGACCAACTCCTTAAGACCTGGGGAATCGTAGCAGTTACACTTCGCCACCGGCGCCGTTATAATGCTTAACAACATTAAAGCATTTGTAAATGCGAGCGCTATACGCTCGAACAGTTCCCCTTAACTCCGTTGGCTTGACTTAGTTCAAGCACTTCATGACCAACTCCTGTTGTTGCGGCTGCCGGCACTGGATACGTCCCCGCCGCCTCAGCGTCTTAAATGCGTTCCGGATTCCAGCCTTCCACTTCCCGGGTGCGGCCAGGTAAGATTGAGGCTGGGCCCGTGCTTTTCCCGCTCGTGTGGGCGCCACTCACAAAGGCCCCTGCAGTGTCTGTGGCGCCTTTTGAGTGCCAGCACTAGTTTTGCTTCCTAGTTCGGTTTTGTTACCGTGCACCTACAGACACAATTCGAGAACATGGTCTCCCCAATCGGGTGCAGTCTCACAAGTGCACACGCTTCAGCAGCCCCCGTTATCTCATGCTACAGACTTTATGGCAGATGAACCCTCTCCGCCTTGTAGACTCGGCACCGGTACATACTGTGCACCTCCGGGGCAGTATTGGGAGTTTGCTTGGTGATATGACTCCTGCGTCCTGCCGGAGGCCGCTGGCATTTCTTAAAGGTTCCGCTCCTTCTGCATTCTCTCACCAGGCCTCTCTTCGCCGACACGGCTGTGGGTAGTGTGGTCGATTCCCCGCCCTCTCAGAATATTCTCCCCCCACCTCCCCCCTAACACACCGGCTCTGAATATGCAGAGGCAAATAAGTGATATTATTATGAAATCACCCAGACACAGGATATTGAAGGATTTTGTACACGGTCGAAGGAGCTCAATCAAGGAGCAGCCATCTTCAGGCTTGGCAAGCTCTGCCTTATATCACAACATAGAAGTTACAAATCCAGCTCCTGTCCTCTATCTATACAGTACTACCACATTAGTATGATATCAATCTTAAATAGCACAATGACAGACATCGCTGGCTCACTCTCTCGGCTGGCTTTAGCGCTGGTGGTGCTCAGTGCTACAATGACCAACAACTCAACAGATACCATCACTATCACACTCCATCAATGCCCCTCATCTCTCCACTGGCCCACTCTCACATCCATTTAATTTGTTTTATAGTGCTACCCATATCAGTGTAGGGTGTCAGAGGACTTCACACAAACATAATGCAGAGACAATGAATCATACATATGTAAATCAGTCTAGGAAATGGTACATAACACCAAGAGGATTACAAAGTGTAGGAATCACATCATCCAAACTAGTAGGCCATTTAGTGAGAGTGTTTCACTGGAGAAACACAAACAATGGAATTATTACAAACCACAATAGTTGGGGTTGCTTTTACTAATTAAAATGTATTTCTACCCAAAGAGACCGCTTTTAGCAATATTAAAATAAAGAAAGACTGGAGAAAAACATAGCATTGTAATTGATACCATGCAGTTTACATATAGCTGAGCTCTTTGATGACAATGTATAGGTCACTGCGTTATTAGGTGATTGTAACTAATGAGCTGCAAGTATCTAAAGGATCCTTCTGTTAAAAGCAGTAACCCACTGCGATATCCACATAAAATTCAGTTCCATCTGCATTGTATACATTGTACAGCAAGCCTTTAATGAATCTGTTTGTGCTCGTTTATCGTGAGTCAAAACTGCCACTAAAACTCGTAGCTCTCTCCAGTAGGAGCTTTAATCCCAACAGTCATCTTATTCTTTTTTAAAGAAGCGCTCAAGGGGAATGGGGTTATAGACGATTGCATCTATCTTGAGTCCTATATTATGCAGTTTTAAGGTGCCACGGACCGGAGATTCAAAGTCCCCTAAATCTCCCAGGGCAGAGACCTGTCCTTACATATACATTACATACAGAAATGGTCCAGCAGACTTATACAGTAAATTATACAGTTTTATATACACATATCAATCATATCAATGCTGAATCAATGTTCTTGTGATAAAAATATTTCTTTATTAAATCTTCATTTAAAAATCTGTAGCCAAAGCCAACACATTTCGTCCTTCACTGACTTCTTCAAGGCTACAAATGACACATATATACAACATTAGAATATATTTTGACACTTAAATTTTTTTTTTCACATCTTTTCAATTACATTATCAATATTTACAACTTTTACAATATTTACAACACTCATATAATATTAGAAAAAAACAATTTTGTGAAATCATTCACTGATTCTGCAAGAATTAGTTATATATATTTGTGTCCTTTGTTAAATAAAAAAAGGAAACTTCAAAAAACATCCAAACACACCTCAGGGCCTATTTTGTATTTAATCCTTTTTTCAGACTCCTTTCATTTTTTTCTTTCTCTTTAAGATTTTTGCTTCATTCCACATGGAGAGATCTTACTCAGCTAATAGTGAGAGTTATATTAATGAGTGCAATTAGCTTACCGAATTAACTCTGTATCGAGAAGTGTCGTACACCAATTTCAGTGTGTCCTCTATCCAGGAAAGTTTTAAAATCTGCAAAAATAAATCAAAATAACACCCTGCTGTGGTCTTTTCCTTCTTGCTCCTGCAGCCCTCTGCTTTTTTATGGTAGGTGTATTTAGATGGGGTTGTGTGACACTGGCTGTGTTAAGTCTGCATGAAGCTGGTGGTCCTGCAATTCTTTAGGTTGTTGTAGTCTTCTGTGATGGTCTTGCTCTTCCCACTCAGTGGTCTTCGCTTAATCTTTCCCGTAAGATATCTGTTTGCTGATTTAGTCTGCTGTTTCTTTGTTGGGTACTTTAACTTTGAGCCTCTTTGGACTCCTCTGGGGTTGTGGTTCTCTGAAATATTTGCCTCACTATTATGTAACATATAAACATGTGCAGTGAAACTTTTAGAAATTTACTGCACTTTCCACCTGCACTCATCACTTAGGCATTTCACAATTTTTTACAAATCTGATGAATCCAATGTAATCAATGGTTACCAGTAAAACATTGGTTTTACATGTAAACCATGTACAGTTCTACATTTATAACTTATTACCCTTCTGGGAACTTATGGGAAGCCATGACTGTCCAAATAATTCAGAAAAGATATACCCAAACAGTTGCTGTTTTTTGAGAATCACATCCCAAGTTTTTCTACACTTTCTGGAGGACATTATACTCCAAAGAGTAGCAAAGGTTTAGTTGCGCATATTAAATAGTTGTGCCCCCAGCCACGTAGCTAGGGGGATGGTAAGGGGGGCGGACCGCCCCAGGCGGCTCTATTTTGGAGGCGGCAAGCAGGCACTTGTGGCCCATTGCGGCGGCCTTAGTGATTTATTTGGGGACACTCACTGTCTGACACTTTGTCAGTCAGTGTCCCCAGCCCCTAAATACATTTTTAAGGCCGCCGCAACGGGCCACCAGTGCCGTGCCCTCGCCGCGGCACAGTTTGATCAAGTGCAAGCAAAAATTAAAAGAATATGATGGCACTTAAGCCCACTGACTTACAACATAATGAATTCGAGTTGACTTTCCACATTCGTGTTTCTTTGCTATAAAACCAGGGTATGGATCTGCATGTGGGAGAACCTCGTCGGCCCCATGTCCGAATACTTGTTAAAAGCTAATACCTTTAGGTGTATTTGCTGGCTTGAAAATGGTTTCCAGTGTAGATCAATGCATGTAGCCTTATTGTATAGCTGAGGTTATTCTGATAGGTCGTCTCGTTGAAAACATTTGTCTCAGTTTTGGAATTCGGATACTCATGTAAAGCGCTCTGATACCTTCGGGTTCTAGCCAGTGCGATATAAAACCTTTCAAATAAATAATTGTGTCTGCAAAACTGTGCAGTAGGGTTAGCGCCAACACGAAATTCATGCTCGAAAATCATTTGAGCGCTTTATTCCTTATTGATTACTGCAGAACTAAAACACGGGTGGAAATTCACATTCAAATAGTGTTTGCACCCCGGTGTATTTTTTGTGATCACAACACTTGGAATAAAGACACAAGTAGCAGGACGTTTATCTAAGATCGAGGTATCTATTAGCAGCAATACTACGTGTCTCTCGGACATCTTTCAAGTGCTCACCGTCCTTTTCCCCCTGCACCCTCCCTCCCCCCTCAAAGGGGCGGCAATCTGAGGGATAGCCCCGGGCGCCACAAGCTCTAGCTACGCCCCTGGTCGGCGAAGAGAGGCCTGGTGAGAGAATGCAGAAGGAGCGGAACCTTTAAGAAATGCCAGCGGCCTCCGGCATGACGCAGGAGTCATATCACCAAGCAAACTCCCAATACTGCCCCGGAGGTGCACAGTATGTACCGGTGCCGAGTCTACAAGGCGGAGAGGGTTCATCTGCCATAAAGTCTGTAGCATGAGATAATGGGGGCTGCTGAAGCGTGTGCACTTGTGAGACTGCACCCGATTGGGGAGACCATGCTCTCGAATTGTGTCTGTAGGTGCACGGTAACAAAACCGAACTAGGAAGCAAAACTAGTGCTGGCACTCAAAAGGCGCCACAGACACTGCAGGGGCCTTTGTGAGTGGTGCCCACACGAGCGGGAACAGCACGGGCCCAGCCTCAATCTTACCTGGCCGCACCCGGGAAGTGGAAGGCTGGAATCCGGAACGCATTTAAGACGCTGAGGCGGCGGGGACGTATCCAGTGCCGGCAGCCGCAACAACAGGAGTTGGTCATGAAGTGCTTGAACTAAGTCAAGCCAACGGAGTTAAGGGGAACTGTTCGAGCGTATAGCGCTCGCATTTACAAATGCTTTAATGTTGTCAAGCATTATAGCGGCGCCGGTGGCGAAGTGTAACTGCTATGATTCCTCAGGTCTTAAGGAGTTGGTCTCCGCTTTTTAGGAGTGATTCTCCTTTTGTGCAATCCAGCATCGGATGACAGCGCTCAAGTGAGAGCGAACGTTCTGGGACTGCGCGGATTGCCCGGGAGAGACAGACAGAGACTGCATGCTCTGACCTCACGCACGTACCACACCTGCGTGCAGCGTAGAAGGTCACATGAGTTCGCGCCAAACAAGGACTGCGTGCGCGCGGCAATAGTGGTCCGTTGAGGCGGCCTTTAGAATTTATTTGGGGACGCTGACTGACAAAGTGTCAGACAGTGTGTCCCAAATAAATTATAAAATTAAAAGCCAACGCAACGGGCCACCAGTGCCGCGCGGCCGCCGCCTCCAAAACAGTGCCGCCTGGGGCGGTCCGCCCCCCTCGCCCCCCCCTAGCTACGCGAGTGGCAGTTGCTAACTAGCTTGTCTGCCATTGATGGAGATTTCCTAAAGGTTAGCTCTGTTTTTTTAGTTACTAACCCCCCTATGACAGGATCCCCTGCCACAAGGTTGCAATTTTTATAGAAAATCTTTCTAATCTCATGATGTTGTTTGTTGTATGTTAAAATAACTCTTGGCAGAGTTGCAGACTCGTTCGTGGCCGTCCTCAATGTTTTAAGTTTAGAGGTTAAAGTTTGATCTCTTGATACTGCTCTCGAGCGGTCTATTGCTCTTCTGAGGACCTCCTCTGAGTATATATATATATGCATATATATATTCCTTTTAAAGTCCCACCAGATAGCTGCCAATCCACTATATGAGGGTGCCTGCGTCCGTAAGGGTGGACTCACACAACAATTCCTCCAAACTTTTCTTGCCAGAAAAAATGATGGGCACTAACGGGGCGCTTTTCACTTACATTTTATTGTTTCCACAACCAGACTGTATACACTGTAAAAAACAAACATTATGTGACAATCTGGTTAGGTAAGATAAGTGGATTTTATCTTAAATTACAGAAAGCCTACAAAGTCACTGAAAAAATCCAAATGTTATGTGAAATTTTAGTTAGGCGTTGAGAAAAAGTAAAAACAAATGTTTAAAAACAAAAAAGCACAGAAAATGACCAGGTACTGCTTATAACCTTACGTTACATGACTAATAGCTTTGTACTATGTGCAGTGTGGGTGGGTTAGCCTCTGGCAGCCAGGCCCTGCGCCCAACCCCTGCGGGTGACCACCTTCCCAGGTCTTCACCCATGTGCAGCGAGGTAGTCGGCCAAAGGGCCTGGCCACACGCTCAACCCACCAAAGCAGCCAACCTCCCCCGCCCACAGTTTTGGCCATGTGCAGTGGGGGGAGTTGGCTGCACAAGCATCACTGAGTGAAGCTTGCACAGTCTTGCTGCCCCTTTCTCCTCCTGAAGTCTGTTGTACCTCATGGGGGGCATCCTTTACAACACAGGGTTTACCATGTGGGGTTTATGCATGCATTTTTGTGCTTTTACTGTACCATATCTTTACCACACATGGTAAGTCTAGTTAAGGGGGGATTAGGGTATTGGGTTGTAAGGGTATTTTTAGGGTTTAGGGACAGATATGAGTATTGGTTTTTAAGGGTATTTTAGGGTTTGGGTTTAGGTGGAAGGGGGAGTAAAGGTATTTTAGCGTTTAGCGGTGGGTATGGGTATAGGGTGGTAAGAATATGTTTAGGATTTGGGGTGAGTAAGGGTATTGGGCTGTAAGAGTATTTTTAGTACTTAAGAGTGGGTAAGGCTATTGGGTTGTAAGGTAGTTTTTAGGGTTTGGTGACGTGCAAGGATATTGGGTGGAAATGTATTTTTAGGGTGCATGGGGTGAGTAGGAGTATTGGCTTGTAAGGGTGTTTTTATGGTTTAGGGGTGGGTAAAGGAATAGGGTGGTAAAGAAATTTTAGGGTTTACGGTTGGGTAGGGGCATAGGGCGGTAATGGTATTTTTTAGGATTCAGGGGTGGTTAGGAGTATTGGGAGGTAAGGCTATTTTGAGGTTTTATGGGTGGGTAGGAGTATAGAGTGGTATGGGTATTTTAGGATTTAGGGGTATTTAGGGGCATAGGGTGTTAAGGGAAATTAATGAAGGGGGTTTGGGGACTTCCCCAATATTTTTTTTTTTTTTAAACAAGATTTTAAATGGGGGTTTGGGAAGTCTTCCCCCAATTCTGTTTTTAGAAAAATATATATAAATGTATATATATAAATGTATATGTATATAATACACATACATGCATTTATAATATATATATATATATGTGCAGAAATGCATTCACCACATCGTGCACCTTGCTGAATGAAGAAGCCTCCCTGAATACCCCTTTTGTGGCCCTGTATTTGCAACGTGGGAGCCAGTAACGCGCTTCAGAGGCCCCCACATCTTTAAGTGCCCTTGGCTTTGCTGGCACCTGCTGCGGCGGACTTGTTTGCACTTCCAGGGTACTGGATTAACCGAGGCCCACCTCCGGGTACAGGAGGACATGGGGCGGTGACAGAGTTATTAACTCCACGCTGGGCGAGATGGACTGCCAGACTTGCCCCCGCCGATTTGGAGACCTGTTGCCTGGAGGTTGATGTGGTCTGGGGATTTCGGCCAGATGACATTGTGGTGCCAGATAAGCTGCAGAAACACATATTTACCCCCGCAGTACCTACCTGGATGTACACAGCATTCTGGGAACTGTAGTGCACATGTATCGAGTGCACAGCAGAAGGTGAGGAAGGACACTGTTCCTGGGGGTGGAACGGACCAGAACCAATTGTTTTGGGTCAGAATATTTAACCTTTAACTCCTAAAATATTCTTGGCGCTGAAGAAGGCATACTAAATGCCGAAATGCATTCGCCACATCGTGCACCTTGCTGAAAAAAGAAGCCTCCCTGCATACCTCTGTTCTGGCCTCTGCTCTTTCTTTGGCGGAGTCTTGGTGATAATATATATATATATATATATATATATATATATATATATATATATATATATATATATATATATTTCACATACTTTTATTAATACTTACGTGCATAGTAAATGTATGCTTGGTAAAAGCAGAAGTGAGGCAAATGCATGTGTTGTCAAAAATGTGTGTTAAAGGAATGCATGGTATATGCCTGTGTTATAATGTTGTACAAGCCCTCATAGGGGGCTGTGCTGGTACCACTTGAAGTAATGCAGTACCCAAAACACAGAAATTTAAAAAGACCTTTTTAGCCCTTGCGGGGATTCCCTCTAGGTCACCCCAAAAGTGCCAGGGGGTAAGAGTACCCCTACCATGACCTACATATCTTATTTTTTCAATAAGATTAGGGCATGGGTAATGGTTCTTGTGTTCTAGATTTGCGGGCACAACATTTTTCTTCATCAGACCACGCTGTGTTTTTTTATTTGTGGTATCGCAGGAGACCCAGGGGACTCCCGCGGGAACAACCATCCAGACACCACTATAATTGAATGCTAATTTCTCAAAACAGCTGAACACATTTACACCAAATAATGAAAAGCATACTTTCTTTCGCAAAGGTCTGCCTTTTTTCCAAATTTAGAGTAATTATGTTCAGCCATTTTTCTGTATCAGTTCCCTAAATTTCCTATGAAAATTAGGATCGGAAAACAACATTTGGGACACCCTTCTTTTCGGCCCAGCATGATTCTGTACTTCAGCTATCTGGTGTTGAGCCCAGATGTCTACAATGTTTTTGAAGAACTGTGAGCCACGAGAACTGTTGTGAACTCACTATGCACCAGCACACTGGCGCCAAGATTGCTTTTCTACTAAGCAAGCAAGTACTGTAAATAGAGTGCAGTCTCAAAGATAGAGTATGGTGTGCATAGTAAAGGGAATTAAAGGCCATGGAAAATATCAGTAGTTATTACTTGCTCAAGAGGACAAGTGTAGGTGCATGACAATTTACAGTACTACATGGTACGAGCAGATTGTTACACAATAAGTAACTTTTTCCGTTCATAGGATGAGTGGCTGTAGATGAATGTGCTCTGCACAGACTATAAGGCATGACTCTCCAAACTGGTGGCTAATGAGCAGATTATGCAGATACTTGTAAGCATGTACGTAAGACTGCTTGGCCAACTAAAGCCTGTTTATGTGTAAAAACATTAGCACTGGGGAGGGTGCATGCGAAATGACAGGAACATTACACAGAATTACATTAGGAGGGAAAGTCAGCATTTAGCTCTATTTTCTCCGAGCAAAATGCACCCTCAAGTCCAAAATACACAAAATATGAAAAGCATCAGCCAGTAGCTTGTGCTCACTAAGTTTGTTGTTCCTGTACTCGTGAGGTAGGGTTTTTGCACCAAATTAATTATAATTATACAAACAGGAATAATTTTTGGTATTATTGAATCAAAAGAGTAAGACAAATTCACAGAAATTGTGCAAACTTAATACAAATTTCGCCCAGCATTAATTAGCACAATGATGATGGGTGAAGGTGTGTGGTTTTGACCAAGTAGCAGATATCCCTTAAGGGGATCTTACCCAGAAAAGTTAGATCCCTTTTTTGTTATAACCTCTGGTTGTTGGAAAAACATAGGCAGTTCAATGGCCTGATTCATGTGAAAAGGTGAAAGAACTCTGGGCACTAATTTGGGGGTTGTATAGAGAACATCTCCATATTTCTGAACCTGAATAAATGGTACTTGGACTGTAAAAGCCTGAAACTGAAGCTGATGGAGGAGAGTGTGATTAAGAAAGCAACTTTCCAAGACAGGAACTGTAGTTTACATGAGTGTAGGGGTTCAAAGGGAGTTGATTTCCAGCCCTTATTTGGAAGCTTTAAGTAGCCAAGGTCCATTAAGGGGTGTCAAAACCGCAACATCCTAGGACTTAGACTCCAGCCTCAACAAACTCTCTTTTTTTATGAGGGGAAGATTTGGTACGTGTGGTGCAGTAGTGCCTTAGGTAGTTCTCGGCACGAGGCCCTGCCCACTCTCCTCACACTATGAAATATTTCTAAAAGTTTGCAAGTCTCTGCTATCCCTTGGAGGCCTTCATTCGAAGGCTTGCATGAAGAAGCTGATTTTAATAACTTTCTAATGAATATTTAGTTAGGTGCTGGTCTCAGATGGACTAGGAGAGTTTAACTTATACGTCAATGGATCCTAATAATTTTCCAGTCTGAACTACATATTATGCTATGGGATTTTGGTATATCCTACTCCTGCTCTTTGTACACTCTCTAAGAACTGATGTGTATCTCAGGAATCAGGTTATCATATGCAGGTTTTAGTTTTCGCTATGTTGTGATCTCTATAGGTAGTTGAGCCTTAAGCCTATCCATGATAGGCCTGTCGTTGTTTGGTAAGTCTTGTGCTCAGATGGTGTGGGATTCCCTATGAAGGAGACCCATTAGAGTTGGATTAGAGGCCCTCTCCAATATACACTTAAGTGCTTCTTTATGAGGATAGTCATGGGGTCCTACCATATTACAAGAGGTCTGTTTTCTTCAGACTCTGTAAAAATCAAATGCTAAAGAGGGGCAGGGGTTCTGGGTAGAGGCATAGTCTGACACTCTAGCCCTGCCCTCCATCACCAAGGGGGTGGAAGCTAATGATCCAACCAGTTTCAAACATTTCTCCCATATCCCCAGTCACCTGCTCAACCTCTTGCTTTATCAACTGCTTTCACCCGATCCCATTTACAACCTGTTCTGAGCAGGTGGTAAATGGGATGGTAGAATGCCCCATTATTGGGCATGGAATTAGGTTTGATATGCATAAATGGACCCAGTAATACCAGGTCTCTATGTTATTTTCCATTCATGAGTTAACACCTTGTTTTTCTGTTGTGGTAATACTGGCCAAAATATGATATTCCGGCTCCCCGGCCTCCTCGTATCAAATAACTGTACACCTTGAAAGGAGATCCCAAGTTTGTTAGGTGAGTTGAGCTCCATTGCTGTTATTTTCCGATGTTAAGGCCTTGTATGGGGCCAGGTCTTATGACCTCTATATAATGTAATTCCCTGCAGTGGTGGAATCCTGTAACCTTTCAGAATATGTGTTGGCTTTCCCTATAGTTGAGTACTATAGCCTGGTTTGGTGTTGTCACCTTTTCCAATACTTAGTTATTTACATATGTCCCTTCTGTCAGCCTGTATTGCACTTTAGAGGATTTCCTTCTTGAGTTCTTGATCAGTTGGTCATATACTAATTAAAGTAAAAAAACAAGTCTTCCTCCGGCTGCCTTAATACTCTGCACCACTCACATTCAATCACCTGACCAAATACTGGCAAATCTAATTCAGCCCAAGGGAGTCGAGTTACTTGTTTGAAGAATGCCACTGAGAGCAGCCAGGAGTAAAGGAGTCTCGTGCATAAGGCCCAATTGATGAAGGGCGCTTATAGAAAATTCTAAAAGGCGTTTGAAAGGCTTTTGGGAACCACATTCAACTTGAGTTCAATTTATAACAGATTCCCCAAACAAGAGTAATTGCAGTTATGGGTGTATGTCAGTGAAATAATACGAAGGCATTCTCTGGATCAGAGATTTATTACTCCTGGAATAATATTAATTGAGATTGTTTTTCCCGAATTGCAATTGGGAACAAGAAACCAGAAGAGATTGTTCAGCACTTAAAGAGTTAGTTGTCTCAGTATCCGGCTGAGCGGCAGTGTATAATTTGTAAGGAATACGACAATGATTGACTTCATGTATTTGTTATGAGAGTCTAATTTTGGTCTTGATAAAAATGGTATAATTTGGATAATACTATCGAAACGCGTTGACGCCTAGGTACACAATTCGTGTTGGTGGCTCGCGCCATTGATATCCAACTAATGTCAACATATCGGGCTCCAGTCTTTGCGTTTTAGATATACAAATGTGTTTTTTATGACAAAGTGTACTGTCTTTTCTTACTCTCATTGTCTTCAATGTCGTTTGTCTGA
Source organism: Lissotriton vulgaris (assembly GCF_964263255.1). Taxonomy (NCBI): domain Eukaryota; kingdom Metazoa; phylum Chordata; class Amphibia; order Caudata; family Salamandridae; genus Lissotriton; species Lissotriton vulgaris. Next base: position 783,508,930 of record NC_141687.1, on the reverse strand, counting down.
TAGGTTGCTATTAAATGTGGAAGCAAACTTTCTTGCTACTTGCTGCTATAACAGTGGTGCTTCATTATAGGAATATGAAATGTATTTGATGTAATATCTTGTGCTTTTTAATATGGTTTTATTCTTCATCATTGTTTTAACGTTTTTGATGAAAAGACATGTATAATTTCTACTATTGACGTATCCTTGCTGTACTGGTTTGAGCTGATAACTAAAATCCCTTGGGCTGAAATAGATTTGGCACTATTTGGTCGGGTGATGGAATGTGAGTGTTGCGGAGTATTAAGGCAACCAAAGGAAGACTTGTTTTTTACTCGTTATTACTACCCTATTCCTTTGGTAAAAAGGGGTCCCTCTCTGTTTCTCCTGGGTCATATACTAAGTCATTCAGTAATGTTACAAGGTTGCCATGGGCCACAGTCCAAGATAGTAAAATCAGATATAAGCAATTTAATTTAAACAGAAATATCCAATTTAGAACTAATATATTTTTATGGGCATCATTAAGATTGCTGATCTCAGTATAGACATATAAGGGCCCTTCTTTGAAGGAGGAGTTAAGTGTCTCACAGCAGGCACGAGACCTCCCATCAAATGCCACCAGCCTGTCTTGGTTGTTTGCACAGTGTATTACTATGGGGTTTACCTAGTCATGTGTTTTGTATTTATATAGCACACTTCTACCCTGAGGTCTCGTAGCGCTGTATTCATACCGCTTTGGAACCCTTCCTGGCTTTCCTTTGAGATATCCACTCCTGGGAATCCCCAAGGTGAAGCCAGGCATCCAAGCACTGCTGGGGCCGTTGTGGAGATTAAGCAAGCTATTGCCCAGAGTCACAGAGTGGGACCCATGACTAGTACAGGCACCGAGGCGACATTTATCAGGTCCAGGGAGATTGAGTCCAAGAGCCGCCGAGGTGGGAATTGAACTATGGTCCCAGGCCAGACCTCTGCATCAGGGTCTGCCACTCTAACCATTGAGCCCCGCTTCTCCATTGTCATGTGACTGTTTAGGCCCCATTTTCAGCTCTCCTTGAGCGGGATAGATGCACAGAGTGCAAGCAGTCCCAGAATGCACCTCAATGGAAAGTGATTCCTACATTGGCACCTTTTAGAGTGGAATGGTGATATGGTGTGTGAAATGATGTGGGGTATCACTGAGATTAGCAAAGGTGAGAGGATGTGTCTACTTAGGAGTGGGTACCTTTAGGATAGGTTGCTTGGGAATGTATAAGAGTGACAAGTGAAGGTGCAGATTAATCTGTGGAAAGCAGATACAGGAAGGAGCAAAACCGAAACAATTATTCCACCTGCTTACCAAGGATAGAAATAAACATTCAGACACATCTAGTTGTTAGTGCATACATGGGTGTCAGTTTACTAAAATCTCAAAAGGTAGCGCGTGACATCACACACCCTTTGACCTTAATGAAGTCACAGGAAGTGACATAATTTGATCTTTGATCCTAAGTCTTCCTAGAAAGCGGTCATATGACCTTAACCCTGATGACATCACAATAAATTACGTCTTTGAAATGTCATGATAACTGTATGATTAATATAAAAACCCAATGAAATGTCTATTTTAGGTGCCACTTATGTTAGGGTGTATCTGTTTCACGAGGACATAGTGCCACAAACATCAAATAGTACGAAAAGTATTTATACCACAAACGGTCATGACACCATAGTTCACTGCGTGTTACGCACAAGGAGAAATATATTGATAAATCATAAAGAGAGGAAAACAGTGATTTAAAAAGTAACACGTTTGCCCATGTGTGTTACTTGACATAGACAATATAGATAATAGGAACTATGTTAGGGAGTTAACTTATTCCCTATTGTTAGCACGTTCTAATTTCATGATCATTTGTAAAAGACTATCACTCCTTGAAGCACTAAGATTTTATCCAAACATACATTTTTTCAAGTGTACACAGTAATGATAATATGGCAACAACTTTTTAAAACATGTATTCGTTTTTTAGTTCTTTTTTTATTTAATCAGAAGAGTGCGCACTGCACTGCTGAATGCATTCATTTTGTAAAACCGGAAAAGTAATGTCTTGATTCCACTGGAAGCTGCAGAAAGTATCAACGTTCATCAAGATACTGTTTTCCTTGTGTTCTTGCAGTGGCGACTAGTAATCGTTGAGGGTGGTGTATCATATGTGCCCTGAATTATACCGATTGAGCAAAGCCCCGAAGCCTCTTTTTCCAACAGTTTTTTTTCATGGATGCCACGTCAAGAATAGCCTCTAATGTACATTTCACATTATGAGTCCCCATACACCATGAATTACCTTTAAGTATGTCAGGACCAACTGCAGACTTGCAGGTTTTACACCACATTCTAATTCACGATCACTTCCGTTCATTTAGTCACAATCACCCTCATTCGCTCTAATCTAACTCACTTGATGTCACTCATTTATTCTCACTTTCTTGCACTCATTCTTTCTCTCACTCACTAATACTTACTCACTCTCACATGCACTCATTCTTAATATCACTCACACATTCCTATTCAGTCTCACTTATTCTGCATCACTACCTCATTCTCCCTCGGTCTCGTTCTCATTCACATTCACTCTTGCTCTTTTATACTTTCCCACTTACATGCACTCTTATTTTCATTGTTTAATTCTCACTTATTCTCACTCACTCTGATTCACTTACTCTCACTAAGTGACACTCACTGTCACTCATTCTGACTTGCATATCCGCACTCTCTAACACACTAACTTCCAGTAATTCTTTCTCTCACACACTCCAACTAAATTATACTCACTTATTGACACTCAGGGCAGCTAGTTCTCACTCCCTTTTTCCACTCATCTTCACACCCGCAAACACACATGCAAACACATACATGTGCTCTCTCTTACACAAACACACTCACCTGCACACACAAGCACAACATACATTTAAAGCATTTTATTTTAATTACCTCACGTGCCAGCAAATGTAGCGATCCCGCACCAGGTGCACCATTTTTATTACGCGTACAGTAAACTCTAGACTCTTATTCATTATTATTATTATTTCAAAAAATGGGCAAGAAAGAATGAGGGATGAGACCTAAAGCTCCTGTGGTCTTGCTGCTGATCTGATTTGCCACCTCTGAGGCCAGGGTTCACATAGGAAGTGCCAGTGTGACTTCCGGGGACCCTCAATGTCGTCCATGAGTTCATTCCTCCATTCCTCATCTATTTATCCTGGCATCTTTGTTAATCGTTACCTCTCTCTCACCTCTATCCCTCTCTCTCTGAGCTCTCAGAGAAGTCTCTTTGTATTATTTCTTTTACACCTGCCTCCCACTCTTCATCAGTATCTCTTTCAACTGTTTCTTTCTCCCGGTGTATTACCTATCTTCTCCTTCTCTAGGATATCTGTTTTTCATGAGTCTACATTCTCTAATGACTTTATTAGCCTCTCTCTGTTACAGGCTGCATTATGCATTGTAGGACGGCATCTGTGGAGTCAGTGGAAGATAGGTACAAGGTTAGCTTGTTGCAGCGCAGCTGCCGGCTTTGAGATTCAGGCATTAGCGGGCAGGTGCAAAAGGATTGTGGCAGTGTGTCCCATGAGTTTCAACTCACAAGTGAAGATCCAAGCAAAGGTCGCTTGGAGGTTAAGAGAAAGTGCACTAGAGTGATGGCTTCTTGTGAGAACAGGGTTAAGTGGCAATTTTGAAAAAGGATTGCTAGCTAACTCTTCTGAGAGTGTCATTTAAGACAGGTTAATATGCAAGACTAAACATGATGTGTTTTTTGTTAGGAATTAGATTACCAGTTTCTGACCTGCCAGCTTTTCCACACAGTCTACAGACATTTCATTGAAATTAAAGGGAAAGCTCTTAACGCATAACTTGTAATGTCATTAGTGAGTTAAATGTTATTCAATGGAACCTTTTAAGAAAAAAATTAAAGGAAGTAAAAGCATACAGGTTGAGGATGATGAACACTTTTTCTCATCTCATTCTGATGAGCTCGCTCGAAAAAAAGAGAAAGAGAACCAGGAAAGGCAAGAAAAGGGCAAAAACAATAACCAAAATAACAAAAAGTCCAGCTATTTAAACTTTTGTCACGTCATAAAAACCAGAAAACAGGAAGAGAACTGCAACGAGAAATAAAGCAAAAGCACAGGGAGTACAAATAAAATTAGGGAGGAAACAATGGAAAAGACAAAAACATTCTTCAGCTGGGGAAAGGAGGAGCAATAAAGTTCTCTCCTCAGTGATCCATCCAATAATTTTGAGGATGATAAGATGAATTTAAATATGGACGAATGAAAGATGGAGATGTGGTGATGTCTCCTCCAATAGGGAAAATATTTGAACTGTAAGGTATTCATCATCCATAGCAAATAAATGCATTCAAAATTGAGAAAAACTGGAGCCATAGAAGAGAAATGTATTACATTTTTAGTAATCTAGACTGGTTATTTTGGATAATGTGTGGAGTTGAACCCGGAGGGTCAAGTATATGATCAAAGTGGAGAAGGACAAGAAGAAGGATATTCGAGAAATCCCTGAGGGTGTGCCATGATAAGCTGCTGGATATTGTACAACAGGCAACTAGAATTTTGGACAAGGCAAAGGTACCATTTTGAATGAAATCAAATTGATATGGTTTGTGTGACAGTCTGGATCCCTATAACTAAATGTCTTCTAGTGTGGGAAGAGGGGGGAAACTATCTTGAAGCATATAGGTCCAAAATTAATCAATATGGCTTTTTTTGGAAGATTGTATAAAAGCTCAAAATCAACGTTTTGGAGGCAACGTTTTAAGATTTGGTCAATTATGCTGATATGTTTTCGAATCTAGATAAGGGAAACCATCCTTCTATCAAAAGGATTTCTGGCAATAGTGTTTTGATAGGGCCTGTAGATAGAGTGGTCATGGACAAATTAGACCTGAAAACGATATTCAAGGCCAAGCACCATACAGTAGAGATGAACAAAGCTAGTGGTGTTTTCAGGCACCAACTGGTTTCTACCTTCAGTAAAGTGGAGGAGGCCAGAACAGGAAAATGTGAGGTAGATGTCCGGCTGTGGAACCCTTTTAAGTGAATGTTTTCAAACTTTAAGCTGCGTTTGTCCTAAGGTTAATGGGTGGAAAAAATTCTTTCTACAAGCATGGAGAAACATGTCAGAATGTCCACTGGTTTTAGAAATAGTACAGGGATACAAAATAGTTTGTCAAAACCAAGCAGGTGCAGTTCCAAAAGAAATAACATGTCCGAAAGACATGATGAAATGTGTTGGGGAGAAGATTCACAAACTGTTGAGAAAAGGTGCAATAGGAGTGAGATGGAAGGAGAAAAGTTTCATAAGGAAAGAGAAAGGTTTCATAAGCAATCTGCTTCTGACTAAGAAGTAGAAAAAGGTTCCCATGGAACAGGGTTGTGACTAGTAGTAAACGTGAGAGACTTGAATCAGTGGGTGATGTCTTAACACTTCAAATTAGAAGAGGTTGATTTGGTAAAAGAAATTCTGAGATTGGACTTGATTGACATGTAATTTACAATACTAATACACCAAGAGTTTCACAAATTTGTAAACTTTTAATTACATTTGTTTGAAATGTTATCTGTAAAGCATGATAACCCCATTCTGATATTATGCTGTGCTACAAAAGAATTGAAAGTAATAATTATAATAATGAAAATGAAACACATTTACATCCCTTCTACCCCACCTGATTGACAGGTTTAAAAGAATCACTAGGCTTTAGTGCTGAAGGCCTCCATAAACTTAAGATTCAAATAAACAAACTTTATAAAACATGACTTGCATGACTGCAATTGAGTGAATCAACCAGAAGCCATAAATGTGTCTTACTAAAATTCAACTATAAATATTTAAGAGAAAATTATAACATGTTAATGAGTCCTAAACCTTCTGATAACTTATGATAGCACTTCAGAAACATTTACTTGGATGTTCCGACCATAACGTGGTTCCCAGAGCCAAGCCTTTGATTTGAACAGGCTTCCCAAGTGAATTTAGCATTCTTTTTTAACTAACAAAAATAGTGAGCCAACGGGTTTTTCAGCATAATTCAATAATACAATAAGACAATATTACAAATTCAAAGGTTTATTTTGGGATCTAGCACAGCACCACTTGATGCAAACCAAAACACCCTACACTTTTATGGGTATCAGTATTTCAAATCTAATTAAAACAGTAGTTGTTAACACTAATATCAAAATTATTTCAGCAGGGGGCTTGGCTTGCGCGCTGAAGAGACATGGCTGCTCCTGTTTGAGTTACGCATGGATGCGGGTTTGGAACCTCATCTGACCGTTTCCCTGAACACGGACCGCTGAAATGGTCTCGTGAGGATGCGGTGATCGTCTAATGTGGAATTTGCGCTCCCGTGTGTATCTTTAAGCCCCTGTGCCGCGATGGTGAGTTTTTCTCCTAACAAAATGCGCCATTTTGTTTTTCGCCACTGGCGCTCATGTTTTTCTCTCACAGTGGCCCGTTTCTATTCATGGAATGGCCCGTATAAGCATGTTTCTGGGCATTTCTTGTGCCAGCGCTACTGTAAGCAGCAAATCATTTTCTAATGCCCTTCTCTGGCCACCTGACCTCTTTTTAAGGAGTCACACCCAATTTATTGCCAATCTTTTTTTTTTTTCACTCACAAAAAATTCCAGATATTCATAACATTGGAACAAGATAATGACTGCATTATTATTAACTGGGACTGATACAACGATACAACAAGCAGAGCTTGGCTACAATATAACAATTTTCCTCAGAATGACCACCATCATGCAGCGCTCCAGCCATTTTGCATTGAGCCATTTTTTCTTCTGCCTATTTTTAGGTGTATCTGTGCTCAATTAATGGTGTTTTTTCTCTTTCATTCATCTGACGAAAGGATTAATCATTGACTATCGTATACTTTTATTCTCCTTACCAATGTTTCACTAACTTCAGTGACAGGGAGACAAATATACATCTTTACTGGAGAACCTACTGTGATATTTGATATTCCTTTCTTCAGGTTCTTTTATTACTGCTGCTCAGTATTCTTATTATAAGATGTGACACACGTTGAGGTTGTTTGATAATATAAATTCCTCACTTGCACAAGCTCCACTCTTTTTATGCTACATTTTTTGTGACGCAGTCATCCAGCATTGTGCTTTATAATCGCTCTTCTCTGCACCACACAATGGCTAGTGATCTTCATACTGTCAGATCTTCTTCTTCTGGTACTATACAGAAAAGGCATAAAAATGATCCACCTTCTCCTATTCTCTCCTCACATAATCCTGTCCTGGACTCTATATTAGACGAAGTACATGGCCTTCAACCTTTTATGTCCACTACCAATTAGAAGCTAAAACAGATTGAAGAGAGATGAATTGTCATGGAGGGTAAGGTCTTGGATCTAGAACGAGTAAGCGACTCACAAGATGTGTCTTCAAAGATTCCAACATTAGAACATGAGATTCACAAGTTAAAATTGCAAACAGAGGATCTTGAAAATCATAATCGAAGGAACATTCTTCGCCTTTACGGACTTCCAGAAAATATTGAAAGTTCTGATATGGTTTCCTTCCTTCAGAAACTCTTGCCTGAACCTTTGGATCTCCAGTCATCTGCATCTCCGCTTAACATACAGAGAGCACACCGTCTTGGTCGCCTCCATCATAATTCTAATAAACTACGTGGAATCATAATGCTTTTCTTGGAAGTTACCAAACACATGCATGTCCTAAAACCAGTAAGACTTAAACATCGGCTCACCTGGTCAGGTCATAATATCTTTATATCCCAGGATGTCTCCAACGCAACAAATGCCTGACGTAAGGAATTCCTGGCCCTACGTCCTCAGATGAGACAGTTAAATATTCAATATGGAATTCTTCATCCATGTCTTTGCAAAACCACATATGAAGGACAGTCACATTCATTTGAGGATCCTGACAAACTTAAATGTTATCTACATGACATCTCATCTCGTAGAATGGATACCAATATCTGACTGTTCTTATTGTTCAATGCTTGTCAATATGATTATATAATGTTGGATTCGGTTAAAATTATACGATTAGTCACTCTTGTCTTTTTTAGGAGGCTCATGTTCCATCTGTTTTATTATTTGCATTGTCCGTGTCCTTCGGCGTCACTATGCTCCTCCAACCTTGGCTATTTCTTCCTTCACAGATCTGGTTTCTACTCCTTGATCTGTTTACTTCTCTCTTCATCTGTCTTCCTCTTTTTTCTTCTTTCAGTATTTTCTTCATTTTCCTTCTTTCCTTCTATATGCCAGTCTTAACGATGTATTTTGCTCATCACATAACAATATCTCTTTTTCACTTTTGGTGTATTGGTTATGTCTTATGTTTAAAAATGTACTTTTCTCATCCTTCTTTTTCTTTATTAACCCTGCAGTGTTGTGTTCCCGTTTCCTCATGTACTACCTAATCCAACGTCATGATTAATGTGGTCTCGTGAAATGTTCGTGGTCTTGGTCATCCTGTCAAACGTCAAAAGGTATTGTCTCATTTAGCTAAACTTAATGCCCAAGTTGCTTTTTTACAGGAAACCCATTGCAATGATGCAGAGTCCATTAAACTCAAATGCCAATGGGTTAGTCAAATTGTTTTTCCACCTTCTATTCATCGTCATGGAGGGGTTGCTATATTGTTTCATAAATCTATTAATGCTCAAATATTATCATCAGAATGTGATCCATTTGGTCATTGGGTGTTGGTCGATGCTATCATAAACAAAAGGCAAGTTTCATTTTTTAATATCTATGGTCCTGTTAAACCCGATCCAGAATTTTGGCAAACTATAAAAATGAAACTTTTATCCATGTCTAACTCTAACATTGTCGTTGGTGGTGACTTTAATAATTGGTTGGACCCTTTTACAGACAGGAAATCCAAGTGCAAATTTAAACCTGACAAAACCCACACATCTTTCCAATCTGCTATCTCCTCTCAATCTTTATTTGACTCATGGAAAACTAGTAATCCTGATATATCAGAATTTAATTTTTTTTCTCCTGTACACCATACAAGGTCTCGTATTGACTATATTTTAATTTACAAATCTTTATTACCTTGTCTCCACTCTTTGGACATTAGTTCTATTTTTATTTCCGATCATGCTCCTGTCTCCACCTCTATTGATTTTTCCATCACCTCATGCAAACAAGGTCGATGGCGCTTTAACAACCATCTTTTATCAGACCGCACTTTTATCTCAGAAGCAACCGACTCCATTAAGGAATTTTTTATATTAACAAATCTTTAGATACTTCAACCCACAACAATTGGGATGCTTTGAAGGCATCATTTAGAGCCTTCACTATCGCCTATTCATCAAAGAAAAATAAATTACTAACCTCTAAATATAAAGACACCCTAACATTAATTAAAACCCTGGAACAAAAATATTTCTCATCTAAATCCCCTTCATCGCTACAGGAATTAATTATGGCTAAATCCACCCTGAATAAAATTGCTACTGTGGACGCCTGTAACATACTCCTTAAGGGCAAAATAAAGCAGGTAAAATGTTAGCGAATTATTTAAAAATCAAATCAGAACGCAAAATCATTGGCCCTATTCATGATGAAACAAATAACTCACTCCTTTCCTCTGACTCCGACATTATTAGTATAAATCTTTATTCGGTAAATTGATCACCATAAAAGACAACAATATACATTTTAAAATACATTTCATCAAATTATACTAGCAACAACAGGGGTTGACCATACTTAAATACAACTGAGCACTGACATAATTAATAAAACCAGACAAAAAAATACTCCAGGCACACAGAATTAGGAGCTTCAAACAACTCCACTCTAAGTAGGTAGAGGCCTTGCAATCGTTCCCAGAGATCTTGATCTAATAATCCAGGCACTACCTAAAAACTTTGCCACCCCGCATATCAATGGGGTAGATGATAGATCCGATGTAATCACTCGTAAGGCCGAGCGATGGCACCTCATCCCCAAGCCTTTACATACTGGTTTCAACCAGTTTTTCCGCGCCACTTTATACGCGGGGCAGGCAAAAAGAAGATGGGCCACGGACTCTTTAGGGGCCGCACAGCCAGGACAAGATCGCAAGGGGCCACCCTGATTGGACCATTTTGAAGTAAATTCGCGTACCGGGAGGGTACCGTACCTTAATTTTAAAAAGAGGGCCCTGTCTAGAGGCTTAGTTATCAAGTCAAGGAAGGGTTCAAGTTTCCTTACACTCTTACACTCCAGAAAAGACTCTGTAAGTGAACCCCCTGTTATACCACGTGATGCTTCAGCCTGAACCCAATCCCAATATAATTTCTTGATCACCATTTTTGGCGGGGGCGCTTGAGACTCCCAAATATCTCTCAAACCCAATTGGGTTTGGTTCCAATCATATTATAAGCTCTTATATACAGAAACTACTAATCCTTCTAAAGATGACTTGAAATCCTTTTTCCAAAATATTCCTAAGCCTAAATCTCTCCCAGATATCTTTTTACCACTTGAGAGGGATATTTCTCTTCAAGAAATATCTGATTCCCTTAAATCCTTGAAAAAATTGAAAGCTGCCGCCCCTGATGGTTTTTCATTTGAATTATTTTTAGCCTTTTCCTTGATTTTTACACCTAAATTATTGGATCTGTTTAAATCATTTATATCAAATTCCAAGGCCTGTGGCTCCTTTTTAGAGGCCCTTATCATTGTTATCCCTAAGCCTGATAAGGACCCATCCTATTGCAAACATTTTCATCCTATATCACTAATCAATTATGACTGTAAAATTTTTGCAAAGATTTTGGCCTCCAGTCTTGAGAAAGTTATTCCCCTTCTCTTCAACCCAGATCAAGTTGGCTTTGTTAAAGGACGTTTAGCGTCTGATAATGCCAGAATGTTTGCCAACATTCTCACCCTTAGTACTAAATATCCTTCTCCACTAGCTGCTTTATCTCTAGATGCTGAAAAAGCATTTGATCGAGTCAACTGGTACTTTATGTTACATACATTACACTGGTTTGGATTCGGCCCAAAGTTTATTTCATATATTAAATTATTATACACACATCCAAAAGCATGTGTTTTTGTCAACTGTCTTTTTTCCCCATATTTTTCTTTATAAAGAGGAACACATCAAGGTTGTCCACTTTCCCCTTTACTTTTCTTATTATGCTTGGAACCCTTCCTTGAACGTATTAGAAATAATCCTTTCATTACTGGTTTTACTTTGAAATCACACCAAATTAAACTTTCTCTATATGCAGATGATGTTTTAATTTATATGTCCAATCCAATTACTTCTTTACTTCCCTTTTTACAAGAAATCACATATTTCTCTAATGTTTCAGGTTATAAACTTAATTTCTCCTAAACTGAAATTCTACCCTTGAACGCTTCATGTTATAGTCACATGTTTGACTCCACTAATTTTACATGGTGTTCTCAAAAAATTAAATATTTAGGCACATGGTTCTCCTCAAATATTCGTGAGACCCTATCACACAATTTTTCCGCTCTAAAACTTAAAATTACCAATTTGTTAACTTCCTGGTCTCCTTTATTTTTATCTTGGTGTGGCAGACTTGATACAATTAAATTGATGATTGTTTCCCAGATCTTATTCACGCTATCCATGTTACCATTCAAAATACCCAACTATTATTTTACCCAACTTAACTCTATATGTACTAAATTTCTTTGGAATAACAAGCATTCACACATTGTCCTATCCAAACTAATACCTCCCAAAACTGAAGGGGGTGGGGGGGTTCAGATTTCCTGATTTCAAACTATACCATAATGCTTTTTTGATCCATCAATTTTATGCTATGTCTAAAGATTATCAAGATTCTCCTAAACCCTCTTGGGTTACTGCTGAATGTTCTTTGCTAAATGACTTCTCATTACACGATATTGTTTTTATGACCAATTCTACATTTATTTCCAAGCATCCAATTTTAAAATATTCTCAATACCTTTTGCATACACTTCACTTTAAGAATTTTGACAATTATCAATTTTTTCGTACCTCATCACTATGGTATAACAAACACATCAAATTCTGTCACAAATCATTTTACTACAAACATTGGAAAGAAAAGGGTATTTTTTATGTCAATCAATTGATTGTTGATAATAAGATTTTGCCTTTCAATCAACTGCAAGAAACCTTAAACTTACCTGGTTCATGTCTTTCGCAATATAACATTTTAGCACCAATTCTCCAGAGTGTTTAGTTAAAGTTCACTTCATTGACAACCCCAGATTCATTCATACCTGATACACCTTTATATCAAGTCTCCTCTGATACTATTCCTAGTGCCTCTTTTATTTATAAAACATTATCTACATATAAGGGCATACGGAATAAAACAGCTGTTGAGCTAGATTGGGAACAGGACTGATCCACAACACTATCTGTTCTTCAATGGGATCAGTTTTGGCAAAATCTCTTTAAATCTTCCAAAGCTCCTAATATTACACAATCCTTATATTTTATTTTTAATTGAGCTGTCATTGCTCCCTTACTTTTACACAAATGTAACCAATCCGCTTCATCATCGTGTTGGTCATGTTCTACTGCTGAAGGTTCTTTAACACATTTACTTTATTACTGCCCCAACACTTAAGATTTTTTGGAAATCTGTCTGGTCAAAGTGTTTATTGATTTTTTTCTTACAACATTCAATTTAATATACACAATGTATTTTTAGGTACGATATCTCTTGATTTCCCTCTAATTGCATCTCCATCAATTTTATTTGATTTATTTATTGCTTTAGCTTTTAAGGATATTTTAACATGTTGGAAAGATAATTCTAAATTATCCTTTTTGCTTTGGTGGAACCTGATATGTGATGAGCATAGAATTGCATTGGTTCCTAATAATTCAATCCATGTACAAATCAAAAATTATCTAATATGGTTACCGTTCACTACTTATCTTTCTTCAAACTTTCCTTCTACATAACTTGTTTTATTTTATTTCTCCAATATTGTATATATCTTTTTCTTTTCTTTCACTCTTCTCTCTCTATCTCTTTCTTTCTCTCTTTGCTCTTCTCTTTCTTTCTTTTTTAGAAAAACTTTCTTTGCCAATATAATATGCCCTCTCATATCTTTCACAGGTTATTATTATGCCAATACGTTGTTCAGTACTTTTTTCTATGATGTGGTTTTTTCATTGGTTACTTTTTTAGGAATATTAATACAAATGTTTTGCATTATACTGATTCTTTATGGTCAATTTCAACTATTTTATGAATGTTATTAATATGTAACTATATATTTACTTCTTTTTCTGAACAAAATATTATGTCTATATTCCTGTGTTTTTCTATCTTTAATAAAAAAATATTTAACTTAAAAAAAATTCAGCAGAATAAATAATTAAATATTTTTGTTCAATCTCTGACTTAATAGACTTTAACAAATTAACCTTAGTCTGATGAATAGAGAACAGAGAACTGGTGTCTCATAGTATCTGTAACTGTTACGTTTCTAGGACATATACAATTATTATTTCCCTTCAATTATCTAATTCATACTATGCCCATGAGCAGACTCTTAACTATGCCTCCTTGATCTCCCTATACTGTGAATCACACTGAAACACCATGTTTTGGTCAAACTAAGCAATGCAAATGACAGTAGTGAATAGTAACACCCACATCCATCGTAGCGATATTTTGCCCGACTGCTACTTGCTGGAACTAATTAAATAACGCTCTGCTCGCATTACTGCAGCTTTCATTTGTGCCGGCTCTGCTCACATTACAGTTGTTTTCATTTGTACCTGACTGATTGTATGAGATAGCGCTCTGCTCGCATTACTGTTGCTTTCTTTTGTGCATGACTGATTGAATGAAATAGCGCTCTGCTCGCATTACTGCCGCTTTTCACATGTGCCAGATTGTTGTTTAATTTTCGTAGCGCTATATAGCTGATTGAATTAATTCACAGAGCTATACTGCCACAGTGCGTAGTAATCACCAATCAATAGCGCTTTGCTGCCTTTAGTCTGTGCAATCGATTTCTGGCTGATTGTGCTGGCGCCATTGCCCATTCCCTAGCCATAATTCAGGTCGTGCCTTAATATCTTTGTGTTAGGATTTTGGCTCGCAGCCATTTTGTTGTTTGTTGTTGGACCCCCAGCCCAGTTCCCCACCACGCTCCCTCCTCCCAGCTGCCCCGCCCTCGCCCCTCCCCACTCCTTCATCCACTTATGACAGATGCCCTTGCGCGCAGCGTTCACGCGCAGCGGTCGCGCCCCAGTCGCGCCGAAGGTGCGCCAAAGGTAAGCCCGACTGCGCCCGTCTGCGCCTGGACCGCGCCCAGCGCCAGACCCCCAGGGCCCCGCAACCCGCACTCCTCCCGCATAACGTTTGACACCGCGACTTTCCTTGCCTTTAACCCTGGACGCATACCTCAATGCTACGTAGCTGCCCCAGGACGCACCCACGGCCCCTTCGCCTGCCACTCCTGCAAGTTTACCAGCATCAAACTCACACCAAATCCACTAACGCCAAACACAGCTCCGACTCTAACCACCTGAAGTGCATCCTGCTAAACACCCGCTCGGTCCACAGACACACCACCGAACTCTGGGATCTACTCGACACTACATCACCGGACGTCGCCTTCCTTACTGGAACATGGATGAACGCATCATCAACACCCGACATCGCCATAGCCATCCCGGACAACTACAAAATCATCCGAAAAGACCGCACCGGCCAAACAGGAGGTGGCATCGCCATCGTCCACAAGAACACCATCAAAATCACGACTAGCTCCGACGATATCCTTACAACCGCAGATCACCTTCACTTCCAGGTCCACACCGATCCTAGGACCACACTCAGAGGCACCCTCATCTACAGGCCTCCAGGAACCCGTAAACAATTCAGCGAAGACATCACTGACTTCATCAGCCCACATGCCCTCACCTCCGAGAACTACATTCTACTAGGAGACCTCAACTTCCACCTGGAAAAGAAAAACGACAGCAACACCACCACCCTTCTTGACAACCTGACCAATCTCGGTCTCAAACAACTTGTTGACACCCCCACCCATTTAGCCGGACACACGCTCGACCCAATCTTCACCTCCAGCAAACACATCTCCTTTGATCACACCACAGCTCTCCATTGGACGGACCACAGTTGTGTTCACTTCAGCTACAAAACCACCTCGACCCACAACCCCCCACAACCTATTCCCCGAAGAAAATGGAACAAAATCACCACCGACCAACTCCTCACATCGCTCAACCAAAACCCACCAGACCTCTCATCGGACCCCAACCAAGCGGCCACCATATTCAAACAATGAATCACTCGTAGCGCTGACGAATTAGCACCCTTGAAAAACCATCACACCAAACAAGACAGCAAAAAGGCCCCCTGGTTCAACGATGACCTTAAGAAATCCAAGAACCTATGCCGTACTCTCGAGAAAACATGGAGAAAAAACCCAACCACCGACAACATGAACACCTTCAAGGCAGCCACCCGCAAACACCACCAGCTGATTCGATCCACCAAGAAATCAGCATTCATGAATCAACTCGACAACAACGCCCATAACAGCAAGGAACTATTCAACATCGTCAAAGAATTCACCAACCCCACCGCAGCCTCAAACGACATCACTCCCTCCCAAAACCTCTGTGATTCGTTATCCTCCTTCTTCTACAACAAAATTGCCGACATACATAACAGCTTCGAAAACAGCTCCAACGAACAAACCTCTTTCCCCCCCCTCCAGAACCTAAACCGCCCTCTAACAACCTCGGCGCCTGGAACCTAATCACCACTGAAGACACCATCCGCCTAATGAATTCCATCCACTCTGGCTCGCCAACCGACCCTTGCCCCCACCACATCTTCAACAAAGCAGACTCCATTATCGCACCCCATCTCCGTAATGTCATCACCCGCTCCTTCAACTCTGCTACCTTCCCAGAAAGCTGGAAACATGCCGAAGTCAGCGCCCTCCTGAAGAAACCCACAGCAGACCCCTCGGAACTTAAAAACTACCGTCCCATATCACTCCTCCCATTCCTGGCCAAAGTCATTGAGAAAGCCGTCAATAGCCAACTCGCCGCCTTCCTCGAATCCAACAACTCCCTCGATCCCTCACAGTCCGGCTTTCGAGCCAAACACAGCACCGAAACCGCCCTCATCGCAGCAACAGGCGACATCCAAACACTACTGGACAACGGAGAAACAGTGGCCCTCATTCTACTCGACCTCTCCAACGCCTTCGACACAGTCTGTCACAGCACCCTCATACAACGCCTCAGCAACATCGGCATACAAGGAAAAGCCTTGGACTGTATGTATGTATGTATGTATAGGCATTCATATAGCGCACTACTTACCCGGAGGGTCCGGATCATCTCGTTCCTAGCTGGGAGAACTCAGAGAGTCTGACTCCCCCCATTCAGATCAGAGGCCACCGAAGTCATCTGCGGTGTACCGCAAGGATCATCACTCAGTCCCACCCTCTTCAACTTTTACATGAGTCCACTCGCTTCCATCGCGCGTCAACACAACCTCAACATTCTCTCCTACGCTGACGACACCCAGCTGATCCTTTCCCTCACCAAAGACCCCAACACCGCCAAAACCAATCTTCACGAAGGCATGAAAGAAGTAGCCATATGGATGAAAAACAGCCGCCTTAACTTAACTCAGGCAAAACGGAAGTGCTCATCCTAGGATCATCCCCCTCTGCCTGGGACGACTCATGGTGGCCTTCGGATCTGGGCTCAGCACCCATACCCACAGACCATGCACGTAACCTTGGCTTCATCCTAGACTCCTCACTCTCGATGACCAAACAAGTCAACGCCGTCTCATCCTCCTGCTTCAACGTACTTCGTATGCTCAAAAAAATCTTCCATTGGATCCCCGCCGAGACAAAAAAGACTGTCACCCATGCACTGGTTACGAGTCGACTAGACTACGGAAACACCCTCTACGCCGGAACTACAGCCAAATTACAGAAAAAACTCCAACGCATCCAAAACGCATCAGCGAGACTCATTCTGGACATCCCTCGCCAGGATCACATTACCGGCCACCTGAAAGACCTCCACTGGCTTCCCGTCAACAAGAGAATAACATTCCGTCTCCTTACCCACGCACACAAGGCCCTCTACAAACTAGGGCCCGAATGCCTCAACACTCGACTATCCTTCTACACACCCACCCGACAACTAAGATCCTCCAACCAAGGCCTCGCCGCAGTCCCGCGTATCCAAAAATCCACCATGGGAGGTAGATCCTTCTCCTACATGGCGGCCAAGACTTGGAACTCAATCCCCACTCACCTCCGCATTACACAGAACCACATCTCCTTCAGAAAAGAACTTAAAACCTGGCTATTCGATAAATAATGAACCCCCTCCCCAAGCGCCTTGAGACCCTCTGGGTGAGTAGTGCGCTATATAAATGCTTGAACTTGAACTTGAACCAGCAAGTAGAAATTTGTGCAGTAGGAAAGCAATAGTGAACTACGCAAACACTGGTTGGATAAGTCCACACGGAAGCACCAGTCAATGCTAGTTCCTAAAGACAGACATCTATAAGAGTTTCACTTGAAGGACAGCACAAAATTTAGTGACATGTTCTATCTTGTCAAACCACTTGGGTTTCTAGATGGCATGCTTAAATATGTCCTCCATTGAATATTGGTACTTGCAGTTTTGAGTTTACTTAGGAATTTGAAGCATTACAAGTACCAGAAAGGAAAGAAAACAACCAGTACGTGATAAGGTACTCCTGCATAAAATCAAAATGAGAAAAAACCCAGAGATCAGATATTCTTCAATTCAGTGACAAACGTTCCCACAATAAAGTCTACAACAGCCCAAACCTGGAACCTCTGCAAGAACATCGAACACAGACTGTTTGGAAATTATTGCTTTTAATGCCGGGCGCAATAGGATTCAATTTAGCTCCACAGCTACATTTGAATTGCATATTTAAAATCCACCCTAACCTAATAAATCTATTAGAATCTTGAGTGAAAAAAAAGAAATGTAAATACAGATTTCTGGCCATTTTTCTTACTGCCATGAGCATGCCCACGAGTTACGATGCTGCTAGGTATTATACTGTCTCAAAATAAACTTGTGATAGTGTTCAATAAAGATCAGTTTCAATTTTCTTTAGCTATTTTAAACATTCTAATGATTCATGGCTGCAGTACACAAGGCAATATTTGCAGACATGATTATTCTTTTCTTCTAGTGTATTGTTTTTGATTTTTCACTGTACAATGTAAAACCTCAATTATAGTTTTTCAGGGGCCTATTTTCCAAGGGCACTTGAAGCATCTCAGTAACAAGTTTGCTAACACCAAAGCGGGACACTCCACAACAGAAGAAGACACATAGTTCACGTTAATTTTTCCTTTAAAATTACACTAGCGATGTTGATTGATGCTTTCAGAAAACTAAAATAGTTTTACCCTTTTTTAG
The DNA here is from genome assembly GCF_964263255.1 of Lissotriton vulgaris. Lineage (NCBI taxonomy): Eukaryota > Metazoa > Chordata > Amphibia > Caudata > Salamandridae > Lissotriton > Lissotriton vulgaris. The sequence continues at coordinate 783,490,426 of NC_141687.1, read as the reverse complement.
TTATTACTTTTTTTCTACAACCTCCCAGATGTACCATCATGTTTCCTTTGTCTCTCTCTTTAGTTTGCGCTTTGGAAATCTTCTAAATCGCTTATTGATTTTTCCTAGTCACATCCTGTGTCTCACCCTCTCTCATTCACCAAAAGATGGTTCGTGCTAAGCTTTCTTATGTTAGTTTTTCTTGTGTTATTCCCTCTTCCACTATAGTGGTCTCCTGGTGCTGGCTTGTTCCCCTACAGCACAATAATGTGCAATAATGTACGTTTATCACCAACAGAATTATCATATTTTTAGTCTAAACCATCCTTGGTGCTGAACATTAGTGTTCCTGAATACACACAACAATTGTCTTTTCTAGAATGATATATAGGCCAAAGGAAGCAAGGGTACCAGTTTTATTACTTGTTATGGGTGGTTTCAATGGGGAGGAGAAGGTTGTGCTTTATAGTCTGGGAAGGGTATACTGCATGCATGTACTCATGTAAGAAAGAGTGACTGGTGAAGCTGCCCTCCCTGAAATTGCAAACTACCTTCAACTGTAACCCAAATGGTAGAAATAACGCAGAGACCCCAATTTCAAGGTTAAGATGGTCCTAGCACCTCAAGCAAAGAAGTGACCTTAAGCCACGTTCTGATTTATTGCATTCTACCTCTCGGTTTTTCATAAAAGAGTTTGAGTTAGATGCTGTTGCATGGTTGGGTTTGAAAACATCAGCCCTATCATGGTTTTTACTCTGTGTGGGAATGACTGAAATTGGTAGAACTATTTTAGTGATTTAAGTCACAAGAAACTACTTTTTACAGCTGCTACCATGTACACCCTCATTACGGGATAACCATTAAGTGGAGGGAGAGAGAGTGAACCGGAATTAACAATATTGGTACGTGTTTAACAATATAATTAATTGGGCTAATTCCTGTGCTGTAGGCACATTTCATCATTAATGTACGTGTAAATGAAGCATCAAAGAGAATTCGTGAGGGCTTGGTAAGTAGTTTGTGACTTGAGAATCCTAGCAGAAATCAGATTGACAGATTACATACCTTCAACTAAATTATGAAGTTGATCATCATTATTGGAAGATTGGGCTTCAATTCAAGAAAGGTAGATGCCCTCCAATTTCTCAGAAGTGCATTAAAAAATACTGCAAGATTTCTAACGTAATACACCCAACTAGTACGCAGGTTTCCTCCAGTACTCTTACAATAAATATTACATTTACAATGCATACTTCCATGTCATTATGAGCATTATCAATTTTAACAGACATGCCTACATTGCTAAAGAAACAGTAACAATTGTTTTGTGTATTTATTTACCCATGGATCCATGTTTTGTTCTTAGCTAATTCGCCTTTCATAAAATTGACTTCTAACCATGTAGATTACGAATAGCAACGGTGTTTTAAATGCTTGACCTGGTTTTGCCTCTATAAGAAGAAGCCACTGTTCTGAATAGAAATCAACATACGAGACATACAAGGTTTCCATTGACTTTACAATATGCTCTATGGGGCCTATTCTCAATGTCTTTTTTAAGTAGGTAAAGTAGTACCCCTGCAGAACTCTTTTACATACACTTACATGTCATGTGAGTTAGCCTTAAAGCATTTAAAGAGGGAATGAAATGTGTATATTTGGAGCATACAGTTATAAAAAGTTTACAAATATAAAGTACTTTGCCCTCTTTTGAGATATTTGAACGTTTCAGGGCTTATTCACAAAAGAATATAACTGTACGTAAAATAATATCTTTCTAATACAACTTCACACAAGCATACATGCTTTTGTGAATTGTAATTGAATCAGTCAGTACTTCATTTGTAAAAGAATAATGAACTCATTACGATCGCAGTCGGAAGAACGTTGGATTACAATCGTTTTTGGGCAGGTGTCCGACCAACTATAAGTCGGCGGTTCCACCTGCCCGATTACAATGCAACCACCATGTAGGCGGTCGTAAACAGGCCTTTTACCATTGGGGTTTGTGCTGCATGCCGGAAAAGGGCCGCAGCACAGCTTGTAATAGTAAAAGGCATTTTGCAAACATCCATGCACCATGTGGCAGACCCCAGGTGGTGCCTGGCACATGCTGCATGGATGTTTGGGGGGGCGCCACATGTGCTCCCCTGGGCCCATTGCGGAAGCCAACGGGGTCCAGCTAGGGGCCCCCAAAGTCTTATTTCGGCTGCTTTTTCATGGCAGTCTGACCGCCATAAAAAGGCAGTCAGAATGGGCCATTATAATTACTATGGCAGTGCCTCCGCAGACACCACCCCTAATGTAGGGTATACAATCCAACAGGCTCGGAGGTTGGTCCCTTCAATTGATGCTGTCCGACTGACCGCATCATAATGTGGTGGTCGGACCGCTCTGCTGGATGTCAGTCGGACCGTCACCAACGGCCTGTCGGTGTCCAAGTGCCATCCTAATCAGCCCCTAAGTGTTGGGCCCTGACTTTTGCTCAGAAGACCGCAGTCAGCATTACAGAATGTCAGGGTGCCAAAAACAAGGCTGTCTAGACTCGACTCCACATCATGCCCCTTTCACCCATCACTGTACACTTCCTACCTCTTTATCTCACTCCTGCAAGTTGTATTTAATTCCTGCTTTCTCTTCCTCACTGTTTTTACGTCTTTATATTCCTTCATCTTTTCTCCTTTCCTCTTTTTCGCTCTTTTGGTCTAGCTCAAAGTCTGATTATAACTAGAGCCCCCGGTTTTATAGTATTTTTTTTTTGTAGCATTTCTGTCTGTATTTATCCATATTTATTTTTTGTCCGCTTTATCTGTATTTATCAATATTTATTATGTGTTTTGCGGATAAATGAAGTTGTAAAACTGTACATTTCCATATTTATTTAACTGATAGACCTGCGCCCCTACTTTGATGTCAGTCTAATTTAGCTATTTCAGCTGCCAAATATCATATAACAAAACATTCACTGGTAAATATTAGTACTTTACCACAAATGTATGTTGACACAATTAGTGAACTAATTTTATGTTATGTAGCTCTTGCCATAAATGTGTTGGAAACAAGCTTTTTTAGGTACGAGTCTCATGGTGATCCCCACATATCACAATTTTTACAAGTATCTACATTTTTGATTTAGTGTGTGATAGGGCATATTATTTGCTAGGTGCTCAACTTAGTAGCCTGGTTCAGTCACCTCAGCATCTTAATTTGAGCTTTCAGTTTAAAGGGGCAGTACATATGGCCAGGAGGTTTCATGCAAGTTAGTTCTACAGTGGAAGTGATCATGATTTGGTTTCCAGGTTGGAAAATACATTGAATTATCTTTCTACCACTTGCCTTCCCTTGGCTGGTTAGTGGGTATGCCTGAGAAGGTTGCATATTTGCAGCAGCACATTACATATTCAGCCTTTGTTAGTCTATCCCCTCTGTTGGTAAATCTGTGCAGTGACTGCTCTGTCTGGGGTGTAGTTTTCTTTTAATCAGTAAAATTCTCTGTTGGATGGGAAATAGCACAGATCCTATTTTTACCAAGGTCCTGTCTTCTCCTCTTAGTGACCCTGGGCATGAACACCCCGGACTTGTAGACAAAAAAATGACCTTTTGTAATGGAATCTCTCAGTACTCTAATGCCCTTGGGCCAAGTTCCCACTTTATATAAAAAAAATTACAGGGTGCCTGTAGGGAGATTTGCATTGCTCATGTGAAAGCAGTGGAGGCCTAGCATAGGAAGGGATGTTGTAGTGTGTCACTTAGTCTGTTGATGATGGATACTACCGCCATCTGTTAAGAAGCAAAATGCCCCCCAAAGTTTTATTTACAGGTAGGAACATATGTACCACAACCGTAGCGATTTAAAGACAGTTGGTATTAGCAATTGATCAATATTTCAACACTACCTCATTGCACAGGAACAGCATGCCCATTAGTGCCAGCAGTAATATTCTGCAGCTTTAAGAGCGAAAAAAAGAAGGAGCAATTGGAAGCCTCTAATTTGAGGTAACATGAATGTCGGATGTGGTAGTGTAGTGAGCAATTTCTGGTGTTACTCTGAATTTCCTGGCCAGCTCTAAATGATGGCCTGTGAAGAAGTGTGCTGACAAATACCGACGGCATTCCAGTTGGAAGGATGCTAACTGCATTTGAGTCTTGTTTGTCCTTATCACTAGTATGGTGCTTTAGAGCCTCCTTTAAAAGAAGACCAGTTTTCTGTATTTATCCACTTCTAAAAATAAATGCAGACAGAAAACCCATTGTTTTCAGTCTGTATTTATCTGTAAAAATCCGTAAAAACTGAAAACCAGGAGCCTTAATTACAACAAAATTCCGGTCCTTAAAAATGAATGCTGGTGGGCCCCACCTTAAACCACCAGCTCATATTAAGCACTGGATCAATACATTACCGTTTAGCTCAAATGTAGTTTCAGATGTACACACCTGGGGCCGTATTACAGATATGGTGCACTTTCCTTGTTTGCACATAAGCGAGGTGCGCCGGGTGCGAACAAGGAAAGAGCACCGTATTTGAATAAATTTGCTGCCCCCAAGGCAGCTTCAAACTCGCACAGCCCTGGGGGCAGTGCATTCAAGTAAAATACTGTTTAAGAGCTGCTTTGTATATTATTGTGCAGAAGGCAACCACCTGCAGTTTTAAGGGAGATTAGAGATCCCTTGCAGGCTTGTGCAGTGAGTGACTGCACCCACCAACAGGGTGATGTGTGGGGAGTACATGGGACCTCCATTCCCCACCCTGGAGGGTTGCCTTTAGGAGTCACACTAAAACAGCACCACATTTTTGTGGAACACTTTCAGTGCACCTCCTAAATGCATGTTAACCTCTGCACCCACATTGGTAATATGTCGCAGGCGCAGAGGCAACGCGATTCCCTCATTTGCATGGGGCTAGGCCCCAATGCAAATGAGGGAACACCCTCGCCAGCACTATCTGTCTTACAGAAGGAGATGCACAAGCATCTGTGACCCGTTCTGTAATACCTATGGGCCCCGGGTGCACTCAAAGCCGGCACACTTGTCTGTTGCGTCCCCGGAGCACAATGTATAATATGGGCTCTGGTATCTTTTGGCATGTGATAAAGCTATAATTATAGTTTGGGGCCTCAAAATCTAGAAGTGCCCTTGTCTTCTCTGTTTCTCTGAGAGGGTCTTCTTGTTCGAGGGAAAGCACAAGCATACTCTGGTTTGGAGCAGCATAGTGAAGGTGCCAACACCCAGACACAAGCAGGGGTTCCACTGCCTCAGTTGTGTAGAACCCATTTAGGGGATAGAATCAGCTCTGCAAAAAAGATTTTCAAAATTATAAAAGAATTTACGAATCTGAGCATAGGTAGCCTCTCAACCCCTCATCTCAAAACTCTGTGATAATCTTGCAGATCACTTCGAACAAAAGATTAATAATATCTATAGATCCCTCCATAATAATGAAACAAAGGTGTCATGTGACCCCTTTGCAGTCAAGACAAATCCCAATCTGCCTATTCCGGAATCTTTTAATCTAGTCACCCCTGCCCAAGTGCAGTCCTGCTAAATAAGATCAAAGCAGGCTCTCTGTTGGATCTGGCTCCTCCACATGTCATTACCTCTTTGGCTCCTGCCTTGATAGCCCCCATCACAGACCTCTGTAACCTCTCACTAAAGACATCATTCCTCCCTTTGAAATGGAAGACAGCACGGATCAGACCCATTCTTAAAAAATCTTCGGCCGATCCTATGGATACGCTGAATTACAGACCCATTTCACTACTACCTTTCTGTTCCAAAATCTTTGGGTCATTGGTGAATCATCAAGTGGTATCCTATCTAGAGGCCAACAATTTGCTAGATCCTTCTCAGTCCGGCTTCCGTGCTTCCTATAGCACGGAATCAGCCTTAACTGAAGTCACGGTTACCATCAAGCTGGCATTAGACAAGTGAATCCAGCCGTGCTTATGCTTTTAGACGAATCAGCGGCGTTTGATACCATCTCCCATCAGATTCTAGTCCAAAGTCTGAGGAAGATTGGTATCTGTGGGAATGCTTTAAAATGGTTAGAACATTTTTTATCAGAACAAACCCACGTAGTACAGCTGGACTCTTATTTCAAAGTCTATGATTTTAGACAAAGGGTGCCACAGGGGTCGATTCTGAGTCTCACTCTTTTTAACATTTAGGTGTACTCTCTGGTGAAGCTAATTAGATCATGTGGCTTTGACACCATCTCTTATGCCTGATGATGTGCAACTGATCATCATTATGGACACTAATCCAACTCTCACTAAGGCTAAATTTAAATACTGTATGCTAAAGATTGCTGCGTGGATGACAGCACATGTTCTCCATCTTAATACAAACAAGACTGAGATTCTCTTGTTTGGGAAAGCCCACTCAGTGTTGTCTTCAGATTGGTGGCCCCCCGGACCTGGGACCACCTCCGACTCTGAAAAAATGTGTGAAAAACATAGGTTTCCTTTGGATGACAGTCTATCTATGGATGAACATATTGAAATTATATTGGGCACGTGTTTTGGCCTGATTTACATGCTTAGGGAGGTGTTTCACTGGATCCCTCTACCTGCCAAAAAGACCCTGATCCAGGCTTTGATAGTGAGCCACCTCGACTATGGAAATTCTCTAACAGTCGGCATGACCAAAGGCATTTTTTCCAGGCTTCAGGTGGTGCAGAACACAGCGGCACACCTCGCCCTCAATCTTCCTCCACGTTCCCCATCCAAACCTCTACTGTGACTTCTTCATTGGTTGCCCTAAAAAAAAGCGGGCACTCTTCAAGCTCTTCTGTCTGGTTTTTAAAACCTTGCAAGGAAGGGGACCATGCTATTTAAAAAATAAATGACAGCCATATATACCAACCCAGCAGCTTAGATCTACTGAACAGCTATTGTTGTGTCCCAAACGTATTCATAAAACCAGACTGGGCGGTAGCTCATTCTCTTTCTTGGCGCCCCACCATTGGATTCAGCTGCCGTTATACATTCGCTCTTATAATGATTTAACTCAGTTTAGAAAACTTCTCAAAACATGGCTGTTCAATCTTTAACCTTGGCATAGCTTTGCAAAGTATTATCTGATGCTATGGTGCTGAGAGACCCCCTCAGGGATGATTCGTAGCACCTAACAAATGATAATAATAATAATAATAATAATAATAATAATAATAATAATAATAATAATAATAATAATAATAATAATAACAATAACAACAACTGGGGTTCAGTGGCCCACCCACCATCTCTGTGCAGCTACTGCCTTATTGATAACCACGGCCCTCAGTCGCTGCTGGACTCCTCATGCCCACTGCGCCTTAATCGGCCTGGTCGCCCCCACGCTCCTCGTGTCTCCTGCTCCTGTGCCTCACCTGCTGCCTGTGACTGCCTGATCGCCGACGCCGCCTGCTCCCTCTTCCAGCGCCCCAGCCGCCGCAGGGCCGCCCGCCAAGCCCGCACTCGTTTTTTTCCCGCCGCTGCCTGCCTGCGGCCCCGCCCCCCCACCAGCCGATAGGCTACCACGCTCCCGCCTTCCAGCGGACCCTCCCTCCCGGCTCCCTTCCTCTGACGCCCCCAGAGCGACCGCGCAGCAGAGGCGCGCAGCGGGAGCGCCGACTGAGCGCCAAAGGTGCGCCAAAGGTAAGCCCGTCTGCGCCTGTCCGCGCATGGACCGCGCCCAGTGCCAGGACCCCTGGCCCCCACCGACGGAAGACGACCCGACTGTCCTACAACGCCACCGAACTCATCGCATTCAACACCGGTAGAATCCCGGGCTGCTATCGAGCCGCCCCGAAACGCACCCACGGACCCTTCTGCTGCCACTCCTGCAAGTTCACCTGCATCCGGACCTGCACCACACCAGCACCGACCAAGCCGAACTCCAGCAGCAACCACCTCAAGTGCATCCTGCTCAACACCCGCTCCGTCCACAGACACGCCATCGAGCTCTGGAACCTGCTCGACACCACAGCCCCAGACGTCGCCTTCCTCATGGAAACCTGGATGAACGCCTCCTCAGCGCCCGACATCGCCATCGCCATCCCGGACGGCTACAAGATCATCCGGAGGGACCGCGTCAACCAGACAGGAGGAGGCATCGCCATCATCCACAGGAACTCCATCCGCATCACGACCAACACCGACGACACCCTCGCACCCGCCGAACACCTGCACTTCCAGATCCACATCAACCGCAAGACCACCCTCAGAGGCACCCTCATCTACAGACCCCCGGGACCACGCACACAATTCAGCGAAGACATCGCTGACTTCATCAGCCCGCACGCCCTCCCCTCCACTGATTACATCCTCCTCGGGGACCTCAACTTCCACCTGGAGAACAACAACGACCGCAACACCACCACCCTGCTGGACAACCTCGCCAACCTCGGTCTCAAGCAGCTGGTGACCACCCCCACCCACTATGCCGGACACACACTCGACCCCGTCTTCTCATCCAGCAAGGACATCGCCTTCAGCCACGCCACCGGACTCCACTGGACGGACCACAGCTGCGTCCACTTCAGCTTCAGAAGGACCACGATCCACCACCACCAGCAACAGGTTGCACGCAGAAGCTGGAACAAGATCACAGCTGACCAGCTCGCGACTTCCCTGAGCATGAACCCTCCCACCAGCGCAACAAACCCAAGCCAGGCGGCCACCAACCTCGCGAAGTGGATCAGCAACTGCGCAGACGACCTCGCCCCTCTGAAGACCCCGCCTAGCAGACTCGGCAGCAAGAAAGCCCCATGGTTCACCGACGAACTCAAGAGCTCCAAGAAGAACTGCCGAGCCCTCGAGAAAGCCTGGCGCAGAGACCCAACACCGAACAACATGACTGCCCTCAAGCTCGCCACCCGAAAACATCACCCCTTCGCAAGACCTCTGCAACTCCCTCGCCTCTTACTTCCACAACAAGATCGCGGACATACACAACAGCTTCAGCTCCCAACCGACGCACACCACGACTGAGCCACCGCCCCCCACCACCACCCTCCGCGCCTGGACCACGATCAGCACCAAAGACACCATCCACACGATGAACTTCATCCACTCCGGATCTCCGACCGACCCCTGCCCTCACCACGTCTTCAACAAGGCCGACGCTGTCATCGCACCCCACCTGCGGGACATGATCAACACCTCCTTCGACACCGCTACCTTCCCGGAGAGCTGGAAGTACGCCGAACTCAGCGCTCTACTAAAGAAGCCATCAGCCGACCTCACCGACCTCAAGAACCTCGCCCCATTTCGCTGCTCCCGTTTCCTGCAAAAGTCATCGAGAAGACCGTCAACAAGCAGCTGGCCGCCTTCCTCGAGACGAACGGATCCCTCGACCTCTCGCAGTCTGGCTTCCGGGCCAACCACAGCACTGAGACCGCCCTGATCGCAGCTACCGATGACATCCGAGCCCTGCTCGACAAAGGAGAAACAGCGGCCCTCATCCTCCTAGACCTCTCCGCGGCCTTCGACACTGTCTGCCACCGTACCCTAGTGCAGCGCCTCAGCAACGTCGGAATCCAGGAGAAGGCACTGGAATGGATGACCTCGTTCCTCGCCGGAAGGACACAGAGAGTCCGCCTCCCCCCGTTCAGATCAGAAGCCACCGAAGTCATCTGCGGCGTTCCTCAAGGCTCCTCGCTCAGCCCAACCCTCTTCAACGTCTACATGAGCCCCCTCGCAGCCATCGCACGCCAACACAACCTCAACATCATCTCCTACGCCGACGACACCCAGCTGATCCTCTCCCTCACCAACGACCCCGCCACCGCCAGAGCCAACCTACACGAAGGGATGACAGACGTAGCCAAGTGGATGATGAGCAGCCGCCTGAAACTGAACTCGGACAAGACGGAAGTCCTCATCCTGGGATCTTCACCCTCCGCCTGGCACGACTCTTGGTGGCCCCCCCCGCCCTGGGCAGCGCACCCAAACCAACAGACCACGCACGCAACCTGGGCTTCATCCTGGACTCCTCCCTCTCCATGACCAGACAAGTCAACGCCGTCTCCTCGTCGTGCTTCAACATCCTGCGCATGCTACGTAAGATCTTCTGGTGGATCCCCACCGAGACCAGGAAGACGGTCACCCAGGCCCTCGTCACCAGCCGTCTGGACTACGGCAACTCCCTCTACGCTAGAACCACCGCCAAACTCCAGAAGAGACTCCAGCGGATCCAGAACGCCTCAGCACGACTCATCCTGGACATCCCCCGTGGCAGCCACATCTCCGGACACATGAGAGACCTGCACTGGCTCCCGGTCAACAGAGAATCACCTTCCGTCTCCTCACCCACGCACACAAGGCCCTACACAACCAAGGCCCAGGATACCTCAACAGCCGCCTCAACTTCTACGCTCCCACACGCCAACTTCGATCGACCGGCCACGCCCTCGCCGCCATCCCCCGCATCCGAAGAGCCACCACAGGAGGAATGTCCTTCTCCTACCTGGCCGCCAAGACTTGGAACTCCCTCCCAAACCACCTCCGCCTGACCCAGGACCACCTCGCCTTCAGGAAGCAGCTCAAGCCCGGGCTGTTCGAGCAGTAGCGGACCCCCCTCCCCTAGCGCCTTGAGACCCTCCGGGTGAGTAGTGCGCTATATAAATGCTGTGATTGATTGATTGATTGATGCCATTTGACCATCCACATTGTAATGCAACAGGGCAAGTTCGTGAAAAACAAAGCTGCCTGCGCTATGTCTGCAAGTTGCAATAAAAAAAAACACATGAACAAATCCCTCTCCATGCTCCCAGCATTCTCCTTTATTCCGAGAAATAAACTAGCATTGTATTTCTGGCAGCGCTTAAGTCTTAATATTGGTAAAATGGCGAGAGGCCACGTGCCCTTCATTAACATCTACGGGGGGAGCAGACTCACTGTCTCACCAGCACAACAAAATCAGAAGCAAATTAATGAAGAATTGCAGTGCAGACAGATGCTGGGCTTAATTATCCAGACGGCATTCTGTTGACAGAGCCTTTACTCCGTAATACCTTTTAATGATGGTTTTGTTTTGAAGCTTTGACTCTACACTCACTGACAGGTCATCCGTGTGTTATTTATTTATTAGGACGGGGTCAGCCCACCTAGAGCACATGAAGGTAGGCACTATAATAAAACAGGCATTGGCAAGACCAATACCTCTCAATCTTTTTAAGAAACTTTGGCATTCACATTTTCATGTCCTTCAAAAGGTACAATTGGAACTTTGCTGATTCAGACTGCACTATACTAAGTTGTTTATAGATGTCCAATTGTGATATGTTGTCCCTTTTTTGAGAAAATAGCCTCCTCAAGCAGTGGTGGCTACTCCGCTATGGGGGAGGAGCGTTGCCCTACTGCTTTCAAGCAGCGTGAGAAGGAAAAACATAAAATGATAATAACTTTCAGTCATTATCATTTTATGTTTGTGATGCTTTGTTGGGCGGGGCTGCTGTGCTCTAGGAGCAGGGCAGGGTAGGAGTGGTTTGCCCACTCCAAAATGAGCAATGGCTGTTTGGTCGGCCCTCTCGGGCCACCCAAACCAGTCATGCACACTTTCCCTGTTCTCCATGCAGGCTGCATTACAGCCTGCGTGGAGGACATGCCCACCCCTCCAGCCCCTTGCTGTGCACCTTATCACGGCGCTCAGACCAATCACAACGCCGCATTGCAGCGTTAGGATTGGCTTAGGGGAGGGAGCCTGGCTGCCTGCTTCCTGTTCCTGAAGTTTGGAGGCAGGAGATCAGGAGCAGAGACACGGGACCCAACGGCAAGGTAATCTTTTTTTATTATGCTCCCTCCATCACGGCCCCCCCACCCTCCCCGTGTGACCCATCGTGCTGCCCTCCACCTGCGAGACCCCTCACCCGCTCCCCCACCAGTGAGCCTTGCCGGCAGTCAGTGTCCTCAAGGGACCTGTAAGTCATAGACATTCCGGAGTTGATATAGAGTACAATTACAGTGGATCCAAACTTCACCCATCTGCACAGGTGGTTTTCCTGCATGACATATTGGACAACTGGCGCCACATTGGCGGCAATGGGTTGGGACCTCCCTGGTATTGGCCAAAATATGTGTCCTTAGACACTGGTGATACATACAAAAAGTAATACTATCACAAAACGTGATGCATTACGCTGTCTACTTTGGCTTTTCTTCACGCATAATTTAGTTAACGCTGACGCAGAAGTTCACCTCCTCTGCTGCATACTGCCAGTGGCCCAGCCTATTGGTGTAACAGGGCTACAAAGCTCTCTTCTCTGAGATGTGGTGACTTTACCGTTCACTACATCAGTTCAGTCTATGAGTGTGATTATAAGAACATACCTTGCAAACCCATTCCATTCCTGCTTGTTCCCACTCCTCTTCACCAACTCTTGCATAGCTTTATCCTCTGTATAAATTTGCCTTTTGGTATCACTGCCCCCTTACTTTGTCCGATATTTCACATAAGATTTTAAAGTTAGCTGCTCTTAGATCTGTTGGCATACACACACTTTTAAACCGAGACCCACTGTTCACATTTTGTGAGTGACACGAAGTATGCTGTGTCATCCCCCAAGGATACAAGATTTCCAGGAAGGACCGCCCCATCCACTCAGGAGGAGGAATCGCCATCGTCCACAAATCCAGCCTCCGCCTGAGCACACTCCCTGACGAGTCCACAAAACTGATGGAACACCTTCACTTCAAGATACTGGCCAGCCCCACCGCCGCACTCCGAGGAACCCTCATCTACCGACCCCCTGGACCCCGCGGACCCTTCGCCAACTCCATCACGGACATTATCTCCCCGCAGGCCATCGCATCCACCAACTACACCCTGCTGGGAGACCTCAACTTCCACCTCGACAATCATCTGGACCCAAACACCACATGCCTCCTGGACAACCTCCACAACATTGGACTCTGCCAGATCGTGACCGAGCCCACGCACTCAGCAGGACACACCCTCGACCCCCTCTTCACTACAGGAAACTCCATCACCTTCAGCCACACCACCGAACTCCCATGGACCGACCATCGTTGCGTCCACTTCACCTTCAGAACACCCACCATTCACAGACACCAGCACCTGCTTCCACAAAGAAACTAGACCAAAATCACAGATGACCAGCTCACCTCCTCACTCAACAACTCCACCCAAACCATCGCGGAAAACGACGACTCCAAAACAACGCAGCCCAAACCCTGCATAGATGGATCTCGGACAGCACCAACACCATAGCCCCCCTCAAGAAAAACAACAATACCCGTGCCAAGAAAGCCAGATGGTTTACTACCGAACTTCGAGTGTCCAGGCGCACATGCCGCCGCCTCGAAAAGACCTGGAGAAACACCAAATCCACAGAAGCCCACAACAACTTCAGAGCCGCCACCAACGCCCACCATCAACTCATCAGAGAAACAAGGAAAAAAGAGATTGAAGACAGAATCTCCACCCACGCACACAACAGCAAGGTACTCTTCAGCATCATCAAGGAGTTCGCCCACCAGCGAGTCTACCGACATCCCTCCCTCACAAGACCTCTGCGACAAACTCAGCATCTTTTTCCACCACAAAATCAAGAGCATCTACAACAACTTCGACGAAGACAGACAACACACTGAACCCTCACCAACCACCCCCGACACCCGGAAACCAGCGATTGATGACTGGACAGCCCTCACCACCGAAGACACACTGAAGACAATGAAGTCCATCCACTCAGGGGCCCCCACCACATCTTCAACAGAGCCGCCAACACCATCGCACCCATGCTCTGCTACACCATCAACCGCTCCCTGGCGACCGCCTCGTTCCCCGACTACTGGAAACACGCCAAGGTCAACGCCCTCCTGAAGAAACCCTCAGCGGACCCCACCGACCTCCAGAACTACAGACCCATCTCCCTGCTCCCGTTCCCAGCAAAAGTCATCGAGAAAGCCATCAACAGCCAACTCGCCACATTCATTGAAGAACACAACATCTCCTCCCAATCCGGCTTCAGAAAAAACCACAGTACGGAAACCGCCCTCCTCGCCGCAACAGACATTCACACCTTACTGGACAAAGGAGAAACAGTAGCCCTCATCCTCCTCGACCTATCAGCGGCGTTCGACACAGTCTCCCACCGCACCCTTATACGCAGACTCTACGATGCACGAATCCAGGACAAGGCCCTCGACTGGATCTGCTCCTTCCTCTCCGACAGGACGCAGCGGGTCAGACTCCCCCCTTTCCTCTCGGACCCCACGCCTACCACCTGCGGAGTCCCCCAGGGCTCCTCCCTCAGCCCGACGCTCTTCAACGTCTACATGGCTCCACTTGCCCCCATCGTCAGAACCTACGGACTCAACATTGTGTCATACGCAGGCGACACCCAGCTCTTCCTCTCCCTATCCAACGAGCCCAACACCGCCAGACGCAACTTTCGAGAAGGCATGGAAGCCGTCGCCAAATGGATGAAAAACAGCTGCCTACAACTAAACACCAACAAAACAGAAGTACTCATCATGGGCCCAAACCCTGACGCCTGGAGCGACACCTGGTGGCCCACCGCCCTCGGAAACCCGCCAACCCCCACAGACCACGCACGCAACCTGGGAATCCTCCTGGACTCCGAGCTCAAAATGGACCGCCAGATCAACTCTGTCTCATCTTCCTGCTTCCACACCCCCCGCCTCCTTCGTAAGACCTTCAAATGGATCCCCCTCGAACACCGAAAGACAGTCACTCACGCCCTGGTCACCAGCAGACTCGACTATGGCAACGCACTCTACGCCGGAATAAACAAAAACCTCATCCGCAAGCTACAGAACATCCAGAACGCCGCCGCAAGACTGGTCCTCAACCTGCCAAAACACTGCCACATCTCCCAGCACCTGCGCACACTCCACTGGCTCCCCGTTGAGGCGAGAATCACCTTTAAGATGCTCACCCACGCACACAAGGCCCTCCACGGCACCGGACCAGCATACCTGAACAGCCGACTCAAATTCCACGCACCCCAAAGGACCCTACGATCAGCCCAGCTTTCCTACGCCGTGGTCCCTCGCACCAGAAAGACCAGATCGGGAGGCCGCTCCTTCTCCTTCCTTGCTGCCAAAGCATGGAACGCCCTTCCGCTCCACCTCAGACAGACAACATTGCTCCCCATCTTCGCAAGAAACCTTAAAACCTGGCTCCTTGACCGACCCCCTCCTTGATGGAATGGAACCTGCACCCCCCCACCCACCCCTAGCGCCTTGAGACCCTTACGGGTGAGTAGTCGCGGTTTAACAAACTCCTGATTGATTGATTGACTGCTGTGAAGTTCTTTAAGTGTTAAAAAATCAAAAAAGATGTGTTAAATAAAGAGTACTAATGGTATGAACCCTAAAATAGATGTTTTAGACTGAAGTGGTATGGAGAAGCGCCACCTAAATGCCAATACAATAAAACCCATCAAACTTTAATGATGTCTTAAAACTTCTCCTGGCTAGCTTGAGTAACTACAGACGATTTTAGAAAAATAATCAAAGAAGTACAATTGGCAATTTAGAAAGTAGGAACGTTTTATATAGCGCTCAGATACCTTCGGGTCATATTAGCGCTAAATAAAACTCAGAATAAAAAAAGAAAAAGAAAATATATATATAAAATAAATATCGTATTGACTATATTAATGCATAGTCACCTAATGCTAATGTAGAGAGAAATTATGTTTATTCACGTTTAGTTTTATTACAGCTAAAGTAGGACTGAACTTCAAAATGAGTTAACAGGGCTTGTCATCCTTGCTTAGTGATAAGAGAACATTTTATTTCTACGTAAGCAGGAGCTCTTAAAAAAAATTGTATTAAGCCAGGATTAATCAGATCACATGCATAATACTACAATGAGAAAAGAAAGAAAAAAAAGAACCAGGGGACACAGCCTCTTTGACCAACAAGTGGGTGCTCAGGACTTAAGCAAACATTAGTATCTCCATCAGATGAAACAACAATGAACAGGCATGGGGATGGACATACCGAAAGAAAAAGAAGAATTTTATGACCAACACATAAAGACAGCAAATGAAGGGCAAACAGAAAATACAGCACCAAAAATATTAAAATTATACAATATCCACAAGAGTCACAAGTGTTGCTGAATCGTAAGATCTCAATTGAACCCCGCCCATGTTCTCTCAAATTTCTTGAGCAAACTAACACTCCTTGCTCCAACCACACCCTGTAATGAGTAGTGTATTTGCCAGATACTTACCCACCTCTTGGTAGCTCACTGCGGGACTACTAAGACCCACGATCTAGCAATACAGATTCTGGCAGAGAATGTGAGTATAAGCAGCAAAGGTCTTAGCTCAATTTATTTATTTATTTATTTTTATTTATTGAAGTTTTGTATAGCGCTGACTGGACCCGAGGGTATCAGAGCGCATCACAGCAAATACAAATAAGCAAAATGGAAAGAGTGGACAGATAAACAAGAACAAGGCATGCAGGCCGGAGTAACGTCAGCACAACATCAACTAGAGCGCCCTGCAGGAACGGAGATCAGTCACGGTACAGCCTGCTCTGGGTTCAGAGAGACAGCGGTCTATCACAGTCAGGCATGGGGTTCTCATTACGAACCGGAGCGTTCAAGGAAGAGGGCTTTGAGTAGCGTCTTGAATTGCGGGAAGGAGGCGGTCATTCTGATATGGGGGGGATGGAGTTCCAGATCCTGGGGGCATTACCCGCAAAGGATTTGTTGTTGGCCATAAACAGTCCCAGACTATGTGATCAAAAGCCTTCTCTGCATCTATTAAAATCATGGAGAGCTTTGTTCCCGTTCTCTCTGCTACACCAAAAGCAGTGATTGCAGTGTTAATAAGGCTTGTGGTGTCCCTGCCTGGGATAAAACCATGTTGTTGCTTTGAAAAAGAATATGGTAAAAGAAGGACAAGCAGCATAGCTAAAACCTTAGCAACCATTTTTGTGTCAGCATTAATGAGAGAGATGGGTCTGCACGAACCCATCTTCTCTGGTGGTTTGCCCTTCTTGGCAAATACTGTAATATTAGTCAGAGTTATCACTAAGGAAATCAACTTGGAAGAGATGCCTCACTTTGCATCTTGTTGGTTCTCCAAATGCATCCCTGGTGGTTGCCCCAAACCAGGATCATATTAAGTAAATGGAGACTACCGTTTCTCAGGTTGTAGAAGATATACAGCCCCTTGGCACAGTTCCATGTTTATTGGTGAAGATGTCGCCCCATAATCAAAGCCCTGCAATTAAATGCAAGAGCAAGTTAAACCATGTTACTTCTGACAGGAAGGGCTCCCGGGTTCCCTGGATATGTCTTCTTAATCATGGGCCCCTTTATTTGCGCAAATTGTAGATATCCTTAAAAACTGTTTTTTAAGGGCCTAATGATTTCTCATGTTAGAGGATTTGTGCTTTACTGTACATGTCTTCGAAGGAAATCTTTTTATATTCTTAATTATATTACTATTCTAATGCGGGGTGTTAACGCCAAGCTGGGCTCTAACCTCACTGTACTCCAGTCCTTCCAGGTGTTCCAGGAGGTTTGCACTCCCAGAGATCTGGATCACAGGGGTGCAAACCTGTACCCTTTTTTACTCGATCTTGGCCTGTATAATATAATGGAATTAAGTGCAGATTCTGATTCTGATATTCCTACTTTTACAGCATGGGGAAAATGTTCTGTTATTGATTATATTTTGGTTTGCCCCACATCGGTAAGCTAACTGATACAATTGTTAACTCAGCTAGTGTCTTTAGTGACCACAATCCCATTGAGGTTGCTTTAGTTTTCCTGGGCTAGTTACATCTCTAGCTGTGATTGGCCCTACGGCTGCCTCTCCACACAATCAAGGGTTGTGGCTTAGAAGACGGGGTGTTGGCTTGCCACATATTTCATATTAGTGATAAAATCCAATTTACCCATAATCATGTAACACCTGCTGTTGGAAACCAAGGCCAGTGAGGTCATTCTCATGTTTTTTTATTCCCTGTAAGCCAAGATAAAAAGTAGTCTTCTATGTCAGGTGCAAGCCAGATAAAAACCCTAAACCTGGTTGGTTTGACAATAAGTGTAGGTTTGCTAACAAGCGGCTGCGAGAAGCACTAATGTCTGCCCTTAAGGACAAGGCCAAAGTAGTAGCCTGCCAAGTTGCTTATAAAACAGCTATCAGGGACAGAAAATGGACAGTTAAGCAGGAGATGTGGGATAGGTTGGTTACAGCCACCTCACATATGGATATGTGAGGCTTCTGTAAAATCATCAATCTGAAGGCTTGGAGTCCAGTATTAGTGCTGACCACTGTGTTAATCACTTTACAGCCATTAACTCTTACGCAGGCCCTGAGGATGGTAATTCTGAAGATCTATCTTCGCTCTTCCCACTGTCAATTAAACTTGAAATAACTGAGGTATGGGAGGAGATTATTGACAATCCCTTGAACAAGACACCTGGGCTTGATGGGGTCACGCTGGACCCATACAAGGAAAATGTGGAATTTTGGGCTCCTGTTTTCACAAATGTGGTTAACAATGCTGCCCTTAGTGGCTTCCTAAAGTCAATGCATAGAGCTACGATCGTCCCTTTTGATAAAATAGGATGCTGCAGACCAATTTTGCTTCTGGATTAAATGGTCAAAGTTAAGTGGCACATCATCATTAGCAGTACGGAAGAGTGGGCCAATAACAATTATGTAATTTCCCCCTACTATATGGGTTTAGGAAAGGGCTTGGCACCGTAGAGCAATGCTTCAACCTCCATTTAGTCATCAGTAAGTATGCGTTGGCTAAAAGGGGCTCGCTGTTCCTTGCCTGTATGGACCTAAGCACTGTGTTCAGCAGAGTTAACCGTAGTAAGCTCTGGGAAATAGTTTCCCATTTAGGGCTTGATGAGGACCTGGTTGGTTTTCTCCGGGCCTTACTTTGTGGGGTATATGTGCATTTGTTAGATACGAACCGGAAGGGAAATATATTGACCTTTTTGAGCTGCAATGAGGTGTCCGTCAGGGCTGTGTCTTGGACCCATCTTTATTTTTGTTCTTCATAAACTGTTTAAATGAACACCTACAAATTTCAGGGAAGGACATGCCCATGATTAAGTCAATCATTGTCCCGGCTCAGCTCTACGTAGATGATGCAGTGCTAATGTCCTGCACCCAGGGTGGCCTGAGGTCCCAAATGAGTAGTTTTGCAACCTTTAAGGGCGATTTGGATACTAATATATCCAAACCCAAATATATGATTTGTGGCCCCAGGACATGGAAAGAAGGTTTGTTTTGGATCAAAAGTAGGCGTATTGAATGGATCACTGACTTACCGTATTTGGTGGTTTTGTCTGATCAGAAATCCTCATGGTCACCCTGTATAGCCAACCTGTGCCTTCCCTTTAACCATTAAGCCCTAAGAGAGTAAGCAACAAACCAGCCTTGTCCTATTAGAGGTTTTTCGGTGCAAATGTTTGCCCATCCTAATGTACGGTGCAGGTATCTGGGGCTATCAGGATGTCGCAATGATGCAGGCAGAGGAGAACCATTTTTGTCTGCATCTCCTTGGCCTTCCACCCTTGACTTAGACTATTTTTCTCCATGAAGAGTTGGGCATTTCCTATGTGGCTGACTTGATCAAGGGGACTTTCTTAGTTCTCTTGGTCTCCGTCTGGGCAAATTAAAATACCTCCCTCAACAGAGAGGTTATTTTTGCCTTCTTGAATTGCTAAGCTCCATGTCGAAAGCTATTGGCTGGGGGGAACTGTTTTCTTCTCCACATTCTCTCACTAAAGCTATCTTCCAGGCCAAATAGTTCTTTAAGAACCATAACCAGCTAACCAGGGCACAAGAGCAGTTGAGGAAACCTCTTCTGAGGGATTATGCCATTATCCAAACAACAACTTATCTCGAGCAGTACTTGATCTGGGTCTTGAGCCCCTGGGAAATGTTACTCCTAGCCAAATTCCAATTAGGGACAATAAGAACCTTACTTTGACTTCCCCGGGGCCAATACGATAATGGTGCTGTCTTGGTTTGCCATTGTAATAAGTCCTCTGTGCAATCTCTTGAACATTTTGCATTTTTTTGTAAATACTATGAACAATTTACTAAAAAGTGTTTAAAGCCTGTTCTCAAAGTGTATGGATTTTGTCAAAGGAAGCTTGCTTTGTACTTTTTATGCACTTTACCGAACCTCCCAGTATGTTTTAATATTGGAAGTTTAATATAGACAGTCCTTTCTAAACCTAAATCAGTGACTGATTGATCTGTTGATTTTAAACAATATTTATTCATCCTATTGTATTTGAATGGCAGCGTATTTATGTTCGTAATGCTTTTATGATTGTTTTTAATTAATCAAATAAAGTTGTTTTATTGATTGAAATCTGAAGCCTCGTCAAATGCCATTCTTTGATTTGCTCACTTCTCTTGGCAGCCGCTTTATGCATGATCGAGTTATCAAAGTCTGAGTAGAATAGCCAGCAAACTACAACTTAATTTGCAATGAGTACAATATAGAACTTGTTTATTAAAGCTGGTCAGCCATAATGACCCAGAAATAAATGGTAAAATCTGCTGTTTGACAGGGCCCCATGCCCAAACCTTGGCCCACCTCTGTCCTTTTTCGCATCCCTTCGGAAGTTTGTCCCTCAAGGAAAAGCAGCATATGGATCACATTTATCGTTCTTGAAAGTGACAGGTCTCTATCTTCCTGATGCTTTTTTCCAGCCAATAGCCACACAGCGGAAGTAAACAGAGGGAGTCAGATGACAAAGGGACTATATCGTTGTCACGCCTGACCAAAGGGCATGTGAGAAATCGATAAGACAGTACCAAATACCGGGAAAGACTACAAGTCTTTCTGATTACAGATCAGAGCTCATTGTACTAAATAGAAAACTCAGTAGATCATTAACACAAAATACAATATTTATTTAGAAATGTACTTAAAGAACTCGGATAGGTCTCCACCACAGCTGCATCGAACGAAGGGCAACATTTCCCATGAAAACTAAAGACAGTGTCGTGCAATATAGAAAACCATGGGAAATGTTTAGAACTTGTAGATAGAAGAAAACTGCAGATCTAAATATTTTCTTGAGCATAGTGTGTCTTTTTCAACACTAAGGCTCTCTTAGTGCTTTTCTCCATCTCTTTACTGTTTATATTGTCTCTGAAAAAAATAATAATTAAAAAGGGATTATTCAATTGTATTCTGCCTATCTTTGTTCAGCTTTTAACCCGAGACCTTTACTCATGTAATAGAAAGGACATGTAGGGAAGGATAATAATTCTAGAACATTTTTCTAAAACTTAAATCAAAACTGTTAAATACTTACATTCTATGGAGGTTATAACTGGATCTTCATGGTTGCTTTTACTGAGAAAAATATTGCAATGGTGCACAAAAAACAATTTTAAATACACATTCCTACCACCCTTGCTGTAACTTCACAGCGTTGTTAGTAAAGGGTGTCATTATTACCTAACTCAGTGGTGCTTATTATATTAATCTCTCTAAGAGGAAATGTGAACAGAAGGTCACACACAACCCTCAAAGCTGAGGGCCTCATTTACAAAAACAATCATTGGCATAGCCAATAGTTTTCCCCTTAGGGACCTTATAAGTGTTTAGCTAAAACTATTTGTTTTTGTAATGTCTGTACATTTTGCTATATTTTGATAGCACATTGCAGAAATGCCAATGGGAACTGTCTAGAGGACTTAGAATGAGGAATTACCAACGGTACCAGAGAAGCGGAGAGCAACACTGTCTAGAGGACTAAGGATGAGGAATTACCATTGGGACCGGAGACGCAACTAGCAGCACTGCCTAAAGGAATGAAAAGGAGGAATTACCAACGGGACCAGAGAAGCAGCTAGCAGCGCTGTCTAGAGGAGTAAGAATAAGGAATTATCACTGGGACCAGAGTAGCAGCTAGCCGTACTGTTTCAAGGACTTAGAATGAAGAATTACTGATGGGACCGGAGAAGCAGCTAGCAGCACTGTCTAGAGGACTAAGAATGAGGAATTACCACTGAGACCGGAGCAGCAGCTAGCCGTACTGTTTCAAGGACTTAGAATGAGGAATTACCGATGAGACCAGAGAAGCAGTTAGCACCACCGCACAGAAGGCTTGGAATGAGAATTACTGATGGGTTCAGAGTAGCAGCTAGGAGCACTGTCTAGAGGATTTAGGATGAGGAATTACCACTGGCACGAGAGAAGCAGCTAGCAGCACTGCCTAGAGGACCTAGAATGGGGCATTACTGACGGGACCAGAGTAGCAGTTAGAAGCACTGTCTATAGGACTTAGAATGAGGTATTACAGACAGGACCAGAATACTATCTAGCAGCACTGTGTGGACGACTTAGAATGAGGCATTACTGACGATAGCAGAGTAGCAGCTAGCACCACTCTCTGGAAGACTCAGAATGAGGAATTACCTACGGGACCAGATACACAGCTGCAGCAATTCGTAGAGGACTTAGAATGAGGAATTACCACTGGGACCAAAGGAGCAGCTAGCACCACTGCCTGTAGGACCTAGAATGAGAAACTACTAACGGAACCATAGAAGCCCTTAACAGCACTATCTGCACTGTCTAGAGTAGTAAGAATGAGGAACTACCACTGGTACCAGTATAGTCGCTAGCAGCACTGTCTAGAGAACTTAGAATGAGGAATTACCAAAGGGACCAGAGAAGCAGCTCACAGCATTGTCTAGAGAAGTAAGAATGAGGAATTGCCATTGGTACCAGAGTAGCAGCTAGCAGCACTGTCTAGAGGACTTAGAATGAGGTTTTACCAAAGGGACCAGAGAAGCTGCTAGCAGCCCTGTCTAGAGGAGTTATGTTATGTTATGTTAATTATGTTTGTATAGCACATATGGCTGCCCCAGCAACAGGGCGTCCCATCGCTTGCAGACATGTCAACCAGTGAAGTGCGATAGAATAGACAGTGGAGTGAGCAAGATTAGCAGGCTGAGCCAGAGATGCTTGTGCTAAATGGAAGCGAACAAACAGGTTTTAATTTTTTTCCGGAAGAGCCAGTGGTCTTGTGCGGCGCATGCCTCGAGGGGGATGGAATTCCAGAAGGCGGGAGCCAGGGATTGGAAGGATCGACCGCCTGCTCTGCTCTTGCTTATCCTAATGGTGCGAGCGAGGTGGAGGTCCGCAGAGCGTACGGCACGTGTGGGGACGTAGAAAGAGCAGAGACCCTGTAGTATTTGGGGAGCTTGGCCATATAGGATTTTGTGGGTTAGACAGAGTGTTTTAAACTGGATTCTCTGTTTCACAGGCAGCCAGTGAAGTCAGTGGAGGATGTGTGAAGTGTGGCAGCGTTTAGGAAGGGCAAGAAGAGTGCGAGCCGCTGCGTTTTGAGCCCTTTGGAGTCTATTCGTAGTCGTCAGGTTGGTACCAGGCAATAGACCGTTACAATAGTCCAGATGGGATTGGACCAAGGACTGGACTATTACTTGTCTGGTGGGTGGCTCAAAGAAGCCCATAATGGGCTTAAGGGTGCGTAGGCAGCCGAAACAGGTACCAGCCACCTTTTTTGTATGCGACTCAAAGGAAAGTGAGTTGTCCATTAGGACTCCCAGGTTTTTGACTTCCTTCTTTGGAATCGGGGGAGGGCCCCTCGTCTGGGGCCACCACTGGTCGCCCCATTTCTGTGAGTCCCGACCAATCAGGAGCAACTCCGTTTTAGAAGAGTGAAGTTTGAGGTAGTTCTCCGTCATCCAGCTTGAGATGGCTATGATATCTTCCTGAAATTGTGCCTGGTCCGATATGTTGTTGTTGGAAAAGGTAAAGATACGTTGCGTGTCGTCTGCGTACGAGATCAATTTGATCTTACGCTCCTTTGCTAAAAGGGCCAGGGGGCAGACATACACGTTAAACAGCGCAGGGCTGAGGGCAAAGCCCTGGGGGACGCCGCATTTAAGCGGGAATTTGCTGGAAGAATAGGGTGGGGCATGAATCTGAAAGGAGCGTTCGGACAGAAATGGGGCGAACCACGCCAGAGCCTCGCCACTAACCCCGATCTCCCCTAGACGTTTGAGTAAGATCTCGTGGGACACCGTGTCGAACGCAGCACTCAGGTCAAGCAAGATCAGAGCTGAGGTGTGTCCAAGGTCCTGTGATGCCCTCAGTTGCTCCGTGACTGCTAGGAGTGCGGACTCCGTGCTATGTTTTGCCCGGAAGCCGTTTTGTGACTCGTCCAGATTCCCATGTGCTTCCAGGTATCGGGTCAGGGTAGAGTTCACATGGGCCTCCATCACCTTGGCCAGGCACGGTAGAAGGGAGATAGGTCTGAAGTTTTCTGGGAGGGAGGGGTTCAGGGTGGGCATTTTCAGCAGGGGGATGACTTTAGCATGTTTCCATGATCTGGAGACTGTAGATGACTGGAGGGATCTGTTGATCAAATCCCAGCCCTCGTGCAGAATGAAGTCCTGGAATTGCCTGAAAGTTTCAGGTTTGACAGGGTCATCGGGTGATCCAGACTTTACCTTTATAGCCAGGAGCTCGAGGTCTTTATGGGTCAGTAGTGGGAGGGTTGGAAGGGAGTAGCGGGAGTCTTTATGGGTCAGGAGCGGAAGGGTTGGAAGGGAGTAGTGGGAGTCCGGTTGATCAGGTGGGCCGGAGGGTAGGCTAGGTGTCGGGGAAGGTCTACTAGTATTCAACAGCTTATAAATCCCCTCTACTTTATTGATAAAGAAGCAGGCCAGATCTTCGCATTGAGAGTTGGAGACTATTGTGCTGTTGGTTCCCTCTGTTGCTTTAGTCATGTATTTGATCAATGAAAATATGGTTTTGGAAGGATTGGGACTGGTTTTAATCATGTTAGTATAGAAAGCAGCATTTGTTTTTTTTATGAGTTTGTGGTATGCTTTAATGGCAGACCTATAGGTGTTCTTTGCTAACGGGTCGTAGGATCGCCTCCAGGCGTGCCCGAGGATTTTGCAGTGCTTTTTTTCTGCTGCTAGAGTACCATGGGTGCGACTGCTCGCGCTTGGGCCGGGACATTTTTTTGGGGATGAGACGGTCAAGAGAGTTGTTGATCCACCCTCTGTAGCCTTTATCTGCTTCCTCCAGATTGCCGGGCCAGACTGGGCGGGAGGCTTTGAGTCTGGACTCTAGACAGGGAGCGTCTAATTTGTGCCAAGGGCGCCTCCAGAGGGGGAGGGAGGAGATCTGCCGTACAGTGGCTGTGGTGCTGATGTAAAAGTGGATAAGGGAATGGTCAGTCCAGGTGAGCGGGAGAGGGGCATGGACTTTGATTCCCTCTATATTGGAGAACACTGGGTCTAGCAAGTGACCTGCCAGGTGTGAGAGATCTTTGACTAGCTGGGTTAGCTGACATGCTTCCAGATCACCCAGAAAGTTAGAGATGTCAGGGGAGTAAAGGCGCTCCAGATGAAGGTTTAGGTCTCCCAGTATGCAAAAATTTGCTGTCTGTAGTGCAAGGATAGGGATAGTCATAGTTAAGGATTCTTTAAAGTTACTCGCCGACCCAGGAATTCGGTAGATGAGGAGTCCCAAAAAAGTAAAGTTGTCTGATATTCTGATCTTGAATAGGGTGCATTCGCAGTCAGATATAGTAACAGGGGTGAGAGTGCAGGAGTAGGCTGTTTTAGATATCACAGCTAGCCCGCCTCCCCTACCTTTGGGTCTATTCTGAGTGGACATCGCGTAGCCTGATGGAAGGGCCAGGGCTGGGATGGCCGTCGAGTCGCTGGTTAACCAGGTCTCAGTTAAAAAGAGTAGGTCCGGCGACTGGTCCATATGGAGCTCGAATACATCTTTGTGGTGTTTTGCCAGAGACCTACAATTCAGGCTGTATACGTTCAGCTTTGTGGGCTTAGAGGGCTCTGATGATATCTGGGGAGTCTCCATGACCCTGAATCCACATTTGTTGCACCCTGAATGTAGAGTATCAGGGTGCCTGAGCTGAGCCGCGAAAGGCACCCACTTGCGAAAGGCAAGCAGGTCTTCTCTGGAGTAGGGGGACATTTGCCCGGTCCGACAGCCAGGGGTTCTGGCGTCTGGCGTTGGACAGGTGCGGACTGACGCAGACGGGCTTGCCTTTGGCGCGCCTTCGGTGCGCCCGCTGCGCGGGAGTGGTGGCCTGCCGGTTATGAGGATGCAAGCCCTGCCTCTACCGGAAGTGCAACGCCCTCGGGGGGCCGGGCACAGGTCTGTTCACGCCCTCCAGGCAATCAGCACAGGCCGTGGTGGAACAGGGCTCAGACCAGGGAGGGAGGAGCAAGTAATGAGCAAGGTAAAAAAGCTTTCTTTAAAATATTTACAGGCTTTAAAAGATCAAGGTTTCAGAACTAGAAGTACAGTCACCGTATTGCCGCCGCTAGCGCCTTACCGATCGGCGCGTCCGCTGCGCAGGAGTGGTGGCCTGCCGGTTATGAGGATGCAAGCCCTGCCTCTACCGGAAGTGCAACGCCCTCGGGGGCCGGGCACAGGTCTGTTCACGCCCTCCAGGCAATCAGCACAGGCCGTGGTGGAACAGGGCTCAGACCAGGGAGGGAGGAGCAAGTAATGAGCAAGGTAAAAAAGCTTTCTTTAAAATATTTACAGGCTTTAAAAGATCACGGTTTCAGAACTAGAAGTACAGTCACCGTATTGCCGCCGCTAGCGTCTTACTGATTGGCGCGTCAGTAAGGCGTAAGAATGAGAAATTACCACTGGTACCAGAGTAGCAGCTGTCTAGGGGGCTTAGGATGAGGAATTACCAAAGGGACCCGCGAAGCAGCTATCAGCACGGTCTAGAGAACCTAGAATGAGGAATTACCACTGGGACCAGAGAAGCAGCTGCAGCACTGTCTAAAGGACAAAAATAAGGACTTACCACTGGGAACAAAGAAACAGCTAGCACCGCTGCCTAGAGGACTTAGAATGAGGAATTACTAATGGGACCAGAGAAGCAGATAACAGCACTTTCCAGAGGACTAAGAATGAGGAATTACCACTGGGACCAGAGTAGCAGGAAGTAGCAATGTCTAGAGGACTTATAATGAGGAATTACCAACGAGACCAGAGAAGCAGCTAGCAGCACAGCCTAGAGGACTAGGGAAGAGTAATTACCAACAGGACCAGAGAAGCAGCTAGCAGCACTGCCTAGAGGACTAAGAATGAGGAATTACCACTGGGACCAGAGTAGCAGCTAGTAGCAATGTCTAGAGGACTTATAATAAGGAATTATCGATGGGACCAGAGAAGCAACTAGCACCTCAGCACAGAAAGCTTAGAATGAAGAATTACCAATGGGTTCACAGAAGCAGCTAGCAGCACTGTCTAGAGGATTTAGAATGAGGAATTATGACTTGCACCAAAGAAGCAGCTAGCAGCACTGCCTAGAGTACATAGAAAGAGGAATTACAGAAGGGACAAGAGTAGCAGCAAGAAACACTGTCTAGAACAGTTAGTATGAGGAATTAAAGACGGGAACACAATAGCACCTAGCAGCACTGTGTGGAAGATTTAGAATGAGGAATTGCCGACGAGACCAGAGTAGCATCTAACAGAACTCTCTGGAAGACTCAGAATGAGGAATTACCTATGGGACCAGAGACACAGCAGCAGCACTGCCTAGAGGACTTAGAATTAGGAATTACTGACAGACCCAGAGTAGCAGGTAGCAGCACTGTCTGAAGTACTTAGAATGAGGAATTACCACTGGGACCAAAGTAGCAGGTAGCAGTACTTCCTGGAGGACTTAGAATGAGGAATTACCAACTGGACCAGAGAAGTAGCTAACAGCACTGCGTAGAGGAGTAAGAATGAGGAATTACCATCGGGACCAGAGAAGCAGCTGTGGCACTGTCCAGAGGACTTAGAATGAGGAATTACCACTGGGACAAATGAGGCAGCTAGCACCACTGCCTGTAGGACTTATAATGAGGAATTACAGATGGGACCAGAGAAGCAGCCAGCAGCACTAGATAGAGAAGTAAGAATAAGGAATTTCCACTGGTACCAGAGTCACAGCTAGCCGCACCATCGAGAGGACTTAGAATGAGAATTACTGACAGGACCAAAGAAGCAGCTAGAAGCACTGCCTAGAGGACTAAGAATGAGAAAGTACCACTGGGACCAGAGAAGCAGCTGCAGCACTGTCTAGAGGATTATAAATTAGGATTTACCACTGGGGCCAGAAAAGTAGCTAGCACCACTGTCTAGAGCACTTAGAATGATTAATTAAGGACAGGACCAGCGGACCAACTAGCAGCACTGTCTAGAGGACTTAAGATTGAGGAATTGCCACTGGGACCAGGGTAGAAGCTAGTAGCACTGGCTAGAGGACTTAGAATGAGGAATTACCACTGAGACAAGATAAGCAACTAGCAGCACTGCCTAGAGGACTTAGAATAAGGATTTACGCCCAGGACCAGAAAGCAGCTAGCAGCACTTTCTAGAGAATTTATAATAATGAATTACCGACAGGACTAGAGAAGCAGCACTGCCTACAGGAGTAAGAATGAGGAATTACCACTTAGACCAGAGAAGCAGCTGCAGCACTGTCTAGAGGAATAAACACCCCTGAGCTGAGCTGGGCTGGGCTGGGAGGGTACAAGAAGCCGAGGAGCACTATGTGCAGCAAAGAAAGAGCCAGATTATGCTTGAGCCAAGTAGTTTGCGTTTAGGGGATATTTATGACCACAATAGTTTGATCGGCTGCAGAGTCAAGGGGACGCCCTAGCCTCCTTTACAACCCAGGGTATCCCATAACGGGCATGGCCAGTGGAGCACCGCAGCTACACATGGACAGGATTATCTTTTGTTAAATATAAAGCAAAATATTAACTCTATGTAATTATTAAAAAGTACACAATTGTAATGAACATGCACACCTTTGACAAAATTATGTGTATGATTTTTGTATTTGTGCAACTAATATGCAAAACAATATGCCCAAACACTCCGTTCCTAATAAACCTTTTCTGATTGAGTATACAAAATGAACTAAAAAGGCACGCCACCTTTTAGATACCAGCAAAACACCTTTCACCCTGTGATATTTTTATTAACACTATGGACTGGCTAGAATCTCACACAAACTCACAGAAAGCATGCTTTCAAAACGAACCTAATACGTCATGGAAACGCCCAAAGGTAACCTTGATAGAAAGCACTCTTACACTGTAGCACACATTAAAAAAGTAGTAAAACAATTAGACAACAGATTCATTTCTCCTATAATGAAACAGTTCCAAAAGAGGATAGATACATTAAATCATTAAATGAAAACCCACACTATCTTTCTGATGGAGGTGAAGCACTTTCAAAACCTTCAGATGGACGTAAGAAAGAAAAGCAAGGTCACAGTGACTTTCTTTATGCTGGAAATAACTGTTTTTAAAAGGAAATATATAATGCTTGTTTTGTTTTCGGTGCCAGCTATGGACCACCAAAAGAACACTAAGGTTACAATGCTCAGACGGGAGGAGGGACCATCACACACGGCAACAGGAGGAAGCATGAAGGCATGTGTTCGTAGTGTGATGCCCAACAAAAAAGTTCTCTATGTGAAATTGCCACGGAGGGAACTGAGCACACAAAGGAGGGACATTTTGAAAAATACACTGATAAAAAGGAAGTATTTAAGACAAGAATAACAAATAACAATTGGCAATACATGGAGGTGCTTAAAGCCCATAGATTGAATACAGCATGTCTTGCAGCGTATGTGCGCTGCTAAGGCTCGACCAAACAAGTGTGACTTCAATTTTCTTAACTTGTGACCAATAGACTTTTTTTTCGAATTTGACAGAATAGAAAATTCACCAAAAACGCGACTGATGTCCCTTTACCATATTTAGAGGGCCACTGATGTTCCACATCTGTCAACCTCTAAATAAGGCCTTAAGTTGGTTTTAAAGTTACACTTGTTGGGGGTATTCATTAACCCGCTCTTGCCAAGGAACCGTCCTAAGTGTGGGAAAACCAATACAAAATGACACCTACAACTGTTTTAATATCCAGCACTTGTTGATGTGCACATTTTAAATACAATTTAGAAATCATGTCTTCCATCACTTCACAATATTGCATTTGCTATCAGATCCTTTCTTACTCCACTCCTCTGTAAAAACAGAGGTGGCAGTGTTTCTTTCCACACTTTGTTTAGAATTTATATCTGGACGATCCAGTTGTAACATAATTATCCAAATACATGTGCAGATTCCATCAAAAGTTTGGAAATAGCACTTGAGTGGTTGTGGGTCACATTTGAATGGATTTTCCCTGCATACTCAGCAGATACACCCATAAGAACGCCATTAGATTCAACTTTCGAGAAAACGTAAAAATGTTAATTAAGCAATATTAATTTACTGACTTACTCTGGACTTTCTGCAGTTTGGGACTACGTCTTAATATATACAACAGTCAGTTACACCTACTTACAGGTGTACGTCCATGGATGTCATTTAGGGCTCGCAGCTGTGAACCCTGACTTGCCCCTTCCGAACCCTGGAACTGCCTTTGCAATCCCTGGCCTCAGAGGTGCAAAATTAGTCCTGCATTCCTCATTTTCGGCCCATTTTTCAGAATAATAATAAGGAATAATGTTCTATTATTATGTTATTATAATAATCTATTATTCACTATTAGTTATAACTAACCCTGGGCGTAGTGGGCGTAGTGGGGCTTCGCGGAGCTACACGGAGTGGGAGAGAAACTACGCCCACCCCGGCACTCCGCGTAGCCCCACTACGCACCTCCCTCCCGCTCTCCCCTACATACATTATTTAAGCAAAAGAGCATTAAAACAGCAAGTTTAAAGCACTTACTGGGTCCGGGGCTCGTCCAGGGCTCCCTCTTGGAATCGCGTCCGTCATAGGTACCAATGCGCATGCGCGGCCGCTCGCGCAGGCGCATTTCTCACGAGAAATGCGCATGCGCGGGTGCCCGCGCATGCGCATTGGTATCTAAGATGGGACGCTATTCCAAGAAGGAGCCCCGGACACGGTAAGTGCCTTAAACTTGCTGTTTTAAATCTCTTTTGCTTAAATAATGTATGTAGGGCAGGGCGGGAGGGAGGCGGGTGGCGGCTGACTCGGCTACGCTCACGGAGTGAGCGTAGTGTGGCCGGCTACGCTGTCTACGCAAAATGCGTAGGAGGCAACACTAAGCCTACTCCGTGAGCGTAGCCGATTCGGGCGCCCAGGGTTAGTTATAATGAAAAACGATACACACTTTGTTGGAATGGGAGCTGGGGCAAGTAATTTGAATTTAATGCATGTTGTGTGTGTGTGCTTGCGGGTAAGAGTGTGTTTATGTTAGAAAAATTGTGTATATGTGTGAACATGTGTGTCTGTATGTGTAAGGATTTGTGGGTGAGTAAATGTGAGGTAGAGTCATTGTGATATTAAGGGTCTGATTCACAAAGGGCCTCCGTACCTGTGGCAGAGGCCCTATAGTCATAGGGGAGTCCCCACATGCGGAGTGGAATCTCTGCAATTAGAATTCTCTTTTTAACTCCGTGTGGATGGCACTGTACTAATCCTATGCTTAAAAACTTTGCTTGAAAATAGGCATTTGAAATGAACGGATTCAGAGTGTCACTGATGTTGCAGGGTGCTCTACATAGGAGCTCCTCTCCACCTACATTTTGGAACTACCCAGATTTTTCTGCTTCCTATTTCGCATAATTTATTCAGCACTCTAAATCTGAAAGGGTACTGTTTTGACTTATACTGGGTGCTCTCTTGTGTCTGGAGAAAGCTATGCCTCACAGAAGAACTCTAACGACAACGAAAGACATGTCATGGGTTGCTTGTATGCATTCCAGGTTGGCTTGGATTGTATTTTACCAATGCAAAGCTGTAATACTGTGCCTGGAGTGTTAAACATCTTTTAATAATTTGCAACTTGACATGAATGGCACTTTGCTAATCCTATGCTTAAAGACTTTGCTATATAAATGACAAATGCAGTCGTGGGGGAGTCTCAAAATTCATGTGGAATCTCTGCAATGAGAATTCTCTTTCTAGCTAGGCATTGACGGCACTGTGCTAATCCTATGCTTAAAAACGTTGCTAGAAAAACAATTATTTGAGGAAAGCAGATTCAGAGTGCCACCGGTGTTGCAGCGTACTCTATATAGGAGCTGCTTTTCACTTAAATTTGGGGACTACCCAGAATCTTCTGCTTCCTATGATATATATATATATATATATATATATATATACACACATATATATATATATATATATATATATATATATATATATATATATATATATATATATATATATATATATAATATATTCGTAAATTTCCAAAGTTCAGTATGCTCTCAGTGAAAAGTCCACACACCAGCTCAAATTCCAAGGGTTTTTAATCCAAAAGACAACATGTTTCGGCTTCCCTAAAGCCTTTTTCACGTTTAATGGAAAGGCCTACAATTGTCCCTGCCCCCTTGGGCGTGGCCATTCTCATGGCTTTATGGGTCTCGTAGTGATGCCAAAGTACTCCCAAGTGGGTCCGCTGTTTGATTCAGCCCGAATACACAAATGTCCTACCCATGTGGGTTGGTGATGTATCCTGGTGAAATGCCTGCACCGCTTTACAGCTGCCAAATCCAACGATCATGTCGGCACCATTCCAGTCCCAACCTGACTCCAATGTGCCCGCGACTTCCTTCGGCTGGGCTCCAGCCGCGCCAAACAAGTTAGCCCCATAGAAAGATGCCTCCGGAAGATATATATATATATATATATATATATATATATATATATATATATATATATATATATATATATAAATATATATATATATATATATACATATATATATATATATATATACTAGCAGCCCGTCCCGACGTTGTTCGGGTATGAATTGATGCCGGCCAGTAGTATATTGTTTTGTAGGATTTCGTTTTGATAGCATTTCTTATCTGTGACAGGCCTGTGAAACGCTCTGATTCACAGTGCACTGCTGCTGCACTTAAGAGTGCACGTTCAGTAGTGTGTGAACTCGAGTTTCCCTACTTTATTTTTCCTTGCAATATTATATAGCGCGAACTCGACAACATGGCATGAGCACAATTTAAATTACAGAAGAACACATTCATTTGTGGTAGGCATGGGGAGACAAAGCGATTTTCCTGGAATCACAGGATGTTGAGCTGATGCCGAGATTTGAACATAGCTCCCCAGCTATAAAGTTCGCAATTCTAGAACTTGTGGCGGGAGGCGTGTCTAAAAGTGTATGTCGGTGCTGGCCATCAATGAGAGAGACCTTTGCATTTTTCAAATGGGTGGTGAAAAAATATGAGTATGTTGCTGGAGATGTGGGCCGCCGTGCCACCGATGTACTTACCCGGGGAGGGTAAACACCCATTATTCCGCAACTTACTTTCTGCATACCATCACTCCGCATACTTTCATTACGAAAGAACCATGACTCCGCAATGCCATTATAAAGCATGGCATTACATTTTATATGCTTTTACCACGCATACATTTACAACAAAATTCGTTGTAAATGCATGAATGGTAAAAGCATGTTTTTTTAAAATGTTTGGATAAGGTAAGTATGGGTATAGGGGTATATGTTTGGGGTATAGGGGTATATGTTTGGGTTACTGAGGTATATGTTTTGGGGTGTTATGGTATTTTAAGGGTTCAGATATAGTTTTGGGTTATGGGTTACAGGGGTAGTTTTAGGGTTTAGGGATAAGTATGGGTTTTGGGGTACAGGGGTATTTTTAGGGTTCAGGGGTAGGTTTGGGTTACAGGGGTATTTAAAGGGTTCATGGCTAGGTTTGGGTTTTGGGGTACAGGGGTATTTTTAGGGTTCAGGGCTAGGTTTGGGTTTTGGGGTACAGGGGTATTTTAGGGTTCAGGGGTAGGTTTGGGTTATGGGGTACAGGGGTAGTTTTAGGGTTTAGGGATAGGTATGGGTTTTGGGGTACAGGGGTATTTTTAGGGTTCAGGGCTAGGTTTGGGTTTTGGGGTATATGGGTATTTTTAGGGTTCAGGGTAGGTTTGGGTTACAGGGGTGTTTAAAGGGTTCAGGGCTAGGTTTGGGTTTTGGGGTACAGGGGTATTTTTAGGGTTCAGGGCTAGGTTTGGGTTTTGGGGTACAGGGGTATTTTAGGGTTCAGGGGTAGGTTTGGTTTTGGGGTACAGTGTTATTTTTAGGGTTCAGGGCTAGGTTTGGGTTTTGGGGTACAGGGGTATTTTAAAGGTTCAGGGCTAGGTCTGGGTTTTGGGGTACAGGGGTATTTTAGGATTCAGGGGTAGGTTTGGGTTTTGGGGTACAGTGGTATTTTTAGGGTTCAGGGCTAGGTTTGGGTTTTGGGGTACAGGGGTATTTTTAGGGTTCAGGGGTAGGTTTGGGTTTTGAGGTACAGGGGTATTTATAGGGTTCAGGGCTAGGTTTGGGTTTTGGGGTACAGGAGTATTTTTAGGGTTTAGGGATAGGTTTGGGTTTTGGGGTACAGGGTATATTTATAGGGTTAAGATGGGTTCGTGTTTAAGGGTGTTAGGGTATTTTAAGGAGTAAGGGTGGGTTATGATTATGGGGTGCAGGGGTATTTAAAGGGAGCAGGGTGGGATTAGCACACGATATGATACATGGCATGAAGGGCGGAACGTACCACACGCCCCCAGCATTTGTCTCCTCCCCCAGCACCTGCCCACAGCACAACGCAGACACGCCCACAAAGGACTACTTTGCTGGCACGGTTCTTTTACCTTTTAAATGTATATGGTGGGTGTCTGCATAGCCTATGTCCTTCTGCTGCAACTGCCCTTTCCAACGCTGTATTGGGTGTTGTGATTGGTGCTGTGGTTCCTTAAAATAACTTGCCTCAAAGGTTTGGGCTCTCTTTATTATATTAGTATATATATATATATATATATATATATATACATACATACATACATACATATACATATACGTATATATATATATATATATATATATATATATATATATATATATATATATATATATATATATATATTGGGTAGTTATAATTAAGTTGGCATTTCCATAGGAAATGCTTTTTTGTTTTGCTATTAACGTTGGCACCGTTGAATGAATCTTCACAAACCTTTCCAAAAAAGGTGCTCTTTTTTTCCTAGTTTGCACATTCAAAGTTTTAGGGTGATCCATCAAGCAGGCTGAGAAAAGGGGGTGTCCCAAAATGCAAAATCCTCATGTATTTTCCATAGACTTATAAAGAAGGACTACCTCAAAAACTGCTGAATGGAATTACACCATATTTGCCTGGAAGTTCGATCTTGGTGCAGATAGCATGCTTTTTGCGATTTTCTTTAAATCAGTTCAGTATTTGGAGATATTAAGCTTAAAACATATTTGTATATCTGGATAGATTGTTTCGAGGGGCTCTGGCAAGAATCCCTCATACCCAATTAAAAAATAGAGGATTCTGATTTTCCCAGGGGGCTTTTTGCCCGTGGGAGAATTTTCTGCCACATAAGACACGCTTCCACTGGAGTCAGTACTCTGATTGCCTGCTAGCAACATGAAGAAAAATGTTGCTGGAAGTCATTATAGGACTCAGGACTTAGTCC
Source organism: Lissotriton vulgaris (assembly GCF_964263255.1). Taxonomy (NCBI): domain Eukaryota; kingdom Metazoa; phylum Chordata; class Amphibia; order Caudata; family Salamandridae; genus Lissotriton; species Lissotriton vulgaris. The sequence continues at coordinate 783,454,923 of NC_141687.1, read as the reverse complement.
ACTGTCCTTCATTTTTTATTTCAAAATAAATAAGAGGGCAAGGTAGGGATACGCTACCCAGTTAGCCCTTGTGAGGCGGTCTCAGAGGTACTCCGAAAGCGGGACCCTCCAGGCTTAAAACAAAAAGAAACTGTGGCTGTTTTAGCCGCAATCACACTGGACTACCATGGGATCACAGAAACAAAAATGGGAGCCGCCATTTTTTTTATTTCAGTATTTGGAGAAGTGGCAGGAGTGGGGCTCGACTCCCCAAGCCTATTGTGGGTCCTGAGAACCCCATCCCCCAGGGCAAACTTTTTAGAAAAGTGTGAGGAGTTCTGTAGCCCTTTTCCACGAGCCTCTGCGGACCCTGCGAACCCAGGCCTAAAAATATATTAATAGGGGATACGGCATATGGCCCCTCTATCCCCAAGCCGAGATGTGCCCTGTAGACCCCATCCCTGGGGCACAACAATAAGTAGAGGAGAGAAAGGTACACAGTTCCTCTCCCTTAGCGTGAAAAGCCCTCACCCCATCCCCAGGGCGGGCTCTTTACCTGTGTCCCAGGGTGCTCACCCTCACAGTGCTTTTCCTTGCTCACCGGATCACGGGCAGGGAAAGAGGTCTGGTCTCACCCACTTGAGCTTTGAAAATGGTCCCCCCGGATGGGAGCGTACTTCTGTTTTCCTGCCTGAGCTCTTGTAGGTAGGAAAACTCTGATAACTCCCGCCCAGCAGGTGCAAGGAAAAGCAGCTGCTCCCGCTGCCCCTCAATGTTTTGTTTTGTGGGTGAACACTTGACTCAGTGAGATAGACAAAGGGATATGGCGCTCAAAAGATCTATATACATTTATCTATCTGTCCTGTTATAACTTGTGGTGCTACAATTCAGAACATGCTCGCTCTTATCGCTGAAGGGTTTTTGGCATCGTACCGAACCAGGGTATGCGGATAGAAAAGGGAAATAAACAGCCGTAGCAAGAACACGCTTGTGTCTGAGGAGCGGGGGGATTTGACCCGGCATCTATAGTTTGGTAGCCCAAAAAGTAATCAGCTCTGAGGAAGTCGCTGGATTGATTCCCTGAGGTGACAAAACACTTGTTGGCTAGAGGCTAGAGATCTAAGAACTAATTGAAGAACACAAGAACAACAGAAGCTGTGAAAATGTGTTACATTATTACAACATTGTATGTTGATATTAGCGTGTGCTGGAGGATAAAAATCATGTTTTGTGGGTGCCCCGGTTAGGCACCGGGCCACTTACATTTAAAGAATTAGACCCCACGGACCCTATTTTCTTAAGGTTCAGGGACAGGGCCTACACCTCCCCCCCATAATTAGACTTGGGCTCCAGGGGATTGGGGCCCGAGGCCCATTTGGGATTGGGTGTTATAAATGTTTTTTGGACCTTGGGATGGGGGTACCTGTGCCTCTAAAGGCTTGAGGAGGGGGAACATGTGCCCCGCCCCTAATTATATATTTTTCGACCTCAGGGAACGTGGTCCCCAGGGGCCAATAGTGGTTTGATGAGGGGGCTGTGTGGCACTCCCTATTTTTTGTTGAAAAAAGGCTCCTGGGGATGGGGTCCCTGGTACAATAAAGACATGGGGAGGGGGGCTGCGTGCCTCCCTCTCCTTTGCAAAGGTAAAAGATCCCAGGGGATCAGATCCCTGGCCCAAAAGTGTCTTGGGGAAATGGGCCATGCGTCCCCCTCCCTTTCATTAAAAGATAAAGACCTGAGAGATTGAGTTCCTCTGGCCTATAAAGGTGTGAGGACGGGGGCCATGTGCTCTCCTCCACTAGCATCAGAATTTCAGTCTGGGGAGATAGGGTCCCCTGGGTCCATAAAGGCTCGGGGAGAGGGACTACATGCCACTTCTCCTGAATTAAATAAAACAGCTGTGGGGTATGGGGCCCAAGAGCCCTAAAGGCTTGGTGAGGGGCCCTTGCACCCTGGTGGGGGTGGGGGGTTGGTTGCCACAGGAGGAGTGGTCACAGGGGCTGGACTTGCGGCCAACCACACGCCACACACAGTTAAAGGACATACGCAGCATGAGGTTTCTTGTCTGCGAGAGTTTGGCCGCAGAAGGATATGCAAAGCTGGAGGTTGGCTTTACGTATAGTTATAAAATATCACATACCGTTTATAAAAACTTAGAAATGCACTGAAAAAGACAACGATTACTGTGACGTTATAATTAGGTGAAAATTTCAGTGCAAACCTAACGTTTTAAACTAAAACAAATACTGAGATTTACCAGTTATAATTATCTCTAATAAATGTAATCCGTGCCCTAAGGTAACTATAACTCGTGCCACCTCCATGTACAGCTAATTACCTCCCATATTACATGACTCATGACATGTGATACATCATTCATAACATCAGTGCAACTTCTGAAATTACAACTTTGAGAAGACTGTGCATGGGTGGGGCGGGATTTACAGTTACTAGATATAACTATAAATGTTGAACTTCAGTGTTTGATATATTCACGGTTTCAGGAGCACATTATCGGGGTGCACACTCATGGGTCAGCTCTCCCTTTCAAAGCACTACACAAAGTGTTATGAATGGTACCCCATAATGCATTCACAACGTACAGAAAGAGAGACATGCAAAATATACAGAAAAAATAAAAATGGAAGAGCAACTTTCCCATAGCCAATCCCAGGGCCTTTTCCAACTACCAATTGAATTGAAGAGTTTTGGAAAACTTAGAGCTAATGATTTTTGATATAGTAGGTCAAGGAGGAATGAACTTGCGTAATCAAATTGGGGGTTGATGGTGACTGCGGTTACTACTGATCACTGCTGAGGAAGGATGAAAAGGAGTACATGTTGGTGGTAAACCAGTGATCCATAGACTTCTCATCATTTCCTTGCTGTGGCAATTGTGATCAGTATGCGGAATAATGCAGGGATTGGGTACAGGTTTGATTTCTGGGAGGCTTGTGCAGGTGCATTCAGAAGTGGTTTTGTTATTGAATGTTGTCATGGATTTTTGGTGATTTTGTTTATAGTGAATGATGATAGTTTTTCAAATAGTTGCTGTCCATCAGTACTTCTAAATTGCTGGCAAATATTTAATTGTAATCTCTTCAGGAACTAGTGAACTAATCATTTTACAGCACTCATCCGTTTCCATGACGCTCTTCACCTTTCTTATCTTTAGACAAACGCAAACATTACTTTACCACTCTTATTGATATAAATAAGATTTCCTTTTACTAAAATACTTTTGATGATGTATAGTCAGGCAATCTTCATAAAATGCAAATCGATTTTTGTTGCTCAAGAGAAAAGTTATTTTACCTAAAAATAGAAACAAAAATGATACATTTCCACAACACAATCTGACAATTATGTTGGCCAAAACAGTGTATGTTTCAGAACAGAGCTCCTCTAATCTTTCCTACAACCAGTGATCATTCCAAAGAACTTGAAAAGTGTTGTAATATAAACTGCAGGGTAGACTAAGTAAGATGTTTATTTAAGTAGATAAGATGAAGAGCCCCACCAGGAGCAGCCTTCTTGCTGCTCAGCCCATTCTCCAACGGCCTCACAGTCATCCAACATTTCACAGCATCACCCACACCAACATTCCACACCCCTGTCACATTGGCCGAGCAGCAGATATTGCAAAAAGTTGTAAATGTGCCCCCTTAGATCTGCAGCCAAGCATTGGTGCAGATCTGCAATGTTTGATGGCTCACAAAACTTTACAGAAGTACGCTTCGACTGCAGCCAATCACAGGTTTCTAGGCGTTCTCCAGGAAAAGTTTAGTGAATTCATTTTCTATGCTAAAGCATTCACATATACACTGTGGCTATCAGTGCTGTCTCCCGCTATAGGTACATCTCCCAGTGCATAGCTGCATAGCGTAGATGCTCAGTGGAGAGCATCTCAGAAAACGTTCTCACATCATAATGCCCAACACCATCGAGACTCTAGGTACAGATGCCTCGGAACCACTGCTCGACAGCATAGCGGCCATTACTACTATCAATACAGTGTCTCCACAAACACTCTCAGTATAATGTCTCTTAGTGTAATACTCTTGAAAGAAGTACCGGAGTAAATTGTTTTCCAAAAATACAATACTTCACTGTACAGTGGCAAGTATAACAGAGCTCCCCTGGCCTTACTAACTACCTTTAGGTACAGACCACACTTGGAAATCATGCACATTCTGTCACTTACAAGAACGATAAACTCAATGGGCTTAGATTCATTTTAATTTAAAGTATAATCACTGATGAAACACCTAAAGATTCCACATTGGAGAGAACATCACTAAACTGAAATGTACCTAAGTGGCACATACATCAGCAGGACTTAGTATGGAGGTATTTGATCCAATGCTCAACAATATCATGCCAATCTACATGGAGAGTTACAGTGGCTGTCAGTACAGTGTCCTCATTGCAGTGATCCATACAATGATATTAGTTAGTAGACTACCTCTTACTAAAGTCCCCTTTGGCTCATCCATAAAATACAGCGTCAACCAGTGCAGTTGGCTTGACAGCAGGTTGTCAGTCAGTCAGAGACGTTTAAAGGCATGGGCAAAGTACGCAATTGCCCAGGACCCCCACCTTCCAAGGGCCCCGGGAAAAAGAATTTTCTATTACACTTGTTTCTGTTTCACGAGCTCAGCCTTTAACATACAAGTCAATATTGTTGGCATCGTGGGGTACGAAATAACAGAAAATGGGTGATAAAATTCGAACTTGTTCTCAACCACAGCCTCAAAAATATTGCCTTGTCAAGGGCTCTCAAAATCCTCAAGATGACACTGCAATCAGTATATTAGTTATCAGTATTATTACAACAAGGCTGTAAGATAATAAAGTACTTCAGTGGACCAAGGTTATTTTTCGCCTAGCTCACTGATGCAGTTTCGTTCTGCAGCTGCCTTCATTTACAGCAGCAGAAGATAGCCGATCAGTCCCTCTTTTATGTCCACTAAGGTCATGGAAACAGAAGAACAGTCAATAAATACAGTTATCTTTAACCATGCAGTGCTTTGGCAGCCCTTCTTATATTTCCACAAGCCACACTAAAGTATGAGAAGTCTTGTTGCAGACATCCTCTGATGGTATATGTGCTGCTCCATGACTGCTCAGCCGAACAGTGGGACATAGGGGTAGTTCAGTGGCTTCAACGGTAGTGGTGCTGAAGCTGCAATGTGGACGGTAAGGCCTGTCTCCCTGCTTGCAGTCTCTCCTTTACAAATTAAGCACTGTCTCCACTCAGTGGTAATCTGTACAGTGCACTTCAGTACATTGCTCATGAATAAAATAGAAATCTGCTTCAAGGAGCCCTGTTTTGTCTAACCCAAATAATTAACTGACTCGATCCCACACATTTTACCTAAGCCCCAGTACCATGAATTGTTGCTTCTTGGTGCCACCTACATTTAGACTAGTCTTTCTTCCATTTTAATTCAAATAAAGAGCATAGTGAAGCAACAAATTCTCTTCAAGCCCCTCTGTACAGTCCATTAAGCCCTGCATATGGCAACCCCTAATGTTCTATTCAGTCTGGTGGTTCCATATGTCCCAGAAAGACCTTTGGGATCAGGAGCTCTGAAATTGCTGGTAGTTCTCTGCTTCAGATACACTCGCTGTTGTGGCATACTATCCATGTTCCCGCCTTAAGTGCTGGAATGGTCCATTTCTGCATCTTTGCTCCACGTCTCATCATTTGCGATTTGGAAGAGGAATAAAGACTCAACTTTTTTTGTAAGTCATGGTTCTCATTTCACTTCTGGATGGCCTTGCCGCATGTTGACACGTCTGAATCTTAGCACAAAGACAATAAAAGAGTAAAGAGTGTCTATTTCAACTTTGTGTTGGCATAGTAGTATGCATAGTGACAAGTACCCCTACGCTTAATGTATGATGTTCAAAAAACTTTGACCATTGATGCACTCCTCTTTGTAAACAGAGCTGGGTGGGAACATAGAAATTCTCATTTAATATAAAGTATTCTCATTCTCAGCTAGTAAGCTTTGTAAAAAGGTGAACTTTGAAAGTTCTTTCAGTCAAACTAATTATTAAAAATTGAATAATAAATTGAACTCCTTAGATACATGAGGCTACCCTCACACGTCATCTACAATAATCACAGTTTGACATGCCACAAATCGCCATTACATCATAACAGTTGAAAGAATGGCCATAAGTTATCCCCAATATTATACTAAAGAACATATATAGCCATCGTTCAATCGCCACTCAAAATGACTGTAATATATGCTGAGGGCCAATTACAGATGTTTATAAAAGGCACAGGTTGCAGGAACAGGTGTGTGAAAGCTATTGCCGATATGTGCATTGTCCAATGACTGGCAATATGTTCCAGAATGGACGCAGAAGTAATGGATTATGTGAGTAAGATGAATGGCGTGGGGGCAACTCTGGATTTTGTGGTCTAGGTTTGAAAAGCAAGGTCTTACTTGAGCACAGTAGTAGCACAGGAGCAGCAGCAGAATGCAAGAAAAGGAGGAGGAAGCAACATGCATGCTCAACACCCCTAAGAGATGTGTGGAGAGTTTGGACCAGAACAAGGCAAAGTGGTCCACTGCATTTCCCTCTGGGGTCCCATTAACTCATTCTCATGGCCTTACAGCCTCATCAATGGAAGAGATCTACGCGCTGCACATACTCATGCTGAGCAATCATCCACTCCTTCCGTCCACACCCAACCTATGACAGCAAATCAGCTGTTTTCATACAAAGACATTACTTTCTGAACTCCAACAACTAGAAAAGATGTTCAAAAATGTATTTTCAAATATGTGCTTTAAGCCAGAATGTACGACCACCGACCTACCACATCCCATCACATAATCTGCAAACATGCCTGAAAGGCTGTTAAATCAATTTAATTGAGTTGTCAATGGTAAATTTACTAGGAAACATCAATAATATAGTGGATTTATAAACAGACAAAAAATAGTATTTCAACTTGAAATCCCATCAACTCTCATCCCCCCTCCGCCTCCCACCGCGTAATGCAGACCTCAGAGGGCACCCAGCAGGGCAATGCTCCCCACTATACTGGCAGTCGGCACTTATCTCATATTTAGAATTAAGCTCTACATCCTTCAATCCTCATTACCACCACGAGTAACCCCTCCTCGTGCATTTGAAACTATACTTGGACCAGTACGTGTAGGCAATATGAGCAGTGACATAGATTCTGTGTACTCTACCTTTATGCCCTGCGTTCCCTTTCAATAGACAGAACACTGTTTGTAAAAGTAGATCACGTTGCCGATTTGTACTGCCTCCTGCCTGTACCTTTTTGGAGAGATTTAAGCAAAGGCACTCCCGCCTGATGTACAAACTCTTCTCCGCTACCTGAGTAGTCTCGCCAGCTTCCTCCCCATCGAAGATGCAATTTAGTACCAAAGCAGGGGACTCCTAAAGCATGCAACATGAGTCTGCTGAAGCCCACAACATTAGCAAATTATTAAGAACATGTTTAAATAATTAATATGCAAGTAAGACAAATATCCATTAGCGAAGTGACCAACTAATCTGATGGATGTACGTATATGCAACAAAACACCTGCTTTTTATCCATACAGTTATATATATATGTATATATATATATATATATATATATATATATATATATATATATATATATATATATATATATATATAAAGATAAGAGAGGTAGATAGATAGATAGATAGATAGATAGATAGATAGATAGATAGATAGATAGATAGATAGATAGATAGATAGATAGATAGATAGATAGATAGATAGATACACCCTCTTACTTAAAACCATAAATATTGAGGGAAACAGCAAAGCAGCTCGTGCTCTTAATACCATCAGTTTACTATTGAGGTCATCATCCATTCAACGCCATTGAACCTAATGAAACAGGACATGAGGATCCCCTGTCACTCAGAGCCGAGCCCTCGGCCTTGAAGCAGCCGCGCCCATCCACTGGTCCAGCTCGTCGCTACAGGGCACTATTTACACATGCAGATTCGGACAGCGTACTGTCAGATTCTCCGCGTGCACACGAAGGTCGGCAGACTGGGTGGAGGGAAATGCCCACGAGACTAACAGACTCCCTACAGTCAACATCGTCCCGTCAATCAAAAAACTGAGACAACATTCAACCTGACATCAGCAGACTGAAAACTGGATTTTTTCTTTAGACGACTTTCTAAATGTGGTATTCAAATCTGCAATCAATGCTTATTGACTTACCATGCGATCTAAGCTGGCTCAGCTTGCAGATGCTTCGAGGGCGGTAAACAAACGCGCAGTTTCTTTAAAGTTGATAACGACTTACCATCTGTCCTTCGTGCCATGGAACTGATGTTGTGACGATTTGGGCGAAAGGCTTGCAACGAATAAAACCATTTTCTGCCAACGATGTACCAGGTCAAAGCGGGTGATTTTTGTCTTCCAGGCTGGGCATGGAGATTGCCTCTGAACGCGGCAGAGCTGTGGCAAGAGCCCCAAAATATCCCTGTTGCCCTTTAGACAGCTGCCAGAATCTATCAAATGAGTCCCTGTAGTTTACCACATGAACAATAAACAAAAAAAAACTAAACACCAAAACAGATTGCACATATCCGCGCGCTCCTCGTCCCTTAAGACAGATATACCCCCCTAGTTTCCATCCATTGCGATGTATGCAAAATATATGATGAAACTTAGTAGAAAAGAGTTTCCCTCAGCGCATCTGCAAAGCCTCTCTGACTGCACGCGCACACGGGCTAGGAAGGCGGGGCCGACACTTACACTGCTGCGCCGCCATAGGTCCAGCCCGACAAGCCACCCTAAGGGTGCACTTTCGCTTTATCCACGCTCTGGTGTTCTCGCGGCGGTGACTGCTCAGGCACATGGTCAAGTTGCAATCAGCTCCCCTCTCGGTGCGGCTCGAGAGCGGCGCTGGTTCGCCTCGTCCCTCGCCGGCAGATTAGCAATAATGTTTCTGCTCACATAGCCTTCCTTCCTCTCAGCTCCGAGCGCGGCATTATCTTTGACATGGTGGTCCGAACTGCACAGCCAGCAAACGAAGCGCGGGTTTTCCCGCGTGACCTCCTCCCTGCACGAGCCGCTTCCCACAGACAAGCGTGGTAGCAGTGACTGCCCAGTGCGTCCTCTGTGGTAATGAGGGCTGCCGAGTGCACCTGCAGGGGCACGCGGCCCCGACTGGCAGCAGTCGAACGTTCCCAGGGTTTCCTCACAGTGAGGGGTTCGCAGGTTGTCTGCACTGGGGCGCAGCTATCAATGGTGCAGCAGGTGCAATGGCACCGGGGTGCAAGGGGCCACTCTGCACCCCAAATAGGACGGCATTCATTGACTAACCAAAGGAAAGTCTTTTGGATGTTGCTTACTTGCATTACAGCCCCTGGCATCACTACTACCCCACTGACTGTGCCTGCAGGGACCCACCTGCCAACACTAACAGAATGTTTACCATCCTAATCTCCCCAAACTGTAGAAGGCATTCTATATTTATAACAGTAAATGTTGCTTTAGGAATGAGTTGGTTTACGTGTGTACTTGTCTTCTAGGACTAATGGTGCCACTTAGATCATAGCAGACAGTCCGCTAATCTGCCAGGGGGTAAAAACCATGACCTACACCTACTCTTTTTAGAGATGCTGGCGCCATGTTTTAAGTGGATGTCTGGTAAACTTTTTTGTTTGGAGAATATACAAACTCCTAAAATAGGTTTTCTCTGAACAATAAATAATTAGCATTGACCTCCTGGCATGAAGGGGCTTTTTTCCAGCTTTTGGGCACTTCATTTTTTTCCCTGCCAATTTCTGCCATGCCTCACAGGAAAAATGAGTGCTGCTCACCCCACCATCAGCAGGGCAGGAGACCATCAGTGTGACTTGGTTAAAAGTTTACACTGGCGGCACTGCTGGTATATACCGATCACTTACCCTAACTCTAGTACTTTGGCACATCAAGAGGAGTGCGGATTTACAGTGGGGGTCCCACATCGCCAGCCTCTAAGTGAGGACTGGGAATATCCTGCAGAAGTCTTCAATAGCTTATAATAGTTCATTCCATTCATGGATGCTATAAACTGACAATGTATTGAGAGTGAATTCAGACAATACTGGTTTCACCACCACCAGTACCAATCACAGTGGGCTTTGTAGTTGCACTTCTCCAATTATGAGTGTGGTCCTACAAGGCTCAGCATGTTTGGAGCTCTTGAATGAAAACAGGACCATGGTCACCATCACAACCTATTGCCTATCGTCAGGTATGCCCTAGATTTAGGGTAATCTACTTGATGCATATGAAAGGTTAGTGATGTAAATTCTCTTTGATTCGGTCCAACGTGGTCAAAGCAGCAGTTCATAGGGAATGTGTTAGCATGCCACACAAAATTCATTGGTGGATGAATAAACTAAACACACTGTTGTGGATTAACCACACTGCTCCTACACTGTGCAACCAGAGCTCTTATAAACATGAAGGAGCCAGACACCCAAGACACCTCCGATATTGGACATCCACCAACCTTCAATATAAAAAATTAACACCACATTATCATCGTTTCAATCTAACCTCCAAAAGCCATAATCAGATTAGCACATGCTAATCAGAATCCACCCACAGCCATGTACACAACACACCACTGAAGCTACATTGTAGGCAAAGTGCTGCTCAATTAACAGCACTCTCACACGTCAACCTACATCCTACGATAAAACTAATATAAACAAATCAAACTCTTACATGCACAGCATCATATCATAAGACATCAAATCAGATTGTGATGCATTTTTGAATGTACGTTTCTCCTACGAGCAATTGACAACCCGCACACTCCACAATCCAGATAGAAAAAGAAAAAATATTCGACCTACCGACCTATGCATGGAAGATCCCACCAAAGACTTTTCCTAAAGCAAACTTCCTTTATTTACCATTAACGTGTACAAATCATTTCTAAACTGATTATACTCTTTAATAACCACATACAACCACACACCAACAAACAATATACACAAATCAAATGATGCCTTGCCTTTGAAAGCACTATATATTTGCTCCTGGTTGGTAATTAACCAGTCCACCTGGAGTGGAGTACCATTATTTTGAGGATTTTTTATATACTTTACTCTGGCACCCAACACACCCATCACATTTTGTGAAGAAGGCCACAGAAGGACGGATAGTTTTTAAAGTCTGCACCTGAGATGTGCACAGGTGAATAGGAAGTGGGACCATAGGGTTCAGTGGGGCAGAGGTTAAACCTCTCTGGTTCACCTGATATGGTTGATCATGAAAGTGGTCAGACGATCCACTTCAGGGAGAGTCCCTTTGGATATTTACGTGTTAGAGGCCCCACAAGTCTCTATTTATAATGCCATACTACATACCATTTCACTGAACAGTGCTTATGATAAACTAGCCCCCTTGTTAGCTATTTGTTTTCACCTTACCAAAGACTTTGCCCAAAAGACTGGTTTCCATGACGGCACCATCTGTTCCCTGACCAATTACCAATCGTTTAGGTTGAACTGCAGACTGCGATCATGCAATCATGAGAGCAACATGTCAATCAACCGACAACTGGACAGCTTTGTTGCAATCATCTTCACTCTCATAACTCTGAAACTCTCTAGGCAAACTGAAAAGAACCAAGGGAGAGTAGGTTCCATTGATCCAATAATCTTGAATCTTGCTTTTGACCCCAGCAACGTCTCCAATGACATAGGGCATGTTTGTTATCACCAATGCTATGTATCACGAGCACCAGCTGAGCAGATCCAAAATCAATCTGCTAAACACAGCCTGTATCTGGCTCCCACTTCAGAGAACTTTGGTCCAGACATCTGTCTATGTGATCCAGCCATGAGGATCAGCTGCATTACTCCAAAGGATACAAATCTTGCTTATGCCACTAGGAGTGCCAACGTTCATCTGGTGCTTTTACGTCACTTAAAGACTGTTGCAGTGGGTCCTCCTCACAGATTCTGTCCCCGGACGGTAGGTTGGCTTCAGACATTACCTGCAACCTGCTCCTTCTTGAGTGAACTGAGCTCCACATGTCTCTCTAGTACAAAAGTAACTCATCTCATCATGTTTGCACTATACCACATGACCACCTTGCCTGTTCGAGTTCCATGGAGTTACTTGAAAACATTTAAAAAAAAATCTGCAAACCCATAGACTTTAAGAGATGCCCTACATTAAAGCACCAATAAAGGAATCAAAGAATAAATCCTTCTAAACGTTTTCTATTTATAGGACTTTGTAGTAAGTTGTGTTAAGAGCTAGAATGCTTGTTGTGTTCTGGAATTGTTTACTTGTGTTTGGGGTTCGTGGGAGTCAGTTATTATATGAAGATCCGGTATTCCTGCTGATGTACCTTTGCTGTCTCCTGTACTGGGGGTTTAATAAAGAACCTGACTTCCTAAAGATACCGGTGTCACTTTCAATTACTACACCGATTTGGCGACGAGGACCAGGAGCCCTCAGTACAACCTTTAAAGGAGAACTTAATTTTATTATTTTTGGAAAAGTTCAAGAAACGAACTCTGGGGAACTTCCCTTCTCTTCAAATTGAATCTATCGGCACTAAGAAGAAACTTCTGGACTCTGTTTCGTGAGGTTTCTTTGTTTAAAAGAAAGACAGAAAAGAAAAGAGTTTTCGCTTTTAACGTAAAATTTGTAAGGCCTTTTCTTGCCACTTAAGCCTTATTTACATATACCTCAGCGCAAGATACTTTGTACTTTTAGAGACTTGCTTACCGGTTAAAGCCTTAAGTTAATATACGATTTACCCTTTTCCGAGAGAACAAAGAGTAAAGAGCTGTTTACCGTTTGTCAAAGCGTGCCATGTTTTCCTTTGAAATTACCAGCGCGAGCGCATATTCCTTCGGAGCATGCAGTCCGCTCTGTGGCTTGGAATAATACGCTCTCTACGTCACAGTTCTCCCAAGAGACCCTACGTATTCACCTTTAAGGTCACGCTGGATCACGCAACGTAGCGGCCATTTTTTTTTTTTTTATCTCTCGTTGAAATTGCTTTATTGGGTGCATCTCTTTAACAATTAGCTGCGTAGTCATCAGAATCAACGCGATTTACAGGAGATCATCGCTGTCATCCTTTGAATATCAACAACAAAGCATTACTTTTGGATCGATTTTGTCATTTCCTTCTGAGTAAGACTACGGAATTTAATATATATATTTTTTCTTTTATTTCTTATTATTGACAATGAATCGGGATCCTGAAGCAACTACTGCTGCACAAGGTGACAATCCTGTTCCTGTCTCTAATCCTTCTAGCAACACTACTCCTTCTGGCAACATGAGTATTAACCTGAGTGATCCTAAAGAATTCTTAATCAATCCAGGAGAACCAATCATTAAGTGGCTAGATTGGAAAGAGTACTTTTTAAAGGTACACAGACAAAATATCGATTTTTAAATATCGATATACAAAAATATCGAAGTTTAAATATCGATGGGACAAAATATCGAAGGTAAGTAATATCGACAGTCTTAATATCGATATTGGTATGATATCAGTAATATCGAAGTTGTAAATATCGATGTCAATAATATCGAAATTAATAACTTTGATGTTACTAATATCAATTTTTAAAGACATTTAGTGTATATTATATTGTATTTATTATGTTTTATTATTTATTTTTAATGTAATTTAATTAAATATTGTCTTTTACTACTGTAGCGGGTTGTGGGTTTATAGGGGAATAGGGTGGGAAGTGATTTAATTATGTTAAATTAATTATTAATTAGTAGGAATTATTAATTCATTAATTGAGAAATAATTTTTAATTATTTTTAATTAATTGATTAATTGATAAATATGTTCTGTAGCGGGTTATGGGTTTATAGGGAAATAGGGTGGGAAGTAATTTAATAATAATTAATTAATTGATATATGTTTGTACATATTTTAATTAATAATTAATTGGTAATTAATTTCTATTAAGTAGTTATTAATTAATATAATTTTTGACATATTTATAATTATTAATTAGTTGGTTATTAATTATTTAATTACATTAATTATAGTAATGTTTTTTATATATAATTTATTGTTATTCTTAATTAATTAATTGGGAAAAATAATAATTATTAAATTAAATTAATTACAGCAAATGTGCTAATATATTTACTTTATTGTTATTGTTAATTAATAATTAATTGGTAATTAAATAATATTAATTAATTTTGGGTAAAGGAGTATTTTTAGGGTTCAGGGTCAGTTTTCAGTTTTTGGGTAAAGGGGTATTTTTAGGGTTCTGGGTCAGTTTTCAGTTTTTGGGTAAAGGGGTATTTTTAGGGTTCAGGGTCAGTTTTCAGTTCATGGGTAAAGGGGTATTTTTAGGGTTCAGGGTCAGTTTTCAGTTTTTGGGTAAAGGGGTATTTTTAGGGTTCAGGGTCAGTTTTCAGTTTTTGGGTAAAGGGGTATTTTTAGGGTTCTGGGTCAGTTTTCAGTTTTTGGGTAAAGGGGTATTTTTAGGGTTCTGGGTCAGTTTTCAGTTTTTGGGTAAAGGGGTATTTTTAGGGTTCAGGGTCAGTTTTCAGTTTTTGGGTAAAGGGGTATTTTTAGGGTTTAGGGTCAGTTTTCAGTTTTTGGGTAAAGGGTTTTTTTTTAGGGTTCAGGGTCAGTTTTCAGTTTTTGGGTAAAGGGGTATTTTAAGGGATAAGGGTCAATTTTCAGTTTTTGGGTAAAGGGGTATTTTTAGGTTTCAGGGTCAGTTTTGGGTTTTTGGGGTACAGGGATATTTTTAGGGTTCAGGGTCAGTTTTGGGTTTTTGGGGTACAGGCGTACAGGGTAAAAACAATTTTTTTTTACATTAAATCAAATAAATTACATGAAAAATATTAAAATTACTTTAAATTATTAAGTGTTTTATTTATTTTAAATGTATATGTATTAGTTTTAATTTTGTTTTAATATTGTTATTTAATAGTTGTAAAATTATATGTATTTTAAATTTATTTTTACATTATTATTAATACATTTAAAAAAACGATATTTTTGATTCCGATATTTTTGTACTTCGATATTATTTTTTCGATATTTTTGTACTTACCTTAATGAAGATAGGATTCCGATATTTTTGCTGTCGATATTTTTGCTCCGATATTTTTGCATATCGATATTCTGTCTGTCGATATTATGTCAGACATTCCTTTTTAAACTATGTGGCTACTTTAGAAGATAATGGCAACATTATGTCTCCTGAAAGAAAAAAGAGAATTATTTTGCACTGCTTAGGACCTGAAGGCCTTAGAGTATATTTACAAATGCAGAAAGCTGAAAGGTCTGGTGATGTTGATGTATTTAAAAGTGCGATTTCAGATCTTGATGATCATTATTCCCCTATTGTATGTGTGGCAGTCTCCAGACGTAGTTTTTACAAACGAAAACAGGATGTGAATGAGAGTATTGAGGATTACGTTTCTGCACTTAAAAATGTAGCCATCAAATGTAAATTTGGATCACTTCAGGATGATGTGATTAGAGATCAAATTGTTATGTGCAACAAAAATAAGAATGTTCAGGATAAATTGTGGATAGAAGGGGATGCATGTCTTAAAGACATAATTACCTTAGTAAAGAAAGCAGAACTTTCTGACAGGTGTGCGAAGGCTGTTTCTAGTTCTACCTCCAGTGATCAAATGTCTGTTTATAAGATTATTGATACTAGGAAAGATAAAAATCCAAATTTTAAACAGTCAAAACAATATCAAAATTGGAAACCACGCCAGAGTGTTAAGAAAGAAGATAAGTCTTCCCAATTTTTTGCTTGTTATAGGTGTGGTAGTACATCACACTCTGCTAGATTTGATAAATGTCCTGCTCTGTCTTTTAAGTGTGCAGTTTGTGGCCTCATTGGTCATTTCACCAAACAATGCAGAAGGGGTTCTCAGAAGAAAACTAAAGTCACTTGCGTGACAAGTGATGATTTTGATTTATCTGATGAGGATGGAAGTTTTTATGAAGAGAATCCAAATACCCCTAATAACAAAGTTAGACATGTAGTTGTAAACATTACATGCGATGATACTAACAAACCATTATGCATTGTATCTTTTGGTGGCATAAACGTACAGGTGGCAGCTGATTCTGGCTCACCATTTACTATTATACCTAAATCTATTTGGGTCAAAAAATTTGTGAGTGAGATTGGTTCACAATTGCAACCCTCAGATGTAATTCCTTCTAGTTACACTGGGCAAAATATTGTCATGTTAGGTTTTAGAACTTTGAGGTTTGAATTCAAGGGTAGAAGGGCTATATGCAAACTTTATGTAGCAGTGGATGGACCACCTGTTTTAGGCTGGAGAGATCAGCGGTCTCTGGACATAATTCTAAACCCTAATAGTCCTGATCCAGTTTTGGTTGTGTGTGAATCTGAGAATACTAAAGTTTGGGTCATGAAGGAATTTCCTGAAGTTTTCAATGGTAGTATTGGAAACCTCCAAGGTTTTTCTCATAAGATCAGGGTCAAACCTAATTCCATTGCAAAAATCCATAAGGTGCGTCATATACCTCAAATTGCCCGTGATGAAGTAAAACTGGAAATTGACAAATTATTAAATGCTGGTATAATTGAACCTGTTGAAGCGTCCAATTGGATTTCTCCGATCGTGATTGCCAGACGTTCCAACAGGAAAATCCGCATGTGTATTGATTTAAGGTATTTAAATGATAATATCATTATTGACCAATTTCCTCTTCCCAGGATTGACGAGATGTTGACTTTGACCCGTGGCGCTAAGTGGTTTTCAACCATTGATTTATCTTGTGCTTATCATCAGATTTCCTTGCATCCCATGAGTAAACATCTTACTGCATTCTGTACTCCTTTTGGGTGCTATCAATTTTGCCGCATGCCATTCGGACTTGCGTCCGCGGCTGCAGATTTTCAGCGATTGATGTATGAACTGTTTGGCAACCTCAAAGGTGTGATTTTTTTTCAAGATGACATCTTGATTATGGGGTCTAACAAGAGTGTGCATGATGAGCGTTTGAGGAAAGTCATGAGTATTCTCCAAAGTAAAGGTGTCACGGCTGAACCATCAAAGTGTAAATTCGCAGAGAAGAGCGTCACTTACCTTGGGCATGAAGTTAGTGCCTCAGGGATAAAGCCTAAGTCTAGTTTGGTAAATGCCATCAGAGACGCTCCTGCTCCCAAGTCAAAAGAAGATCTTAGCTCATTTTTAGGTCTTGCAGAGTTTTACGCAAAATTTGTTGACAAATTTTCTGAAAAAACTCACACCATGAGGTCTCTTTTGAAAAACAAGGTACAATTTAATTGGTGCAATGTGTGTCAGAAATCTTTCGAGGAGATAAAAATAGCTATTGCTCAAGCTCCTAGTTTACAAGGTTTTGATCCTACAGCCGACACTTTTGTTACAACTGACGCCAGCAGTAAAGGTTTAGGCAGTGTCCTTACCCAAGTGAATGAACACAAGGAAGAGGTTATCATTGCATTTGCCTCGCGCTCTCTCACTGCTACTGAAGAGCGTTATTCCGTAGTGGAAAGGGAAACACTGGGCGTTGGAACATTTTCGTAAGTTCTTATGGGGACAGAAGTTTGTGGTTCGGTGTGATCATAAACCTTTGATTAAGTTGTTAACAACTGATGGTCTCACCAATTCCACTGCTAGAATAGCTAGATTATCAATGAGACTTCAAGATTTCTTGTATGACATTCGTTATGTTCCTGGTACAAGGAATTTCACTGCTGATTTTTTGAGTCGCATGTCTTTGCCTTTGATCGAGTTGGATAAAAATCAGTGGGATGACTTTTCTATTGCTTTTGTTTCTTTTGACACTGCTCAGGGTAGTTTCAGCAAGGAAGAGTGGTGTGATGCAGAGAACTCTGATCAGATCTTGAGTGTGGTGAGACAACTAATTGTTAAAGGTTGGAAGGGCATGGATAAAAAGATTGTCAATGATGATTTAAGAGGATTCTGGGAAGTTCGGGATGAACTCAGTATCTCAGATATGTTGGTTGTTCGTGGTGATAGAGTTGTTCCACCCAAAGACTTGAGGAAGAAGATTATTGACCTTTGTAATGAGGGTCATTCTGGGATTACCCGTACCAAACTTCGTGTAAAGGAACTGTATTGGTGGCCTAGGATGGACGTTGAGGTTGAAAGGTGTGTTAGGTCTTGTGTCCAGTGGGAGGTTTCTGATAAAACCTTTAAAACCTTTAATCCAACTTTGGCGTCACCAGATTGTCCAAAGTTTCCTTGGGAAGTTTTAGCCATTGATTTTATGGGTCCTGTTATGTGGCAAGATGGTGTACAGAAATACATTTTAGTTTTGATTGACACATTTTCATGGTGGCTGGAAATTAGTGTTGTCAATGTTATCAACACTAAGACTGTGGTTAATTTCTTGGAAGAGATTTTCTTGAGGGAAGGTTTCCCTAAGTACATTTTGTCGGACAATGGGGTACAATTTAAATCCCAAGAAATGAAAAATTACTTATTGTCTTCTGGTATTCAACAAAGATTCACAGCTCTTTATCATCCTGCTGGTAATGGTATTGTAGAAAGGGCTAATCGCAGTATTAAAGGCATGTTACAATTAGCAAACAAAGGCAGTTTATCATGGAGTTGTGAGTTAAAAAAAATTTCTTTGGGCTTATAGGAACACTGTTCATGGTTCTACGAATCAGAGTCCATTTTCCCTAATGAGAGGCAGAATCCCACATTCTAAAGTCAATCTAGGTTGGATGAATAAAGGTGGCATGGTTAATTGTGATTTGTCTAGGGTGAGAGAAGATATTAAAAACTCTCAGTAGAAGAATAAAATCTACTATGATTCTAAACATGGTGTTAAAGAGGTCAATTTGTCCAAGGGCCAATGGGTTAGTGTTAAAAGTGCTAGGAAAACCATCAAGGGTGAGAGTTGTTACAGTGAGCCTAAGTTGGTAGTCAAGGTTATGAATAACACTGCTTTATTGCAAAATAGTGAGGTGTGGCATTTTAGTCGTCTCGCTCCTGTATCGAAAGGGGGTGACAAAGTGGAGGAAAGTCATTGTTCACCGTGTTGGTGGGACATTAATGTTGAGAACTCTCAGTGCAGAGATTCCTCATCTAATTTCCCTCAACCCAGGAATGATTGTTTGAATTCTGAGTGTTTGGATCCTGATATTCATGACTGTGATTCCTCTCCCGAGTGTGATTTACAGGTTGATGGGAGTGTGTTACCTGGTACTTCCCGTGTAATTCCCGGTATTTCCAATGTGTATCCTGATGATTTATCTGACAAAACTGTGTCACCTAGTACTTCCAGTGTCCCTAATGATACTATTGTTCAAACCTCAAGTGGAAGGATTGTCAAAAAACCCAAGAATTTGGAATTGTTTGATTGTTTTTTTTGTTTGTTTGTTGTTTTTATTTGTTGTTTCATTAAGAAGGGGGATTGTGTAGTATGTTGCTTTAAGAGCTAGAATGCTTGTTGTGTTCTGGAATTGTTTACTTGTGTTTGGGGTTCGTGGGAGTCAGTTATTATATGAAGATCCTGTATTCCTGCTGATGTACCTTTGCTGTCTCCTGTACTGGGGGTTTAATAAAGAACCTGACTTCCTAAAGATACCGGTGTCACTTTCAATTACTGCAGACTTTTATAGCCTGGACCTCAAACTCTTTAACTGTATTGCACCTTAACCCCTCTTGCAGGGATAAATGTTGATGCTGGCCAAGCTACAAGAAGACGAGTCTAGGAGTACCAATGAAAGTCAAGGGATGGCTGGATTCAGGGTCGATCTACGAGAAAGAGCGGTCTAGTTCAAAAATCAGAATGGGGTTTCAGGTGTATACCCAGGTACTACATTCCAATCACAGATGTGCTTCCTGAAAGTACCATCACATGGTAGTACAAACAAAGACAGTAAAAGACATGATAAGCTAACTGAGGTGGGAGGCAAAGCGTGGTCCAAATGCTGACAGCTGACATGCTGTTAGAGGTGCAGGCTTCAAACTCCCTCCATCACTTGGCAGGCCTCACAAAAGAACTTGCGTCGGATCTCCACACCTCTGAAAAATTGACTAAGTCCCATTCAGAGGTGGGATATGAAATGCTACCTTGTCTCGCTGCTCGTGGGACTGTGGGAGCAGAAAGAGACACTGAGATTCTAAATCTTAGTTAACACTTACACTAGACAAAGTCTGGAAGGTAAAACCTTTGCAAGGAGCAACTGCCTGACGCATTAAATAACACACTAGCCTCTCGGGAGAGCCAGTCTCACTCTGTTCAGTACTCTAATAAACTCTTCAAAGAGAAAACCCTTCAGAAATGTACCAGTCTAATAATTTCTGACAGGATAAGACCTGAAGGGATTTTGTGAAAACATCATATCTTGAAGATAAAACAAAAAGCGACAGACCTTCTAGTGCACGCGACTTTCTGTGGCAGCTAGTAAGTGCCAACACAGAGGTCACTGGGTGAATCCACCGGAAAGTAACATACTATATACATCTTATGGCTGGCATGACGTCAATCCAAGGGGTGTCATTCCTATGCTTCTCCCTCTAAATAGAATAAGTTTATACCTGGAGCCCATCTGGCTAGCGGCCTGTGTTGCACAAAAATGGTGCAGCTGGTAAGGGTGGTGGACCAGCCAGCTTACATTGGGTGCTCGTTGCATTGGCATTTTTCAGAGCGCGAGGTCTACCAGATTTGTGTGCACTACACTGAATCTGGTAGTGGCTCCCAACACCGCGAGCACTGGCTAGTCACCCACTCAAAATGAGGATAGTTAGCATAGAGGAAGGAAATGCAGCCGGGTCACCGTATCACCCTACCCCGCACAAGGCCCTTAAGTATTTTTTTTTTTTAGAAGGTTGATGGGTTTCTTTATTTTTGCAGTTTTTAGGTAGCATTACGCTTTAGTCATGAACCAGATTACGTTAGACGTACTTGTTAGGCACTGGGATTAAAGTGATGTGTCTGGAATCCCAAAGCGTTGAGCAGATGCCTGGATTACTCGAATTTGGGTGCACAGTGGTGACCTCTAGCTGGTAGACTAAGACTACATTTCCTCGTGGGCGTTTCCTTGGTGCATGGGTCATGCATGATATATGTAACGTCATTGTTTTTTTTCACGGTGCGAGGGGATGGCGATTTGCATTCAATCAGTGGGGATAGGGTGTGGCATATCGCCTAGAGCTGCCGACTTTGACACTGGGGGTCCAAATTCGAGTTTAGACGTCTGTTCAACATCCTGCAATTCGGGGCAAATCACCCAATCTCCTCTTGCCTACCGACAATGAATATGCCCTTGTGTAAATGTAATTGGTGCTCAGGTAAAGCGGTCCAATACCTTCGGTGTAGTTCAGCTATTTAATTTCACAATACTTTATTGATTTCCATAAGAAAGATTCAAAGAGTAAAACTGTTTCAGGGTTAGCATATCATATATGTGAAGCAAAAATATAACGTGTATAAAAGCATACAATAAGGTTATTACTCCTATGAGAGTATCAAGAGGCCAACCCAAGTGATCAGTAGTGAAAGAAGAAAAAGAAGCTGAAAGAAAGAAAAAAGAAAAGAGAAAGAGGAGAAGGAGAAGGAAAAAGGAAAACAAAGATTAGACGAGCGATATCATATACATCCTGAATTCTATGCAGTTGTGGACACAAGAGCAGTTCGATATTGATAGGCCTAACACATAACAGCCTAGTACAGGTAATAACGATTAGATAAGAAGATACAAGCGATGAGTCAGTAAGACACGAGGTGTGATTCATTCTGTTTGGTTAGTGCTGAAGTTCAACAATAGCTCATATGAACGCTGAGGATCCCCACAGCCGTACAGCTTGTTTCCCTGCAGCTATGTACTGTATATGGCTTCCTAGTATGCCAAATCGCTTTTGCTGTATATTCAAAGCCATCTGAATTGCTTTGGAAATGCCCGCATGGATGTTTCTCGAGGCCCCACCTAAGACACATGTTATGTAGGAATTTGATAGTGCAAGAAATAAAGAAGATGTACAGTATGCACATTGCTTTGCTGTTATGTTTTTGAGGAAATATGGTAGCAACCAATTCGTGTAAAAAATAAGACATTTAATATTGCATTTCTGGAAAAACTATTAGAACAATACAGAGAATGACATCCTTGGAGAGGCGTTTGCAGTTATCACACCCTGTGCTTGCAAAGCATACCAGCAGCACACTAAATAATAACACACCAAGAGAAAACAGCATGGCCTCCGCCCTTATGATCCTGTTTTACAGAATCCTACTGGCAGCCACCTGCTATTGTAAAATGGTCGCAGACATGTCTCAGATTCAAGCAAAGCCTGATGCGTTTGCTCCATATTAAAGATTTATTATAATCTGCAGATTTATAAAATAGGATTATATTCGAATTTACCCTTTTCTTTCCTACTGTCCTCCTCCAATTGATTCTTTGAAGAATTTACTTTAACGCTAGTTTCAAAGAAATATAAATTTTACATAAAACTATCTCCAGTGCTGTAAATATGGATTTGGGATGGGGATATGGAATTTACGTTACTCCATCACTAGGCAGCACTGGGCATCATATAACTGCCCGCGTCGCTGGTCCAGGCTCTTCTAGTTACCTGTCATTTCCATGGAGAGGTTGTATTATATAAACAAGCAGGTTATTTTTCCATTTTTGAGCTTTCTTGATAAGGGAGCTAGGTGCAGCTTATATGCACTAACGGAAGTGTGGGATTATGATAGTGGACATATAGCACCGGTAGGATTACACTGAGGTTTAGGCACTCAGGCGGCATGATTTCGCTCTGGCTCTTATCTTATTGCTATGTGGCGGGTAATGGCCATTATCCTATTGCACTTTGTACTTCCTAGATGGACGCTGCATCCTTCCTGCAATGCATAGATCTGGGTTTAACTAAATAACAAGCATTGGCAAAGCTAACAGAACTCATTAGCCCATTAGAGCAGGGTACACACGAGGGATCCATCAGGAGCAGACAAAGAGGGATACAGTTGTACAGTAGTCTGCAGGATAGTGCATTATTATTTGAGGTTGGACAAGTGTTCACAACAAAGGACAAGGCTACCATAGGCTAGATGTCAGACAAGTAAAATAAAATAAATCTGTGCTCAATCCATTGTAACGTGACACAAAGCAGTCAGGGTTTTTGTAAACAATTGGAGGAACCAGAGATATGAATTCTTAAAGAATAAAGTGAAAAAGCTACAAGAAAAATAAAGCACCCAATGTTAGTCAATGGTCGCAGTAGACCAGGACAAGATTTAATTTCAAGCCAAAACATTTGGATGGGTCTCAGTGAAAGTCTGGAAGGTATAAAGTTCTTAGTCCCAATTGAGAAAAAGACTTAGGGCCAGATGTATGACGAATTTCAGCATGCACGAATGTGTTAGTGACTCTGTAACTTATGTACGAATGTTTTGCACCCGCAATTACGGTCGCAAAACACTTGCAAATAACCACCAACTTCAAGTAGGTAGTAAAGTATTCGCAAAGGGTAAGGAGTCCCTAGGGGACCCCTTCCCCTTTGGGAATGTAGGAGAATATAATTTTTAAGGGCAGGCAGTGGTCCGAGGGACCACTATCTGTCCTTAAAAAATGAAAAGAAAACGTTTCATTAAAAAAAAAAATGCATCCCGTTTTCCTATAACGAAAGTCGGCTGCATTAAAAAACAACCCTGCTTTATTGAAAAGCAGTCCGAGACATGGAGGTCTGCTGATCCTAGCAGGCCTCCATACTTGGGAGGGCCAGCAATTCCTAATGGGGTCTCAAATTGCAAGTGCCTCATAATTATGCATGAGGCATGCAATTTGCGACCCTAAAAGGAATCGCTAACAGTGTCTCAGACACTGTTGTACATTTGCATTAGCTACTCACAAATTGCGACATGCTAATGCAAATTGTTGTACACCTGGCCCTTACTTTCTTGAAGAACAACGTTGACATTTCTGCTAAGTCCCAACACAGAATGGGACGTTGCCACTTTTTGAGATGAAAAATCCTCTCTTCGATGAAAATTGTATATGTTACAACTCATAATAGAATTTAGTAATTTTTTCAGGGAGTGGAGACCTCTGCATGGGGCAAAGCTGAAATCTAATCCAGTGCTGTGGCACTGCTAGTCTAATAAATTTTCTGGAGGTACCTCTGGAGTTCTAGAGGAAAAGGTTTCAGTAGTTTCCAAACTTTTTTTTAGTACCCAACCAATCACAGGGATACATTTATACGGCTCCCATGAGCTCATGAAATGGCAATCAAAGACTCTCAGAGTGTAAGGCACAGGCCAACAGCAAAGTCCAGTCCAGTCCCTACAGGCTTCACAAGAATGTCCTCATCAGCGTTGTATGTTCTAGGAGCCACCCAGGGATTCAGTCCTTCAATTTCAAGTAGAAGGGGGTCGAACCTCTTCATGTCCTTCTCACAGGACACAGATGCCAAACACAGCAGGTTCAGCCCCCCTAGCATTCTTTTATAGATCCAGTAGTGTTCTGAGGAAGGAAGAGTGAGGGTCAAGTTTTGTAGGTTTCACCAGCCTGTGGGTGGGGGACACCCTAAGACACTTCTAGTGCCTCTTTGACCACTAAAGTAAATGTGCCCAGGCCTTGGCTTACCTACTTTTTCAGTACTTCCTGTTTGCCTTGGTGCAAACAGCCCCATCATACAATGTCTCAGGGCAAATCCAAGATGACCAAAGTCTTCAGCCTCACTAAATGTGGGCTAGGAGAGCATAGGAGAAAATGATATGAGAATTACTAGAGTCCTCTGAAACTAAAATCCAGTTTGAAGCAGGTCCTGCCCACAAAACAAACACGCATTTGCAATGCAATCGGTCTTGCCTGGGGGACCTTTAAGTATTTAGGCATGCAGAACATTATCGCATATTACTGCAAATTGACTAGACCCAAAAATACGGTATGCATGCTCCCTCACTTGGAGCTACCTACTGTATTGCATTGTAAATTGTAAAGGTTTATCTTAAACTACGGATTGCAGATACATTGCCCTCTCTAATGCCACACAGACTTATTAACACAAAGTACTATTTAGTATGCATAACTCTGTAGTGCCATCATCCCGAATCCACTCAGCTCCAATATTACATCAAGAATCTATTTGAGTCTTAGACAAATGTATGCTGAAACAAAGCACATGCTCCCTCACTGACAGCATCACAATAAGAGATTACTCCATACTATCAGCATGGTAATTGAAATAGTATTGCTCAGCTGCACACACTCAGCAACTTACCCGTGATCAGCAGCTACGGCAGCATTTAACTTCTAAAAGTAAACTAACTAGTCTTAGAGCCCGGGCAGCAGTCCTTCCTCATGTTAAGAGCACAGCACAACGCCCCCTTCAGCAGCTACACCTCTGACTTAAATGTTTTAAGGTGTGCATGTTGTCGCGCACAGGGCATGGTAAATAAAGTAAACGCAGATGTCTCAAGAGTATCCCATCTGTTTTTCAGCTGAAAAAATAAAAAGCTAGGCTCAGAGTCGGCTGATGAGTTACGATAAGCAACAGAGCACAAAACACGAGTACGGTAGCAAAATGTAAATCCAAACCCTTATCGTGCATAATACTGGTGAACGTTGAGGCTGTTATTCATGGCTAAGGACCCAAAGGGCTCGATGTGGAGGCTGTGGAGACTGAACAAAGTGGCATAATCGCAGAAAAAGTGAACTGCAAGTAGCGCTGTGTGCCAGCGAGTGGCAAGGAGAGGGTGGAAATTAAAAGTAGTGCACTTCAATAAAATATACGTCCCAATAGTGAAAAGATCCATGTAGCAGGGGCTGTCGGCAGGGTGGTAAACAAACAGGCACAAAGTGGAACAAATGTACACTATTCACCAATGAAAACTATGGAATTTGTAAAGGCAGACCAAGCAACCACTGTAAAGCTGTGGGTGTGTGGTGGGAGTGTTCAAAATACACAGAAGGAATACAGCATGCCTCGCAGAGTAGCGCATGCATGCTGCCTCTAGGCTCGACCTAAAAATGAGACAGAAAGCTAGGAAGACAAAGTACTTCCTTTAGGAACATCTAAACCCTAGACACTGAAAATAGCCTCTGGTGATTATTTCAGTATAAGTGTATGCTACCATTAATTTAGGCATTTACCACTTATAGGCACTATGAACCGAGGGTTTGGGCAATTAGGCAACTTTATGGGTGACATGGTTAGCACTTATAAAAGGGTTTATAGGCATGTAAAAAGTTTATTTGTGTAGATCTTTTTTTAAACATGAGACAAAGTGGATGGCACAATATAGTGCTTCAGTCCACATGTGACATTTAATTTTACATGCCATAGGTGTAATTTTACATGCAATTTACAATGGACTTATAGTAAGTATGTTGAATGGGAGTTTGAGCCAATTCGGACTTTGTTTAGGGGTCTGATACATTGGGCACTGAATAGCTATGTCCCAGTGTTTGAAAGCAAAATTCCGAGCAGGTAAAAAAATGAAAATCAAAGGGCGACCATCCAAAAAAGGGGTCACTTTTAAGCTTAATCCCTCAGGCAGTTTAATGCGAGGACAAGGGCAGAGGTGGAATGATGCACACAAATAGCCAAAATCATTAGATGAACGTTGGATACTCACTGTATCAAGCCAATATGTGATTTAAAAAGTCTCAGGCTAATGGCTGAAAGAGACAGATCAAAAGAGGCAATAACTGGAAGGGGCATACCCAAAGCCAACGCTACGTATATTGTTAGCGGCATACCTGTTTAACATCTGCAACACCTAGAAAGAGAGTGTTGCTTTGTGTTATATGTTCGCCCACATTGGTGTAAGGATGATTCCCTACTGGGTGGCTTCCCTTGATTGTTAATTCTTGGTAAAATGTTGTCTCGATTGCATAACATCTGAAACCACGGCTGGTTGTCAAATTGTTTGGCCAGGTATTATTTAATCATATGATGAGCAAAACATGATTCAGAGAGCTGTGAAGGCAGCATATGTTATATTCTGAGGTTATTTACTTCTACTATCTGGGTTCCAGGGGATTATGCCTTCACCAGTTATGGTAAAGTGCAGCCAATGTGGATTGCTCTGATTGTATTGCTTGTCCAGCCATATTTATTTTATTGCTACATGGGAACAACATGACATATGTCTTGTATTTTACACAATATAACTGGTTTGACTGGCTTGATGATGTCAAAAGTATTTATGTTATGTTTTAATGACAAGTTCATATGATCGAGGAACACTACTTGTGGCATGGGGAGTACTGAGTGACTGCAGACCCATGGTACCGTCTTCCCAGTGCTTTCTCAATGATTTTCAAATTTTCCAATAAGATTTCAACAATAATGCACACTTGCTGAGGGTCTACATATTTAAATGGATTGAGTCCACACAGAGGGCTTCTGAGTCAGAGGGGCACTCAAAATGTACCTCTCATTTGGAGAGAGTCCCAGTCGTCTCTTACCTGTCTTTGTTGTAAGACCAGTACTGGCAGACTAATATTTAATTAAAGTACTAGCCTTTGTTTTAATAAAAACCTGTTTCCTCATGTAAAAGGTTCTGCCAATTTTCCTGAACTGATTTTCTTACTTCCATGCATGTGTAATATGAGTGCATAGGGTGTTTACACAGTATGTCTCTGAGGGAGTTCAAGTGGAAATCCATTTTGGTATCCTTGTGTATGTGGCAAACGGGATTGGGGGAAGGCTTTGTTCATGGCTACCCAGGATTCTGCTGACCTGACAGTCAGACTGTTTCATTCAACTCCCCTTTATAGGAGTCAGATCAAAAATGGGAGAAGACTGTGAGATCCTTTCATATGAAGCATGTTTCGCAACTTCTGTTTGGACACACTCAACCCCTCCTTGTCTTCCTGGCAAAACTGTATCTGGAACGAGATGTGGCCTGTTGTCTGGACCGAATAAACATCATTACCTGGACCTCTTCAAACCAGATCTAGAAGGGCTTCCGTAGCGGCACGCAGTCTTTGGTAGGAGAAGTTCCTGAATTTTAGCAGTGCAAGTTAAAGTGCTGATCCCCGTGATCAGTTAAGTTAGTTCCTGAATCCGTCACTGGACGAAGAATTAGCTGTTTACTTCTACTGTTGAGGAGAGCTGAATTATAGGGGAGAGCCTGCAAGACTGTTGTCCCCTTGTCCGACTAGAACAAGCACTCTAGAAAAATAATCCTGCTAGAAGCGCTGCTGGGTTGCCCCGTAAGTAGAGTCCACTAGAACAACAGCCTGACTAGTGGTGCTAAATATTGCAGTGACTGAAGAACTGAGGTTATATGTTGCACTCCTGACTGCGGGGGAATATGCTTGTGAACATGCTGTGTGAACTGTCAACATTGAAGTGAATGGTCAACAACCCAGGAAGCTGGGTGTCATGCTAACAAAGTTGGCCAGGTGTCCTACATGTGAAATCCGAAACTGATCATGCACACTTACGTAGACTTCACAGGTTCTAAAGTTAAAGGAAATGCTAGTGCTTAAGGAACAGGTGCTGTATTAATTTGTGGGGTGAGGTCTTTGGCTAGGAAGAGCAGAAGAGTTCTGGTTACCTTTGTGTATATATTTAAGTATATAAATGTACTTTTAATATTTTCATTTTATAATAGAAAGCAAAGGCAAGACATTTAGTTATTGAAGGTATTTTTGTGTTTTACTCTCCTGTGCTCTGCTCAAGTTTTCCCTTCTTCTACTCCCTTTGCCTTACACACACTTTCCTCTTGTATGCCCATTTTCTCTCACTCTCTCCACTCTACCCTCCTTTGAACCACTTTCCACTGAGTTCGCTCTCTCAGTCACACTTTTCCTCACTTTGACTTTGGCACTCTGCCTCTTCCAGCCTATTTATGCCCGCTTTCTCCTCCTTTCACCCTGCTCTATATTGACCGCTGTGACTTTCTCCTTTTCTCTTTTTGCTCTTTGCTTTTTCACCGCTGTATGCCTCTATGGCGTGCTTTACACCCCCTTTTGCTGTCTTTTTGCTGTCACTTTGCCCCGCTCTCACTAATGCTTCCCGCCTCCCACGTTTCCGGCTGCCCGGTCTTGCCACGTTCAGCCTTGCCTATCACTCCGGCATCTTCATCGCCCTCCTGGATCTTCTTAAAGCCGGCTGCAGTGCAGAGTGTGCAGTGGATGAGTGGAGGGCATTTCAGAGAGAATCCTGTCTGAATCTGTGCGCAGCCAGCCCACGGCCAGCACCACAACCCCTAGTGCACCACCTACTCACCGCAGCCTGGGACCATACTCTGTTGCAGCCCTCCTTGTCATAAACCCAGGATGTCCATCCCAGCACTGCACACTGGCCTCCTCTACTAGCACCTAAGGTATGTTCTCCTGCACTGTATGCTTCCTCTCCTGCACTTCTACCCAGTAATCCATGTGCTCTCCTGCTCACCACACACAGAACCATACCTCTCAAGTCACCACCA
This sequence comes from Lissotriton vulgaris, assembly GCF_964263255.1. Classification (NCBI taxonomy): domain Eukaryota; kingdom Metazoa; phylum Chordata; class Amphibia; order Caudata; family Salamandridae; genus Lissotriton; species Lissotriton vulgaris. The sequence continues at coordinate 783,425,516 of NC_141687.1, read as the reverse complement.
CACACAACACTCTGCATTGGCCTGTGCTATCCTCAACACCCATTTACCTGTCAAACACATTGTCAAAGACTGGGACCTTCTGTTCGACCGCTCGCCGGACCTACTCTTACTCAATATTCAAATAAACTTTATTCGGTTTCACAGGTATAAAGCCATAAAAGTTGAACACCATCCGAATTACACCAAGGTGCATTATTACATAAAATAACAAATCGAATGAAACATAGTTAAAATACATAGCACAACCTCCCATAACAATCTCTGATGTTAAAATTCAGATAGTATCCTCCTTTAATCAACATTCTCGGCTAGAAATTAACCCGACCCACAGAACATATATATCATCAGTGTGGTCTAAAATCTTCATCCTAAATTATTACTATTCAAGAAAAGTCCTGGACTTCACTGTGGATTTCAGATAGCCAACAATAAAAAAAAGTACAATCATCCTTCAGCAGTTGGAGGTACAGGAGAGCTGGACGAGCCTGCTTAAAATTCATCTTCTTTAAAATTGGGGCTAAAAAGTACTTCTGGGGAACCTCATAAAATTTACAAAAGAGCATTAAAATGTGGCAAATCCTGTGGAGACTCTCCATCGCAGCCACAGGGTGCTAACAACTGTACTCTACTGCTTCCTCTGGGAAAGGCAAGCAGGAGGTGAAAAAGATCCAGACGAAACCTGGTCAACAAGAACTGCTCATAAATAGATAAAAACCCCAGAAGATAAGGCTTGGCTAATGAAACATTAAAAATTTGCGGACGCTAGGTTTCCGCAATTCCAGCTCTTCCCTTTCCAATTTCCTTAAACTGCTGAAGGATTCCCTAGCTATCCCCACATCCTTTTTTGTAATAATTCAGGATTAGTAGATAGGTCAGTCCGCCCTAGCTTTTCGAAGCTACTCTTAATGTATCTGCGCCAAGGTATGCTGAGCAAGTTGTCAAGGTTCATACACTCTTTTAGAATCAGCTGGCTTAGAATTAATTCCTTTAGTTTAGCCACAAAGTGAGGGGGCGAAGTACCAAGGTATCACTTAAATAGGGCACCCCCAGTTCCTCGTATACCACCATATTAGACAGACCACAGGGAACACCCAACAGGCGCTTCAGAAAATTTTCTAAACCACCAGTAAAACATCTGTGGAGACATGCCCCCATATTTCAATCCCGTAGGAGGCTAAAGCTACACTCCTTGCTTGATAGACTTTCAACAGGGCGGCAATAGATCCATTTCCAAGTTTAGAGGCAAAGTTAAAAATGGCCGCATTCACCCGAACCAAATCCCCCTTTTTTCTTTGTTTTAGGGGCCCCTATTTTATTTGATCATCCAGTATGACCCCCCAGCTATGAAAAGACGTCTGTGCAGGGTACTTTAGCAGGACCTACTCTAAATTGGAAGCATTTTTTCGGGCGTATCCCCACCTGCATTATGTATGATTTCGAGTTATTAATGGATAAATCTCATTCCGACATAAAGTTGGAGATGGTGTCAAGCAGGGTTTGACGGCCCCTAGCAGTCCTGGATATAAGAATGGCATCCTCCGCATATAGTAAGACGGGGATACCTTGTCGCCCTCCATACGGAAAATCAACCCCTGTAGCTGATAATGCTCTATCTAAGTCATTTATACAGAGGTTGAACAAGAATGTGGCCAGGATACATCCTTGGCGTAGACCACTCTTTATATCAAAATTCCGTGTCAAACAAAGGTCTTGAGAAAATCTGACATTGGCCTTTGTTGCCCTATGAAGGTCCTCTAGGAATTTGACGATGTTACTGTCAACCCCAATGTCCTTCATGGACTGCCACAGTTTTGCCCTGTTCATGCGAGCAAACACGGAGGACAAGTCCATGAAGGCTAGGTAGATGGTACCAGAACGTGCAACCATATATTTGCTGAGTGTAAAGGTTAGGGTAAGGCATTGGACCACGGTTGACCGGCCCGGTCGGAACCCAAAATGGACATCTGAGATTATATTGTGTTCCTCTGCCCAGGTGGACAATCTTTCCAGTAATAGGCGGCCCACTACCTTAACCACCAAGTCCAAAAGTGAAATCGGCCTGTAGCAGTGTGTGCTGTGACGATCACCCTTTTTAAAGAAGGATAATATAGTGGAGGTGGCCCAGGACTCAGGGCATCCTTTCCTGGCCGCCGCATTGAATACGGCCACAGGGACCAGCGCCCAGAAAAGTGGATAAGATTAAAAAAGATCCGGGGGGATGCCATCCGGTCCCAGTGCTTTATTGCTAGTTAGCCCGGAAATACCCATCACAACCTCCCCCTGTTCAAAGACTAGTACAGAGGGCATCTACTTCTCTGCCTGGCTGAACGGGTTGCTTGCGCAGGATTTCGAACATAGTTTTAAAATGAAGTACTTGTTAAAGAGATTTAAACCATAAAATGAAGCACCCATTCATCCTCGGTGATATGCGTACCCGAATCGCTACCTTCTTCATGCTCCAAAAACGGTCTGTTAATAAACGGCAAAACCTAGAGCTATTCCTCAGGGTACTTGTCTCCATTAGCTCCCTCCTAGCCTCCTCCTTCAGAACAGACTTGCGTTTTGCCAATATCAGTTTATACTCTTTGCGGCAAGCTCTAACTGAGGTAAGATTTCTCAGGTTACCAATAAGGGCTTCCCTCAACTTTCTTTTCACCTGTGAACAGGTCGAGTCAAACCATCTAGGGGTTGAGATGGCTGTTCTACGTGCCCGGGCACTTAAAAGTTCGCCTACTTTAGTGGATATAATGTTAAAAGCCCTGATAACCTCCCTCGGGGATGTGCCTGAAGAGGTACACAGCGCTAATTCAATGGCACAGGATTCTTTAACTGATTTATAAAAAGCGTCTGGGGAGATCTGCGTCGATCTGAGCCGTCGTCTACCATCTATTGGTCTAATCGTCCCGTTATGCTCCACTCTTCTTTTATTTGTCAGTAGTGAACCACGCATTGTTATGTTATGTTAATTATTTTTGTATAGCGCCCGACTCGCCCGGGGGCATCTCAGCGCTGCCTAGCAATATTCCTGAAACTGAAAGGGGAGTTAATGAAACTAGAATAGGAAGGCTTTGAGCTGTTTCCTAAATGTGCTGTAGATGTCCATTTTGCGAAGGAAATCTGGTAACTCGTTCCAGTACCTTGGAGCTAGGTACGAGAAAGATTGTCCTCCAGAGCGACACAGCCTTATGCGTAGTATTTGTAGGAGATCTTGCGCCCCTGACCTAAGCTTTCTGTGAGGTACATATTTGGTGAGTCTCTTTTGGAGGTATTTGGGGCCTCTTCCTTTAAGTGCTGTATAAGTGAGACAACAGATCTTAAAATATGATCTTTTCCTCACTGGTAGCCAGTGGAGTTCTCGCAGTAAAGGAACTGATGCGGTGCCCGCTGAGCGATTCAATACCATTCTAGCTGCAGTGTTTTGAATCACCTGCAGTTTGTTCAGCAGGGCCTCTCCAACCCCTGCCAACAAAGCATTGCCATAATCCAGTCGGCTGATGACCATAGCGTGGACCAAGGTTTTTCGATGGGTTGTCGGCATAAAGGAGAGGATTTTGCGCAGCAGACGCCGGCTGTAGTAGCATGAGCTGGTTGTTGCAGCAATGTAGTCTTTCATAGACAAAGGCTGATCTAGTTTTAGCCCTAGGTTTTTAACACATTGGGTTGGGACTTGGGCTGCTCCCAATTGGGCAGGCCACCAGTCATCCGACCAGCTAGCTGTGGTTTTGCCCATTAGCATAATCTCGGTCTTGCAAGGATTCATCTGGAGACAATTCTGCATCATCCAGTTGGAGATTACAAGCATACCTTTGGCAAACTGTGCTTTCTCAGCTACTGTATCAGTGCCGATCGGGAACATGAGCTGAGTATCATCTGCATAAGAGATGATCTTTAAACCCTGTTGTTCTGCGGTCCCTGTCATAGGAGACATATAAATGTTAAATAAGGTTGGGCTTAGGCAGGAGCCCTGAGGGACAACTCTGTCTAAGCTAGTTGGGTTTGAAAGATGAGAACCAAGCATGACTTTTTGTGTTCTGGCGGACATAAAGTTTTGTAACCATTTAAGGGCTGTTCCCTGGATTCCACAAGAGGCCAGTCTCTCCTCTAGCATTTTATAAGAGATAGTGTCAAATAGGTCTAGTAGCAACAGTATTGCCGATCCACCTTTATTTGTTTCTAAACTAAGCGAGTCAGTGACTGCTAAAATGGCGGTTTCTGTGCTGAAACCCTGTCGAAATCCTGATTGTGAGGGGTCTAATTTTTTTGGTTTGCTCCAGATATTGACTCAGTTGCTTAATAATCATACTCTCCAACACCTTAGCCAGTAAAGATAGGAGGGAGATCGGGCGGTAATTGCCAAGTTCTCGTACCAAGTACTAGGAATCACCCCGGATGATATGGATGAATTGTATAGATGGAGAATAGCTGGGCCACAACTGGTGGCTAGAAGAGCCATAATCTTAGGTGGACAGAGATCGGTTGGTGAACCCGATTTAGCTGAGGCTAGTGCTTTTAAGACATCCACTAGGGTAATTGGGTCAAAACAGCCCAAGGTGTGTCCTGTCCTTTTATCCAGATCCCCCTGCCTGCTCGGGCTATCCTATGCATGGGTGATTTTCACTGGAAAGTTATCACATATTCTAATATTTTTTCTTGGAAGTAGCTAGCAAGCTGATCACAAAAGTCTTGCGTTTCTAAAGGGGATTGCCTGCAAGCATGAGGAGACACAAAATCCTTTACAATGTTAAAATGGGCTTTGGGGGCATTGGCAGCACCTTCAATTTGGTTGAGAATGAATTGCCGTCTAGCCATTTTTAAGTTGGAGTGGTAGATGGTCATGGCTTGTTTGAATTGCGTCCTATCAAGTATTGCGTTACTGATGCGCCAGACTCTCTCCAGTCTTTTGCATTTGGATTTTTCCGTCCTAAGTTCACTGGTGTACCAGGGGGCCGATGGGCGCTTTTGTAACTGGACCATATTTTTATTAGGGAATCACTACATCCAGTGCAATTTCGAACGCCTTGTTGAAGCCCTCCAATGTTAGCTCATTTTCCCTATCCCTTTTGCCCACTTCTGATTGGAAGACCTCCTCAAAGGCTTCGGCTGAGAGATTGCGCCAGGGTCTGAGCATGATTTGCTTCTTGCCCGTGTTTAATGTGGTGATCTTGGGACAGGGCGTTTGTACACAGAGCGGGTTATGGTCACTGTAGACACTTTCCAATATAGTGAAACCAAAGAATAAAGATTGTAAAAAGGATGAAATTATAATAAAACCTATAAAAGAACCACTACCTCTCCCTTTAAAGGAAGGGACAGATGCCTTGCTATACGGGTCAGACAAAGAGAGGAGGGGCATTACGTCGAATTCATGTAATAGGTTATTCAGTACTTCCCCCTGAACAGAATGTTCAAAATGGATCCCCCACACCCGGGGGCAGTCTAAGTCAGCTGTACTGGTAGTCCGTGGGTCTCAGCAAGGGTGTATGTTAAAGTCCCCCAAGACCATGAGATTTTGTAGTTCGGCAGTATAATACTGCCTTATAAAAGAACCCAACAATGTAATATTAGAACCACCTGGGGGACTTGCTACAGCGTTATAAAAATTTATAAGACCCAGTTTGTTAGCCCCCCGTCTTAAAACCAAAGACTATAGACCTGGGCTTGATGACGGTAAAACCTGTATCTTGCAGTCTACCGCCAGATAAATATATATAACAAGACCACCCTTAGGTCTACCTGCCATAGAAGGGGAGGCTGGAACAAAGAAAGCCTTATAGCCTTCCAGAAATAGGCTACAATCCACCAACCACGTTTCCTGAAAGCAGAACACAATATCATTTCACAAATTAGGTCCAGATAGGATCAGAAAACTTATTAGCCAGACCTGCAATATTCCAGGATATTATATTATTATCAGTTACACTAGGGCCCCCCTTGTATTGGACTCAGGGATCCTGCTGGTTTGACACTATGTCTGGGCCCGTCAGTGGGGGGCTAGTAAGTCAATCGCATGCCTCCATCATAGCTAATGGGGAAAATCTGTTAGATGACTCCAAAGAGGGCGGAACAAGGTACTGTCGAACTGGGGGCAACTGGTTGAAGTGGGCTGTAGGTGGGGGCAATTGTGAGTAAACAGGTTAAATTCTAAGTGACAGACCACCTCGAGGGGCCGCGATGTTGGTGTTCCTGTGGGTGTACCCTGGATTGGGAATATCTGGTTTATAAAAGTATCCAAGTGGTAAAGCCGTAACGGACAACCTGAAGCTGGAAGGAGCAGAATATGGAATTTGGATCCATAAACAGGATCCTTTCATCTAGATGAGGTCTGTTAAAGTTTACAATGATACAATCACCCATACCTGATTTGAGATTTCTACATATCCAGCTTACTCTACACCCCATGTTAATATTTTTTTCCACCCTTAGTCCCAATGTGGTGTTATTCGATAACCAGTGAAGAACTTTATTCTTCAACTGGAAAAATCCTCTTTAGTACCCTGTGGGAGAGATGATATGTTACCCAAGACCACTACATAAGGGGTGGATCTGGTAGCAAGTGGATAACTGGTAGACGCTGCAGCTGGACCTCACTTCCCCCCTGAGTCCGATTGCCTGAAGATTTATTTCCTTCCAGGACCGAGCCTGCATGGGCATGTCCTTGCTATAGCTTAGGCATTGGCTCGTGATTGTGTGTACCCCCGTGCTTGAGACTGTGGCTGTAACTGTTCCAAGTTATTATTGGACGGATTTGCCAGGGTAAGGGGATCAATTACAATACTCAGTCCCGGTTGGATTCTTGTCCCTCCTGTTAAAGAGGGTGAGCCATTGTGGTTAAGGGCTGATAAGCTTTTCTCTATCAGTGTCAGCCAATCAGTTATCGGAACAAATTTTGAGTCCAGCAGGCTTATCATCGCTGCCTGGAAGGATTCCAATGCACCCGTCAATTCCGATATAGGGGATAAGTGGGAGGATGCCAAGGATTTTGGGACCATGTTGGGTTTAGATTTCTTAGCTTTAACCCCATTTCCCTGAGATTTCCTTTTTGTACCTGTACCTAACCGTGGACCCCCTTCTGAGCCAGAAATAAGTTCACATGCCTAGTAGCTGTTGATGTTTCTGGTTGCTTACTGGCTGTGATAACCGGATTCACTTGTATTAGAGATGCTTCAATACTCCCTTTATTACTAATTATAATAGCAGGAGAAGGGACAGGGCTCCTCAATAGGGTGAAACATCTTGGCTCTAATTTGGAGAAGAATCCAATGAAGGACCAAGAGGGTAGGCACAGCCCAGCCTCGTCCGGTCTCGGGAGGGCTCAGATGGGCCCGCCCTTGGCCCGGGCACGGCCCGGGCGTCCCCCGCTACGGGTGCCCGGTCGCGCTATATGGCACGGTATATAGCGCTGCAGCCCCAATGGCGAGGACGTGTTGTGGGCGGCTCCTACCTTCCAGGGTTGTGGACTTTGGAGTCCCAGCAGTCTGGCAGCGTCAAAAACCGGCAAAGTCTCCAGCGTAGCGGGAACCTGGTCGTACTATATAAGCGCTGTAGCCCCAGTGGCGAGGGCGTGTTGTCGGCGGCTCCTACCACTCAGGGTTGTGGACCTCCGAGTCCCAGCAGTCTGGCAGCATCCAAAACAGGCAAAGTCTTCCCCTACTCTTACTCACCGAGACTCATCTCAGCCCATATGCCATTCAGGACATCGCAGTTGCCATTCCCTTGAGCTACAAGATAGTAAGACAGGAAAGAACCAGCAAACCTAGAGGAGGAAGTCCCATCATCCGCATAGAAAACATCATCTGCTTCATCTCTTTAGCTAATTCTAGGCACTACCTCGAGGACTTGACCTTCATGATCAGCAACTCTAGAAACATCACCCTACTTCTCTGACCGCCCAAACCCATATCAAACTTCGGGATCACCCTCGTAAACCTCGTCAACCAACTGGTGCTCGCATCCAGCTTTTTCATCTTTCTCAGTGACCTTAATTTTACCTCTAGGACCTCACCAACACCACCAACCTCGTCGAAGACCTGAATATAATGGGATTTACCAGATGAGTTTGCAAATCCACCCATGCAGTAAAGCACCTCCTGTCTTTACCAACTTCACAGACATAACAGCAGACAAACAAACCTCCCTAACCTGGGCCGACCACTCCCTCATCTGCTTCAGCCTACACCAAGACCTCCCAACAAAACTGGAACAAGGTCTCTGAAGAAGTTAGGATCACAAAGCTCCTATCCAAATGCCCTCCACAGCACAATGAATGCACCCGCCCCATCTTGAACTTTAGCACTTAGATCACCTCCTACACGGATACACTGGCCCCGGTCAAGTCCATCACCACCACCCAGTACAAACCACATTACGAGGTGGTACCCAAAGGTTTTCTGACTCTATAAACACCACTGCAAATAGTTGGAATGCTGATGGAGACACACTCACAATAACAACCACAGAGACATGTACAATTAGCCCTTCTGATTTACCACCAATTAATTGGAACAACTAAGTGCTGAGCATATTGCAAACAGCTCCAAAAATGCAAATAAATCTTTGCCACAGTAAAAGAATTCATGTCTCCTGCCACAAGCTCCATGACCACCACACTGCAACAGGAACTCTGCACCCAGCAAACTCAATACTTCAGCACCAAAATCACCACCATATACAACAACTAGACCTGGCTATACTTCCCTCCCTCCATTCAAACAAGAAGTACACTCAATAAACCACCCCATTTCATCTTCCTCAAACCACCCTGGGACCCATTTTCTTGGTAACACCTCTCATCAGCCAGGCTAGCTTGAATCCAGTGGCAAAGTGAGCAAGGGACCCATGTCTGGGTATAGGCTGCCAACTTAGGACGAACAAGGCAAAGTGAGCTAAAGAACGATGATGGCTTCAACCCAGATCTGTGACTGGGGGTGAGTGTGTGAAAAAGTTTCAGCGCTCCGTCTATCTGCTCCTTGTGTTTGCCCAGACATGAGTCCCTTGCTCACTTTGCCACTGGATTCAAGCTAGCCTGGCTGATGAGGGGTGTTACCCCGAAACCGCTCCCAGGATGCTTGTTTCTGGTCCAGGGAAGACCTGGCTTGGCAGTTCGGGCTGGACTGTTCCCATGAGGCACAAGGTCAACACTAATTTAAATATGGTTGGGTCTGAACTGGGGTGGCAAAGTGAGTTAAAGAACGAAGATGGATTCAACCCAGATCTGTGACTAGGGTTGATTGTCTGGACAAGTTTCAGAGCTCCGTCTATCATCTCCTTGAGTCTGCTTTGTTCCTCAATTACTCTCTCACCACAGCCATCTTCCTGGACCTTTTGGAAACATGTCACCATCTTACCCCTCCTAAAAACCCCATCCGCTAACTTGAAGACTCTGGCAAGCTAGAGACCTATCTCCCTCCTCCCCCATCCAGCAAAAGTCTTGGAAAAACTTGTAAAAAACTGAGTTACTGGTTGAGGGAGGTGAAAACCCTACTCAAGCAGCAACCACAATCCTTGTCATGGTGAAGTCACGAGCAAACCCCAAATTAACCTGTGCTCAACCCTCTGGTAGTTTTGCCTAGAATAGTGGAAATGAATAATGGATTTATGCAGCACTTCAAACAGTAAAAGTGAAAACACAACACAGGAAAAAGTCCACAATAATTTATAAAAATAGACTACGTTTTAATAAATAAAGCAAGCCCAAAATGACAAAAATCCAACCAGTAGAACCAGACATATGCAATTTATAACATTTCAGGGATTATAGTGCCAAAAAGAAACAAAGCACCAACTGTAGTTATCTGATTGCGATGGACTCGGACACAGTCACAAGTTCAGGCTGACCACAATGGAGCAGAGGCTGGCTACAGGGACCCAGTTAGGCCCACCAAACAAGAGTAACTTAAATCGTGGTTGCAGAGCGTAGTAATATCCTGCATCAAGGACACGTTGCAAAGTTGTGGAGATGTGAGGTCCAGGTCGGAGATGCACTTTGCAGTAGAGATTCTGGGGAGCTGCGAGGCTGCGTTGTGGGTCCTGCACCATTGTCATGGAGGCCGTCGAAAAAGGGGGCTTGCGATCAAAGGGGCCAGGACTGGGATGCAACGCAAGGCAAGGTAGGACTTGCAGAGGCAGAGTTCAAGTGCTAGTTACAAGAGACTGATCCATGGAGTCACTCTGGTGGTCCTGGGTACAGGTCCAGTTCTTATCACCCAGGCAAGAGGGCAGCAGGGCAGCAGTCCTTCAGAGAATCAGTCCAGCAGAGTGGCAGTCTTCTCAGCAGCACAGAAGTTCTTGTTCCTGGTAGAGTCTTTCACATGTCCAGAAGTGTACTGAAGAGTTGGTGTCTGAGGTCTTCCTGGTGCCTTCTTTGAAGTGGAAGAAACCTCTAGACGATTCCCTTTGAAGTGCTCAGGTTTCCTGCCTCCCCTGCTCTGAGTCCGGGATAACTACAGAGGATATGCAATCCTTTGTATGAAGGCCGATAGCCTATTGAGGTGTAAGTGGGGCTGTGGCCAGCTCCACCCTCCCATCCTGCCAGTGATGGCCCATCCAGGCGCAACTAAGATCCTTATGTCTTGATGAATTCATAAAGATCAACTGCCAACTACACCTAGTCATGTGACCATGAGACAGGCTGAAAGCACTAAATAGCTAAGACAGGAAAATGCCAACTTTCTAAAAGTACCATTTTCAAAACTGCAATTCAAAATCCAACACTACCATAAAAGATGATTTTTCATTACAATTCCAAAGACACCAAGCAAACCGTTTACCTGCTCCTATTCGATATCCTTATTAAATGTAATAAGGGAACTCCAATGTAATCTTATGGGAGAGGTAGGCCATGCAATAGCGATAAACAAATCTAACAGTTTCTCACTACCAGGACATGTAAAACTTAAAAGTGCATGTCCTATTTTTTAACCCCTTTGTCGCTGGGCTAATTCCCACACTGGGGGAGGGGAGCCACGCGTGGCGCCAGGGTACTCATGACAAGCCCAGCTCCACTCCACTCCTGTGGAACGCCCGCACAGGAGGGGAATTATCCCCGCATGGGCGTTCCGCGGCAGTTATGACGAGCTCAGCTCGTCATGAGCACAGCCTGACCGTGCCTCATGACTAGCTGAGCTCGTCATAAGTGCCGATAGGATTAAATACATTGCACCCTACACTCTGGGTTGGTTGGGACAGGAAGGTTTAGTCCTGGCAAAAGGTTTATTTTGCCAGGTCGAAATGACAGTTTAAAACTGCACACACAGACTCCAATGGTAATTCCTGTGACATGTATCAAGAGTTACTTAAGTGGGCGGCACAATAAGTGCTGCAGGCCCACTATCAGCATTACATTTACAAGCCCTGGTATATGTGGTACCACTTTACTTATATGTAAACTAAATATGCCAGTTGCATTTGCCTACTTATAAGTGTGTTATTATTGCTTGCATATATACATATATATCTCTATATACATTTGAATGTTATTCATTTGACTTCTGGGAAAGCCTTTTTGTTAGAGAGTGTTGTACAAATAAAACCCAAGGCAATATTCTGAAAACAGTCTCTGATGTCTTTCATTTTATAAAAGTGAAATCCCTTTCCAGGTGGTGTTTTGTTTTTATTGCTTAGTCGTGTTTGAGCCTTTGTGTGGGAAGGCAGTATTTTCTATTATCTGGGAGAGCCAAGCAATACACCATGTTTTAAGAAGTGAGTTCACACACTTTAGCTCTGGTTAGCAGTCCTAAGGCCAATAAAAATAAGATCAGTAAATTGTGGAGGAGTAAGGCAAAATGTTTGGGGGAAGACCACCCTAAGGCTGACAGGTATAACAAAACTCATGACCAGGTTACAGGCTGAAAACCTGAGCGGCAACCACCTCCTCGACCCTTCCCAATCAGGTTTTAAACTGAACCACAGTACAGAGACTGCCCTCCTCACCACCACAGATGACATTCATCATATCATGGGCACGGAGGACACAGTGATACTCATCCTTCTCAACCTCTCGGCTGCCTTCGACAAAGCCTCCCACCATAACCAGATCTAATGCCTCTACCATACCGGAATAAGAGGACCTGGGTCAGCTCCTTCCTCACTGGTCCCACACAACCAGTAGGTCTGGTCCCATACGTGGCCCCTGCCTCCAACCTGATCTGTGTTGTCCCGCAAGGATTCGTGCTAAGCCTAATGCTCTTCAGCATCTACACGGCCCCACTCACCAGTATCATCCAATCCTACAGAATCAACATCACATCCTACGCTGACGACACCCAGCTCATCCTCTTCCTGTCCAACACCTCTAGCACACTGATAAGGTTCACCAGCTACATGTCTGAATTAGCCAACTGGATGAGGACCACCTACCTGAAGTTCAACTCCAACAAGAGGTCCTCTTCGGTAAAGACACCTCACTCTGGTCCGCAGTCTGGTGGCCCTCAAAACCAGGACCAGCACCCACCCCATCAAATTCTGCTAGGAATCTAGGGATCATATCTCAATGTCCCAGAAGGTCAAAGGGGTCACCTCCATCTGTGTCAAATTTTCTCCTGCCGCTGGTTTATAGAGGGGAGTGCCTATCTCGTTAGTCGCACTCTCCTGACATGCCGGAATGAGTTTCCAATCCGCGTTAACGAGATCAATTAGTTTGATCTCCCCTCTACAAACCAGCGACAGGAGAAAATTTGACACTCCTTCTGCCAACGATAAGATAACGAGTGGTGGGCTTTTCCCTAAGTACTTCTATGAAAACAACTAGCAGTCTAAAAGAGACGGGTGCCTCGTTTAATCGTTAATTTTCCAACTTCGGGTCTCAATGAATAGAACAGCTTGAAGCTGCGTGGTCCTGACGAGAACTCTACAATGAGCATGAGTTCAAAACACGTAGACCAGTTTGTTTTCCAGCCATAGGAATCTAAAACAGAGTTCAATTATTTTGAATTGGTTAATCCATGTGTTGTTATATCATTTACCATGGCTGTTTTTTTCAATAAGAACTAAAAAGTTTTCAGAAATTTAAATTGGAAGGGTTTGTGGGTGTTGAGTGGTGAATGAAAGAAAAGAGAGCGTGAAGAGAGTATGAGTAAGGTAGAATGTTGACTGTGATGATAAGTTTTTATGAAATGTAATGTAATGTAAAAATTATTTATAGAGCGCTCGGTCACCACTGGTTTCATGGCGCTTTAGTACAGATGAACACAGGTGAAAGCAGGAAACAAGTATTAATCATCATATGCTTGTCGGAACAGGTGGGTTTTTAATAGTTTCCTGAAGGATATGTAGCAGGAGGTTGACCGTAGTTCGTAGGGGAGAGAGTTCCAAGTCTTGGGTGCAAGAAAAGAGAACCCAAGGCCGCCGTGTTTCTTTCGCTTAAAGGACGGGACAGAAAGAAGATTGTGGTGCAAAGAGCGCAGGTTACGTGAAGGGACATAACGATGAATCCTAGATGTTACAAAGGCGGTGCAATGTTAACAATGTGATGGTATTTGATTTTTTTTTTATTTCGATATGTGAAAAATCAAATAAAAGAAAAAAGATTAATTTCAGACAGATAAACAAGCATTTACAATGCAATAGGTCTCGCAGCATTAAAGTTTGAGTTACTGGCATTGTAAATGACAATGCTTTGCATTAATTTTTTTTTATTTGCAATTGGTATATAAGCATTGTTTGTGAGAGAAGATAGAGTATGTGATGAAGGGAGGAAACAGGGAGAGGAGAGATCGAGCCCGCCACGGACAGAGGAAGAGTATTAGGGGACAGAGCATAGGATGAAAGGAGGGTCAGGGAGATGAGAGACCGAGCCCACGGCGGAGAAAAGCATATTGCGGTTCTTTGCCGGTGTGACCCCAGTGCGCTATCCCCCCCACCGAAGCAGACCTAATAAAACAAGGCTAAGTGAGCTTGCTTTGCACAGCCTCAGTTCTGACGCACATTGGCGGTTAACAGACTAGATTTTAGACCGTTCATGATGAGGAGTCATGTCGCCTTCCACGCCACTTATTTGGAAATATATGTTGCATTACAACAATTAGTTTTCGAAATGCCAGATCCACTGGGGGCCGGTTTGAAAATGAGAAACTCTGAATTTTTAAAAAATAATGTTATCCCTGGACTTAATAAATCATAACATGTAAAATTAAACCTAAAGGTTTGCACACGTTGCACCCGCACAATGTGAAAGAAATAGTCAGAAGACAAAGACGGCAAGTTCGAATCCACATCAGTCAGTAATACAGTACTCATGCACTGCGCGACATTCTACACACCCCTAACTGTAAATTACTGCATTTTCGTGACTTAGAATGAAAGGACTGAGTTCACAATCTTCTAATTGAAATTGGCTGCAATGTTAAATAAGCAGGGGGGAGGAGGAGCAGCCGCAGGCCGAAGAGAGGGAGCCAGCGGCAGTACCAGGTGAGCCCGAGAGAGTAACGGAGAGTGTCTGTTAAAGTTAAAGGTTCTGAGCCAGGGAAACGCTCATTGACATTAAAAACAACTATTTAAAAATGCCAATTGTCTCGGCAGGGAGTGTGGAGTAACAATTTGAGCTGCTAACTTTCGAACTGAGTTGGAGTCTCGGCGTTGTCTCTCCCATGGTGAAACATGAAAGCGGGCGTGACCTTTCTAAAAGCACACACGCTACCTCCTCGGAAGTAATAAATAAAATGAAACATGAAACACGTCAATGAAGCTGTGCTGATAAAACAAAATAAAGTTTATTTACACACTAGTTGGAAAATGGAAGCGCGAGCACCGTGCAGATACACAAGCTGAGGGGTAGGGTATCCCTTCCTACCCCTCCGCTTATTGTAAATGGATTCGTCTGCACTTGTATGGGCGGACAGGCATGACTGTTTTTTTTTTACATTTCTGGACGGAGCATGAGCGAAGTTGTTAATGTAACCAATTGTATCGTTGGTGCTGGAAGTACAGCTTTGTCCGTACGATCTCATGTAGGTGATACTGTCCTGTAGCCATGCCGGTGAAAATACACGTTGTCTACCGGTATGACGGCGCAGCTGTGGGTGAAACTGCAGCAGGGTGTGGTGTGAAATGCAGCAAGATGGGGTGGGCGCGTGTGTGTGGGCGGGGGGGGGAATTGTCTGTGTGTGTGCGCTCGTGTGGCGGCGGCGCCGGCGGGGCGGGGGGGGGCTGGGGAAGTGTTGTTTGGTGTGGTGTGTGTATGTGTGTGTATGTGTGTCTCTGTGTGCGTGCGTGATCCATTTTGTGCTTGAGGAGCAACTAAGACAGTGAAGCGAGCACAAGAGAAAATAATGCGTCAGCATGATAAACCTTGATACTGCTTACAAAGTAAGCAGCATGTTTGTCCGATTATAGGTTCTTGGGCAGTGTGAAAAAAAACACGAAAAGTAAAAGGTTCAAAACTGATTTTAATGGTCCATTCAGAGTGGTTCAAGTGTCAAACACAGCCGTTAAATTAAGTAATAGTCGTGGTTGAAGACAAATTTGAGTTTCAACGATCATTCCTAGAAAAATAACCCTCTGGCCCGGCCCACAACCCGCTTACTCGCAGCAAACCGGAACCCAGAATGGTTACCTGCGGCAGGGATTGTAGGCACTTGTGCGAGGCTCCGTGGGTCTCCGGGGTGTTAGATCCTTGCAGGCGCTGCCCGGGTGAGGAGCGAAGCAGCCCCTCCCGCCCGGCGTCGACGAGTCTTCCGTTTCCAGGCAACGGCCCCACCGGCACCAATCCCAGCGCGGTTCCTCGTCTGACGTCAGAGGAGCTGCGCTCGGGATTTCTGAGGCTCCCGAAGTTCCCGGGCTGCGGCGGTGTGTTTACGGGGCGGCAACTTTGAATTCCCCTAAAATGCCGCTGTGGGAGTCTATACCACGCTGCCTTCCTCAATATGTGCTGGCACAGAGCTCCACAGTGCCTTCCCATGCGTAAGGGGAGAGGAGCCCGGTGAGTGGGGTTGAGGGTGGGGGTGTACGCGCATGTGTCTGTTTGAGTGTGTCTGTGCGTGCGTGCGTCTGTCTGTGTGCGCGTGTCTGTTTAAGGGGGGGTGCGTGTGTGTATGCAGTGTGTGTGTGCCTGTGTATGGCTGTGTATGTGCGCATGCGTGAGTGTGGCTTTGTTTGCGAATGGGAATATGAGGCACGGCGACGTGCGCGCTCCCGAGGTTAAATCTCGGCCAGGAAAAGCATGTGGAACTCTGCTGTCCACATTCCCCCAAAAGTAACAACATAAGCTGTCTCGCCCTAGACGCAAAAGCTTCGCTTTTGCTTCGTCTAGGCAAGACCTAATAAGTCTAAGGTACATGTTGTTGGATCTTCAATATGTTCCCCCATAAATAAGAGTATAAGTAATGTAGCAGTATTGGCAGTTGTTTAGTTTTGTTGTGCATAGACTGTAAAGCAGTTCTCCCAAAAGCAGTGGCTAGCCAGTGGGCACTGCAGTAGATTGAAAAACTGTACGCTGTACTGCTGGCCAACATTGGCATACTGGCAGGTTAGCACACCCAAACACTAATGTTTGGTAAAGGTGTATGGTGTAGACCACGTAGCTGCTTTGCATGTGTCAGCTATTGCAAGGTTTCCCAGAAAAAGCAGAAGGCTCTTTTTTTGTGAGTGGAGTGGGCTCTATGAGAAATGGGCAATGTTCTCTTAAATTTGTACTTTGCTGTCCATCTTGCAATGCCGGATTTGGATAGGGACTTCCCTTTGTGTGGTTTGGAGAAAGCAACAAAGAGCTGTTGTGTGTTTCTAAAAGGTTTTGCCATGTAGTGCACGAGGACTCGCTTAACATTTAAAGTATGGAAGCCTGTTCTGCAACCCTATTAGGTTGTGGGAAAAACAGGGCGTTTAATGGATTGGTTAAGGTGGAATTGAGAGACCACAATAAGGAGCAATTTGGGGTTTATGCAGAGGGCAGCCCTATCCTTGTTGACTTGGGAAAATGTTCTTCCAAGGTTAGTGGCTGAAGCTTACAAACTTATCTGAGTGAAATGGTGGTCACCAAAAATGCCACCTTCCAAGATAGGAACTGAAGGGGGCAGGAATGGAGGGGCCTGTATGAAAGACATATCAGTCTTTTCAAGACAATGTTGATGTACCATGTAGAAACCGGTGGAACCCGAGGAGGACTGACTCTCCAGGAAAGCTTTGATTACTGGAATTCTGAAGAATGAAATGTGCTGACTGTTTTGAAGGCAGGGGGCCACAGCAGCTAGGTGTAGCCGTATGAAAGTGAAGGTCGACACCTGCAATTGAAGTAGGTAGCAGACAATATTGTGCACTGTGGTTTGAGTGGCAGTAGTACACAAATCTCTTCCTCTTAGAGGCATTACCAGGCACGGGTGCTAGACCTGCATGCTTCCGCAAGAATGCTCATGCATTCAGGTTGAAGGCTAAGGTACCTAAACTCTAGGAATTCAGGAGCCAGATCGGAAGATTGAGAGAACTGGGGTCAGGTGCCTGATTTCTGCAATTGTTCTGCCTGAGAAGGTCTGACCTGTTGGGAAGCCACTGGTGCAGAACCACCATGATTTCGAGCAGCATCGTGAACCAGGGTTGGCGAGCCCAGGGGAAGTCACCAGAATGAGGGTGATAAATGTCTGCAGAAGGGAGAGGAGAAAAAGTGTAGGAAATCATCCTTGACCAATTCATCCATAGTGCATTGCCCCTGGACTATGGGTGTGGAAACATGAAGGTGAAGCTTGGACAGGTGGTGTTTTTTGCCGTGGCAAATAGGTCTATCTCTGGGAAATCCCAAAGGCGGAAGTACTGCAAGAGGACTTGCGGTGGAGTTTCCACCTACGGATTTGTTGATGCATCCTGCTGAGGAGGTCACCAAAGTGGTTATCCACTCCTGGAAGGTACTCCGCTAGCAGTTGAATCTTGTGTTGGAGAGCCCACCGCCAAAAGCTCTGGGCTAGGTGAAACAGCTGGCCCAAGGTGCTCCCTTGTTTTTTTTATAATGATGCATGCCTGACATGTTTTTCTTGATGAGGACTACTTTGCCAATCAGGTGGTGAAGGAAAGCTTTCAACACAAGGGGAACAGCTAGTAGTACCATATAATGGATGTGGAGACCTTGGTGACTGGGTTCCCACTGGCCTTGGACAGTCAGTTCCTGTAAGTGCAAGTCCCATCCTGGAAGGCATCTGATGCAATGGTCCTCTGCAGAACTGGGTTAAGAAAAGGCTGCCCTTGCAACAGGTTGTTGGTGTTCCACCACTGCAGGGACTGACAAGTGCACCGGCTGAGCAAAACTAGATAGTCCCAATGACCGTCCACTTGAGACCACAGGTGTGCAACGGAAGCATATGTAATATGGCATGCGGTACTACACCAATACAGGAGGTCATCATGCAGAGGAGTCATAGAGGAGTCGCATGACTGTCCTGACGGTGTCCTTTCGGTCTGGTTGGAAAAGTGTAATGATTGTCTGAAAAGTCTGTATCCTGGCAGCATTTGGCTAGGCCATACCAATCTCCAAGTTGAGGATTGTCCTCAGGTAGAGTTGGATCTGGAGGGTTTAGAAGTGAGATTTTGTGACGCTGAAAGTAAAAACTAGTTTATGAAATAGGTTGAAGGTGATCTGAGGGTATTTGCACCATTTCTGATAGGTGACACTCTTGATGAGCCAGTCATCCAGATAGGGGACGATGCGGACAGCCTGCCTGCGCAGGGGAGTGGCCACTGCTACAAAGCACTTGGTGAACACACTAGGTGCAGTGGTGACTAAGGGGGGCACCATGAATTGGTAATGCCATCCGCTGAATACAAACCTGAGGTACCGGCAATGTGCTGGATGGATTAAAAAGTGGAAATAGGTATCCTTCAGGTTGAGAGCGGCCATGAAGTTGCCTTGTTGTAGTAGCGGGATGACATCCTAAAGGCTAACCATGTAGAAGTGCTCTGGGAGAATGTATTTATGAGATTGAAAATTGGTCTGAGGGATCAGTCATTTTTTGCTTGCTCGCGGTCCCCAACGTCAAGTTGGCGACCGCGAGCGAGAAAAATGACATCCCAGCAAGACTTTTTCCTCGTTCGCGATCATCAACATTAAGGTGCCGATCGCGAGCGTGGAAAAGAAACCTCCTTGCGAGATTCTCAATGAGGTCAGGTTTCACATTCGCGTATGCTCGCGACCGCTTGCGATGAGAAACTACCAGTCCACATTGAGAAAGCTGCAGCTCGAGTAGAAATCTACTCGAGGGGCAGAAAATGACCGCTTGCACTGTGCAAGATGCGGTTTGCACTGATTGCACAGTGCAGACAAGCATCCAGCACTGTGCAATCAGTGCAAACAACATTTTGCACAGTGCACTACGCAGTTCGCATAGCTACGTGTAGCTACGCGTAGCTCACTTAGTGTGATGCACTTCACGTAGCTACGCGTAGTGCTACTACGCAAACTACGCCCAGGGTTACTTGTAACCCTGCTTTCTGTGGAAGATGTTTCAGGAGCTCCCCTATCTCATCCAGGTAGGCATGGTCATACCTAGAGAGGAGGCCGACAGAATTGACAATCCGCCAGTGGTTGACAGATTGTGCAGCCACCCGTTTGCCCACTGAGTCGTCGCATTTACTCTCCCTGTCTGGTAGCCTGGGAGTTAACACTCTTATGGGCAGTAGTATCTACCAGGAACTCAGGTGTGAGCTTCCCCATTTGTACAGTGGATCAGTAGGGGAAGCATTCCCCTGAGCATGGTGAGGTACTGGGAGGAGAGGTTAGAAGAGGAAAGGATTTAGAAGAGAAAGTCCTTCTCCAGAGGCTCAGTATGGAGACTGACCTTATGAAAGGAGGCAGCCCTACCAATCCGCTTGTGGTACAAGGTGGAATCATAGCGAGAAGGGGCGTGCAGGGTACAAATGTGGATCGGTGTTCCCTTATGGGTCAGAATCATAGGAATTCCAAGGGTCCCCCTGTGGAGGTGTATTGAAGTTATCCCCTCTCTCATGCCCTCCTGTGTCTGCGTGAGGAGATTCTTGAGGTGTGTAAGAATGGTAGTTGCCTGGAGAGGTGAAAGAGGAGGTGAGCACTGGAGAGAGGTGAGGTGGAGGAGGAGAAAAGGACAATGGACTAGTAGCCTTGTTCACCTTCTTGCACTGCTTGTGAGGAGGTGGCAAATCCAAAGCTTCCTCTAAGGATAGCTGACACTTGGTGGGTTGAATGCCAGAGCCCAGAACACGGGCTAGGTTCTGGCCTGTATGGGGGTGGATTACGAGATGTTTCTGCCTGGCATTGATCTCCTCTTGCAGCTTCTGAAGGATCGGTTTGACAATGTTCAAGCCAAGGTCGGTCTTCGAGCTCATTTTTAACTTGAACGCCAAAGGCACCGAGCCGAAGCTGGGCTTTAGGTCCAATCGGTGGGGATCGCTGCTGACCATGGCATCAAGGCAGTGGTGGCCCGGCAGCCAGTCTCTGAGGCACCAGAGAAGTATGACGATCCTTATGCTTGGTCTGCTCAACGTGCATGCGATGGAGCGAATTCTGTACTCATAGCAGGGTGCGCTGGAGGTAAATCCTCAATCTCCAGATTGAAGCCAGGGCTGTTGATGGGGAGAAGGCCCATCATCTGCTGCCGAAGTTTGTGGGCGATGTTCCCCCTTGAGGTCCTCAGAGTCGTAGACACAGTCACGGAGGGTCTTCTTGGAAAGGAAAGAACGGAAATATTTCTTTAAAGAAAAACTACTTGTACACATCCCGGCCCAACGCCAGATAGCAGGAGTTTGCAAAGCATGTTCATCTACAGCCACACATGCTTCTAGCATATTGTTTTGTGTGAAGAGAGCTATAGTCCTAGCCAGACAATTAGGCATGCCTGGCAGCTCCAAGCCCGTGCTCATAGCCTTAAAAAACGTGTTTAAAGCTCCTGTCTGGATGAGTTAAATCTTTCAGTTCCCTGAAAGTGTGAAAATGTCTCTCTCTCTCTAACACTTATTTGCATTTACCTTAAATATTCTTTTCAGGTTGTTTTAAGGAGAATGGACCTCCTATTGAATGGTATCAAAAATAACAATCACCATTCAACTTCACCTACGTCTGCCTCTATGAAACACAGACTGTTTAAATTGCATATATAAATGGTTGTTCAAACAAACATTCTCAAAAGTAAAGCAATGGTACAATGTCCATCTTTTTGGGGATGTTGAGCTCTCACTCACAACATTTTGATCACAAATTCTCCCTCCCTTATGAGAAGGAGCCAACTCGTGTCTAAGAACCCCTTGACACAAGTGATGAGAGGGCCCTATGATGAAGCATGCCACCCCAGGATGGGTGAGGGCTCAGCTTCCTACTAAGAGGGATACTCTATTTCAATGATTTACTTTTGAGAATACATAACACTCCTCCTACATCAGGCCATTGCCTGAATTGTTAATTCATGTTTCCTGGATTATCTGTGCAGTATACATGTTGTTTCTGATGGATATTCTATGGG
Organism: Lissotriton vulgaris; assembly: GCF_964263255.1. Classification (NCBI taxonomy): domain Eukaryota; kingdom Metazoa; phylum Chordata; class Amphibia; order Caudata; family Salamandridae; genus Lissotriton; species Lissotriton vulgaris. The sequence continues at coordinate 783,404,115 of NC_141687.1, read as the reverse complement.
TTTATTTCCCTTAGCCTTCTCTGTTGTGATTACCATCAGAACAATATATGAACATGAATGGGGAACTGAAAAGTCTGCTTTTCCAGCATCAGTTGATCCTGTAGTCGAAACAAGCATTTTGGGTAATAAAGCAAGCCGTTTCCGAAAATGACAAATAGCATTCTAGGCACTGGCTGTAAACAGTATTTTTTCATTCTGGTAACCCTGGGCCACTTAATCCTCTTTAGTCGACCCAATTACTTTGGGTAACTGTTCCTTAAACCCCAACCTCGACGTAAGGATAAATATCTAGGCCATGTTTATAGAAATGCAAACCTGGATAATGTTTAGTATATAAAGAGTTCTAGGGTCTAATCTCGGCTATATAAAACCTCTGAATTAACAAATACAATAAATAAACTTCCCCACTTCAATATTCATGGATCATTCCAGTCCACTGAAGCCGCAGCAACTGGGGTGTGGATGATGTCGTCACTTGTTTCACGTGCGGCCTAAGCTTGCATTAAAAAAGTAACGCAAGTTACCAACTAGTTTAAGCAAAAAATGCAGCTCAGGGAGAATTTTGTGAAGTTGTGCAATGCAAAATGTCACAATTTTGTGAATGTTGCTTAAATAATTAAAATTATGCAAGGCCTATATAATAGGCCGAGTCTCAGCCATAGTGCTAATTATCTCTGGCCCCTAACCTAGAGTATACACATGGAAATAGAAATGTCTTGTTTTTTGTTGTTTATCTCAAAAGCTATCATAATCTACACACAAGCGAGAGTTAACATATGGCTGTGAATACAGTGAAATTATTGTAGCAACGTATTATATATATGTAACCATACATGGCCCACAAGGTACTACTCAAACAAATTCAGGCTCTGTCCGCTTAGTTCATAGTAAACATACTGGCTTAGACTTAGTAGGTGAAAAGGGGGTTCGACCTCTTAGACAAACCCAGTAAAATGCCAAGAACCTTCAAAACGTGGCTCACATGCGAAGTTTAATAGAGGAGCTTTAGTCAAGAAAAAAGCTTGAAGCCTGCCATTATGGTGCCAACTGTTTATACTTGGCAAGGAGTGTTGTTTGAAAATACAGGAATACTACCAAAAAACAATTTCAGAAGTTTGGCCTTATGCATGGTAATTGCTCAGTAACATTGCATTAGTATGAGATTATGTTGTGCCTTTTGGGTAGGAGTAATGAGAACGTGCTCAGAATCCTTCAGAAAGGGATAGTTAAACGTGATGTGCTGTTCCTTTAAGGGCAGCATAGGCCTACAGTTAATCAATACTTGTGTTGTGTCATTGCTGTTTATTAATAAATCTAGTTAATACAATCTTTAATATCTTTTCAACATATGCCCCGGTTGAAAACATATCATTAGAAGTGTGAACGATTAGAGTTTAGTCAAAGAGAATTAATAATATGGGTTTATGGTTTGTTTGTGAATTAAATAAAATATTTCATAATTTGTATATTTGTTTGATGAAAGCTTGTTTCTTCATTTGTGTGTATTGTTCTGATGTTCACATCATCAATATTCCCCTGCTTCCTGTAATGACTCAGTGGGGTCCCCGGATTAATGATTACGTTTGGGTCCACAGAAGTCAAAAGGTTAAGAACCACTGTCATAGGTAATACCATTCCTATGTCCCTTGATTCTGAGTTCATTCACTTCAGTATATTTTATTTTAGTGCATTAATATCTATTCTTCAATTTCAGTAACAAGTAGAGATTAGTTTTGCTTAGAGGGCTCAATCAGTTAATACATAAATACATACATGTAGGAGCTTAACATCAACATGTCTAAGTTCTCTAGTTCAGAACAATTACATTTTCTAGAATGGTCTTCTGGTTCTGTTTGAAATTGCCTATTTCATACATTTTGGGTCTGTTGGTGTGAATGTTTTAAATTGTTATTTTGTTTGACATCTAATCCAGCAGCAGAATGGAAACCAAGGAAGTTGTGTAAAGTATTCTGGATGGATCATCAGCTGCTGTGTTATCAGAGATCTTATCCCTACTCTCCTGGCAGAAGACCATCGACCATACATAGAGATCCCCACTCTCATCATTTTGCACAATGTCCTTCCACTGATGATGTGGAAGTATTTTGCCAGCACTTAAATACCATGCGGATGTCATGTCGTGGTGGGCAGCCAGCTTTATTCTCTTTTTGCAGCAATAATCCCCCGAGGTGGGCTTTTATTTCTGAAAATCAAAAATTCAACGGTCCTGCCTTTGCAATGGGCCGCAGATGATTTTCCCTGCACAGGTCCACCATGCTTTGCTCGGTGGTCATGGGCACAAAAAATCTGCATTGTAAGGCCATCTCTAAATAGGGTGGACTGTCTGAGGTAATGAAGGCAACAGCCCTGAGGAGGATGAGCTGCTGCCAATGACTGGCTGAATGCAGAGCAGACAGAGACTGCATTGGTGTCCAATTAGTAGTTCCAGTAGCTCTAAAACCAGCAGAAGACCCGCAGGTTTGTTGGGGTCCAGCTGAATTGTGGTGGGGGTCCAGATGAATTGCGGGAGAAGACCTGCCCCACCAAACCATAAATAGACCTTACATGAGCTTTGTTTCACCATCCTGTGACAGGATCGTCAGGGGATCAGGGGCCTTAGTGAAGATCAACAGGAGAATTAGTATCAGAGGTACATTTACCCAGAGTGAAGGTGAGCAATAGACTTTGGGTGAGCCGGGTGTACAAGTGTGAACCAAGACACCCACACCCAGTTACATGCCAGACACCAAGGATGTGATGGGCCCACTGCACCCCAGTAGCACTGGCATTTTCTAGCCAAAACAAGTGACAAGGTGCCAAGTTTACTTGGTCAAATGATGGCCAAAGACACCTTGCTTCATCACTGATTTCATGAAAACTGCACTGCTAGTCTAGAAGATCCAGAGAATGGATTGCTCTAGTCCATTAATGATCTTTGTATGCACATACAGAAAATACAGATGGCTATCCTTGTGGGGCTGATTGAGGATGAGCGGTTGGTATTGGAATATCAAACAAGGTCAAGGGATCCAGCAGTCTATCTCCCCGTTTTCAAACCGCGTTGTAACTGCAGTCAGGCAGCTTTTCCACCCCGTTGTTGTGTTGTGTTCTCGTGACCCAAAACATGAGCCTTGCTAGGGACCTAAACAGCAAACATCAAGGCTGAGTGAGGTCGGTGGCCATTCATGGGACAAATGGATGGAGGGATCCCACACGATTACCCCTCGATAGATGTGCGTATTTGAAGATGTATTATATTTATAGGATAATATTTCCAATTCTGATGCAAATTAAACTGTAAAAGCACTTTGCAAAAGTGGAAACTTGATGTATGGGGAATGTAACAGACGTTCGTTAGTCGGTTCACTCATCTGTGCAATTCATATACAGGCATTCATTAGGATCAAATCTCTTCTACATTTCGGATCACCTGCTTTGTATGCAAATTAACTTTTGAGCTAAATCTCCATGCTAATGCACACATACAGACAGCAGTGACTCCAAAACAAAACAAGAATTTGCAATGCAATAGGTCTCGCATTTGCGAGAGTTTGACCTATTGGCATTGTAAATGTAAATCCCTTTTATTTATGTATTTTAAAAACCTGCAAGCGGTGTGTAAACACGCAGTTTGTACTTATAGTCCTCGCTTACCAGAAGCAAGGCTGGCAGTAACTGCACCTCTTTTACTGCCAGCCATACTTCTCCTGAGCAAGGACTATAAGTAGAAAGTGCGTGTTTATGCTTGTAAACTATTTGAATTTTGTACAGCCCTGTATGATTGCTGATTACCCGTGGCCTCCAATCTGGAGTGTATACCTTATAAAATGGACGTGGAAATAACGTGTTTTTTGTCATTTATCTGGAGGGCAGTTATCATCCGCACACAGGAGAGAGTTAACGCGTGGCTGCGAATACAGTGAAATGTATTGTAGCGTTATAAATATGTAAGCGAACTTGACCCACAAGCTACTTCACAAATTCAGAGGTTTGGCCTTAAGCATGTTCATTGCTCAACGGTATTACATTAATATGCCATTCTTTTGTGTCTTTTGGGTGGGAGCATTGAGAAATTAAGAATAACCCTGCAGAAGAGGTTAGTTCAATGTGATGAGCTATTCCTTCAAGTCTAACTTTAGGAATTGCAGAATGGGCAGCAGTATGAAGATGGACACACGTTGTTGTAGAAGTCACACTATCATGGCCAATTTTGACAAATATGGTGACTGCGGCACAGCCAGTTATCTTAATATGCCCAGGATCACGTTGTCCAGTCAAGTGGAGATACCATGATAGGAGCTCAGGGATCAGGGTTGCATAGTCTTCAACGTTGTCACTAGAGCTCACCTCTTGCATAAAGTCTTGCACCTACCATGATCAGTTTTTACTAGAAATAGGTGATGGGCCCAGTTGTGTGGCACGACTGAGGCTGACAAAGGCAGTAAAACTATCATCACAACTGGCGACATGGTTAGTGGTCCCAGTTGAGTGGTCACTGAATAGGAGAAGGGGTTGTGTCTCAAACCTGACTGCTAAACTTTTTTCAAAGGTCTAAAGATTCATCTGCTTCGAAACTGAAGGGACTCAGAATGGTGAACTTCTTTTACCTCAGCTGTGCACTCCCCTCTTCTCTCTCTAAACACTTCTCCACTCTAGCCCTTTGAAATGGTCAATTGGTGGCCACAGGGCTACAGAAAGAAGCACAAATAATACACACAGCTACGAAAGCACGAAATATAAGTGCCAATTTCTGCTCTGAGACACAGTCCCTTTACAGCAGATTGTAGATAAATGGGTAAGGGGGAAGACCTCAACATTGTCCAGGCATACGAACTGCTGTGATTTTTCGAGTTATAAGTATAAACAAACAGAATCTGAGCCAATCACATAATGACGTTTATGTGGTTTGTTATACATAGCAACGGTAACAGACGATTTGACCAATTAGTTCTGCCAATAAGGAAATAATTGTGTAAGTAGCTACTTATTTCAGTCAAGGCAAAAAGTACTTACCAAAATGGCAGCAATCTCCTTGTGGAGTCTGTTATCATGTGATAACATTGGGGCTAGCACTTGACGTCTCTGTCTTGTCAACCGCTTCCCTCTCCACCGATGCCGCAGTCGCCCTGGCTCCCTGAAAGAGCGTTTGCTCTTCTCCTCCCTGCAGCTGCCAGTTCACCCCCGCTGCCATGGGCAAGGCTTAAATCGCCGCCCCTAGGTAACCCCTCTCTCTCTCTGGGCTATAGCATTTCCTCATTGAATTGCATTGTTTAATTTTATTTATTTATTTATTTATTTAGTTATAGAGGTTTTTTTGTGGTTTATTATTGTTTACTTTGGGGTTCCGATTGTTGTTTTGGGCACTTGTTACTGGGCTAATCTTTCACCTGGTGCACTTATCTGTTTTCTCTTTACTTTGCCCTTCCCCGTTGCCCAATTGCCCCATAGCCTGCCCCAACCGGTTTATCCATAGGCTCCAGCTCTTGCAGGCTTTTTTCTCACTCCATGCCCTCTCCCCTCCCACCTCCCAGGACGTCTTAAGGAGACCGCTGCACAGCCACCCGGCGGGTGTGCCAATGGCACGCCCGTCTATGCCTGTCTACGTCTAGACCGCGCCAAGCGCCAGGTACCCTGGCCCACCGATCTCCGTGCCCTGGACCCTGGTCGCAACTGCTGCATTGAATCACCTCACACCACAGCGGGACTTTTCACCTGCCTCAGTTGCCAGTTCACCTCCACCACAGGGCTGACCCCCACACAGAAACCCTTGACACACCACCAGCACCTCCACGGAGCAGCTCAGATGCCTCCTGATCAATACTCCAAGAGTGTCCGCATTGCTCCGTTCACCTCACAACCCAAATGCACCATCTGCAGTGCCCCGCAAGGTTCATCCCTCAGTCCTACCCTCTTCAACATCTACATGACACCGCTAGCAGACATTATGAGAACCCAAAACATCAACATCATCTCCTATGCGGACGACACCCAGCTCGTCCTCCCGCTCTCAGTGGACCCTACCACCAAGAAAACAGAACTTCTTCAACTGCATGAGGAACATCTCAGCCTGGATGAATGACAACTGTCTTAAACTCAACAAGGACAAAACCGAAGTGCTGACACACTGCCCTCTGGTCTATTCCAAAAAGGAGCTCAGAGGGAATCAAGAGACGTAGGGTTGCCCTCCACTCAAACAGTATCAATACAACAAAAACCCTATCTCATAGGCAAACGTCGTAATAAAGAATCCCAGGAAATACCTCCCATCAATTTCCTTAAGTGCAATAAACCCTTCAGGCTTTGTTTATCTATATAACCACATTCTCGTTTGCCTATGAGATAGGGTTTTTGTTGTATTGAAACTGCCTCTGGAACAACTCCTGGTGGCCAATCGGAACTCAGACATACCCCACTCTGAAAGGCCATGCCTGCAACCTCAGCATCATCCCGGACAGATGACTCGCCATGAAACAGCAGATCAAAGCCTGTCTCCTCAGCCTGCTTCCTCAAGCTCCACAGACTCTTCGAATGACTACCCATCAACACCAGGAAAACAGTGACGCAGGCGCTCATCACCAGCCGGCTAAACTACGGCAACACACTCTATGCAAGCACCACCAGCAAACTCATAAGAAGACTCTGGCTGATCTAGAACAGAGCAGCCTCCCCAAAAAAACCCACATCACTTAGCACCAGAGAGTTCTCCACTGGTTCTCCGTCAAGAAGAGATGCCAATTCAAGCTCCTGACCAATGCCTAGAAAGGCCTCCATGACTAAGGACCTGCATACATGAAACCTCCACTCGAACACCTCGCCCTCGCTCCAACACCTGGACATCCATTGCTGCCGCACCGGAGGATGCTCCTTTTCCCACCTCGCCGCAGAATCCTGGAACACTCTCCCCCTCCACCTCCTAACCGCACCATCACTGACAGACTTCAGGAACGGAGTCAAGACATGGTTCTTCGACTGAACTCCAGCAGCATAGTGCCTGCATACCCTCACGGGTAAAACGCTGCGCTCTACTAGAACTGATTGATTGAGTGATGCGATGTGCTGATTTTTGCGGTACATGCCTAGTCTATCAACCTAACTTCCTCCTATGTTGAAAAAATTAACCCACTAACAGAAGTATGTTCTTTAATCGTCTGAGCTGTTGCTGATAACATGGCATTGAACAACACATGGGGATATGGACAACTTTTGAATTCATCTTATATTGACACTGCTCTGTAAGAGGTTATGTGTTAATTGCAGCAGTAAACCAAAACATCCTTCTTCTGCTTCTGATTATAGCACCACATACGGCAAAAATTAATCTATACTTGTGTTGTGTTTTTCCTGTTTATCAGTCCAGTTAATAAAATCTTTACTGTCTCTCCAATATATGCCCAAGTAGAAAATATATCATTAGAAGTGCACGTATTTAGAGTTTAGCCACAGAAAATAATATGTGTGTCAGGTAGTCCGTGCTTGCAGCCGCGGTCGGCAGTAGGAGTTCCTGCAGGGCGGTGACGTGGGGAGGGGCAGGGTGGGCGGTAGTAATGTATGGATTACGGAGTTTAACAGGTAAGTACACATATAAATAAATAAAACAAATTCCGTTGCACGCACTGCATCACCAAACGCGGTGCAGTGCGCGCAACGAAATTCGTTTTATTTATTTATATGTTTACTTACCTGTTAAACTCCGTAATCCATTCATTACTACCCCCCACCCTGCCCCTCACCCTCCCCACGTCACCGCCCTGCAGGAACTCCTACTGCCGACCGCTGCTGCGTGCTTGTGTTTCGCTTTTTTAAAACAGAGGCAACAGTATGTTCCTGTCACCAGTGCACTATATTCGGCATTTACTTGGTGACCTTATTTGTGACGGGGTTGTAGTGTCGTGAGGCTATGTGCGCTAGGACCCTTGCAGTTCTGGGCAGACTCAGCAGAGGGATTAGGTAATTTGCTGGGAAGTGTTAAGGTGTGGTTATTAGCCGTTATGGCGTAATGAGTGAAGAGCGTGTGATCGAATGCTGAGGAACAAAGAAGTCTGTTACAGAGCTCTGTGTGCTGCGTGTTCATTTGCATGCTCCGGGGCTGGGAAGGACGCTACAGGGGTGTGGCCTAATAGTCTATGATTAGCTAGCATGCCGCCTTTCTGACTGCGCTTATAATGTTAGCAGTCCTTCCTCATCTCATCGCTCACAATCTATTAGTAAAGACCCCTGGCAGCATTAGTGTTTTGGCTGCGAATGAAACATAATATGTCCTATTGGCAACGGCAACTGTACCACAGGGCTGTTTTTAAACAATGGGACAGCTGCAAGGAACCGCGAGTCTTGTGATTGGAACTTCAAACAAGATAAAGTGGGCTTCAAAGATGCCATCTTTGAACAGAAATTTCAAAGCCTGACACACAAAAGCTACTTTATTCCATGCATTTACAATCCATGCCTGTAAACAGCAGTGACCTTGTGAATGGCTTTTTATTCAGAGTATTAATTGCTCCTCAGTACAAGCAGAAATAGAAAGTCATATATCATGTCCTATCTTTGAACTTCACAGCCATCTTGAGTGAATTGAACAAATCAAAATGCACATAGATACCCCTAATAGCCTCTAATTATCAATCACAGCTAAAAAGCAGAGTACGAAATGTGTCACCAGCATAATTATTTTGTTACACCGCTTGTAAGTAATTTTCTAAAATCTCTCATAATGTTAAGGGTGCAACATTCTATTCATGTATCTTGGAAGTACAGTATATCTTTCTATACATACCTAACCCTGTGTTTTTTAATGGAATCAAATTCTGCACCAGGCAATAACCATAAAAACAACACTGCTCTGAAAACACTTTGCTTATTAGCCACAAGAGGCGGCATCGCAAGAGCATCAGCAGGGACGGATTTTGCAAGTTCTAATGCACCCTACTCTGCTGATCCATGGGTGATATGCAGTTCTGGATTACCGAATAGGTAACGTAGGCACCGGCCTGTGAGCCCCACTCCTTTTAGGGGCCCTGCCACAACGTAATAAAATAATATTGACTTGGGAAAATTAAAAATGTATTAGGAGATAATTTGCATGGGGGGAGGGGGGCGACATTTCTCCACAGGGTTTATTCCGGCAGTGGTGACATGAGCAATGCAAACAGCCCTAAGAAATAGGTGCTACTTTTACAAGTGGATTAGCTGTGTGACAAAATACATAAAGCTACAATATATATATTACAAAACCTCTGGTACTTACCTACAGAGAAACCCATCACCTACTCATTCCTCAGTTGACGTGGACCTGTTGTTTCTACTCAAAACCAATGTACAGTTACAGATAGGGAAAGAGTGGGGCCTACCCGCTGTCCACAGCCCAACTGGCTTTGGCTGAGCCAGCGTAAAAAATTTCCAGGAGGACATGTTGCACGAGCAGAACATTACTATGAACCCTACCCATTTTTGAGATAGGAAACGATTCACTATCCGAAGAGCCAAGATGGCATGGTGTAAGTAGATCTTGGAAAAAGGGTGCAATGGTGTGGCATGGAACAGTGTGTACTAAATAAGGTGTCTTGATGTTCATATCAGGCCTGATGGCAGCCAATGTATTTTTACCAACACAAGAGTGTTGTGGCTTCTCCTCTTTGTACCGGTTACCAGACAGACGCATTCTGCATCTCTTGGTGCAGATAGCCTGGTATGAGTTTTTATTGTTAAGGCATGCGGCGCTACCAGTTTTTTCACACTGATATTTTTGCATGTTTCAAAAGAGGACACATGCTTCACAATGAGTGTAGGTCATAGAAACTGGAGTACCAGCGAACCACAGTTAAAATACTGCCATTGAGCCACCCACAACCGGTGTTCATGGGGGACACCTGCTCAAAATGGATCGGCAGAAATTAGTTGCAAGGTGTCATCTCTGCTTCCCATTAGCAAGCCTCTTTTTTAGTGGTAGTCCACTTAAGTCAGTTTACAAAATGTAACTGATAAGCTAAGAACTCTTGAGGAGCACATCAGGCACTCGGAATGAGTGGAGTTTGAAAAGAGGGCAGGATATATACTGGGTTTTCAGGATAGCCAGGTAAGATACATTTGCATATTTAGAGCTTAAAATGAGCTTCTTTACAATGTCAGTGGTTATTCTGAAATTTTAGCTTACATCACACCCTTCTACACCGGTGCTGGAAACCTCAGCCCTAGTGACGTTCACTGCCGCTTTAGAGACACAAGTTCTGTTACTAACAGAGTGCATTCAAGTCTTAGTAGCCAACACAGAAAGTTTGGCACTGTCATTGGAATGGCGTTATATCCATCTTAATCTGAGCTGCTGACCGCCATGTTTTTCCTTTTAGTCGGCTACTCTTTTCAGTGGGGGCAGTTGCTGCACCCTTATTGTCATAGAGTCTCAGCATGTTGCATTATCATCCCTGTCTTCCTCACACTCCAAGCGACTTATGCAGGATAATATGCACAAGTATTTAAATCTCTTTTCTAACTTTAATTGTACAGCCTTGCTGTCACAAGTGTTCACCAAATGTCAAGCTATTTTATTAAGCGTGATTTATATGAGAAACCACAGGGATGTTTACTCCATTTAAAATGCAACAGAAATGCTCTCAAGCAGGGATGTGTGGGAAATGTTAAATAATTTTGCTCAGGAAAGCCTCAGACCGCCTGCTCTTCCTATACATTATTCATGGTAAGGATTTATTGCTATTGTATGGCCAACAGCAGAGTGCTCATTGAGGCAAATCAGCATCTGCTAAGTTCTTTGGTAAATATCACTGAACACGATGCCACCGGTCATTGATCGGCCTTTATTGATTATCCCAGGATGCTCCCGCTCAATAGAACTTATGCTTTTATGATGTTATGCAGCCCTACTGGAGCCTACTCAAACAGATTGCTAATAGAAGCCCCAAATCACTCAATATCGTTGCTTCATTCACAGGACCTGAATACAAATGCATTGCATTGGAAACAGAGTCTGGTAGGCTCAATCTCAGATAGGGCCAGAGTCAATTCGTCCATTTTGCCAGTTTTATTTGGAGTAGCTGCAATAAGATTGAATCCCAATTTTTTCCAACAGTTGTAGAATTCCATTTGCTCCTACTCTAAGCCCTCATGGCGGAGGCAAAAATATCCTTCATTAATATGGAGAGCCAAAGTGAAAGCTCCGGACAAGCAGCTGTTGGTTGGCCAGTGATATAGTAGCTTGTATGTACTCTTTGCACATAGAGGCATGAAGGTAACATGGTAGTCTCCTCACTCTTCTATTCTGTAAGCCAACAGCTCTAGTAAACAGAAAATTCTGATTCATACCGGCCCGAAGATCAATGCAAAAAACAGAGCAACAAATATGGCGATCTACACTTGTTGGAATAAAAATGATTTAGCTGAATTCTGTATGCATTGTTTGTCTTAAGTTAACATTTGCGGCACCATATTATATTCAGCCGCCATTTTGAGCCATGATCGAAACTAACTTCTGTCGCTCTCTCTCTCTCTCTCTCTCTCGCTCTCTCTCTCTCTCTCAGCCTCAGCTGAAAGCAGCTGCGATAGTATTTTTTTCTCCAAGGTTGAGCTTTGCTGTGCTAATGAACACATTGTTCTTGTCAGTATATACCTTTCCCATTAGATAGGCCTGCTCCCACCCTTAAAGCGTCAGTAACAGGCAGCAGCATGCCCTTAAACACACGTTGATTGGGCTTTGGGCTTTGGGGGCAGTATTTCAATGAGGCAGCACCACAGATTATTTATGATATTAAGGATCATGTCTACGTAGCTGATATGACACCTGGTCAGGTTTTTGGAAATGTTGAGATGTTGGTTTCTTATCGGAGTAGGCTGCTTGAGAAAAGCCCGAAGGTGGTGTCTCAGTTTCCGATGAGGGAGGTCCATCCCATATATCACCCTGAAATACCAGAGCTACGGGATCATCATGAAGTTGTTACTAAACAAAGGGTAGAGACCCGTTTCCAAGAACAATGGGTTTATACTCTATGGAAAAGGAGTGAGATTTTGTCCCTTAAGACTCAGTTACTGGATCCTAGGAAAAATCCTACTGGATATTACAAAGAATTTACTGAGGGGCCTTCTTTGACAGTGATGACGCTTGCGTATATTGGAATTTTTTTGGTTTATTTGATCCTGTTGATATTTGGAGACAGGGACACACACAGGACCATGTTGTGGAATTGGGTGGTACCTGGGATCAGATTAAAGCATGGGACCAGGAGAGGAAGCCAGGTGAGAAGCCTAAGGCAGAGATACTTGCTTTGCCTGGCAGGATTATTACGTCTATACATTCCCTTATTCCACCCCGAAAGCTTCATTGGGACAAGCTACCTGCTTGTCGCCTGAAGAAAGATGAGTGTGTCTGACTTTTTCACCCAGTTTGAAAGTGTGTTTCTGGATTATAGTGTACAGGACTAGTCGATTGAAGGGGGTGTACGTTTGTTTGTTAATAGATTAGTTTCTAATTTGCTCCACAAGATTGCGACTCGAATACAGGCTTCAGAGAGTACCTAGTACACCTCTACTCCTTCTGTTATCTTTAATATGCTCAGGATTATGAGCACAGGGAAAATGAGGAAAAGGAGAAGGTGGAGAAAAAGCATAAAGAATTGAAGACAAAGGTGTTGTTGCAACAGGCTTCTCGAGGGAATTGTAGAGAACGTGGTGGTATGCCCAGACAGCTTCCTTGTACTGAAAGGAATACTACGCCTGTAGGACCGAACCAGTGTGCGTACTGTAAGGAGGAGGGACACTGGCTCAGCGAGTGTCCTGTGCTTTTGCAGAAGGTGGGGGTCCCAAGAAGATGAGGGCCACGTTGATGGGGTCGTGGAGATGGTGGCCAGGACAGAGCTCAGACAGCTGAGACATTGGAGGGCCCAACTGATCAAAATTACTTTGAAGACCCTCGGGGAAAACAGTATTATCATGATGACTATGATCAGATGAGGTGACAGGGATTTCTTACAGCTAGGGCAGCCAGGGACAGAGTGAGGTACCAGTTCTGATACCTGTGGATTAACATGTTCCGTACGTTAGTGCGGGTGTGCATGGTTCAACTAAGGAGTTTTTGGTGGATGCAGGTGCTACGAACAGCTCTATTTCTCGTTCCTGGGGCGGCTCTGTCTAGCCATCATAATGTTTCGGTATGTTCTTCTGGTGCATCGGTTGTGAGCCCCATTTCCAAACCTCTGGCGTTGACTATTAGACGTTACACTGTGGATTTACCCTTCTTGCTGACATCCAACTGTGGAGAGAATTTAGTGGGTTTGGATCTATTGAAGAAATTGCATGCCACAATTTATTGCTCCCCGGAGGGTGTCTACATGACAATGGGTCCGAAAGTTGTGTGCGCTACACAGTGTCTGTCTAAAGATGCGCCTCTCCCTGCTGAATTTACAGCTGTGCCACCCACACTGTGGGCAATGAGCGACACATATGTGGGTTTGTTGCAGATATCGCCTGTTTCGATGCGTGTCAAGGAAGGTGCTATTTTACCCTGCATTCCTCAGTATGAGATACTGCAGGCATGTGAACGAGCTTTGATTGAAATTGTGCAAGACTTGAGGGAGAAAGGAGTGGTTGAGGAGACATCTGGTAATGTTTTTAACAGCCCTATTCTTCCAATCCTCAAACAGACCCTTTAGGGTCCCTCTGAGTATCACGAAGATGTTTACGGTTTTGTGATTGATTTGTGTGAAGTTAACAAAATAGTGATTCCTCCGTTTCCGGTGGTCCCTAACACTACAACTCTCTTGACGATGAATCCTTCTTCTGCCACATTCTTTTCTGTCATTGACTTGAAAAATGCATTCTTCAGTATTCCCATTCATCCTGATAGCAGATATCTGGTCGGGTCACCCTCACTGGTAGAAGTTTTAGGTTCTGTCATGCTCCCCAAGGCAATACAGGGAGTCCGAGTATCTATAGTCAGGCGTTTAAAAGACAGTTAATTATTATTATTATTAATCGGGTTTTGTAAAGCGCAAACAACCCGGAGGCCTCGTAGCGCTTGGATTCTTTGTCGCTCCCCACAGGTAATGTATTACTCCTATATGTTGACAACCTGCTTATCACCTCTGACACAGAGCAGGGTTGCAGAGACAGTATGGTTAAATTGTTGCTCCACTTAGCTGACCATGGTCATAAGGTATCCCTTTCCAAATTTCAGTATTATCGACAGGAGGTCACCTACTTAGGTCACGAACTGTCAAAGGAGGGTAAGAGACTGTCCCCTAAGCGCATCAGTACCATTGTTAAAATGTCTGTCCCGGAAACTCAGAAAGACGTAAATGCTTTCATAGGCATCACTTCCTATTGCAGGCAGTGGATACCTGGCTATTCACTGCTTATTAAGCCCTTGCTTGCCCTAACATTAAAAGATGTGCATGAGCCCCTGCCTTGGAGGCCAGAGTGTCAGCAGTCTTTTGAGAAATTAAGAACTGCGCTTTGCTTAGCTCCAGTGCTTGGTACCCTGAATTATGCTAAATGCTTTGTGTTGTACGTCCATGAGCTAGGATGTTGTGCGCTTTCTGTTTTTACACAAAAATTTGGGGATAAGCAACGTCTGTGTGCTTATTTCTCTGCTGTACTTAACCCTGTTGCCAGAGCCCTCCCGAGCTGTCTTCAAGTGGTCGCAGCTGTGGCTGTCTCAATAAGACAATCGGCTGGACTCATAGCCAATACTGACCTCACAGTTATGGTAGCCCATGCTGTGGATACATTTTTTAATAAGACAAGAACACAGCACCTCAGCAGTGCACGTCTGACAGGTTATGATCTAACGCTCTTTTAAAAGCACATTACGATCAAATGCTGTGCCACTCTGAATCCAACCATGTTACTACCCCCTCCCTTCTGAGAACGAGGGGACTGACATACATGATTGTATCTTCCTGACAGAGGAGGAGATGAAGGGATGGGTAGACCTGACTGATGTTCCCTTATCTGACTCCCACTTTTCCTTTTCAGTCCTTCAAATGGACTTCATTGAAATGGACAGGGTCAATTATTTGTAGTATGTGTTGGTGGTCGTTTGTGCGTTCAGTTAATGGGTTGAGGCTTACCCTACTAAAGAGAATACAGCCATTGCGACTGCAAAGATACTCCTGAAGAAGTTCTTTCCTCGCTTTGGCTTGCCCCGTTTGATCTGGAGTTATAACGGAAGTCCTTTCAATGCCAAGGTTATTCAGCTAGTTTGCGAGGGACTACACATCAGACAGAACGTTCATGCTGCAAACCAACCCCAGTTCGCCGGTTTGGTTGAGAAGTACAATGGTATTCCAAAACTCAAACAGGCAAAGATTTGGGAGACTACAGAGTTGCAGTGGCCAGATGCTTTACCATTAGCCCTTTTGTCCACAAGAACAACAGCACATTCTAGGACAGGATTGGCATCTTACGAAGTCGTGTTCGGACGCCCGGCGAATGTTTGGGCCGTCCCACGACAGGGTAGGTTTTCAGAAATTGAGTATCCGTTACTGACGCATTACCTGTGTGAGTTAACTAAGAGTCTGTGTTCTATTCACCAACAGATACATGAGTGTTTACCACCTGTCCCCAAGGGGTTCGGACATTATATTTGGCTTGGTGACTTCATCTTGGCAGAGACTTTCCAGTGGGAAAAGAGTTTGGAGCCCCACTGGAAGGGACCTGTCCAGGTTCTCCTTGCCACCCGCACAGCTGCAAAGGTCGCCGGCCGAAAGAACTGGATACATTCCTCCCATTGCCGTAGGTTGCCCCTGCCTTTACCCTACAACCAGTGGGTGAGGGATGGTATTGGGGATTCGGAGTGTGAAAGAATTCCACGATTCATCCCTTTTTCCGATTCCAAGCTCACGTGGGCCCAAACGGATGCCGAAAATCATGAAGTACTAAATGCGGTAACACCCCTGGAGATGAAAGCATTTGAGGAGCCCATTCCATTGACCCCTTTGTGCCTGAGACCCTTTTCACCGTCCCGCTGTGCCTGGAGTCACTGGGTACAATTTGCACCCTCGAGTGAAGAACAGTGCACCAAAGGATAAGTCAGATTAGTAGGGAAGGACTGCGCATGTCAGGGTGTACTTTGTCTATAGTACCAACAGTGTTAGTTTAAGGCGAGGCAAGACTGATGCATTGTTCGGAGATTTGACAGGACAGATTGAATGTGCTCCTTTGGAGGGGGGAACATTATCCTGGAAGACGTGGGATTCTTCATGAGGTAGAACTGAGCAGATCCACCGCCGGTGCTCAAGAGTGCCAACGTTGATGAACAATAGGAGTCTACCAGTGAGGCTCTGACGGATACTGGGAACACTTGTCCCCCCCCTTTCTGTCATCAATTTCATTGCATTCCCTTTTCTTTGCTTCCCAATGTATCCTTTTGGTCGGCTCAATACTAAGGAAGAACAGCCACTTACACCTCCGCGTCCAGAGCAGGGTTGGTCCACAGAAAGTAAAATAGTTTTTGCATCAATACTTGCCATTGCACTAATCATTGTATTAGGGATATGCTATTTTCTGGAAGAGAAGTATCCTGTGCATTCTTTGGTTGGTACAACACTGATTCCTTCTGAATAAATTTTTGTTACTTTGGCCCCTCACAAGGGAGAGCACCGAAAGTCTTATAAGGATAATGTATTCATATAAATGCTGCATCAGGATCATAAGGTGTCGAATAAAACTAATTGTTGGGTGTGTGGATTACTTCCCTCAGTGACTCATAAAAGTGATAACCTGTTGTCTATGCCACTGTCATACTTTAAAAGTTGTGAGGGTCGGTTTGCATTGCTTAGTATGGTATGCCCCGATTCCTAATTCGATACTTTCGATAGGACTCCTGCTGATTTTCGCACTATGGTACAGAATGTACATTTCCAACACAGGGCTCTCCCCGGTGGTTCATCTGGCCAAGAGCCATTTGGTAGATTGTTTTTAAAGACATGCATGAATGCATACAAGAAATAGCTGATTTCCTGGGATTAAACACGTCAGAGTATTCCCAGTCTTTCCAGGCTCGTAATGTTACTGATGACAAGCCAATACCTGTGTCAGTGGTTAACACAACAGCTAGTTTCTGTGTCCGGGGGACCGGGAGGATAAAAGTGGGGGAGAGCGATGCAATACCATCTATGAGTTGAGAAGGACTGATAGTCCACCCTTAATACCACCCCCTAATGTTTATTTTGTCTGTGGATACCAAGCTTATGTCTGGCTCCTGGAGGGATGGTCGGGCAGGTGTTATCTCTCTTTTCTTCTCCCTCCCATGTATATAGCTCCTTCAAATTACCACAGAGATCCCCGGCTGCAGCGTAGGAGTGTATATCCGCCCTGAGTCAGAAGGGTTATTCACATAGAAGATATAGATCAGACAGATAACAGTTTGAGGATGCCATGAGGGGAATTGTACCATTTTGGGGCCCCATGTCTAACAGCATCAACATTTGTAGGTTACTAAGGGTTGTTTATTAATACAACAGCTGGTATATTGACCAATATTACTGCTGATATTACTGTTGAGCTCCAGGCTACGAGGCTCGTCACCTTACAAAACAGGATGGTGTTAGATGTCATCCATGCTGATCGGGGAGCGGCCTGTTGCGTTATTGGCAGTAGCTGCTGTGTGTACATCCCTGACCATGCCCCCAATGTGTATGCTGCCATACAGAAGTTGCACAGGCTTTCACCTGACAAACACCAAGAAAATGGTACTTGGACACTCTCTGGATGGTTCTGGGGTATGTTTACGACTTGGGGTTGGAAGATTCTCATCTTTCTGGTTGCAGTTGCTGATATTATCTTTACATGTTGCCTTTGCATACACTGCCTCCCAGCTTGTTGTACTAATTGTATATATACTCTGACGCCTAAGCCAAAGATATCTATCCATGACACTAATGCTGTGATCATGATGATGATAGGTATTAATGACATTATATTGATGGCTGAAGGCATCTTTGAATATTGACAATGCACATATCAGCTTGTAGATATAGCTCCTATTTTCTGCAAGATGTTATTTGTTTCTAGATAGTAATAAAATGGTTTAGCGACTGCTAAAAGGAGGGTCTGTTGAAAAAAATGTTTTAGCTGAGTTCTGCATGCATTGTATGTCTTAAGTTAGCATTTGCAGCACCTTTTAATAGTCAGCCGCTATTTTGAGCCATGATCGAAACTAACTTCTGTCTCTCTCTCTCTGCCTCAGCTGAAAGCAACTGCGATAATATTTGTTTCTCCAAGGTTGAGCTTTGCTGTGCTAATGAATACACTGTTCTTGTCAGTACATACATTTCCCATTAGATAGGCCTGCTCCCACCCTTAGAGCGGTGGGCACAGGCAGAGTGACCTTGGCGCTGAGATAGCATGTACCTGGTCTCAGGATCGAAACCCATCCTTCTGTATCTCCTTTGTTCACTAGCTACCAACTGGAAATTTCCAGTCAGGGTGTGTCTTTATTGGCTCTGAATTGTACATTATGTATCGCCATGCTTGCTGAAGTCAGACCCTCTGCAGCAATCCAAGGAGGCTGTTCAGACCGGACTCCACTTGAGTGTACCTGAATAAATATACTTGGTTTGTATTCTCTACTGTCTGACCAACTCTTCATTTATGTGGAAGACAGAGAGGTGGTCGCGAGTAACCCAGGTCACCCTAAGCAGGTCACTTCCTTCATGCTATTACTGTAAGCAGAAACATGTCAGCTGTTTCCGTGGTTCATGAGTTTTCATAATATAATTATATTTACTGTAGGAGTAGACACATTGCTAAAAGCCAAAACATAAAGATGCACTCTGTGTGAGTGATTCAGTGAGCTTGTGAGTGAAACAACTGTATAGCAAGCATCTTTGATGCACTTTTGCCAAAATAACACAAAGAAGATAACTTAGCATTGAAAGAGCTTTTAGAAAGAGAGTACGGCTAGAGGAAATAGGCTAGAAAGGAGGCAGGACCTTTAAATTAAATTATTCCCAACAAATATCCCTTGGCAGATAGAAGTTCTCTGTTTGGATGGTACCTCAAATGTGAAGCAGATTATTTTTTAAGAATCAATCATTTTATTAGTGGTAGAGAAAGGCATCATACACAGCTTCCTGTCTACATCCTTGGGCCAGCAGAGCGATCATAAAGTAAGCCAACAACCTGGAGGACGGCAGCGAAATGTGCAGGACTGGTGCTTTAGCAAATTGCATCTTCCAGATTTTGAAGAAAAAGAGGAAAACAACCCATAGAAACACAACAATTGATCAAGAATGTCAAAGCAAAATCCCACCCTAACCTTTCTGTCCCACCCCCACCCTCTCCGCACCAGCTATTGCCTCATTATGAACATTCAAGCTTCAATATTAGTTGTTGGGAAAACTATAAGATTACGTTGCTGATGACTGGGCAACGAACACCTTTTCCAATGGTAATATATTAAGGATCTGTAAGTACTTTGGACAAGTGACTTCCCTCATATCACGAGTCAACAGCTGCAAGAAGGGCGCCCACAGTTTAGCATAATCTTTTTCCTTGCCCTCTACCCCCAGAGACATGCGTTACATAGCCAAGAGGTACCATAGTCGGTGTATCCAGGACAACAGATCGGGCTCGGACGTCGTTCCCCATTGCGTTAGTATGACCTGTCTAGCTGCCAGCAGCGCTAAGGCTATTTGCCTGCCCCGTATGGATTTTAATAGGGAGATCTTGAGGTGAGAAAGGCCAAGAAGGGTGTATTCTGGTGCTCTAGGCAATGAGATGTCAAACACTGCATCAATGTTGTCAAGGACCTCTGACCAGTATCGTTGTAATTTCGGACAATGTCATAGCAAGTGTGCTAAACTACCCGACATCCCACATCCCCTCCAGCAAAGGTCTGTCTTACTTTTGTCCCAACTATGAATGCAGACAGGCGTGTAATACCAGTTGGAGAAAAGCTTGAAGGAGGATTCCACCCCCGCTGTGTTGTGCGCTGTATGGTGGGTGAGAAATAGGATGTGTTCCCATTCCTTAAAAGATAGTGGCCTACCTATGTCCGTTTCCCAATGCACCTGTGCCTTTGTGTGCTGTGCAGTTGGGCCTGCTGTTATCATGGTATACAATTCAGATATGAGGCAACGGTCATCTTGTTTGCGGACCAACCATTTTTCAAACATGGTAAGAGGTCTGGACATTTGAGCATAATTGGAGGGCATCGTGATCCAGTGAGATAGCTGACGGTAGGGGTACTCATCAGTAGGCAGACGGCTATAGTCCTGTCGGAGCTGCGCAAACGGGATCAGCCTCTCTGTGTCAAAGAGGGATCACACTCTTTTACAGCCAGCTTACCGCCATCGCTGAAATACCGCTGAGTCCTGACCCAAAGGGAAATCAGGGTTATCTACAATGGGTGTCATCGGTGAGGGAAAGGAGGTCCAGCCTTGACAGGGGAAGAGTAAAGACCCCAAGCCCTATGCTTACGGGGTCACCATGGTTCCCTCCAGATATTGACACCAGCAACAGACTGGTCCATAAAGTTCCAGTGTTTGCTGTACAGTGGCCTGTTCCACTCCACTAAGTATCTGAGGCATGTGGCTTGATAGTATCACCCAATTAAAGGTAAGCCCACTCCCCCTTGCGTTTTCAGGCATGCCATTTGGACGAGTGATAGATGTGGTTTCTTCCCACTGCACACAAACTTATAAATAAGAACCTGCAATTGCTTGATCGCCTGGGGCGGCGGAGATACGGGAATCATTTGAAAGACTCAGGCGTGACCAGGCGTCCAGTGCCTTGGTCGTCTGCTCCAAAAGCGTTGTATAGTTGAGCGTAATCGTTCGGGCAATGGTGGGTACTAATCTGATGCCAAGGTACAGTACATCTTGCTGTGTCCACTGAATCAGGAATTGATGTTGTAGTGCAAGCACCTCTTCGGAAGGAATCCCCAGATTTAGGCTAACGGATTTACCCAAATTAACCTTGAATCCAGATAGATCCCCAAAGGAGGATAATTCCGCCAGCAGGGCTGTCAGGCTAATCTGCGGCTGCATAAGGGAGAGGATCTCATCATCTGAGTAAAGGCTTATTTTATTGACGTCTGCTCCGAATTACATACCTACAATGCGATTATCCGCTCTAATAAGCTGAGCTAGGGGCTTCATATAAAGCGCAAATAAAAGCGGGGATAGGGGGCACCCCTGACTGGTCCCTCAAGAGATTGGGAAGGAGTGCGATCTGATGCCATTGACCCACACGAAGGACGTGGGGGCGTAATAATACACCAAATCCAGTTGATACAATTTTGCAGAACTCAAAGTAGCGCAGGGTCTTGAAGACATAGGCCCACCCCACCCTATCAAGTGCCTTCTCTGTGTCTATTGCTAACAGGTATGCCTTCCTCTTCCACCGCTGCATGCTATCAATGAGGTGGAAAAGCCGCTTAGTGTTGTCACCTCCCTGCCTGGTGGGGATAAAACTGGATTGGTCGGGTCTATTAGGTCAGACATAAGGGAATTAAGGTGGGCAGCTAAAATACCAGCAAAAATCTTCGCATTAATATTGAGGAGGAAGATGGGTCTATAAGAACCACACTCCATCGCGTCCTTTCCAAAAATCAGAATGACAAAAATCGCCGCCTCTGACATGGAGGGAGTCACCTGACCCATCTCTAAAAAGGAATTTAACAATTTGGTTAAAAAGAGAGCCAGCTCCATACAAAAGGTCATGTAAAACGAAGCTGAAATTCCATTGGGACCAGGTGACTTGAGCACCTTCATTCTGGAGATTACCGTGATCACCTCCTCTAGTCTAATCACCATATAAAGCCCCTCCGCTGAAGTCTTAGAGAGAGGTGTGATACAGCAGCTGCTCAGATACGCATTAAGGTCCTGCGCTGGTGGTTTCTGCCCGGAGAATAGAGCGCTATAGAATGATCGGAAGGCATCCACAATTCGGTCGTCTGAAGCCTGCTCCTCCCCTCTGTGATCACGAATGGACTAGATAAGGGATGTTTGCGTTCTAGTTTTCAGTCTATGCCCCAGCATCCTACCGCATTTATCGCTACTAAGGTAGAACTTGTGACGGAGTGGAAGAAGAGCATATTCCGCCCGATCCAGATCTAAATGTTTGCGCATGCGCCTGCGATTTTCCAGTTCCCTCCAAACCCTCGGTGCCTCCGTGCGTTTGTGAATCGACTCAAGCTCCAGGACCTCCTTTTCAAACGAACCACGCTTCTCCTTACGGAGATTGTTATATGCTGCAGAAATGGCAATGAATTCCCCCCGTGTCACTAGTTTTAGGGCCTCCCAGATGGAGGACAAGGGTGTGGAGCCATCGTCATTAAGCGCTAGGTAATCTTTTATTGTCTGCTTAAGGTGTTGCACCGTCTCGTCAGAGTGTAGAAGAGTCTAGCGGAGGCTCCAACTAGGGGGAAACGCTTGCGATCGCTGCTCTGGGAGGTGGGTAGTGATAAGAGAGTGATTCCTTTTTGATGGTCCTGTGGACCAAAACTGTTGCGGGAAGCGTCTATCACGCATCTGTACCACATCTTCGGAAAGGAGATGGGTCTCCTGTAGGAGACATATGTCTCCCTCTGTACTGTCAAGGAGGGACAACATTGCTACTCTCTTCACTGGGTTGTTTAGCCCCCTAAAGTTGAGGCTAACTATTTTAAGATCTTTCCCCATCTAAGGAATGTAACTACGTTGCTATGCAGTGTAGTGATGTGCTTATGCCCAAACGCATTTTCACTGGAGTGGTGTCTAGCAATCCCCTGAGGCAGAACCAACGGAGCTCCGCTGGTGCGGAGCTCCCAAAATAACAACCCAAACAAACCCCCCCCCCCTCAAAAAAAAAGATAAACAGATTCTCTGAACATATAACGTAAAGAGAAAATGACAAATGTCCATCGTGAGAAGACAATCCCGGAGGGACATGGCTCGGGACAGTCGACCAGCCCTTAGTGGGCCAAGTTCGTGCCCATCCGCCTGTGGAAAGGCCGTCAACAATGGACCAGGACAGCCTTCCGGTCCCCTGACACCCAACTAGGCACCCCTCCCTGAGCCTTTCATTGAATACCTCACGGGGTATCCGGTCTCTCCGATGTTTGCGTCAGCGATGTAAGGACTGCTTCTCATTCTTTGTCCTGTGTGGCCTGATCAGGCTTCCGAGCTGTGGTCGCTTTTCCTACTCTCTGCCATCCTGCTGTGTGGTGGGGGTTGAGATTTCTAGGCTGTTCCGTTTGTTCCGTCGCTGTGGTGTCTTCCAGGACGAGGATTTCCGTGGCCTCAGCTAGAGAGTGGATCTGATGCAGCTTTACTCTGAGTTTAAATATGATGTGGAAGGGATGACCCCCAAGAGTAGGGGATTCCTTGCTCTTGCAGGTGCGTTGTTACTGCTTTGAATTCATGCCGTTTAATAAGCGTAGAATCCGCCAGATCCTGAAAGATAGCAGGGGAGTGTCCTCTAAACTGCAAGGGCTGCATTTCCCTCACCTTCCGTATGACGCGTTCTTTCAACTGGAAGTCGTGGACACACACAAGGATGTCCGGCGGTGGTGAATTGGCACCACGTGGGATGCCCACTCTGTGTACAGGGTCCATCTGAATATCCGTTGACTCCGACTCTCCCAGCACTTGACAAAACAGTGCCCCCACGTAGGAGCTGAGATCATCCCCCTCCTCTTGCCACAGTATGTCCCGGTTCCGCACGTTGCTTCGCCGAGACCGGTTCTCTAAGTCCTCGGCATGCACCTGTAAGCCCAGGTGTTGCTCCTGAAAGCGCAGCATATCTTGTTGGAGCTGATGGAGTTCCTCCTCTCGATTGACATCATGCTCCTCCAGCGTGGCCACGCGCTCTCCAATTTCATCCACATCTTTCCGCACTTCCCGTAGGTCTGCGGCGAGCTGACCCTTGAGCTCCTGTATGTCTTCTTTAATGGCCGCAAACAGTTCCAGCATGAACGCTTTGGTAGCCGGGTCATCATGGCCATCCCCCAGTCCTTGAATTTTCTCACCAGATGTTGAGGGCGTCCCCGATTGTTTCATGAGCATTTCTTTCAGTGGCCTCGCTTTCCTATTGCGGGCAGCTGCCATGCTCCACGAGGCCAGCGGGCCTAGTCGACCCAAATGGAGCTCCGTGCAGTAGCTGCTGGAAAGGCGCTAGGGAAAGGAGGCTGCAGGGCCAACAAGGACCGACACCACTCCTCAATTAAAAGGTCCGATGCCCCCCAGTCGTGAATGTTCTGGTAGACCGGAGAGTGGCCGGCTGCGCCCACCGGCACCGTCCCCCTGCGCCGTGGAAAGGCTTGTCCCGGATCACTGTTTCGCTCCCTCGGAAGGCATCGTCAGGGTCTAGTCAGCCTCGTAGAACTATCATACAGTTAAGGCCTTCTCTGTAGAAGCGCGGCCCTGAGTGATCCCCAGGGTATGGGTCGGTATTTGGCACTCCTCCTCACCTGCTAGAGTTCCTGTCTGGGCCTGGGTGCCACATTGCCTCCCTGCTGCAAGCTTCTGGGGCACAAATTGCTGCTCCTAGTGTCTCTGCCTCACATTGGGAGCCCGGGCGATGCTTGACACTAGCACACGTTCACCCTGTAAAATTGCGGATGGTGACACGCAAGGTTCGGAAGGCACTTACTTTTCGCCGGCGATCACCGCTGTGCCTCCCACACCTCTCCTTGATTGTAGGGACATGCAGTACCCCACGTTGTTTTTGCCTCCAGAAGAGTGTAACGGCGACTCTTCTGTCGGGTGGCAAACTTTTGGCGTTCTCTCCTCCAGCTGTCTGTCTGAGGCCGGGTAATCACTGCCTCTGTTCACCAGCCAGTGCTCCTCGCAGCGCCGCTAACAGGTCACGGCACTGCAGACTCGTCCTCTGGCCGAGGAGTAGCAGACTTGCAGCCCTGCAAGGCCCTGACTCAAGGCAGAGCCATCTCCCGGTGGGCTCGGGGTTCTGGAACATACACCACCAATGCCGCTCGGTTCCCGGGAGCACACCGGACCCAGTATGCCGTCCTAGGCCTCAGGGGAGAGGTGCTATATCAAAGCTTTGGTGTAGCGGTGTCGGAGGGCCACGATACAGCGTCCTACCGAGCCACCATCTTGGCCACGCCACTCGCAGATTATTTTTTAAACTAGCATAATAATACCTGTCTTTGCTTTAGGTAGTTTGTAAAGTTTACATTAAAAGGCGACAACTTGTCCTCCAACAAGGTTTTATGCATGAGGGAATGGTTGATGAGGACAGCTGCTTTAGGTGACCACTGTGCCGAATCTCTCTAGTTTGAAGAGCCTCGGGTATGATAGCTATGCTTTACAATGATGTACACCTGTCAATCTGCATGATACGTGCATTTCTAGGGTGTGATGTATGCCAGGATTGGCAAGTTTTCTCCCTCTGAACAGAGTAAACACAATTCAATAGATGGAAATTATTAAACTGAAAAAGCAGGGATTTCATTATCTATTAAACAAGAGAGGATGATCAATGTCCCTAATACATATAAGATCATTGGATTTGCCTAGAGCACCTCTGAAGTCAACACAGTGGCCCAGGGCCAATAACGGCTGGTACAGAACGTCTGCTCCAACATTCCAACATTTGTCTTTCTGTTTCTCCATATTTAATTTGGAACGTTCCGCACACACTAGGGGAATGTTCTAATAGCTTTAGAGCCCTTCTGCCCAAGGGCTATAACGGTTGTGAATGGTCAAAATTTTCATTATAGGCCCTTGTCAGCTAATTGGGCCTATAGCTCAGACTCCGGGTCTTTAATAATCATTACTGCCCTTAGCTATGGGCTATAATGCTTAACTAAGAGCTGATTCCAAAAAAGTACCACAGGTAATAATGCTTTACTTCCTCGTTTTTCTTTAAATTAGGAATAGACAGAAGAGAACCCCAAAGTCCTCTATAGTTGATAGCGGGGGAGGATGATGTTATCAATCAGGAACAGGGATCTAAGCTGACAGAAAGCACTGCGTGCAGTGCACCTTAACCTCCACCCAGTTTGTCAACAGGAGTTAATGCAGGCAAAGTAATGCCAGCGAGACATGACAGTTGGCATTCTGTTAAGCCCTGGAGGAATGGAAGAGGTAGTGCGCCAAGGTCAGACAGACCCTACTGTTGTAGTCTACTTTGTCGTTTGTAGAGGAGACTAAGTAAATGAAATATATATGTTATGGTTTTCAACTGTGAAATACAACCTTGATACCAGATTGGTCAAGAGAGGGAAGTGAAGTCAGTTGGAGAATTTGAATTTTCACCACCACTACAGAGAGGGGGTTCGGCCCAAAGAGGCAGGTAGATGTGGTACATGCACAAGGGTACCCAAAACTAAGATGTCAGTTTTTAAAGGTTTGTTTTTCAGTTTGGTGGTCCTGTCCAAGGTAAAATGTCCAGTCTGTCATTAGAGCAGGCAGATTCTTTCTTTCTTCCTAAAAATCTCACCCCTGTTTATGGCGACCCCGTGTAGATTGTGTATTTTCTGCATTGGTCTAAAAAATGAACCCTGATCATGTACCCAGATAGGGCAGATACTGAAGGCAGAAATGAAAAAAAGCTGAAGATAGGTAAGAACCAATGAGATTCTCCTCAGCAACTAGACTGACGCAAGATCAAAATGAGACAGGGAGTCAGTAATCAGGGAGCAACATGAGAGAAAGCAGACACATTTTTAAATGTTTTGAAATGCTGAATAGCATCGTAAATTCCTGTAATTGCGTCAATGTGAGAGACAACTAACCCATTATATCGCCATTCAAACGTAAAACCACACGGTCATGAAACCTCCTCAATCTCCCATTCTTTACAAAACAAGGAGAGCAACCAGGGGCTAAACAAGACATCTGACCCCATTATCCTTCACTGTTGCATCACAGAAAACCCACCATCGACATACCATAAAAAGTTCTAACTTCTTTCCCATAACTTTATGTGGTACACTATACCAGTGTACTCACTTATCTTCAGCAAATGTGTGTTGGTAACAACCTTCTTCCACCATGTCAACAAATGAGACCTGCGTTACCAATTGGAAGAATATGTTGTATATCCTGGTTCACTGGAATTATGTGGCAAGGAAGCACTAAATTACAAAACAGCGTTGACTAAATTATGTGGTAAGAAATTGAAAATTATGTAGCAAAATGTGGCACATTTTTTCATAGCATTACATCATTATTTTGTAATTGTTACTGATACTAATACTGTCTGGCCAAAGATTTCACCTAATTGATACCAGTTTAACCACCAAATACAGAAATAAGCAACTGAAAGATGGCATGTCAACCTTTGCAACTTTCACTGCATGTGAACGTATCAACAGTTTTAGTACGTTTGATCCTTTTGAGATAGAACACTATTGTGTTAAAATCTGCAGGTTATGCAGCAGATGACTGATTATTAGGCAAATACGGCAAAGCTGCAGCCGCAGAATTCCAGTGGCTCTGTCAATATCATATTTAAGATCCCGCCTCTCTGCAAATGTTAAATAGGCCATTTTTAAATGTTGATTACACTAGCGAAATTCGTGAATTTTTATTACACAAAAGTTGAGGAATTCCACAATTTTTGTGACTGCACAATTTCACAGTTTTGTTCTTTGGGAAACTGGTTAAAGTAGAAAATTGTCTCTTGCTGGAGGCATTTCCCAAACAAACCTTTCCACTCGCTGGTATCTCAAGTTACTTTTGATTACAAGGTATGCCCTTGGAGCATTATTGCAAAATTTTATTTCACATAACTTTTTTCAAAATTCCACAAAGTTTGCAAACTAAAATTTGACACAAGTCTAATTAGCAGGCCGTTCTACAGAGCTAAACAAATTCTCAAATATACAAATAGATGGACATGGGCTGTTGACTAGCAAAGCCTGTGATCTCGGGATGCAAGCTGGTTGGGGGATGTAGGCCAGAGTTAAAGTAGGTCACGGCTGTCTAACCAAGCTGCAGCATTGCATTGTCAGTTTGCTCTTTGCTTCCAGTAATCCAATTGGACCTGAAGTCCATATTTCAATCTTGCAAGACAGGTTTGCTTATTTTGCAACTGTATTTAACCTGAATTTCATTAAACTAGACAGGTTTATTTTCAGAAGGCAAAGGCCTGGTGCAAGTGGGTACTGCTGGATTGTACATCAACCGCTAGATGTCCAGATGTGCACTTTACACTAATGGGCTTGTTAGGGAGGAATTACATTTTCTGGGGGGAATACATTTTTTTAACAGTAATATGTTATGAAGTGTAGAATTTACTGTACACTTATTACTTTTCTTTTCTGTTTCCCCCCAACTTTTAAATAAGTAAAACTGTGGTCAGTGTGTGTAAATAAACTGACAATGAAATGTTAAGTTAGAAATACATATTATTTGAATAGCTCTGTAGCGCAATAGGACAAGAACATGATTGTGTTTGTAAAGACGCCCTTTGAAGAATTCAAAAAAAGACACACTTAGGGAAGTGTATGCTGTTCACATTACGTATTAGTGTTTTCTAAATATATGAAATAACCAATGTATGGCATATCCCATCAATCAATCAATCAATCAAAGCATTTATATAGCGCACTACTCACCCAGAGGGTCTCAAGGCGCTAGGGGAGGGGGGTCCGCTACTGCTCGAACAGCCAGGTCTTGAGCTGCTTCCTGAAGGCGAGGTGGTCCTGGGTCAGGCGGAGGTGGGTCGGGAGGGAGTTCCATGTCTTGGCGGCGAGGTAGGAGAAGGACCGTCCCCCTGTGGTGGCTCTTCGGATTCGGGGGACGGCGGCGAGGGCGTGGCCGGTCGATCGAAGCTGGCGTTTGGGAGCGTAGAAGTTGAGGCGGCTGTTGAGGTATCCTGGTCCTTGGTTGTGTAGGGCTTTGTGAGCGTGGGTGAGGAGACAGAAGGTGATTTTCTTGTTGACCGGGAGCCAGTGCAGGTCCCTCAGGTGTTCGGAGATGTGGCTGCGACGGGGGATGTCCAGGATGAGTCGTGCTGAGGCGTTCTGGACCCGCTGAAGTCTCTTCTGGAGTTTGGCGGTGGTTCCTGCGTAAAGGGAGTTGCCGTAGTCCAGACGGCTGGTGACGAGGGCCTGGGTGACTGTCTTCCTGGTCTCGGTGGGGATCCACCGGAAGATCTTACGTAGCATGCGCAGGATGTTGAAGCACGACGAGGAGACGGCGTTGACTTGTCTGGTCATGGAGAGGGAGGAGTCCAGGATGAAGCCTAGATTGCGTGCGTGGTCTGTTGGTTTGGGTGCGCTGCCTAGGGCGGGGGGCCACCAGGAGTCGTCCCAGGCGGAGGGTGAGGATCCCAGGATGAGGACTTCCGTCTTGTCCGAGTTCAGTTTCAGGCGACTGTTCTTCATCCATTCGGCTACCTCTTTCATCCCTTCATGGAGGTTGGCTCTGGCGGGGTCGTTGGTGAGGGAGAGGATCAGCTGGGTGTCGTCGGCGTAGGAGATGATGTTGAGGTTGTGCTGGCGTGCTGAGGTTCCGTGACGATTTGAACCCGTGTTTTCAATATTGTCGGAAATACATAATATTGGTATCAGCGAACCGCAAATGATCCATTTAGCATATCCTGGTGTTTTCGCTACGCTACGAGCAAGAGTACTCCTGTAACAGACACATTTCTGATCTACCCATGGCATCCATCTTAGATCATGGCAGCCATTTTGTGTTTCTTGCCCTCACATAAGCAATAACCTCTGATCACTTCATTCCGATTAAGGACACGTAGCCTTAGCCGGAGATTCACCTCTTCTAGTGACACGTGCACCTTGGAACAGAACACGCTGTGGCTGCATGACTCGACAAAGGCTGCCTCCTCTGCCCGAGGCCAGCCCTACCGAACTGGTTCTCGTGTCCATTGTCCCGATCATGATTAGGCGGCCGAAGCCGGTAGCCTTGCCCATTTACAACCCACAAGCATCCCTTATCCCACTTTTCTATCTTCCACACCTGGCTCCGTTCCTTTCTTTCTGAATCTTTATTAGGGGGAGGTAACGAAATTTATGATGAGGCGGTCCGGCTCTTGAATGCAGTATTGAAAAGGGATTGTGATGAACTAGTGGGAACCCCTCTTCGTAATGTTTGGCATCAGATATTATCGACGGTTCTTGTGTAACACCAAATATTTATTGTTTTAGACACAAAGGTTTTGAGAATGTATTACATGTAAAGAATTTGCCCCCAGCTTAAAATTTAGTATATAAGGAGCAACCCTCTTTGTACAATTTGAACAGGCTCCTAGAATCTGCCCATGTGTGGTTTCTGTGACTTCTGTGTCCCTGCAGTAATAAACCTTTGGTCTTTGACGCCACCATCGAGAAGCCCGTGTTTCTGTTCATTTGCGCACCAAGGCAGGTGGAACTCCGGGGTCTTTGGGTGTTGTTCCCTGACACCTCTGGACAGAACCAAAAAGTCCAGAACTCCAATTGGCGCCCAACGTGGGGCCCGACGTCATTCGGTACCGGTCCAAAAGCCTGAAGAGTTCGAGAAGCTTCGTGTGAAGATTCCTGAGGGAGGCGCCCCACTTCATCGATCCCGGCATATCGCAAAAGTGGCCCGAAGTTCTCTTCCACGAGGGTTCCCGTTCAGGACGGCTGCAGTGGGCCGTTGCCTTGACCGTCGCCCTGTCTTGGACCCGAGGTGCAGTCCTTAGTACAGCGAAACGTGACGGGTTTCTCCTTGGTGACGTCTTCAGTGCCTCAGTTAAGTATTTAGTGATAGCTAGCTGGTTACTTCGTAAGGGTTGTTAAAATCCTTTTTGGTTCTTGGTTTGGTTTGGTTTCGTAAGATTATCACTGGTTGTACTGGTTACGATAATCTATTTGGTTTAGTTTGGGTATCGATACATTAGTTCGCTTTTGGTAGGCCTAAGTTCTTGGTTCAGGTGCACATATCTGTTTTGTGTTTTTGTTTGTTCTGTGTTCCGGATTGCAAAATGGTAAGTCGGAGAAATTGTATGTTGTCGTGTTTTGGTTGCAACAGTGATTCACGATTGGAGGACTCATGTCTGGTTCCTCCGATTGGGACTCCCCTATATGACTTGTACTGTAAACATGGTGTGGGTCCTATATCTTATAATGAGGTGTGGGTCCGATACACTGAGAAAGATGGTGTCCTTAGTTGGCCACTGCATGGTAGTTTTGAGCCCGAAATCCTTGATAATTTAGAAGCGAAATTGTTTAGGAAGAAAGCCCGGCCGGCAATGTTTGATTCTTTCCGTTACTGGCGAAAAGAATCCAAACAGAGAGAAATTAAAAGATTGAAGAAAGAACAGAAAGAGCAAGAAGAGTTGACTCTAGAGCAAGCGGCTAAACAGCTGCAAGTTAACGAGTCAGAGAAGGCCATAGAAGTGGCCATTAGAGAACATAATTTAGCGATTGACAAGTGCTATCCTGCCTTGCCATCGAAAACAGCTAAGATACTGGAGGATTCCGAAAACGATCCTCTGTTGTCTTATTTGTTACGGTCACCTCCACCGTATGCACAAGGTGCTACGGCTCCACCTTTACCAAATGTTCAATTGCCGGTTGCTGGACAGCCTGGTATTCCTGCTCCTGCCCCTCAGAATCAAGCTTTTGTACCTCCTGTGGTCAATGTGAATGTTCCTACGGCTCCTCCTCCTCCTCCTGGATTGCCGACTTCTATACCTGTATCTGTCTCGCTTACACCCACTGTCCCACAAACTGTTTTCCTCGATACTTCTACTGTTCCGCTATCTGTTCCTACCTCTACTGTGTTCTCTGCGTCTGCGAGTGTGTTGACTCCACTTTCTGTTCGTCGAAGAATCACTGATTCTGTCTCGAGCATTCTAACTCCTTTCTATAAATCTTTGATCAAGACTCCTACTTCTGACTCTGTTCAGAGACGTAGTCAGCTTCCGAGTACTGAGGAACGAGGAATTTTAGATTCCACGGCTCTCAGATGGATTTCGAAGAGTAGGAGATATAGTACGAGAGATGTGCTAGATACATTTATGCAGTGGAAGGAACCAACGCAACGATATGTCTTTGATGAGATGTGCTCGCTGTTACGTGAGGAAATAGAAGAAGATGATGTTGAATCGAATCTAGAAGACTTAATTAAGGTTCAGAAAGAGTTTGCTGCAGGAATGATAGTAGGTGAAAATATAGAAGAAGCGATGGAATTGATTTTAAGTTATAGAAATGACCCATCACTTCGTTCACCGAGAGATTTAGAGAAAAGTAAGACGAACCTAAGTCGCCAATATCCAATGAGGGAGGTTCCTCCAATTTGGCGCGATGCTGTACAAGCTGATAATGTCCGTGGTATTGTAGCCGCTCCGGCGCAATTCCAAAGAGTGTGGATACACATTCCATGGAAACGAGCTGAAGTGCTAGCAGTGAAGCAGGCCTTGCCAGACCCGCGTAAGAATCCTGCTGGCTACTATAAGGAATTAACACAGACAGTTGAGGCTTGTATAATGAACTTAGCAGACATCGATATGTTATTTGGTAATGTAGTTCCGCAACCAATTTGGGCTAAAATTCGTAAAGAAAATCATCCAGTTGCCCTAGGTGGTGATTGGGCAGCTATCATTGCAGCGGATGGTCAGCAAGTAGGTGGTGCAAAACCCGAACCCCTAATTGCTGATCTTCCAGGTAGGATAATTGACTTAATGAAGACTCTGATGCCCGCATTGCGTGTTAATTGGGACAAGTTGTCCGCATGCAGACAGAAGAAAGACGAAAGTGTCTCCGACTTCTTCACGAGGTTCGAAGAGACTTT
This sequence comes from Lissotriton vulgaris, assembly GCF_964263255.1. NCBI lineage: Eukaryota > Metazoa > Chordata > Amphibia > Caudata > Salamandridae > Lissotriton > Lissotriton vulgaris. Next base: position 783,371,443 of record NC_141687.1, on the reverse strand, counting down.
TGTAGATCATAGTGGTCAGGATATGAGCACAGAAGGAGGACAGAGACTGTTTGTCGATAAATTCGTACATAATTTGTTACCTGAGTTATGCAATAAATTAAAAGATTCCGAGAGTGCGTGGGCTGTTTCTACAACTGCGCAAATTCTTGCAACTGCACAGTATTATGAAAATAGGGATAAAGAGGAAAAAGAGAAATCAGACAAGAAAACGAAAGACTTAAAAACTAAAGTTCTTTTGCAGCAGGCGTATCCGCCTCGCACGAACCAGACTAATATGCAACAGGGTTCGTATCAAAGAACAGATTATAGCTCACCTAGGCCTCAATATCAGTGGAATCAGTGTGCATACTGTAAGAAAGAGGGTCACTACAAGAATGAGTGCCCAATCTTAGCGCAAAATAATGCAGCAGCTCAGAGAGGTCGTGGTGGTTTTGTGCAAAATTCTAGGGGTCGAGGGCGAGGTGCTATGCCTCCACAGACGAATGATCGTCCTTCCAATCACTTTGATTAACGAAATGGACAGTCTGCCCAGCAAAATAGATCTCAACAGTATCTTGTTGAAGACTATTGTGAAGTGGATGCGGGATTTCAACAAAATGAGTACTAGGACAGCCATGGACAGAGAGAGGGAGTAGTATCAGTTCCAGTGGATCAGAGTGGGCCTTATGTCGCAGTAGCTACATCAGGTGTAGTCGAACCGTTTCTGTTGGATACTGGTGCAGCGAAAAGTTCTATCATTCATGCGAAACTCCCTGGCGCACCTTTGTCCGGCTCAACAAATGTTTCTGTAGGTTTTTCAGGCGCCCCTGTTTACAACCCCATATCTGGTCCTTTGTCTATTTCTGTTGGACCGTGTCAATTGAAAGCACCCTTGATTTTGACGACAGGTTGTAATGAAAATCTGCTTGGTTTAGACTTGTTAAAACGACTATATGCGACATTGTACTGTTCTCCGGAAGGAGTACAGCTTACATTGGGTAAAAGAATTTCCTCTCCGATGTACTTGTCAATGGATGCACTCCCGCCAGAACTTCGTTCACTCCCTGATACTCTTTGGGCGACTGGTCCTAACGATGTAGGCCTTTTGGAAATACCACCATATGTAGTCACTTTGAAAGCAAATGTGAAATTTCCACGAATTCCTCAATATAAAATATCTAGTGAAGGTGAACGAGCACTTTTATTGATTGTACAAGATTTGATTAAGAAAGGTGTGGTTGAAGAAACTAGAGGAAATGTCTGTAACAGTCCTGTATTACCGATTTTGAAACGAACTGATCCTACAAAGCCTCCAGTGTATAGGTTTGTCATCGACCTTAGAGAAGTTAATAAGATAGTAGTTCCACAGTTTCCTGTAGTTCCAGACATTACTGCCTTGTTGACATTGATTCCTGCTACAGCCACATGGTTTTCAGTCATCGACTTGAAGAATGCCTTTTTCAGCATTCCGATAGCCGAAGAAAGCAGGGATATTTTCGGCTTCTGTCTAGGAGGTCGAAGCTTCAGATTTAAACGCGCTCCACAAGGCTATTGTGAGAGCCCATCCATTTACAGTCAAGCACTAAAAAGTCAGTTAGATACCTTTGTCCTTCCTCCAGGCTCTGCTCTAGTACAGTATGTAGATGATCTTCTAGTGGCTGCCGATGACAAGGAAACTTGCAAAGCAGCTACAATTTCCTTATTGCATCATTTGTCTAATTTGAATCACAAGGTGTCACCTTCGAAAATGCAATACTGCTGCCAAGAAGTGACCTACCTAGGTCATCTCTTGTCAAAGGAGGGAAGGAAGTTGACCCCAGAGAGAATAAAAGCAATTACGCAGATGAGTGTTCCTCGCACGCAGAGAGAAGTGCGTGCCTTTCTAGGTATTACCTCTTACTGTAGGCAGTGGATCCCAAATTTTTCTCTTTTAGCAAAACCATTGGTAGCTTTGACTGGGAAAGGTGTTCCGAGTCCGGTGCCATGGTCTGATGAATGTCAGGAGAGTTTTATTGAATTACGAAAAGCATTGTGTTCAGCTCCTGTATTAGGTACACCTGATTACAGCAAACCATTCACGCTCTATGTTCACGAGAGAGAAGGTTGCGCGTTGAGTGTTCTGACACAGACATTTGGTGATAAACAACGCCCTTGTGCGTATTTTTCATCAACATTGGATCCGGTAGCTAGAGCATTACCTAGTTGTTTGAGAGCTACAGCGGCAGCTGCGGCTTCCATTCGACAATCTGCTGGTTTGGTGATGAACAACATGCTAGTGGTCATGGTTCCTCATGCTGTGGATACACTCATGAACCGAACTAAGACACAACACCTTACCAGTGCAAGACTATCTGGTTACGAGCTGACATTACTAGCGAGTCATATTCAGATCAAAAGATGCAATATATTGAATCCAGCAACGCTGTTGCCGGCTAATAAAGAGTCGAGTGATTCCGAGCCACATGATTGTTGTTTTAGAACGGAGGAAGAGACAAAAGGACGCATTGACTTGAAAGACACTCCATTATCAGATCCAGATGGCACGCTGTATGTGGATGGATCATGTTTTAAATTGGAGAATGGTGATGTGACTGCTGCTTATGCAGTAACGACTTTGAAGACGATTGTGGAGACTGCAAGAGTGAGTCAGAATTCTGCCCAAGCTGCAGAATTAATAGCTCTAACAAGAGCGTGTGTTTTAGCGAAGGGAAAGAGAGTGAATGTGTTCACGGATAGCCAGTACGCATTTGGCGTGGCCCATAGTTTTGGCCGTTTGTGGAAAGAAAGAGGTTTCATTACGTCCCATGGGACTAAGATCCAACATGGTCAGCTAGTTAACGACTTGTTGGAATCTCTAACCTTGCCGACTGAAGTTGCGATTGTAAAGTGCAGTGCTCATAAAGCAATCACGGATGATGTTGGTCGAGGGAATGCTTTTGCTGATGAGACTGCTAAACAAACAGCTAGAGACATGATGAGCAGAATGTATGTTGCTACGTCTGCGAGATGGATTGCTGAGTCTGGAATGTGTGAAGATACAATGGAAAGTGTGAAAGAGATTCAGAAAGAGGCAACTGAGGAGGAAAAACGTGTATGGAGAGAAAGTACGGGCAAGTTGGATTCGAATGGGTGTTGGATTGATTTGACAGAACAGCAGCGTTGGATGTTGCCTGATGCGTATGTGCTTGCAGTGGTGACGATGGCGCATGGAGTAGCGCATATAAGTTCTAAGGGAATCTGTAAGATGTTGGCTCCAGTTTGGAAGAATGATGGGATCAGTAAATGTGCAGAGAGAGTGGTGAAAAATTGTATGGTATGCCTGATGCATAATCCTGGCAAGGGAACTCCAACTCCTGCTGGTCACTTCGCTCCTCCTTCCTGCCCCTTTGAAGTGATTCAGTTAGACTTCATTCACATGGATCGTTGTAATAATCTGAAATACGTCCTGGTGGTGGTCTGTGCTTTTTCCAGGTGGATCGAAGCATATCCACTAAAGGACAATACTGCCCTATCAACTGCCAAAATTCTTCTCAAAGAATATTTCCCTAGATTTGGAATGCCACGGATTGTATGGTCAGATAACGGAAGTGAGTTTATAGGGAAAGTTATGCAGAGTGTATGTACCGGCCTAGGCATAAGACAGAAGTTCCACAGTGCGAATCATCCCCAGCTGGTTTAGTGGAGGGTTACAATGGCACTCTCAAACTAAAACTAGCCAAAATTCAAGCATCCACGGGTTTGTCCTGGCCAGACGCACTTCCTTTGGCTTTGCTATCAACGAGAGCAACTGTACATTCTAGAGTGGGGCTTAGCCCTTATGAGATAGTTTTTGGCCGCCCGGCAAATATTTGGGGTGTGCCAAGGCCTAAGGAATTTTGTTCTCTAGAATATCCTATGTTGATAGACTACCTTTACGACTTGACTGCTAAATTGAGTCTTATTCATCAACAGGTTTTCGATGCTTTACCAAAGCCTCCGGAGAGTCCAGGGCATCAGCTGAAACCAGGAGATCTTGTGGTTATCAGGAATTTCGCGAGGACGAAGAACCTTCAGCCGAGATTCGTCGGCCCCTTCCAGGTCCTGCTTGTGACAAGAACAGCAGTTCGTGTGGCTGGTCGCAAGCATTGGGTGCACGCATCCCACGTAAAGCGTGTACCTTTGCCACTTCCTTACGACGACTGGGTGAAGAAGGGAATTGGTTCCTCCGAATTTGAAAGCACGCCAAAGTTCATCCCTTTCAGCGATGCCGAATTGATCACTGACACTCCAAGCTCTGACTCTCCTTCGGAGAAGACTCCTTTGAACTCTGAACATTTGTCCCCTGCATCAGAAAAAACTCTGTCATCTGCGAACTTGAACACTGCAACAGCTACCAGTGAAACGCTATTTGCCGATCAGACAGTTCCTGCAAAGCAAAGATACAATTTACGAAACCGTAATATGGACAAATAAAGCAGGCAACTGCCCATTGTGATATTTTTGAAATTTTGAACTTTTGCCTTCAGCCAGGAAGTTTGCTATTGTTTTATTGTTTTTAAAATTGCCTTGCCGTCTGGGTAGCCGTAGGGTCGTGGCTGTGTGCCTAGTTGAATCTGCGGGGGTCTGACACAAGGTCGATCTTTCTGTTGGTTCTGGGAACTCCCAGGGCTGATAGAGGCATTTTCATCTACGTACACATCATCAGTGGTCGCGAGCGGATTGTAGAAGATGGAGCTTCCTGCGCTGCAACGAGAAAATGTGATTTATGTTCGCAGAAACAGACTTTACAGAATTCTTCACAGCAAATGCTTTTTGATACAATGTGCCGTTACATTTTTGATTGTTTTGATAACATTGGTGGGTGGAATCGTTTTCGGTATGAGTTTGATTTTTGTGCCAGTAACTACAGTACCTCCCCTTGATCCCGCTACTTCTACTGTTTCTTCTATATACTCTTTTCACTCGTTTCCTGAACATGAGCAAGCCCGACGCTCAGAATTCATTAATAACACTTTCGTACAGCTCTTGCATCAACACCAACTGGTAGTTAACACTACAGACTGCTGGGTGTGTGGCTTGATACCCCACACTATGGATAAAGGTATTCCCTATCTGGTTTTGCCTTTCAGCTACAATGGATCATTTCAGGCCCTTCAAACCATCTTTGCTTATGCCCTTGAAACCTATCCTCCACGTCCACCACGCTCCACTAAATATAACTCTGCCAACAAAGCTTTAGTCCAGGGAATTATTGACATGATCAAGGACGTCAATAATACTCCATCTTACCCTAGAGACGAATTGCGAGTATATTTAAGCTGGAATTCTTCAGAGTATCGCCTTAGTTTGGGAGAAAGCAAGCGTAAAAGCTCAACTCCAATTTGGGTCGTACCTCACCGAGGTCAGGTCTGTTTGCAAGGTAATGGGAGAAATCCGAGAGCTCAGCTAGGGAGGAGTGAGTGCGTAGAGACTTATGTGTTTCCGGCTAACTCTTCCCCTGCTTTTCTTACCGCTAGGGGTACCTACTTCATCTGTCGAGACCGAGCTTATACTTGGTTGCCTGCCGACTTTTCAGGTTCATGTTATATTGCTCGATTGTTGCCTCCAACATACACTACTTCAGCTGATTATCACAGGACCAGAGTAGCGAGAGGTGTCTTCAGCAAGGAAGATACCGCTGGTCAGGAAGCTGGAGACTTCTTCAAAGGCTTCCTTCCGTTCTGGGGGCCTATGGCCAATAGTAGAAACATACGTCAACTAACACGGGTAGTTGAATCTACTATTACCGAAACTGCTGGTGCCCTTAGCAATTTGACAGCTGAGCTTCAGGCGGATAGACTCATGACGTTGCAGAATCGTATGGTTCTAGACGTAATACTTGCAGATCGAGGTGGGGTATGCAGAATGATCCAATCGAGCTGCTGTGTCTTTATTCCTAATAATGCTCCAACAGTCTATGAGGCGATCTCAAAGCTACACAAGATTTCCGACTCTATTCATGTAGACAAGGGAAACTGGTCCTTCATGGAGTGGTTTTGGACTCTGATATCAGCGTGGGGATGGAAGGTTCTAATGGTCATTGGTGTCATCTTAGTATTCCTCTTCTCATGCTGCCTGATTATCCAGTGTGGTCCTGCTCTGTGTAGTCTTTGTGCTGCGACCTGTTTTAGGAAACCACCTGCGTTTGGAGAAAAGGCACGAGAAAGGATGATGATACAACAGCATGTCACTGACCTGATGAGCATAGAATTAGATTCTGACATAGACTGAGTAATTGCCTATGTAAGGGCAAAAGGAGGGTCTGAGGTTCCGTGACGATTTGAACCCGTGTTTTCAATATTGTCGGAAATACATAATATTGGTATCAGCGAACCGCAAATGATCCATTTAGCATATCCTGGTGTTTTCGCTACGCTACGAGCAAGAGTACTCCTGTAACAGACACATTTCTGATCTACCCATGGCATCCATCTTAGATCATGGCAGCCATTTTGTGTTTCTTGCCCTCACATAAGCAATAACCTCTGAGCACTTCATTCCGATTAAGGACACGTAGCCTTAGCCGGAGATTCACCTCTTCTAGTGACACGTGCACCTTGGAACAGAACACGCTGTGGCTGCATGACTCGACAAAGGCTGCCTCCTCTGCCCGAGGCCAGCCCTACCGAACTGGTTCTCGTGTCCATTGTCCCGATCATGATTAGGCGGCCGAAGCCGATAGCCTTGCCCATTTACAACCCACAAGCATCCCTTATCCCACTTTTCTATCTTCCACACCTGGCTCCGTTCCTTTCTTTCTGAATCTTTATTAGGGGGAGGTAACGAAATTTATGAATGCAGTATTGACAAGGGATTGTGATGAACTAGTGGGAACCCCTCTTCGTAATGTTTGGCATCAGATATTATCGACGGTTCTTGTGTAACACCAAATATTTATTGTTTTAGACACAAAGGTTTTGAGAATGTATTACATGTAAAGAATTTGCCCCCAGCTTAAAATTTAGTATATAAGGAGCAACCCTCTTTGTACAATTTGAACAGGCTCCTAGAATCTGCCCATGTGTGGTTTCTGTGACTTCTGTGTCCCTGCAGTAATAAACCTTTGGTCTTTGACGCCACCATCGAGAAGCCCGTGTTTCTGTTCATTTGCGCACCAAGGCAGGTGGAACTCCGGGGTCTTTGGGTGTTGTTCCCTGACACCTCTGGACAGAACCAAAAAGTCCAGAACTCCAGTGCGATGTCTGCGAGGGGGCTCATGTAGACGTTGAAGAGGGTTGGACTGAGCGAGGAGCCTTGAGGAACGCCGCAGATGACTTCGGTGGCTTCGGATCTGAACGGGGCGAGGCGAACTCTCTGTGTCCTTCCGGCGAGGAAGGAGATGATCCACTCCAGTGCCTTCTCCTGGATTCCGACGTTGCGGAGTCGCTGCACTAGTGTACGGTGGCAGACAGTGTCGAAGGCCACGGAGAGGTCTAGGAGGATGAGGGCTGCTGTTTCTCCGTTGTCAAGCAGGGCTCGGATGTCATCGGTGGCTGCGATCAGGGCGGTCTCGGTGCTGTGGTTGGCCCGGAAGCCAGACTGCGAGAGGTCGAGGGATCCGTTCGTCTCGAGGAAGGCGGCCAGCTGCTTGTTGACGGTCTTCTCGATGACTTTTGCAGGGAACGGGAGCAGCGAGATGGGGCGGTAGTTCTTGAGGTCGGTGGGGTCGGCTGATGGCTTCTTTAGTAGAGCGCTGAGTTCGGCGTGCTTCCAGCTCTCCAGGAAGGTAGCGGTGTCGAAGGAGGTGTTGATGATGTCCCGCAGGTGGGGTGCGATGACAGCATCGGCCTTGTTGAAGACGTGGTGAGGGCAGGGGTCAGTCGGAGATCCGGAGTGGATGGAGTTCATCGTGCGGACGGTGTCTTCGGAAGTGATCTGGGTCCAGGCGCGGAGGGTGGTGGTGGGGGGCAATGGTTCGGTCGTGGCGTGCGTCGGTTTAGTGCTGAAGCTGTTGTGTATGTCCGCGATCTTGTTGTGGAAGTAGGAGGCGAGGGAGTTGCAGAGGTCTTGCGAAGGGGTGATGTCGTTGTTTCCGGCGTTGGGGTTGGCGAGCTCTTTAACGATGTAGAAGAGTTCCTTGCTGTTGTGTGCGTTGTTGTCCAGTCGTTCCTTGAATGCAGTTTTCTTGGTTGCGTGGATGATTTGGTGGTGTTTTCGGGTGGCGAGCTTGAGGGCAGTCATGTTGTCCGGTGTTGGGTCTTTGCGCCAGGTTCTCTCGAGGGCTCGGCAGTTCTTCTTGGAGCTCTTGAGTTCTTCGGTGAACCATGGGGCTTTCTTGCTGCCGGGTCTGCTAGGCGGGGTCCTCAGGGGGGCGAGGTCGTCAGCGCAGTCGCTGATCCACTTCGTGAGGTTCGTGGCCGCTTGGCTGGGGTCCGTTGCGCTGGTGGGTGGGTTCTTGCTCAGGGAAGTCGCGAGCTGGTCGGCTGTGATCTTGTTCCAGCTTCTGCGTGCAACCTGTTGTTGGTGGTGGTGGATCGTGGTCCTTCTGAAGCTGAAGTGGACGCAGCTGTGGTCCGTCCAGTGGAGTCCGGTGGCGTGGCTGAAGGCGATGTACTTGCTGGATGAGAAGACGGGGTCGAGTGTGTGTCCGGCGTAGTGGGTGGGGGTGGTCACCAGCTGCTTGAGTCCGAGTCCGAGATCCCATAAGGTGTAATCAACAAACTTAATTACCTCCAGGAGCATTAATGTTCGATACTGCTGATACCACAATCTTTTATTTGGGGGCACTGAGGAGAAGTGTGAAATGATAAGCAGCCTCATTCAGAGAGTAACCCAACACGCAATTAAAGTTTCCCCCTAAAATGCAAAGGGACGGACTCCCTAACAAGTTAAAAACTATTAGCATGAGCTCAAAATGTTCTCTCATTATGCAAAACTAAGATTTACATAAACCCATAAAGTGCTATACTCACAACTTCAAATGTCATCTCCATAAGCTCCAAAAAATCACATGCATTTTGTAGTTGTTTTTTCTTTTAATTATCAGTTATTACATTATGGAAGGAAAGGCATTAACACAGAGAGAAGTTGATACTTCAAATACACATATTAGCAAATAAACAAGCAATACCCTGTACAGGATTCACCAACGAGCAGATTACTTTTTTAACCTTTTACCTGACAGAAATTGGCACTTATTTCGGCAAAGAGAGCATGCCACCAAAGCCTGGATCATTTCATAGACTGCAGGTACAGGTTGCTTAATCACTGCTGACATGACTGAGACACAAACATTTGTCTTGATTGTTGGATTTGGCCATTCCTCCAGGGTAATTCCCAAACCTTTCTGAACCTGTTTGTGAGGGCTCTGTGCACTTTACCACTGCTAGCCAGTTCTAAAATGTATTTGTTCTTCCCTTTAAACTTGGTGAAAAATTGCTTACACCCAATTGGCGCGTCATTTACTTGTAATTCCCTAGTAAAGAGGTACAACATGTACCCAGGGCCTGTACATTAAATGCAACTAGTGGGCCTGTAGCACTTAAGTAGCCCTTCCAACATGTCTCATGCCTGCCATTGCTGCCCTTGTGTGCAGTTTAAACTGCCAATTTCACCTGGCAAAATAAACCTTTTAGAAAGCTTAGACTGAGAGCCTTGGCAAAAGAAAATCTAAGGCTAAAAGTGCCTCATATCAAAAGAGACTAGCCAGGGAGGAGACGAGAATGGCCCATGAGTTAAGTCTCAGAGAGCTAGACATCAGAGCCAAGCAAGTGGAGTCCAGCAGTAATGGTGGCAGCATACCCGTAGTGTCTGAGGAGGGACAGGAAACTATATATACCTAAAGATATCATGCCCAGCTATGCGGTAAAGATGATATAGGCAAGTGGTTCTCTGCTTATGAAGTGGCCCTTAAAATGCACAGGATCCCAGAGGAGTTTTGGGGGCCTCACTCTGGAAACACATGCCTACAGTAGGAGAGATACCTTGCTGGCACTGGAGGTGGGGGGCTAGATGAAGTACAACCTAGTCAAAACCATCCTTGTTACCAAGTTTAGACTTACCCCAACAAAGTAAAGCATTAGGTTCAGGTATAGCCAAAAGATGGAGTACCAGTCTTGGGTGGATTTTCTTGACTACGCAAGCAAGACACTGAATGGTTGAGTGAGGGGCAGCAAAGTTGATGATTTTACTGGGTTGGTTAATTATTGGATATTGAGAGAGCACATGCTCAGTACATAGTTTGTGGAGCTGTATCATCTTTACTGCATCTTTACCTATATATATATCTATACTAATATAATAAAGAGAGAGCCTAAACCTTTGAGGCGGGTAATCTCAGGAACCACAGCACCAATCACAACACCCAATACAGCGTTGGAAAGGGCAGTTGCAGCAGAAGGACATAGGCTATGCAGATGCCCATCATATACATTTAAAAGGTAAAAGAACCGTGCCAGCAAAGTAGTCCCTTGTGGGCGTGTCTGCATTGTGCTGTGGGCGTGTGCTGGGGGCGTGACAAACGCTGGGGGCGTGTGGTACGTTCCGCCCTTCATGCCATGTCTCATATTGTGTGCTAATCCCACCCTGCTCCCTTTAAATACCCCTGCACCCCATAATCATTACCCACCCTTACTCCTTAAAATACCCCAACACCCTTAAACACTAACCCATCTTAACCCTATAAATATACCCTGTACCCCAAAACCCAAACCTATCCCTAAACCCTAAAAATACCCCTGTACCCCAAAACCCAAACCTAGCCCTGAACCCTATAAATACCCCTGTACCTCAAAACCCAAACCTACGCCTGAACCCTAAAAATACTTCTGTACTCCAAAACCCAAACCTAGCCCTGAACCCTAAAAATACCACTGTACCCCAAAACCCAAACCTACCCCATAACCCTAAAATACCCCTGTACCCCAAAACCCAAACCTAGCCCTGAACCCTTAAAATAGCCCTGTACCCAAAAAACCAAACCTACCCCTGAACCCTAAAAATACCCCTGTACCCCAAAACTAGCCCTGAACCCTAAAAATAACCCTGTAACCAAAACCCAAACCTACCCCGAACCCTAAAAAACTCCTGTACCCCAAAACCCAAACCTAGCCCTGAACCCTAAAAATACCCCAGGAACCCCAAAACCCAAACCTAGACCTGAACCCTTAAAATACCCCTGTAACCCAAACCTACCCCTGACCCTAAAAATACCCCTATACCCCAAAACCCAAACCTAGCCCTGAACCCTAAAAATACCCCTGTACCCCAAAACCCATACCTATCCCTAAACCCTAAAACTACCTCTGTACCCCATAACCCAAAACTATATCTAAACCCTTAAAATACCCAAACACCCCAAAATATATACCTCAGTACCCCAAAACATATACCCCTATACCCATACTTACCTTATCCAAACATAAAAAAAAAACATGCTTTTACCATTCATGCATTTACAACGAATTTCGTTGGAAATGTATGCGTGGTAAAAGCATATAAAATGTAATGCCATGTGTTATAATGACATTGCGGAGTCATGGTACTTTCGTAATGAAAGTACGGGGAGTGATGGTATGCGGAAAGAAAGTTGCGGAATAATGGGTGTTTACCCTCCCCGGTAAGTACATTGGTGGCACGGCGACCCACATCTCCAGCAACATACTCATATTTTTTCACCACCCATTTGAAAAATGCACAGGTCTCTCTCATTGATGGCCAGCACCGACATACACTTTTAGACACACCTCCCGCCACAAGTTCTAGAATTGCGAACTTTAGAGCTGGGGAGCTACGTTCGAATCTCTGCATCAGCTCAACATCCTGTAATTCCAGGCAAATCGTTTTGTCTCCCCGTGCCTACTACAAATGAATGTGTTCTTCTGTAATGTAAATTGTGCTCATGCCATGTTGTCGAGTTCGCGCTATATAATATTGCAAGGAAAAATAAAGTAGGGAAACTCGAGTTCACACACTACTGAACGCGCACTCTTAAGTGCATCAGCAGTGCACTGTGAATCGGACCGTTTCACAGGCCTGTCACAGACAGATAGTGGAGAAGTGTGGCTCACTGGTTAGAGGAGGCAGACCTGGAAGCAGAGGTCAGGGTTCAATTCCCGGCTCGGCGGGGTCTTGAGTCCAAAAATGTCCACGGACTCGACAATTCTCGCTCCGGTGCCTACTCGATTCATGGGTTCACACTCTGCGACTCTGGGCAATAGCTTGCTTAGTCTCCACAACGGCCCCTCGCGGCGGGATGCCTGGCTTTCACCTTGTGGATACCCTGCCGGGGCTATCTCACAGGGGAATACCAGGACGGGTTCCCTAAGCAAGCGCTTAGATACCGGGTCGGTGATTTGTTCTACATAAATAAATGTACATTTACATTTACATACATAAGAAATGCTATCAAAACGAAATCCTACAAAACAATATACTACTGGCCGGCATCAATTCATATCCCAACAACGTCGGGACGGGCTGCTAGTATATATATATATATATATATTGTTTCACCAAAGCACCCTTGCGCTCAGGCCTGCACTCCACGCTGCTTGCAAAGTGTTTCCTCGAGGCAGCACGCAAGATTTCAGTCTTGTCCTTCCACCATGCCCGACGCGTTTCGAGGACAACGCCTCTTAATCATGGGCCACACACACATAGAGGCATAGAAGGTGCGTATCTGGTACGCTCTCTCCACAGGTTTGTTGGCTTCGCGCAGAGCACCAGAACGAGAGGCGTGCCAGTCGTCAAGCACATACCACCTGACTACATACTCCACCAGTCCGCTTCCGTTCAAAACGGGCTGACACATGCTCGACGGTGCACCAGGTAAGCTTTATTTTCACCTTCAGGACATTTTACTGATAATGGCAAGTCGCCATCGCTGTATATACAGAATGAGCCAGAGCCAGACGCGTTTCAGGACGTGAAAGTCCTTTCTTCAGTGGCAGATGTAGAAACAAAAGAAGAGTCAAAAGTCGGCACCTAAATATCACATATCATATTCCCAGTGGAACTGTGAGCAAAGTTCAAAATATGTGATTATTTGGGAGCAATAAGAAGCGGACTCACTTTAGGTAATATGTCGTGTTACCGCAAGGTCCAGGAGGCCATGCGGTTGGCCACGCCCACTGGGGCAGGACTGTGAATAATTTCTGCGAAAACGCGTTAATAAGCACATTGTATAGAGTGGTTTAGTCAGCATAATATTATTAAATGTGCGACATCCTAAGTATGTGTGAATAATAATGATGATGTGCACAATATCATTGCAGTATATTGGAGCAGTATGAGCTTTAAGCATTTCAAAATGGATGCCATGTTTGTATAACTAATGCAACACAAATGGGGTGTTAGTCCTTTGTCTATGGTGGGTTATTGATATAAACAATCACAATGTATCACAACTTTGAAATGTGAACAAGGGGAGAGCTAAAACGCGTTGTTTCCTGCAATAAATTATCTTCACGAGCAGCGTGTTGTATCCGAGTAAGTCTGTTGAGGAGCAGAACGGAGGATTTATATATTGGGCTTCCGGCAGCCCTAACTGGGACCGCCCGTGAGTTAGCCTGGCGTATCCTACAACCGGGACTGGTGTTTAGTAAATTACAAAGAGGATCCGTTGCTGATTCCCTGTGTGTGGCTATCCTGCTGATTATTGCGGGTATGATTAAATACCCAGGATACCACTGAGGCGCTATTGAAAACCAGGAGCGGATCGGCGCAATACAGCGGGCTTTGGAGCTGTTGTTGGATTGAGTGGAGGCGTAGCGGAAGGCGGACCGTTAACGCCGTGGTGTATAGGGTGATCGCTATCTGCGATCTTGGGCAGCACTGGTGAGTACGGTTCCGCTTGAAGCAGCGCGCTGCATATTTCCACACAAGCCACAGGGTTTGGGAGCCGGTAAATAAAGGGAGGGAATGCCCTCAATAATACTGGCACATGCATGCTAAAAAATCACCATCTACATTTGAAGTAATGGCTGAAGCGTTGGATGCTAAGAGAAAAGAGACTGCCGATAAATTATTTTTCATGCAAGGTGGAGCTAGTACTAGTTCGAGTAATCAGACATAAAATATCAATGGTGAAATCATAATACAAACACTGTTTGGTCAACTTGAGAAACTGCATAAAAAAGAACTAGGGAAGTGGTGGGAGGCAGAGTCCCTCCAGAGATACATCGAGGTTGGACGAGTACTTCGGGTCGCAGGATATTTACTATTCCAACTTTTGTAGATCCTGAACCCGAGATGCTCGTGGAGTGGTCCAATAATTTGGCTGCATGCTCAACAACGATGATGCGGATCCTGGTCAAATATGCCCTCAAGGATAGAAGCAAACTATTGGCACAGATAGATGCCATTATGGACGAATTGGGGCAATTGGTGTCTAAAGAAATATTAGATAATCATGTCAAACAGCTCACCATTAAAATGGCCAAACTTCAGGAGGAAATAACTATGAAAAAACAACAAAACTTTTTGCGTGATTATAAAGATTATCTGGCAGGCCGCACACTCACTTTTCCCGCAAATATGACCATCTGTTAGATAAGAAGACAGGAATGGCGAATACAACCAACCTAATGAAGCCAACGGTGGTTGAAGTGAGTGAATGTGATATATCTGATGGCAGTCACCCAGACATCTCAGTGGTGGGTTTGAACTCGGATGCAAGCTCAGAGCCACGGAAAAGTAAAAGTAATTTTTTATTGCAGTTCCAAGTAATGAACCAAGGTCGGACAGAATCTTATCAAGACCAAGGGAACCAAAGGGGACACGGTTGAGGCGGAATAGGAAAAGGCAGAGGAATAAACAAGCAAAAAATAGGAGAAATAAACGACGAGATATTGCCTGTGGGAATGATGACAAGGGGCAAATAGAGCAAAGTATGACGGTGATCAATCTTTCCCAAAGAATAGTCTCTCACTACGAAATGGAGGTCCTTGCACTAGGTCTGTCTTTCTGCCCGTCTATGAACCTTAACTATACTCAGACAAGGATTGATCTGTTTTACTTTTCTAGAAAGTTATAGTTAAAGAAATGGTTTGAGATGCGCCCTAAAAGTGATCCAATTGGAATTGATCCGTATGTAATGAGTAACCTTGATACTAATGATATTGAAACCCTCCAAATCCTATCCTCTGCAGATGATAATGATGGGCTAAGGGGAGAAATGTTTGATGTTTGTGGTATCGACACAGGGCAACACCCAGAAAGTAGTTTTAAGCCCAAGTCGAGATTTTTACCTAATGTTATGTGTGAGGCTGTTGAAGTCTTTGAAAAAGGAGTCTTGAAAGATCTAAAAAAATTGAGGTATAAGAGAACTCTGGCTAATAAGAAAAATCTTTCCTTTGATCAGGTTCAGGCAACGGAAAATTTAAAAAGAGACAACCAAATTGTAACACGGCAATCTGACAAGGGTGGAAATGTTGTGGTGCTGGATAAAGAAAAATATCTAGCAGAAGGGGTAAGACAATTGAGTGACACCATATGCTACACCATTTCCCCTTTGCTGATGTAAGAGAGTCCAACAACAGGTTTGTTATTTTGTTAACTGAATGGAAAGAGCAAGGTCTATTGGAGTGGGAGGAGTTTAACTATCTGAAATGTGCACACCCAAGAACCCCCATGCTGTATCTGTTGCCTAAACTTCACAAAAATGTGGAAAACCCCCCAGGAAGGCCCATAGTCTCCTATATGGGCTCCCTGTTAGAGAACACCTCACAATTAATCAATCATTATTTGAGGCCTTTTGTAGTATCCCTCCCTGCCTATGTTAAGGATACTACACACTTTTTAACAATCATTGATGGTATACAATGGGAAAAATTGTATACTCTGGTCACCTTGGATGTGTGTAGTCTTTACACAAGCATCCGCCATGATATTGGAATACAGGCTGTAGAACACTTTTTGAAAACACGACCCATTTCTCTGCTACACCATTCAAAAATGTTGTTCGACATGATTTTATTTTGTCTTACCAACAATTTTTTTATTTTTGACGACTCTGTGTACAGGCAGTCACAGGGCACTGCGGTGGGCACATGCTTCGCCCCCAGCTACACAATGTATTCATGGGCTGGTGGGAGGAGCAGGTGTCTACGCAGATGGTGGAATTTGAGAACAACGTGGTCCTGTGGCTGCGGTACATTGATTATATTTTTATGGTGTGGGATGGAAGCGCTGAAGAAGCAAAGAGCTTTGTGAGCAAACTAAATGTGAACAATTATAATCTTTGGTTCACTGAGAATATAAGTAGGGAATCTATAGAATTCCTAGATCTTCTAGTGGAAATTCAGGAAGGAACACTAGTGACAAGTCTGTTCCGCAAAAAGACATCAGGGAATAACATATTGAATGCAAGAAGCTCACATCCTCGAAACCTCGCTGACAGCATACCCTATGGGGAGCTGTTACGTGCTAAATGTAACTGCAACACAGAGGCAGCATATCAAGCAGAGAAAGAGATTATGTACAATCGTTTTAAGGAACGTGGTTACAGAAGTGTCACCATTAGACAAGCCTGTAATAGGGTGGACACTACCACAAGATATGAACGGCTCCACCCTAACAGATTAGACATGGTTGAGGAAACTGTAAGATTTGTGACTACCTTCTCAGGACAAGCACAGGAGGTGAGAAGGATTTTTAAGAAACTTTGGCACGTGTTGTATACTGATGGGCAGCTTAAACCATACATCTCGAGTAATCCCCAAATTACCTTCAGAAAATGTAGATCTTTCAGGGATGATCTGAGCCATAACCATGTGACAAGACAGGGTACTAACAACAAGGAGATTATAGCTGGGTTCAGATGTTACAAGAACTGTAAAGCTTGTCGTAAAAGTATGGATTGTTTTAAACTTAAGTTTCCTAATACTGAGTAGGCCATCACAATACGCAAGGCTCTGACATGTGACACTATGTATTGTGTGTATGTATTAATGTGCCCAGGCAACAAGTGGTACATGGGCAGCACAATGCATCGTGCCAAAAAGAGAGTGATGGAGCATATTCGTGCTATTAAGAACAACAACACGAAATATCCTGTAGCACGTCACTTTTTTGACTGCCATTTCCAAGATGTGAACCTTTTGAGAATGGTGGTAATTGACAAGGTGGATTTGGGAATCAGAGGAGGAAACAGAGAGCTATCATTGCGGAAGTTGAAGTCAAGGTACATTATTGAATTTGATTGTATGACTCCAAATGGATTAAACTTGAGCGAGGAACTAGCAGTACACCTGATAGAATGAATTATTTGTATATATACAGTAAAGCGGTTCTCAATCTGTTTTTAATGTGTTTTAAAAACTTTATTTTTGATTTTTAGGTAAGAATTGGGATTTGTGTTGATCATGGTATTCCAATGAGATGGATAGTTTCTGGATTATTACGGATACTGTACGCTATGGCAGAAATGAATCGATTATGGAAATTAGTTTGGACTATTAGCCCACTGGGGTGGAATGAACTAGAATGAACGACATTGCATAGATGGCTTCATGTGATTTGAATAAAGCATTCAAGCCCACTGGGGTGTGACAGTAATGCGAAGGGGCAGAAGATTTGCACATGGATCAAAACAGATAAGCTTTATTAGCTATGAAATATCGGCATGGTGCAATATTATATTATATTATTTCACTGTGAAGCCTTACTGCTGTTCATAGGTTGTTTATATACTTTTAAACAACGCAAGTGATAAGTTCATAAAGTTTCTGCCAAAACTCGTTAATAAGCATAATGTATAGAGTGGGTTAGACAGCCTAATATTATTAAATGTGCGACATCCTAAGTATGTGTGAATAATAATGATGATGTGCATAATATCATTGCAGTATATTGGAGTAGTATGAGCTTTAGGTATCTCAAAATGGATGCCATGTTTGTATAACTAATGCTACACAAATGGGGTGTCCTTTGTCTATTGTGGGCTGTTGATATAAACAATTACGATGTATCACAACTTTGAAACGTGAACAAGGCGAGAGCTGAAACGCGTTGTTTCCTGCAATAAATTATCTTCACAAGCAGCGTGTTGTGTCCGATTAAGTCTGTTGAGGAGCAGAACGGAGGATTTATATATTGGGCTTTCGGTAGCCCTAACTCGGACCGCCCGTGAGTTGGCCTGGCGTATCCTACAACCGGGACTGGTGTTTAGTATACATATATTTAAATACTAGCAGCCCGTCCCGACGTTGTCCGGGTATGAATTGATGCCGGCCAGTAGTATATTGTTTTGTAGGATTTCGTTTTGATAGCATTTCTTATCTGTGATAGGCCTGTGAAACGCTCCGATTCACAGTGCACTGCTGATGCACTTAAGAGTGCGCGTTCAGTAGTGTGTGAACTCGAGTTTCCCTACTTTATTTTTCCTTGCAATATTATATAGCGCAAACTCGACAACATGGCATGAGCACAATTTACATTACAGAAGAACACATTCATTTGTGGTAGGCACGGGGAGACAAAGCGATTTGCCTGGAATCACAGGATGTTGAGCTGATGCAGAGATTCAAACGTAGCTCCCCAGCTCTAAAGTTCGCAATTCTAGAACTTGTGGCGCGAGGTGTGTCTAAAAGTGTATGTCGGTGCTGGCCATCAATGAGAGAGACCTGTGAATTTTTCAAATGGGTGGTGAAAGAATATGAGTATGTTGCTGGAGATGTGGGTCGCCGTGCCACCAATGTACTTATCGGGGGAGGGTAAACACCCATTATTCCGCAACTTTCTTTCCGCATACCATCACTCCAGATACTTTCATTACGAAAGTACCATGACTCCGCAATGTCATTATAACGCATGGCATTACATTTTATATGCTTTTACCACGCATACATTTCCAACGAAATTCGTTGTAAATGCATGAATGGTAAAAGCATGATTTTTTTTTATGTTTGGATAAGGTAAGCATGGGTATAGGTGTATATGTTTTGGGGTACTGAGGTATATGTTTTGGGGGTGTTTGGGTATTTTAAGGGTTCAGATATAGTTATGGGTTATGGGATACAGGGGTAGTTTTAGGGTTTAGGGATAGGTATGGGTTTTGGGGTACAGCGGTAGTTTTAGGGTTCAGGGCTAGGTTTGGGTTTTGGGGTATAGGGGTATTTTTAGGGTTCAGGGGTAGGTTTGGGTTACAGGGGTATTTTAAGGGTTCAGGGCTAGCTTTGGGTTTTGGGGTACAGGGGTATTTTTAGGGTTCAGGGCTAGGTTTGGGTTTTGTGGTACAGGGGTATTTTAGAGTTCGGGGTAGGTTTGTGTTTTGGGGTACAGGGTTATTTTTAGGGTTCAGGGCTAGGTTTGGGTTTTGGGGTACAGGGGTATTTTTAGGGTTCAGGTGTAGGTTTGGGTTTTTGGGTACATGGCTATTTTAAGGGTTCAGGGCTAGGTTTGAGTTTTGGGGTACAGGGGTATTTTAGGGTTCAGGGGTAGATTTGGGTTTTGGGGTACAGTGGTATTTTTAGGGTTCAGGGCTAGGTTTGGGTTTTGGGGTACAGGAATATTTTTAGGGTTCAGGGGTAGGTTTGGGTTTTGAGGTACAGGGGTATTTATAGGGTTCAGGGCTAGGTTTGGGTTATGGGGTACAGGGGTATTTTTAGGGTTTAGGGATAGGTTTGGGTTTTGGGGTACAGAGTATATTTATAGGGTTAAGATGGGTTAGTGTTTAAGGGTGTTGGGGTATTTTAAGGAGTAAGGGCGGGTTATGATTATGGGGTGCAGGGGTATTTAAAGGGAGCAGGGTGGGATTAGCACACAATATGAGACATGGAATGAAGGGCGGAACGTACCACACGCCCCCAGCGATTGTCACTACTTTGCTGGCACGGTTCTTTTACCTTTTAAATGTATATGGTGGGCATCTGCATAGCCTATGTCCTTCTGCTGCAACTGCCCTTTCCAACGCTGTATTGGGTGTTGTGATTGGTGCTGTGGTTCCTGAGATTACCCGCCTCATAGATTTGGGCTCTCTCTTTATTATATTAGTATAGATATATATATATATATATATACATATATATATATATATATATACTAGCAGCCCCTCCCGACGTTGCCCGGGAGCAATTAGGCTTCAGGGCCCCCTCCCGCCCCGCTTTTGTAACCTGCAGACGTCACTTTTTCCTCCTGTAATTTACTTTGCTTCAGGGCCCCCGCCCACCCCACTTTTGTAACCTGCACACGCCACTTTTTCCTCGTGCACACGTTATCCACCCCCTTCCCTCCACTCCACCCAAGGGACGCAGGTTAAAACCCCTCTGGCTACACGTCACTTTTTCCTCCTTTTACTCCTGTAATGCACCGTTTGTCTGACATTTGAAGTGCACTGTTTGCGTCCTCTTTCTTGTCCTCAGGCTTCCTCGACATCCGCCCGCCCGTCCCGTCCCGGCCTGTCCCGTCCCCCGCCCGGCCTGTCCCGTCCCCCGCCTGCCCCTACATGAGTGCCCTTACCTCCGCCGGCGCTGCTCCCGCCTGTCCGCTCGCACCACCGCTGCTCCCCTGCGCCATGTCCGCCGCTCCTCCTCCACCGCCGGTCCTCTGCTCCTGACGTCACCGCTCCTCCCCGCGCCATGTCTGCCGCTCCTCGGATGCCGCTCCTCCCCGTGCTCCTAACGTGACCACGCACGTCGCGGCCGGCGCTACTTTTGAGGGACTACTTTTTTTTAAAATTTAAAATATTTTAAATAACGTTTATTTTTTTAATTTATGTAGCCTATAACCATCTACACACCCTGCCGAATTCAACTGTGTATCGGGTGTGTAGATTGGTGCAGTGGTTCCCGAGTTTACCCGCCTCAAAGCCTGAAAGTTTCTGCTTTATAATCGTAGTATAGACATATATATATATATACATATATATATATATATATAGTTCCAACGCAAAATCCAGCAGTCTCCCAACATTCGCAGAAATTGGACACGGACCCAAGGTAAGTACTTCAGATTATTTTTAATCCTGTATGTCAAAGACGCGTTTCGGCTCCACGAGCCTTGTTCACTTGACATAGAATACTACCATCAAGGTGCTTTTAAAGTGGTAGTGCAGTGAATTACAAGTGGCCATGTGACCGACATAGCAATGGAACTGAAAGAAATCCTCGCCCGTGGTATAATACAACTTTCAAATTTGTCCAGATCATAACATGATAATATAAAGGGATGTATTCAATTTAAAGCTAACAAATAATGGCTCATTGTTCAATATTGCATAAAATGTGTTACATTGCAAATGGGCGACAATTTTGACTTAGTGCAATAATTAAAGCAGCTCAATATCAGTTCACATAAATAGTAAAGCCATGTTTAACCGTCACTTGTGCATAAATAAGTGCAAGATTGTGAAATTGAGTGCAAAGTGCAAAATCCATCATAATTTTAAAAAACAACTGCTGACAGCCGGACTGTGTTGTACATCGGGTGTCAAAAGCCAAATAATCCTAACTGTAAAATACAGAATGGATTGAAAAGGTCTTCCTTAGATGTAGACATTTATCTTCATATAAGGCTGTGTTGGTGTCGTGGAGAATTATGACAACAAGAAGAGAGGTAGGGAGATTCAAGACACACTCTTAATCCCCGGTTAAGGTAGTTAAACAAAAAAAGAGAGGTCAGTGGTATGCAAATAACCACAATAAGGAGCAAAAATGAAAACTGGCCTGACTTCGTCGGGGTCCGGTACGAGGGAGTCACAGGTTCCGAGAGGGTGCCTGGCGTCGAGGGCGGTGTGCCAATTACGCCTCCACCCCCCTCCCGTGACCCATGGTGCAGATCGCTATTTTCCTACAAGTGCAGAAACCTGAAATTGGCAAGGCTCCTAAACTAGGAGTAACCGGGAAGGAGCAATTGCTCTTTCCGTAATGCACTTTTTTTTCACTTTTTTAACCTTTTTCACTGTCACGTCCCTAGGTCAGGGTGAGCCTTAGGGTGCTCATACCGCCAGGGTTTAGCACATTTAATGGTCCTGATGAATGCCTGGTAAACTTACACCGTTTTATAGGCAGAAACATGTTGACTGACGTTATTATTGGTTGGAATTAACCAAACAGTTAATTTGGGATAAATTCCCAACACATAATTTTTATCTGTGTCCTAGTGATCTACAAATAAAATATATATTTTTTGATACACTTAAGACACTTTTATTATTATATTTTCACTGCACGCCTTTACACAAAAAAAACCGCTCCGCAGTAGACCTGGCGTCGCAGCACACTAAAGAGGCACTCGGCCTCTTTAGTGGGGCCCAATGATAAAGTATGTCACCGACCAGGTCGGTGAGTGAGGGCTTTCTTAACTGACCTAAGTCAGGCCAGTTTTCATTTTTGCTCCATATTGTGGTTATTTGCATACCACTGACCTCTCTTTTTTTGTTTTAACTACCGTCGTGGAGAATTAACCAAATCATGGTACTATATGTTCATAGTTAAATACAGTGGTGAATATAAGTCATTGTCAAATACTCATAGTGCTAATCGGGCATGAAGTTCATGTATCATATAACACTATGTCCCACATGTTTAATAATGGTAATTGCTCCTGAGATCATATGTACTATGGCTGTCATGTTGTGTCCCATTGAAGTCGATTGGCGATGCAAGTACAGTTCTGAATTATACATATTTAGATGTTAGGCATAAAGTAATCCTTAACAAATGGACATTTTATCAATTTACCCAAAGAGATATATGTCCATTGGGAATAGCTAACAATTGGTCATACATACAATTACAATTATAAATACAAAGATATCTGCATGTATAAATAAATAAATAAATACATATGTATGTAACGTGCAAGTATATTCTGATATCACCAAACAGTTTCTGGGCAAATGAGCTATTAGGCAGTATATAAAATCAACATATATCTGCCTGTATATAGAGAGATAGATAGATAGATAGATAGATAGATAGATAGATAGATAGATAGATAGATAGATAGATAGATAGATAGATAGATAGATAGATAGATAGATAGATAGATAGATAGATACTGGAATAGTAGCTCTCTGAATAGAAATCAAAATAGAGCATAAATGAGGCACATTTACATAACGTGTTGAAGAAGAGAGTGAATAAACTCTCAGACATGCGAAGGCCTACTGGAGCTGCACAGTGAAAGAAGTGCAGTTTGAACTTCTTTGGGGGCCTTAAGTCAGGGATTGTAGTTGTTGTAGTCACAAGGGGCAAGTTCAGCTTTAATTTTGCAGAGCGATCTGGATGAGCTGTGTTTTGGGTCCCTAGAACCACACGTAGCTTATTAAGAATTGCGATCAAACCCCCACCTTTTTATTCCCCTTGACAAACACTGTGTATAGTAAGTGTGTTCCCTGATAGAGAAGGCCAGACTAAGCGTAACTACTGTATTCACACATTGGTCATATAAGCTGTAACCCTGAAAGAATGTTCAGAACAAAAATACATATAACATAACATAACGTTCATCAGGAGGAGCTGAAATTGTCTATTTGCATTGTTAATGCCCTCACACAAATGAGGAAACATCTCTGCAGCGGTGCTCCATGACTAAAGTCTAATTTGGTGTTGGAGTAGGCAACACAGGGATCTCAAAGACATCCACAGAATACTGCTGGGTATCCCCTGTAATTTTTGGAATATGATCTGGAGGGCCTACAAAACCTTATGGTGGACTCAGATTGTCAAGCCATGCATAGGAGACCGATCCGGGATGAAGACCGAAGCTCAGGCAATTTGTCACATACTTCATTTGTAATTGGATTGTGTAAGTAGGAAGACTCAATCCCTATGTCACGTAAGATTGTGACTGTTAAAATTATTGCGGGTTCTCCTAGAGACTGGATGTCTTTCTGCTACTGTTGTAATACATTACCCTAAAATCCTAGTCAAGAGCATTTTTTTAAAAATATGGCCAGGAGAGAACTCAAGTTTAACTCAGGCTATTATGTCTAACACAAAATATGTAATAACAACATAGAACTACCTCCAAACAAAAAAGGTTGGCACAGAACAGCACATGAGACTGAAAGGACTGGAGTAGATACAAGAGAATACCAGCACCAAAATGGCATGACTGAATCTGAGCATCGTGCCACGGTTGTGTTTCAAGTCTGTATGGGCCAACTGCAAGGGATAGGTGTTTTCTGTGTCCTGTAACAATGAATGTTCCCTGTGTAGGTGTAACTTGCTCATGGCTAACTCCTGAGTGTCCAGGAGTACATCCAACCTACTCATGGCAGAAAGTTTTATCAATCAGCAAAGAAGTGCAT
Source organism: Lissotriton vulgaris (assembly GCF_964263255.1). Lineage (NCBI taxonomy): Eukaryota > Metazoa > Chordata > Amphibia > Caudata > Salamandridae > Lissotriton > Lissotriton vulgaris. The sequence goes on along the minus strand of NC_141687.1, from coordinate 783,347,253 downwards.
GGCACATGTTGATAAAGTAAGAGACACAGAACATATATAAAGGCCTTCATATTGTTTTCTCATTGAACATGTTCACTACATTGCATTGTAACTCAATCGTTATCAATGTATAGTTTCAAGTAAAGACCTTGTAATCTTGCCTCATAACAATTTTTTTAAACTGTAATTTCCTTGGTCTGCACTTACTGAATTGGATGTGAATCCTAAATATTCTCACAGAATTAATTACTGAAAACATAAGATCCAAATTGTTCCCAACTTTCAATGCACTTTACATTGCTCAAGACCCATTGTTTTCACCATGTTCAGTAGTTCTTAATGTAATTATTTAGTACACGGCAATTCAAGAGAAACAGCCATAATTGCTACACAATAGTATTCTTTAAAGAAAGCACAAATATAGAATTTAGAAAACTCAGAGGCATCAGGTGTGCTTCTGCCACAAGATTAATACTGGCCCAGTGGACACATATAAATCAGCCCCCATTATGAGCAAATTAGCACAGGAGAATTTATTGGGACATGGCTAATTTTTCTTGTTCTCTGTTTATAACATATTGCAGTCCTTGAGAAACATGAGCATGTGCTGATGGAGAATTGTAAAGACTGGAAGAGGTTTTAATTGTCCATTTTCTATGTTCTACCTCACATAGAAGGTGCAGGAAAAGTGCAAACAAGGATGAGTTACACAGCAAGAATTCACAAATACGAGCGGGATACATGCATCAAGCTCCTTTTTGGAAATCATACATGCCCTCGTCTACCTGAGTTCTTCAAGTTGACATTAAGAAAAATTCTTTGAGACATGACTCTCTTACAACAAATGTGTTTTGGCAAGGCAATTTTGTAGTTTTTTTAATCTGAAAAGAAGGCTATATCTCCTACCTTCAAATGGGAATATTTTGTAGCTTCATCTGTTATTTTCTTAACTAAAGTAATGGTACAACTAAAGATCTGTATTCTTCATTATTCAGAATCCTAGAATGCATTGACACAGTCCTTGAAAAATGAGTGAGTCCCAATCTAATTATAGGCAGACCCGATCGTACCACATAATATATCATAATACATCAAATACAAGGATTTTGCTTTATTTTTTAAAATTAATCTCTTCCTGTTATTTTCCTTCAGCACCCCGACCCAACAACTCTCAAATCTCAGCCTGTTCTGTATGCCAAAAAAATACAATCACTATTGAGAGGGGTTGCTTCATAGGTTGTGTTGGAAAGGGGTTTATTACTGGGGATATGTAGGGACTTACCACTAATAATAAGACCACAATCACAATAAAAGGTTCAGTCAAGGTTTCAATAAATGATTCCCTTGCTCAACCCTGCAAAGCTGGCAATGAGCAGGCAGGCTTAACTTAGGAGATAGGTGTGTAAAACATTTAAAACACCAAAATATTAAATATGCAAGACAAAGTTACAATAAAAATAGATTGTATCTTTACAAACAAATAGACACCAAAACAACAAAAATCCAATATAGGGAAACAGATATATGACTTTCTAAACATTAAAAGTCAAACTAGCGCTTAGAAGCAAATAGCTCTCATAGGGGTAAAAAAGATTGTGCTGCACCGGGACAAATTCCATAGTTCAGGCCACCCAGGATGTAACACTTTTACACTTACTTCCAGAAGTGTTTCTTGATGCAGGAAGGTGGTCCACAGCACCAGCCAAGGGTTGGGATGGTCTGGTTTGCCTTCTGGGAATCTGGGACCGCAACTCCCACAATGCACCTGGTCAACTAATGTTTTTTTAAATTGTATTTCTTTTTACAAAAGTTGCTCCAAACTTCCAAATGTCTCTAAACGTTTGGAACGTCTTCCTGAAGTTCCTCTTGTGAGTTCAAACTATCCAAAACACCAATACAAGAGTCTAGAAGCTCTGCGATGGTCCTTGGGATCTTGGGACTATAATTCCCATAATGCACCTGGCCAAACCCTTAAAAGTCCACGGGACGCACTCCAAGTTGGAGACTTCTTAGTGGAGATGATGCAGGTGGGCTCTGTTTACCTGTAGATTTCTGGGAGTACACTCCTTAATTTATTTATTTATTTGTTTATTTGAAAGTTTTATATAGCGCGAACAGGATCTTTGCAGATATCAGAGCGCTTTACACGGCTGGGAATGCCAGCAAGAGATTGGGGTTACGCATAGGTAGAACACATCAATAATACAAATATACCAGTTAAATGTGTGCATAGATAGTCAGTAGCATCGATAATGCCAGCAAGAGATTGGGGTTACCCATAGGTAGAACAACACATCAATAGTACAAATATAACAGTTAAATGTGTGCATAGATAGTCAGTAGCATCGATAATGCCAGCAAGAGATTGGGGTTACCCATAGGTAGAACAACACATCAATAATACAAATATAACAGTTAAATGTGTGCATAGATAGTCAGTAGCATCGATAATACAGGTGAGATACATAGTCATAAAGTTCGAACAGCGATTTAAATGTGTGCGTAGATGGTAGTAGCAACAATAATTCAGGTGAGATACATAATCATACATGATCATACATGCATAGAGTTCGAGCAAAGTAATACAGGTCGGAGTAGGGTCTTTCCGAAAACCACGCTAATCGGTCAAGTGTATTTGGCCATAAAAATGGCTTTTACTTCTTTCTTAAAAAGAGTGAAGGAGGAGATGAGCCTGGTTTCAGGGGGGAGTGAGTTCCAGATCCTGGGTGCCATTCCTGAGAAAGAGCGTTTATATGTTTTTACCTTCCGGAATCTTCGAGGTTTTAGTAGAAGGTTGTCTGTGCCTCTAGTGATTCTAGAGCCGCCAGAGATTGACAGCTTCTGAGTGAGGTATCTGGGGGAGCTCAGGTGTAGAGCCTTGTGTGTCATGCAGGCGATTTTCAGATGTATTCTGGCTTCAAAAGGCAGCCAGTCCAGTGTTTTCAGATCAGGGGTGATGTGAGAGTGTTTTTTTGATCCAGTGATGAGTCTGGCTGCAGCGTTTAGAGAGGCTCTTAGGGGTGCAGTGCTGATTAACGGGAGACCGCAAAGTGCGATGCTGCCGTATTCAATTCGAGGGATAACTAGAGCTTGTACTGCAGTTTGGAAGTCTTTGGCTGGCAGGAAGGGTTTAAGCTTCCTCAGTGTATTGATTTGGAAGTTCGCTCCCTTAGTAGCCTTGCTGATATGATGTTGCATGTTAAGGTTGGAGTCAAGGGTTATGCCTAAAGATTTCGCTGAGTCCACTATGATGGGTTGGACATTGAGTGCAGTTAACTGTTTAAGCCAGGTTTGCGTGATGGGGATCTTCGCCGGGGGTGAGATCAGCAGGAATTCTGTTTTCAGCGCATTGAGTTTGAGATGATTATCTGCAAGCCAGGATTGAGTGCTTCTGATCGTAGAGTTCAGTAGTAAAATGTCGTTGGGGGATTGTAATTTGAGATATAGTTGGGTGTCATCTGCGTACATGTGAAAGAGTACATTGGATGCTCGGAGCAAGGTGGTGAGAGGTTCCATAACTAGGTTGAACAGGGTTGGTGATAGGGAAGATCCTTGTGGGACGCCTAACGATACAGGTATTGGAGAGGACATCCGGTTGTTACTCTTGAATTTCTGTGACCTGTTGTGTAAAAAGGAGGTGAACCACTTGAGAACAGTCCCAGAAAGACCCATTCTTGTGCTCAGAAGCTCGAGTAACTTCTCGTGTTTGACAGTGTCGAATGCTGAAGAGAGATCAAGCAGGATGAGGAGGCAGGTATCACCTTGATCTAGAATTTGAAGGGCGTCGTCAATTATGTGCGTCATAGCTGATTCAGTGCTGTGTCCTGCACGGAACCCTGATTGATGCGGGTTGAGGAGATCAAATTGGTCGATATGTTTAGTCAGTTGTAGTTGAGCGCATTTTTCCAGTAATTTGGCGAGAGTGGGAATATTGGTAATGGGACGGTAGTTGTTTAAGTCGGATGGGTCGGCAGTAGGTTTCTTTAGCAAAGGTGTGACTTGTCCAATTTTGAGGGAGTCAGGGAACGTTCCTTCTTGGAGCGAGCTGTTGATGATTTTAGTCCAGAGGGGAAGGAGCAGTGGGATGAAATCTTTGACAGCGTTGGCAGGGAGGGGATCCGAGAGGTGATTGGAAGGTTTCAAGGTGCTGAGCAGTTTGCCTATTTCTTCTTCGGAGTAGGTTTCAAAGGTTGACCAAGTTGCATTGTTTTTAGGTTCGGTGGGTGTTATGTAATTGAGAGTGCTGTGGAGTCTTGCGTCCGCGCGGAGGTCATTCTTTATGTTGTCAGTTTTTTGGGTAAAGAAAGTGGCGAAGTCATCACATGAGGGTGCTTCGTGCACGGTACTGAGAGGTTGGGGTTGTTCCTTGACTTGTGTTCTGATTAACTCAAACAGTTTTCTAGGGCGGTTTTTTGCTTGATCAAGCTGGAGGCTGAAGAAGTTTGCTTTCGAGCGCTTTATTTTCCTGAAGTAGGAGTTTCTCTTTGTCTTCAGGGTTTTTAGGTGTAGTGCAGAGGGAGCTGTCCTCCAGGTGCGCTCTGCCAGTCTCATGGCTCGTCTATCTTCATTGAGACTCCCGTCGTACCATGGTTTGGAGATTTTAGCGGGGACTCTTTTTAGCTGCATGGGAGCAGCCTCATCAATTATTGAGGTAACTGCACTAAGATAGTGGTCAGTCAGAGATTGGACATCTGTAACGCCAGTAGGGGGGAGTAGGAGGTCGCGACTGTTCTGAGGTAAGGATAATGGGTTGAGTCTTTTCAGGTCTCTTTTCCAAACTTTAGGTCTGGTGGGTTGAACAGAGTTGAGTTTGACTTTTTCATTGATGTGAAATGTAACAATATGATGGTCTGACCAGTCACAGGGTTGAATAGCCTCAAGTTGTGAAGCCAGGCAAAGTCCTTAGGGCTGCAGAACCAGATTGTGCAGCAGGTGCTTTTCTTTAGAGTGCAGTCCTTTGGGTGCAGATCAGGGTTCCAGAAGGGCAGTCCTTCTTCACTTTGCTGTTTCAGGCAGTAGATCTGAGTTCGTTGGCAACTTTCCAATATTTATTAAGTGTTTCTTCCTGGGCTTCAAGCAGGCCGGCCCCCCTGATTAATGGTGTGCAGGGTGCCACTCAGGTGTATGACCACTTCCTCCAAAGTGTGGCACATCTTGTCCCAAAATGCAGTATTCTTCCAAAATCCAAAATGGAGAAAGTCTCTCCTGAAGAGATAGATGTGGGTAAGCCAATCAACTTGTGTGGCTAAGATTCCCTAACACTCCCCTTTCAGCCCTCACACTTATTGAATTACTGAGTCTTCTGTCTGTATGGGGTGCAGGGTATAGGGGTGAGGCTGTGCCCCTCTTTGAAGACCAGTTTGGCCCCCCCACCACCTTCCACTCCTTCCTGCCTTTTGCTTCTGCAGTTTCAGTTCTCCTCCCACAGGAAATGTGTTGTCTCTCTAGCAGGTCACTTCACACCTCATTAAGACAGATTGGGTCAACCTGGCAGAGGCTGGCCAATCAGATAAGTGCTGCTGTAAGTCTGTATTTTGGCTCACAGACAAGAAAGCTCAATAACTTATTTTCTGTAATAGATATAATAAATCTAACAATAGTAAGCTGTTTGATTTTTCATAACTATTCGTTTAAGTCCTTGAATTATACTTTTCGATCTTTTATATCACTAGTTATACTTTATTAAATTATTCCCATGTTAGCCTAAGGAGCCAATGCATTACAATGGGGAAAAACAAATGTGGTTGTTTTTCCCTCACCAGGGCATATAAAACATACTTTATAATGTCCCAGCTTATTGTTACAAGGCACCCTATCCCAGGTGCATCTAGGGGAGACCTTAGGAATGACTTATATGTACAAATAAATAAGGTAATTTACTACTTTGGAAGTACCTTTAATTCCAAAGTCGAATTTGCATAGAATTCTACTTTAAAACCTAACTGCAAGGCAGGGCTGGCTTTTAAAAACGTCAGCAGGCGCCACAGTAGTGCACACTTGAGTACATTAAGTCTACTGTGCTTCTAAACCTACATCCCTACCATGTACTAGGGACTTACAGGTAGGTTATCAGTACCAATTGTAATTATACCCAATTACCATGTACTTTTAATCAGAGCACAAGCCCTGAGTCTGGTTAGCAGAGCCCAGGGAACAATCAAAGCCAGAAAACCAGCATCTAGCAGTCAAAATAGGGGCAAAAAGTGGGGGGACACTGCAAACAGGTTCTGGTTTCTCACAGGAAGTGATAAAAAAAGTCTACGGCTTGGAGTTTTGAAAATTACAGACACGTAAACATGGAATTCCCCTAGAACATGTAGACTTACAGGATTGCACCCCGTGACATAAAGTGAGGAGCTACATTTACGAGTGTTAGTTACTACTCCCAACAAGAATCAGTAGTGAGTGCAAACACCACACATGGCCAACAACTGATACTGTAACACCCTCCAACTGAAAATAATGGAGATAGGGACTTACATTGAATACCACAGGAAATAATGTTACATTAAATTAATGTATTTGAAATTTCTTATTTTTACTTCTACTTAACTGATGGTGATCTCCCAATCTTCCCAAGTGTAGGGAAAGTAAAACGTTTATTAAACTTAAAAATATATATAAATATATTTTGATGTTACATGCTAATGTAAATTGATTTTATATGTTTCTTTTATATGTAGAACAAAATTCAAAAAAATACTGTAGCTCTAGAAACTTACATTTTAAATTTGAAAAGCAAGTATTTGAATATATATTAAATGTAAATTATTTTCCTGCAATTTAAGTTAAGGAAATTCCCACCAAAAATAAAAACAATATTGTTATCATGTTTTAAAAGTGATATACAGAATAATTTAAAATACATTAAATTATATTTTAATAAAAAACAATGTTATATGAATTTTGAAAATAAAACAAGTTTTTAAAATATTTTAAAATAAAATAATGAGTATGTTATATTATTTATATTTTTAACTAGATTAAATAATTTAATTTATTATATAGTAATTCCTATAGGGTTTTTCTTTAACCCCTTCGATGCTGATGATGGCTGGGAACCGTCATGGCACACAGTGCTCGTGTGCTGATGACGGCTCCCAGCCGTCATGACCACGCCCGCGATCGGAATGTGCCGCACAGGAGCGGAATTCCAGCCGCGGGCAAGGGGTTAAGTCCCACTCACCATTATTTTCTATGGGAGCATGTTATAGTACAAGTGGTTGGTCATGAATGGTGCTAGATTTTCTCCAGCTCTGAGGTGGAATACATTTACTACTGTTTTGTATCCATTTTTGAAGTACAGTTTGTGAGCATCAATGAGCTTACTATTTTGTGGGTGGGTGAATGCCTCTCTCTAAACTCCTCCTTAATTCTCACTAAATCCCTCTGTACTACTCACTGACCCCATCCCATTTAGTAGCAATTACTCTCCTTTTTCCAGCCACTTGCCCTGGTCCTTCCAAAATTTACAACTAAGGTACAGATTAAAATCTCACTAGGAAAGCCCTCCGTACAACTCCGATCAGGAGGGCTTTCCTAGCGAATTGCGCTCCGCGAGTCCGAGCGACCGATTCTGATGCACCCGTATGATGACTGACCAGGTTCGCTTGGACTCCCTTTGAAACTCTATGGGAGCCTGTACACTGAACTCGTACACAGGCTCCCATAGCAAAAAGTGGTGCCCACCACACTGTGCATGCATGGAAAGGGGGGGACCCATGGGGACCCCCACAGGACCGATTCGGAGGGGCCGGGTGAAGGGGGAGCCCGCTACAGTCCCCGAAGGTCGATTCCCAGAGCCGTTTTGTCTTGCTGAGATCGAGTAGTTAAGGCTGTCCGAATCATGCATAGTACTCGCTCGTTCGGAAGCCGGCTCAGTTGCGCGGAACGATTCAGCTGCGAACGGGTCAGACTGACAGGATCAGGTTCGGAAAGATTCGGTCGACGTTGACGAGATCTTCGCATCATACTTGGTCATTCGGAACGGGGGAAGATTTGGTTGGAAACACAGGCTCCAAATCGGATTGGCTCATTCCGGAACATGTCTGGGGGCCTTCCTAACGAGATCGTAATCCCCCTTAGTGGTAAACACATGAAAGAGGATCTCACCGTAAAAAAGATGAGAGGTGGAGATTGACACTCGTATGTTTTTGAATTGCATTTTGTAGCAAGTAGTACCGCTTTTGAACTACAAACTGCAGCTTGTGAATATGGTCCTCAGAGTTGAAGGATGACATGATTGTCCTATTCTCGTCCTCTTGTCAGTACAGTACAGAACAGAGCAGCAGATGTTTTTGCTTGACCTTAAATGAAGTAATGTTTTAAGACTAAGTTAAGCGTGCACACTATCACAGCGCACTCGGTTTACTAGGACCCCCAGCAGCCCGTATTGCTTTCTAAATATAGCCCACTGTTTTTATTTATAGGCTTTCCCAGCATTCAGATCACGCTGTCTTCCTCATCCTTGTGCCAATCATGGCACTCAATTCACCACGGTAGTGCGCGTTTGACCATAGCCCACTTTTGAACTTTCAGAATTACTGGCACCTATTATAACCCAGCCTTCCACTTGCAGGCTTGACTCAGGCCTTGTATCGTGACGCCATATGCAGCTTTCATTATTCTACAAGCTGCAATGGACAATTCCCTCCTAATGGTAAGAACCCCTATTACTTTGGTAGCCTTCAGCCTTTCTTAATTTTAGGTTGCTACCCCGCAGTAATTTCGTTTTTTCCTTCCGGTCCGGCTCAAGCTATCTATCTGGTGCTTGAATCCGGTTGATGTCCTTCCATACACAAGGACCCGTCCTGCGATTACGACAGGACTACTCAGGTTGTACACAGTGCCTCGCTAGCACTCCCCATATGGGCTTTGGAAAGTTTGAGGCCCACGCTCTCCGTCCGGTGCGCCCCTAGTCACAGCTTGAGTGCTGTATTGTCACCCACTCTCATCCGACTATAGACTCACTGCCAGCGCCCGACACACCTCACAACTTTGCTCTCCTACTCCCTACCTATTAGCTTCGCCACTCTCTTCTATTCATGGCCAGCATATAAATCTTGCTCCCCAAACCTCACTCCTATTTCACCAGATCATGCCACTTGGTCCCTGGTTCTACTCTGTCTATCCTTTCATCCCCCACCCCCCTGTTGTCATACCTTTCATCCCAGAACACGGCCAGCTCTCATGCACTTTCGGTTTTATTAATGCCGCACATCACGGTTGGTACCTCAATTGAGATAACCTCATGAGCACGTCTGTATGGTTTCTCAACTGCCCGTTTTTAACTTCATGTTTTTTCTTGCTTCCTCCCTAATTTTTCCATGGTTTTTGCAAGTACAGTTTATTAAATACAGGCATTTTACTCTAATGTCCTGAAGATGATTCCACTATTTATTTAAGGGATCAAAACACTGTTGATTCAATGTACACTATATACGTTTACTAAACTGTTATGTTTAATATGTAATGGTGTCTCTACAATATTCTGTCTGTTCCATTTGTACTGTGCTTATATACAGACACGCTTTTTTTTGCCTGAACCCTTTACTTAATGTAGTTTGTCTGTTAGTGTTAGGAGGACGCATGCTGTGTCCCACTTTGATTGTTTCCCTTACTTTGTGTTTTATTTTCATTGCATATTAAATACCTGTCCGGCTGGACAGAGAAATATAGAGCTTTATTAAGTCTATATTAATTTGTAATGTACTAGATTATTGTCTGGGGACCACTGTCTTTAGAAATAGTGACCTTAAATGAAGGTATTTACAGTTCGGTGTACAGTATTATACATAGTATCAAGAAACTTTATTTGTATGCAAATATTAAAGAAATAAGATTACAAAAGAATTAGCTTAAGTTAAATGACCCACATAAGGAACATGATTTTTGATAAATCTAATCAATCTGTGTATCTACTGAAGAACAATGTGAAATAAATAATATTTGAACCAGCAGATGTGGCGAAATAACATTTTGCAGCTGAGAGCAAGAGAGCAAGAGAGGAAGAGGAAACAGATCAGTCACGATGCTCACCTAAAATACACACGAGTAAAAGCATGCAAGATTTTCACAAGTAGTATTTGTGCTCTTTATAGAGATAAATCAAATTGTGTATGGTTTCCTAAAGAAAAGGAGCATTAAAAACATATTAATGTAGTTTTAAAAAAAATCTCAGATTGTCTTTATGAATTTAAAATGATAAATATGTCATTTAATGATTATAATACATTTTGGATTACTCTATAACAAGATCATTTTCTAAATGAATATCAGAAATGTTCCAATGTAGCGTTTGTATTTTGCTGTGTGCGAGGGAAAGATGCTACAAATGTATGTCTGCCTCGCATCCCATGATGTCACGTGCACAGAGCATCATAGGCGGATCTGCGAGTTGTATACAAGAGGTGGGCCTGTGTGAAGGTATTAAAAACAGCAAGGCTTCCGATCCGGGAGCTGAAATGCCAAAAGGCACAGGATTAAAAGCCTTCTAGGTCAAATTAATCCTTGCTTTGTAACAAAAGATTAAAAACTAAAGAGGATATAATCTCTTCAGCAGCGCCAGAGGAAAGCAGGGCATTGCACAGGCATGCGTATAAATCGTTTCAATTGTAGGTTTGCTTTAAATGTAATTCTTCTGCATGAATAATTCATTGCAAATTAAACCCTGCACCACTGCTGCAAACTCTGTAACTACCCTTCAACGGACGAAACTTTTTTTTTAACTTTTAAACAATGTCTTCATAGATAGCGTCTGTATTCAGACCCAGCACAAAAGTATCAGCATGCTCGGAATATTTTCTATTTATTGTCCTTGTTGAACCTATTTTGACCCTAATCGCCCTCTTCCGCACCTCATGGTCATTGGCTTTGCTAAAATCACATACACAGCAAAGGCTACAAGCGGCCTCCAGACAATACCACCTCTCATTGCTTTAGATGCAGTCTATAATTTAACATCCATTAATAAACATAATTTGTTTTGCTAAATGTTCGCTACTTACCAAACAAGGTCGGTGCAGATATAGTTTGCCCAGTTGTTCTTTTGTGAAAATGGACGGCTTCTGGCGGAACTCGTTCTGGGGTTTTTTCTTTCGTTAGTTGAAGGGGGAAACAATTTGCTTCATTGGCATGGCATTAAATGTAACAGCATGCACCCCCATGGGGTATCTTAAAGCAATAGCCCAATTACTGCACTCCTTGTGGGAAGCAGAGGGAATGTGAATCACATGGTTACTTTTAGAAACTTCTCAATAGCGCTGTGTGCTCCCACTCTGCAAAGGCTGCCACCAGGCAGGTTTCAGCACAGGCCCTGATAATTCAATTTAACCCTGTTAAAATCCCTTGTACTTAACTTCATTTTATGAATATTCATTGAGGAAATCCTGAAAGCTCATCTAGATTCAGTCCTGGAGAATGGTCAGTCTGTCACCAGGGACTGAATACGGTTGGCCTCGCTCCCTCCTTTCACTGTACCCCACTGCTCATTAGCACCCACAAAGAGAAAACAGTGCAGCTCTGAGGATCCCAATAACTGGTAAAAAAGGTTTCAGAACGTGAACATTTTCTCCCACCTCCCTCTTTATATCAACAAGAGAGATAGGGCACGAGTAAACACTCCTGTACCCCAACAAGTATATCAGAAACAACTAAGGAGTGACTCTGTGAAACGTAACATACGTGAAAAACAAAAAGTGACAGGTTATTCAAAGACCCCTACCTGGTTAAAGCAACTCTAGGATTTGGCATTTCCAATCCTAATAACCAGGAGGCAAAAACCCAGTGGACAGGAATGACTGCATCCAACAGGGAAAGACAAGTAACCTCTTGTTTAGAAGGACCCTGACTCACCACTAGTTGGTGACATGCTTCATCATCGGGTCCCCGCTGGGGTGGCCGAATGCCCCTCCAGCGTGCTACAACGCCTGAGTTACAGCGGAGCGGGTTGATGGTGAGTGTAATAGTGATTAAACTCAAAGGGATGTGCAAAATATGTGAGTGCAAGGTTAAAAAATACTAGGTTGGAAACAGCGACGGCTCGTGGAGGGAGTTACGGTGGGGCAGGAGGGTGGGGAGGGGGAGGGGCAGGGTGGAGGTTGCTAAAAACCGGCATATGGATAATTGCAGGTAAGTAAACAATTTAATTAATAAAACGAATTTCGTAGTGCGCCTTGCATCGCAAAATGCAATGCAGTGCGAGCTACGAAATTCGTTTTATTAATTAAATTGTTTACTTACCTGCAATTATCCATATGCTGGTTTTTAGCAACCTCCACCCTGCCCCTCCCCCTCCCCACCCTCCTGCCCCACCGTAACTCCCTCCACGAGCCGTCGCTGGTTGGAAACCAAACAAAATATTTAATGCGGGCCAACCTGTATTAGGGTTAAACACGTGAAAGCCGGACAACCAAAGATTCTATATTAGGAGACCTGTGTCCTTAATTACGATACCTGGTCAACATGTTTCTGCTGTCAAAAAGCGGGATCGCACAGCATTCGTCAGGACCACAACTAAATGGCACTCCGGTGGTATGTATACGCTAAGGTACACCCTCCCATGAGGCACTTAAAGTGAAAAATTAAAAATGTATTAGTAAAAGTGTAGTTACTCAAGGATATTACCCGTGCCGGCACACTGTGGATTACAGCAGCCAAAGATACCTGTAGAGGAAGGAAAGAGAACAAACTGACACTAAAAACACACACAATAATAAACATGTAAATCCATATGAGTCACATGTAGTGAGACAACATTTGAGGCATGACAACGCCTCTGTGTCCTTAACCCCATGGTATAATGGTAAGGTTATGGTACCTTTTGAATGAGGGATTAGTAAATAGTGCCTTGTTTCGATTAGTGAGAAAGAAAGGACTGTTAGAACATGAGTTCCCAAGGATGCAGCAGACATTATACCAGCGTATCCAAGCCTATACCAATTGAGTGGCTGGGAACTCCTTACTACTACCAAACCTATATTAAAGCTGGGTAGGGCAAGAACATCGTTTTACAAAATTCAAAGACTTACGAAAAATACTAAAAAGACCTCAGTGAGGGGAACCTCCCATGGTAGCATGCATAAATACAGCAGGGTTAACAGTGCCCAGCAGGGTGAGCGGCGCACTTACAGATTCGAGGAAGAAAAATGACTTCCTGGGTCAGAGCGGTGCGGGAAATGTTCACGCAGCGTTCACTCTAAATGAGTAAGGAGGAAGGTAAAGAGTTACAAATCCCTCCGTGAAACTGCTGTCTCACCCACAAAAGCGAGCCGTCAGGTAGAAACGTTGTTCCCGCACTTACTTCTACGCTCGGGACTCCCCGCCCAGCACCTATGCTCAAGGACTGCTGTCTGCCCGAAAGTAAACAGGCACCTGAGTCGGGCTCTTTACGTATTCAGTGTCAAGCCGGTCACGTGACCAACGTGCCCGGACGTAGAAGGCGTGGACCAGCCTAGGGCGCTAGGAGAAGTTTTAAAGGGGCCAAGTTCGTAAAAAGAATACGAGGAATCATTGTTCGAGACCCCGTAGCTCCTCGGAAATTGCTCAGAGGCTACGATTTAAATATTCTAGGAGGGAAAAATTCCAAAACAAATTTTTTTTAATAGAGCAACAGTGGATAAGTCTTATTGCCTGCGCCAATATGGAATAAATTCTTGTTGTTGAGAAACAACAAGAGGTTATTTGTCTTTCCCTGTTGGATGCAGTCATTCCTGTCCACTGGGTTTTTGCCTCCTGGTTATTAGGATTGGAAATGCCAAATCCTAGAGTTGCTTTAACCAGGTAGGGGTCTTTGAATAACCTGTCACTTTTTGTTTTTCACATATGTTACGTTTCACAGAGTCACTCCTTAGTTGTTTCTGACATTTTCTCCCACCCACTATCCAAACTAGTCTGCAGAACATCAGCTGGCCGTCTGCACTTTTCATGTGTACCAGCTTCATAAAAGGGGCTGTGGGGAGAGAGTCCAGTGGGTGCCAGAGGTCCCAGGCTTCTTTGATTTTAATATTCGGATTTTTCAGACAGTAAATTCGGGCCTGGTCTTCCCACGCCCCTTTGTAACTGGACATAGCAGTATGCCACCCAAAGATACCGCTTGCAGAAGTCGTAATCGGGCTGTAAGGCCAGAAGCAGGCACTCTATGGTGTCTTTGGAATGACTTTAACCATCCTAAGGCATCTCTGGACTTGCAAAGCCAAACTGATGCACCCTATTGGAGAAGCCATGCAGGGCCCTCGTCGTGGTTTTCCCCATCAGAATCCATCGTAGAGTTAGGAGAGCATCCAAAGTTGAATATCAGTTGCGTAATGTAAAACGTTGATGCCCCCTACAATACCTGGCGAGGGACCCCTAATGTTCCACTTAGGTTGATCACTTCACAGCCATATCAGGACCTTGGTCTGAGTGAAGGCTACTAGAGAGCAACGGTCCCTGCACTGTAGCAGCTGAGCAGACCGGAGATGGGAATCTTTTCTCTACTGATACTGCATTTCACTTGCTGGACTATTTGGGAATGCGAGGGTCACATTGTGCACTCTCCTCTCTGCCACATTCCTGAGAACATGTTTCAATTACTAGAAATCAATGAACTACCTTGAACTGCCTAAGCCTGTAGCATTGAAAGTGTTCCATAAAAGACAGAACACATTATATAATATAGACAATTACTGGAAACCTTCAGTTTATTTCAAGTCAAGATTATGGGTTTGCATAACATTTACGGCAAAATTACACTGTTATTGAGAAATCTCTAATTACAGTAAATAAGGTGTCGATCTATACTCATCACACTTGACAAATCAGTTACCTAAAGTAGCCACAAACTCCTAAGTCCCACAGCAATCCATTGATGACAATATCATATATGCCAATATGAACGACCCGAATACATAATGTTTGCATTGTTTGCGGTTTCTAAGGGCCATATGTATCAACACATTTCCCCATAGACACAGAATGGGCAAAAACCTTTGATACATCTGGCCCTATGTAACTTTACACGTTATAAAATAAAGACCGAAGAAAACGCGAATATTCGTCTCCTGTCAGCTTCATTAAACTAACCTTAAACATTTGATTTTCAAGCATAACAACGTGGTGCGAAAATAAAAAAGACAAATTGAATATTTAGAAGTGCAGCAGTTGCACCGCCCGTAACGACCAACAGAAAGCAGAAGAAGCACATGTAGCAGTACCTGGATCACTGCAGACATGGAAGGTACAGGCAACTATCTATAGTGACACAAGAGGAACACCCATCATAATATGTGATGCGCCTTGATACCCTTGAGGGTGATTAGCAGTGCTGTACACATCGACTGTTGATTGCAGTGCACCTCATACAACGAAATGCCAAGTGCTAAGTTCTAACTTGGAATCCAGTTGGAGAGACAGCACAGCATCACCTCAAACTCAAAGACCCATATGTTGATGAAGGAAAAACCGGAATTAAATGTGCTGACAAGACAGGGGAGGTATCAACTTTACAATACAGAAAAGAGTAATAGTTGTTCCTTCGAGACACACCTATTTCCCTTCCCCCACCTGGGACCCTTGATAGAATTGAGGGCTGTGAACCTCCTCAGCCATTGGTATGTAGGTCGAAGGATCACCCCATAAGGTCTGGTAAAAGTAAAAAGAAGCCTGGGTGTTTGGACCGTAAATTAAAAATTACGCTCTCATTTTTCAAGGTGTTGCCCCCCGTGGTGGATGTTAGACAACAAACAATAGAGTTGGCAAGGTGGTCCACAGGTCAGACAGTGCCTGTGCGGATGTCTAGAGAAGGGAGTATATCAAAACTGGGGGTTGGGGTTGACCAGGTGGTAGCCCAAACAAGTCTGAATGCCAAGCAGGATACGGTAGGGGAAGGAGCTAGAAATTTCAACAGTGACAGGATTCAGAATTTAAACCAAGTTAAGCTTTTGCTGCCTTCGGTTCCAGCACTCATGAAAGACAATGTTAATCCAGAGGTTTCACTTAGGTCCCTGCAGGGTATGTTTTCATCACTGTTGAGGGACATCAGGAAAGGTTTTTCAGTATCAGAAGCGAACCAGGGTGAAATAAGAAGTTTTTGTGAAGCCCAGGAACATACAATTGACCTCCTATATACAAGAACACAGACTTTGGAGAACTTGGTTGGGGAGCTGAAGGAAGAGTTGAGCAACACTAAAGCTGATATTCAGGTCATAAGATGCGAGGAGCAAGAGATTCGGGAGAAAACTGAACAATTGGAAAATAACTTAAAGAAGGATAATCTATGGATTTTGAATGTCCCCGAAGGAAAGGAGGTGGAAGACATAAGGACTTTTGTGATTGCCTTGTTAAAGGAAGGAGTTCAGATTGAGGAAAGTGAGGAAGAGTTAATCAGGGCTATCCAAAGGGTACACAGAGACCCTTTCAGAAGTAATCCAAACAATGTCAAGCCACGTAAGATCCTTCTAAACTTTCATACTTATTCATCAAAGGAGAAAATCCTGACTTAAGCTTTGAAAATGAAGACATTAAGGGTGAAGGATTTTTCATTCCAGATCAGATCTCTCCCGAGCTACTCTGGATAGGCAATGGGAGCTCGGTAAGTGCCTAGAAGAATTCAAAAAGCTAGGGGCCACCGCTCTGCTCTAATTTCCGGCAACCCTAAGAGTCATAAATAACAACAAAATCCATAATTTAGGGAGCCATCGGAAGGCAGATGAACTACTGGAAACTATTTAAAAAAAGGGAGTAATTAGTTCAGTATTATCAGGCGAAAAAAAAACTGAAGATAAACAGTATAATGAGGGCCGATCTAAGTCAGTAAACTGGGAGATTTGGGGGAGGGTTGGTCTCCATGACATTAGCATTTAGGCGGCATTGGTTCATCATATTTGTTTTAGTGAGTTGTGGTGGGCTATCCACGGTGTAAAGAAAACGGACTAACATCAAGTCTAGAAAAAGAGGGGATGGGTTCTCCAGGGAGGCAGGAAAGAGGCCGGGGTCAGGGGAGGCTGCACTGGGTGGGGAATATTAGGGAAAAAACCATTACATAACATCATACACCTCAGTGAGGTAGGTCACAGCAGTAATAGATGAAGAGTCCAGCCAGAGAGTCTAGAGAAAGGACAAGGGAGATGGCCATTCAGTTCCTAATGTGGAATGTTAACGGCGTATGCACGAAAGAGAGAAGGGAAAAGATTTTGCAGTATTTAAGGGACTACCCAGCGCAAATATTAATACTGCAAGCGACTCACCTGATAAAGAGGTTTATTTTGTATTTTTTTTTTTTTTAGTCCTCATATTGCAAAAAAAAAAAAAAATTAAAAATAGAATACCTCCATCTACTCCGTGCCATTTTACCTGCCCTCCGGATAGGCCAAGGAGAGAGATAGAGCGTTCTGTTCTTGATTACACCGATTCCTTCTCCAATCCCGTTCACTCTTTCCGATTCCAACCCTATTATTTACTAGGGAGATTTGGACCAACTGTGTTTTTTTTTTGCTTAATCATTGGACCCGATGTCTTTTTCTCTCCAAGTTAACAGATTTGCCAATATCTTCACCTTACTTTTTACATCACAAGCCATGTCACTCTCACTTATATATATCACATTTCTTAAGAATTCTGAGAATACCGGGGGGGTCTTCTGATTTCCAAAGCCTACAGATCTCTCTCCTGGCCAAAATGATTACATAAAATATAAAGTTATATATAGATGAATTTCTTTGGTAATCATTTGGTAAACCGAAAAGAACCATGCTAATGCTTATATCTATGGGTCTCTTCAAAACCGCCTCCAAAAAGGAGCACATCTCCTTCCAATAGTTTTTAATTTCTGTACACTCCATAAATATGTGAACATCATCTGCATCTGGATATTTACACCTTGGGCAACAATATACTGTCCCTGTTACCTTAGTCAGCTTTTTTGGAGACCAGTATACTCTATAGTATACTCCAGACCTTATATATATTTCTTCTATTCCCCGCATTCTCTCCGTATTCCTCCCCCCATAATCTGATTACGTCTGTTTTTCCCAGGTCTTTCTGATTAAGTAATGCACCATACCAATATGCAACTTCCTTTTTCCATATGCCTCCTCTCACCATTTGGTCTAAGACTTCAGAATACGTTTCTTCTCCTTGCCAAATCTGTGTCGACCACCATGATGCTATTTGATAATATTTAAACCTTGTCAATAATCTTAAAGGCCCACTCCAGAGACTCCATGCAGACGTCTCGCATTGGAGGACGCTCCCCCTATCTCTACCTGGCAGAGCTGTCCTATTTAAAATGCTTGCGCTCCCTCGGTTCCTACATGCCCCACAAAACTGCCCATTCCCCATACCTGACTCCTACTTCAACTTAATCGAAAGAGACCTCCGCCTCCTTCTATGGGATGGCGGCTCCCCTCGTATTGCCCTCATCTCTCTCATGCAAGGGTGGTATGACGGAGGTATCGCCCTCCCCAACATCCGTCTCTACTATTGGGCAACCCAATTGGTCGCCACCAACTCGTGGATTTATGGCACACCCACAAACCCTGCCTTTCATTTGGAGAAATACCAGACAAGCTGTGGCGGCTACCTCGAAGCTCTCTACGGCAAACACTCCCGTACTCGATATATTGGCCCAATGTCCCACACACTATCAATATGGCACCGCGCGAACAAACGACTCGGGTGGGCCAACACCCTCACACTGTCCACCCCACTCTGGACCTCGTACAGGCTAGGCACCCTCTGTCATTGTAGAGGCTTTGATAAATGGGACACACTAGGCATATCCACTATTGGCGACTTGCTCCACAAGGGCAAACTACTGACATTCAAAGAACTGCAAAACACATACAATCTGGCGCAATCCGAGACCTTCCGATACCTCCAAATTAAACACGCCATACTCACCAACATCCCAGATCTTGCCTCCCTTCCACAATCCTCGACCCTCGAGGACATACTCTTATCAGAACCCCTTCAAGCTAAAGCGATATCTTACACATACCGTAAATTATGCAACAATATGCCAAACACTTTTCACCTCCTGCGGGATAAATGGCAGACTGACGTTGGCACCCTAGATGATGTAGAATGGCAGTCGGCATTGATGTCCCCACGCGAATCAGCCATCAATCACAGGTTCCGGTTGATACAGTTGAAAATATTCCATAGGACGTACATGTCGGGTCCCCTTTTAGCCAAAATAGGCCGACGCCCATCTGACCTTTGCCTCCGTCACTGTGGCT
Organism: Lissotriton vulgaris; assembly: GCF_964263255.1. Classification (NCBI taxonomy): domain Eukaryota; kingdom Metazoa; phylum Chordata; class Amphibia; order Caudata; family Salamandridae; genus Lissotriton; species Lissotriton vulgaris. The sequence goes on along the minus strand of NC_141687.1, from coordinate 783,328,060 downwards.
CAACAGGTACTTTCTATCATATTCTGTGGGAATGCCCAGCGGTCCAAGACCTTTGGAACCGCACTGTCCTGAAAATGACTGACGCCCTAGGGAAACCGGTCCCTCTGACTCCCAAATGTGCGTTTCTTAATGTATGGGACCCTACAGACTTAACTGCAATAGAACAGCGCTAGGCGGACCTAAGCTTCCTCCTATTAAAGCGTGAAATAGCCAAGCAATGGGGTTCACCACACAGAACGCTCTTGATTAAATGGGTGGCTGCAATGGGCGTGTGCATGCTGTCGGAAAAATCGGTTTACAAAACTAGGGGATGCCCCGGAGTCTGGGATAAGAAATGGGATCATTGGAATGCCTATAGGGGCGAATTGTGTACTTCCCCAACAGCAGATATGGCTATAACCAGGCATGTCATCCCTCGGTAGGTGGGATTGTGATTGCTGCTGCGCCGTGCGTGCTCTGTGGCGAGAATGCTGACTGCAATTGTTCACATAAATGTTTCTTCTGCTTCGAACAATCACGTTTGTTTAAAATAGAAAATACCATAGACCTATGGATTATCCGGAACATGACTTTGACTAATCTATACACACCCTGCTACCACGCCGCCGAACCTCCGGGGGTGTCGGCTGAATGGCTGTGTTACTCTGGAAATGTTGCTTGATAACTATACATACCGCAGCCGGCCCCCGGGGTTGTAGGCTCTATGCTGTGTCAATTCATAAATGTGTAATAAAGGTCTTGGAAAAAAAAAAACCTTATCAATAATCCCTGAGTAAACATACTCAATGCCTCCCAACTCATCAGGTTGCAACCTACTTGTAAGTCTCCCCAACACTTTATTCCCCCTCTTTTAAGAGGTGCACTCTGTCCCACACTGGAGCGTGTGTCGCGTAATAATGTATGTCCATTATTTTCATTATAAACATCCATGTTTCTAAGGCTGCCCTTAATATCTTTAATCTTACTTTTTTGTAAAATTTTGGATTGCCGTATTTATACAAAAAAGAGACCTGGCCTTGAGACGTGTTTCGTAACATGGCTTTATACAAAAGACCTAATGGTGAAATATGAATCAAAGAGACCTACAGTCGAACCTTCTTAGATACAGCACCTAACAAAAAATAATCCCAATTTAGTAGTTAATATACCCAATATTTAGAGATGGGTAAGTGTGCACACTGAAAAGCACCATTGTAATGGAACCTGGTAAAACGATTACAACAGCACAGGTGCACTACAATTTCTTTTGGCATGTAATTCACAAATGTCAATAAGTCACAAAAAATGTAGTTCATTTTTTTTATTTCTTTATTTCAACTCAAAGGGAATGGATCATCATACAGCTGACGCCTTTCGTCCCATACAAAGGGGACTTCTTCAGGGCTTATATAAGGAGACCGAAGTTTCTAGCCAAGATGATAGATAATGACTTCAACAAAGTAGTGCCGCAAAGAGAATAACAAGTAGTCCAATCTGACTAAAGTCAGAGCTTCCAAGTAAGTGAATCTAGTTGAAGTAGCCGGAGGAAGCGCTGTGTTCACTTCTAGAAGACATTGGACTTCTCGGTTTTATCAAATTCCGAATGGGGTACTCCACCCCTATCATTCAAACACAGAGGACGTGCTGCTATATTTAACTTCTGCAATGCTTAACGTATAGATCGAAATTCTGTTACAGGCCTTATTCAGCCCCTGGACCTTTAATTTCCTCAGTGAACCTACGGCTACTTCGACTAGATTCACTTACTTGGAAGCTCTGACTTTAATCAGATTTCAGATTTCAACTGCAGAATGGTCTGACAGTATGGCTGGTACATGTTTTATATCTATACCATCGGGACCCAGTGCTTGTTCTACCAAAAAGAAATCAATTCTAGAGTGATGCTTATACTTTTTGCTGTAAAAGGTATAATAATAAGATGCAACATTATGTCTACTCCATATATCTATTACATTAAATTCTTTAATTACATTATTTAATATTGAAAACGTTTTTGGTTGGTAATTATATTTTACTCTGGAGGTACGATCTTTCTCTTTGTTCAAAACAAAATTAAAATCTCCCCCTATTATTATTGGCCCGGTCGAATTCATCAGACAGGCCTCCATTCTTCCTAGGGCACCTGGGTTGTCATCGTTTGGACCATAATAGACTGCACATACTAAGGGTAAGTCTTTAACTGTTAACGTAGCAACCAACCACCTCCCTGAATGATCAGTCTCCTTTTTCACTACCCTGATGCCTGCATTATTCCTAATAATCAGGGCAACTCCTCTGGTACTCCCTCGTTGTTCAGAGCAAAGAACCTCCTGTACCCACCTCTCCTTTTCAAACCCCATTCTACATTCATGAGATTCTAAATGAGTCTCTTCTAAGCAGAGTAGATCAGCCATTGTGTTCTTTAAAAACTCCCTAACCCTAAATAGTTTCCTCTCACTTCTCAAACCATTAACATTCCATGTTATTACTTTAATACTACGGATCCTATCCATTTGTCTTACTTTCAAACTTAGAAAAAAGCTTTTTTGAACATATATGAGAAGATTTTTTTTCCAATGCTTACCCCCTCCGCCCCTATACTCATCCCACCCTCTCCACCCATGAGGAACCCCCCTCCTGTCCCCTTTGCGGTTTACCCACCGCCTTCGGGACCTATCCTTCGCAGCCGAGACCTCAAATCATAATGCCTAGCACATCCTTTTTTAAACTAAATCTAAAGATCACCCCCCAAAATTAGCATATGTTCGTATAATTACACTTCTAACCATATATTAAAAAAAAAAAAAAGTTTATGTCACCTGATAAAGAGTGAGTGTATAGAGATCCTTAACAAACAAACATGGGTTCAGCAAGTAGTATGCATGAATCAGAGTGCAAATATAACACCTTCGCTGCAACGCGAATTCCGCCGCAGTGCTGGGACATTCCAATCTTGGGCGTGGCTCGGACAGCCACAGGCCGTCATGCGCACACGCCTACCATGACTCATTACAGCCAGGGGCCGTCATGAGCATGGATGAGGATAAGAGGAGTCGCAATACTAATTAAGAAACAGGTGAAGGCACATATAATAGACACAGTGGCTGACAGAAGCGGTAGGTGGATTATTACAATCACTAAACTACAGGAGAAACTAATAACTGGTAGGAGATTACGGTCCAAATTGTGATGAAACAGAGCTGTTAAAGGCAGTTTTTACCAACATTCTAGACTTTCCGTATCCAGCGATTATGGCATGCGATTTCAATGTAATAATGAACTTAAAATTGGATAAATCTAAAAATAGCAGAGAAATAGCCCTCCCTAAATCGCGTACATATTTACAGACAATGATTAAGCAAAGCTCACTTTGTGATTTATGGAGGGAAAGTTCGGGCTGTCTTCTAGGCGCTTCCTATCACAATAAAAAGTATGGACATAGGTCCAGAATCGATTATATTTTGGTAAATCTAAATCTGAGAGAAGATTTTCCGGATATTACCTATTTGACTGCCCACCTTTCAGACCACTCTACGGTCATATTGAGAATGGAACTAAAAAGTAGGCCCGGAAGGAAGAAATAGACGCTAGACCATATCATACTCTACGATTCGGGTGCAATGAACTACTTGAACTAGGAGATAGACAAGTTTCTAATATACAATATAGGGTCCACCTCTAATATAGTAGTCTGGGACACATTCAAGGCTTATATAGGGGGTAAAATTAGGAGCTTGCTCTGCTTCAGAAATAGGAGCTATAGAGCTGAGGTTAGTTGATTAGAGAAAGAAATGAAGGCTCTAGCGGCAGGTTTAACAAGGTGTGAAGATGAGGAGCACTGGCTTTTGGAAAAGAAACAGTTGCCTACACTGAAAGAACAACTAGAAACTATCCAGCAGATCCAGATTAAAAAGTGATAGGAGGCTGGTGGGCTGGCACGTGTTGAACTTGGGGAGGGACTGGGAAACTGCTGGCTTGGAAGGCAAAAACAGATAAAAACAGAAATTTGATTTAGGAAATAGAGGGCAAACAGAAAGGGGTTAAACTAACAAGTGAATTTGAAATAGAGGCAGCATTCAACAAATACTTTTAAAAATTATAGGCTGAAGAGCGGGTAGTACCTGAGGACGAGGTTGGCCATTAGTTGGGTTCAAACATAATTAAATCTCTTGACTCGAATCAGCAGAATCTTCTTAATCAGGAAATCACTCAGGACGAGGTTAAAAAGGTTATGCAGTCAAGTAAAAGGGAAAAAGCTGCTGAACCAGATGGGATACCAATAGAGTTATATAGAATTTTGGGAGAGGTGCTTATCTTGTTCACGACATTGATGTTTAACGATATTCTGGAAAAAGCTCTACAGCAGCCTAAATCCTGGGGCGAGGCGATAATCACATTAATATTAAAACCAGGGGAAAACCCTGCTAGTTGCAATTCACATAGGCCGATATCCCTGCTCAACGAAGATTACAAACTTTTTGCAAAACAATTCTAGCAGGTTGACTAAGTACAGTTGCAGGTGAGATGATACATAGTGATCAGAAGGGTTTCATCAAGGGTGGAGACCTACATGAACTAACATATAGCCTGATAAGTGCGACTGACCTAGTTTCTGCTCTTTTGATCCCTCTAGCAGTGGTGACCTTAGATGCCACCAAAGCCTTTGACAGAGTAAATTGGTCATATTTGGTGACCATTTTGGAGAAATACAAACTGGCCGATGATTTCTGTAAGGTTATCCAGCTAATATATCAGGATCCATCAGCAAAAATATTAGTAAATGGAAACCTGACAGAAACTTTTAAGATATCTAGAGGCACTAGACAATCCTGCCCTTTATCCCCTCTCCTTTTTCATCTATACATAGAGCCCTTAGCTCCAAAAATCAGAGCTGCAGCTAATATTCAAAGTTTTGGTTATGAGGGTTGGAAGAAAAAGGTATCACTTCATGCCAATGACCTAATGGTGTACACCTCGGACCTCTCGGCCGCCCTGCCGGTCATATTTCAGATTACATCGGAGTTTCGCAAAATGTCAGAAAACAAAGTTAATGCTGGGAAAATAGAGGTAATGGCATGGAATTTCGAGGAGGAGAGTCAGTTAATTAAAAAGGAAATAAAATATCTGGGATTGAAGATTGGACAGGATATTCATAAAATCGCAGAAGTAAACCTGGATAATGTTGTATGGGACTGTACTCGGATCATGAAGGGCTGGGCACATCTCCCTTGAACAAACTTTAGGAGGGTGAACCTGGTGAAAATGGTGATCCTGCCAAAAGTTACCTACTTGTTTAATACAATCCGCTTGCACTTCAAAAAGTCTCTGATAAATGCCAGCAGGCCATTAATGCATTCATCTGGGCCTATAAGGGCATAAGAATCTCATTGAAGAAATTACAGCGGAAAAGGTAGAAGGTGGGGCTCTCCCTCCCAGATATTTAATACTATGCATGGGCTTTCTAGCTGACATATTCCAGAATACTGCTAAAGTCTCCATACTGTTCTGATCTGGGGTCCTCGTTTAATGTCATGCTGAAGGGGGGGGGGGGTGTAGGTACAGATCGTTTCTTATTCAAGTTTGGAAACCCGAAATACTTCAAGAAGCTCAAACTGAAGGTGCTGCAAGCTATGGCAAGAACTTAGTCTAGTATTAGACGGCTGACAAGTCTAGGCTATTATTCAAATTTGGCTCCTATATGGGACTCACAAGGTACACCAGAGTGTCTACAAGACAAATTAGCTACTCCTATAAGAGAGGCTCCGGGCTCCTACCAGACATTAGAAGCCCAGAGCACTCCAGCGGTCCAGGCAGATACTATGATCTCCGAAAGGGTGGGGCACTGGAGGCCAGGCTACGCATGGAGGACCTTGCGTGGGAAACATAGTACCTGATGTCATGCCCATGTGGGTTGCCCATCTTGAACTGGGGCGGGTTCTCTTTATGACACTTCAGACTGCTAGTCTTGTCATTATCCAATATGGCCACTGCAAGCATTTCAAGAGAGAGGGTACTACTAAGTACTTCCTCTTCCAGGGTAGAAGCAGTTGGGGCAGCATAAAAGGCAAGGTTTCCTTTCAGGCTGTGCCTGACAACAGTTTGTTTTGCGAGTTATTACTCTTTTCCACACAGGTCACACCTGGCCTGTCTCTCCTGGAACAGCTTTTTCCCCTTGCTCCCATTTTCTTACTCCTGATGTTTTGGTTATCTTGGCCTTGACCTTTTTTTCCTGATCCTGCATTTCTAGTGACTTGGCGCTGCTGTGCATTTTTTTTATCTCTGCCTATTTATAACCCTTCCAATCGAGAGAGGTGAATTCACTAGATGTTTTTGACGATGTTGGATACATGCATTGCTGTTATATATACATTTATATCCAGATCTACGTATCTATTACTTGCATAAAGGCCTTTCATAAGTGTTTCAGACTCTCCGGAGGTACCTTTAATCCACACACCATCCACAAACTGAGCTTCAAGTATACATATCTTAATCCTTAGAAATGTAACTTTGCAGACATGTCACAGTCACTTCTTTTGTGACCACTGCTCTGCTTGTATCTTTTGGAGAGATTGAGATAATATATTCACTGTTTATGTGGAACTGTGAGTCTTGCCCAAGTGGTGTCTGAGCAAAACAATATGTGCTAACAAAGGATGCAGAAATCTCAATGCATTCAGGTCCGCGAGGGGTAAGTCGTATATGGAGCCACCTCTGGAGCCAGGGATTATGTGTGCCATTATAGCAGGCGCGTGATCATAAGCACACAGCTGTCATCGTGTCATTAAAGATCCCACCCACGTGGCTGGGAGCTTCCGAGGGTCTCTTCACATTACCCACAGCCCGCTTCAGAGGAAGGAAACGCTTTGTTATGTTTGGGAAGTCAGAGCAATCCAGGCCTTAGCTTAAGACCACTGCAAACCAACCGGTTCTCAAAAGACAGTTGTCATTAATCCAAACTATAGGATACCCTAATCCATAAAGTAAGGAGAATATCTACCACGCGCTATGCTCAGGGTGGCAGTGGAATTATGGTGCCATTTATAGAGAAGTAATCCAAGTCAAAGACATGGCATAATAATTTACAGGTAATTTTTCAAAATGTTATCATCAGTCTTTTTATGATTTCAGATCCATCTTCGACCACAGCGGTGAGTGATGCAGTTCCAAGAGTCTTTTGGGTTGGAATCTATTTTTCATACAGGGAGAGAGTTTAATAAGGCAGTCTTGGAAAACTCTCATTCCAAATTTGCCAGATTCATAGTGCGTAGAAAATGGGACTAGAAATAAAGAGTATCTTCTCCTACCTTATCGATCGGACCCATTGGTCTCAAGTCGTTGTTCACAGGTGTTCTCTGGATCCAAAGGACTTTTCCACTTACATTTACTACCTCCTATGAGCAAGTGGTAAATGTGATCCTGTGGAGGGGCTCAGCGGGTCACTGTGTGGGGCTCTTAGTGGCAGCCAGAACTCCAAACTCACAAGAAAATAGAAAGTGGACTAGGAAAAGAGGGATTCCGATGCAGACCAGGGTGCACTTGACATGCATGCACAATTTTTAAAAAACAGTTAATTGTCATGTGTCTCAATTCAAATGTACAGTGGCTCCAAGTTCATTTATTCCAGAATATCCGTGCATGTTAGTATGATCTCACTGTACCTCTCTTTAGGTCTCGTCTACCAGGCAGTGCAAGCTGCCTGGTTGTAAAACACCTGTTCTGGGCTTACCATGAACTAACCAGTGCTTCCCATTGGTTGGGTTTATTGTCATTTGGTTCCTTCTTACTCAATGGCTTTTTTTGTCACTGCTTGGTTATCATGGGTTTGTCCTTCCCCAGGAGTATAGCCTCTTTGCCGTCACACTGACTGGCTGGCTTCTCTCCTTCCTCTGCTCAATTTTAGGGCACTTTTTTTTCTTTTTAACGAAGCACTCCAATGAGAGTGCATGTGTTTTCCAGTTCTCTTCTTCTCTTCTTTTTAATCCCCCCCCCAGATGCCCATCCCCCAATGCTCTGTGTTTCTATCATATTCTTGTCCTCCTGCCCCCTGGGCCCCCTGGGCTCCTTGTTGTTCTCACCTGTGTGTGCTTCTCTCCCACTTCCTGTGTTGCAGTCACTTTCATGTGTTCTCTCGGGTATTTCTGACCATACACTTCCGCACTCCATTCTCTTTTCTCCCAGTCTCTTGAGCTCTGTGTTCTTCTTTGCATGTGTGCTTCTCTCCTCACCCCTGTTTTGCTCTCTCCCTTGCGAGATAGTGTACTCCTCCTCACTCACACTTGCGTCTCAATTTGTTCCTCCTTTACACCCCTCACCCTGAAGTCATTTTTTTTTTAATTTGCACTTGTGCACAAAACACATCTTGAATACTTTTTTTTTTTTCAGATCCAGGTGGCATCAGACATTTGTGGTAAGTACGTTTAAAATTGAAGCAAATGGGTACCACGTCATTCTGCTAGTACACATTTGTGTTCGGACTCAGGTGCACACAATCTTCATCTGGCATGCGCCCCCTGTGAAATATTTCAACCACTAGCAGCGATCAAGTCATCACTCCATTTTTTACATAAAAGTTTATTTTAATAATGCTGTGCAACATCGGGAAAATCCCCTATGCCGCAAAGCATCACCAAAAGGCACTGGCAAAGCCAATAGGTTCCAAAGTAGCTATCTTTCTCCAGCAGTATAAATTCTTTGTATCTTGGGACTTGAAGAGGGGCCACGCCAATTTTAGCCTCAATTGGTGTGGATTTAGGTGACTATTGCGCCTCAATAATTGTCTGCTGTAGTAATTCTAATTACACCACAGCCAACATGGAGACTATTTTTGAAACTGCTTTACATTAGAGCTCTTGCAGTATATGCCCAGTTTCATTTTCGGTGATCACAAAGCTCAGGCAACAACAAGCATTGGCAAAGTCTATCACTTTGACTTTTGCATAGAGAAAATATTATACCAAATTTCACGAACAAAGAGCAGAGGTGGCAGGAGAAATTTGCGAACTTGTCTGGCAAGCGTAGAACAGGTAAATCACAAATGTGCATAAGGTACATTTACTAGGTCAGAGCATAGTTATTATTTTACAAGCATAATCTCAGGCCAGTCCTGATCATTGGAATACCCACAGCTCGCACAGTTTTAACTTTACGTTTAGCCGATTTAGTAGCTTTCTCTTTTGGGGTTTTAGGCTCGAGCAGTAATATTTTGTGATGTGGAAAGTGATGAGGGAAGGGTAAGCAGGTTAGTTTAACTAGACCTTTAGCAATGCAGACATAAAACCTGCAGTTTTCATGAGAATTTTGCATGGTATGCAAAGTATGACGCTTCACCAACCCTAACATGTGCACAGAGAGACGCACACAATATAACATACCTATTATTATAAGGATCAGCCATTGACCGTAAAGATGTGTAAGTACTATTCTAACTCCACACGGGCTTTGATAGTAGGGTAGGTTATAAAGTGGACCCAGGCAAATCTAACTCGCTCGAAAGTACCTTAACACCCCACTGGGACATAATACACTGGTCCTCACAAAGATAGAGTTTCTCTGGTTCGGACAAGGTTAACCCACGCTGCGAGGACCGAGCCGGTCCCACACGTAGGTTATACATGCTCACACACACACACACACACACACACATATACATACACACTCAAAAGCAAGCATAGCATGTGTAGCATGGAAAGCAATCCTTATTCACATCAGTCATAGCACAGACAGCATCAGTGCAACTTTTTATTACACACAGACTTGACACGCCCACAATAGTAACAGAAAAGGCAACAACTTTTCAAGCTTCAATTGACTTCTTTGAGTTCCCACATTGAAGGACCTTAAAGTTGAGGAAAGATATGGCAAGGTAGCACAGAAAGCACAATACATACTGCAGAACAGTGAGAGTGGTCATAAACCCGTAGCAAAAGGACGTTTTCTTTACAATTGTACAGTGTAAACACCTCTATTAGGACTTCATCTATACTTCTGTGTACAATTCGAGACAGCCCATTTGGAACATTGTGCGTAGATATTAATGCCTCACTTGGAAAACTGCTGCTACCTTTAGACATCACATATGTGGGTGTACTTGGAAAGCGCACTGCGACTCCATGGAGTATCCTGGCGCTGAAGACTGCTGGGGAACCCGTCCTGTTTTTTCCTGTGAGATGGTCCCTTTACGGGTATCTCCAAGGTGAAACCAGGCATCCCCGGCGTCTGTGGGGGGCCGTTGTAGAGATGAGGCAAGCTTAATGCCCAGAGTTGCCGAGTGTGTTCCCTGGTTGGAGTAGGCACCAAGGCAAGAATTATCGAGTCCGTTTTGACCCTGGTCCACGACCCTGCCGCATCGGGAATTGAACCCTTGTCCCGGGCCGTTCTCTGCTTACGGGTCTGCTGCCTCTAACCAGTGAGCCACACCACTCCACATATGGCATATTGTATCCCAATTTGGAGGCCTGGAAAGCTGTGTCCAACTTGAGGGGAATTAAATAAATTTGATTCCCAAGTGCATATACAAACTTTAGTGTTCATAAAATCCTCTGAGCTGCTAGAGGAAATGTAAGACTTAACAGTTCATCGGTAGATCGTTTACCAATTATATGGGTACCTGCCATTTATAGACTGCAAGGACTTTTTTTCATAAAAACAACATTTATTATTCCTTTATATTCTTGAACGTTTTTGCACTTGCACTTCATTAGATTCATTATTTATATTCCATTCCCGCTGTGTCCTCAATCTAAGTCCCCTTCACAGCAGTACACGTACCACTAATCCCAACACGTTTAGGGACTTGCGTCCCATCTTCAGGGGAGCCATGTTTATGTCTTGAGAAAATACTTTTCTTTGGGCAAACGGAGGTTTGAGGGTGTTATTTTGGCTGTGAGTTGTGTGTGTTAAATCAGTGTACTTAGTTCATACTTTCAAAAATGGCGCACCTCTCCTCTGCTAAGCCATTGGCCAGTATGTAGGCATGGACCCTGCAAAGCCAATCAGCCCTCGTTGTCTTGGGGCTCTGCTATATGCCTTCTGGGAATTGAAGCTTAGATGCAGCTAGCTTCTTGCTGCATCTAAGCACCTTTTATCTCACTTTTTAATTATCTGGCTCTTCCCCTTCCCCAGATGTTGGTTATTTCAGTCATGCAAGGTGATTACAAATTCCCGATTAGTGTAGTGTCAAATTCCAACATACCATGTAAAGTGCTATCGTTCTTCAGAACAGTGCTTTCTGAATATCACAGACACTTAGATATCTGAAGTCATTGTTCGAAAGCAAACATGTCTCTCTTCCTTTGTCGGTCACACTGTGCAATGTTTGCCTACTGATGGAGAGCAGTGAGTATAACAAAGCTTTCAAGGAGTGTTAGCTGCTAGCCTCCCTTACTTTCCTCTTTCATTGTTCAGCAGTTGGTGCAGACCCTTGGTAGTTTCAGCAGGCGTGTTTTCTAATTTTAGGAGTGCCTATAGCAGTGACCTTCAAGAGATCACAAAGGTCAAGGATTCAAAAGGGCCGCTAGCCTCTGATGAGGCCATAACTGTCAGAAAAATGCTCTTCATTGGACAACTATGGAGCTTGAGCCTCGAGAAATAAATATGTTGAAACCTGCCACAAACACCCTAAACATTTTTACATGAATGTGTCACGTAGACTGTTCTTATTGTATTTTATGTTTCAAATTTCAATTTTTCTAGTTTTACCTTAAAAAAAATTAAGCATTTCAGTTGCAGAACAGATTCTATGTCAGGACCGGAGGCTCGGATTATGCTTGTCTTCCTTCGCTTTAATTTATAAACCAAATCACAGCAGCCAGAAAAGCAATGTAAACGTCTTTTTCTTCCAGAACAAAAAAAAACATCATATAAAGCAATATCAACAATTACATCGTGGTCCATGAACAATAAATCCCATCAATCCATGGGGGAACATCGCAGTAAAGTTCACTGGAGTCGAGCTATCCTGGCTGAAGACGGCTGATAGCAAGAAACCGGTCCTAGGATGCTTGATTCCGGTCCAGGAAAGACATGGCTTGGCAATTCAGGCTGGACTGTTCCCATGAGGCACGGGGTCAAGGCTGATTTGCATATGGCCATGTCTGAACTGGGGTGGTGTGGAGTGCAAAAAAACGGTGGATTTAGGCCCAGATCTCTGTACTGGGGTGAATGTATGATACTGTTCTGCATTCTGTCCATCAACGGTTATTTTTGCACAAGTTTGTGGCAGGGCGCCTGCGTAAACCTCTGGAAAAGGAGATCCGGGATGTCTCCGGGCTGAGTGCCCCCGTCCACCGCTAGAATGGAAGGTAGCCCTAACACCGAGTTGGACTCAAAGATGGCCACTTTCCTGGCCAAGTACGTAAAGGACCCACGGAAAGGGATTGATAGGTCCTGGCGCTCGGTCTTTGTTAATAAAACTTGACCCGAAGCTCGGCGACTTAGCTTCTTTTTGGCTCAGACTTGGTCATAGAATCGGATGCAAGCAGGCCCGGATGGGGTGCCCGCTGCGGAGAATTCTCTACAGGCGGCGTGTTTGGTCATTAGAGGAGCAGAGGTTACACATCAATTGTTTGGAGCTCCTGGCGGGCTCATTCACTGTGTGCTGCTGGACCAGGCAGCAGGCGAGTGCATGCGTTCTGTTGAAAATGGACAATATATAAGCGGTCCGCTATGTCAATCGTCTGGGAGGTCTTCGGTCCCGAGCCCTGGCGGATCTAGCGAAGGAGTTCTGGGAGTATTGCTTGGCACATCAAATCTCGGTGACGGCGGAATACCTTCCGGGGCAAGCCAACCAAGTGGCGGATTGGCACTCGATGTATCTGATGGATTCCAGCCTGTGGAAGCTGGATGTTCTGGTCTTCAGGTGGTTGGACCATCTCTGGGGTCTGTTTTCGGTGTACCTCTTTGCGTCCCGCCTCGATCATCAGGTCCTGTGCTTCTTCGGCTGGAGACCGGATCCCTTGGCAGAAGCCACGGATGCCTTCCTTCAGGATTGGTGCCACTAGACGGGCTTTGCCTTTCCCCCGTTCTCGATGGTGGTGCGGATGGCAGCCCGGATCCGGCTTCTGGGAGCAGAGGTGGTGGCGGTGATGCCGTTTTGGAGATCTCAAGTGCGGTTTCCAGTTCTTCTGGAACTTTCTTGGGATTTTCCAATCCTACTCCCCCTGCTTCCTCATCTCCTTCTGAATCCGGACGGGGAGCAACACCAACTCATTTGTCAGGGTTCTCTACGCCTCATGGCATGGAGGCTTTCCGGAGATGTTGGTCGCTCCCAGACCTTTCCTGATCGGCTCAAGATCTCTTGTCAAAGGCCTGGGCAGACAGTACAACAAAACGATATCGATCTGCTTGGACTAAGTGGCTGCGTTGGTGTCTTCGACGGGGTCTGGATCCCGTGGTCGCCCGCGTTGTTCCCACATTAAATTTACTGGCTGAATTGGCTACGGATGGTCTGGCTTACCGCTCTATTAATGCGATTCATTCAGCGATCTCTGTGGGCCATAGTCTAGTGGACGGTTCTCCGATTGGGGAACACCCACTGGTCCGCCGTCTCTTACGGGGGATCCGTCTTTCGTTGCCTCCTGAACCGCGATACTCGGTCCTCTGGGACATCAATTTGGTCTTGAATCTTTTTTTGTCTTGGCAACAGAATAGGTACCTTTCTTTGAAAGAAATCTCCGCTAAGCTAGCCATGCTGTTGTGTTTAGTCTCTTGTCGCAGGGTGTCGGATGTACGCGCCTTGGATATTACGGTAGGAGTTTTTTCCCCGGAAGGGGTTACGTTTACAATTGGTCGTCGTACCAAATTGGATTCGAGGACGATTTCGTACCCGGCCTTTACAGACGTGCCCAAGCTGTGTGTGGTGAATTGTCTTAAATCCTACGAGGATATGACCCTTGAATTACGCCCGCAGGGTGAACGGCAGCTTCTGATTGCCTTGCGGAACCCGCACAAAGCAGTCTCCTCTCCTACAACGAAATACGTGTTGGCTGCCTGTTGTGTTTCTTTCTGGGATTCAAGCACAGAAAAACTTCTAACAACAAGCTGTATAACTTGTATCAATGATATGGGACTGTATAGACAATGAATGTGTAAAATTTGATATTAAAACAGCAAAGCCATTTCAAGTTTTGGATGTTCTCTATATACAATTTTTTATTGAATGTGTATCTGATGTATCAAAAGTCGTGACTCCCTAAGAAGGTCAGGACAGGGAACTACTGCCCTTAGAAGCATTGGCTTCTTTGTATCACTAATATTTGAGTGCTGAGGTGCAAGAATCGTCTAGTTAGCTTCTTTAAACTGATTTCCTTCGGGATTTCAGTTGAAGTCGACATCTGTGGTAGTGGAATGTCACTGTCGTTAAAAAGTGAAGGAGGACCCCGCACAGGCTAATAGGGGACTGGGGGGATAGTAAATCTTAAAAATGAGAGACAGGGGTGTCCCCACAAGAAAACAGTCTAAGACTGAGTTTCACACCTAGTTCTTGGGTTCTAGGGTGAATGTTCCATTTTCAAAGAGACATATTTGTGAAGCATGCCACTAATATGGCGGGAAAGGTAAAGTTACAATGATTCGTACTCAACTTCTATCCGTGTATGGTAAGAACAGCTATGTTTACCCACTCTTCTACTTGCTTATATCCTCAATGATGCCAAATTTATAGAGAAATGACTATTATACACAGGCCTGTGATTCTTCTTTTTTAATTCTTTTTTTAATTGTGTTTATTCAAATGTATTTAACGTTGATTTCTGAAAAATTGTATACTGTGTAATGATGAGATTTTAAAATGTGTATATACAATAAATGTTTGACAGAGTAACTCATGGTGTGGTAAATTTTACTTTCCTTTTTATATTTTTAACATTGTTTGCTGTTTATACTATTGTTTAAAAACTAAAAATTGTGTTCATGGTGGGTAGTACTAAATAACTGTAATCCTGAACAAAGGTGTATAATAGTCATTTCTCTATAAATTTGGCATCATTGAGGATATAAGCAAGTAGAAGAGTGGGTAAACATAGCTGTTCTTACCATACACGGATAGAAGTTGAGTACGAATCATTGTAACTTTACCTTTCCCGCCATATTAGTGGCATGCTTCACAAATATGTCTCTTTGAAAATGGAACATTCACCCTAGAACCCAAGAACTAGGTGTGAAACTCAGTCTTAGACTGTTTTCTTGTGGGGACACCCCTGTCTCTCATTTTTAGGAATGTCACTGTCACCTCGAGGGGCACCTTCACCTTACTGAAAAGAATTTGGACTTATATTATCATACAATTTTGCAGAACTCTTGAGATTAGAAGTGCGACAAGTTATACCACCACTACCTATGCTGTATCATCATAAATTAACCTGTAATTAGGATGGTTGCTATGCTTCAGGTGAGGTTTTTCCTGGGGCAGAATACCTTTTAGTAAAATGTTTGTCCCACGTCACACTAGTGGTATGTCAGTCAATCGGGTTGGTGGTAAAGGATCGCATGGCTAACACAGCATTCCAGAAAGACTTACTGTATTCTTGAATGCTGCATGGACTAATGAATTCCACTACTGGGTGATGACCCCCTCACATCTCTTAGCAGTAACTGTTTTATACTGTTTCCATAAAACAGCTACGGTGGAAGAGTCCCTGGGTCTTGCAATGAGGTCCCTATGTAATAGCTGACTGGCTGCTAAGCATTCATAATTGAACCATCTTGGTGTTGTGCGGGCTGCTTTGAAGGGTCTTGAGAGGGATTCTTTTGATGCTTAAGCAAAACATCATGAAGGAACTAGCTACCTCCCATCCTCTCCCTCATCTGCCACGAAGCTCATCACCTGTCACAGGTTCTTAATCAGTACTCTCCCCAGAAATAGAGTCGGGTTCTGGAGTTTTCATACCACTCGGAGATTATATATGGAGGATCACAATTCACCAATCCAGCCCCATGTCAAAGATCGCCCTGACTACCACAATCAGAACTACCACAATGGGATTCACCATGCCCCCCTCTATCTCCAATGTGGAACTTTTCTGGTGTTTAGAAAGTTGCTGAAGACATGGCTTTTTTCAACATAGTTGGCAGATCTGTGCCTTTCTTCTCATCACCGTCTGCCTAGCGCCTTGACACCAGCGGGTATTAGTTCACTTTATATGTTTTATTCTATCTAAAGTGGGAACTAATAATAGAACTATGCAGTAGAGAGTTTGCTAGGTTACTTGTGGTGAAGATTTAGTCATTAACGGATGAACTGTCCCTACCCCTGAATGTGGGTAACCCCGGGTCGCTAATACTGACCTCATCCATCACATTGGGCAAGTCATATGACGTAAGCAAGGCCTATGACTCCTTGCCTCTCTGGTCAGACCCTGCAGGGACAAACTCATTAGTCACAGCTACCTAGCATTAAAATCTCCGGCTAAGAGCAGATAGCTTTTCCACCCTTCGTCAGCTACTTTACCTAGAAGAGAGCCAGCATACTTAACCAGACCAGGGAACCTAGATTTAGGATGTTATCAAAATTCATATTGTAGAAATTGATCAAATACACTGTCAAGTCCCCTTTAAACAGTACATCTTGAAAGTCACTACCTTGTGTGTCTAATGACGAAGCATGGTCACCAGACAGCAGATTTATCCATAACGACAACCCCTCCCCCCCCCCGACCCTTGGCAAGAGCAGGATGGGGTAGCTGGTAGGCTGAAGCATTAAAACCCCTCAAACACAGTAGGCTGGAGATCCCAAGTTTCCTGCATCAACAAAATGGCATAGTTTCTTATGAATGACTGCCACTCTGGAAGAATTATCTTGATCGCAGACCAGCGAAATTCCAGTTTAAAATTTTTGGGTGCGGAATAGATGCAGGTGAGGTGGCACAGGGAAAAATTATAACAGGGGGTGGAGAAATGACCCCAGTCTGACTTTGGGATGGCATTGTTCATTTTGGTAGCATGCTCCCCCAGTCAATCGATTTCTGTGAGGCCACATATTACTGCGTACCTATTACTGCATTCCAATGCGGACATGGGCTGAGGGTGATTATACAGAGAGGGGGACAATGACCCCAAAATTGGTTTATAGAAGAACCCCAATGGTAAAGAGACAAGATTTGAGGTGGCGGAATGACCCACCGCATTAAAACTCAACAATGTCCCCACAATGGAAGGATGTCTGAAATTAATGACAATACAATCACCCTTCACTGGGCTTTCCATAGATCCTCCGCCGCACCCTTCCGCTGATTTAGATGGAGGTTTAGTGACAAGACCGGAACCCTCTGAAGAAGATTCCGTTGGGCGGTAGGCAATGGGGTTGGTGGTAGAACTCTTGGTTATGCAAGACGTGAGGTGGGTTGTATTACGGTCTACTTTCAGCTGCATACATGCATTTACCCATGCCAACAAATGACACTTACAAAAGCAGGCGTGAACAGCAGTGTTGTAAGTTAGACTTGTCAGGCATTAAACACGTTACATGAGTTAGTCAAACTGGCCAATTGGGACTCTATTAGGGTCAGGGGGTTGACAATCGGACAAACTGGTCTTGTATCATCGCGGAAAATTTCTTGCAAAGATTATCCACACTTAGCGGTCCCAAATTAGATAGTGAGACTCCGCTGCCAGATTTGGCTGAGGAAAACTTGTGTACCTTTGGCTGAGTCGCACAGTGATTTTTCCTTTTGCGCTTGAAGGCAGATTCTAGAGGTGAATCAATGCCTACTGGACTTGGTGGCGTTGGGGGATACCCAGATTATCGGGAGTGACTACGGGGCAGCTATGGGCATTTGTATGCCTGGGGATTAGTGACTCAGCATCAGTTCTAGAAGCCTCCCTTAATGCAGAGGCGGTTGAGTTGCTGTTAGATAATCTGGGGGAACAGCCTGCTTCAACCCGCCCCGTCCCTGTTCCATGGATAATCTTTGTTTGGTTAATGTGATCTCATTAGCAATCACCCCCACACCTCTCTCGAGCATATTATCTATACTAGCTAGTCTACGTGGGGCTGTAGCTCTCGCAGTGGCCTTGAGTTTGCCCATGGTATGTAGGAAATAATGCTCTCACCCGCAGATGTCATAAGAAAAGTAGCAGGAGAGGATACCTATGAAGAGGGCTGGCCCAGCCCAGCCTTGTCCTGCTGCGGATGATCCCGCTGTTTGCTCGGTCTTCATTCGGGCACATGCGTCCCGTGCCACGGTAGTCAACTGGGCTTAAGAGCGCTAAGCCCCGCCTCCAGGGCTCACAGTTGCAGGTTGAGTGCCGTAGTCCTCCCTAGCAGTGAGATGCAGGGAAAAAAGTGCAGTGTGGCAGCAAAGTTCAGCCCTTACGGCTGTCAACTGTGGTTAAGAGCGCTAAGCTCCTCCTTCAGGGCCCACAGGTGCAGGCTGGGGGCCGTAGTCCTCCACAGTAGAGAGATGCGGGCAAAAATTGCACAGCGAGAGAGCAAAGTTCTGCGTCCCTATACTATAAGCAGTATATATCGAAAACAAATATCTATGGAACTGCTCTAGTGAAATATACTTGTCACCTCAGGCTTAAAACCAAATACCCACAATAAACTAAGCACTAATTGTAAAACTAATAACAAACTAAAACGGTTTTTAGTAAATTATTAAGCACATGATTGTGCAACGGACCAGGGCTACTTTATTTTCTATCATTGGTTTTTGATGTAATTTAACAATACATACAAATTCAAAAAACGTACAAACCCAACTGACTGTAAATATTGGTCACATAAGCAATAGCAGACCTCTAAAACCCAATAATCATCACACATGAGCCAACATTGACAACACACCTGATCCTTTTCAACCACTAGAGGCGTATACAGATGATATGCAGAACCGTCACCATCTTTGGAACTTTGCCATACTAGATCAAGTTGTATTTGCCGAGGCTACAACCAAATTATAACAGCCACGTATCCCGCCTTCCAGTTTCTGTTGGCCCAATTCTACCTTTCATCACTGTGTCAGCCACACTGATTGTCAGTACAGGGATTTATCGGGTTATTTGCCTGTGTACTTGCAGATCACAGGCAGGAGCAGGAAAGGTGTTATTGTGGAACACACAGTATCCAATTGTTACAATAGTTTACTGTAGAATTGTATAGTTCAAACATGTAATTTTGAAAAGTGATTCTTGCTCATCTATGGGTATCTTTGTTCTTTATAACTGCCAGAGAGCCCAGAAAATGTTTTAACCAAGTGAAGTCCTTCATCCTCAATTCCTCAGAGACAACCTAAGTAACACCTTTAGCAGCAATGTACTCAAATTACATGAGGACCTACCCTTCCAGCCCCTTACTCATCACTATCACATCATAATAAAATATGGACTCCACTGCATTGCCTTTACAACAAGTGACCCCATGTGTAAATAGCTCATATGTGGCCAAACAAAGACAGCCCCCAACCACGTCTCACAAGGGATACAGAATAAAACTTTATCATCCAGACTCATGTTTCATAACACTGATCCGAGCACTGGTCCTCTCACATCTGGAGGGTGACAATGTGCTATTCATCAGTTATCACCAATTGAGTTAAGTGTTTCTTACATGCCATTGTACACTACATCAACGGACTAAACAGGTAAAATCAAATCCTTATCAAAGCGGTGGGCCTACACTAACAGTCTCTGAAGAGTGTTTACAGGTCACTACTCTCCTCAAAGGACTAAACAAGATTCAGTTCACGTTCTTGATTCAGTCAGGACTTGCCGACTGATTTCTCAGAGTCCAGCTGCATGGAAATCATCTATTTGGATCCCTCACCTGTATCCAGGATATATTTCTAAGACCACTAATTTAAATATTTTCATGTCCACCTTTCAGGGGAGCCCTCTTACCAGTCCATTCTGTGGATTCCATCCCAACTCAGACATCTGTAATCATGTGGACATAAGCCGCTGACTATTGTGCCGGCCAGTGGATTCTCAGGCCTTGTCAGAATCCACCCATATGCCTATGAAACCTTCCAGGCAGCTATCATCCAAAGTGGTGTTGTTTATGTCCTGGTGATGACCTCCAGTCATGAAGGTCGAAATGCTGTCAGCTTGCACAAGCTAAAGTTGGACTGTGAATTATGACATGATTTTACAAAATTATCTCATAAAGGTATTGATTCATGTATAGCTTCCTTTTGAACTTTGGTCCAATATGCTGCAGCATTCTGTATCTTTTTTTCACTTGTTTCACTTGCGCCGTTTAATAAGTTTTCAAGAGCACAAAGTGTTCACCTTAAAATTTAGTACACAACTTTAAAAGCATGGTTGATTCTGAATTCTGATTTGTGAAATCTTACTTGCATTTCTTTACTGATTTTATTAATGCGTTTAACCGTGTTCTTGGGACTAATTGTTAATATTTAATTTATGCTGTGAAATTAGGTTATTCTTTAAATCACCTTCCCTCATTGATTCCCACTTTCTAAAAGTGGCATTTGTAGAATAGTATAACCGTATCACTTAAGAGGATTTATCATTACCCTTTCAAAGATATGAAACATGTTGCAGCTACTCCATTCTAATCAGGAATTACATCTTAATAAGTGTTTTAAAGACTTCCCAGTGCTAGTCTATGAGAGGAGTAGGCCTCACAGTAGTAAATTGTGTATTTGGCTGTTTGGCACTTCCAGGACATGTACAACTTAAAAGTGTATGTCCTACCTGTTACTTAGAGAGTACCCTGCTCTTAAGGCTACCAAGTTCCTACCTTAGTGGTGACCTATGTGTAATAAAAGGGGAGTTTAAGGCTTAGCAAGTGGTTTTAAATGCCATATTGAAGTGGCCTTAAACTGCACACACAGGCCTTGTAATGGCAGACCTGAGACAGGTTTGAAAGGCTACTTGTGCGAGTGGTACAACCAGTGCTGCAGGCCCACTAGTAGCATGTAGATTACAGGCCCTGGGTATATGGTATACCACTTTACAAGGGAGTTATAAGTAAACTAAATATGCCTATCAGGTATATACCAATGTCACCATGTTTAGGGGAGAAGCACATGCACTTTAGCACCGGTTAGCAGTAGTAAAGTGCTCAGAATTCCAAGGCCAACAAAAAGATACAGCAATAAATGGAGGTATGCAGGCAAAAAGTTAGGGGGCAGACCACCCTAAGGATGACAGGTCTAACACACATAATAAACTCACTTACATGTAATATACAAACAATGACCAAGTCAATATACAACTAAGCCGGCTTTTTATGCAACACTAAAAAATACATATACAATCCTTGCCACGCACGTTATCAGGGCTCCTATTCAGTTCTTTTTGGAACACCTCAGAATCTAAATGTTGCCTTTAAGCAAATGTGCTTTCGGTCTTTAGCAAACAGAATCAATAGCAAATGTTATTGTCTAATGTTATCCATAATTTAGGGAGATCCCCTGGCACAAAACTCCACCAACCACATCTGCCCTCTGCACATCAAAGAGACACCCACAGTTGTCAACAAGTTAACTTTATTGTAACCAATTTCCTGGAACTTGTTTGATTAACAATTACCTTAGCAGAATTTTATTTTAAAAAGTGAACTGCAGCGTCCTTGCAGAGCATGAAAGCACAATATCTACTCCGGGCCTTATAATCTGAGGACCGGCTGTCTCCACTTGCACTTCACATGCATTCAAAATGTTTGGAATGCTCTGCGTTGTATAGCGGACACACTCTGTCCCTCAACTCTTACGCAAAAAGTGAACAAGTATGTATTTCTTACAGATACTTCAATAACTTAAGAAAAAAATGAGATTTTAGGGAAGGAAAAACAGCGGAAAATGTTAAATCACGAAATAAAGTTGGCTTCTGAGCACAAATGTACAATACCTGTTGCCACAGTGTCTTGCCCTTTATATGCACTGTGCTGATGTTGCCATGATGGCAGTGTCAGCACAGGGAACCTGTTGCCTACTGCTCTAAACAAGTGTATAAAATGTCTATCGTACACCATACAGTACATAGCATTATAAAGCACACAAAATCATAACGTTTTGGAGGCAGCCTCGGTGCAGAGGTATAGTAAGTGAATCACCTCTGTAAACTACAATAGTGATTTACTGTTTGAATACCAGCTGGCTTCATATCTTTTTTGACACTTGGCTTTTGCTATGATGGTGTGGGGCTATCGACAAGGGACAAAAGAGACTATAATCCCAACACTAATATTTCCATTTTTAGTTCCAGCAAGCTAGCAATCACTTTTACACAAACACATATCCAAAGTTGAACAGCACCAACACCCTTGACTTGTAGAAGTTTGGAAATAATAATGTCCAATGCATTGCACAATCTAAGCTTAATCTTGAGAACAGATAAATGAAGAGTATCCTCTCTTTATCTGGGGTCTCTTCTTTCAGAATCTTGTAAAGATTCTGGAGCTGGCAGCTTTATGTGATGAGATGAAAGAGATTCAAAGACAGGCGTTAAGAGGAAAGTAGGTCTTCTAATGGCAGAGCCACAAGTGATTTACATTATCCACCCTGAAATTGCACCTTAGGTAATGCTGAAGCGGTATTAAATTATCCAACCAATCAAAGAGCCAGCAGCCAAACAAAACGACTACGTCAATATCACATCATCTATCCCTTCTCTCCTCTCCCTATGCTCTCATAGTTTGACTACAAATCACAGGACCAGCTGATCATGGAGCCCCACCATGATAACCCACAACTAGAAGACAGCACTCGCTGTTACAGATGGCACATAAGGAATGGGAGCCAAAAACACACAGTGTCTTATGAAGTCTCAAGCAATTTCAGAATTGAATATGCACTAAGCTGATAGTGTCAAAAGCTCCCGTAGTTAAAAGTTATATTTAAAAAAGACATGCACACACAAAACCATGGAGTGAGGCTTAGACTCTGGAGAGCTAATTCCCACCAGACTCCCCTTTCATTTTGGGTCAAGTTATCACCAGGCTTTAAAAACCAAACATCACTGGTAGGTAGATACACTGGACTGCTGCACTCGGTCCACCAGATAGGTAATGCACTTCTCTGTTTTATTTTACAGACACTTGCAACTGACAACGTAGAGAGTAACGGGTATACAGTGCTCTGAAACTTACACCTGCACTGTCCTACTAAGTAAAAATCAAATAAATCAATAATATTGTGCCACAAGGAGGTGCTATACTACTACTGTGGCAGCCTGGTGCGGAGGGCCTCCAAGGTGAAATAATACATTCTTTCATTTACATGAATTTCGAAAACAAGGGATGCATGGTCTAAATAGAAAATATCTAAGATTTAAAATTATAAATACATTTTTTATCTGCTTAAAATAATACCATGCAAAATGAGACATGGCATTGTGCTACATAAAAACTATGGGCCCTGTTCATAAAAGCATTTAAACAAGTGCTTCTGCTGTACATTTTAACAGACTCTTACATAACTTTGTGAATTGGCCCCAAAACATCTAAAATGGAGATAAAATAGGATAATCCTGGGGACATTCATATACAATTAGAACCAACAGAAAGGACCATGCCCTCTCTGCAACTCTTACTACAAAGGAGTTGGACATTTCAGGCTTGATTTACAAAGTCATGTAAGAATACGTAAACGAGTGCTTTTGTAGTACTACTTCCCCTCTTCTGAAATTTTTGTTTCTGTGAATCAGCCCCTGTATAACAACATGACACAATGGTGCTAGTGACATTGATTGAAATCAGAAGTGTATAGTCAACCTGTAAATTTCTTCACACTGAAAGAACATCCATACAAACATGCTGAAATCCCAACAATAATATTAGTTAAATACTGGATCTGTTGAAGTATTGCTGTAACACATACTGAAAAGACCAACCACTTATAATGAGTTCATGAGGAGTGGAAGTCGACAAAAATGAGGGAGGCCAAGTCTTAACATCACAAGCCAACAAAAAGGCAATAGGTCATGCCAAGAGTAGGTCAAAGTGTTTGCAACTGGTTTAAACCTGCCTTGTCAAACTCAAAGTCCTCAAACCAACATGAAGCATGTTAGAAAAGGCATGCTTGCCTTTCTATCCAGTTATCTCTTCCCACTGGCGATCATACAGTATAACTAATTTGGTTCACAACAGTACCTCTATCACCAAACTGCAGTGTGCAGCTATTGGCCAATACAATGGCCCAGTGGGTAAACCTTTATTTCTGGCATCTGGGGTGAACTGCAAGTGAAAAGTTCAGGTCCCACCAAGGAGTGTTCAACTTTTCCTTCTTTGGAGGCCCATACTTTGAGAATCATACAATAATCAATAACCACTGGACTAACAATTAACCTTGGATTCTGGAGCAGCATGCTACCCTGCAAAAAGCATCTCAATGCCTTGTCAGGGGTGGGAAGCGCTACATAAATGCAATTACAATATAATCATGAAACCAGGCAAACTCGCACTAGTTATTTAGAGCGCTTACAAATTTCCAACAGCGAGGAATGAAGTATAACAAAAAAATGATGCTATTATCATGTATCAAGGCACAATTCACTGATTTCAACCTCTGCCTTTATGTACTTGAAAATTAAATTGTCGCTAAATTTAAATTTTTGATTAATGAGTAAAACTACATATGACAAAAGACAATAAATAGTTTTATATATATAGTGTAAGAGCAAAAACAAACAAAGGCAAGTATAATTTCATAACTGAATTCATTCTTGTGGGTAGCGAAAAGACCATATCACACAGAAAGTAGTTTACGTTGATATTCCGTGTTCAATCAGAGTTTGTTATGGAATCCCACAGATTCAAGAATCCCTTTAACAATTAAGTACAAATGGAGAGATCTAATTGATGATCATGTTTGACTATATACTTTTCCTCACTCACAGTAGTGACCTCACAATAAGGAGGATGATGAAAAGTTTCTACCTTGACCATTTCCTAACAGCATACATCACCTCACACAACATGAATGCTACCTGTGACAAACAGCGAGGTTGACAACAACTGTCCAGTCCTCCAGAGAGGATCTTTTCTTGGTGTTAGTTCAGGCATGTTCACCCCACAAGCACGTACCTTCAGTGAGCAGCAGTTCCCCATCCAGAGGGTGACTTTATTCCGTCAGTCGACGATGTCCATGGTGCAACCGATCCCAGTAGGTAAAACCAGAAATGGGGACAGCCACCACTACTAGCGTGTGGCAAAAGCTTCTAAGTGTTGTATCGGGAATCCGTAGCATTAAGGAGTGAAGGTTTCTACCACCTGCATCAGGAACTGAGCTATCTTTTCTACTCCCAATTCTCTTTCTGGTAGCGTGCAAGTAATTGCCTCAAGTTCTGACTCAGCACAAGTTACATGCCCTACCCAGCTCAGCAGGCACAGAAATAGCACAAATCAGACTGTGCAAAGGGAATAAATCCGCAATTCTTTCCAATAGCTACCGTAGAGACATTTTAACAACTTCAAGGTTGCAAGCCCTTTTAAAACCTTCACCACACTGACCTTGCAAAGCAGGATGCAAACTCATACACCGATCTTTCAAATGTACAAAAAAAGATTTTAAACTTCTGTAAGTTGTTAGCAGGGGACAAGCTTTTAAGTACACCTATCTGTAAATAAAGCAATGCTTTCTGAGCTTCTTCTGAAACAAGATACGGAGCTCCGAGCAGCCGGTGCGTTGGTAACTTCAAATTTGGATCCCACCAGAAAGGAAGCTGTGTTAGCCTTTCTCAGGAAGCCTGGGAGATGGGATGGGCCACAAGCATCGCATCACACCCTGCAAACCATTTCCTTCCTGACAGGGCCTGGATTTGACATTTGTATATTATAAACCTTAAGAAAATAGAAGGATGCGTAATGACCGGCTCCTGCTTTGGAATAAAAAGTCATGTAGGTAAAGGGGTATTGTTATAATAAGACAGAACCCTCGAGTGTTTTCCTAAACATTATTCATTTGTCTATATTTCTATCTTATATTTCATCACATTGCTTCAATATAAATGATGCAGTGATGCCTGGTTAGGTCCTTTTTCTCTACGGGTTAAAATTCATAGTAATAAGATTTGTTGATCTGTGGCAGAGAGTGGGTTCTAACCAATGGAGCAGGAGAAATATGAAATATTATTGTTAAGGTTTCTGCACAGTAAAATATCTCAGCTTTAAAAATGTGCTTATGGTGGTGGAGATTCACCAGGTCACACACACAAGTAACGATCGGACGAAAGTGCGCCCTACTGTGAAAATGCGCTGCCCTCAGGAAATACCGAGCAGCCACCACTGATATCTTTACACCATCAAGTAAAGTGTGATGATATGTTTTAATACTATTGAAATCTGTTTCCATCACAATTCAGAATTAGAAAAAGCGTTTAATTTGTGCTTTTTTAACTATTTATTTTGAAACATTTTTACAATTTATTTGTAGGTATTTTAATGTTATTTTGTTGACAGAAGGAAATTACATCCTGTAGACTTTCCCTTCACATGGGCAAGGTTGACACAGTTTACTTTGCAAAATCCTCATACTTTGCAGCAAGAGAAAGAAAAGTAAACAGCAATCTCAGTGTCAAAAGAATAAGCAGAAATTTCTCAAAATACTAGACAGGCATCTGATCCCGGTCATCTTTAAATCTTATCCACCTTTGGAACTCCAGCAACTCCAGTTGGTACTTTCACTTCCAAGGCATATGATATACATTACAATGGTGGATGAGGATCTGGCTTCATTAGATCTAGTCAGGTCAGTCACAAGGGAGAGAAACTAGGGCTCTCTGCCCCAGGCCCTGCACTTATTGAGATTCCCGCGCTTCTGTTTCAGTATCTATTTACATAATAAAAAGCAGTTCAGACCTCTTCCTCCTGTATCAAGCAGCTAATGCTGCATAACTTTAGATGGATTTTGTTATCACAGGTCACAACTTAGGAAACTCACAAGGGTCCCAGAAAATATTTGGCCCCTGGTCCCACAAAAGCTTCTGAGATGCTTAAATAAATAAATAAAATGCTTCGTACCTGCTCAGCTTCCTCAAACCGGAAGCTCACATCGCGAAACAATAACACCAGGCACATTGCTCTCAGTTAATTAGGTTTTGTTTTACACAACATATGTATGTGGACTATGGCTTCACAATAATTTTGCACGCCACAGAGGCAATGCATATGTGCAATGGACGGTGCCTACAATTTAAAAAAACCCTGCTATTCAGATGCGTATTAGCACTGTGGATAGATGCAAATAGAGTACGAAATCAAGGTTCACAGTGGCAGGGGGTGGATTTCCCCTCCACTTCATCCCTTCCCTTCTACACAAACTGCTGAATGCCAATGCATCCTGATTGGGCTCTTAATAAGAAATCAGGCCACTGAGCTCTTTTTGCTCATTAATGCCATCACATCAAAAATAACGCAAATGTTGAGAAATAATAGAAATAATGGTGTTGATTGTTGGACTGGGTAAATGTCAAAGCAGATTGCATCTCATGGTGTACGCCTCATAGCAAATGAAACCCAACGACCGCCAGCACTGGCATTTCCACTAACAATACAGTTGTGCATGACTGTATTGTACCGGATAATTGAGATGCTATTTTATTATTTCTGCAGTGCATGCATTGGTTCTTTGTTTGCCTACCATTGAACCCGCTCTCACTATTGAAATGTGATGTTGAATTTTTTACCAGATCCGAGTCCGTGCCATATCCCCAGCCACTTCCCCTTTTCCGTTACTGTTTGTATTCATTTGCATAATGGCCATGCATTTATTCATCACTACTATATATTCTGGAATATTGTACGGCTATGAAAAGAAAGGAAAAGTAAAGAAAAAAAACGTTTATAAAAACAATACAGTTGTGCTATTGATCCAAATGTTGGAAGTGGGGATAGTAAACGTGTACACATTTAAGCATCGATTAGCCTCTTTTTTGGAGGCTGGAAGGAACTTACTTTTCTTCACTAAGAGCAATTGACAGAAAGACAGAAAAGAATGAAAGAAGGAAGAAGACAAAGATAGGAAAACAGTGACAAAGAGAATAAGTACTGGAGAAGTTGATAAGTCTCTGCTATAAAAGGCTGCGCTAAACTGCGTGCCTATGCATTCATGACTCATGCACACATAAGACCAGCAAACTTGTAATGGGTTTTCTACTAAAGGAAACCCATTCCAAGGTGTCCGGGATGCATGTGTATGTGTTGTTATATATGCACACACAAGTGTCATGACGAGGGTCTGTGTCTGTATTCTGACACATTGTAGACTTTTTAATTTACCATTCTACCCTGACACATTGCCACATTGGAATGGCAAATTGAAAAATAAAAAATAGAAACACCAGTGTGTGAAATGCAAAAAACTGTGAAATCTACAAATCATAGGATTTAAATATTTATTTTTTATTTTGTCCTGAAGAAGGTGGTCATTATAAATTTTACCCACCGAAACGCATCAACAAATATAATTGCCACAGTTCATTTTAGAAATGTAAAATATATATATGGATTCACCATTTGATGATGTGTGATGGAAAGTGCTGAGAATATATATATATTTACACGTATTTATCTTGATTGAATTCATTAAAGTTTTGCATCTAGTGTGTCTTTTGTCTTGTATGCATTATGAATGTATATGTGAGTAGGGTCAATACATTTTATATTTTTGTATGAGTTTGTTTTATGCTTTTTCACTGTCTACACTTTATAAATGTTCATTCCCTGCCTAGAGGAATTCTAGTATTATTTTGTCTTCTGGACCCTTTGCCTTTGGTGTTAACTAAGCAAACAGCCTGGATGGACTAGGCAACTGCAAACAAAAATTAACATGGGCAGCGGAGCAGGGACCATCGAGGTAAGGGGAGAGAAAGGACCATGTGGTGGGTAGGAGGCAGAACTCTTCTGTTGAATAAGTAAGTGATGTTGCACTAAACACATCTTCACACTCACCAAGTGTTGCTAAACTGGGGCCTACATTTGGATTTGCCTCGGTCAACAGGGTGTTTATCATGGTTACCGGGTGAGAATTGCTTCTCTGCTGAGTCTGTCAGAAAAGTGCTAAAGGCAACACTGGTTTGGTGGGTAATACCACTCTTAGAGACCATCAATTTGCTGATGTATTTGGGAATTATACGAAGAACAACATGTGCCCTTATGGATACATCCAAGCGCATTTTATAATGAATTCTAGGCAAACCGCTAGGTAAGAACAATCCCTGATTCCTACTGCCAGGCCAAAAAAGTAGACTGATTTAGCACAGATTTTGTTGCTTATGGAACTGAGCAAAATATATGTATATATGAGAGTGTGTGTGTGTGTGTGTATATATATATACACACACACACACACACACATATATATATATATATATATATATATATATATATATATATATATATATATATATATATATATATATATATATATATACAAATTATCCAAACTTCCACACCCGGTTATTCGCCGAGAACGCCATGTCCTCGCCGCATACGACGGTGGTCCGTAGAAAAGGGGGAGAGCCTTAAAAGTCAATCCACAAGCGCTGCTGCACTCCAAAGATTTCCAATTGGTAAAACAGCTACTACGGACTCAGAAATGCTTTCAAAGCAGTATTTTTATTTCAGCAAAAAATATTGGCAACTCAACGCATTACGGGACAGCGTCCCTTGTTCACGAGTGCCGCTAGTGTATTCTCATTTGTTTAAATAAAAAACACACGTGATTATTTCATGAAAAGTGAAAGCAGACTGCAATAAATAATGCTATCTTAAATCAGGAGCATAATGCAGCGAAAAGAATTTCCACAAGCTTAAAAACATATCGGCCCAATTATTTCATAGTTGATATATTGCATAAGACCCCATAATTATTTAAGTGATCGTGCAAAAGAAAACAGACTGTCACAATATTGCAATCTTCCATAACGGCAAGGCTCGAGAGACCGTTCCTTAATTCTACCGTCACAAAAATAGAAAACGTATGCGGACAACGAAGAAATAATGGCCAAGTACAACTTGAATTCTGTTTTTTCTCCAAAATATATCTTTGCCCCAGTGGGCAGTTTGAATTTCGAAACTTTATTTGTCCGAGAAAGTTCTTCAATGTTCATTTTATCTCACAGTGTTTGGCCAAATATCCAATCATGTGACCATGTTGAAGTGAAATTCTAGTCATTCGAAAGATCATTGCCCGAGTGGGCTGTTGCCTGAATAAAGGATTGTACTTTAGAAACAGTAAAAAAATAAAACTATTAGTAAAGAATTACAAAAACTGTGATGAAAATAACAATAAAAAATGAAAAATTTACACTACCGAAGACTTAAAAAAGCAACAAGCTCTATAGCTAGCTAAAAATGACCTACCATCTTAGAGGTCCTTGCCTATAGGATAAAGTATGTGGGAAACTCGTTAGTAGAAATCGTACATAAGTATCGCAAACCCCCCTAGAAAGGTGCATGATGGTAAACAGTATCAGACCAATAAAATCAACAAAAACAACATCAGTTGAAAAGTCCATGAAAAAAGATATACATATCACTGTACAGATTTAGACAAGATGTACTGCTAACTCTTCATTGCGGTTGTGTCCTATTGGAACCAATGTCCTATACTGTACAATCAGTCTTGATTCCAAACGGCGCAAACATTGTGTTCTGTTGCCACCCCTTTCATTCACTTTGATCGTGTCTAAAACAGCAAAACTCAGCAAATTAGTATTTTGTTTGTGGTGGCTTTGAAAATGACATGCTATCGGGTACTGTTTGTTCCCATTTTTGATAGCCCGTAGATGCTCTAGGATTCTTATCTTTGCTTTGTGGATTGTGCTGCCTATATAGGCTTTTTTACAGGGACAAAAAAGTGCATAAACCACAAAATCGGCGTTGCAAGACGTGTGTTTTGTTATCCGGAATGGTTCACATTCTGGAGACAGTTTCACTTCTTTAGTGTTTATGCTGTTTTTACATGCCTTACATTTCTGGCATCTATAAAAGCCCTGAATACCAATTATTTTATTGGCTGATGGTTCCACTGCTCTACAAAGAGAATCTTTCAAGGACCTGGCTCTTTTAAATGTGACTTGTGGAGAAACATTTATACTTTTTCTATATCTGGATCTGTCAACAAAACCGGCCAAAATGTATCTAGGCTCTTCCTTATCTTAAAGGCTTGTTTGTTGTAGCGGGTTATAAATCGAGTTTTTTCTCCTCCATTTTCTGAAGGTTTTGCAGTATCTTTTTCTTCTAGTAGTGGCTCTCTAGATCTCAATGCCACCGTCATTTTTGCTTTGCTAATCACTGAGGATGGATAACCTCTAGCGAGGCTTCCTCAATCTTAAAACTTTTAGCTGTGCTGCAATTCCGTTTTGCCCTTAATAGTTCTCCAATCAGGATACTATTAATCAATGAGCTCGGGTGGCAGCTACGTGCGTGCAGAAGACTATTCCCTGCAGTAGATTTTCTAAACAGAGCGCTTTCTAGTTTATTGTCTTCTACACAAAGTTTCAGATCAGGGAATTCCAATTCATCCTTAGACCAATGATTAGTGAACCGAAGATTATACTCGTTCTCATGCAATGATTTAACAAACTTTGTGGATTTGGCCTCTGTGCCGTCCCAAGCACAAAAAATATCATCTATGTCGTGGACCCACATGCCGCTTTTTCTTTAAACATGGATGACTCGTGTACTATTTTCTCATCCCACTAATTAAGAAGTCCAATATCAGTACCAGCAGAAGCAACATCACAAGTTGCACCACAAATGGGTGAAAGAACAGCATAACACCAACAATCAAACTGATAGAAGCATAACCAGCGGCAGCGGGTTTTCCAGCAATTCTGACTTTTCTGGAGTAAAAAACAGCATTTAAATGGAGTTCGATATGGTCGGCAAAGACAGACAAACCAACAAAGGACAAGGGGGATTTCAAAATCAAAGAAGAGGAAAGAGAGGCAGAAAAGGAAAGAATACCTCATCACTAGGAGAACTGGGAAACCCTGTGGGAAGTCGTACAAGGGGCCAGGTGAAGGCGAAATAATGGAGAGGAAGACAGTCATCAAGCTCTCACAAAGAGAATGATGGAGCAAGGATTCGCACGTAACACGACTTGCTTGAATTCAGTCCTCTCGACATAACGTTAATATACTAATCAACATGTTTGTCTTATTATTATTGCATTTCACGACATGTTAGGTGTCCAGAAGAAGCTTGCTTATGTGTTTCTACTAACCATAATCCGCTTGCATTATTATGGCCACTGCTACGCGGGATTTCTTACTGCGCATGCGTCTGTTATACTCATGTGACATGACGTACTCTCTGCTTTTGGAGGGAATCTTTTGCTTCTGCGCACTAGAACTAAGATGGCTGCTCCATGTCCTCACATGCAAGAAGCTTGCACTGCTGCTTTTGCTGAGCTGTTCGTTCTGCCTAATTTCTAACGCAATAGTTAAAATAAAGTAATGGGAATAGAGTCGAGATAAGTGGTATACAGTACATTCATTTATTCTTTGTTCTAAAACTGTTTCTTTTCTATTTCTCATATGTAACGAACTTTGGGCCTGACATATATTTCTGAACTCCATCTTTGGAGGCACTGCGACTGCGCAGAAAAGCTCAAGTCCATGAAGCACTGACCTTTGAAACTCAGCCAACTCCTGACTTGCTAGAAGATGTTCATGGGAACGTCAACTCCTAACCCCTGTGAAGGAAGCTGAACTAAAATATGGACAACATTGTAATCATTATTGATACATTCACTGCCGGGTGGAATAAAAGTGCATGGGAAAATAAAATTGATGGGTGGGAATGCAAACATTAATATTCATTCTAAAAGTTTCATGTTGGTATGATGTGATGACCTCTCCTCATTCTCTTGTCCAATCAAAATTGGGAATCCTTACACTTGCAACATTGGGGGGTTGTACACTGACCTGGAAATTAGTATAACTAGGGTAGGCTTAGCTAGTTAATTTGTCCGACTTGTCCGAATAGCTGACCTGTCACTGACCCAGCGCACTCAATAGGTGATCGGGAGCAGAGGTGCTTGTGGAGCCCTCTGTCAGAAGATTCGAAACCCAGATCGGGGTTTGAGAGCTGAAGTACTTGCGAAGCACTTTGTCGGAGAAATCGATAACTGTTACTGGGTTCTGGCTGTTAGCTGCAGAGAGGGAGTAACGCAGGCGTTGCAACTTTAACTGGGGGTGCTGGTCTTAGCCTGTGGTGGTCCTGTCCTGATCGAATTTGGCTTTACTTGTCCTGATTCTGATCTGCACCTGCTTGCCTTTATGGTGCCTGCACTTTCGGGGTTCTGTCCTTTAAACTGACCCGTGGCCAGGGTTAGTTCTTCACACCATTCTAGGTAAATATTCAATGTGGGTATGTCACTGTATTGTTTACTTCTCTCTTCCCACCCCAATGTCAAATGCGTAAAGACTGCTTTATAAAGACTCTGCATATTTTCATTCTAATCGTTATTTTCCTAATTTAGAATTTTCTATTGCTCAATGCTTGGATTATGACATTTTAAAGATTTTAGATAAAGAGTTTAAACTTTTCCCGAGTTGTGGTTATTTTATGAGTGCAAATGTTCTTATTCTACCAATTATTCTAACTCCTTTGATCCCTTAGGATTTTAGGTATAGATGACAAGGATTGGTAAGTCAATGGTATAGGTCCTAAAAGAAATTTATAAATCACTGATTAGAGCAAGTGCACAAGTTACCTGATTAAATCTCATCATATGTAGTTTATGGGTCAGGTGAGCATGGTAATCTGAGTCGGGTGACCTGCGCGGTCTATCAAGAACTTTTATCTTTGGGCCTCACTTTTTGCCCTTCTAGTAATTTTAATTATACCCGAAGTGTTTTTCTTCACAAGAAAGTTGCGCATAAAAAAATGGTATGCAACTAAAGTTTCTGAAAAAGTAGATGTTGCAACATAAAAACAGAGCGACTTCAGAATTACAGATGTCGAATTGTTACACACTTTAAATGTCTTAGCTGAGGAAGAAAATGTGAATGCAATGAGTGATCCATATGTGAGCTTGTTGAATGAAAATGTTCCCTTAAATATGAGTGCAAAGAGCAATCTTAAACCCAAAAAAGTTTTTCTGCCGCAGATCAAAAATGATGTGATCGATGTATTTGAAAGAGGTATAACCAAAGAATTACTTAAGCTCTCCAATGAAAAAGGTCACAAGGGTTGGAGTAATGTAACCTTGAAACAGAGACAAGCTATTGACGCTTTAAGGAATGACAACACAATAGTGATAAAAAAATCCGACAAAGGCAGAAACGTGGTGGTGTTATCTAGGAAGAAATATGTAGAGGAAGGTTTAAGACAGCTCTCTGACACTACCAAATACAGTAGAAACAATAGAATGGAGTATGAACACGCAGTAAGAACCTTTAAAGGTCAGTTGGTTACTTGGAAAGATAAAGGCTTGCTGGAGAAGGAAGAATTACAATTTTTGGAGTGTAAATTTCCTAAACTCCCGGCATTATACCTGCTACCTAAGATCCACAAAGATCGAGACAACCCCCCAGGGAGACCGATTGTCTCGTCCAATGGAAGTTGTCTCGAAAACACCTCACGATATGTGGATCATTTCCTTAAAAGCTTAGTTCAGAAGCTTCCCTCGTACGTAAAGGATTCAGGGGATTTTCTTTGCTGCCTTGACAAACTCCAGTGGAAGGATAGCTATTCGCTCCTCTCATTGGATGTTACAAGCCTCTATACCTGTATCCCTCATGATTTAGGCCTGAGAACCTGAAGACACTATCTATCAGAAATATCCATTTCACATTTTTTTCACACTGAAATGTTAGTGGAAATGATGAATATCTGTCTAACACAAAACTTTTTCTCTTCGATAACAAAATCTACAGACAAACCCTTGGTACATCAATGGGGACCTGCTTTGCTCCATCTTTTGCAAGTCTGTTTATGGGTTACTGGGAAGAGAAAATAGTACACAAGTCATCTATGTTTAAAGAAAAAGCGGCCATCTGGGTCCGATACCTAGATGATATTTTTTGTGTTTGGGACGGCACAGAGGCCAAAGCCACAGAGTTTGTTAAATCATTGAATGAGAACGAATATAATCTTAAATTCACTAATCATTGGTCTAAGGATGAATTCCTTGATCTGAAACTTTGTGTAGAAGACAATAAACTAGAAAGCTCTCTATTTAGAAAATCTACTGCAGGGAATAGTCTGCTGCCACGCGAGCTCATTGATCAATAGAATCCCGTTAGGAGAACTATTAAGGGCAAAACGGAATTACAGCACAGTTAAAAGTTTTAAGATTGAGGAAGCCATAATGACACATAGATTCCTCGCTAGAGGTTATCCATCCTCAGTGATTAACAAAGCAAACATGACGGTGGCATTGAAATCTAGAGAGTCACTACTAAAAGAAAAAGATGCTGCAAAACCTTCAAAAAATGGAGGAGAAAAAACTTGATTCATAACCACCTACAACAAACAAGCCTTTAAGATAAGGAAGAGCCTAGATAAATGTTGACAGGTTTTGTTGACAGATCCCGATATAGCAAAAAGTATAAATGTTTCCCCACAAGTCACCTTTAAAAGAGCTAGGTCCTTGAAAGATTCTCTTTGTAGATCAGTGGAACCATCAGTCAATAAAATAATTGGTATTCAGGGCTTTTATACATGCCGGAAATGTAAGGCGTGTAAAAACAGCAGAAACAATAAAGAAGTGAAACTGTCTCCAGAATGTGAACCATTCCTGATAACAAAACACACGTCTTGCAACACCGATTTTGCGGTTTATGCACTTTTTTGTCCCTATAAAAAAGCCTATATAGGCAGCACAATCCACAAAGCAAAGATATGAATCCGAGAGCATGTACGGGTTACCAAAAATGGGGACAAACAGTACCCGATAGCACATCATTTTCAAAGCCACCACAAACAAAATACTAATTTGCTGAGTTTTACTGTTTTAGATACGATCCAAGTGAATGGAAAGGGGCGACCATTCGGTCCCCCCGAACGTATGGTGGAGTACCATGATCCCCCCGGGAAGCCATCTTGGGCGGGAGGCGAGTCTCGGCTGGTATGCCCGAAGCGGCGTAGCCGGGGCGCGCCTTTTCCCGCCCTGGAGTGGGTTGTCCTAGACACTGACGCGACCGGCCACGCCCTCGGAGGCAGGCGGGGGCGGGTTTACGCCCGCCCTGAAGACGGATAAAAGGAGCAACAAGCCAAGAAAGCATCCTCTTGTTCCTGTGCTCTGAAGCTGCACCTCCCCGCTGCACGTGAGCTCGAGACGGAACGAAGAGCCAATTTTGAGCGTTGTAATCTTTCTTTTGTCTTACAGATATCCCGTCTGAGAATGCCCAAGAAAGTCGGAAAGCGGGTCGGTACCGATCAGATGCTCCGCATGCTCATGAAGGAGGTAGCCGATTTGAAGAAGCAGATGGCGGCTAAGAACGGGGAGGGAGGACCGAAACGGCCTTTGCCGGGAGTAGTCCCCGGTGGGAGAGGCAAGAGGTCCAGAAGGGGGGCGCTTGGGGGGGAAACCCCGGTTCCCGATACCCCACTTGAGGAGCCAACCCCGGTGCCGAAAGAGGGGAATCCGATCCCCGTGGTGGTCACCCCCGTGACCGGGGATGATATGCCTCCCGAGTTAGCGGCACAATTGGCAGCGTGGTTGGGAAAAGATAGCGAGGGCACCACGGCTGACGACGCCCGGGCAGTAATGAGACAACTGCGGGAATCTAGGGAGGCTGTGAAGGCACCATCTTCTGTTACCCCGCCGGTTCCGGCGGCGGACAATGCAACAGGCCCAGGTTCGGCGGCAAATGCAGCTTCTGGTTCAGGTAAGCGGCCATTGCCGATCGCGGGGGAGGGGTCTGTACCTTCACGAAGGGAGAAGGTGGCTCAGCATGTTCCACTGGAAATTAAGGAAAAGATTTGGGCAAATAAGTATGTTAATATTTTTTCTTTGCTTACCGACCATTACGAGATGGAGCATGTTAAGAGCCAAAAGGAGCTCATGCATCCGAGTGTTTGGCGCGCAAAAATGGCCGCCTTTAAGGTTGACGAAAACATTGGTACTTGGGGCAGAGCGTGGGGCATTTTTACCTCCATCATGGGCGAGCGCAGGCCCGAGTTGCTGACCGAGTTGCCTATTTATCAATCACGTATCATGGAGTATTCCGTAGCGTATGGGGGCAATCAGTGGTTCTGCTATGACAATATTTTTAGAAAAGCTAAGGAACACGACCCAGTTCTGACTTGGGATTGTTACGACTCCGTGTCATGACAAAAAATGGAGAGTACAGGAATGTTAAAAGTGCCATTGTCAGGGAGTAACGGGGGTGAATCTTCCCGCCAATACTCCGGGACACCCTTTCGGACGGGTGCAGGTAACGAGTACCACTCGAAGCCGAGTGGCAATGCAGGTAAAAGGGGGATTTGTTGGAATTTTAACAGAGGTAAATGTACGAGGCCCCAGGGGTCATGCAAGTTCAGACATGAATGTGGGGGGTGTGGGCAGCCATCCCATCCTGAGTCCATGTGCAGAGCCAAAACGGGTGATAACGGTGGTAAGGGAAGCGCCAAACAGGTCTGAAATAGTCCGAGGGGCGCCTTTACCTACTCCGATTGATACCATGGCAATGATTCCTTGGCTCAGCGAATACCCGGATCATGCTTCCGCTGGGGTGTTGCGAAAAGGGTTTTCATATGGTTTCCGCATCCCAGTGGGGGATTTTCAGGGTGTAGCAAACTGTAAGAATCAACTATCGGTCTTGCAGCATACGGCTGTGGTACAGGTAAAGATTGGGAAAGAGGTGACTCGAGGTCGTGTCGCCGGTCCATTTGATTTGCCACCGGTTGCTAACTTTGTTTGTTCCCCTCTAGGGGTGGTCCCCAAGAAGGACCCGGGTGAGTTTCGGCTGATACATAACTTGTCAGCCCCACGTGGTCTTTCCGTGAATGATGCGATAGACCCGGAAGTGTGTTCGGTGCGGTACGCATCTTTCGATGAGGCCGTCGCCATGTTGAATCGCCTGGGGCCCGGGGCGCTGATGGCAAAATCAGACATCGAGTCAGCGTTCCGGTTGCTCCCGGTACACCCAGACGATCAGCGTCTCCTTGGTTTCAGGTTTCAGGGTCGCTATTACATGGACAGATGTATGCCAATGGGATGTTCTATATCTTGTGCCTATTTTGAAAAGTTCAGTTGTTTTCTGCAATGGGTCTTCACAAAGAAGACGGGTTTTCAACATGTTATGCATTATCTCGATGACTTTCTGTTCCTGGGGGCAGCCGGGGATCCGGAATGTGGACAGGCTTTAAATGAATTTTGTGTCTTAATGAACCAATTTTGTGTGCCATTGGCGCCAGGTAAGACCGTGGGTCCCTCGACTTCCCTCGAGTTTCTGGGGATCGAGCTCGACTCGGTAGAAGGTTGTTTTCGATTACCAAGAGAAAAGGTGTTGAAATTCAGGGCATCCCTTGAAACATGTATTAGTGAGACTAAGGTAAAACTGCACCAATTACAACAAGTGGTGGGCCAGTTGAATTTTGCCCTGAGAGTCATGCCGATGGCCCGCCCCTTTTCCCGCTCGATTGCACAAGCCATGGTCGGCCTGAAGGAGGGTCATCACCGCACGAGGCTCTCGGCAGAGGTTCGCCAGGACATGCGCATTTGGTTGGCATTTCTGGCGGATTTTAATGGTCGAATTGTCTGGAACAAACCGGCGGTGTCCTCTGAGGAGCTGGGGCTGTGGACAGATTCGGCGGGGAGTATAGGTTTTGGCGCCATATTCGGCACACAATGGTCGGCTCAAAAATGGCCGTCATGGTGGCACGAGTGCGGACTGACGAGTAACATTGCTTTTCTCGAACTTTTCCCTATTTTGGTGGCCCTGAAAACTTGGCCTGAGGGGTTCCGGGATCACTCTGTGGTGTTTTGGTCTGACAACATGACCGTGGTTGAGTGTATCAATAGTCAGGCAGCACATTGCAAGTGGATGCTGAGACTGCTTAAAGAAATTGTGTTATTGTGCATGCAATTGAATGTGCTCTTTAGGGCAAGACATGTCCCGGGGGTACTGAACCAAGCGGCTGATGCGCTTTCTCGTTTCCGAATGCAGACCTTTTGGGGTTTTCTGCCCACAGCGGACCCGGTGGCGGCACCCTTTCCCGAAGCTCTCTGGTCTCTCGGTGCCCCGAACTACAAAACCTCGTGGGAGAGAGTTTAGCACCCAGGACAAGGAAAGCATATGAAGGGGCGTTCCGTTCCTATTGGTCCTTTTTGGGTTCTGCTAGGGGGGAGTTATGGGGCCAGGAAGAGCTTGTCGTAAAATTTTTGCTGTCTTTACATCAGGCAGGCAAATCAGTAGCTACGGCCCAGAGGCATCGGGCTGCCATTTCCTTTATGGCAAAGGCTCATGGGATCCAGGACCCGACAGCGTCTTTCGTGGTACAGAAAGCGCTACGTGGGTGGCAACGCCTTGAGGGTCGCAGAGCAGATGTAAGGCACCCGATAGGTCTGGATAGGTTGGCCCTGTTATTATCCGTACTCCCTGCAACGTGTTCATCCCAGTATGAAACAGTGTTATTCCGAGCCGCTTTTGCGCTGGCATTCCATGGAGCTATGCGGGTAAGCGAACTAGTGGCGAAGAACAAGCAGGATACGATGGGGGGACTGTGCCGAGAACACATTCAGGTCAAGGGGGAGACGATGACTGTCTCGTTGGTCAGGTCCAAAACCGATCAGGGTGCGATTGGGGACTGCATAATCATACAGAGGAATCCCGGGTCTTCCATGTGCCCTGTTGTTTGCGTAGAGAAATATTTAGCGCAGAGGGTGGCATCATGGGGGGGGACCTTGTTGAGACACGCTGACGCCACCCCACTGACGAGGTTTCAGTTCCAGCGGGTGCTTGCGATGTCGATTTCGGCCGCGGGCTTGAACCCCGGCGAGTTTGGGACCCATTCCTTTCGGATAGGGGCTGCTACAGAGGCTACAGCCAGGGGCCTGAGTGTAGAAGAAGTAAAACGTGTGGGGCGTTGGTCCTCGAATTGTTATAAAAGGTATGTGCGGTTGCACATGTTGTAAAGCTGTAATGATGTACTCACGCTTCTTGTTTTTGTTTGGTTTTCAGTTGCGCAAGCCTACGAGGCGGGGCGGACTGTGCAGTCGACCCGACACCTGGGGACCAGCGGTCAGACATCACCGGCTGTGAAAAAGGAGGTGTGGGTCGTGGGCCACTCATACGTGAGGCGTGCCGCGGACGTATTCAAAGCAGGTGACATGATTCACGTGGCTGGGGAATACGGGTACAGTGTGTCCTTCTACGGAAAGGGCGGGCTCTGTATTGACCAGTTTCAATCCTTTTTCGAGGGTTTGTTAGGGCGGACAAGGTCACCGCCGTCTATAATAATAGTCCATCTTGGGGGCAACGATTTGGTGGCCACTGGTAGACGACTTCTTCTTGAGGCAATGCTTTCCACAGTAAGTTGGTTGGCAAGAAGAGTTCCAGGGTGCACAATTGCATGGTCCCATATGATCCCAAGAAAAGTGTGGCGGGGGGCTATTTCGGTTTCTGCTCTGAATCATTCAGTAAGGAAAATAAATAACAAAGTGAGTAGATTGTTTCGTTCAAGTACACTGCATTCTGTTTCGCATGGTTGTATCAAAGGGGACAGTATGTATTTGGGGGATGGTGTTCATTTGTCCCGGGTGGGGAATGAGTTACTCATAGGAGACCTCATAGCTTGGTTAAAGAGTTTATAACATGACCTTTAGGCAGGAGTGGTTGTGGGGGGTCCGGATAGCCGGTCAACTATCCGGCCTGTGGCGGTAAGGTCATGATCGGTGAGCAGTAATTGGAAGATCCCTATGGGGGGGGCGTCACCCATTACGGATGGGAGCGCTCGGGGGAGGTGGCCATTGGCCCCTCAACGGGGAGGCGGTCCCGTCTAAGGATAGGCCGCCGGAAGGAAAGGAAAGGTGGTCAAGGCCCCATCCTGGATAGGAGGGGCTACGGGCCCTCCTGGGGAATTTCCCGGGGCCAGGACATCTGCGACGGCAGATGGGTAAGTTGTGTGGGGTTCGGGAGGGGGTTTACGCTACCTTTTAGACACCTCACACGAGTCCTCGGACGAGCGTTAAATGGCGTCGAGTTCATTGGGGCCCCCGTCAAG
Source organism: Lissotriton vulgaris (assembly GCF_964263255.1). Lineage (NCBI taxonomy): Eukaryota > Metazoa > Chordata > Amphibia > Caudata > Salamandridae > Lissotriton > Lissotriton vulgaris. The sequence goes on along the minus strand of NC_141687.1, from coordinate 783,286,995 downwards.
TTCAAGGGAAATTGGTAGATGCACTTGAGGTACGCCTCTGTGCGGTTGGTCCCCTCACAAGTGAGGGTGGTATTTCTGGTTTAGGGATCTGACACCGGTTACGACCTTGCCGTTGGCCCTTAACGTTAGGATGTACAATTTCAAGTCAAATGTTTTGTAGGATGTTAGTTCGGCTAGGAGAACCTTTGTATTAGAGATCTGTTAAGGTTAGCCGAACATCGTATTGTGGAAATGAAATTGTACATAATATGAAACTGTTATTTTAATGTTTTGATTTTGTTTCATATTTTAATAAATACGGCCGGGAGGGTCACTCCCTCCCGCCTTCCAAAAGTTCAGAACCGTTTCCGGTTTCCCATCCTTGGGGATTGTGTTGAGAGGGGGTGGCGGGTATCTCAGCCATATGGAAAGGGGCGACCATTCGGTCCCCCCGAACGTATGGTGGAGTACCACGATCCCCCCGGGAAGCCATCTTGGGCGGGAGGCGAGTCTCGGCTGGTATGCCCGAAGCGGCGTAGCCGGGGCGCGCCTTTTCCCGTCCTGGAGTGGGTTGTCCTAGACACTGACGCGACCGGCCACGCCCTCGGAGGCAGGCGGGGGCGGGTTTACGCCCGCCCTGAAGACGGATAAAAGGAGCAACAAGCCAAGAAAGCATCCTCTTGTTCCTGTGCTCTGAAGCTGCACCTCCCCGCTGCACGTGAGCTCGAGACGGAACGAAGAGCCAATTTTGACCCACCCACCAGCCCCTGAGGACAGCTAGTTGTTTTGAATAAAGTTTTGATGTGGTAACTCTATTTCTTGCAGGTTGTGATGATTGTCGTGATATTTTTGAATATGCAATAAAGATGGTCACTTTCAGTATGTGTTGCAAATAAAGTATTTTGCACTAGTGTTGATCAGTAATCATGCTTGTAATAAGTTATAATTGTTTTTTGTAATTTAGTAATTTAGGTAGATTTGTCGTATTTATTGTCGGGCGGTAAGGTCATGATCGGTGAGCAGTAATTGGAAGATCCCTATGGGGGGGGCGTCACCCATTACGGATGGGAGCGCTCGGGGGAGGTGGCCATTGGCCCCTCAACGGGGAGGCGGTCCCGTCTAAGGATAGGCCGCCGGAAGGAAAGGAAAGGTGGTCAAGGCCCCTTCCTGGATAGGAGGGGCTACGGGCCCTCCTGGGGAATTTCCCGGGGCCAGGACATCTGCGACGGCAGATGGGTAAGTTGTGTGGGGTTCGGGAGGGGGTTTACGCTACCTTTTAGACACCTCACACGAGTCCTCGGACGAGCGTTAAATGGCGTCGAGTTCATTGGGGCCCCCGTCAAGTTCAAGGGAAATTGGTAGATGCACTTGAGGTACGCCTCTGTGCGGTTGGTCCCCTCACAAGTGAGGGTGGTATTTCTGGTTTAGGGATCTGACACCGGTTACGACCTTGCCGTTGGCCCTTAACGTTAGGATGTACAATTTCAAGTCAAATGTTTTGTAGGATGTTAGTTCGGCTAGGAGAACCTTTGTATTAGAGATCTGTTAAGGTTAGCCGAACATCGTAATGTGGAAATGAAATTGTACATAATATGAAACTGTTATTTTAATGTTTTGATTTTGTTTCATATTTTAATAAATACGGCCGGGAGGGTCACTCCCTCCCGCCTTCCAAAAGTTCAGAACCGTTTCCGGTTTCCCATCCTTGGGGATTGTGTTGAGAGGGGGTGGCGGGTATCTCAGCCATATGAAAGAGGTGGCAACAGAACACAATGTTTGCGCCGTTTGGAATCAAGACTGATTGTACAGTGTAGGACATTGGTTCCAATAGGGCACAACTGCAATAAAGAGTTAGCAGTACATCTTGTCTAAATTTGGACAGTGATATGTATATCTTTCATGGGCTTTTCAACTGATGTTGTTTTGTGGATTTTATTGGTCTGATACTGTTTACCATCATGCCCCTTTTTAGGTGACATTACGGCCCTTTACAAGGGATTTGCGATACTTATGTACAATTTCTACTAACAAGTTTCCCACATACTTTATCCTATAGGCAAGGACCTCTAAGATAGTAGGTCATTTTTAGCTAGCTATAGAGCTTGTTGCTTTTTTAAGTCTTCGTTAGTGTACATTTTTCATTTTTTATTGTTATTTTCATCACGGTTTTTGTAATTCTTTACTAATAGTTTTATTTTTTTCCTACAGATTGTACAAAATGGATACATCAGAAGAGATGTTAAAGAGCGAAAGTATCATAAGCTTCGATTTGAAGCCTTGCATTTGGTCTGTGTCTATTCCCCTGATATTTTTTCATAGTGCACCTGTTATAGACTGTTTCTGAAGTACAATCCTTTATTCAGGCAACAGCCCACTTGGGCAATGATCTTTCGAATGACTAGAATTTCCCTTCAACGTGGTCACGTGATTGGATATTTGGCCAAACGGAGAGAGAAAACATGAACATTGAAGAACTTTCTCAGACAAATAAAGTTTCGAAATTGAAACTGCCCCCTGGGGCAAAGATATATTTAGGAGCAAAAACGGAATTCAAGTTGTACTTGGACATTATTTCTTCGTTGTCCGCATACGTTTTCTATTTTTGTGACGGTAGAATTAAGGAACGGTCTCTTGAGCGTTGCCGTCATGGAAGATTGCAATATTGTGACAGTCTGTTTTCTTTTGCACGATCACTTAAATAATTATGGGGTGTTATGCAACATATCAACTATGAAATAATTGGGCCAAAATGTATTTAAGCTTGTGGAAATTCTTTTCGCTGCATTATGCTCCTGATTTAAGATAGCATTATTTATTGCAGTCTGTTTTCACTTTTCATGAAATAATCACGTGTGTTTTTTATGTAAACGAATTAGAATACACTAGCGGCACTCGTGAACAAGGGACGCTGTCCCGAAATGCGTCGAGTTGCCAATATTTTTTGCTGAAATAAAAATACTGCTTTGCAAGCATTTCTGAGTCCGTAGTAGTTGTTTTACCAATTGGAAATCTTTGGAGTGCAGCAGCGCTTGTGGATTGAAAATATATATATATATATATATATATATATATATATATATATATATATATATATATATATATACACATATACACACATATATATATATTATTTTTTTCCAACAAGCAATGCCTCTGCTCTGAAGTCTCAGACCCTGGCAGGGCTGCCTCGGAGATATGTGGACAGAGCCCCTGCTAATATCTCAAACAGTATTACCCTCCATAAGAACTTCGCCACTCCAGTCTTGGAGAAACCACAGGCTACTTATTCCCCATAAACACACAGCAATTCCGCCTACACCAACATGGCACCAAGCTTATATCTTCCCCCAGCAATTGTCGCCCATTCTCTGACTGGTGCGATCGTGCCCTGCAGCGGCCTCAACATGTTCGATTGTGAACACTAAGGTAAGCCTTTCCTGTCGTTAGGTCCAATTGCTTGTCCGCTTCCTCCGCTGTTCCAATATCATAGCTTTTCCTCACAGGTTCTTAGAATACTTGGGAACCCAACCAAGAGCACTTGCTGCTTTACCTCCATGCGGTTACACCGATTACTGCTAACTCTAGGTAAGCCTCCCGCTTAGTTACCCCGTTTTCTACTAGGGATTACCCCGGGACACGCTGACAAAAGCCTCCCTTTTATCCCTGACAGATCACGTTTAATTACTGTGCCACCGGCTACCACCGGCTACCAGACGCAACCTGTACTAGCCCTCACGTACCCCCACAGGGTCAAGGTATGTACTGCTGGCAATTCCACCTTGCTGGTAACATTATTTAAAGGCTCTTTACCCTTAACGCCAATCCTGCTCTCCTTAGAAACCACTGCTGGGAGGGACGCTCCATTCACCCCAAGTTCGATCTCTATCACAAGGGTGCGCACTACGCACATCTCCTTGGAACCAAGACCACGCCCACAATCGAGTGAGGCCAGGTACGACCAAGTTCTCCATGGAGGCTCCTTGCTCTGAGACCCCTTGCTCGCCATTGGCTCTCCTTCTGCCCCATCCCTTAAAAACACTTTATTACCCACACCAGCACAACCTGGACACCATAGACCGTCACAAATGTTTCTAATGTGGATTGGATGTCACTACACACTATCGGCACACACGTATGGAAGTTCTTCACTTAACGCATGGCCTGGAATCCTCAATGTTACGCTTTACAGGTTGTAGGTTTTAAACAAGTGCTCTTTGTTTTTTTGTTCCCTTACTTAACAGGATCAAAACGCCGTCGACAGTTTATGTAGTTACACACTAGTTCTCCACTGTGTTACCCAATTGTGTTTACTACATGAGTACATCTAGGCTGATTTATTTACTCCGCTAGCGTCTCACTAATTCTGAAATTGCCTGAGAAATACCGTACCCTTGTAAATAATTGTTGGTCTTGCCTTGTTCTATGTACTGGATGCAGGATTGTGTCCCACTGTATTATTGTTCACTTTAGTTTGTCCTTATCTTACCATTGATTAAATCAGTGTCCGGCTGGACACTTCTTTCATTATAGCGCAGATTGTTGCCTATAAATTATTTAATAGTTTCCACAGTTTATTCTGTCACGTACCGCTGTTGCTTGATAATACCATAAACACACAGCAGCGGCTTGTTTATTAATCCTCCTGATGTGTTTCGGCTCGTGCTGAGCCGCCTGGTTCACAGAAAAAAGCAATCCATGATTTAAAAATGACCATGTGTTTTTATACACCAATCACAGACTGTTTTGTTCTTTCTCAGTATTTTAAGATCATGTAATTAAAGTGTACATTGAAAGTAACCCTAACTGTTCGTTCTTAAACTGCAATGTAATCTTAACATCACAGACATCTTTCTTGTGAACCCTGCAGTTATTATAAATGTTCGTACAATTTCAATGCGCCTTCAGTTGATTTGGCATTCTTGTCACCATACAAGACTATATGGATGTGAAGGAAAAGGGATGATATGAGAATATGTTATTTCCATTTTTTGAACTTCAAGGACACAACAAACACTGAATGAGACAGACACATTTGCCAGCATTGTGGCCAGGAAGAATGCAAAATCAATTGAAGGAGCACTGAAATTGTATGAACGTTTATAACAACTGCACATGCACATTACCACGGATTAACAGTGGTAAATTGTTCAGAGTCCTCAAGTCAACAGAAAGAGGTCAGTCAGCATACATAGGAGCAGGAAGGCAAAATGTTTAGGGTAACCCTGCAAAAAGGGCCATTCCCAACAATCACATACACATACATATATCATGAAAGGAATACAACACATTTCTACTTTTTTAAATAGAAAATTGTGACCAAAATGAAGCTATACATGACTAATTGACACACCTGTGAAAGACGGACCACAGCTGAGAAAAATCAGTTTCGCCCATTCCTTTTTATGTCCACTTTGCAATAGCAATTCACTCAAGTTTTAAATGCAAACTTTTACTTGTAATCAAAATCATAATCCCACATTACGCAATATTCAAAATTGGCCCAATAGGGGTTGTTCCAGCTTTGCCCTAAAAAATATACTGTAATATTGCTGCTAGTCTCACCCATTTCACTTAAGACTCAACAGAGAACAAATAGTGCTGGTCAGAATGACCACACAAATTATGTTATGCAAATATATTTATTTTTGTGCATCAGCCTAATCTGCGATTATGTTTGGGTAGATAGAGCGCCAGTATTGTATTAACTGTCCTATTTTATGTAACAAAGATGGAATGGATACTCTTTCTTGCTCTTCTTAGACTGCCAGATGAATGGGTGAGTCCTCCCTGTAGCTATGATGCCACCTCACGAACAATGGATGTGAAATGTTCCCAGCGACAATGAATTCTGAATACAAAAGTAGGAGCAATAATCAGAAAAAATGGGATGATGAAAGTAGTGATCAATTTTTTTGCATTTGATGCCATGTATCCTTTTCATGGTCAGGACACCCTGCACAGGATCTAGGCAGGAAGAGACTTCAGCAAAGGGAAGATAGTACCATCTGGAATGGGAATTCCTAACAAACTGCAAGGAATGTATCAATCTTGAATTGAGTTCAGTTATAGTGGTGGCTCTGTCCAGTACTAATCTTTTGGTGAAAGTAATGAAAATACCTAGAATCTTGGTAATTAGTAATATCTTTGTCCTAAGAAATATATTCTATACTCCTGGAAGGAAGCTCACAGCACCACAGGATAAAAACAGGGCAGCTGTAACTTCTACAGGACAACATCTCGAGTTGCCGAAACCTTGGACCCATCCAACATGAAACACAGTATGCCCTGAAGAGTGATAATTCCACAGCCTTTGGTAGCTCCAAAGTCTTTTCCAATTACCCAAATGAGGAGCTTTCTTACTTCAATGGGCACACGTAGTTATCAAATTCAGCTATGACTTGTTTAGCCAAAGAAATTCTCTCCTAATCTGTAATCTTCCCAGAATGGCTCCCTCCATGATGCACAGTATGACCCAGATGAATGGCACAAAGCATGGCATCATTTTAAAGTGGAAGCACTTCAGAGAACATTTAACTTGATTTTGCACAATGTGTTTTTGTATAAAACTGTGTGGCTAACAGAATGAATAATCACTATTGGTGACTTTAAAGTCACGTTTTAATCTGTATGTTTCATGCAATTACCAGAAACATACAGCAGAGATTGACTGGTTCTTATGAGCTCTACTTAGTTTCCTCTATCAGAGGTATTACAGTAGCTCTTGTAAAAGTCCCTGGGTACTGTGGCACTATTTACACTGCTTACAAATTATTTTTTAAAGATTTGAAGACGGTTATTTCTTGATAAAGTTGAGCCAACTGTTTTACCTTTGAGCAGGGGCATGATAAAACATGTATACTGGATGTAATGGGGTATGTTACCAAATTTGAAATGTCATTATGCTTTAGTGCCACTATAAATATCAGTGCAGAAAAGAAAATGTTAACGTTACGTTGGTCTGTGGAAAAAAACTAAATTGTGAGGTGATAGTACCATTTATCGTGCCAACTCATGTTAGATGTATGATCACGTGTTTTCTCAACCCTACACAAAGACAAATTAACCAACTTAGAAACAATTGGGCAGCGTATATAGCTGGGAGGAAGAGAAGTGCGTGAAAGATTTGGCAAGCGGAGTGTATCCAATCATTTGTAAAGTTTAAAAATTCTTAGGTGGGTAGACAGGGTTGTAAGAATTTTAAAATGGTGCTCTTCTCACCTCCAAAGGAGACATCCTTCCATAACCTAATAGGGTGTTTGAAGGGCTCAAAATCAACCATGAAGAGTCCCTTGGTGCTTCTGATAGATAATGGATGATTACTGTTACCCAACTCATTGGTATTCATTTATAGATCACTGACATAATATTGGAATCAACAATATTGTGTAACAGAAAAATAGTGTCAGAAAAAATTGCTTACACAAATATTGATTTCCTATCCATATAATGGTAAGTAAAAAAATATTGAAAAAAAAAATGGATTCACACTAATCTTGTAACAAACGTACAAAAATATAGTTTCTTAATATATGGTGGATCAGTATACACTAGGAAAACTACGAGGTATACAAGAAGAGAGCCTCCAAGCAATATATACTATAAACTTCCTGTTAAAAAATACACACGGAGTGCGGAACAATAAAGTTAATTAACACCCACAATAAAAAACGATTAAAAGCGAAACAGAAACATGGCGGAAAGAAACTCGAACCGGGCACAGAGAGCCAATGAGCTCCTGGATGACAATATGGTGACTAAGGATCCTCCCAGCTCAAGCGGCACGCATACAGAAGGAAGGAGTAAGACTGCGCAGAGCCTCATCAGAGATACAAAAGGCGAAAATAATAGAAATCAACAAATGGTGGGAGAAGACAACTCTGGAAAAATATATTGAATTTAAAAGAGTACCCAGGGGCTTAGGCATTTTAATTATGCCCACCTTAAACGATCTTGACTTGGATTTGATTAAAAAGTGGCAGATGGATACAAACAAATGCTCCTTAAAATGAATGAAACACTAATTTTGCATGCTGAACGGAAACTGGAAGGCATTCTGGAGAAAATTTAAAATTTGGAGGATGAGTTGGATAAATTACCAAGCAATGAGGAGAAAAAAGAGCTGCTGGAGGCCATGGAGAAAAAGTTACCTAAACATGAAATTGACGTTGAGAAGAGGAAGGCCAGAAAATTCAATTGCGATCGTATAGATTATGCTAATGATCGGATTTATACGTTCGCGAGGAAATACGACTCCCTGAGGAACAGAGCAGTAATTGATAAATGCATCAATTCTGATACTCAGGGCGCATATAAGAGTTCTGACTTGAGTTCTGCAGATGGAGATACAGAGGTCTCCAAACTGGATTTTCGTGGGGAAATGAGACTGGCCCAGATGGAGACGCGACAGCGCGGTCGAGCACGAGGAACAACCTGGGGAAGGGGACAAAATCTACCTGAACCAGACGTAGCAAAAGAAGGAGCAAGGCCCAGAAGAGGAGAAGACAAGAAAAAGCAAAAATAAAAAAGATGTAATCGGATAAGGATCTGGTTATAAACATCTCCAGTATGACTTTAAACGCTGACCACATTAGTCTCCTCAACAAGGGACTAAGCTTCTGTCTGAATCCAACTTTTGAAATCCCTAACTTTTGCATCGACCTGTACAAATTCTGTCAAAAAGCTAAACTAAAGAAATACTTTGAGGAAAAACCTGCAACAGTAGGGGGTAGAATATACCCAAAACCTATGGAAATCTCCCCACTTAATCAGAATGATCTACCAGCCCAGAGAGCTCTGTCTAACCTAGGGAACAGTACTCCAGACAACAGCCTAAACTTGAGCTTAAATATTGAAAGTGACCTAGCAATCTGCCAACAAGAAGGTATAAATACTCAACAAGGTTGAGAAAGTGGACTAAAATCCCGGTCCAAATTTTCAACTACCCCCAGGGAATACAATTTATTTATTTCATGAAATTGTGGTAGAAGAGATGAATCAGCTTTCCATGAAAAAGAGAAACAATAAACATGCATGGAATCTTACACGAAGAGAACAAAAAGTGCTGAAAGATATGAGGGACAATCCAAAAATCATTATAAAGGCTGCCGATAAGGGCGGGAATATTGTCCTACAAGATCGAGAACAATATATCTCTGACGCATACAGGCAACTGAGGAACCAGGAACACTATCAGAAATTGGAGAGGAACCCAATGGAACGATGGACTACAGAATATCACTCACAACTGCTATCTTGGAAAGGAAGGGGACTGATCAACTTTGAGGAATACAATTATCTAAAGGTGGATAAGCCAGTACCATCAACTATTTACTTTCTGCCCAAAATGCATAAATAACTCACATACCCCCCGGGCAGGCCAATCGTCTGTTCCATAGGGTCACTTCTAGAATAAACCTCGCATTACATCGATGTGTTCCTGATGGAATATGTATTATCACTTCCTTCATACCTTAAGGACACAACGGCCTTCCTGAGCAGATTGCAAGACATAACTTGGAATAATCGACAGATCATGGTTACAATTGATGTAACTTCATTGTATACATCAATACTCCACAAGGATGGCCTAACAGCCGTCAGCAGTTTCTTGAAAACTAGATCACTGAGCTTTTTGGAACACTCCGAGATGATATTGGACATGTTGAGCCATTGCTTAACTTCCAATGCTTTTCTCTTTAATGGGGAGGTATTCCTCCAAAGACAAGGCTTAGCAATGGGGACATCATTTGCTCCAACTTATGCAAATTTATTTATGGCGGTCTGGGAAGAGGGCATTCTACAGAGCAGGTTCAAGTCAAATATTAAATCTTGGATAAGATATATCGACGACCTATTTTTAATATGGGAAGGAGATCAGTCGGGTTTCGATGAATTCATCCAAAGTCTTGACCAAAAGGACTATAATCTGTCATTCACATCCACGTGCAGCAAGATAAAAGTGATTTACTTGGATGTAGAAGTCTTTGTACAAAAACAGAAGCTCTGTACAAAAATCCACAGGAAACCGACTGCCACAAACAGTATCTTGCACGCAAACAGCAGACATCCACAACATCTCAAGTGGAGCATCCCGTACGGAGAGATGCTCCGCACCAAGAGGAATTGCTCAGAAGACAGCGACATCAAACAAAATCTAGAAGATACCAGCACTAGATTTCTGGCAAGACGCTACCCATTAGATGTTATTGAAGGTGCCAAAAGTAAAGTAATGGAAAAACCAAAATCAGAACTACTTAATGAGCAAGAAGAGTTGGAAAATGATGACATAACCCGGATTATCCTATACCTTAATGTGTAAAACAGGTGCCTACGAAATATCATCAAAAAGCACTGGAACATACTATTACTTGACGAATCATTAAAGAAAAAGCTACCATCAACTCCAAAAATAACATACAGGAAGACTGCCTCATTAGGCGATCTATTGACACATAGTCACCTGGAAACATCCAAAACAGAAAAAGGAACGTGGTTAACAACTCCCGGATTCTGGAAATGTTCCAAGTATAAAGCCTGTGAATATATACTAAATCATATCTACTGTTGAATGGAAAGAGAGAACGGATTACGGCACATATCACATGTGAATCTAAAAACGTGGTATAGGTTTTAGAATGCCCTTGCAAGAAACTTTATTTAATTTAGTATGTTCTTATATAGCGCTCGACTACCCGGAGGCATCTCGGCGCTTGCCCAGTGCAAATTGCTCAAGAAAAACCAAAAAAGGAAAATGCTAGAGAAAGAACAGAGTATCCATAATGACAACCGACCACATTACTGGGCAAAATATTTCAAACAGTACAATAACATTTAAACAATGAATGGAAGAGCAGGTTTTTTTATCATAACTGCTGGTAGGAAGGTTGAAGAGAAGAGTTGATAAAGGAACACACCACGGGGCGTGGCCAAGATGGCGACGGAGTAGGACGCACTTTTCGGTTCCTCTGGCGCCACATATCTCTCAGAAATTCAAATCACTCTGCTTGACCTATAACGCATTTCAGGAAAAGGATCACAATTTTTGAAATATCATCTGAAACAATATGAACCCACGAGACCTCTGAGATCCGGTCAAATTAAACTAATTACCGTTCCCAGATTTAAACGAGCTAACTGGGGAGGTAGAAGCTTCCTAGTACATGCAGCACGCACCTGGAATCAACTGCCTCTTGCCATAAAAACCTGTCCATCTTTAGAATCCTTCAGAAAAGAAGTAAAAACATGGCTATTTTCTGAATAAATTAGATACCGTTGCAGAGATGGAAGGATTTATCATAGCGCCAAGACGCCCACGGGCATTCGCGCGCTTTACAAGTTGACAAATCAAATCAAATCAAAGTGCCCATCCTCAGTCGAAATTGCAGTATTGTGGCCCCGGGAGCTGCTCGGCAGTTCCCGGTACCTTCCTTTTGGTGTTTGGCATGATTGCGGAGGAGCGGCGAGGTGCGGCCTGGACGAGAGGCGCACCGGGGGTACCGCCGGGGCCAAGCAACGAGCGATTCTGGAGGAGTTCGAGCGGCCCAGCGGGCCTGGAGCAGCTGACATAGCAACGCAAGGGGCTGCCATCGGGTCTCCTCGAGCTGGGCGACCGAGAGCAATCTCGTTTGGCCCCGCAGCCGAGGAACGGCTGGACTCACTCGGAGGGGGAGCTGGAGGTGACTGGGCCTAGCGGATATTCGGAGCGGCCTGGGGGCCTCCGCGCGCCCGGGCCTGACTGCTGCATCCAGGAGTGGTGCGCGAGCGGGAGTCATCTACAGGCCAGTGATCGCTGTAACGGGCCTGCAGCCTGCCACGGACCGGCGTGAGAGTGAGGAGTAGAGCTCAGGACGGGGGTGAGGAGCACGCCCCGGCCCTACACGGTGGCGAGGAAGACGGCCAAATTGCGTGACTCCCTGCAGCGGGCTCGGTCCGCGGGCTGCCCGAGTGGAAGGTAGTAAGACTAATGAGACAGCAGGGCCTGGCCGGGTGAGCTGACGATTTTGAGCAGCCACGGAGGTAGAGGTCCCTGCTTTGCGCTTGAGTGCTCCCTCGTGGCGCAGCGGCACTGGCTACAACGTGGAAGGTGAGAGGGGCAAGGGTGGCCCCCTGAGGAGAAGCAGGGCCTTGGTCTGCGAGTCGGCGGACGGTGTGGCTTGGAAGGGGGTGTAGGGAACCGGAGGCCTTGGGCAGTGACACGCTCTTCCATAGCTTTGGGTGGAGGCAGCCATTAGAGTGGGAAGCTGACTTGGGCGAATAACGCACGCTTTGGCGCCCCCAACCCCTACTACTAACTGGGCCCCAGAACCTACTCGACCCGCGTTTCGGCGGGTGGTGTGCTGCCAGCTTGCAGAGGGCCTGCCTCCTCCACCCTTCCTCCTACGATTTGCAGAGCATACCCGCTGTGCCATCTTAAGAGACAAAATGGCGACCGCCAGGCTAAAGAAGGATAAACCGGCGAAGGACAATAACCAGAAGGCCCCTTTGCATCCAGCCTCGCCGGTCACTGACAAATCCCCGCGCCACGACGACAACGATGCTCCGGCAACAAAGGCATTCATGCTGGAGCTGTTTGCGGCCAATAAAGAGGACATCACAGAACTACGCTCCCAGCTTGCGTCGGACATGAGAGAGCTGCGGCGGGATGTGGACGGAGTGGGGGAGCGAGTCGCATCTCTAGAGGAACACGATTTGGATACAGCGGAGGATATTCACCGGCTGCAACAGGATGTTTCAAGCACATCTTGAATGAGGAGGACCTGAAGGAGATTAAAATGGACCGAGTGCACCGACTGGACCTACCGCGGGGACCCAAAGCCCCCCCTCCAGACTTCCTCGTATGTGTACATGATTTCCAACTTAAAGAAAGAATCCTGAGGTGGGCGCGTAATCTCGTCCCCCTCCAATTTAGGGACCACCGCCTGATGTTGTTTCAGGACTTAGCGGCCTCTACCTTGGTCAAACGGAGAGACTTTAAGCCTGTCACTAACTATCTGAGGGAGCAGAGGGGTCCCCTATTCGTGGGGGCATCCGTTCAGGCTTATCTTCAAATGGAAGTCAAAATTGGTCCAGGTTCGGTCACTGGAGGCGGCCCGTACCATGCTGGGCTTGGACAGACCAGCTACCCCGACGGAGGATGGCGGCTCGCCCAATAGACGCCGACGACGCCCTGCAGAATGGCAGATGGTTGGCTAACAGGCACCAGCATTGAAACCAGACCGGTCGTCAAGCTTGAAAGAGAGGGGGGACGTAGTGGCCTCAGTGGCATTGGTAACGGAAGCTCCCGGGGACGCCTGAAACCTCAAGCCACCAATTGGGCCTTTCAGGGACTATGCCTGGCGCCGGAAGGGACCGGATGAGGATCACCTGTGAGTGTCCTTCCTGAGGAGAATGTCCTGTATCAGGAACTGGGTAAGGGGTTGGTGGGTGCCTTGTTCCCCTGCCTTTGGGGCCTGTCTAACGGACTTCAGTCTATTCCTTGCTCTAGTTATGTTGAGTTTAGTTACTCTGGGGATTTTCTTGTTTTGTATACACATGTGGGGGCGTATTCGCCCTACACTACGAGGGAGTAGTGGGTTCCGTTTTTTGTACTGGGCTTTTCTTCTTTGGGTTTTGTCGGGGGTTGGGGGGAGGGATAGGGGGGTAGTGGTGGTAGCAGGGGTTTTGTAACTCACAGCAACGATCAGATTGCGGGGTCTTCGCATACATGGAAGTTTTGTGGTGGGGGGATTGGATGGGGGGGTCGCACGGAGGGAGGGAGGATTGTCAAGTCTGGGCAGATCCAGGATAGAATTGGTAGTTGGGGTAGGACGGAAGATGGGAGGATGGGAGGGTAGGTCACTCAATAGCACCTTGGGGTTGGTTTGGGTGGGCACCCCCTGAAGTGCAGCATCTTGGGTTCTATCACTGATGCCGCTTACTATAGGGACATGGAATGTTAAAGGGCTGAATTCTCCCCAGAAGCACCAAAAGATTTGGAAATATATCACTGACCACCAGTTAGATATGGTCGGCCTCCAAGAGACCCATCTGACTAAATCAGAAGACTCACGCCTTAAGCACAAACTGTTCCCACTTATTTATAGGTCTTCTGCCACCACGAAGCAGAGAGCAGTGGCCCTTATGTTCAGCTCGGCCTTGCACTTTCAGCCTATGGGAGTTCAGAGTGACAAAGAGGGGCGTTGGGTCATGGTGAAGGGCCTCTTGCGGGGCAGACTATGCACCTTTATCGTATTGTATGCTCCTAACACTGGCCAGAGTGGGTTCCTCCAAGTCCTCTTGGGGAAAATCACAGACTTTGCTGAGGGGCCATTGATTGTTATGGGGGACTTCAACTTGGTGTGGCAGAAGGACCTAGATAGTACTCACTCACAGCGATCCAACACGGGCTCATTTTCCTCAGATACGCAACAGACGATTCTAGACATGGGCCTTTTTGATGCGTGGCGGTCCCTGTACCCCCAATCCAGATACTACACATTTTTCTCCCACGTTCATCGCTCATATTCCCGGCTTGACTACTTCTTCCTGAGCCAGTCTCTCCGAGGTGATCTCCGCGAGACTAAGATCTTCCCACTGTCCGTTTCTGATCATAGCCTGAAAGTGGTGTGCCTTCACTGGGGCGTGAAGGGTAAGACCAACCCTAGATTGTATTTCCCCGCGTCCCTGGTTCGGGACAAAACCTCCTGTGGCACTCTGAGGGGGGCTATCAATGAGTTTTTTGCTCTTAACAACCCGGGGGACACTTCAGTCTTCACCACTTGGGAGGCTTTTAAAGCGTGCTTTCGAGGGCACTGCTTAGCCCTGAAAGCTGCCCTCAACAAACAGCGAGGTCGGGAAAGGGAGCAATTAGAGGAGGAACTATCCACTCTAGAGAAAGCGCACAAGGCGAACTCTTCCAGACAAGCACTATGTCAGCTAACTGCAGTTAGAGGTAAACTTCGGGCACATTACAATAACAGGGTGGAATACACTCTGCTAAAATTACGACGTCTTTCTTACTCCCAGGGTAACAAGGTAGGGAAGCATCTCGCCAGACAGCTAAGGGACAAGAGGGAACAGGAGTATATTGAGGGTATCCAGGACACTCAGGGGGAACTGACGCACAAGGATGAGATCAACGCAGAGGTCTTCGGTGCCTTCTACAAGAACCTCTATTCGGGTGACACTCTTGATTCCTCCGCGCAAAGAGAGTATATGCAGACTTTATCGCTACCCCAAGTATCAGCAGAGTGGAATGAAACGCTCTCCGCTCCCTTCACTAGAGAAGAAGTGCTGGGTGCCATTAAGGCCTTGAAACCCCATAAGGCCCCGGGAACGGATGGGTATATGGCCATTTTCTATAAGACCTTAGCCTGTGAACTCAGCCCATACCTAGTTCGGTTGTTCAACAGTATGGCGGACGAGGGCGAGACCTCGGGAACGATGGCTGAAGCCCTGATATCCATCATACCCAAACCCGGGAAGGACCCTAGCAGGTGTGCCTCCTATAGGCCAATTGCCCTCCTGAATCTAGATGCAAAACTATACTCCTCCATAATTGCACAACGGCTCAATGACCTGATGCCGGCACTCATCCATCCGGACCAATCAGGGTTCATTAAAGGGGGCCAGACCCATGACAACACGAGGCGGGTGATACATCTGATCGAAAAGGCCAATACGTTTAAAATCCCGGCGGTTCTGGTGGGGCTTGATGCCGAGAAGGCGCTTGATAGGGTGGACTGGGGTTTTTTATTCCAGACGATGACTGCTTTTGGTTTTTCCTCTAAATTTTTGACTATGATTCGGGCGGACTACCTCTCCCCCAGGTCCAGAGTAGCGGTGAATGGGCACCAGTCTTCTTTTTTTGAACACTTGCGGGGCACCAGGAAGGGATGTCCCCTATCGCCTTTGCTTTTTGCCCTAAGAAGCATAGAACCTTTGGCACTGGCGGTGATAGCCAACTCTGACATCCAGGCCTGCCCTTCACTGGAGAGACGCACAAGATCACTCTCTTCGCAGACAATGTCCTTCTCTCCCTCTCTGAACCGGCCCACTCTCTCCCACATGTACAGGTGGAACTGGAGCGCTTCGAAGCTGTAGCCGGGTTCAAAATCAACCACTACAAATCTTACGTTCTTAACCTCACTCTCCCCCAATCTAAAGTCCTCCGTCTCAAGGTGCTTACACCTCTCCCATGGGCCGGATCCTCTATTCAGTATCTGGGGATCCATTTCACTCCCAAGCTGGGGAAACTCTACTCGGCCACTTTCCCCCCGCTCTTAGCTAAGAACCAGGCCAACCTTGTCCGTTGGAAGCCAATGTTTATATCATGGCTGGGGAGGATCCATGCCATCAAAATGTCCCTTCTTCACAAACTGTTGTACTTGTTCCAAGCCCTTCCCATCGAACTCGCCGGGGAATTTTTCCGGCGAGTGAAATCTATGATGTTACGCTTTATTTGGCAAAGGGGACGAGCACGCTTTTCCTTTGTTATTTTGCACAGACCAAAGAAGGAGGGGGGCGTAGGGCTTCCCGACATTCAATTGTATCATAAAGCGGCACAACTCCGAATATTGGTAGAATGGACACAACAGGAGTCAGAAAAACACTGGCTACATATGGATCGGAGCATTGCAGGGAGGACGATCTGGGATTTGGTATGGAGGCCCAAGAGTGACAGGCCCAAGAATGTTTATATCAGCACCCCCACCCGCACTACTTTGATGGTTTGGAACTCGGTTTCCAAGGACGCTAGGTGGACTACCTTTCCCTCCCCCTTTACGCCAATACATTTCAATCCTGCCTTTCCCCCAGCGTTGACCGAGGGTCCCTTTGAGGCTTGGAAGGAGGGAGGCTGCCTGGCATTAACACACCTCTACCACAACTTTGACCCGCTCATCTTTGATATCTGTAGGAGGGACTATGGGGTTCAGGATAATGGACGGTATCATCACGCTCAATTACTTCACTGGGCGCTATCCCCTCAGGTGAGAGATGCAGCTACACGGCCCCTCACGAAGTTCGAGGCCTTTCTTACCAAGACCTCCTCCATGAAGGGTGCCATCTCTTTCGTATATGGGTTCCTACTTTCCACTGTGATTTCCCCTAGACCTCGATACATGTCCATGTGGGAGGGAGTTCTACAACAAGACATCACCGACGTGGAGTGGACACATTTATGGCCAGATATAGCAAAGTTTACCCACTCCGTGGAACTTAGAGAGGCGCACATGAAAACCTTGATGGATTGGTATCTACACCCCGCCAAATTAAGACAGATATTCCCTGGTACCTCTGATAGATGTTGGAGGGGATGTGGGAAACTAGGGGACTTTCCGCACATCTGGTGGGACTGCCCCGTTATACGTCCGTACTGAGAGGAAATTCTTGCCCACATTAAGGAAATGTTGGGTACCCCATCCCTACCTCGATGGTCACTACCCTACTAGGTCTCCGTGATCCCAGTCTCGAACATCAGACTAAGGCAGACAAAAAGATTATGTGGCTCTGCATTGGGCGGCCAAGCTCACCCTAGCTGCGGCGTGAAAAAGGAAGGAGGCACCGGCTACCTCCCTTTGGCACTCGCGCCTGTGGAAGCTACTGAGTTTAGAGCGGATGGCTGACATCTTCCGGGATGATTTTAAGAACTTTGAATTCCGCTGAGGCCCATTGGACGCTTTTCTCTCCAGGGGTCTTCCATCTGCAGTGTGTCCTGCTAGCGTTAGAGCCCTCCACCTATTCCAACTGTGATTCCCTGACACTACGCGTACTTGACCTCCATCTTTTGTAAGTACCACTGGGGAGGGGGGAGGGTTTTGGGGAGGGAGGGGGTTTTGTATTCTGTTGTTATTTGTGAGTTATTCCTTCTTTTCGTTTCCTCTACGACAATGCCTGCAAGGGAGCTTGCTTGTGGAAGCTATCCGATTGACTTACAGCATGGCTGAGGCTATTAATTTATGCCTTGGGACCGTCCGCCCTGAGCCTTCACAACTTCCCCACTTTAATTGGCATGCCGTTTGGTATTTCCCATCTCTGTCAGAAGCTGTATCCTCCGCAGAGCTACCGTATGTGCTAGGGGGCCGGCTAATTAGGGTTTCGTTTTGCTTCAATATGTTGCATTTGGGCTTTGATTTCATTGCTACCCCCTGCATGGGATGATGTGCGGGATTGTCACACACCACCGATGGAAGGACTGCTTGTAGCAATTAAGTACATTGAAAAAAAGCAGGGCTCTTACAAGAACATTTTAAGGAGTGGAATAGATGTCCGAATGAAACCCAATGACACTACATCATCATTGCTCTACTTTTAGAGCATTATAACAAAAACTGGGGAGAGACATTTTTTTGAATTTCGATTTTGCACAAATAATTTGCACAGTGCACTGGTCACTTTATGAATAACATCTTATGAGAATTAAGAACAACTGGAGATGTGTTTCTTGGAATGCACAATGTATTTGCACCGTGCATTAGTCACTTTAATACTTGACTCAAGAAAGAGGAGAGAAAAAAAAAACATCTCATGAGAATTACGAACAATTGAAGACAGGTTTTTGGAATGCTGTGATCCTGCCGGTGCACCCCACGCCCACCTCCCTGACAGGACGCTGGGGGCGGCGGCTTCGCCCTGTGACGCGCTAGGCATCAGTACATAGGTAGATGGGCACTCCTCAGCGGAGCGGACGCGCGCAGCGGGCGCTCCCTGAGGGCTCCGAAGGTGCGCCTAGGGTAAGCCAGTCTGCGCCCGTCTGAGCCCCGAAGAGCCCAGAGGCCATGACCCCTGCTCGATCACACCCTGAGACAAATGCCCAGATGAACATAGTGTACGCATCTATGGAACTCTGTAACATACTGCACTCAGCATCTACCCCACTTGCTGACATACTAGCCTGCCCAGTAAAATTTCCTGACTGTACTGGAGGTCCGCCAGCTTGCAGAAACTGTTCCTTCCAAAAAAAACTACTAATAAGGGAGATCCCTTCCTATCATTCCCTTAGCACGCCGCCATTACCAGGACTATCCTACATTTTATGTAATGTTCGATCTCTAGCTGGGCATCCGCTGGAAGTCTGGGACATGATACACTCCCAGGCCCCAGAGATATGCTTTTTGACGGAAACATGGCTGAACCCCGCTAATCTGCCAATGATACATTTGGCTATCCCTGATAATTACAGTCTTATACAGTTGGATAGGGAGGGAAAAACCGGGGGTGGCATTGCCATAGCTTTTAAAAAACATCTCAAAGGTACCTGGGTGGAAACCTTCTCTGATAAAAGCTGTGAGCTGGGTCTTTTTAAAGTTATCTTTTCGCCATCGGAAAGCTGGTCCGGAGCGCTAATTTACCGGCCACCTGGCCCTAGGATGGACTTTACAGACAGATTGGTTGACAGTATAGCGATTCATGCTCTGTCTTCTAGTAAATTTTTATTATTAGGTGATTTTAATTTCCATGCTGAACTACACGCATCCCCGGATGTGAACAAACTAACTACAGACATGGCGCATTTGGGACTTTCACAAAAAATCCTAGGAGCCACCCACAAGGGGGGGGGCATACTCTGGACTTACTGTTCACGAATATCGCTACCCTCACGTACGACACTGTACTGCCTCTCACGTGGTCGGACCACTTTATGATTAAATTCACGAGTCCATCTTACCTGTCGGCACCCATGGGACAACCCATTGGTAGAGTCCAGCGACTTCTTCGTCCCTGGAAAAAGCTAACTCCCCAGGCTTTCGAGGTAGACTTCTCTGCACCCTCAATAGCTGAGGAAGGGGAGGTCTCCAAAGCCTTGTCGAGCTTTACCACTGAACTGGGGAGAACTCTGGACTTAATTGCTCCAATGAAAATGAAATCCAAACCCTTGCTGCACTGTCGCTCAGCACAGTGGTATACATTTGAACTAAGACAGGAAAAATCTGCCGGTAAACGCTTAGAGAGACTTTGGCGCCGAAGTCAATCCCCCCAGTCAAAAGCACTTTTTAAACTTTCACAGAAAACTTATCATTTTAATCTGAAGACAGCAAGAATTACGTTCATAGCGAATCAAATTGAGAATGCTAATAACTTGCCTAAAGTGCTATTTGACATTGTGAACGAGTTTGTGTCACCAGCGGCATGTAAGCAACCGTCCATAGAATCTCAGGACCTATGCGACTCACTTGCTGAGTTTTTTCAAGAAAAAATTGAAATTATTTACTCAACTTTCCTCTATCTGACAGTCAATTAGTACGGACGGACTGCACCCTTACAAGTTTTAGACCAATTACTTTAGCTGAAACTCTTAAATCGCTTGAGTCCGCGAAATCGGGCTCTCCGGTGGACCTCTGCCCTTCTAGAGTCATGGCACTTTTGTCTTGTTCACTAGCGCCTACTAAAGAGAAAATCTTTAATCTATCAATCTCAGAGGGCGACATTCCGGTCCCCTGGAAGGAAGCTTTTGTCCATCCCATACTAAAAAAGCCAACGGCCAATCCTTTAGAGCTGAGCAATTATCGACCGATATTGCTGCTCCCCCTTCTGGGTAAAGCACTTGAGAGCATGATCAATCAACAGCTGAATCTCTACCTGGAATCAAACTGCATCTTGGATCCCTCGCAGTCCGGTTTCCGTCGAGGTTTCAGCACTGAAACAGCTCTCCTAGCTGTTACTGACTCCCAGCGGATGACGGTAGACGCAGGAGGATCGGCAATCCTGATTCTCCTTGACCTCTCTGCAGCCTTTGATACCATCTCACATGTCAGGCTGCTGGAGAGGTTAAGAGCTATCGGTATCCAGGGGCTAGCCCTGAAGTGGCTACAAAACTTTCTGACAGATAGGTCCCAGACAGTCATCATGGGCTCCTACCAGGCAGAAAAAATGTCGTTGGACAAAGGCGTTCCCCAGGGCTCCTGCCTTAGCCCCACACTTTTTAACATCTATATGGCACCGTTGGCTAAGGCAGTGGAAGCCCTGGGGTTCGAAACTATCTCATATGCCGACGACACACAATTGTTGTTTAATATCAGCCCCAATCAGGAGGCGGACAGATTGCGCTTTGCCACAGGGATCCGAGAAATTTCCAACTGGATGACTAACAATTTTCTCCAGCTGAACCAGGAAAGACGGAAGTCATGTTGCTGGGTAACCAGCGGCCATCTGGACCAAGGACTGGTGGCCCTCCCAGTTAGGCCCCGCGCCTGTACCGACAGAGTGCGTGAATAATTTAGGTATAAAAATCAATTGCTCTCTCTCTATGCAGGATCATGTAGCGGCTGTGGCCGGGTCCTGTTACTTCAGGCTAAGACAGCTTAGGAAAATCTTTCCTTTTATTCCATTAGAACATCGTAGAACCCTGACGCAAGCCATGGTTATTAGCCGTTTGGACTACGGCAACGCCCTTTTGGCAGAAGTTGGGCTGACTTCTCTTAAAAAGTTACAGGTCATCCAGAACACAGGTGCCAGGCTGGTCCTGAATATGCCTGCAAGATCCCATTCGCTACCGTTACTGAGAAAGCTACATTGGTTACCGGTAAGACAAAGATCCACCTTTAAAATCTGTTGCTTGACATTTAATGCCCAACAGGGTTTGGGCCCCAAATATCTGCAACACAAGCTGGTAAAATACAATCCGAGCCGTACTCTCAGATCCAGCTCACAACTACTACTGCATGTCCCTCGAATCAGACGACACAGAGCTGGAGGCATGGCTTTCTCTTATCTAGCACCTGTCTACTGGAATAGTCTCCCTATCTCCTTGCGAGAAATTCCATCTTATCAAAATTTTAGGAAACATCTAAAAGCTTTCCTTTATTAAGGCCCCTTCCTTTCCGCCTTTCTCTTTGCCTCATGGTTTTTCTCACTTGAGTTGTGTTCTAAGTAAGCGCCAAGATGCCTCACAGTGAGTCGCTGCGCTATATAAGAAAGTATAACATAACATAAAATAACATAACAATGCCAATTTGCACAATGTTCTTGCACAATGCATTAGTCACTTTAAATATCTGACTCAAGAGGAGAAAAAGAGAAAAAATATATCATGAAACCTTGAAGATGGACTCTGAAAATTGAATATGTATAATATGATTCTTTGCACAAAGCAAATGTCAATTTACTCTCCAGATAATCATCTTAGGGTTAGGATACATTTGTGACAATTCTTTTGAAAACAATCTTGAGAGTCTTGCTATTTCAATATAATCTATTAGTAGACCTTCCCTGGCATCTTTTAGAGTCTGGATAATGAATGATCATGTATCTAAGGTACTTCCCAGATAGGAGATTGATCTTAATCTTTTCCAGAATATTTTTCAACTCTCTCTTCTTTTTTTCTTATCCTCCCTCTCTATCCTGATACAGTAGAACACATAAACAGGCTGTCAGGAAACAATTGAACAAAAAACGTTATTGAGTTGCTAACATCAAGTTTCAGTACTTTATTGGTAATGTTGCCAAAAAACGCGTTGATATATATATATATATATATATATATATATATATATATATATATATATATATATATATATAAAAAAAACATATATATATATATATATATATATATATTTTAAAGTGGTAAAATCTTAAATATTTTAATATATACCATTAATACAGTGTTAATGAATTATCTCCCACTAATGTTTAATACTACATATAATGTAATGTAATTTATTAATCAGGATACAGTTAATTAAAAGCATTACATGATTAAATAGAAGAGAAAAGGAAGAAAATAGCGAATATAAAAGATTTGTGACTATCAGGGTCATCCAATGCCATCATTTCAAAATTCCCCATTAGAGCCAAGAATCCATTCAGCATTGTCCATAGTTGTGCAAAATGTGCATGATAAAAGGATCAGAGCTTAAAAAGTGCAACTAGCGAATATGAAAACTAATAAAAATCGAATGCACAGTCAAGGACCCTCTTTAAAACATAAAAAAAATACTGTGTTGTATCAAAGTCATCCAGAATCATTATTCCGGGGGTGCACACCAATTCCAATGGTCCAATTTATCATTGTCTATATTGAAGCAAAGACGTGCATGGGGAGTGGCATGCTTAAAACATGCATTGGTATAGCCAAAACGTCTCACCGTTGGGACCTGCTGCATAACTAAATACTTATAAGGTCCGAAAGGCGAGACCTATTGGCTATGCCAATGCTTGTTCTCAATGGTGTAGAGTGTTTGGTTGTTATTCCGTCCTGTCTATGCCGCTGTCCCCTGAACTGTGTCCGGTTTGATGCTGTGACTTTGAGGGCTTCAGTCAGGGCGGTGATTTTTTGTTACTCAGTGGGCCCTTTCCCTACCACAGAGTCACAGACCCTGTGCTCGGAAGCACCAAGGGTCTGTATAACCCTGATGCATGTTGTGCTGCTGGGTGTGGTGAGGCCCCGCGCCCTGAGATGTGGATTGGGAGCAGACACAAGTGTTTGTTCGCACGGCAGGGAGTGCTCGTGGGACAGACACTGCCATTATCTCTCTGTTTGATAGGCTCATGAGAAGGGAGCAGGCACGCGTCAGAACTGGGAGGTTTGTTGGCCTTAATAACAACCTTCCCACCCTTCGGGTTGTGCGTTTACTTTTCCATTTAAATGTAATGCCCATGACATTTTATCGTTAATAAGAGAGAGGATCAGACAAAGCGAAGGGTGATTTATAGCTGACACCGAACGTGGAGCCCGAACAGTGTAGGCATCGAAAGACGGCAATTTAATTTTGTAGAATGAGAAATAAAGATCGCACCAAACGTGCACGCGTTGCGATACAAAGCACTGCAAAACGTGCAAGTTTTTGGTCAAAATTCTGATCGCTTCCATAAGGTCTCCTCCTTAGCAGCGCATGCACGCTGCGTAGGCGAGACCTAAAAAGCAGCTAAACATACATAAAAGTCCCTATTGCACTTGGCTCTTATAATAAGTGCGCTTGAGTAAGATCAGAGCTGTTGTTTGTTTGTCCCCAGTGAGCAACAGCCAGGCATACAAGATAAAAGTAACAGTGCTTAGAAAGTGCAGCAAGGAATGCCTGATGGCCACTTCTTTGGCTCTTGAGGCAATCAGAAGAAACACTCAGATGCCATGGTGGATTCAGTTCACGTTGCATATGCTAGTGGTTCCATTTTTGCTCTTTTTTTCCATCAACTTCAGCATTTGATAGGGTGTACAAGGCTCTTCTGAATTTAGTTCAAGGCAGCTGCTGGACGCAATATGCACTTCAAGGTCAAATATATTCAAGCATTGAGAAGTTTCTCTGTGCTGATAATAAACTTTGCCAGGCAGACTATCACCTGGGCACTAGAGCCTTGGAGACAAAGAAGGGCGTGATGACATGTTCTTATTCCGTGAGTATTAAAGATGTTACGCAAGAGCTTTCTGTGTGCGAAAGCAGAGTGGGGCATGTGCATAATATGTGCAAGAAGGTTTCTAGCAGGCACAATCCGCAAACCGTCAGACTTGGTTTTGGGGCCCATGGTGGCAGTGCATCACTTGTTGGTGTTAGGCGGAGCCTCAGTGCTTAAAATCTTGATTTGTGAGAGCCTTTAATTGTTTTGAAAAGACAGCTCTGTGGGGTTGGCAATTTGCATGTGTTTATGAAGAGCCACGCATGTTTGCGCTTTTTAACCGCTCCTTATCTTGTGCCCACAACAATAATTTTACTTGTTTATTCATTGCCAGTTTGAAAGCAGTCTGAGATAAAGTTGCTTTCCAGATGTGCTGTGAGTCCAGCGCCTCGAAGGCCTCATTTCTGGCATTGGCTCAGGAGTTCGTTTTGCTGTTGTCCTGAATCTTCTTCCAGATGAGTGATTTTACAGTGCTGGGAGCGCCCACTCTTAAAGATGACTAATATTTAAGAAAGGCTCTTTGTTGTACAAAAGTGAGAATGTGAGACAGAAGACCTTACTGTGGGAGTTGTTCAAGAATGAATTTAGCTTTTCCGGGAAGACTACTGACAAATAGGCTAACTTCTGGATCAGTTTTGCCTTAATTGCCACCAACATTGGGTTCCAGGTAGGTGTAGCCATCTTATTGTGTATATTTTGAAAAACGCATATAACGGAGGCTAGGCATGACTTTAGTGTTTTTAGGTGGAGTGGCGATCTTGATGCCAGAGCCCTAAGTATTTACAGTTGGAACTCCTTTCTACCAAGTTGCCAACCAGGGACCATTTTCCCTTCTTGTGGCTGTTTCTAAAGAGAACTATTTTAGTTTTTTCGAAACTAACTGTCAATTTTTTACGCAGTAGAGAGTTAAAGCATTCAGCAGGTTTTGCAAACCAATTGGGGTCACATTCATGAGGACTATGTCATCTGCATATTGGAGTGACGTCCTCAATTGTCGTCCCATTTTTGGAGAGTGCGCCTCATCCAATGTTTTACTCAAGTCTGAAATAAAGAGATTGAACAAAATTGGAGCGAGCACACATCTCAGTTTTTAAACCTCTTCCGGTTATAATTAGCGGAGTCAAACCTGTGTTCGTGTCCGGGGTCACCTTTTATTTAACTATTATTTAACATTATATAATGTTTTGTTTAATTCTTTCATATATGTATATTTATATATATATATTATACATGAAACAGAAAACATATTTATATATAATGCCAAAACATTAAATAAATTACCAATCAAATAAAAAATAAAAAAGCAAAGTAACAAACAATATTGTAAAAACTTTAAAAAAATACATATATATAAACAAATAATATAAAATTACAATTATAAACACATAATCATAAAATATATTTAAACCAATATTAGAAAATGGCTTGCAGTCTGAGAATAATAGATATGCTGTTCCCACTCCAGTTTATGCAACAGTAGAGAAATTGTAGGACTTCTGAGGGGTTAAATGTATTATTACCACTCCAAACAGAGCAATAGTAGGGGTTACATTTACTATTCCCACTCCAGTCTATGCAACAGTAGGGAATGTGTTGGACTGGGGAGGGGTTAAATTTACTATTTCCACTGAAGTCTGCGCAACAGTAAAGAAAGCGTTGAACTTCAAAGGAGTAAGATTTCCTATTCCCACTCCAGTGTGTGCAACAGTGGGGAAACAGTTGGAGTTTGGAGGGCTTAAATTCACTATTCCAACTTAAGTCCAGGTACCAGTAGGGAAAATGTTGGACTTCAGAGCGGTTACATTTACCATTCCCACTCCAGTCTGTGCAACAGTAAGGAAACCATTGAACTTCGGCATGGTAAGATTTACAATTATTATTACCACTCCAAACAGCACAACAGTAGGGATAGCATTGGACTTGGGGGGTGAGATTTACAATTCCACACCAGTCTGTGCAACAGTAGGGAAAGCGTTGGGTTAGAGAGGGGTTAAATTTACTGTTACCAATCTAGTCTAAGCAATAGTAGGTAAACTACTTCATTTCAAACACAATATATATTTAAATAACCCTATTTATTTCCAAAAAATGTAAAACTCCAACTATAAACATTCTTATTTAAAATATATATTAAAAATGGAAAAAAACAAGTACTCAATTTGAAATGTTCTATTAAAAAATTATGGGTATTTAATTGTTACTTACTTAACTTTCCACTCTATACCCCTACAAAACTATCAACCCACACCTACAATATAATTAAAACAAATGAGTATACCATAATTTACATAATTGATAATCAATTACATAATTAGCAATTAATAGGAAATTATCATTTAATTACCCACCCTGAAACCCTACAAACCCAGCAGCCCACACCCAAATTAAAACGAAAATGTATTGTTAATACACAATTTACATATGTATTAAATAATTCAATAATTAACTTTCAACTCTACACTGCTAGCAGCCAACAACTAAAATATAACGAAAATAAATCAGTATTACATAAAGTAAATAATTCATAATGAATGAAAGAATTAATAATAAACTATTACATCATTGTTAATTCATTATAACTTAACTTCCCACAGTCAAAACCCAGCAGTCACACCTAAAATATAACGAAAATGTATGATTATTCCACAATGTACATAATTATGAATACGTTATATAATTAATAATAAATTATAAATTAATTGTTAATTAATTATTACCAAATTAACTTCCAAACCTATCCCCCTACGAACGTAGCAACCTGCATCTAAAAATATAAGTTTAATACATCAATATTACATAATATACAAATTAAATATCAATCACAACCTTACTTGAAAATGTGTTAATTAATAACTAATTATAACTTAATTAACTACACACCCTAACCCCCTACCAACCCAACAACCTGTCACACTATAAATTACTATTAAAAATGAAATAAAAAAAATTAAATCACTTACAACTACAAACTATATTTATGAAAAATTAATAATAATTATACAAACAACACTAAGACAACGATATTACTCACCTGAAAATAACGGTATTTCTGCATCACAATATTTTTGTATCACAATATTTATATTGAGATTGTTCTGTCTCCCGATATTTACAACTTGAAATTGTGTCCAAATATCCTCATTCATTGACTTTGAAAGAATCTGTTGGGTTTGAACCTGTGACTCTAAGATCAAACATAGGGGCCGATTAGGATTGAGGTGATTCCGCATCCTCCAGGCCGACGGAAGCCACCGCCGGCCCGGACAATGCGGAATCACCGCTGCGGCCCATCAAAACACCCACCGCCAGATTAGGATGGCGGTGAGATCAGCGGCGGACAGCAGGTTCGTCCACCGCTGATCCGGGGGGTGTTTTCCGCAATTTGGTGGCGGTGTCTACAAGACACCGCCAGCCAAATTACAATGTTGAAAAAGCCGTGGAAAAGCATGTGGAAAATTGCTGCTGGGGTGTGCACATCGGGGGTACCTATGGTACCCCCAAGCATTTGCATGTACAAGGCGGCAGGCACCGCGCGGTGCCTGCCGTTTTGTGCATGCAAATGGTAAGCATGCATATTTAACCTTGCGGCGGGTGCTGCTTCAAGCGGCACCCGCTGCAATGTTAAATATCCAGGATGTGACCGCCATGGTGGCGGTCACATCCTAATTCCCACGGAGGGACGACGGACAGTCCCTCCACCTCGGGGGTGGCGGACGGACGCAGGTCTGTCCACCATCCTAATGAGGCCCATAGATCTCTGAAATGGATGCATGAATCCACTGAACCACTAGACCCTGTAAACTATTTTGAGAAGGTGACACCTTTGCACCTGCTCTTTGACGGCCAGCCATCAGTCTCTGAATCTAAGAAAATTATTTGTTCTTAAAATATTGAAAAAATGAAAGGAGGTTGTGAATCCTCCAGAAATGTCACTTAAAATCTGCCTGCTTTGTAGAACAAAGTTTCCACTGCATATTAAATATGCCTATAAGATCTCACTGCTCACCTTTAATTGCAAAATTAGGATCTTATCTCACCACAATCGGGTCGTCAAAGCACCTTTTTGATAATCATGAAAAAAAAAAATTGACTCACTCAAATACTTCCGAGTTAAAGATAATACAAATATTCAGCACATAGGCGCTAACACAAGATAATCTTCAGACTTACCTCCCATAGTATTTTGAAGTCCTTCTGCTCGATACGGAGAAGCTCACTATACTCCCGTGTAACAATCGTAGCATGGCGGGGAGTGTTGTCAAGAATTGACTCTCCAAATGCTGTTCCAATTCCAAGTGTGCATATTGTGACAGCATCCTTGAAATAAAAAAACAGGCATGAATTCCCATTAGTGCATATGTAGAAAGCAGAGATTAACAAAACCGACAAAACAGTTTAGAACGAGGGTGATAATAGAGTTGCTTGCCTACGCTCAACATACAGTGAAAGTCTTAATGAGGGATGAAGGAGACATAGACATTTGCAGTGTTTTGCTGCCTATAGAGGAATTTATTTCAGCATACGCGCATTAATGTCCTAATTGTTCAAATGTTGCTGTATGGTAACAACAGTTGTTTACTCTTCTATAATTTATGCACCCTCGCCTTCTGTTGTGACCCATAACTGAGAATTTGGTGATTAATAGTTGCAGAGGATGTTTACGAGTGACACTACTTTCAGCAGGGGGCAAAAACACTTCATCAGGCATGTTGTAGGCAATCATTAAATATGTTTGATGACATGTGAAAGGAGTTGAATAAGGTGAGATATCCTGGATTTGTGATTTATGTCAAACCGTACTGATATTAGGAATGAATAAGGAAGCAATGAAATTCTATGTGTAGATCAAATATCATTTATATGTGATGAAGATGACATTATACTAATGATAAAGAGACATTATACTAAGGTGTTGGAATGTGACACAAGCTAATGATAAAAACCTAAAAACCACTCAAATATGGGAGTTATAGTTCAACAAATATTACAATTTGCAGCAGTGGAAAAAGCTACCTGCACAAACCTTTCACACAAAGTGGTCAATCAACGGTAGAAATGCTACAACAAATGACACTTCTGCTGTAAAGAATTGTAAACATAAGAATTGCCAACAGCGATACCCAACATAACATTACATAGTTGCCTGGATAACTCAAATTCAAACAAAGAAGTATTACAAAAGATTGTTATACTAATATAATGAAAGAAAAATATTATAGATATACTCAATTATGAGTAACAATTACAACATATATCATCCATCACTTAGCCAATAAATGGTACAACCCAATATGACGGCAACATAGATGGTATAAATATCAGACGGTATATAATATGCAGATAAATTCTGATGATAAGACATGCCCGATTAACTAGCGCAGCCAACACGTGTTTCGTCTCACTAGACTTCCCAAGGGCTTCGGCGATACCAGATAAATACCCCATCAAAGAAGCTGTTAGTAGAGAGACCAAGACATGGTGTAAGTTCTCCTGAACTCCGGGAGTTGTAGCCAGGCTCAGGGTCTCAGCCTCCCAGGCTCCCTTGCACCGCACTGCTGACACTGCTTGGTCTCGGGATTCAGCATTTCTTTTTAGCTGACACTCTTTGGGACTGAAGGCTTGAAGGCTCAAACTTTGTTACATCTTAAAACTGTGAGTTAAAGATTTACATTTACTGTTTCCCCAATTACCATTTCTCCCTAGCTTTAAGAACTGTCCTTGGATGTTCCTTAATTAGTTGACGTGCTATTGCCTTGATAAGGAATTGTAACCATTGCTACCAAGTTTATTTCGTTGGTATTATATGAATTACCTTTGTTTAGTACTATAGCATTGTCATTTACTGACCTACTATCATGGGGAAAAGGAAATCCATTGATAAAGTTGGCAAAACTAAGACGTCACGTAAATCAAGTCTTAAAAACTGTGTTCTCGATCGTATTGATGATCTATTGGTAGAATTCCATGACATCATAGATCCTGTTCTGAATCCAGCCACCCCTGGCAATCTGCAACCTTTTGTTGAACCAGTCCCTCCCCCTAGCCCAAACCCCAATTGTGCTAAACAAATTCCGTCCACATTTACCAAGCGCACTACTTCAGTGCTGTGACTAAGATCCAAAGACCAAATACCACCACGCAATGTGAACTAGGGATGGTTGCTAGGTAAGTAGGGACTCCTCCCTTTCCCACTGTAGTGGCAGATAAAAGTTTAATAGAAGACACAATTGACTTAACTGATATACATACCACCATTAATATCCCTCTAACCAATCGATATTCACCACTCCATGATTTGCCTGAAAGCATTAAGGGAAGGCAAGAAGAAGCAGGTAGGGTCCCTTCGTCACCAAGTCTAGCTGTAGTGCATACGGACACCAAGGAAGAGCCTACAGAGAGGAGGGAGGAGGGTCATCTAGCCGAGCATTCGACAGTAGGGATGGATACTTACAAGGACATCTCCGGACTCAGGGACAAAGTCACTCTATTAAAATCCGCAATCTTAGCGCTTACAAAAGAGGTTAAGATTCTTGGGGATAAAAATCAACCAGGAGTAGACATATCCAACCAGTCCTCAAACTTGTTATTAAGGCAGGACATTCCACTAGGAAACAGTGCTACCCCTAAGCCTACTAATATCTTAGTGCCTCTCATGTCTATCCAAATCCGACATCAGACACAACCAAACACAAATCTTCCGGATCTAGTGGGTAATAATGAAACTAACTTAGTTGATATTGAGCGCCATTATAGCTTAAGGCACAAACAAGACCAATGCTCCCCCAAGAGCATTTTCATGATTAATGTACCTAAAATTCCGTTCTCCTATGCCAAATACGAAGACAATAACTCTTTGGTCAAGAAATCCATCCACTGGATCCGGAAAATAAGGGGGTGTAGGTCAGACATCAGGGACAACATCCTCTGGGCAAATCGACTAATTTACAACGCCTTACCAACTGATTCCATTGAATTGTATCTAAAAGATGGGAACTTAGCACACAACCATATAGCCCTGGAGGCAAGATCATGCTCACCTGAAACCGCCAGTATACAGATGAAGTATAATCCCCCTGCCATACCCCAGCTCCAAGCTCATAAAAGGCATGGCTTTCTGATGGGGGCTAGTTCATCCCTGGCCTTAAACAACTGACTGGTATACCAAGATTATGCAACTCACAATTCCATGCCATCCAGACAAGGTAAATCTCCAGCCCCGAGACCCACACAGTCGGGAATCCTCCATGCAACTCGTCACCCAAATTCCAGCCCTCTATTATGGAGACACTAGACCCTATGCAGTCCACTACCGGCATTCCACCAAGGGTAAGCCTAGATCAGGATGCATGCTCTACTCACCCCCAGATGAGCTGCGCAATAGAGGATGTTGTGCCCACACACTCTCACATTTCTTTAATAGGGGTAGAGAGTTGTTTCCCCTGTGGGGGTTCCTAGAAATTAGGGTCCTGTAGTGCAGTGGCTACTTAGGAGCTATTGTCTTTGGTGAGTAGTGTCACAGTGCTTGCTTGTGTTGCTTCCTGGGTTGTTTAGAAAAGGAGAGTAGTGAGGTCATTGGCTGTTGACGTATGTGAGTATAATAAAGAACATGAAAAGAAATAGTTTATATCAATAGTGTTGCATCTTGGGTATTTTATAACTTAATTTGATGTTGACCACAAAAGTCTGGTACAGGCCTATTGGCCTTGCAGGTCAATTTGCTGAATGACAATGTTGCCAGATGTGATGCGATTGTCTTTATCTTCAGAAATGGATAAATAAGGAAATGTCCCAACAACGGTGTCATTACTAAACAAGCATTGCCAAAACCAATAGTTTTAACATATGTGAGATCTATTGGCTTTGTCAATATTTTTTAGACATGTTGCACAGTACTGCGGGCTGCTGTCTAACACGGCTTAACTTAAAGAAAAAAAAGTGCAGTGACATGGCTCTAATTATTAGCCCTGCTGCACAACAGTGAATGCGACCTGTGTATCTCAGAACTGGGTTGGAGTCTTTGTGTCGGATCAACATCATGTGATTCTTGGGAAATCACTAAATCTCCCTGTGCTTAAAATAAAAAAACTAATGTGCCCCCGTGCAATGTAACCGATGCTCTTGTTAAGCGATCCAATGCCGTCTAACAACAAGATAGCCAAGGAAGGCTGGAGCAGAACACTACCCAAATACAGACATGAGACCCTAAGTGAGCAGAGGTGGCTCACTTGGCAATAATGGTCACAAGGGAAAATGCCTGAAAACTTTTTTGCGACAGGCAGTGGGAGGCTGGAAAGGCTTAGTGAAGTATTTAGTAATATAGTTCATAGGCCTCATGCACCTGCTGCAGAGAGCTAGTGTAATAAGCAGGTTACAGGTCTGAAACCCAGTGCAGCCATCAGATGTTTAACACAGTGAGTCTGATCAAATGAGTGCTCGAATTAGTGGGAATAGTACTATTTTCTGATCTCTTGGGAATTTGATTTACATGGAGGCACATGGCTGATTGAAAACCTCAGTTTCTACCCAATGTCCACCTGCAAGTCGTCACGTCCAAAACTGCTTCAATCTTACTCCGTAATAGGTCATTTACATTATCAACCACAATGTACTACTTGCGCACGCTTGCCTACAGTCTAATTGTTTAAGGACTTTTATCTCAAACAAATATTAATTTCTCTCCAAATTCTTTCAAGAGACACATGAGATGCCAAATGATTGCTAGGCCTCAATGTTTCTACTCAACACTTATCAACACTCCATAGCTATTGATACCTGTGTACTGACGCCACCCACATTACTATAGAGATTCAAATTGAAGGGGGAATTCCTCGCCACATTGCCAACTGCATCTCCCAACAATGGAGAGGCCTAAAGTTGGATCCGCCTTAAAGGGAACAAAACTTAAGACCTGCAATTAGGATCTGGAGCCCGATACATCTTCCAGGACCAGGTGCTTTTGACTCTTCAACATAAAGCTGTTTTTAGGAAAATTCACAAACCATTCAAGGACCACCTCTTCTAAAAAACATTTAAACTTGGGGCTAACTAAATATTTTGTCTGTTTTTCTCCTTAGCACTTCCTCCTTTCAGCACATGCGGTCCTGTGGGGCCGTTGATTAGCCCTGTGTTTTGCACCAAGCATAAACAAAACTGTTTTATGTTGTGATCAGTAAGTAATAAATGATCAATCAAAATAGTGAACAGGTTAAATTTTTAGCATTCAAAGCAAGGGGACATTAAACGCGGTAATGATGAACGGAACCGTAATCTATAGAAATAGTACAAAGTTGTAAAATATCACCAGAAGAATGCAGCCTGAAAAGACATTGGGTTTTAAAGCGGTCTCAGAAAAGGAGGAAGTAAGCGTCAATGATTAGAGGTGAGGGTAGGCAGTGAGGGTGTTCAAGATACTGCAATGAGGGCGGTAGAATGAAGCCTGGGGTGATAGTTGAGGGCACCGGGGTTAATAAATGTCCAAAATGGGTGGAAATGAGATTCCGCTCAGTGAAAAAAACACAGAGGGATGGAATTGTGTCAATGGAAAAGGCAGTGGCGCATCCAGTGGTAAACTGCTGCATATACAAAGAGAGAAACTGAGGGGACGGTACCCACAAACTTGGCAGCAAAATGGAGGAGCATAGCTTAATCAGTGAGATTAGGGAGGTGTGAATCCAAAATTTCCCAACTAAAAAACAATATGCCAAAGAGGAGATGGATGACCAAGATTTGGGATACACTGTCCCCACGTGACAAGTTCAATATTATTTGCATTAAGTGGACCTCTCTCTAAGATCCTTTAAAATCAAAAATAACAAGTTAAAACCTTTCAGTCATAGGAAGATGATGAGAATTAACAACTACGGCATAGAAGATCCGACTCAGAGCCACCAGACCCAACTCTCAAGCCAAAGATGCATTTATATGGGGGGGAGTCACATCCCAAACATCCCCCCCCCCCTGAAGCTTCGCCCCTGGGGAAATGTCAGAGTGGAAAAGGCAAGGGAAAATTAGGGTGGACACGGGAAGAGAGGCCGAGCACAGCCGGGACAGGGGGAGGGAGAATGAGTGTAGAGATGGGGGAGATTAGAGGCATGGAGGTTGAGAGTAAAAGCAGGCTTGAAGAGCGTACAGATGGGGAATGAGAGAGCAGAGTTGAGGAAAAGGCTGAGATATGGAAAAGAGCAGAGAGAGAGAAAGCGAACAGAAGTAGGTCAAGAGAGAGAACACAATAAGAAGAGAGATCGAAGATAGGGAGGGAGAGGGCATAGAAGGGGCTGAAAGGCAGGAGTACCTCCAGGAGGCTGTGGCCAGTGGGAAGACACTGGCCACTGTGGTGTTGGGCCTCAGGCCCACATAGTGTGGAAATAATGGACACAGACGCCGGTTGGTATGGTGCAATAACTGGCCACGAGCATGTGCACCCGGGCCCTTTTATTAGCAGGGTCACGTCACTCGTGACACCCGTGATGGATGGGTGTGTGGGTGTAGTGTGTCCAGCCATCATGGGAGTGGCTGGAAGTCCAGCTTCTTGTGGAACACTAGAACGTGTCCCGCAGGACATTACATTCCTCCCCAACTTTATTGAGGAAAAAACAACATGTTAGTCCAAAATGTGGGGATAAAACAAACAGTTAACTAAATACCAGAGTATGTGCCCAACACGGCAGCGGCCATGTCCCATGCATGGCGGGGAGACTTACAGTTCCGACGGCGTGGAGGCAGCAGCTGTTGTTGGGGGTGATTGTCCACTCCTTGATTCGTGGGACCTGAAGTGGTCGAGGAACAGCCAGTCTCCGTGCCTTCTTCTTCAAAGGCGGAGGGCTGTGTTGCGATGCGGAGCTTGACCCTCACTGCAGCCACAGGCAGCAGCTCATATCTCCCCACGAGGGACGAGGGAGTGCTGAGTGGCAGGCACACGGAGTTGGCTACCTGCCTCGTCGCCAATGTGGTGTTTGGCCTTAGGCCCACATAGTGTGGAAATAATGGACACAGACACCGGTTGGTATGGTGCACCCGGACCCTTTTATTAGCAGGGTCATGTCACTCGCAACACCTGTGATTGATGGGTGTGTGGGTGTAGTGTGTCCAGCCCTCAAGGGAGTAGCTGGAAGTTCAGCTTCCAAGGGAACACTAGAATGTGTCCCGCAGGACATTAGAACCACCAGAAGCGGTACTTGTCCCAAGTCCTACAAGAGGACAAAGACTGGAGGACCAGGAGGAAGCTGGAGGCGAGAAGGAGGTGCTGACCAATAGGAAGCAAGCAAATGAGAGTGATGTGGGAGCCAACCAATTGTAAGTCATGGGCAGGCTGTAGCCTTTCCTAAGTATTTTTATTTTTATTTAAAAGAGATGTCGCAATCACAGCGCAAGCGCTATCCATGGCGAAACCTAAAAAGTGTCATAAGCAATTGGAGGATTCAGATGGCTTTTTCATAGACACAGGGGCTCTGCCAGGCATTCAGTTATCCCACCGGTGCCTGGTTACCCTGGAACTCATTCAGTGGCAATCTTCCAAAGAGACTTCTTTCCCCGATCAAACAGCCTCATGTTCTATCTTCTACTGAGTACTTGGTTGCAACTTTCAAGCTGTGTTAGCACTTTATAAAAACACCCAATGAAAAAAAAATAATAACTTAAATATTGTCAGAGAGCCTAAAGGCAATTATTGGTAATGTGTTCCTTGTACAGGGAAAGAAGGAAACAGAGGGTCTCAGGTCACAGATGGCACTTCTGCTCTTCCAGGGAATTTTATTTCCTGTTCAATACATTCATTTAGAACATATGATTCTAAAATGTATTTACATTTCAATGAAACCTTGTGTTGTGCCCTGGCTCTTGGTGAATTCACAATTGAGCAATACGTGTAAAATGCTGTTTCTGCAAAATAGCATTATTTAAGCCGAATGTATCTAATTTGCGAACATAATCAAATGCTATTAGGACCAAGTTAGAGACTGGAATTGCATTTGCCACATGAGAGCACTGTTCAGTTGCATAAACCAAGGCAAATTGCCAATGCAACACATGAAAACATACGACCAGATTCATCAACGGAAAATCGGCTCGCAAAGGGCCAGATTCTGAGAATCTGGTCCTTTGCGAGCGCAATTTTTGCATTTGGGATTCATCATCCCAAATGCAAAATTCGCTATTATAGAATTGGCAAATTTGCGAGGAATTGCATTTAAGGAATCTCTATTTGAGATTCCTTAAATGCAATTCATGAAACATTTAAAAATTGCAAATTCACAATTTTGGGCCGCTATTTACCGCGAAGTCAAACCTCGTGGTAAATAGCGGAAACTTAGAAAAATGCACTTAAGTGCATTTTTCTAAGTTGTATGTTACACACACACATGTCCTTGGGGCATCTGTGTGCGTAACACCAGCATCCAATATCATTTCAGGGGTGCAACAGGGTGTCTTTTGGACACCCCTGCATCCTTGAAATCGCAAACTCAAAATGCGAATCGCTAATAGTGATTCGCACATTGATATGTCTTTCCATTCATTCCTATCGGCTTTTAGGCCCATAGGAATAAATGGGGAGTTATTCCTTATTTGCGATTAGCAATTAGCTAATCGCAAATAAGGAAGCTGTAGAAATCGCAATAAATATTGCGATTTCTACATGAATCCCGTTTTGCGAGTCTGTAATAGCGATTCCTTAATAATCGCTATTACAGACTCGCAAAACATGCTGATGATGAATCTATGCGTTGATGTCGTGTTTTCAAAAAAGGACAAATCTGTAACGAAAAAGAATTGAACGTTATATAGGAAAAAGTGGGAAGACCAGTCAAGCAAACGGTAAACATTTCAGATAAACTGGTAATAGTAGGATGTCGCTTACTAGTATGATGCAAACTTGTCCAGCAGTTCTCAAACAGAACAGCTATATTTTAATACAGTCCTCTATACATGATTCCGATTAGGGTGCTGATATGAAAGGTAATGAAAGAAGCAGTAAATAAATCCTGAAACGGACTGACGGAAGAATGCACTTTGAGGTCACAACTGCAACACTGAATATAAATAAAGTGAACTTTTAGAGAACAGAGTAAAATGTCGCGTTCATGGGTGTGTTAGCTAATGTTTGCGGCCTATTCACAAACAGACATTTTGTAGTATGGCTGAGATACCCGCCACCCCCTCTCAACACAATCCCCAAGGATGGGAAACCGGAAACAGTTCTGAAGTTTTTGGAAGACGGGAGGGAGTAACCCTCCCGGCCGTATTTATTAAAATATGAAACAAAAATTAAAACATTAAATAAACAGTTTCATATTATGTACAATTTCATTACCACATTGCGATGTTTGGCTAACCTTAACAGATTCTCTAATACAAAGGTTCTCCTAGCCGAACTAACATCCTACAAAACATTTACTTCAAATTTTGAAATTGTACATCCTAACGTTTAAGGGCCAACGGCAAGGTCGTAACCGGTGCCAAGATCCCTAACCCAGAAATATCGCCCTCACTTGTGAGGGGCGGCCCAGAGGCGTACCTCAAGTGCAATTACCAATTTCCCTTGACTTGACGGGGGCCCCAATAAAACTCGACGCCACTTAGAGGTCGTACGAGGACTCGTGTGAGGTATCTAGAAGGTAGCGTAGACCCCCCCCCAAACCCCACACAACTTACCACATCTGCCGTCGCAGACGTCCTGGCCCCGGGAAATTCCCCAGGAGGGGGCTGTAACCCCTCCTACCCAGGAAGGGGCCTTGACCGCCTTTCCTTTTCTTTCGGCGACCCATCCTTAGAAGGGACCGCCTCCCCGTTGAGGGGCCAATGGCCACCTCCCCCGAGCGCTCCCATCCGTGCTGGGTGACGCCCACTCATAGGGATCTTCCAATTAGTGCTCACCGATCATGACCTTACCGCCCGACCAAAATAAATACGACAATGCTAACTAAATGACCAAACTAAAAAAGACAGTAGCAACTACAATTTTATTAAAAGCATGCTTACCAATGAACACTAAAGCAGAATTTTTTTTATTTGCAAAACGTAACACAAATCGACCATTCTTTATTACATACTCAAAATCATCATGATAATACCACAACCTGTAAACGAAAATCAGAGTTAACCATCAACTTTATTCACAAAACCACTTGCTGTCCTCAGGGGCTGGTGGGTGGGTCAAAATTGGCTCTTCGTTCCGTCTCGAGCTCACGTGCAGCGAGGAGGTGCAGCTTCAGAGCACAGGAACAAGAGGATGCCTTCTGATCTTGCTTCTCCTTTTATCCGTCTTCAGGGCGGGCGTAAACCCGCCCCTGCCTGCCCCAAGGGCGTGGCCAGCCGCGTCAGTGTCTGGGCCAACCCACTCTAGGGCGGGAAAAGGCGCGCCCCGGCTACGCCGCTTCGGGCATACCAGCCGAGACTCGCCTCCCGCCCAAGATGGCTTCCCGGGGGGATCGTGGTACTCCGCCATACGTTCGGGGGGACCGAGTGGTCGCCCCTTTCCATATGGCTGAGATACCCGCCACCCCCTCTCAACACAATCCCCAAGGATGGGAAACCGGAAACAGTTCTGAAGTTTTTGGAAGACGGGAGGGAGTAACCCTCCCGGCCGTATTTATTAAAATATGAAACAAAAATTAAAACATTAAATAAACAGTTTCATATTATGTACAATTTCATTACCACATTGCGATGTTTGGCTAACCTTAACAGATTCTCTAATACAAAGGTTCTCCTAGCCGAACTAACATCCTACAAAACATTTACTTGAAATTTTGAAATTGTACATCCTAACGTTTAAGGGCCAACGGCAAGGTCGTAACCGGTGTCAAGATCCCTAACCCAGAAATATCGCCCTCACTTGTGAGGGGCGGCCCAGAGGCGTACCTCAAGTGCAATTACCAATTTCCCTTGACTTGACGGGGGCCCCAATAAAACTCGACGCCACTTAGAGGTCGTACGAGGACTCGTGTGAGGTATCTAGAAGGTAGCGTAGACCCCCCCCCAAACCCCACACAACTTACCACATCTGCCGTCGCAGACGTCCTGGCCCCGGGAAATTCCCGAGGAGGGGGCTGTAACCCTTCCTACCCAGGAAGGGGCCTTGACCGCCTTTCCTTTTCTTTCAGCGACCCATCCTTAGAAGGGACCGCCTCCCCGTTGAGGGGCCAATGGCCACCTCCCCCGAGCGCTCCCATCCGTGCTGGGTGACGCCCACTCATAGGGATCTTCCAATTAGTGCTCACCGATCATGACCTTACCGCCACAGGCCGGATAGTTGACCGGCTATCCGGACCCCCCACAACACTCCTACCTAAAGGTCATGGTGTAACGTTTTTAGCCATGCTAAGAAGTCTCCTATGAGTAACTCATTCCCCACCCGAGACAAATGCACTCCATCCCCCAAATACATACTGTCATCATTAATACACCCATGCGAAATAGAATGCAGTGTCTTGGAACGGAACAACCTACTCACTTTGTTATTAAGCTTTCTAACAGAATGATTTAAAGCAGGAACCGAAATAGCCCCCCGCCATACTTTTCGTGGGATCATATGGGACCACGCAATTGTGCACCCTGGAACTCTCCTCGCTAACCAACTTACAGTGGAAAGCATCGCCTCAAGAAGAAGTCGTCTACCAGTGGTGACCAAATCATTACCCCCAAGATGTACTATGACTACAGACGGCGGTGACCTCGTCTGCCCTAGCAAACCCTCAAAAAATGATTGAAACTGGTCAATACAGAGACCGCCTCTTCCGTAGAAGGACACACTGTACCCGTATTCCCCAGCTACGTGAATCATATCACCTGCCTTGAATACGTCTGCGGCACGTCTCACGTATGAGTGGCCCACGACCCACACCTCCTTTTCCACAGCCGGTGATGTCTGACCGCTGGCCCGGTGTTGGGTCGACTGCAAAGTTCGCCCCGCCTCGTAGGCTTGCGCAACTGAAAACCAAACAAAAACAAGAAGCGTGAGTACATTGTTACAGCTTCACAACATGTGCAACCGCACATACCTTTTATAACAATTGGAGGACCAACGCCCCACCCGTTTAACTTGGTCAACATTCAGACCCCTGGCTGTAGCTTCTGTAGCAGCCCCTATCCGAAAGGAATGGGTCCCAAACTCGCCCGGGTTCAAGCCCGCAGCGGCAATCGACATCGCAAGCACCCGCTGGAACTGAAACTTTGTCAGTGGGGTGGCGTCAGCGTGTCTCAACAAGGTCCCTCCCCATGATGCCACCCTTCGTGCTAAATAATCTTCTAGACACCTTACCGGGCACATGGAGGACCCGGGAATCCTGCGTATGATTACGCAGTCACCCATCCCACTTTGATCGGTCTTGGACCTGACAAATGAGACCGTCATCGTCTCCCCTCTGATCTGGACGTGCTCCTGGCACAATCCTCCTGACACATGGAATGCCAGCGTAAAAGCGGCTCGGAATAACACTGTCTCAAACTGAGATGAACACGTAGCAGGGAGTCTGGACAATAACTGGGCCAGCCTATCCAAACCTATCGGGCGCCTCTCGTCTACTTTGCGACCCTCAAGGCGTTGCCACCCCCGTAGCGCTTTCTGTACAACGAAAGACGCTGTCGGGTCATGGATCCCATGAGCCCTAGCAACAAAGGAAATGGCAGCCCGATGCCTCTGAGCCGTGGCCACCGATTTCCCGACCAGATGTAAGGACATCAGAAAATTTACAACCCACTCCTCCTGGCCCCAAAGCTCCTCTCTATCAGTCCCCAAAAAGGCTAAATAGGACTGGAACGCCCCTTCATATGCCTTCCTCGTCCTGGGTGCTAAACTCTCTCCCACGAGGTTACGAAGTTCGGGGCACCGAGAGAGCAGAGAGCTTCGGGAAAGGGTGCCGGCTCCGGGTCCGCTGTGGGAAGGAAACCCCAGAAAGCCTGCATACGAAAACGAGACAGTGCATCAGCCGCCTGGTTCATTACCCCTGGGACATGTCTTGCTCTGAATAGCACATTCAATTGCATACACAGTAAAACAATTTCCTTGAGCAGTCTCAAAATCCATTTGCATCGTGCTGCCTGACTATTGATACACTCGACCACGGTCATATTGTCAGACCAAAATACCACAGAGTGATCTTTGAAACTTTCAGGCCAAGTTCTCAGGGCCACTAAAATGGGGAAAAGTTCCAGGAAAGCAATGTTACTCGTCAGTCCACTGTCATGCCACCATGTCGGCCACTTTTGTGCAGACCATCTTGTGCCGAAGATGGCACCGAAACCTATGCTCCCTGCCGAGTCTGTCCACAGCCCCAGCTCCTCGGAGGACACGGCCGGTTTGTTCCAGACGACTCGACCATTGAAATTCGCCAGAAATGCCAACCAAATGCGCATGTCCTGGCGGACCTCTGCCGAGAGCCTTGTGCGATGATGGCACTCCTTCAGGCCAACCATGGCTTGAGCAATCGAACGGGAAAAGGGGCGGGCCATTGGTATAACCCTCAGGGCAAAATTCAATTGGCCAACTAACTGCTGTAATTGATGCAGCTTAACCTTAGGTCCACTTATACACATTTGCAAGGATGTCCTGAACTTTGACACTTTGTCGGCTGGTAAACGAAAACAACCTTCTCTGGAGTCTAACTCGATCCCCAGAAACTCGAGGCAAGTGGAAGGCCCCACAGTCTTACCTGGTGCCAATGGCACGCCAAACTGATTCATCAAGACACAGAATTGCGCCAAAGCCTGCCCACATTCCGGATCCCCGGCTGCCCCCAGGAACAAAAAATCATCAAGGTAATGCATCACATGTTGGAAACCCGTCTTCCTTGTGAAGACCCATTGTAGAAAACTACTGAATTTTTCGAAATAGGCACAGGATATAGAGCACCCCATCGGCATACACCTATCCATGTAATACTGACCCTGAAACATGAAACCTAGGAGACGCTGATCGTCTGGATGTACCGGGAGCAACCGGAACGCTGACTCGATATCAGATTTTGCCATCAGCGCCCCGGGCCCCAGGCGATTCAAAATGGCTACGGCCCCATCGAAGGATGCGTACCGCACCGAACACACTTCCGGGTCTATCGCTTCGTTTACGGAAAGACCACGTGGGGCTGATAAATTATGTATCAGCCGAAACTCACCCGGGTCCTTCTTTGGGACCACACCTAGAGGGGAACAAACAAAGTTAGGAACCGGCGGTACACTAAACGGACCGGCGACTCGACCTCGAGTAACCTCCTTCCTGATCTTATCCTGTACCACGGTCGTATGCTGGAAGACCGATAGCTGATTTTTACATTTCCCTGCACCTTGAAAGTCCCCCACTGGGATGCGGAAACCATAAGCAAACCCGTTCCGCAACACCCCAGCAGAAGTACGATCCGGGTATTCACTGAGCCAAGGAATCATTGCCAAGGTATCAATCGGGGTAGGTAAAGGCGCCCCTCGGACTATGTTAGACCTGTTTGGCGCCTCCTCTACCCCCGTTATCACCCGGTTTGGCTCTGCACGTGGACTCAGGATGGGATGATTGCCCACACCCACTACATTCGTGTCTAAATTTGCACGATCCCTGGGGCCTAGTACATTTACCCCTGTTGAAGTTCCAACAAACCCCCCTTTTTCCTATTGCCGGCAGGCCTCGAGTAATTGTCGGTACCCGCACCTGATCGAAAGGGCGTCCCCGCATATTGGCGGGAGGATTCGCCAACGTTACTCCCTACTAATGGCAACTTTAACATACCAGTATCCTTCATTTTGGACCAAGACACAGAATCATAACAATCCCACGTTAAATTTTTATCATGTTCTTTAGCCTTTCTAAACAGGTTATCATAGCAAAACCAATGATTACCCTCGTGTGATACCGAGTACCCCATGATTCGTGACTGATAAATCGGCAATTCGGGTAACAGATCGGGCCTTCTTTCCCCCAGGATTGATGTAAAAACCCCCCACGCTTGGCCCCAATTACCAATGTTTTCATTTACCTTAAAGGCGGCCATTTTTGCGCGCCAAACACTCGGATGCATGAGCTCCTTCTGGCCTTTAACATGCTCCATCTCATAGTGATCAGTCAGCAACGAGAAGATGTTTACGTACTCCCCTGCCCATATCTTTTCCTTAATAGCCAAAGGAACATGCTGACCCAACTTTTCCCTACGAGAGGGTGCTGACTCATCTCTCGCAATCGGCAATGGCCGCTTACCTGCACCGGACGTTGCCTCTGCTACCGAACCCGTCCCCTGCGGCTTCTCTACTGCGGCAGCCAGTGTGGACACCTTCGCTGCTTCCCGTGACTCACGCAATTGCTTCATCAGCTCTTGTGCGTTGACAGCCGTGGCGCCCTCGCTACCTTTTCCCAACCACGCTGCTAATTGTGCTGCCAGCTCGGGCGGCATATCTTCCCCGGACACGGGGGTGACCACAACGGGAATCGGATTCCCTTCCTCCGGCCCGGGAGTGGGAGCCTCGAGCGGGGTATTGGGACCCGGGTTGTCTCCCCCAGCTGCTCCCCTCCTGGGCCTCTTGTTTTTTCCTCCCGGGGCTGCTCCCGCCAAAGGACGTTTCGGGCCCCCTTCCTCGTCCTTATCCATTCGCCTCTTTAAGTCGGTCACCTCTTTCATGAGAACGCGCAGCATCTGGTCAGTAGTCATGCGCTTTCCCGCCTTCTTCGGCATTCTCCAACAGAGTATCTGAAAAACAAACAAGAACGATTACAACGCTCAAAATTGGCTCTTCTTTCCGTCTCGAGCTCACGTGCAGCGAGGAGGTGCAGCTTCAGAGCACAGGAACAAGAGGATGCCTTCTGATCTTGCTTCTCCTTTTATCCGTCTTCAGGGCGGGCGTAAACCCGCCCCTGCCTGCCCCAAGGGCGTGGCCAGCCGCGTCAGTGTCTGGGCCAACCCACTCTAGGGCGGGAAAAGGCGCGCCCCGGCTACGCCGCTTCGGGCATACCAGCCGAGACTCGCCTCCCGCCCAAGATGGCTTCCCGGGGGGATCGTGGTACTCCGCCATACGTTCGGGGGGACCGAGTGGTCGCCCCTTTCCATAAGTAATGTAGTACTACACTAGCTTTATTCACATACTACAAAATGCTATTTATAGACCTACGGATGAGACCTCCGCCTCTTCTTTCTTTTCTGTATGAAGATCTCTGTCATGGTGGCAGCGATCGTTCCAGATATAGGTATACATATTTTTGTAGGAAATATGGAAGGTACAAGAGAAATATAATATAAGGGTGAGTTGAGGGAAATGTAAGGAGAGGTTTAGGGAGTGATATGGTAATGCAAACACCCACCCACAGAAGAGTAAAACTATTGCTGTTCACAAACTATACTTCTAAAGTTACTACAGCCCTAACAATGTCAAAACAGATATAAATGCACTCTAGTCCAGCCTTCGTGAGCATCATACATGGGCATTCACTGGTACGCCAGCACATTCCCATAGATAATAATGGAAGCAGGGAAATTATATAACAACCCTTAGGAATTCATATTTTAATTATATTGACGTTGCAAATAAATGTAATATATACATATATTCACTGAAAAAATCCAAAGTTAAAGTGAAGTTATATTAGTTGAAAATGTCAGTTTAAACAGAACTAAAAAAACAGAGAACAAAAGAAAGTAGCGGGAGCTGCGACAAA
This sequence comes from Lissotriton vulgaris, assembly GCF_964263255.1. Classification (NCBI taxonomy): domain Eukaryota; kingdom Metazoa; phylum Chordata; class Amphibia; order Caudata; family Salamandridae; genus Lissotriton; species Lissotriton vulgaris. The sequence continues at coordinate 783,242,087 of NC_141687.1, read as the reverse complement.
GTCAGGCCCACTGGAAGTGCACTTTCGGCAGGTTGCTCCGTCTTCTGTTGGTTTTCCCAGAAACAAATCTTCAAAAAGTTTCTAAGTCTCACTTTTTAGGGTTAGACAGGAGGAGTACACTTAAATACTAGATCTTATGGGGACCACGAGGAGGCCAGGACTCACTCCAGTAGAAGTCACCAGCAGGGTCCAGAGCAGGTTCAGTTGTAACTGGCCAGCTGGGCTTTGTCAGGAAAGTCAACCAATTGTAGCTTTTGTGTCCCCAAAGCTTAAAAGGAGGTCAGATAACTGACGCTTTGAGACTACTTCTTAGCCATGGCTAAAGGTGGCAGCTGGTGCAGCCCTAAGGGTTCTCCTCACAGGCAGGTGGCATAAAGTGCCATACTTATGAGCAGTGTCAGCCTGTGTGTGGGAGAAAACACCTGGTCCCTCCCTAAACAATAAGGTAGAAGTTCCCAAGGGTGATTCTACTCACTTTTGCAGCAATTCATTTGTGTTTCAGTCTAAAACTATCCTACAAGCCACAATCCACCTAAAACCAACATGTCAGAACCTTTCTTCCACTGTTTGCTGGATTTTGGAGAATTGCTGGCTATGTAGATAAATCGGAGGTAAGTAGGCCTAGGTGTGGACTATATCTGCCAGTGACAGTGTATGCATCCGTTGAAGCTCAGGAATGACTGGGCACAGCTCCCAGGCCATCCTGATCAGGGAGGAAATATATCTCCCCACACCCAAGCCCGTGGCAACTGTCTGGGATCAATCCACATGTTACCATAGGTGAACTATCAACATTGAGGTGATACTGAACCCTGGCAGAAAGCAAAATATGACTTAGGAAGGAAAATGACAAAACTTCTAAAAGTGCCATTTTCACAAAAGTGATGTAACAGCCGACTTGACCATTAACCTGGATTTTAAATTACTATTAAAATGAGTAATCAAATTATTTCCCTAGCTACTCCCAAACTGTAGTTACATATTATAAGATGTTATAATACAATCCACTTTTTCATAGCCAGTTCATGTAAATCAAGATATATATATATATACATGTACTACTTGTTAAATACCATGCACCCATTCCTATGGGAATTCAGGGTATAGCTTAAGGGTGGCTTATAGCTTTTCATAAGGATGTTTTAGGCCTGGAAAAACATGTATTTAGCCAGGTAAAATTGCAGTTTTAAAACTGCACATGCAGGCTTCAGTGGCAGACCTGGAGACATGCTTTGCATTCTCATCTTAGTGGTGGCAAAATATGTGCTACAGTCCACTAGTGATATTTAACCTACATGCACCGGCTACGTTTTGTACCATATACTAGCAACGTATAGGTAAGTTCAATATGCCAATAAGGAGTATAACCAATTTCAACATGTTTAAGGGGTCAGACCACATGCACTGGGGCCTGGTTAGCAGTGTCATGGAGCACTGAGTAACAAAAAAACAGCAGCATCAGTCCAGAATGGTGGTGATTTTGCTAAAAAAGGGCATACTCCAACAGGCAGAAAAATCTCTGCCACGCTTGCAGACTTCCCCCTTGGTTGAACATGTCTATTACGCCCCAGGATTACCAATTCCTTCAGTGATCTCAACATTCTCAGGGGATTCTCAAGGTTTGCAATCACTGTTAATTTCACAGCCACAGAGTGAATGTTAACCTGGTAGTATTAACTCCAAGGGTGCAGAATTGACTCCTCCCTTCACCAGGACATTCGTTATGACACCCTTCGTGTGTGCAATTTGTATTATGAGAGCAAAGCCTTGCATTACTCCAGATTATTGACCTGTCTGCAGGATTCCTGTTAGGGGTAGGTGGAACATGCAGAGTTTCACTTTGAGGAATTCCGCAGAGCTACATAAAAATTCCACGAAAGTCTGCTGAGTTCTGCGAGTGGCAGAATTTCAGCACATCATGCAGCTTGTGCTGATTTCAAGCGCCGGGAGCTTGTTCCGCCCTGTAAAATCAGAAGAAACAGCACCACTCGCCGCACCAGAGAGCTGCTTCTTTCTGCCACTCAAGTCGATTTTGTACTCAAGCAGCAGCATTCTTAATGTTAATGACAGTGCCCTGCCGTGACCTGCCACGACGGCGAGTTACACGAGAGAAAAGCTCCACCATGCGGTCGTACGCAGAGGTTTTCCAGAACTCTGTGCTCCAGGCAGAGTGGGCAAAACTCTGCGAACTCAGTGGTGGAGTGAAGTTTACCACTCACCCCTAATTCCTGCTTTCCAAAGTTCAAGCCATGCCATTGCTTTTCGATGTACACTAGCAATATTTATTTCAAACTGCTAGTTTGTATTGAAGACTGGTGTGTGCTTTTACTGCCAATTAGCTTTTAAACCATTTTTCCAATATCTCTGGAACTTTAGGGATGTTGCTGATCTCAGTTTCTGATTTTAACCTTAAAACTCATATGCAAAGATTTCTGCCAACTAAAGGCCAGAGTTAGTGCTTGGAGGGTGAAGTATCCTGTCAGCCACACTTATGGTCTGCCTGCCTCATTTAGAGATGGCCAGACCGTAAGCTTTCTGTCAGCGAACTTCCCTTTGGCAGAAAGCCTACTATGATGGCCCAACAAAGTAGGGGCCATTGGAGTAAAGCCATCACATCTCCAGCTCTATTTAGAGTAGATGGGGTTATTAATTTTTTTCAGTCCATCACCATCAAACTACCTGGAGATGACAGACAGAAAAGGCAACAATGAACCAACACCCTGGACATGAGGTTCACTAGTTTTCCAGAAACAAAGTCCCACATCAGGAGAAACACAAAAAAGTTAAAAGTCTGATAATCGGCAATCGAAACCAAAGGTCGTCTACAAAACGTTTTCTTATGTTGAAGGGAACCGTCAAAATGGCGGTTCTATTGAAGGTTCAGTGGTGACCACTGGGTCAGTTACCTCCAAATCTAATAGAGTACCTGTTGGGATGGCGGACTTAATGTCATCCACCATTCCCACAGACACTACTGTAAACGTTATTTACTGATTAGAATTGTATGTATTCATTATTATAAGTCATTAGCAATTGAAACGAAAAAGCTGTGATGTGTAGAACTGTTTCTATAGCCTAATGCTAACTCATCCTTAACTCCAGTATATGAATTATGGCTGCTGTCTCATAAAATTCATTGTGTGCTTATATTTCTCATCGAAACTGTGCTCAAGAAAACGTGCACTGTTTCTTTTGTAATTACATGTTGTTCTTTGGATACTTTTCAAGGCTCTGCCTGCCGGCAAACCGCACTGTATACACTTATGACTCGGTTCGTTATTTATTTAACCAAATTTTCATCCTGACACCTCCGAAGACATTAGGTCAGAAGGCGTTCATTTACATAGGGAATGCCACTAGAATGGTGGTATTATATAATGTTTGATAATGATGAAATGTGATGTGTTGTAAGGTTGTTACTTTTGCTCACATCATGCGGACTGTGCAGTTCTTATCACCATATATGGGCAAACTAGGCATGAGCCAAAATATTGTGGGCCTCCACTGGGGATGCTGCCTGATTCTCGATCAATTTGCTGTTCATTTTGGACTTAGTCTATTTTGCAGATTTTGCTTATTGCTGCATCTGTATTAACTCCGAGATTCTTCATGACAATTGGTTTCTATGTCATTTGACTGCTTTAAGGAGGCTGATACATTTTTACCTTTCTGTATTGCACTTCATATTTTATTACATCTTCATGTTTTTTCAGATTTACTTATCTATGATACCTTTTTGAGCCAGTCTTCATTATTGACTGTATTTTAAAATGCCGTTTTGAATCTTATGATAGAGAATAAATTGCCTCATCTATTCTTGAGAAGAGCACTGTCTCCAACCTTGAGCTTGGGCTCTATGTATGCTATAACTATCACACAGATATCTAAGAGATAGCACCAGAGTTTTTGGACAGGGAGTTATTAAAGATTGAATAACAGATCTACACCAATAAAATTTTTGTTTCCTTTTTTGAAATGTCTGCATTTTCGATTTCCATGACCAGATCAAAATTGGATTATTTGCTGTGTTCCAATATTCTACAGCTGTTTTCCAGAAAAAACACTATGCTAGTTCAATGTAGGATTTGTAGTTCGACAATGTGAAAGTACAGTTTTGTGTGGAGTCATGGATTACACTGCATGTGTGAATTTTGGTAATGGGCTTTTTGTTTGTGGTTCAAAAGGTGGTTCGATTACTGTCATTTTGAAGATTCTGTCATATTTGTGAGCTTGAGGATTAGGTTTTGTCGTTTAGATTTGAGTGAAGTTAGTTTGAAGGAGATATTGGATGTTTGTGTTTATTTGTTGGTTAACTCAATTGTAATCCAAAATCTTGAGATATTTTGTTGAACTTGTCTGCAAGTGGCTGTGTGTTTTTTGACCACACATAAGAATGTCTGATTCAAAAAGAATATTTGATTTGCATGGGTTCTAGCTAGAATTAGATTGGTGTTTGTTTATTCTTTGGTGCACAGGAGTAAACATGCCGTCCTAATTGGGTGGATCACCGCTGGTCGTGAAACTGACTTAGTGTGATTGATGAATGGATGCAGATCTCTTTTTTTATATTTAGCTTTCACTTTCTTCCTCTTATTTATTTTGAGCAGAAAAGATTAATTTTCTATCAGGATTCTGTGCTGAGGCAGAGACATCACAAGTATCACTCTTAAGCAGCTGCTGATTCCTGCGGCACAGACACTCTTTTGTTTGGGCTCAACGGGGGTCAGAACCACATGCGTCAGGGTTCCTTGCCACCAGGAGGCAGAGACATTGCAAGTAGTGCAGAGTGGATGCTCTTAAACAGCCGCTGAGTGTCAGTGCAGGGCACACGTGGGACAGGCCCAATCGCTTTTTACGGGCCATGAGCAGACCCATTTGCACCCCTTTGTGTCTACCCATTTTGGCCTGGGGATCCTGACTCAACAGACTTGCAAAGTAACACTCTTCTGTATACCGTCCTCCCATCTTTGCTCTCACTTGCATTTATGTTTTTTTTTGTGTGCATCAACTGCAACCATGAGCAAAAGGAAAAATAATTCCCCACATAAGAGCGCTAGGAATAAAGAGGGCACCTCCTCAAATTGCTCCAAATCCATAAACAATTACGTGGCATCAGTTATGGGGGCTATTAACTCTGAAATAGAGTTGGTGGAAGCCAGGCTTGATGCTAACTTGTGCCAGACAGGTAGCACAGTAGCAAATGCACACAGCCCTCAATGCAATGGAGGGAAAGTCCCAGGAGGGTCCTCTAGTGGAACAGGCATCTTTGATTATCACAACTTGTGGAGGAGTAAATGCAAAGAAACAGAGACTGGTGGAGAATCTCCACCCGAACAACACAGACATCCATGTGTCACATTCCATCCTCAGTCTAGTATTGCAGCATTGACTATGCCCACGTCTTCATCAGTCATGTACCTGCTGGAATAGACAATGACAGTTTCACACCTCATAGAAAAGACGAGGGGACTAAACCAAGAACGTTAGGTAATTTAAGGGGGGGGTAAAGGGTTGTCAGAAAATAGCAGCGTGGCATTGGTGCCACAAATATCTCTATAGCCATTTCTCCAGACCCCTCAGATCCTGAGCGCAAGATCACAGATCATCTTACTAAGAACATAGGTAAGCTGGAAGAAGTTCTACAATGCTCTTTCCTAGAAATGTAAGGTAAACTGCGATAAATGTGTGACAAGTTAATCTCATATTCCACAAATTTGGACAAGTGGGCTCGTAATTCATTAACAAGGGTGCATGTTCAGCCTCCCGTTTCGGAGCCTACAGAATCTTTGGCCCATTCTTTACTATCCAATACCCAAGGAGTAGATACACAGGCACATCCAGACCAGAGTGCAATACCACCAGCCTCTTGTGGGGATAACACAAGCCCTGCATTGGAGCAAACCAAAGTCCCTTTTAGTTTTCCACTTGGCACCATTCCCCACATTCCACCTGATTGCACCCCCATGTCATCATCTTATAGGATGTTTCCAAGTTAGAGTATTCAGAAAGGGAGGATTATGGGTTTTATAAAAATACAGTTGTACGTTGGCTTAAAAAATATTCTGATTACACAGACCACTATACAGACGTTTGCTTGGAGAGGAGGATTCCATGAGTTGGCCATTATCCTATAAATTCTAAAGGGGACTACGTAATAATAAATGACAAACACTCTTGAACAGTCCACACATTATTGCAGCAGCTTCGCCCATTGACTTTTGATCTAGGAGCCATTAAGGCACAGCCTCTAGGCTATTTTTACAGACCCATTGGTACTCGCCCAGGATCACAACTCTTGCAATGAAGGCTAAGAGCCCCAAGCAATTAGACGAACATTGCCCTGGAAACAAGGAACATGTTTGAGGTGTTGGCCTTGGTAGATCATGTGGACTGACTGTTTTAATCAAGTTACCAGTACCTAAAGTCAAGAGGTTCTATGGTCAATAGGGGGAATATATTCTAATTTCAAACCTCCACATATAAACAGCCTGCTCCTTACGTCTAACCCAACCTCTTAACCTGGTATTACATTTATTTCATGGAACCTAGAAGACTACCAATCAAAACTGTTTAACCCAAACTGAATGTTGACTTTGTCTCTGGCTTTGATGTAATCTGCTGCCATGAGACATGGGAGCTGGATCAATTTCATCTTCATGGCTTTCTTTCATTTGGTGATGCAGCCATAACTTACCATTCAAGAAAGACTGAGAGTGAACTGGTAACTCCGGCTGCAAGGAAACATTCTAACTTGACTGTCACGGAACTTGATTGTTCACCTTTCTACCAACTGTTATCATTCAAGTGCCAGAAATGTTTGACTCCCTATTGTAACCTTTGTGACATCTCCAATTCGCAAGTCGTAGATCTTGATGCATATTCGATGATGTTAATCTTATGGGCAGGAGATTTTAATATGCATGTGTAATGCCAGTGATGCACCCGTTTGTGACTACCTGGATTTGGAGGTGATACACTGAACAGGGTAATAATGTTGAATAACCTGGTGTTTGCTCATGATTTTAATCCTCCAGGCACTACCTTTCCTCCGACTTTTAAGGGATCAGTGAACTGTAGCAACATTGATTATACGTTATTATCTCTGAAGTCCCGCTATTGAATGCATCTAAAGTGATTAACAGCTGTATTAGCAACCATAATCCTCTTACCATATCATTAAAATTCCCACTTGTAGGTTGTTGCTTTTTTAAACTCTCTTTTGCATTTTCACAGACATTGAACAATTCCAAGAAACATAGGCAGTTATCGAGTTACAAAGAAATATGGAAGCTACAGTCTAGGTAGAAAGCCAGTACGTTACAAGCAATCATGGCAGGACTTCAAAAATCCAATAAAAGAACTCTTATATCGCTCGTCCACCTCCACATGCTATGTGACTACGCGTGTGACAATTCACATCCAGTATACCAAAGATTACCCTCCCAGGGACATCCCAGAACCCAACAAGCACATCTGTGTACTACCACAAGAGGAGACAGCATGAACACCAGAGTAGCTCACCGAACTCCTGTCTGGACAATGCCCTATTCCTGCTGTGTAGTGGGGTCTGTTTGCTACATGGCCAAGTAAAGTCTAAACGGAGCCCATATGTCTTTGGGTCTGGAGGAGGGAGGGGTAGTGGTTGCATACAATTCACTTTTCATGGAACACGTGGCTAAACCATTCAGCCAACCCTTTAATGATGGCGCAGCTTTCCCTCCCCAATAAATGGCACCTTCTCTTTTAGCTAGTAACAGACTGATGGCGATAAACCTACGGATCTTGCGAGGAAACTGCACTACATACCCTAGCAGAGCAATTTCAGGTAGGGGTACCATCGGGACATTCACCATATTACTTATAACGTTGTGAGTTTAAACCCAGAATGCATGTATACGCGGGCAGGTCCATGCCAGGTGGACGAAACCTGCTTCGGGGGCATTGAATTTGGGGCAGTGATGGGGCCTAGACGGATCAATTCTATGTATTCTAGCTGGAGTAATGCATGTTCTAAGCAAAAATTTTAAATGTATTAATTTGTGGCGGCTGTTAATCGAAAAAAGTTTGGTGACTGAGCAGCAGAAAGACCATTGCTCATCTGTGATTAGAGTACCTAGGTCTGCTTCCCACGCGGTGAAAATTCTATCATCACTAACTGAGACGATAGCCGCACATGCTTTGTAAAGTTTGGATATCAGGTGTATTCCTCGCTCACTTTCTATTACCATGGTTAGCGGGGTGACGGCAGTTCAAGGGGAAAGTTAGGGGCTATAGCACATAATGCAGAGCGCACTCTCATGAGAACAAATTTGTCCATTAATGTAATCTCAGGGAATCTGGACTCATTAGCAGGGTCAAATATATGGCCTTCAGGAAATAAATCTCCCATTTTGACGATATTGAATTTGGCGCATGTACGCTGTACAAGAGTCTCACCCATGATAGGAAGCCACTTTGCATTCAGGAGTGGAAGTGCGGAGGAATAAAGAATAGTGGTGCCGGTGATGTGCCGTGGTTTCTCCCATGCCCCACTGGTCGTCGGTGCCATTCGGATGTCCTTAGGGTCTCTGGGGAACCTGTAGGCAGGATTGATGCCAATGGGTCTGGAAGGACCAGATCCGCTTCTGGGCGTAAATAGGGAATTCTGGCATCAGGGTGGTACCATGTCTGTGCAAAGCTGCACTGAGCCACCAAATAATAAAGCTGCATATTTGGGACACCATATACCCCCTATCACAAGGTAATGTCATGGTTTGCCATTTTACCTGGGCTCCCTTGAGGCCCCAGACCAAACGGGTTAAATGGGTGCGTAAAGTTAAGAAAAAGCGATTCGGCAGGGGAATCAGAATGTTATGAAATAAATTAAATTTTTTTTTATTGTGGGATCAATAAATCTTTGAAGGTTTTATAGAAAGCTCCCATAAAGCAATCCAGGTCTGGGGCTGAAGATGATTTGAGGGCAGTAATGGCTTCATCTATGTCCGTCTCGGATATGGGCTCCACAAGGAAATCCTGCATGTATCTCTCGAGGTATACCAGAGCCACCTCAGAGAGATATTCTTCCTGTCCTGTCCGATCGTGTCACACTCTAGTGGTGTATAATGTCTTAAAATGTGTAAAAATTCCCCCTGAATGTCGAGTGGGTCAGTGAGATGTTGCCCTGAGTCCGTTTGTAGTTTAGCTATATATGTGTTTTGATAAGGAGGTCTAATCATCTGGGCCAAGACTCTACCCGGGCGTTCACTTTCACAATATCTCAAGGTAGCCTGATATTTCCCTATAAACAGAATTTCTTTGTCGGTCGTATCTCCATAGTCTGCAGGGAGTGACAATCACTGTTTATCAATTTCAGGATTTTGGATCAGGAGCTGTCTGGAATCCAATGTCACAAGTTCTTTTTCTATTCTAGCCAAGGTTCTACGCAAGTCACGTAACACCCCTGCGTGTTTGGATATGCATACTCCCTTAAATAAGCCTTAAAGCCCTGCCACAGCATCGCTGCGGAGTCAACAGAGCCGGTGTTGATTTCGAAATATTCTTCTATCGCCTCCCGAATGTTCTTTTGGAATACCTCATCTTCTAATGCTGGATTGGGAAACCGCCACTGCCTCTCGAAGCCTTCAGGGCGAGGTACCTTTAGCGTTAATAATACCGGAGAGTGGTCAGAATACGTTTGCGGGAGCATTTGGATGGAACAACAACAACTAAATATACCAAGGGTAGCCAGCCAATAGTCTATCCGTGTCCACGTGTTATGGGAGCTGGTATAGTGTGAATATTCTGTGTGTTGAGGGTTGTAGGCGCAACCAACATCTATTAAAGAGAATTGTTCTTTTAGGGAGTTTAAAGCCCTGCATGCGCGAGGTTTAGGGTCTGGTGCGCTAGAGGTATTATCTGAGGCTGGATCTGGCGCAACATTAAAGTCTCCCTCAAGCGAAAGCAATATCAGACCAAGTTGCATGAGGAGGGAAAGAAGGGAATAATAAAAGTCAGTGGAGTCTATATTAGGGCCATAAATGCAGACTAGCGCTACCTTGTGCACCATTAGCGTGCCCAGAACCACCATGTATCTGCCCTTGCTATCTCTGATCTCAGAGTGGAAGCAAAAGGAGACCTTTTTGTGTACCAGGATGGCCGCGCCTCTTGCATAGTTGCTATAGTTAGCAAAATATCTATGTGTGCCCCAGCTCGAAGCAAAGCGGTTTTGATCAGCTTTTGGCCAGGTGGATCTCCTGCAGGAAGGCTATATCAATACCATGTCGAAGAAGGTGTTGGATTATTTGACTATTTCTTGAGAGTATCATTTAGGCAGTGAATGTTCAAAGTCACCTCAGACAACACAGAGGGGGCAGAGTTATGTCCTATCTGAGCCATGTAAATACTGACATAGTAAATCCATCTTGCAATAATCGAAGAAGCCTATTACTCTTGACTGCATTAGACTGTGTAACTATCATAATAACAAGGAACAAAAACCAAGCCCCCCCGCCCCTCACCCCCCACCCAGTCTCCCGACCCTTTCTGAGAGGCAAGCCCCACGGTATTGAATAAGAACAATGCTCCAAGTGGAACATTACTACCAAGAACAAATCCTGTAAAAGGCGCAATTCCAAGACCTCGTTTTTTATAGCAATTTCTTTGAGGATTCGCTCAACGCGGTCTAGTCTCTTAAGCATCTGTGTTGTGCCATCTTCGAGATCTGACGTGCGGGATTCCACAACATCCAGGCACCTATCATGTGCCTGAATCTTAACCCCCATGTCTGCCATGTGTTTGTCCAAAGAATCAAATCAAACATCCAGTTCCTTGAAGCCTGCACGCATCTCCTGCACGAAAGAGCCTGTCTGGGTGGTGGATTCATCAGGAGCGGGTGTTTTCTGCCCTCCCTCTGCCATATCGCCAGTTTGGTCCTGTACTGTATCTGACACTTTCTCAAATGGGAGTAGGAGCTGTTTCGGGTCTTTGAGGCCCATGCCGCAGACTAACATTCACCACAGGACTTGGGGAGTAAGTGAGGGAGTGCGGATATTGTAGGCAGGGAGTGCTCAGCACGTCAAAACAACTGGAGACAAGGACAGACTTTCCTGCACCATGTGAAGTGGTGTCATATGTGGCTAGCTGCCCACATGCCAGGGCAGAGGGCAGGCATACAACAGGAAAGTAAGAGTTCTCCCGATGTTTATGAGCTGCAGGAAGTATGGTGGGCCGCCGGTACACAATGCAGACATATGCGTGGCAATTATCAGGAGAGGGGCGAGTGCAGCCTGCTGTCGGCAGTTCGCGCCCCGGCGGTGAGCAGAGCTGAAGTGGGCGCACCCGACAGGGCATATGGGAGGGAGAGCATGGCAGGGAGGCAAGGCAGGGAGCGATATAATCACACCCAGAGCAACCACGCGGGCACCTGCTGCGAGACACACGGCCCTGGCCCTGCGAGCTGCTTTGTATGTGGGTCTGTTCCCCATGGGGATCCGCCCTCGAGCACGTCCATGGGAGGCCAACGGACTTCCCGCTAGTGCTTTGCCGGTATTGCCGGCAAACAGCGGGTCGGCGCTACAGCCCGCTCCCCACCCACTCACCACAAGTGATCGAGCAGAGTCCCCGCCGAACGCGCCACAGCCTACGCAGCCCCTTCGATTCTTCTCAGTTCTTCAGCATGCCGCCATGTTGGATCCAAGGGTGGAGACGCATTCTATGCCAGATCTTCCCAATTCAGGCTCCATTTCGGGTGAGTTTGAGTTCCGATAAATCAGGGAGCTTTCTTCATCCTCAGGCAGTGTAGTCTATGCCTTGGGGCCACGCTGGAAAGTGGGACGATGTCCAATTGCCCAAGTGACCGGAGGAGCTTCAGAGCCGCACGGCCATTTTGCCTGCGGCTTGGCCACACCCCTAATTCCCACATGTAGTTGGAAATATTTTGATACAAAATTGATTCTAATAACAAAGGGTATAGACTCAAGTGGGAGAATGTTATTACCACCGAATTTATAAACACAGTGCTAGATCAGGATGGTATTGTGGGGATTGCTAGACCAGAAGAAGACTTCGGGGTGATATTGAAGACTTCAAATCTATGCCACTCCATTAGCATGGGCCCCAGACTCAGCCACTGCCTAGATGGTTTAATTATGTATGCACCGCTGCACATACAGACACAGAGAGAGAGAGAGAGAGAGAGAGAGAGAGACTTTATTGTTTGGTTAATTTAAACCGTAACAATGTTACGTACAGACATTTTTGTATCTATAATAAAACCATTAGAAACATATAACCTCTTTGTCCTCACTCCAAACCTGACACAGCATGAGCGAAGGGAATACAAGGAGGTACTAGCTTCAAGATAAGTTGTAATTAGGGCAAACGAGTGGGAAAGATAAGGAATTTGCAAGGTGGAGTAAAGATTCAGCAGTCATTTAGAAAATTATTATTCTTCCTTTTTTGACTAATTATGAGAGGTCGAAGGTTGATTCGTCTATAACCTCACACACATGGGTAGAGCATTTCTCTAGCATCTTTGATCCATCCTGCAGTGACCAAGAGACCTGTACCCCTGAAGAAGTACCTTTAGATGAAGCTGCCACCCTTCTAAGTAAGTCCATTGTTGCAAAGAAGTTATCTTGTCAATCAGTAAGTATCTAATGGGTAAAGCACCTGGACCGGATCAAGTCCTAATTGACTTATTAGAGGAAAACATAGAAGGGTGGGCTCACCTGATAACTAACATTATCAAGGCTGCAATTGTAGACCCTTTGCCTCAGTCATTGAAAGAGGCAATTATCATCTCAATTTTTTTAAATGGTAACAGGAACCTCCCAAGCTGCCACCAGCCAATTGTTCTATTGGACAGCACTGCTAAAATCTTAGGAAGAGTAATATTACATAGAATGGAGGATTGGACAGAGCAGAATAAGATTATTTCCAATGTCCAATACTGATTTTGTCCAGGGCTTGGACGGTAGAACTGCACCTGATTATTGGAAAATATGTCAGGGTCAGGAGATGGTTAAATAATTTGGTCTATGGACTTCTCCTGTGCATTTGACATGATCCACAGTTCTAAATTGTGGACATAAAGGAGATGTTGGGCTTTGAAAACCCCATAATTGATCTACTACACCTTTTGACCTGCCACACCTCAGCAAATTTTAATTTGGGACAAACGGCTAACTCACATCTAGTATTAACTCAACACTATGTTAAGGCTAAATCAAGGCCTCTATGCTATTCAACATCTATATTACGAAGCTGACAAATTTCTTAGTAAGGGCAGGGAAAGACGAGCCCCAACTAGGCAACCGTCCAGTTTCAGGACTTCTCTACGCAGATGATGCAATTTTTATCACCAGAACTGCAAATGGCCTTCAAACGTTCTTAGACGCCTTCGGCAATTTTGTGAGTGACCTTGGGCTAACAATAAATTCACCCAAATCTTTCGTCCTGATCTGTGGGCCCAAAATCATGAATACTAAAAGTTTTTACAGTGATGAGGCTGAGGTGGCTCAAGTTCAAAATGTTACTTCCTTGGGCATTCCCTTTGATGCCGCCTCAAACTGGAAATATTTTATTCAACTTAAGGGTCCCCCAATTTCAAAGGTCAGTCAATGCCATTTTTCGTTTTTCCCCCAGACTAAGACACAAACCTGGGAGGAAGTTAGTGTAAATGTTCAGAAGCAAGCGCATTACGATAGATACTTATGGTGCTGTGGTCTGGGGTACGTCAATATGGAGAAGCTACAAAGCATGGAAAGCAGCTTCCTATGAAGGCTGCTGTCTGTTCCACAATCCTCTTCCACTGTCATGTATCACTCTAAGACAGGTATAGGCCACCAGGAGAGCCCCTTGCTAGTATGGTTAAGAGTATGGAGGAGACCAGAGGCAGCTTTCACAATATCTATTATTTCTGATTGCCTGGCGCAAGATAATCGGTTTGCAATTGTGTGGTTAATATACATAAATCAGACACTCACATCCTTAGAGGTCTCGGAGCTTTTCACTAACCTGCATTCCATTAGCAACAACAGAAGTGATTTAGTTAAAAGCCAGTACCTCACTTTTCATCACAAAGCTCGGGTAAATGCAATGCAGAACTCACAGACAACTGGCATCTGCAGGCGACCATACTTGGCTTCAGTTCCCGCATTTTATTTGGTTGCCATTAAAAATATATATCACAGATTCTTTTTTTTTCGCTTCCGACTTAACACCATTCCCTTTGCTAAGGCATCTCCAACACAGGGACCCTGGTTTGCATCACTCTGGTTTCCCTGTAATTAGGGGCGGCTCTAGGCTCATGGCGGCCCTGGGCAGGGAGCGTAGGTAGGGGGCCCCGGAAGAGGGGTCCGGGCGGGGTGGGTCGGAGCGCAGAGGCCAGTGAAGGGGGGGGGGGTCAGGGTGTTAGGAAGTGGAACAGAGCCGGAGGCCGCCAAATCCCTGCCAGGGGCCTCAACGCAAATATATATCCATCCTCAGAGGATTATTATATTAAGGATATATATTGGCGTGGTGGCCCTAGGGGTTTGGTGGCCCTGTGCAGGTGCACAGCTTGCACATGCCTAAGGCCGCCCCTGCTGTAATAAGACACCTCCACAAAGCACTGTACACTTTATGCTGCTTTGCTCATTGCATATTTCGCTTCGGAAACACTTTTACGTGAATTAAATATTAGACATTATAAAGAAGCTTTTAGCTGGCTACAGCAGAGAGAGTTGGCCTTCAAGTTTGTACTGCTGTTCTTAGTTGTATCATGTGTTCTCTGAGTACACGGAAGGGAGATGGAGCATCCATTTAGACTCAGCTGTTTTTATGATTCATCATCGCCTCATATTTTATTGCTTACTTTTAATGTAACTTAGACTGATGTGAATTCATCTCTTTTAAAAGTCTAACATGATCATACAATGGTTCTCTGTATTTGTGCCTGTAATTTACATTAATTTGTGTATACTTTTATGGATGTTTTAGCAAAATCAAGATAATTGACGGACTGATTCATTTTGTTTGAATGTGAATGGCATGTAGCAGTCAAAGGTATTGTTGATTTAATTCACGCAGAAGTCACTCTGTAATTGGTTAATTGTTACCAGGGAGCCACGCAGGGATTAGTGAGATGTCACCATAAGTCGCACTGTCATTGGTCGGTTGTAGGTCGTGCTGTGATTTGTTGACCTTTGCCATAGCTGTGCTTCGATTAGTTGTTTGGTTGTTTCGTTTATTTTTGCGCGATTTGCGCATAATTTGATAGAGAAAAATGGGTGCAGCATTGAAAAAGCCTAAAGATATTAAGGTCCCTATTATAGAAGGTGTGTTATGTTATATATTTTATTAAGCGCGACTGTTACCCTTGGGTGTCCTGGAGCTTACTGCTGTCCTGATGCAGAAAAAGGCTGAGGAAGAGACTAAAACAGCCAGGTTTTAAGAATTTTCCTGAATAACAACAAATCAGTGCTGTTCCTCAGATGCAAAGGAAGCTGGTTCCACGCCTTTGCAGCACTTACCACAAAACATTTCTCACCCCAGCGTGAAATGTTCCTCCCGTAGATCCCCCGCCCCCCCACCCATTTGAAATGATGGAGGACACAGATGTTCATACATGTGCAGTTAAAAGACTAACATGAGCTAACATTTGGTGACAATAATTAGCAATTTCTTTTAGAGGGTACCTTTAATACCAGAAAGCTTCACTACTTGAGAAATGTGGTGTGGAAGAGGACACCTCAACCTAGACCTCCAGAATTTCAGGAAATAAATGAAGGGGATTGGGTAGGTATTGAAAAAGAAAGGAAAATAATGAGTTAGCAGGTTAGAAATACAGGGAACTACTGGTTGGAAGCTAAGAGGGGCATGCACAGAAAGGCATGGATTGAAGACAAATTGCAAGACAAATTGCAAGGTGCAGGTGTATTTTC
Source organism: Lissotriton vulgaris (assembly GCF_964263255.1). Lineage (NCBI taxonomy): Eukaryota > Metazoa > Chordata > Amphibia > Caudata > Salamandridae > Lissotriton > Lissotriton vulgaris. Next base: position 783,226,185 of record NC_141687.1, on the reverse strand, counting down.
TGCAATAATTAGTGGGACATAACACAAGAATAAATCTGATGATTCAAAAAATGAGAAACAAAAGAGCAATAAAGAAAATGAGAAAACAAATTCTAGTCAGGAGGATAATTTCTCAAATGAACTATTGGACTCTAGAACACCTTGTTGCATTGATGATGCAGAGGTACCGAGACTCCAGCATAGGATAAGGGTGCAGCAGTAGAACCAAGCACGTTTATGGAAGCAATAGCAATTCCGCAGCCCGAGAGTGCGCTGGCATTATTAGCATTGGCTGGTCCAGCACCTACTTCTCATGTAGTCATCCCAGTTTCAATGGCTATTGTGCAGCCTATATAACCGGAACCAGCAGGAATGAAATCAAATATTGCTAATCTAAATATTGGGTTTGGAGAAATCTTACAGAGCACAATTGATGAAAAAAGATTGCTTTAGTACAATTTCGATAAATTGATATATTTGATCAAAGAAGCAGGTAGGTGCACAATTGAGGCACATGACAAACTTGAGGAATTTTCAGGGGGATGTGACATTGATATGTACAGAAACAAGAATTTGCGCAAAACTTTGGTGATTAGTATATTTTCCTTATTTAGACAATCAAGTCCATTAAATTGTGAATAGGTTTTAAAAAAAGTGTGCAAGTCAAAACCCCATGTTTCTCGTTTACCATGTGCTAAAAAATATATAAAAATGTAATTATGATTACCGGTATAAAGTGCAAATGTGTAATTGCAATAACATGATAGGCATACATTATTTAACAGAGAAAGTTCAACATATCCATTGTTTTGGTCCAGGGTTTCTGAAACTGGTAAAAAAAAAATGCATTAAATCTATCAACGCCTGCAAAGCAATATACAGTGACACTGTTGTATACAGTACTGCAGTAATATATAAAGTGCTATACTCTGTGAAAAGTAAAGTGCTAAGTCTATTGCTAATTCAAACATTTCCCAAGCCAGTTGACTGCTCTAAGTAAATGGTGGCTAAAAAGTAAAAAAGTGTGTAAAAATGATACCGCATCAAAGTCTGTATCTGTATCTTCTCTACCAGCGTCATTTTTGTGTCAGCATGTGCAGAGTAACAAAGTGTTTTGGGGCATATGTATCAAGCCCTTTTCCCGTTTGCATAGGGCCGATTCTCAGAATCAGCCCGTTTGCGAACAGGAAAAGGACTTTTGGGATGTATCATACCAAAAGGACCTAGCAAAATAGGAAATCGCCAAATTTGTGATTCCCTATTTTGCTAAAGCATTTAAGGAATCGCAAATTGAGATTTCTTAAATGCGATGTAACAAGCACCCAAGTTGTGCAATTTCTCCTTAGGAAATCGCAAATTACCACCAACTTCAAGCTGGTGGTAATTAGCGATTTCTTTGAAAAATGCACTTTTTGCCATTTTTCAAAGTGCCATGTGGCGCACATACATGCCTTTAGGGCATGTATGTGCGCCACATGCGCACAAATGTTCATTTCAGGGGTGCATCAGGATGTCCTTATGACACCCTTGCACCCTTGAAATTATTCTCAATTTGCGATTTTCAATTTGCGATTCTCTAATTGAGAATGTCTTCCCATTCATTCCTATGGGCCTCTAGGCCCATAGGAATGAATGGGAGAGTATTCCTTAATTGTGATTCGCAATTTGCTACTCGCAATTAAGGAATGCCAAGGAATCGCTAACTATTTGCGAATTTTTAAATACATCTCGTCTGTGATTCTCAAAAAATCGCTATTTGAGACCCGCAAATAGAGTATTTGATACATATGCCCTCAAGTGCTTTAAATTGCCTTAGAACAGAGCTGCCAAGGATTTTAAAGCCTTGTTACACTATAAGCATGCAGACTCAGGGGACAGTAAAGACTCACGATGCAATAAACAACTGGCTGTGAACTGTGTCTCTTATGACGGCAGGATAGTTAGGATTGTCAACTTGAAACTAATCAAAGAAATTGTTTATGAGTAAAGTAAAAAAAATGACAAACCTTCAACTTTACAATGGAATTGAGTGAAGCTGAAGTAAAGAACATGGGTTTATTAGCTGTACGAGCACACCTCAGAGAGTTAATTGACTGAGAGACTGGAGAGATTTGGGAAAGTACAGAGGTAAATGGAAGAAAAGGAGTTATATTAAAGAAAAAAGATCAATACTGAAAAGAAAGTGATTGTGGTCATGTGTGAGCCTGAAACATTAATTGCTGTGACAGAATTTCCTTTGCAAGAAGTTCAGCGAGAAGCATAAGTGCAAGTTCCTTGGACAAAGCCTGATCTCTATGCATTGATGCAAAATTTTGAAAAGCTGAGAGAGAAACCAAATAAGTGGTACAAAGAGGTTAAAGGACTAGTGACCATTTCAAAACTGCTTTGCATGGATTTGAACATCTTGTTTGAGATTATTGTTCCTAAGGATTTGTGAGGTGAGAGCAAATAGACTGCTACCTAGCCGCACTAAGAGCCTCAAAAAGTAGCTCATAATAATGTCCCTATTGTAATTGTGATATAAAAATACAAAGTAGTGACAGAACATTTGAAACAAAAGGTCTTGGAGAAAGAGGTGTATTGAGCAAAGATTATGAGAGCTACACACGAGCTGGAAGAGCTAATGCATACATACTATGACAGGTTTATGCAAATCTATAGAAAGTACAGTGGAGTTTAAAATCCAGCAAAAGAAGTCTTTACCAGACACGTATCAGCCTTTGTTTTGTGTTTGCATCTGGAGCTTAGTTCTCATATTCAACATCTTGTGATGTGTTTGCAAATGTAGAATATCAACAAGATACTTAAGTATGCCAAATATTGCAGTCATAGCTCTGATGCTAAGCAGAAAAAGATTGTCGAAAATTTGATGATTGCAAAGAAAAAACAACTTCAGAGAAATTGTAAAAATCTGATATCAAATTCAGGTCATGATTCTGTTTTTATTGAAGATGTATATTCTGACGCAAATTTGAATTTTGGGATACAAGGAATGCAAGAACAAGATGTTGGTGTGAAAGAAAATAGGCTGTCTGCACATACTTAAAATGTGATCTACCAGGGTGGTGGTAAGTAAAGAGTATCTCTTGTCCCATATGCTGGAAATTTGGTCATTAAGTGCAAGTGTAGCCAGAACCCAGATCCGATCGATAATGATTTTCTTCCTCACATACAGCATAATGCATATCAAATGACACAGTCTACCGCCTCAGCTCAATTGACATCAATACAGAATGTGCAAAATCAGGGACATTTCAATATGAATATGCTTGTAGCTCCAGTGTGAAAGTAAAACATGAAAAAAGTGCACCATTCAGGGTTTTGGCAGCTGCTTTGATTCTATGTAGCGAATTTTGCAAGTTTACACCAGATGTGAATAATTCACAATGGTAAAGCCTGAGAAGGAAGGGGGATTGCAGGCTTGGTGCAGCTCTAGAAGTAGACCACAGTTGCCCATATTTAGATGGTGGGGTGAATGGCCCATCCCATATTATTTCTGCTCAATACTGGTGCTTCTCGCTATATGATTTGCTCCATGGAGTTCCTAACGTACCCCTCTCTGGAAAAGAAATCCAGTTGTAGGGATTAGGAATAAGCAAATAACTAATCAGGTCTCAGAAAATGTGCCTGTAAAAATTGACTTTATTGAAAATGACCACTAATTAATGTTGTGTGACTCAAGTCCTGTTAATTTGCTTGGCAAGATCAATTATGTGATCTACTGGGCACCAATTGTTGTTGTAATTTCAACACAAGATGAGGATTTAGAGTTTAAATTCAAATAACAAGAATCAAAAGTTCATTTGTTTTCTAGTTCTTACAAAAACTGACCAGCCCCTTGATTTAAAATACACAGTGGAGGAAGAGGTATGGATACAGATAAAGGAATCAGATTAATTAAAAGGGCAACGCAGTAAAGATTACACTACAAGCAGGTGCAGTTTACCCTCAAACACATCAATATACACTTTCAATAGAAGCAGATAAGGTAAAGAAGCCCGTCATAGACAACATGACGGGACAGGAAATTAGAGAGGTGCATGGTAGTTCTTTCAACTCTTCTGTGATGGGCCTTAAAAAAGCAAGTGGCAAATGGAGGGTGGTACAAGATCTTTGAAAGAGAAATAAAAATGCCGTTTAATGCTGTACGGTGATGCTGTAGCATGCCACGATAAGCTGTGGTTGAGGTGATCTCTTAAATATCTATTTTTGAGTCAGTAGGTAAGGAGGTTTTGTCAACTTGGGAAGATAATTGTTTCTCCAAGTGCTTTGAATACCCAAGCTCCTTGTGTGTATACATGAAAGAAGAAGATGTCTGAAACATCGTCAAACAAAAGGAAGAATGAATCTTATTAATTAGAGGATATTAAAGCACAAGCCTATGATGACATCAAGATGTTGGAAGAATCGAGAAGCAAAAGACAGAAAGTAATACAGACTGTATTGTGAAAAGTGATAGTTGGATGTTGGTGATGATGGTAATCGTCAGAGATGAGGGATTTGTAGAAGTTATTTCCTGGTACAATTATATGAGCTAAGATTTATATAAGATATGTGCAAATGAAATGAAAACGTGGTGTTGTGTAGATCTGTTTTCATGGCCTAATGCCAACTAGGCCTCGCTCCATTTTATGAAACATGGTTGCTGTTGCATAATAGTCATTGTGTGTTTATCTTTCTTTTCATTGGCACAGCATACAGCAAAATGTGGACTATTTATTTTTTTGTTCTCAAAGAACTCTGGAGGAAGCCTTTAGATACTTTTCAAGGTTCTTCGGTATTATTCATGTTAGGGGATAGTGCTTGGATGGCGGTATTACATGATGTTTAATAATGCTTACAAGAAGTTGGGTGATTGGTTGAAGGGGGTGGAAGCTCTACTTTGGCAATAACTGCAATTCTTGTCAGGGTGAACCACAAAAGTCGCTAAATTAACCCTCTGGTAGTGTGGCACAAAAGCAGCCAGGCCTATAAATCCCAAACCAATTTGGAAAATAGAGAAAATGTGAATACATAGAATGATACCAGAACAACAAAAATCTGTAAAACCACACATATTGGATTTTAAAGCTTTAAGTAAAAATAATGCCAAGAAGTAGAAAGAGCCAACTTGGGGTTTTGGGTCTTGCTGGACCTGGACAAAGCCACAAGTTCAGGCCAACTGTGATGGAGTGCAAGCCAGGTACATCACCAAGTTTAGCCCGCTGGGAGTATGTCCTTAGTGCGATGTCTGTGTGGCGTTGCTAATGTGAAGCTTTGTGTCTCTTGGCATAGGTTCCAATAAAGCTTTCAGCTGTACGTCAAGGCTTTGTGTAGCTCAGCATCGGTTCCGTTAAAGCTCTCAGCTGTACGGCAAGGCTTTGCGTATCTCAGCTTCGGTTCCGTTAAAACTCTTTGCTGTGTGTCGAGGCTTTGAGGGAGTTTGAGTCGCTTGTTCTCAATTCCGATGAAGCTTTCAGCTGTGCGGTGGGGCTTTGCATTGCTTCGTGTTACATTTGGTGGAACCTTCAGTTAGGCAAGGAGGAGTTCTCTCTAAAGCCAGCCAAGGGTCCAGGGCTGGGGAAGGCACCTCTTGTGGATGAGGGACTCACTCCAGCAGAGGTCAGCAAGGTTCAGGCAGGTCCAGTTGCAGCAGGTCACATGGGCAGTTACAAGGAGGCCTCGGGAGTCTGGCATGTCCCTGCAGCTCAGACAGGAGGCCTCCCAACTGACCCTTGGAGTCACTCAGGTTAACCTGGGATTAAGGTAAGCAGTTCCAGTCTTCCTTGACAGGCAACAAGGCAGTCACCAGCAGCAGGGCAGGCTTCTGGTACCAGGGCAGTCCTTCTTCTGTAATGTCCACAAGTCCTGGAGTTTTCTGATGAGTGGCTCCAGCTGTCCAATATTTATACCTGGTGCCAGTCTTTGATGTGTGGGGATTCCCTAAACAATCCCCACCTCTGGTTCTGGAAAGTTCTTCCCTTGTCAAAGCTCCAAAACGTCTGCAGTGACAAAAGATAGAACAGGCATGGTGTTCTTTGTGTGCATGTGTGAAGCAGAGTCCTTTGCAGCGCAAGTGGGGCTGGATGTGGCTCCTCCCAGTCATCCTGCCAGTTGGGCATATCCTGTCCACTCATCACACAAAGAGTACCTAGAGGTCAAAACATATCTGTCACTCAAAAGCCGAGACCAACACTAGCTCTCAAAAACACAGTTGGCGCACCTTTGAACACATCACCCTGGAAGATACTAATAAGGCAATGTCTACTATGAAATCCGGATCCCCTTTCGATCCCTGTCCCCCTACACTGCTACAAGCAATTGTTAACTAAATAAATCCTGGTATAAATTCCATCATTAATGCCTCTCTCTCCTCAGGAGAGATCCCGCCCAACTGGAAAGTAGCAGCAGTTAGACCCTTACAAAAGGAAGCTATGAAAGATCCAGCCACTCTTACCAACCTACGCCCCATCTCGCTTCTTCCTATTTTATGTAAACTGGCTGAAACTTGCGTAAATAAACAACTGATGACTTATCAGGAGGAGAATGAAATTCTCCACCCATGTCAAGCAGGCTTTAGGACACACCACTCGACAGAAACAGCCCTACTCTCCACCACCGAAACCATCCGTGCTGCATTGGATCAGGGCAAAAGGGCAGTCCTGATCCTTTTAGATCTCTCAGCAGCATTCAATACGGTATCCCATGCTATCCTTTTACACCGCTTAGCTAATGCAGGCATAGCAGGAACCGTGCTCGGGTGGTTAAGAAGTTTTCTGGCACACAGGCGTCAGATTATTATGCTAGGTCAATTCCGCTCCAAAGAGAAAATGCTGACAACAGGGGTCCCGCAGGGCTCAAGCTTGAGCCCTACACTATTTAATCTTTATATGGTCCCCCTGATCAAACTTATCTCCACGTTTGGTATTGACTCAATAGCCTACGCTGACGACACCCAGTTAATCCTAACAATGGATAAAAATATGACGAATGCAGAAAACACCTTGAAAGAATGCCTCTCGGCAGTATTTGCATGGATGACTAATATCATCTAAAATGTAATTCTGCCAAAACAGAAATAATACCTTTCGGTCCTAACAACTGCTTCTCCCCTCAATTCTGGTGACCTAAGGAGGCAGAGGCTCCACCAAATACTATCAATGCTGCAAGAAATCTAGGGGTAAGATTTGACAATACTCTGTCCTTTAACCAACACACCAGAGAGGTAGCTGGAAATTGTTTTAATATTATCAGAGGCCTAAGAAATTTTTTCAAACTGCTCCCTCTAAGTGCCAGAAGGACTGTTGCAGTGGCACTGATCACATCCCGGTTAGACTACTGCAACAGTCTGTATGCAGGGCTCAACAAATCTGCCCTCCAAAGACTGCAGATGGTACAGCATGCCGCAGCTAGACTTGTTCTAGTCTGGGCAAGAACATCCTCAGCCTCTGCTGCGCTAGATACACTACATTGGCTCCCAATTCAAAAGCGCATTCTGTTCAAAGTCCTGACAATTTCCTTCAAAGCTTTCCACCACCAAGGCCCAGCCTACCTCCGAAAATATTTTATACAATATCATCCTGCACGCGACCTGAGATCACCCACATTAAATCTGCTCACCGTCCCAAAGTTCAGGCTGACGACGAAAGGTGGTAAATCCTTATCGGTGATTGGATCAAGAGCATGGAACCCCAATCTCTCCGTGCTGCCAACACAGAAAGAAGCTTCAGGAAACAACTGAAGACATGGATTTACTCACTACCAGACACAGTATGTCGAACCCTTATATGATCCCTTCCATCTCTCGAACGGTCTAGACCTTGTCATCTTCTAGACACAGGAAGCTTAAGCGCCAGGATACTCCTCGGAGTGATAGTGTGCTCTATAAGAACCCAATCACATCACATCACACATCAACTGTGGATACAGACCCCAACACCATACAAATAACACAGTGGGAACAAACAGTGCAAACTGAGTGTGATAATTATTGAGTTAAGACTCAAGGGCATAGGGAAAAATTCCCATCAGAAGCCACACTGTGCCGCCCTCTTTTACATCATTTGGGTACTCCTTGCCCAGGAGGCATAACAAAACAAAGCGGCCGGCCAGATGTTACCAAGTGCAAACACAGATTTGACATAATATCTGTGATCACTACTGATCACAGATATTATGTCAAATCTGTGTTTGCACTTGGTTTTTAAATTTGGGAGACTGGGAGACAACAATAAACCATTAACATCTACCCAGCCTATCCAATTTTAAGTTTTTTTCCACTCACTTTTCACTTATTTTCACACTGCTTTTTCAGTCGCCACATCAACATTGAAAATGTCTGAAAACCTCCCTCTATTGACACATTTTATTCACATTTACAAACAGTCATGGTAACATCTGGCCGGCCGTTTTGTTTTGTTATGCCTCCTGGGCAAGGAGTACCCAAATAATGTAAAAGAGGGCGGCACAGTGTGGCTTCTGATGGGAATTTTTCCCTATGCCCTTGAGTCTTAACTCAATAATTATCACACTCAGTTTGCACTGTTTGTGCCCACTGTGTTATTTGTATGGTGTTGGGGTCTGTATCCACAGTTGAGTGACAGATATGTTTTGACCTCTAGGTACTCTTTGTGTGATGAGTTATATGGTTTGGGGCATGTACCCAGTGTGGGTCGCTAAACTCGCCCTTGGACCCTCCGATTAATTGGTTTGGTTTATGTTTACATATCCTGTCCACACCTAAGCCCCCTTTGCATCTTGTACTTTTGCTAACAATTCCTATTACTTTCAATGGTAAGAATTACCATTAAAAACCACTCAAAATGGGGGTAAGCCAGATCATTTTGGGTCTCTATTAGGGATGCACACCTGTTCTCAATTGCTTTGCTGCAAAGTTGGACTTGGTCTATTTTATCTTAAATTCTGAGAGTCTTCATGGCAATTGACGTCCATGTCATTTGACTGATTTATTGAGACAGCTATATTTTTACCTTTCTGTATTGCACTTGGTATTTTTTTATAAACCTTCAGGGTTTTTCTAAAGTACAGATTTTGGGACCCTTTTTAAGTCAGTCCTTATTATTGACTGCATTTTGAATTTCTGTTTTGAATCTTATCCTTAGAGATATATTATTAATCTATTCTTGAGGAAAACATAGTCCATGACCCCAAGTCTGGGTGGCGTGTGTCCCATGGCTATTATGCAGATGATCTAAGAGATAGTGCCCACCCTTCCCCGTCCGCCAAACAACAAATTAGGGCCTAAAAGTAGTATTAGTACCATTTGCAATAATTATGGAAAGTGAGCAACTTCACATACCTTCCATCTTCCAGCCAAATTACTACAAGCAGCTATTGCCCACAAGGATAATCGTTTAATGAGGTGCATATTGCAAACGTTGATACAACTAAGAAGTCCTTACACAGAGTGTGAACATATGATTCCTTGATGTAAATGTATACAAGATGCTTTATATCTTGAATGTGTCTGTTTCTAATAATGATTCACTGCACAAAGATTATTTATTTAATTTATTTTAAAGGTTTTATATAGCGCTGGCTTGACCCGGAGGTATCAGAGCGCTTTACATGAGTATCAGAATTACAATGTTGAGTTATGAGAGAGAGAGAGAGAGAGAGAGAGACGTGAGCATGACATGAGCTGCAACTGCACTCCCACATGACCAAAACAATGGTTAACATGGTTTCTGTAAGGAATGCTTGGCTTACCCGCTGTAGGCTGGATCAAGCAGCAAGACTTTCTTCTGAGAAAGTACATGTGGTATGTCAACAACAGCTAGTCAACAACAATGTACTTAAGAGCTAAATAAGTTAAAAGTCCAATTCAAGTGAAATAAAAAATAATAACGCACAAACAGAATAACACATTATAAGACAAACGACAAACATTGGAGAACATGGTTAACAGTTATATAAAAGAAATGGTATAAAAGAATAAAAAATAATCAAGTCTAAAAGTAGGGCAAAAATAGTGCAAGTGTTTTTTTTTACATCCCATAATTGGCAGAAATGTACAAGGTAACTTAAATCTAACAATTATCTGTTTGGAACATGAAAGCTGTAACCCAAGAATTCAGTTCCAATAACATTTACCCATAGAAACTTACAAATGAATGTCAAAAGTTACACAGAAGGGGACATGCTGCAGTATAATCTGGCTGAATTATTTGCAGGCTAAATCCTTATGGCTTGAGCTGTAGAAATGGCTGAGACAAATGTATCCTTCACTACCACTTACCATTTATGCACTCTGGGCAGATGCATAGGAACCTATATACAAATACCTTTCTTTACAAAAGGGAATTAATATTTTTCTGAAACAATTGTCTTATGGTTATGAGTTAGGCTGAGACTACGTTTTTCATAAAGAAATAGTAAATACATGCCTCATACATTTAATTTATATGAACTGTACTCTCTCTTTTCTGAGAAAGGACTGTTTACAAAAAAGGAAAACAAAGACCTGAGACCTCATTTTAGTGCATATGGTTTCTGCTAAGCTTGTTTGATATAGTCATATTTTAATGTCTTGATTTCAAGGAATACCATGTGCAACCGTCACAAAATATCACCACCTGTGTATTAGATATATTTAACTAGAAGTTGCATTATATTATTCGATGTGACTGTATTGGCCCTGATAGAAGATCAAAATTGGCAGTATAATCTTGGCAATGTAAAAACTGCTTTGCCAAGCATAGGCCTCACAAAACTCTAAATCATTTCTGCAGTAAAGTATGACAAATATATTGAATAAGAGGAGTAAGAGAATAGAGACTAATTCAAACTGAGCATTTTGCAACAGAAGGCAAATCTTAGAGTCAATAGATACTCTCAGCCAGATGCATCAACCAAAATTGCGATCGCAATAGGTGCGAATTAGCTATTGCGATCAGAAATAAAAGAAAAGCTATTCATGATGCGAAAAAACCCCAAATTGCGAATTCGCAAAATCGAATATGCAAATTCGCTAAATAAATCACAGAATCTAGGTGGAACCCCCTTAGCAAATCGGAATTTACGGGAATCCAAGGATACTGTGAAATATTTAGCGATTTCGCAAATTCGATTTTGCGAAATCGCAAACACAATTCATGAAAGATCGCAAATAGCGATTACATCAAAAATCGCAATTTTGCGATAGCAGTTTAAAGGGAATCACAACATGGTAAAAAAAAAAAAAGAACTTTACTCACCTGCTATCCATCTGAAGCCTATTTAAACAGACGCATGAGGCCATAGTGGCCTTCCACAATGGCAGCACTCTTCATTTTTGCGGGGAGGAGGAGGATACTTGCAGCAGGCCAGCCCAGAAGGAGAATCCAGGAGAGAATCTTCCGCCTGCGCATGACTTTGTTGGGACAGACTCCAGAGCAAATATATGACAAGTACAGGCTGAATGCTGCAATGATTCACTACTTAATAGATGATTTGGACCCACTATTGCAGCGCCAAACACTTAGGACCCAGGCCATCCCAACTCATGTCCAGGTGCTATGTTGCCTGCACCTGCTTGCGTCAGGTAGCTTCCAGGATGTAGTGGCAGAAGCTGGAGGGGTTTCACAGAGCTCCCTTTCGCGGTTCTTAAAATCCTTCCTGGCCGCCCTGATGTCTTTCATCAACAACCACATCACCTTCCCCACAACCCAACAGGAATTGACCCAAACAAAACAGGACTTCTACCAAGTTGCCCAGTTTCCACACGTGATCGGATGCATAGATTGCACCCACGTAGCCATATATCCCCCTGACGTAAATGAGTATATCTTCTGCAACCGGAAAGCATATCACTCAAGAAATGTCCAAGCAGTGTGCAATGCAAAAAACATCATTACCAATCTCGTAGCACAATACCCTGGGAGCACCCACGATTCCTACATCTTCCACCATAGTGGCATGCACACACGTCTGCTCAGGGGCGATTTTGGCGATGGACACCTGCTAGGTAAATTGAATACAATACTCATCACTGAAGTATGTAATGGCAATGCATACCTGACACTAAAACATTGCTTGTAACCCTGTAGGGGACAGTGCATACGCGGTGAGGCATTACATCATGACTTCATACTTGAACCCAGCCAGCCTACAACAACAGAGGTACAATGCAGCCCACATCAGGACACGTAATGTAATCGAACGGACATTTGGATTGCTCAAGAGTCGCTTCCGCATCCTGCATAAAACTGGAGGAGCAATGCTGTACCATCCGGAAACATGCTGCAGGATAGTGGCGGCATGTGCTATGTTGCACAATATAGCAACAAGGAGAGGTATCCCCATTGAGGAATCCGATACTGAGGGCAACCTGCCCCCAGCACACCCACGCCAGGCCCATCTTGCGAGTTCAGCGGAGGGGCAAAGAAAACGTACAGACATCACCCAGCATTATTTCTAAGGTATGTAATGATGACACACACCACTTATTTGCATTTGAAGAAAAATATTTATTAGCACGTGAAGCGGTAGGGGTGTATAATTGAATATAGCTGGTGTACATTAGCACATTAACTGCATGCACTGAAGGACATATGAGACACACAAAGGACTTGAAATGCAGTCACAAAGAATGTCTTGGACATGGTTACGTCACCATGATGAATTCCACCCTTCTGATTATGTTTTGCGTTTCCTCCCTCTCACACCCAAACGTCTTTCACCTGCATCTGCATCTACATTGCCGGATGCAGCGGGAGGTGTTTGTCTACGGCTACTGCTCCTCCTGACAGTGGTGAGTGGCACAGTGATGCTGCTTAGGCTGGATGCCTCACTACCCTCTTCCCCTGTAACATTGCCGTGCTCACCAGTGCTAGACTGCATCAGTTCAACGGCAGTGGTAATTTCGCCAAGTGCTTTAGACACATCCCCACAACAATGGCCCATATCAATCTGCATTTCCACCAACCGACGTGACAGCTGTGCTATGCTGTTGCAAATCTTGTTGTTGGACCTGGTATAGCCAGCCATGCAGGTCACAAACTGGTGATGCCTCCTCCTCTGTGTGGTGTGTCCCTCCTGCATCACACGCGCCACCTCCTGCAATGTGTTGTTTGATTGTCTGTTTGCTTCCACAAGTGCAGTAGTTAGTTCCCTCACACTCTCGGCCATGACTGATATGTTTTTGTTCATTTTCGTCATCTGCAGGTTGATGGCTCCCATATGCCTCGCTTGCAGGCGCTGCACCCGCAACATCTGTGACTCCACGCCACCCCACTCATTGGGAGTTCCTGCCTCCTGTGCCCAGATATGGGTCCTTGGCCTGCGTCTTGTTCCTGGACGGACATGTGCCTGGGGTGTAGTTGTGTGGCTCGCACTTGGACGGCTTGTCCCAGGAGCAGTTTCAGGTTCCTGTTCTGTCTCCATTGGTTGCAGTGGTGTAACTGTGGCCCTGCGTTTTGCTGGTGCCTTGGATTTGGGTGGTGGTGTCACAGGTTTTGACACGGCAGCATCTTCAATTACCTGTGTGCTGTCTCCACATTCACTGTCATCAGTGTGTACATCTGCTGCATCTGTGATGTGAAACAGTGCAATGTTATTTTATGTTGTTGCAAAAGTTGAGCAACATTGAAATTCTTTACATTTATGCTCTCACTGTCTCTCATCAATGACTGTACTGCATTTTGGTAGCATTTTGGCTTACAATGTTGGATTGTGACAGGAAATTAGGTTCTACAGCCTACAGGTCCCATGATGCATTAGTGTCCCTATGTAAAATGTTGACTGGACTATTTCTACTGTGATTTTGCTGGTTGATTACAGTTTGGGCACAATCAGTATGTACATTGATATGTTGGTTATCATGCATTTTACCTTGTGTGCTACTGGACGCCCCAAATGTATCCAGCTGTGTTAATCCCACCACTGCTTCAGGCTGGATTGTGCCCTCAACCATGTCCTCCAGGGCTGTGTTGTCTGGGACTGTTGAGCTTTCTCCTCCGGTCCCCTTCGCCTCCTTCAGTCTTTCCGCTATTCGCTCCTTGGCATGGCTACGTAGGTCGTACTATTGTTTCTTTAAGTCATCTATGCTGCGGTGGGTGACCCACAGCATTCACTTTGTTTTTAATCCTGTTCCAGATCTTTCTTTTTTCAGCCTCTGGTACTTTAAGGGAGAGCTTCCCAAAAGGCTTCTCCTGGTTGTTTGCCACCTCCTCGATGAGGTTCTCAAGTTCACTCTCACTGAACTTGATTTTTCTGTTCCTGGCCACTGCACCTTCCTCTGCAGCTGTTTGGTACATTTTGGCTGCCTCCACCTGTCAGCAAACAACCGTTTGTGTTTTCTGCTCTCTCCCCCAGCAGTCTGCTTCTGCCTCTCTGTTCCTCTGTGCACAGGTGGCAGCATGGGCTGATTGACTTCCTGATTGTGATGTCATCAGCCTGCTACAAATGCGACTCTGTAGTTTTCACGATGTCGCAATTTGCGATATTGCAATTTGCGATCTTGCAAATAGCGGGATCGCAAAATGCGAGAATAGAGGTTTTTCACAATAGCGATTCCTTAACATGGAATCGCTATTGTATTTAGCAATTTTTAGCGAATCTTTATTTTTTCGCTATCCTCATCATGCATAGCTAACAGCGAGTCCTTATTTGCGATTCCTTAATAATCGCAAATAAGGAATCGCTATTTCTTTGCTTGATGCATCTGGCCCTCTGTTCTTAATTCTTCATGTTAGTCCAGCAGTAAGCTCTTGGGCTGCTACCCGAAAGTTCTCAAAATTATCCCTTTTTTTGGCCTTTTTACATAGCATAGAATCCTTCAATGGCACTATCCTATTCTGGCACCTAGACTTTATTTATTAATAGTACTTGTATACCACGGACCAAGTCAAATGAGCAGCAGAGCACTTTATATTTAATCAGAAAATAAATTTTAAAGAGTTGTAGGTAGAATAACGTAAAGATGGCTACATATAAAATGGAATTATAAATAAGTAGATAAGAAAATATCAAAAGGGACAGTAAGCCTAAATCTCTGAAAAGGTAGTTGGGTCTTCAGTATGCCTCGAAATTATAGCAGGTTAGACTTAAATCATAAACACTCAGCCAGATTGTTCCATAAGCTTGGGTCCAGGCAAGAAAAAGCATGACAGTTTTTTATTTTATTTTAATATTTAGAGTTTCTAAAATCAATTGCGTATTGTTTCTGATGCTTCTATCCCTTCCTGTGATCATCAATTTGTTTTTCAATTAGACTGGTAGTCTGAGTTTTACGTGTGATGCAGGCCAGCTTGAAATAGATTCTGGCATCCAAGGTTAGGTAGTGAAAATGTGAGTGACACAATCCAGTTTCTTGGCCCATTTGACAAGAAGGGCAGCCATATGGCCAATGGCTTCGAGAGGGGCAGGTGCAGACTTGTGGAGGCTAGCAAGCATAGTGTAATCACCACCAAAAAGAATCTGGATTAGGTCCAGACAAGTAAACCTCCAGTCTTAGTCTGGAACGGAGGGTTTGAGTTTTTGAGAAAGTGGAGCTGGAATGAGTTTAGTAATGCATGAAGCCATGGCAATATTTGGTCCGAATGGGAATCCTATAGATTTTGGGTCGGGAGCCAAGGTTGGAGTGATGCCAAAATTGTTGAGATTAGAAACCAGATATGGGCTCGGTGTGGGGTACTTCAGAAAAAATCTATATATGAGTTTCAAACGATGGCTGCTCTAATAGCTACAGCATACACAGACAATGGTGACACACCACTTGCTTAACATTAAAGAGAGAGACTGTTTCAATAATTCCCTACAGACCAATATTGACTGTGTGGGGAAAAATTTCATGAAGAGCAAGAAAATGTTAGTGTAAAATGCAAAGTCAGAGTATTGAGATGCATACTTGTCATGCACAAATCAGAAAAATGTGCATATGCATTCCTTAGTAACTTGTTACCGAATTGCAGTTTGCATGTGTGATTCGGTATTTGGAAAGGGTGTGTTTTGGGCGTACCTTTTAAATACTAATCGGTATGTTATGTATTACTGTTTTGCGACCGAATTCAGTCGCAAAACAGTCATAGTTTACCACTAGTTTTAAACTGGTGGTAAGCCTTCGGAAAAGGGGAAGGAGTCCCTTGGAGACTGTGTCCCCTTTGAGATTGTTAAAAAAATATTTTCAAGAGCAGGCAAAGTTTCTTTTTTATCTTTTCAAACGCATCCCATTTTCCTTTAAGGAAAACAGCAGTTAAAAAAATGATTTTTAAAAAGCAAGAACAGACATGGTATTCTGCTGACCTCAGCAAGCCACCATCCCTGTGATGGCTGCTATTCCTTGTAGGTCGCAAATTACACACTGCATCATTAATATGCATGAGGGAGGTCTATTTCAAAAGAGTTTCATACACTGGGAATGACGATTTCCTAATTGTGATTCAGAGAGAATCGCAATTAGGAAATAGGTATTCCTAATGTTTGTACATCTGGCCCTTAGTTACTTTAAGTTCCAGGAGACTTCGATGTTAGACATTTCCAAAACTTTAGATACAGATGTGATTATTAACCAAGCCATGCAAGGCAAACAGGGCTGATGAAACAAAGGCTTGGCTATTCTCATTAAGTCTAATTGTAGCTCAGTAACTTGTCTAACAGCTATTTATGTCTCTATTTTAGTCCTGGCAAGCATTCTACTTGTCACTTCCCCTGGAGGGATTAAGCAATGCTGGCCTTCAATTTGATAACTTTTTATATTTCCCCTGGGACAGACCATGGTGTGATATTAGAATATGAAATGGAGCAAATTCAAAACAGGGAGTTGATTCAATTGTGTCCAATGGCCTATACACAGATGGATGATTTCAAAGATCCTCTTCCTCTGATGTAATCACCAGATGAATAGAGGATACATGAACATTTTGGACCCAAAATGTTAAATTTACATTGGGACTTTCAAGAAATTTCATAGCTGGTTACAGGTTACAAGTATGAGGTGGCTCCAGATGAAGTCCAAAGTAGAATCCATGACCCCCAGCAAGGCCTCCTCTAAGATTTCCATGAACTGGGTTTCAAGTAAAGGAATACCTCTGGAAAAGAGAAGATAGCATCTGAGGTGGAAGCAGGGTGAGCGGCAGCCAGAAGCAAATGGTTAATTGTGTCTGAATCAACTGAGCATAATAATTATTTTTCAGTGGTAGTATGACACTGGTGATATACGAAAACATCTGATGACCTATGAACAAACTACAAGAACTGGTAAGGAACAGGAGGGCTACGAAACTAGGTTAGGATATTCTTGGCTGGGCTTAACTGTATGCTGTCAAATGTACTTACAGTTCCTTTATGGGTTTTTAGGTTTCTGTTGCCCAGTGACAAAGCATACCACACTACTGTTACATGGCGCCGGGAAGACGTCGCCGGAGTACTTAGACGCCGCCCTCGTGCGCTGACGTCAGTTCTTATACACAGCTTTTCCACGCCAGAAAGGCAGAGCCATGATAAAAACCAACACTGGTGCCATGAAACTAGAGCCCTGAAAGGGGGTGACCTTAACCCTAGATATCGGTTCGCAGAACGGGGAGGATGGGTGGGCGGTAAGGAATCTAATACTAACTACTGTTTCTTACAGATATATCGTTACCGAAGGTAAGTAACTTGTTCATCTTAAAGAAACAGGTTAGTATTAGATTCCTTACCTAAGAATAGATACCCCAGCAATACCAACCCTGGTGGTGGGTCTGGGAACCAATAATCACACCAGAAAGTCCTGGAGGACGGAACGGCCAAAGAAGCCATCCCTCCGGACTTGGCTGTCCAGGCAGTAGTGTCTTGCGAACGTGTGCAGCGAGGCCCACGTAGCTGCCTGCCAGATATCCTGCAAGGGGACTCCCCGGCCCAGGGCAGTCGTAGCCACCGTGGCCCGAGTGGAATGAGCCCTCAGCTCAACAGGAGGCTCCTTTTTAGCCAAGATGTAGCATACCTTGATGCACAACACGACCCACCGAGAGATGGTCCTCTTGTGTACCGCCTGACCTTTCATAGCGCCCACGTAACCAACAAAGAGTTGGTCATCCACCCGGAACTGGCGTGTGCGATCCAAATAGAACGAGAGCACACGTTTTGGGTCCAGACGGTGGAGCCTCTCTTCCTCTTTCGAGGGATGCGGAGGAGAAAAGAAGGTAGGCAAGGTGATGGACTGCCCGATGTGGAAGGCAGTGACTACCTTGGGCAGGAAAGAGGGTTTTGTCCGCAACACAACTTTGTCCGGATGGACAGAAAGGAAAGGAGGTTTGGAAGAAAGAGCCTGGAGCTCACTCACTCTCCTGGCAGAGGTTATGGCAACCAGGAAAGCAGTCTTCAAGGTAAGAAGGCAGAGAGGACAGTTATGAAGTGGATCAAAGGGAGCGCACATCAGATAAGTAAGTACAAGATTCAAGTCCCACTGAGGTATAATGAAAGGAACAGGAGGGAACATGTGTGTGATGCCCTTCAAAAACCTATTTACTATTGGGGACTTGAACAAATATGGCTGATCAGGCAGCCTTAAAAAGGCTGAAAGGGCAGAAAGGTAGCCCTTGATAGTGCCCAGAGCAGAGCCCTGCCGGGCAAGAGAAAAAAGGAAGAGGAGAACCTCAGAAAAAGGGGCAGATAGAGGATCCACAGCCTTTGCTGTGCACCATGCCACAAATCTGTTCCATCTGCAGGCATATACCGACTTTGTGGAGGGACGCCTGGCTGCCAGAATCACAGTACAGACTTCAGGAGGCAAGTCAAATGGCCTCAACTGTCACCCCTCAATCTGCAAGCATGGAGGTGGAGACTGGACAGGCTCGGGTGGAGGACTGTCCCCTGCTGCTGCCACAGAAGGTCCTCCTGAAGAGGCAGACGAATCGGGGGATCGACAGACATACTCAGTAGCTCGGGATACCAGTACCTTTGTGCCCAGTCTGGAGCCACAAGGATGACTTGGGCCCGGTCGTGCTTGATCTTCTTCAGCACTCTGGGAAGAAGTGGTATAGGCGGAAAGGCGTACAACAGACCGCAACTCCACTCGCGACGAAAAGCGTCTCCGAGCGAGTGCCACCTTGGAAATTCCAACGCGCAGAACTGATGACATTGCGCGTTCACTTCGGTGGAGAATAGATCTAACCAAGGCTCTCCCCACTGCAGAAAGAGGCCTTGCGCCACGTCAGAGTTCAGACGCCATTCGTGATCTATCATGCACCGTCGGCTGAGTTTGTCCGCCCTGGCATTCAGAGAACCTGTCAGTTGTTGAACCACCAGGGTCACGCCCTGATGTTCCAGCCACTGCCAGAGGCGCAGAGCCTCCTGGCATAGGGTCCACAACCCCACCCCGCCCTGTTTGTTGCAGTACCACAGGGCGGTGGTGTTGTCTGTAAACACCTGCACTACACTTCGCCAAACTGAGCGGAGGAATGCCTTCAGTGCTAGACGAATCGCTCTCAGCTCCAGAAGGTTGATATGGAGCCGGGACTCCGCCGGAGACCAGAGGCCTCTGATCTCCGCCTCTCCCATGTGGCCTCCCCAACCCAGGAGGGACGCGTCCGTCACAACTACGTGCTCCGGTTGGGGTAGGGAAAGGGATCTGCCGCTGGCCCACTCGCGGTTTGTGAGCCACCACTGCAGCTGTCTTGCAGTGCCCTCCGAGATCAGGACGTGGTAGGACAGGTTCCCCTGATGCTGGGCCCACTGAAACTTCAGGTCCCACTGCAGAGCTCGCATCGGCCACCGGGCGTGATGCACCAGAAGGATGCAGGAGGCCATCAGCCCCAGAAGCCGCAGCGTCAACCTGACCGAGACACGGGATAAAGGCTGAAAGATTGGAATCAGAGCCTGAATATCCCGAACCCGCTGTTCGGGAGGATAAACCCGAAACTGCGCCTAGTCTAGAACCGCTCCGATGAAGAGGAGCTTCTGAGACACAGGTGTGACTTCGGCACATTGATGGAAAAACCCAGCTGGTGCAGGAGGTCTGCCGTCATCTGGAGGTGGCCGACGGCTGTCTGGGGTGAGCCCGCCTTTAACAACCAGTCATCGAAGTAGGGGAAGACTGAAACCACTAACCTGGGCAGATGAGCTGCGACCACTGCCATCACCTTCGTGAACACCCGTGTGGCGCTGGTAAGGCCGAAGGGGAACACGGTAAACAAAGTGCTTGTGGCCTACCGTGAACCGCAGGTAGCGCCGATGGGCCAGCAGGACGGGGATGTGGAAATAAGCGTCCTGCAAGTCCAACGCTACCATCCAGTCTCCTGGGTCCATGGCAACTAAGACCTGAGCCAGTGTCAGCATCTTGAACTTCTCCTTCCGGAGGAAGCCGCTGACGTTCCGTAGGTCCAAGATAGGGCGTAGGCCCCCTTTGCCCTTGGGTACCAGAAAGTAGTGGGAGTAACAACCACACCCTACTTCGGCCCAGGAACGCACTCGATGGACCCCTTAGCCAAGAGGGCTGTAACTTCCTCTCGTAGAAGTCGCAAGTGATCCCCCGACACGCGGTGGTGTTGCGGTGGCATGGCTGGAGGGGTCTCCTCAAAGGGGAGGGAGTAGCCCCTTCGGACGATTGGCAGCACCCACCTGTCCGAAGTGACAGTGCACCAGTGGAAGTAGTGATGGCGAACCCTGCCCCCCACTGGGGTCATATGGGCCTGAAAGCACGGACTAGGAGGCTTTAGAAGCGGATGCTGCAGGGGAAAGTGTGGACTGGCCATGCCGTTGTCCCCGACCGCCGCCATGGCAGTTTCCACGGCCGCCACCGCGCTGGATGTTAGTCTGAGGTGCGTGGCTGGCAGCACGTGTGGGAGCGCCCCTTCCTTGGCCACGAAAGGAGCGAAAGGCACCCATTTGCTGGCGCGGGGCCGAGAGGCCCAAGGACTTGGCTGTAGCCCTGGAGTCCTTAAAGCGCTCAAGCGCATGGTCTGCCTTGTCGCCAAAGAGGCGACGGCCATCAAACGGCATGTCCATAAGGGTGTTCTGGACATCAGCCGAAAAGTTGGCGGATCTCAACCAGGCGTGGCGACGAATCGCCACCGTCGTTGCCATCGCTCTGCCCAGAGAGTCCGTGGTATCCAGCCCACACCGGATGGAACACCGTGCTGCATCTCGACCCTCCGCAAGGGCTTGGGCGAGTTTAGTCTTGACCGCCGGACATTGTGGCAGCACGTCCGCAACCATGTCCCACAGAGAGTGGGTTTAGCGGCCCAAGAGGCATGCGGTGTTGGCTGACCGCGGTCACAAGCTCAGGGAAGAGAATACTTGTTTACTGTATTGCTCATACTTCTTGGATTCCCGATCGGGTGGAGCCGTAGGGAATGCGGTCTGGGAGTTAGAAGCCTGGATGACCAGACTCTCAGGGGTAGGACGGGAGGACAGGAAGCAAGGGTCACCCGGAGCCGGGCGGTGGCGTCTGGCCACGTTCCTATCTACAGGCTGACCTGTAGCGGGCCTGGACCAAGTGCCCAAAAGAACGTCCGATGAGGCCTCATTAAACGGCAGCAGAGGCTCAGCCGAGCTTGACTGCGGTTTAAGGACCTCAGTGAGGAGGTTAGTCCTCACAGCCGCGCTGGGGAGCTCAAGGCCCAATGCCTTGGCCGCCCGCATCAGCACCACACTGTAGGTAGCCCGTTCCGCCGAAGCCACGGTAGGAGGGGAGACAAAACTAGTGTCTGGTGAAGTGTCCAGACCACTGGCATCCCCAAGCTCACCTGCCCAGTCCTACTGAGACTGACACTCCTGTGCCAGAGGGTCCTCAGACCCCTCCCAACACTCCTCGTCACCCATCTCCTGATAGTCAGGGTTGTCAAAGGATGGCGCCGGTTCATTGAAGTAGAACTCTCCAAGCGGCGTCGAGGGCAGCGGCCAGCGGCGCCTTTCCGGCGCCGGAACTGAATCGAGGGAGGCATCGGAGACGGCGTCGCCCGAAGGCGATGCTGGTGGTGACACCCTGGGGGCCGGCGTCGGCGAGGTCGTCAGGTCGACCGGAGACGACCCAGATCCCGAACCGGATCCAGTGGGGCCATGCGGTGCCGGGACCGAAGTCGCCGGCGGCGTCGGGACTGAAGCACCAGATGGCGTTGGGCTGAAGCACCCAACCCACTGGGGCTCCCAGTCGGGCCGCTGGGCCCGGAGGCGCCGCGGAACCCGACGGAGGAGTGAGCGACCTCATGGCCATGAGGAAGCGCTCTATCTTCTCCCGCGTTGTGTCCCGCCCAGGGTCCAGGGGGATGAAGCAGGCTGCGACGCCTGCGGCTCCGGCGGAGCCGCGTGGGCGGTGTCACCCGAACCCCCACCGCATTGTGCGAGCGTCGGGGGGAGTTGGAAGAGCGATGGTGCCTCTTCGACTTCTTGTGCTTAACGGAGGACTTCGAGCCCAAAGACCGATGACGACTCCCGGAGCTGTGGTGGCTCCGACCCCGCGACCGGTCCCTCGACCTCCGTCCGGACCGGGACCTCGAGTGCCGCAGGGCCGACTGCCGGAGCTCAAGCCGCTAGCGGAACCGCTCCCGCCTAGCTTTGGACGTCAGGGCTCGGCAGTCGGGGCAGGCATTGTCGTCGTGGTCGAAGCCCAGACAGTGAAGACACCGGCGATGGGGGTCGGTAACCGTCATCAGTCGGTCACAGTGGGCGCAGGGTTTAAACCCGGGCATCCCTACCGGCACCGTCGGAGTCGTGTAGACTTCGAAAATTATCAAAAAGATCGAAAAAGTTTAGTCAAAAAGTGACTAAAGGTACCACTTTTTCCAGATCTGCGCTTGCTGGCGCGGAAAAAAGAAGAACTGACGTCAGCGCGTGAGGGCGGCGTCTAAGTACTCCGGCGATGTCATCCCGGCGCCCACGACGCCGACGACGGACGCGGAGTCGCAGACGACGCCTACCGACGAGCAAGGGTACTGCTACGCAAACATTTCCGGATCCAGTCTGACGCCTGGGGATATTCTAAGGTAAGGAATCTGATACTAACCTATTTCTTACAGATATTCTGTTCTGGTCAGTCCCTAGCACCTAGACATAACATGTTACACACTGCTGCAGTACAGAATACTTGTGCTTTGATTTTACATTGTTGCATGAGGTTTTAACACACTTGGAGGAAGCCGTTCCATAGAGAAGAGCTCTGCTGTTCCTAGGGTGTAAACCTTACATATAGGCTTTAAGGTATGGGGCATGCAGTCAAAGCCCAGAGATCGTCCTTTATATAAAATAATTTTTTCTAGTGAAGGGGAGGGTGGTTAGGCCTAAAAGCCCTTATTTCCACAGTCTTTGTAAAATTACTTCTCCCTTTGTATTCTATGGAATTGTAACAATGCTGACTGTACTGAGTATAAACATTTTGAACTATTTCAGTGACTCTGCCTATTCTCATTGTGGACAAACACGAGTGAGTGATCGAAAGAGTATGTCTTGCTCCCACGATTCCTGAGAGAGTCAGCAGTGTTGGGTTCTGGGTTGTCTAATCATTTGAAGTTCCATGATTTTTGGAAGGGAACAAATTAGACGTTATAGCTAGTTGGTTTTGGATTTTGGGCCCTAATGTGATAGGTTGGTACACCCTTATAAACTGCGGTCGTGTTTTTCTGCGCATAGTTCTGTGTATGTGCAGAATCCCTATAACACTACTTGCCCTAAACAGGGAAGTTAAAGACAATTTTAAGTTCCAACATTGTTCTGAGCACAGCTGCTGAGGGTGACAGATGTGGGTTTCAAGTCTTCTGCTTGCCCCCTTACAATGCTAACATGTTGAACTGGCATATTCATCTGTCCACGCTTGATTGTCAAAGCACCCAGGCAACTCTCACTATGACAGTGTCCATTCTTGAAAAAGATATTGGCAATCAGTATGGATCTTTATTTGGCTAAGAGACTTGATCCCAACACATTATCAAGACGGTGAGTCAAATACTGAAAAAGCTTAAAGCATAATTGGTGGAATTTTCAAGCCCCTTAATTAGTCAATGGTAAACTTTCCTACAAGTTTCACCTATTACCATTCCAGCTGAATCAGCATCAGGTCCTTTTTTTAGGAAATTATATCCCTGTCAATGTTTGTCCAAATGCCAGCAGGGACAGGCAGACGGAAAGTGCTGCCATGCTGGTTGATTGTTTTTCATGCTTTATGCAACTTGCATTGAGGGTAGTGGGAAGGGGCTAATTCATAATTTAACAATGTAACATGTTCACCCCTCATGTTAGATCAGTCTATAAAAAACATGGCTGCCTGAGCTACAACATATTGTATTGTATTGTAAATGCATTTATATAGCGCTTACTACCCCTGATGGGGTCTTGATGTGCTTTTTCGGCGAGTAGCACGCTACTCCAGAACCCATAAAGGATTAGTGGTGAATTAGTATCATGAAATAGAAAAGTAATTTGAGTGGTGGATGTGTTAGTTTGTTATTTGATTGAAAAGGGTAGTGGAAGGTTAGAAGAGGGAAGGATGTAGACATCTTTTTTTTGTTTCTTTGTTTTGAAACACATTGAAGCAGGAGGAGGCTCGGGATGAGTAAAAGGGAGGTGGAGGGGGAAGAGTCAGAGGAAAGGGTTAAGAAAGGATTGTTTTGAGGATCAGAATAGTAAAAGAGGTATGAGATGATGGAAGGAGGGGTAGAGCAGGGAAGAGCCTAGAATGGTTATTTTGGGTATCCTGGTATGGGGTTTGGGGTTAATGAGAGATTGGAGGTAGAGTATATATAGATAGAGGTATAGGGTAAGAAATAGCGTAGTGCATTGGAAATAGTAGTAGAAATAGTTTTGAGATAAGTCAGAGAGTTGAGGTAGAGGATATATTGAGAGAGGTATAGGGTGAGAAATAGGTTATGGCATTTGATATGCTAAATTAGAAGAAAAGTAATATAGATCCATAAATACATGGAAGGTATGAAGATGCATAAAGGGAGGTAGTACATGTAGATTAAAGGTGCATTTAACAACAACCACCACAAACTTTATTCGGTTTTATGAGTAAAATCATAAAAGTCAAACAAACATGATTAAAAAAAGTGTTCCAGAATGCAGATTAAGAACTGTTGATACATCAAGTTACACTGGGTTTATGGTTAAAATACATGGATTACAGAAATGATTCACACCTTGACCTGAGTCTTAGGGCAGCCCTTAAAAAATTAAGAGTGTACAAAGCAGTGTCTGGAGAAAGGAGTTGTAAAAAGAATAAAGGTGGTCTTACCCTCCTGAAACCAGCTTTTTTCAGGATAGGAATAATAAATAATGTTCTAGGAAGATCATAAAAACTGCAGAACATTAAAAAGTGCATCATGTCCTGATTAGACTCTTCGTTGCAGCCACAGGGCATGAGACACACACCTCTGTGGGAGCCACGCGGTTTAGCCAGGAGATAGTGGAAAAGGTTGAGCCGAAACCTCGTCAATAAAAAACGACCATAAATACTTTTGAGCCCTAAAAGATATGGTTTGGTGGTTGGCACAGTTTTTAATATAATATGCCTACGTACAATGGACTTAGACAGCTCTGCTTCCTCTCTTTCGCAATGGCTCCTTCTTGAAATACACTCTTTGGCCCATGCATAGTGTCTCTTACATATACTCTCCGGATTAGTGAATAGTTCTGCTGTGCCTAGCCTCAAAAGGCCTACTCTTATGTACTAAAGCCATCGAATACGCGAGAGATGGTCAAGCGAAAGACCGTCCTTTAAGATATGTTTACTAAGTGTATTTTCCTGCTTGGCCCAAATCCTGAGACACAATGCTAGGGAACAGAAAGCCAAGTCATCTGAGAGGAAAGACATCCCAAGTTATTCATGCACAAAATACAAAGAAATACTTTGCGGCACAGAAAGGGCCTGTCGCAGGAAAGAGTGTTCAGTGATTTCAGGGCCCGACCCCAATATGGCCTCAGATCTCGCTCCAGTAACAGGCCTTTGAAATACATTTTGCTTGATAAATCTTCAAGAGTGCCCCTATTGGTTTCCCTCCCACTCTGGTAGCAAAGTTAAAAACATGCAGAAGATTTCAGTAGTTTCCTTTTCTTCCGAGTAAGCAATGGGGACCAACTCAAGGAGTTATCAAATAAAAACCCCAAATAGGAAAAGACGTTAGTCTCTGGTATTGGTGACTATCCTAGCTTAAAGGTAAACTACTTTGTTATACGAGGTCCCACCTGCTTGATAAACGATTTTGAGTGATTAACCGTCAGGTCCAGGTCCTCCATAAAGTGAGTAAAAGAACTCAATAAAAGTTGTAAGCCCCTGGCTGTCCTCGCCATGAGCACCGTGTCATCTGCATATAGCAGGACAGGCAGACTACGCTTGCCTACCTGGTGACAATCAGCTTTTATGGCCAAAAGGACCTTCTCTAGATATATAAGTTAAAAAGGAAGGGTGCTAGTATGTACTCCTGGCGCACCCCTCTCTTAATGTTTTTTTTCCGGGTCACTACGTGTCTTTTGTATAGCGGACAGCCGCCATTGAGTCTTGATGAAGGTCCTTGAGAAATAAAATAATTTTATTATCAATGCCAATGCCATAGCTTAGATCTATGGACACAATCGGACGCTTGGTATAAGTCCATGAAGGCTAGGTATATGCAAAGCAAGACACATATATAGGTATGAATCTATAGTACAAATACATGCTTATATACAGAGGGATATGCTGCATATATCTATTTGTGTATGGGGGTTATGTGGGGAAGAGCAAACTCGAGTAGTTTTCTGAAGATGAGTTGGCTATCTGTGGGTCTTATGTTGAGAGGTAAAGAGTTACATAGTTTGGCTGCTTGAAAAGAGAAGGATGTGCTACCCATGTTTTTTTTCTTGTATCTTGGGATTTTGAGAAGAGGTGCCGCTTTTGAGAGAAAGTTCCTTTAAAGAATGTGTTTGGTGATTTTATTCCTGATGAAAGGCGGTCGCATTCATGTATCGCTTTGTTGGTGATACAAAGCAGGGTATACATGGACACATATGCATTACAACACACCCGTGCTCTTCTGTGGCCATCTTGGAATGGGTTTTAATTAATAGAAAATGTATTCAAAGATTGCACTTCATGAGTACACGTGTCTTGCCAAATGTGCGCATGCAGTTAGAAAAAAGCAATTGCAAAGCCAACAGCATTACATTTCAGAGCAGAGGCCTACTGGCTTTATCATCGCCTGTTTACAGTGACAACATAATTCTTTATCTCTTATTATTTGTGACCACCTAAGGAGTCTATCTGGCCAGCACGGTGTCGGTCATAACTAAGTACTGCAATTTGTTTACTTCCTAGAGAAAAGACACTGGTACGTTTGGAGACGTGAAGGTATCTCCATAGGTAGAGATTATTGCTGACAAAAAATTGGAATGCTATTTTACTACAGGCTTCATTCGGGATGGCCTTTCTCTTTATGAGGTTTTATGTTCACAATCTACATTTTCAATTATCTTATTTTCAGAAATTCACCCAAAACTCAATGGAGCAAACAGATGCGGAACTGGAACTCTTTGAACTAGAAGATTTCCCTGCTCTTAACCAAGAATGTAGACATGCACCAAAGACTTCAGGGCAAAAGTCTTTTTGGAAAAAAATGCATTATTTCGGATGATTTTCCTTGCTCATTTTTCAATCAAAGAAGACATTATACAAAATAAAATATATCTTTGAAGTGTAGTAGTTAAAAACACAAAGTATGTTATGTGATATGGAATATACAGTGAACAAATTTGCAATGAACGTATAAAAGTGAAAAAGTAGGCATACATATATAAATTAAAAAATGTAACCGGTTTTCAACTAAAAAAATATAAATAGAACCAAGAAAATGAATTAGAATTGCAGTTAATCGAAATCAGCCTAGGCAGGCCAGGGATACATTATAAAAATTATATTGTGGTATCTTGTTCTGAGCCTCGAGGCCTAGTGCTGCTGAATTAATGGAATGCAGGCACTGGAACGTTGCTATGTCAACAAGGGATTTAGAATGTATTGGGATGAAATACTGACAGTTTGTACAGGATGCTGCTGGGCTGTGGATGGGATGGAATCTTTTCTGGGCAATAAACTACATGCTGCACCTCTATCTACTTGAAGTTTTGCCTGTTTCTTGCAAGGAGTACTTCATATATCTATTGAAGTAACTCGACTTGTGTGATGCTAATATCTTTAGTTTTATGTTTCCCGAAGCACTACTTCAGGTAGATAAATACCAGTAATTTTTTATGAGCTCATCCGATAAAAAAGTATTAAATATCCGTAGCTTGCTTTAATTTTACCGTTCTTTGTAGTAAATATTATATTAATACCTAAAATGTCTGAAATATTCCAGGACACTGGGCGTGCAGCAACGTATGTAATATATGCTTTTCAGAAATTAAACAAAGAGAAACTGAAGTAAGTAGGTAACACATGCAGTTAAGAAATGACATACATAACTAAAAATGGATAGCTGTCATCTATCCTGTCTGTCAACTGGATTTTTAAATAAAGGTGTTTCAGTCAGCCAGGCTGCATATGAACAATATAGTTGGTGCTATATCTGTGGTACACTGAAAATGGGGTAAATATGTGGAAATAGCGCTCATTTTGAGACTTGTGTCATTTGGTTAATATAGTGACAGAAAGGATCCTTCCTTACACCTTTCTCTTTCTGTTTTAAACTTTGGGTGCTTATTAGATGAGGAGATCGCTCAGTGGTCCGTATGTAGCATGATGGGCTTTGCAGCCTCAACCAAGGATGAGCGTCTGTTTTCATGCGTATATACATTTATTTAATGCGTTATTTTGAAGAATTTGTGTTTCCTTTTTAGTACCGGTAGGAAATAGTGCGCAAGTGTTCTCTTTCTAGTTCTGAGCTTTACTATCTGAAAATAAAGCACTAACTTGTTAAGAACCACTGTACAACATGAAGTAGTGAGTTCTGTTTACTGTCATAAGCCAACACGAATGCTCCTACAGACGTGGAGCGAAACTTCCAGTCAGCTCGGTGATCAGCTGATAACTGTCAGATGTGACAGTTCCAGCTGATGACCTCACCGCCGGTACGATGTCCTCGCAGGGACACTACAGTGCATATTATGTACGGTGTCCATCTATGGACACAAGTATTACAAACACAACACATCCCCCTCCTTTAGGGAGTAGTAAACCCAACATGGAACAAGAAGGAGCATAGGGCTCCACTATCCACAAACAGTCCTTAAGTTTCGCAGGTGATCCCAACAGTCTACCTGCCCTGCTTATGTCAATCGGTTGTGCAGGTACACACACCGGAATGGTAGGTAACTTGCGCCTCGCGCCTTCTGGTCTGGTCAGATCAGTTAAACAGTCCTCTGGCATGGTGTCTCTATGCATGCAGCTTCCGCTCCTCTCCTTTGAAGGTGCTGGCCATTCATAGTCGAATTCAGTGTCTGAAAAGCATTGTTTTGCGGGAATACCTTTCTACGCTCTAGGTTGCTCTTCAGTAGGTTCGATAGGTATATTGTCCTCTGTCTCGTCTACAGGCTGTTTGTAGGCAGAAAGAGCTGAGAAATGCCAGACCTTTCCGTCGCTTAGACGTGCAGAATTGAAATACACCTCTCGCACAATCAGAGGTTTGGTGTACCTTTCTTGACCCTTGCTTATGTGTCTGCTCTTCTTCACCTTGACAAAATCTCCTGCTTTTATCACCACATCCTTGCATCCATGTTTGTTATCGTAGATGCTCTTGCTCTTGGATTGAGCTTGAGTTAGCCTCTCCTTCACCATCTTAGATGACCAGTGTACCCTGCGGGCAGCCTTAACCCAGCCCACATTGTCCTTGGAAAGTGGAGTCCGCCCTCGCATGAGTTCAAATGGACTGTGACCTGTGGACTCACATGGCGTTATCCTGTAAGCCCACACCGTTTTTAGTATTTCCTTCTTCCAGACCAGCTGGTTAGAATTGGCTATCTGAATGATACCTTTGAGGACTCTATTAAATCTTTCCACTGCTCCATTGCCCGTCGGATGGTAGAGTGAAGTTGTTTTGTGCTCAATGTTGTGCTTCATTATGTAATCTTTGAATAATTCAGTTGTGAATTGAACTCCATTGTCACTCACTATCTGTTTGGGCAGTCCCTCGTGTGTAAATGTGTCTTCCAAAAATTGGACCACATGCTGTGAGTCAGCCTTCTTTGTAATTCTTATTTCTGGCCACTTGGTGTAGTGATCAATAATGACTATTATGTATCGTTGTTCATTGTCATTGAGCACAGGTCCCATTATGTCTATGCCTATCCTTTCCCATGGCATGAATGGACATTGTATATGATGCAGTGGCGGCTTGAAGGTTATCTGGGTCTTGTCAGAATCCATGCATAACTTGCAGTCTCTTACTTTTCTTTCCACATCCAGGCTAATACCCGGCCACCAATACATGTTCTTTACTCTGCTTTTGCTCTTTGCGATGCCTAGGTGTCCTTCATGGCATATTTCCAAAATGTTCTCCCTGATAAAAGTAGGGGGTACATATCTTCCGCTTCTCATCAGTAGTCCATCCTCCATTGATAATTCATTTTTCACTTCCCAGAAATGCTTAATTTTTTCATTTAATTTATTTTTGCTTGTCCAACCTTCTTTGATCATTTGTATTACTGTTCCAATGTCTTTGTCTTTACCCTGTTCCATTAACCACTCCTCCTTCGTTATTCCACTAGAACATTACCACAAATTTGCTATGCACGAATCATCCACCTCATTGGTCTCGGTGTTGCTTTGAGATTCAAGTGGCATTCTGCTCAAAATGTCCGCTACCACGTTCTTCACTCCCGGGACATATTGTATGTCGTATGTAATCAAACAGACGCATTGAAATTCTTGCTAACCGTGGTGATGCTGTGTATAGACCGTTCGTAGTGAGCACCTTCGTTAAAGGTTTGTGGTCTGTGCAAAGATTTACTTTCCTACCCCAGATGTACTTTCGGAAGTGCTCAAGGTCCCAGACACAGGCCAATGCCTCCCGTTCAATTACCGAAAATTTTTCCTCGGCTGTAGTTAGGGATCGTGATGCAAATGCAATCGTGTACTCCACTCCTTTGGCATCTTTCTGTGTGAGTACAGCTCCAATGCCCTTGCTTCTGGTGTCAGTCGTTACGAAGTTTTGGAGATGGGGGTCAAATCCTTGTAAGGGTAGCGTTTTGCACATGTCATGTTTGAGGTCTTGAAAGGTTTGTTCGCATTCTTCAGTCCATTTAAATTTGTTCTTGAATTTTAATTGCTGTCTTAATGCGTATGTTTTTGTCGAAAAATTTCTGATGAACTTCGGCTAGTATTCCACTAACCCGAGGAATGATCTCAGCTCATCTCTGTTGGTGGGTACGGGCGAGTCCTTTCATGGCTTGGATCAATTCGCTCTTTGGACTGATGCTATCACCAGTTATTTGATGGCCCAGATAGTTGACCTAATTGCATGCGAATTTGCATTTTGAGTGCTCAGCAGTTAATCCTTTTCCGTTCAATATTTCTAGAACTTGCTCCACTCGGCAGTCATGTTCCTCTCGTCTTACCCATCACTAGGATGTCATCCTGGAACAATAATATACTGGTGACACCCTCAAATATGTTGTACTTTCCAACTTTTTTTAACGGCCGCAGAAGCCAAACCAAATGGCACTCGGGTGAATCTAAAGCACCCAAACGGTGTCACAAATGTGGTCAGTGATTTGCTTTCACGATGTAGCTGTACCTGATGGTATGCCGATTTCAGATCGATGGTGGTAAACCCCTTGACACCCTTGGTTGTAGACAACATCTCATTTATTTTAGGAAGTGGATACTGTTCCACTACGATGTTTTGATTTAAGTAACGAAGGTCTATGCAGAGTCTCAGCTTGCCATTAGGGTGTTTAGCAATGACAAGTGGTGCGACCCACTCTGATGCCTCCACTCTTTCTATTATTCCATCAATTAGTAGCTTGTCAAGTTGGTTTCTGACTTCTTCCCTTATTGTAAACGGTATGTTCCTCACTTTGTGCACTGTAGGTGTTGAGATTGGTTTCAATTTTATTTTGTGTTTGTAACCCTTCAACACAGCGACATTTCCACTAAACACTTTGGGATATTTTGCTAGTATCTGGCTAGCATAGTCGTTGGGGTCAGATATGCTCAGCACTGGTTCACTACTGTTCGGATCAAGCATGATTCCCAGGCTCCCCTGGTCCATCCACCCCAGAACGGATGGTCCCACCTTGGAAACGTAAAGTTTATAATCTGCTTCCCTACCTTTGTATATGAATTTTAGACTTCTGTACCCACACATTTCAATAGGCTGACCATTGAATGCTTTTATCACAATGTCTGGATTATAAAGTCTTTCACCAATCTTTTCTTTAAATTTTGGACTCCAGACTTTTTTATTTACACTAGTGTATGGTGAACCAGAATCCGCTACTATGCTTATTTCTACTCCAACAATTGTCATTTCACACATCGGTTTTCATGTTTTAGCCTTACTTTTGGTTGCGCTATCATTGTCCAGTTCATCATCAATGTTAAGTATGTACATATTGATGTCATCGTTTGACTCTTCCTCCAACTCCTGTTCCTCGTCCTCCATTACTTTAATGCGTTGTGGTCTTCTTCTATTGCACGCCTTGCTGGAATGTCCAATTAGACCACAGAATGTGCATTTTACTTCCCGGGCAGGGCATTTAAAATCATATGCCATGTGAGCTGTGCTTAGACACCGATAACAGTATCCCTTATTCCGTGTTTCAGTTTTCCTGTATGTTTGCGTGGTGTCTTTCTTTTTCCAACTCTGCTTTCCAACTTTCCAACTTTTTTGGTCTGACACCTTGTTCACATGTTCTCCTTCTTTCTTTACTTTGTCATCTTTTAGCACTGCTTTTGCACATCGTCCCGTGAGTTCTGCCTTCCTACCTATGTCTATTATGTTCTGCAGTGGGTACTCACCCTTTGCCTATAGGTTATCTTGTATGTTTTCATTAGAGCCTTGCATCACAATTTGATCCCTTATAAATTCCTCGTGAAGAACTCCAAAACGACAGTTTATTGCTAGGTTTTTTAGGGCAGATACAAAATTGTCAATTGATTAATCCTTTTCTTGTTTCCTATGGAAAAATGTATACCTATCGACTCCAACACAAACCGTTGGTTTTTAATGTGCATTTAGATCATCTATAGCATTGGAGAAAGCGTCACCTTCATTTTCTCCTCTTATTTTCTTGTTGATTGAGTTATATACTTTTATTCCTCCTGCCCCTAAGTTGTGCATTAGCATTTTGTATTTCTTTTCTGGTTTTATCTCTGCATCCTCTTCTAGAGTGGCAATGTAATTAAGAAAATAATCCCTCCACTCTTCCCACTTCAATACTGGTTCACTACCAGCACGCAAGAATCACTCAGGGGGTGAGAGATTCCAGATGCAACCAGTGGCCATTTCACTCATTTTATGTGTTTCTGTTGCTAGTTAGCTTTTGGAGTATTGTTTGTTGTGTTAAGTGTACTATACTATACTGTTATAGCCCTTATTTATACTTGAAGACCGTAAATACTCTGAGGTTTGATGATTTTTTGAAGTTATTATTGTGCTGCCTCAAAAATATTTTAATCTTTCGTCATAGATGTTTATTTACCATTAAAATGCCTCGGTTGTTCCTCCTTGATGTGCCTGTCATCTCAGTTGAGTTATCAAGGTGCGCGCTGTGTGCGTTGTTTTTTTTCCCCAATGCGATTGCTTCTTGGTTGTTTTTTGTGAAGACTAGACTGTTCTGAAATGAAGATGTTTTTCCACTCAAAATGGCCGCCAGCGTTGATCACGTTGGTCCGCGATGACGTAGTCATCGGCTGACGATCCACTCAGCTGTTCAGGATGGCAGTTGTCTGTGGCAGTTGGAAATGACGGTTTGCTGGTGCCGTTGGTTTTACAGTTAGGCAGGTCTCACCTCACATCGATTCCTAAGTTGCCTATTCTGGCTTCATCAGCATATAGTCCACTGCTCTACGAGTCACCGTGCCACACACACTAACAGGTCTTGTAGACAACGTTTGCTCTTGACAGTTTGCGTTCTGTCAGTTTTACAAGACTACACACGCCTCAGCTGATTGTGTTGCCGTTCGTCACTTAGACTGCTAGGTTCCGTCAGTTTCGCCACTTTCCACAACACGGAACGCTCGGTAGTATAACAGTGTGAGACAGTACTCACAATTTTTTCTTGGTGGTTCAATATTTTTTTTTAAATTCCTTGCCGATCACCTAATTTTACAATTCTTCACACGCCGTCTCCTTCATGCTCAGTTTCATTATATGCCGATTGCTGCACGTTCAACGAAGTAGCTTCCCTGCTTACTTCTTTGTTCTCTGCAGGTAGCGGTTTAGTTAGCGCATGTATGACTGCTCGTTTTTCTTCTTTTTTTTTTGTGGGTTCTGTGTTGGCTCCTCGTCGCCAGAATTGTTAAGAACCACTGTACAACATGAAGTAGTGAGTTCTGTTTATTATCATAAGCCAACACGAATGCTCCTACAGAAGTGGAGCGAAACTTCCAGTCAGCTCGGTGATCAGCTGATAACTGTCAGATGTGACAATTCCAGCTGATGACCTCACCGCCGGTACGGGGTCCTCGCAGGGATACTACAGTGCACATTATGTACGGTGTCCATCTATGGACACAAGTATTACAAACACAACATAACTCTAAGAAATATACGTAACAGATTAAATGAATTCATTTTACATGCGGCAGTCACAGGAACAGGATGCTCAGCTCCTCACTGAATAAGCAGTCATGATACAGACTTTGTAGGCTCTCACACACGGTGTCTGCATGCTGCACCGAACCAGTAAAAAATAGTGAAAGAGAAACCGATGACGTGTTTTTGTTTTGTCATAACAGTTAATGACGATAAGTATCTGCCTGGACACCAAAAGGCTTTGCAGAGAGTAACCGAGTGTCCTAGACTGTACTGGCTTTTGTTATGTTCTTATATTTTACTTTGTATCTTTTATGCTATGTGATGTGTCATTATTCTAAGGGCGAGACATTGAATGCTTGTTGCATTTTCTGTGCTCGTTCCAGCCGGGAGTCAGTTGCTGTCTTGCTCCGCGGACTGAAGCTGTGCTCCCTAGCTCTCTCCTGTTTTATCATTAAACTCATCTTAACGACTTCCTGTGCAGTTATGCATCATTACAATTGGCGACGATTGACGACCACGCGTGGAAAATCGGCACAATTTTTATTTTTACTTTTTCAACTAAAAGAATTGTTATTAAGGACATTTTGCGACATTAACAGCCTCAACTTTGGGACGAAGATAACCGATGTTAGCACCTGCTTGTGAATCTACGAGGGCGGTGTACTTCATCCTTCCTTATCTCCGATTTTACGCGAGTAGCAGCAATTTGACCGTATGTGACCGTTACGTTGCTGCTGCATCCTTCAAGCGGTGGCAACGTTCTAATTGCAAAGTTCTGTGAAGCGCATTGCTTGAATTCCTGACGCGCACTGCCTTGAATCACTGCGTGATGTCACTGCACTAGGTCACGCTACGCGACCTTTCGAGGCGGCCATTTTGCGGAACTGCTCACAAACTGAAGAGGAGGTTTTGTTAATCTGAACACTAAGTGGAGGATGTGCTTACAGTGTTCCTTTTATTGACTGCGGGAAGAAATTATATTATCTGATTATTCCCATCAGGTGAGGAGGTCTGGGAGGAAGGTATTTTTTGTGAGGATTTCTCATTTTCGGGTTTTTTTTTCCGATTATTTTTTAATTATTGCTGTTATACATTGGACTTTCATTCTCATACTTAAGATTTATTGGCATTGATATATTTCCGAGGAGTTCTTTTCTAATACACCACCATGTTTACCTTATATATTCAATTATTTTATGGAGGAGGGTGATCATCAACAACGAGAGACAATGGCGCAACAAAATTTCACTTTAAGTTGCCCTTACTCCTTTTGGTCTTCAGGTTCGCGTCCAGCTATGGAATGGTTGGAATGGAAAAATTATTTCATTAATTACATTAGTGCTGTTGACGAGGCAGGTAAAATGAAGCCTGATCAAAAGAAAAGAATCCTTTTACATTCTTTAGGTCCAATGGGAATAAAAACGTATAATCGCATGCCTAAGATTTCTGTTACTGCAGAATTGAATGACTTCGAGCCAGCATTAAAAGATTTCAATAAATATTTGCGCCTAAGGTCTGCATGAGAGTGGTGCGTTATAAATTTTTTCAGAGGAAACAAAACAAAGATGTACCCGTGGATGACTACGTTGATGAATTATAAAGACTTGCTATTGACTGCAAGTTTGGTGATTTGCATGATGATTTACTAAGGGACTAGGTAGTCATGCATTGTAACAATTCTGCAATACAAGAACGCTTATGGGTAAATGGTGACTCGCCTTTAGAGGATATTCTCTCTATTGTAAGGAAGGCAGAAATGTCTGGAAGATGTGCGACACAGCTTAAAGACTCTAACAAGGATACGGGGCGGTACTTAAAGTTCAGTGTGGCAATCGAGTTCAACAACAACATAACTTGAACAAGTTTTCCAACCAAATGCAAAAGACTGTGTGGAAAGACAGAGAACCTGAGGACAGGCGATGTTATCGCTGTGGAAGTAAAGAACATTTGGCGTTTAGCAGAAATTGTCCTGCTGCAAAGAAAAGATGCAGTATTTGTGGTTTGATTGACCATGTTAGCAAAATGTGCAGGAGAAGGAAGAGTAATGTTAAATATGCATTTATTATATTCAACGGTTCCTGCATACTTCACGGCCGGGCTCAGCTCCGCCGCAGCACCAGCAGCAAAGGGCCGGGCCTTGCTCCGCCTGTTTCCCGGCCGGGCTTGGCTCCGCCGGGCCCCTCCCACCACCAGTGACGCCCTCAACAGCGCCAGGAGGCGCATAAAGGCAGCGCCAGGGCCGAGTCCTGTGGGGGTATTATCAACGGTTTCTGCATACTTCACGGCCGGGCTCAGCTCCGCCGCAGCACCAGCAGCAGAGGGCCGGGCCTTGCTCCGCCTGTTTCCCGGCCGGGCTTGGCTCCGCCGGGCCCCTCCCACCACCAGTGATGCCCTCAACAGCGCCAGGAGGCGCATAAAGGCAGCGCCAGGGCCGAGTCCTGTGGGGGCATTATCCACGGTTCCTGCATACTTCACGGCCGGGCTCAGCTCCGCCGCAGCGCCGCAGCACCAGCAGCAAAGGGCCGGGCCTTGCTCCGCCTGTTTCCCGTCCGGGCTTGGCTCCGCCGGGCCCCTCCCACCACCAGTGACGCCCTCAACAGCGCCAGGAGGCGCATAAAGGCAGCGCCAGGGCCGAGTCCTGTGGGGGTATTATCAACGGTTCCTGCATACTTCACGGCCGGGCTCAGCTCCGCCCCAGCACCACTAGCAAAGGGCCAGGCCTTGCTCCGCCTGTTTCCCGGCCGGGCTTGGCTCCGCCGGGCCCCTCCCACCACCAGTGACGCCCTCAACAGCGCCAGGAGGTGCATAAAGGCAACGCCAGTCCCTCGTCCCGCGGGACGCGCCGGGCTAAGCCCGGGCAAAGGGCGGGCCCTCTGTGGCCCTCAGAGGCCTGAGGAGACTGGGCTGGGCCAGGGACCCTACACCTTTTAATCCAGACTTTTATTGTGTACCATTCATGTGAGACTTTATTTTTTATCTTGGTGTATTTCATATGAGTGAGTAGTGGCTCTTATACGACCTTGCATATTGCTTTATATTTATATAATATGTCTAAAACTAAAAATGATAAACCTGCAATAGGCTCCAGCACCATTGACAACTATATGGTGAAGAAAGTAAGTCAGATTAATAATGAAAGACGTGCTTCACTAGGGAAGGGGACCCCGACACTGGATTTACCAGAGTTGTCTCCGCAAAGGGTGATCACAGAGGCTGAGGCAAATACGAGCGGAATCGTTAGAGTAGATCCGCAGACGCCCACTACGGTGAGTGTCGAGGTACATTTAGACCAACACGCCCTGTCAAGCGAGGAAAGAGGCGAAGCTCCGCCTGTCATTAGGCCGATGCGAACCTGCAGGATAGCACATCAAAAACGGGGGGGAAACATAGCACTAAAAGAAGGGATCTGGATGGGAAAGAAACGAATAGCCCTGTTATAAACCCCTTTGTGTTCACTGGAAATAATGATAGTGGTCTTAATTTAAATGCTGAACAGTTTGCTTCTCTTAATAAAAAACACGAAACGAAATTTGTAGCGAAACTAGAGGAGATGATTAAACCACTGACCATTCAGATAGAGAGCCTGGTCACGGAAGTGGCTAGGCTGGGCGGCCTGGTGTCTGCACACCAGGCTGCACCCACCAGTGGTAGGGTTACGGCTGGGGGAAGAGGGCAGGAGGTGACGAGTGCTAAAGACCATCAGAACACTCGCAATAGTGTAGCAGTAGTTACTACTGTGAATGATGCACTAAGTACACCTGTCGTCCCAGTAGCACCGCCAAGATCCAGAAGAGACTCCAACGCATCCAGAACGCCTCAGCCAGACTCATCCTCGACATCCCACGACACAGCCACATCTCCGGACACCTAAGAGACCTGCACTGGCTCCCGGTCAACAAGAGAATCACCTTCCGCCTCCTTACCCACGCACACAAAGCTCTCCACGACCAAGGCCCGAGCTACCTCAACAACCGCATCAACTTCTACGCTCCCAAACGCCACCTCCGATCCGCCAGCCACGCCCTCGCCGCCGTCCCACGCATCCGCAGAGCCACCTCAGGAGGAAGGTCCTTCTCCTACCTGGCCGCCAAGACCTGGAACTCCCTCCCGGCCGACCTGCGCCTGACCCAAGACCACCTCTCCTTCAGGAAGAAGCTCAAGACCTGGCTGTTTGAGCAGTAGCGGCACCCCCCCCCCCAAGCGCCTCGAGACCCTATGGGTAGGTATGGGTAGGTAGTGCGCTCTATAAATGTCTGTGATTTGATTTGATTTGGTTGGTTGAGTGTGATCTTTTCCTGGAAGGGTACAAGGCCTTCTATGTGCTAGCCACTCCATCTGTAAGGGGTAGACCAAAGGGGGGACTTGTGATTTTTGTTTCTATTTTAGTCCCTTGTAAAATGCGCAGAATTGAATCACAGTATTCTGGAGTGATGGGCTTAGTTTTAAATGGAGAAAACTGTCGGGCTGGTTTGGTGAATTTTTATAATGCAACTAATGATAGTGCAGGCTTCAATCAAATATCACTATTGAACTCTTTTATCACTACTTCTATGCAAGATTTTGGTCATAATCTTATGATCATGGGAGATTTTAATGTGCATCCTTGCGGTGATCCACTGAAAAAATGCTTAACAGACCTGTGTTGTGAGCGCCTGGGAGGTATACACATGGAACATACAGTGGATGGGGAACTTTGTAATGATCTAATGAACAACTTTGACCTCTCACTGGCTATGACACTCAGGGACCCGTTAAAATGCTTTGATATTCCTACTTTCAAAGGGCATGGCAGGGGCACTTTTATTGATCATATGTTAGTCTCACTGACGATGCAGACTTTTCTGGATTCGTTCAGTATTGAGCAAAGTGAATTCAGTGACCATAACCCTCTAATAATTCGTCTGAAGGGACCTTGGATTAACAAGGGAAATCAGAACAGTAGCTCAGGCAGGCTGTGTACAACAGATGGGAGGCGGTGACTTAAATGGTCAATGGTTACCCCAGATCTTCTTTACAAAAATATAGTGGATAAATGTACTGAGGATATTAAGAACTGAACACACGAGGGGGGAGATCCCAGGCAGGTCCTTATTGCCTATCAAAACTTGTCGGAGAAGGTGTCAGAACTCATGACGCCCCCCGCAAAGAACTTGGTGAAAGCGGGTCCTAGGTGGTTTAACCACGATTACACCAAAGCTGCACGTAATCTCAGGTTAGCTCTGTCAGTCACCCGAGAAATCAGGAGGGTGTAAAACTGTGTCAGAAAGAATACAAGTCTGTTATTACATCCCGTAAGGAGTTTTTAAGGAAAGAGGCTTGGGATGAAATACTTAACCCCTCCACCTTAAATTGTAGCACTAAATTCTGGGCTTTAGTCAAAAGACCGTTCCTGGTAGAAGACCCAGGTGATGGACTAGATTGCTGCATAACTAAGGAGGAGTGAGAACTTCATTTTAAAAAATTGTATCACTCAGCGGACCCTATAACAGTTGATGTTTTACCTTATGCTAGGGAAGCATAATTAAATTTGATATAAGCGAGGTAATGGACGCCATAGAAGGACTTACAGATAGGAAGGCCCCTGGACCTGATGGAATCCCACCGGATCTTTATAAATCAGATCCAGGTTTTTGGGCACCCATCTTGGTAGCTGTATTTAATGCAGCTGCTATAGTGGGCTGTCCCTTGTCCTGGGGTTTGTCAACAATTGTCCCTGTG
Source organism: Lissotriton vulgaris (assembly GCF_964263255.1). NCBI lineage: Eukaryota > Metazoa > Chordata > Amphibia > Caudata > Salamandridae > Lissotriton > Lissotriton vulgaris. The sequence continues at coordinate 783,185,932 of NC_141687.1, read as the reverse complement.
TTTAAGAAAGGAGACAAGGGCAGCCCCCTCTGTTATCGTCCGATTTCACTAATAGATTCCATGTTTAAGATTATGGGGAGGATCTTACTGCAGCGTATATCAAGTTGGACGTCTAATAATAACATTATGTCCATCTCCCAATATGGCTTCTGTAGTGGCCGTTCCACCATGACCCAGTGCCTCAATCTCTTCCTTATACTGACTGTTGTGCAGTAGGGAGCCGTCCACCTTGCCTTCATGGATCTGTCATCGGCCTTCGACTGTGTTAACAGGGGAAGGCTGTGGCAGACCATGCGTGAGAAAGGTGTGGACATAGGGATTGTGGATTTTCTGGTGGACTTGCAGAGTAACACCAGTGCAAATGTTAGGTACTCAACATATGGGGAACCCACTGGTAATATTAACATTAAAAAGGGAGTGCGCCAAGGTTGCATCCTGGCCCCATTTCTTTTTAATTTTTATATTAACGATTTAGACACTGCACTACAGGAGGTAAAATCAGATTGCCCCAGAATTGGCAGGCAGGTTATTCCTGTACTTTTATACGCAGATGATGCAGTTTTAATTTCTAGGACGGAAAAGGGTCTCCAGGCACTCTTGAATGCTTTTAATATCTATATGACCAACAGAGACCTATTGGTCAACAATTCTAAATCATATATAATGCATGTTGGCCGACAACCGAAAAATAATTGTATTTTTAAACTTGATGATGTTCTGATCCCCATCACTCAAACATTTTCATATCTTGATGTCGTATTTGACACAAAGCTCAGCTGGGGCCCTCATGTGGCAAGAAAGAAAGGGGAAATGACAAGGGTAAATGCCTCTATTTTGAATTTAGCTACAAAACTAGGGAAGAAGCCAAATACTGCAATGATGAAACTCTATAATGCTAAATCGATAGCTACCGCTGTATATGGCAGTGAGTTATGGGGCTACGTAAGTGGTGAACAGTTACAGGTTACTGAAAACAATTTTCTAAAACGTCTCCTCTGTGTTCCAGTCAGTACACCGAACTTAGTGGTACACGAAGAACTGGGGACTCAGTACCTATCAGATATATTTGCGTTAAGACCAATGACATGCTGGGTAAAATTGTGGTTAAACCAAGATATTCCGCTTACCCACCTGATTGTGAAAGACCTTGTGTCTCAGGACAACTCAATGTGTGTGCCCTGGCTAAAATACCTCAAATCCTGTTTTTTGAGGCTTGGATGCTTGAATCTGTTTGAAAACCCTTGTGGGATTGTAAAGGGAGATGTGGCAGCAATTAAGTGGGCTTTTCATATGGACAGGAGGGCCCAAAGAGAAGGGGAGGAGCTCACGAAACCTAATATTAGGAAATATGTTATGTTAAAAACCTGTGACACCATGGAACTATATTTAACATGCACCTTCACTTCTCATGAGAAATTTCTGCTGACGAGGTTCAGGTTTAATATCTTTCATCATCTTTTAATTAGACCTAAGTCGGATATTTTTGATAAAACTGCTGCTCCCTGTGGCTGCGACGGGAAGTCTCCACAGGATATGCTGCATTTTATATTTTTATGTAGGTTTTATGAATACCCACGCAGACGTTACCTTGTTGCTCTTTTAAAGAAACTACATTTTAATCAAATTAGACCAGCACTTATGTATTTACAGCTTTTGCACAGTGACAGTGTTCTTCATGTCATAGAATTTTTAAAATTAACTGTCAAACTGAGAAAGTGCCTGGATCTGTGATTCTACACCTCTGAAGGATGATGAGCTTATTTACTGAAAGACCTTATATCATGTTGTAAACCCAGTATTAATAGCACTTTATTGTTGATTTCGTCTACTTACTCATTAATGAAATACGTATAATATGTATTTTTGTAATTGTGATTTTAAATATGAAATGTTCAATGTATTTTATATGTGTACTTTTATGGTTTGAAATATAACCGAAATAAAGTCTCTATTGAATTGAATTGGATTGCATATGATGCTGAGGATTCCAATAATCCTGACACAGAGAAAGAAGGTTATGAATGGGAGTGTGTCAAAAGTATCCAGGGTAATTTCGTAATTAACATCATTGGGGGTGTACTAGTTAAGTTGTTTGCTGATTCAGAATCACCTTATACTATAATTGATAAAGAAGTATGGAGAGAAAAAAATTTCAAAAAATATAGGTGAAGAGTTAATACCCGCTGATATTAGTCCATTGAGTTTCACGGGGGAGAGGATCAACATGTTAGGATTCCGATAGTTGACATTTTTATTTAAAGGGAGATCTGTTAGAGGGAAACTATATGTAGCTGATTTGGGTCCTTCTGTTTTAGGTTGGATGGACCAAAAGAGTTTGAATATCATTTTAGACCCCAATAGTGAAGAATAAGTACTAGTTGTGGATGAATCCAGCAGACTGCAAGATGGTATCAGTAAGTCATTTCCTATGGTGTTTAGCAAGAATTTGGGGTCACTCAAAGGTTTTGAGCACACCATTGTACTTAAGACAGATGCTTTACCTAAAATTCACAAGTAAGGCCTATTCCCATACTCATAAGGGATGGGGTAGCAAAGTAATTGGGCGGTTTGTTGGAAAGGGATATAATTGAAGAAATAGAAAGCTCTGAGTGGATTTCTCTGGTGGTGGTGGAAATAGACGTCTCACGCTCCTGTGCTCAGTGGCACGCAAGTGAAATGGCAAAATCCGTCTATGCATTGATCTGTGCCACCTTAATAATAACATTGTCATAGATAGGTTTCCGCTGCCTAAAATCAATGAGATGGTGTCCTCGCTTAAAGGTGCCAGTTGGTTTTCCACCATCGATTTATAAGCGGCTTGCCATCAAGTGATGTGATCACCAGAGTCAAGTTAGTTGACCGCTTTTATAACACCCTACGGTTGTTATCAATTTAAGCGCATGCCTTTCGGCCTCGCATCAGCGGCTGCTGTTTTTCAGCGCCTAATGTACAAGTTGCTGGGGAAAATGAGTGGTATCAAATTTTTTCAGTGAACACTTTTGTTACTTATTACAGATGGATTTAGTGGGACTCTGGCAAGAGGAGGTTTGGTATGGGAGTACTGAATTCAGTTTTGCTATAAATGTTATGTAACTAAATAATTTGGGTACTACAATAAGTGTTGTGTTCTGGTATTCCTCGTGTGTAATGACTGGTATATGGGATAAGGGATGTGGAGGTTATGCACAGATTACTTTACTTTTAGTCCCACTTGCACCAGTCATAACAACCTGCGCTCCCCCAAATCATTATTGACCTTGATGTTTTGCATGGAATTCTAGGAGGATACTAGGAACCCGTCCTTTATTATGGCTTTTGGGAAGGAAAAGGTGGGATTTTTTTAAACATACTTCCTGTGTTTTTTCCTGTTTTGGGATTCACCTCATAAGTAATAACTGGAATGAGTGAAAGTAGTACCAGATGTAATGAAGATTACTGGTTAATAATCAAGGTATTGTTTTTAGAGGATCTAGCTACCTGGTGACCCCAGTTTGCAAACACTACTCATTGCAGTCCATCCTCTGTAGGAACAGTACTAGTCCCAATCTTCTGGCCAGGAGATTTAGGCCCAAATTAATTCTGGATGCATCATTTAATTCAAAAATGAGATAAAATATTGAAAACTTCTTTAGCGAAAAGAAGGGTAACTTTGTCAGTACTTGGCTGTAATGGAAAGAATTGAAATTGATTATGAGAGGGACTCACTTAGGTGTGACTTGTGGTACGTTTGAAATATCTACTGACTGGATTACACAACTGAAGGAAAGCATTAAACTTCTGGAGAAAAGGCTCAAAATAAATCCAGCAATTAGGCTACTTTTATCAGAGACCAAAGCTGAGTAGAGGAGATGTTTATTTTCAGAAATATGTAAATAGGTTGCACAAAGAAGATGACTGAAGTAATAGGATTCTAGGATTCATTAGTGAGAAGGAAAAACCTAATGAAAGACATACCACATGCATAGCGAACAGATGGATCGATACACAAAATAATGGAAATGAGATATTCAGGGACTACTATCAACCACCACCCACAGACCCGAAGCTGTTGAGAGCTATTTATGTAGGGGGCCCTACAACCTATTACTGAGTCGTCATAAAAACAGAAAGGAGTTAGAGAAACCAATTTCCTTGAGAAACGTTAGCAAAACAAAAGAAGTGATAAACAGAGAGAAACAAGTGGGATAACTTTATAGTGACATTCTAGCATACCAATATAAAGAACGCTTGGGAGACCACATTATAATACGTACCTTCAATTGACATAAAAAGGCTTATTACTAGCTTCCCTGAGAGAAATAGTTATTATGATAGTATGGGAATCAACCAAGTGATCCTTGAACTTCCCATTCCCTCTCTTGAAGCTAAAGGTAGAAGTTGAGATTCATAGTGAAGTGATTGTCTTCGATTTTAAATATATAAATTGGCCTGTAACCCAGCTTTCTGGGTCCAAGCTTCTAAGACTTGGAATGCACTGCCTTCCCCCCTGGTCAGTGTTGATGGGGACTTGGCATCCATGCATGCTACCTATCTCGTCCACAATTGATCAGATTTACATTTGCCCATAACACTCTGTCTCCCTGACTTAGCACAATATGCCACTCTGGTCAGGAAAACTATGCCAAATAAAACCACCCTGTAACATAGTGTACTGGCAACCATGGTAGTAGGGGGTCAGATGGAAGGCCAGAGCAGTGCCATAAATATCAGAAGGCTGCTACACATTATACATGAAGTGTGGGATGCTGATTCATAATATATTATTGCTTTCCTGGTTGCTAAATAGTCATGTGATTCCTTTTACAGCTACCAGAAAGGCAGATCTTTGGCCCTTGACTGATAGGTCATATGTACTTACAGTAAAGTAGCCCCAAGGCTAGAATCATAACTATGTTGCAAGAGATGAATATTTGGAGTGTACATAGAAGCATGAAACCAAGTTACCTTCTCTCATGGATCCTATTTCTAATAGATGTAGAATTGTGGGCATTGCTATTGCGAAACGTTTGTAAAGATTAAGGCAAATAACACATTGTCCTGTTGTATGTAGACACTATATGCATGCAAGCAATGCTACAAAAATGTCCCCAGTAATGCTGGTGAAAGTAGATTGATAGGGACTATTTCGGAACCTCAAGAAAAGATTTAAAAAAATCGCTTCATTTACTCTGGGGAATTCTGCATACAAGGATGCTAGCACATTTCTAGTCATCCCTTTCATTAGTTCAGGGTAATATTGAAATATCTAGACATGACAGATGAACCACGCTAATGGCTAGCTTCTTTACTGTAAATCTCCACGAGAATTTTGGAAACAATAACAGGATTCTGGTTGAGGCAACGATCTCAGAAATGTGAAAAGCAACACTAGGAAAGATGATATGTTTTCAAAGTGTTTGTATTTTCCTCCCTCCAGGGTATCCCAATACTGATACAATGTCGAACTCTTCCTGAAAATAAACACACCTCTGAGCAGCCTGATCTGGTGTGACAGGAGATGTACAACAGCAAAACCATCTCTCAAGCTCTTGTTTCTGGAGCTTTTGGGTTCTAAAGCAGTACTACTTATGTGTGGGCGCAGCTATGATATGCAGTACCAATGAGGGCAGAATTGACACCTGAGAAGGAACTGGTTAACATAAATGAAGTAAAACATCAATATAACCACAGGCGTGCCATAGGCATGCCCGGCTAATCTTATGATTGTCCTGAATGGGCCATTTATCATTGAATTCTCCCTAATGGAATGATGCACATGGCCTGAACCTGACCAAACTGACAGTGGACAACTGGGGATATTTTATTATTTCATGTATAGCCCTATACTTTACATTGTTGAATCTAGTGGATTGCTGTTAAAATTAATTTACACATTTAAAGAATGCCCAATGCTAAAGATCTATTAAATATGGACGATAAAGATAAGAAGAAATACAAAAATATGTATGGTTGATCAGTTCTACTTTTAACATGTGCAGAAAAACAAATAAATACACCTAAAAGCAGATGAAAGTTCCCGCTCACACTATAGGAAGCAACTGTACCTGGTGGCTGTTGGTTTCAGTCACCTTGACATCCAAAGATCCTGCAAGAACTGCATACCAGTTTGTCCCAAGGTCACCCTGGCGGTATACTGTAAATGTGAAATACATAAAAATAAATGTTGAGTGCTTTCTTTATACCTCTTGAGTAATATTCTATGCATCAAGGCTGTCAATCAATGGCAAAATTATTCACTTTGAAGAATATTAGGGGTTGACTGGTCGATCCTCAATGGACAAACAACACTTAGAGAAAGATAAAGGAAAACTAACTGTGCAAAAAGGATGGTTAAACCTATAGGGTATAAATGGGAATCATCTATCAAAGATGTGACTTTGGGCCATATGTATCATCAAACCAATTTGCATTTCCTAAATAGCGAATTTTAAGGAATCGCTATTTAGGAAATGCAAAATGGTATGTATGAACAAAATCGCTTTTTTATAGCGATTCCTTACCATTCCTAATTTGCGATTAGCAAATATTGCTAATCGCAAATTAGGAATTTTTTCAAGGGTGCAGGGGTGTCTCAAGAACATTCTGCTGCACCCCTGAAAAAGACATTTTGTGGCATATGGCGCACATACATGCCCTAAGGGCATGTATGGGTGTCATATGGCACCTTTGGTTTTTGGGAAAAAAGCATTATTAAAAGAATTCACAACTTACCACCAACTAGAAGTTGGTGGTAATTTGCAATTCCTTAATGGCATTTTTTCCATATTTTTTCTTTGATACATTGCATTTAAGGAATCGAAAAAATTTGCGATTCCTTACGTGCAATCGCAAAATAAGGAATAGCAAATTTTGCGATTCCTTATTTCGATGCAAAAATGTTTGATACATACCATTTAGGTAATTAGCATTCGCAAAGGCCGAAATTCGCAGACTTTCGGCCTTTGCGAATGCTAATTAGCTTCATACATATGGCCCTTTATTTCTTAAATCTGAAATTCTCAAATCGGTATACAGAGTTAGCATGTCATTTAGCCTATGGCAGACTAGCTGCCATTTCAGTTTTTTTAAAACGTACTCCCAAAGCGGGAGTCTGCTTCTAATAACACAATAAAGGTGGCCCCATAGGCACTGGGAGAAGGTAATAGTTCACAAAGCAGCTTAGTGTTGGTAGAGAAGTAGATCTTAGAAGGACAGTACCTGCTTGTAAAACCTCATAGCCTACAAGAGCTGTCAACCCACTAAAGCAGAAATATGCGGAGTCCAAGTGCCACAACTGAACTCAAAACAAATCATTAACATTTCCCACTATTGCCAAGATTTTCTTGAAATGTCACTTTGGTACATTTTTCTCTAAGAGAACAATGTGCCGCGGGGATACTTAGTGTGCACAGATTTGTCAATGTTTCAATATTGTATTACCGTTTGTAGCAATTTCTCAGCAAAATCAGGAAATGAGTAATTTGTTCAAGGCAGTAAAGTCATTCTCAGCGCCCCAATGTTTTTGGAAACACAAATGCATTTTCGGAAATGAATGAATAACAAAACCACTCTCTAACTCTCCAAATTGGCAGACGCTGTTATGGATCACACCAGTGATTAGCAAGTAGAAATATAGATGTAACATCTGGATTTCTGGTCATATTAAACAATATGACATCCTCTTTGCTACGTGCTCTTTCAAAAGAGATCTTAAAAATCCCGGGATGCCCGGATTAGTTTGTTGACAGAATACTAAAAAAAAGATCGTTAGTCAACAGGGTCGGACTTGGACAATAAATATACTGGGCATCAAAAAAAGTGGCCCCCATTAGCAAGCAGATAGCTAAAAAAAAGTGCTAACATCAGGGAAATCACAACAGTAAATAAAACCGGTCCACAACTGCTAAACAACCGGCCCACACATTGATCTGCCAGACCAGCCAATGGGTACTGCCTAATTGTCCTATAGGTCAGTCCGACCCTGTTAGCCAACCAAGAAAACACCAGCAGCCTGTACTCTGGATTCTGGTAGGTAGTTGAATTTCCTACAATAGTTCAGCACTACTGCAATGCAAGCCGTCTGGAAGCCCCACTCCAAAAAATGTGGAAAGCTCATTTCTTCTAATCCATGCTATCTGGTGACGTTATGGACATGTGTGTATAAAGTCCCTAGGTCCCATGTTTACAGTTTTACATGTTAAATGAATCCATTTAACATGAAAACATTCAGTAAATTCCGAAAACGAATTGCAATGAGGATTTCTGAGGCAAAGAGATAGCCAAATAGCCTCAAACTGTGATATCTGAACCAACTTTAGTCCCCTGGACTTAACCTTCACCTGAGTACTGGAACTATAAGGTGACTTTCTCTCAGGGTCTCATTATGAGGTGTGCATTATTTTTGGCGATAACACGCACCCGTAAATACGGATACCAAACAGTGCATTAGCATTACCTTATTCAGAGTTACACAACTCCGAATGAGGATAACACAGTAATACCATGTTTCATCATGTCGAAGCTGCAAAACTCGGAATGTGTAGTATGGTACTCCTGCACAATTTGTAACCCTCACTGGATTGAGGGCAAAAGTAGTCAGAGACCACTGCCCATCACCAAGTAGGGTAAATTTTAACCTGGTCCACCCAATGTGACGTAACAGAAGCAGCACCCAACACTTTCACTTGACTCCTCAAGGGGCAATAACATAATCTTACCAGCTAAGGAAACCTAATGATGCTCCTCCTCTAGTGAATGTACAAGATATTGGGGTGATGGGCCCCCTTCCTTGGCATTTGAGAAAGCTGGTATGGTGGCCAAGAAATAACGAAGTTGCCAAGCAGGCCTAGACAAATTAGAGCGCTATCCCATCTGGAAGTGCCAGTCCACCCAGTCGAAGGCCTTCTTTGTGCCCAGGGAAATTAATACTGAGAGAATTGCCTTTTATCTTGACCTTCTTGATAAGGTGAATGAACTGCTGTGCATTGTCACTAGTGTGTTGCCTCTTGATAAAACCTGATGATCGGGATAAACAATATCAGGTAAAATATTCTCTAATCTTGAGGTCAGGACCTTGATAAACATTTTTGCAGCTACATTTATTAGTGTTATGTGTTGATAGGAGATGCAAAAAAACCTTTGTTCTTTACCTAGTCTTGGGATGAGAGATATATTAGCTTCCCCTTGGTCGTGGGAACTTTACCATCTTCTGCAACTGCGTTAAAAATGCTTGTATATTTGGCTACAATCAATAATTTTTTTTAGTAAAAGTCACCCAGAAAACTGTCAGGTCCCACGGCCTTGATAGTATTGAGTTATTTAATAACAGTTGTACCTCCTCACGTTATAGTGGGCCCTTAGAGTTTCTCGTTGCTCAGCCATTGAGTAAGGTTGAGGAGTATTTTGCAAGTAGGTAGTCTGCTTGTCCCCTTTAGCAGAAATCGCTGAGTAAAGTGAGACATCATAGTTTCGGAAGGCCTCACATTTAGCTTCCTCGCTAGTCAGGAAAACCCTCACCAGAGAGTGAATCTCCTGGTCAAAACTACTGTAAAACGTCTGTCTCAGTTAATTGGCTAAGAAAAATTGCACATTACTGCCTTGACACTACAATGTTTGTTGTGTAATTCCTAGGAATCCCCAGGACCTGCACGGTTTGGATGAATTAAACTGAGGGCTTGGTATTTAAACCATTTCCGGACACCCCACAGAACACATCCCCTGTTAGACCAGATAGCTCTACAGTGCCACTACCACCCCCGTATCTTACAGTGGTGTCTGTAGCTTCTGGCAACCACTGAACATGACAACCCTGATTCCTCAGGGATCATAAACAGTACAGCACTTTTCACTCAGTCACTCGTGTCAGCATGGAAGGAATTCTCCTCTAATTTGCAGGGTGAATAAGGGTCTTATATACTAGAGTGGTTGCTCCAGGGTTCCTTCTAGAATCGATTTGTTCTGAAACCAATCATACATTTTTTAAAACAATCTTTAATGTTTTTGTAAATAATGTGATCATACACAGCGGGTCTGTTGGCCAAGGATGAAAAAAGTGGGGACCCTTAAACGGAATAATTATGCAGTGCCCGAGGACATGTACAGGGATTATGATAAAATACTAAGAGCTTGGTGTCAAAGAGACAGGAGCAAGCCACGAGGTAAAAGGGCACCTGTTCAGAACCGTTATTGGCGTGTGGATGGGACAATGTATGTAAAAAGGGGGCATACATGACAGGACTAGTCTAAAGGACATGACATGTTGTTTGATGCAAAGTAGAATCAACTCTGCCCTATTGGTATATGTTCACCTACCTGTGACCAGTCGCAAATGTTTAACCCCTTCCCTACGCCCTGAAATCGGAGAGGTGCCGGAGGGGGTAGGGGGTGGGCGTGGCACTCCAGTACCTATGATGGCTCCACGCCGTCATGAGTCACGGGCGGCATGTGCTCATGATGACGTTGAGCCGTCATGACCCCGCCCACTCACTAATTCGCCCGCACAGGCGATGAATTAGTCCTGCGTGGGCGGAGCGGCAGCGGCATGACAGCTCCACACCATCATGAGCACATGCCGCCCGTGACTTATGACGGCGTGGAGCACACATGAACACACAACGGGTTAAAGATGGAACCTAAACTACTGTTTAACATTAAACACCCACTAGCATACACAAGTTGCTGATCCCTTCCAACAGAAACTTAGTGCTTCTTCCTGTCACCAGTGCCAATCTCAGTTAGTGCAATAGGGACTAATGTACTTTTCCAGACTAGGTACAAACGATGCAAGAGAGCTGCAGGTCTGAAAATCAAGGACAAAAATATTGACCTGCCAAAATATTGGAAAGGTAAGTATATATAGGTAAGTATAGATTCAGTATACTTAACTCCACATCAACGTTCTTTTAAGAGATATATATCCAATGAAATAAAACTTTATTGAGTGTCAGAGTCACACAAAAAAGTACATACACCATATGATGGAATCCATTATATGCCTGTCTCAAAAAACTCTGTAATTAAAATAGGGAAGAGCAAAAATAGGGAACTACACAAGCATTGTCTTTCTGCAGTAAGCTGATGACTTCAAGAAAGACAATACCCTGAAGCATGCCTCCCCATCACCTGAAAGCTTTAAAGAAGCGCAAGACCACCCTGCAATGTGCAAATATGCGTGTAAAAAAAAACATTTTGTTTAACCTAAATAGTATACATTTGCAAAAGAAAATAAAGTGCAGAATGGATGTCATGGACTGACTGTTCTGTCTGAAACTGAATAGTAAGGACCTTTCCCATTGACCATGTGTCAATAACAGATAGGATTCCCGACCAAAACTCATTTTTAGGTGGGCATAGGTTTATATAGCAGGTTTCTCTAATTCTGTTTCCTTCCTACATAGCCACCTACTTTCCAAAACTGGGATTTAATCATTTGTTTGTCGGCAACACATACTGAGGTCAGATTGTCAAATAGGGGGAATCGCCAAACACACAAAAGCCATGGTATGGGGGATAGATAGATAGATAGATAGATCGATAGATAGATAGATAGATAGATAGATAGATAGATAGATAGATAGATAGATAGAATGTAATTTAAAAACAGTGTGCCGTGATTCTTGTTGATCATGTAAAGTTTCGAGGTGATCCGTCAAATGGGGGAGATATAATAGGGGTCAAAAGAGGGTGTACTTCACAAGTTAATTCCCAGAGGACTTGTGAACACGCCTACAGCCCAAACTACTGGACGGAATTATACCAATCACTTGCTCATATATATACTAACACATTATCACTCACTACTCACTCATTCATACAGTCACTGAGACAAGTATATACTCTCCCATACAACCACTCGCACATTCACGTACTCACCCATACAGTCACTAACACACCAACTCACTCATTTATAGAGCTACTCACACACCTAGTCATGCACCCTTGTAGTCATTCATGTACCCTGTCACTCATCCATACAGACACTTATGTACCTGTTCAGTCACCCTTGCAGCTACTCATGCACCCTCTCGTTCACCATTTACAGCCACTGACACACCCACTGGCTTCCCCATACAAAACTCACACAGCCACTCACTCATGCATACAGTCTCTCACATACCACTCCTTCTTTATACTACATACACACCCACTCACTCACCCATACAGGCACTCCCGCAGCCACTTACCTTAGAATAAATGTTTAACACTCAGTAACTTTTAGAAAACACACAGAACCCCTGGATGGTGTCATCAGTGATGTCATCAGTAAGGTCATTTGAGATGTCATCAGTGATATCATTTCAGATGTCATGAGTAATGTCATTAATGATGTCACTGACCATGTCATGAGTGATGTAATATGTGAGGTCATAGCAGTGCAATGATATGCTATGTTATAGTCAGCTCAGCTAATTATAACTGCTGAATTTCTCTGGTTTTGCACAAGTGAAATGAGAGCCTAACTATAACGTCCCTGTAACCTTTGTTTTTTTCAGTGAATTTGTACTTTTTTTTATTCTATTCCCTAACTACAAAATCTCTGTAACCTTAGTTTTTTTCTTTGAGTTTCTAAGGTTTCTGAAATTATATTTCCTAACTACAACGTCCCTGTAACCTTTGTTTTTTTTAGTGAATTTCTAACGTTTTTTTAATTCTATTTCCTAACTATAACATCCCTGTAACCTTTGTTTTTTTCTGTGAATGTCAAAGGTTTTTTAAATGTTAATTCCCACCTATAAAATCCCTGTAAGCTTTGTTTTTTTCACTGATTATACATACATTGGTGTGGAGTTAAATATAGTAAATATATACTTAGCTATATACATAACTTCACATTATTCTAGTAGACAATATTGTGGCTTTGATATTTTGGCAGGTCGATTTTTGAACACATTTATTTGGTAAAAAACACACTAGGCAAAGAGGTAGCAAATTAGTTACCTTTTAGCCTTGTTCAAACTATATTTCTTTAGTTGGTCTAAAAAGCGGACATACACATATCTCTCCAAGCAACTTGATAATAAAATTATTTTCTTTTAGGTTGATTCACTTTAAATTCCATACTTATTGTGGTTTCAGAATTTTTTTAAATCATGCACTCTGTTGCGTAGTGCCATTCATTCATCACACTTCATGCTCTAGTGAATGACTTAGATGTGAGATTGGGGATATGAAGATTTCATTTACAAACAGTATTAGGCTAGCTTTCCAATCTACGGTATTATCTCTAACACCACGGCCATCTGCATTTTTCCTCTTTAGTAACCCAATGTAAACTATGCCAGTCCCAGGCAGGAACAGTGCATAAATGTTCTTCACACAATGAGAGAAAAGTTCCAAGTGTGTGAGAACTAAGTTTTAGTTTTTCAAAGGTGGTCTGTTTTCAGAAAAAAACAAAGATGCTAATAGGTTTGCCATGGCATGGTGGGCCAGCCTTCCTTCCAGATGGCCGGAAAACTACCAGATTTAAGCATTGTGCAAGAAATCGGCCAATGGGTCTGGAGCAAATGTGAGTATGAAGGGGGTACAAGGGTCCGATGGAGGGCCCAATTTTCTTTGTTTGCTGAAACGTGATCTGTGGAAAGGTGGTGAAGAGATTCTTCCCGGAATCCTGAGTTAGGTCCACAACCGCTGGTTCCTCCTCTCCAGAGGGGACGAGGTATTGAACAATCTTAAGGACCTTTCCTTTTTCTTTTTTTTGTCAAAAAGGGGACACCAATACAATCTTTGTTATTATGTGACATAACAAAGGAGGAAGCAGTAATAATAATGCATTCCAATTCATTCCAAGTCCTTACATTAAATGGGATAAAATATGTATTGTTTGTACGAATGGAGGGCAGCTGCACAGTCTGTATTATAGCGTATCATTGCTAAGAACAGTAATAGAGATACATTCCAAGTCATTTCAGACCCTAACATGGAATAAGCATTGAGTCTTCGTAAACGCGATTCTCGAAGTCCTCGAGCTTCCATAAAACATCCGAAGTTGTCTTTTCTTGATCTTGTTTAAACTCCTGCCATTTCGCGGCTTCGTCCTCCAGCTTTCTGGTTCTTTCCTCTACTTCCGATACTCTGCCCACTAAATCTGCGTACAGTTTATTCATTTTCCGCAGAGACCCCTGTATCTTCTTGTTTGTTTGCCTGCCTAGCTCTGCGGCTCTCTGTCCTGGCTTCTCCTTGCATCTGTTTCAAAGTTGAGAAGAGTATATCAAATCCAGAGGCCTGCCCTTGACTCTGCGGATGCACTTGTGGAGGATTAGCCCCTACACCCTCCTGATATAACTGAGAGGTAGTCAAATAGTCCCAGTCCAATCTCTTTACCACATCTGGATGCGAAGGGCTTGCTGCAATTCTTGATCTGTTTCGGAGCCTACTCATAGTATGTCTCGACCTCCGACGAGGGGAGGGCTTGTGCACTGTATCCCCTTCTACCTCTGAAGTGTCTCATGTTACTGATGGAGGTAAGCCTGTTTGAGAGCCCTCGTCCTCCTCTCCATTTTCCTCCTCTCCCTCCTCCTCCTCCTCGCCCTCTCCATCATTAAGGGAAAAGAAGCAATCCTCACTAGGTGAGCCCGGAATTAAGGATGCAGTATCAAGAGGTTCCAATGCAGTTTCAGATGTAACCCCCATGTTCTGACATCCTGTTTTTTGGTCTTGGGTTTGAGCCCTACAGAGCATCCTCATAATCAAAAATAGCGATCACAAACTTTATTCAGGGACCTGAGTCTGTGTGGAAGAAGGTATTAGCCATTTGTGAAAAACTTCCTTTGACTACAAGTCTACATGCTGCGTTAAATGATCATGCTTACAGGGTATGCGGAAAATAAAATATGTTTTCAAGTACATTTAACAGGAAAGATAGGAGACCTCCGTGCTAATTAGATCAAGTAGCCACCCCACACACGCAGATTCTAAATTGTACCCCACATGTTTGTCTTTGCATCTTTTCACTGTAACCGCAATGGGTACACTCGCTTACAAGTCCCACAATTCCTGTGTTTGGGTTGTGGAATAAATCACACCAGAAACAACGAGCGGCCATATTTGATGAGATTGACCGGGACGTGTGATACACCTCAGAGAGACTCGTACAACAGATAAGGGTGCTGTCAGATTTGCGGAAAGATCGGCTATATCAGCGAGATTATAGAAATGGGTTTACAATGCCTCCGTTTCCATTTCACAGAAATTGGACTTGTGTGGCACAAAGGCAGCGTGCGAATAATTGCAGACAATCAGGTAGGCGGTTCAATGCTCCAATAGAGCTGATATAAATGATAACTGTTTAGGAAACAGGATGGCAGTAGTAAAAACGCCTTCATGTTTTTTCAGATTTTTCCGATATGCAGCCTGTGACCGTTTATTCGAGTGTGTTGAGTAAACACATTAGATAACGCTAAGAACCAGAAAGGAATCGGTTAATTATGAATAAAAAGGTAGGCCATAACGCGGTTTTTCCTCTAGTGGTGTTATGCTGGAGAGGTTGGAAATCATTCAAAATAACTAATATTCGGCATTTTTTTTAATAGCCCGCCCCACACCTCCAGAACGTTTGTGATCGCTTAAGAAAGAAAGAACACTTTTCGAGCTAAATAAGACAGCCTATTCACAGTCCTTTGCCTAAATTTGGTATGTAGTCGAAGTCAGAGACATTTTAAAGGTTCTTTGTGTAACTTGAATGGAGCCAAATATAGAATTTTGTAAATAAAACTTTATTGTTTTCTTTACATCATACAGACAAAAGAAAAAAAAGGCCCTGAAGAGAATTTCCAGGAACTGGTTTCCTGGTTTCGAAACGCGTCGGCATATTTGGAGGCATATTTGGAGGAATAATTGGTTTATAATAGCCATCTATCAGTATTAGTTAGCTCAGACAGTATTGAATAGTTTCATTAATTTGATTGTATTCCTCACGCTCTCACCTTTTTGATTTTGTCTCTCATTTATTGAAATCAAATATACATCAATTTAATATGTGTTTTGTTGTTTAATAATTGCTTTTTGAGATGGATGATGTTGTTGAATTGATTTAGGTTAGATACATTGTTTCATGTTTTGTTTATAAATTGTCATGTATAGTATTGTGAATATATGTACAGTTCGTCCTGCTTTTGCTAATCAATGTGTATAAAAACTTTAAAGTAAAAAAGAAAGTGAAAGGTATAAAATATTAATACCTGGTCAGAATTCAATAAAAAGAATTCTTGACCTTCAATAACTTTGTTTGTGTGAAAAAGAAGAGTGGTTTAGGCATATTGTGAATTTTGTATTTAAAAAGGGTCCAGCCTACTCTACGCCCAAATACGGACCTAACTCCTTTGGGTTATAATGGAAAGGGGCGACCACTCGGTCCCCCCGAACGTATGGATGAGTGCCTCGATCCCCCCGGGAAGCCATTTTTGGGCGGGAGGCGCGTCTCGGCTGGTATGCCCGAAGCGGCGTAGCCGGGGCGCGCTTTTTTCCCGCCCTAGAGTGGGCTGGCCTAGACACCGACGCAGCCAGCCACGCCCTCGGGGCAGGCAGGGGCGGGTTTTCGCCCGCCCTGAAGACGGATAAAAGAAGGCGCAGGACCAGAAGACGTCCTCTTGTTCTTGTGCTCCGAAGCTGCACCTCCTCGCTACACGTGAGCTCGGGACGGAACGAAGAGCCAATTTTGAGCGTTTTGATCCTTTTCTTTGTCTTCCAGATACTTCCTCGGAGAGATGCCCAAGAAAGGCGCAAAGAGAATGACGACCGACCAGATGGTGCGGGCCCTTTGCAAAGAGGTGTCCGACATAAAGAAACGGTTGGCGGAGCGAGATGGGGAGGAGGGTTCGGGCCCTGCGCCGGCTGGAGGGAGACCTAAGAGGCCGAGAAGGGTTCCAGCCGGTGGAGACGCCCCGGTTCCCTCTGCCCCGCTCGAGGCGCCGACCCCAGTACCGGTCGAGGGGAATCCAATCCCCGTTGTCGTCACCCCGACACCCAAGGAAGACATGCCCCCCGAGCTGGCAGCACAGCTAGCAGCATGGTTGGGGGATAGCAGTGATGGCGCCACGGCTGCCGAGGCACAGGCGCTGATAAAAGGGCTTCGTGAGAAGAAAGAGGCAGCTAGAGTGGCTGCACCGTTGGCGGGGATAGACAAGCCGCAAGCGGCAGAAGCTGCGTCCGGTTCAGGTAAGCGGCCATTGCCGATTGCACGGGACGAGTCAGCACCCTCTCGTAGAGAGAGATTGGGACAACATGTGCCCTTAGCGATAAAGGAAAAGATCTGGGCAGGGGAATACGTGAATATTTTTTCCTTGCTTGTTGATCATTATGATGTGGAGCATGTAAAAAGTCAGAAGGACCTAATGCATCCGAGTGTTTGGCGCGCAAAAATGGCCGCCTTTAAGGTAAATGAGAATATTGGTAACTGGGGCAATGCGTGGGGTATTTTTACATCGATTTTGGGGGAACGTAGGCCCGAGTTGCTTCCTGAGTTTCCCGTTTACCAATCAAGAATTATGGGTTACTCGACAGCGTATCAAGGTAACCATTGGTTTTGTTATGATAATCTGTTCAGGAAAGAAAAAGAACATAACAAGAGTTTGACTTGGGATTGTTACGATTCTTTAACATGGGATAAAATGAAAGAATCGGGAATGCTAAGAATGCCATTGGTTGGGAGCAATGTTGTTGATTACTCCCGCCAAAATGTGGGGTCGCCCTTTCGACCAAGTACGAGCACCGACGACCAGTCGAGGCCCGCAGGCAATACAGGGAGAAAGGGTTTCTGTTATAACTTCAACAGAGGGAAATGTACCAGGCCTCCGGGATCATGTAAATTTAGACACGAATGTAGTACGTGTGGGTCATCCCATCCTGAGTCATCGTGCAGAGCCAGAACGAGTGAGAATGGGGGTAAGGGAGGCGCCAAACAGGTCTAATCTAGGCCGAGGGGCGCCTTTACCAACTCCGATTGATACCTTGGCAATGATTCCCTGGCTCAGCGAATACCCGGATCGGACTTCTGCCGGGGTGCTGCGGAACGGTTTTACACATGGTTTCCGCATCCCGGTAGGGGACTTTCAGGGTGTAGGGATGTGCAAAAATCAACTTTCCGTTCTACAACATACATCTGTAGTGCAAGAGAAAATTCAGAAAGAGGTTAGCCGGGGACGGGTCGCCGGCCCGTTTAGTGTACCCCCGGTACCGGATTTTGTTTGTTCTCCGTTAGGGGTGGTCCCCAAGAAGGACCCAGGTGAGTTTCGATTGATTCATAATCTGTCTGCTCCACATGGTCTTTCGGTGAACGACGCAATTGATCCAGAAGTTTGTTCGGTGCGATACGCATCTTTTGATGAGGCAGTAGCCATCTTGAATCGCCTGGGGCCCGGGACGTTGATGGCGAAATCTGATATCGAGTCAGCGTTCCGGTTGCTCCCGGTACACCCAGACGATCAGCGTCTTTTGGGATTCGGGTTCCAGGGATCATTTTACATGGATAGGTGTATGCCAATGGGATGCTCTATATCATGTGCTTATTTTGAGCAATTCAGTACTTTCCTGCAATGGGTGTTCACTAAGAAAACGGGTTTTCGAAATGTAATGCACTACCTTGACGATTTTTTGTTCCTTGGTCCCGCCCGAAATCCCGAATGTGCCCAGGCCTTAGATGAATTCTGTGTGTTGATGGGTCAATTTGGCGTGCCGTTGGCACCGGGTAAAACTATGGGTCCCACGACTTGCCTCGAATTTTTGGGGATCGAGTTGGACTCAAGGGAGGGGTGTTTCCGTTTACCAGCTAGCAAAGTGTTGAAATTCAGGACAGCCCTCCGAGTATGTTTGAATACACCTAAGGTTACACTGCATCAGTTGCAACAATTAGTGGGAAAGTTGAACTTTGCCTTGAGGGTAATCCCAATGGCTCGCCCCTTTTCCCGCTCCATTGCCCAAGCGATGGTCGGCCTGAAAGAGGGTCATCATCGCACGAGGTTATCGGCTGAGGTCCGCCAGGACATGCGGATATGGTTAGCATTCTTGGCGGACTTCAATGGCCGAGTCGTCTGGAACAAGCCAGCCGTGTCCTCAGAAGAGCTTGGGCTATGGACAGATTCAGCAGGAAGCATAGGTTTTGGCGCCATCTTCGGCACGAACTGGTCTGCTCAAAGATGGCCCCTATGGTGGCACGAGAAGGGGCTAACGAGTAATATTGCTTTCCTTGAATTATTTCCCATTCTCGTGGCCCTGAGAACCTGGCCAGAAGGTTTCAGAGATCATTCTGTCATTTTTTGGTCCGACAACATGACCGTGGTAGAATGCATCAATAGTCAGTCAGCCCATTGTAAGTTGATTTTGAGGCTGCTCAAAGAAATTGTCCTACTATGTATGCAACTGAACGTGGTATTCAGAGCAAAACATGTCCCAGGGGTGATGAATCAGGCTGCTGACGCACTGTCTCGTTTTCACATGCAGGCTTTCTCGGGTTTCCTTCCTTCAGCGGACCCGGAGCCGGCACCCTTCCCCGAAGCTCTCTGGTCTCTCGGTGCCCCGAACTTCGTCACCTCGTGGGAGAGAGTCTAGCACCCAGGACAAGGAAGGCATATGAAGGGGCGTTCCAGGCCTATTTAGCCTTTTTAGGGGCAGAGAGAGGGGGTCTGTGGGGTCAGGAAGAGTGGGTAGTACTCTTTCTGATGTCTTTACATAGGGCTGGGAAATCGGTGGCTACGGCCCAAAGGCATCGTGCCGCCATTTCCTTTGTTGCCAGGGCCCATGGCATCCTGGACCCAACAGCGTCTTTCACAGTACAGAAAGCGCTGCGTGGGTGGCAACGCCTAGAGGGTCGCAGAGTAGACGTGAGACGACCGATAGGTCTAGACAGGTTGTCCCAGTTACTGGACACACTCCCTAACACGTGCTCGTCCCCTTTTGAGACCTGTTTGTTCCGGACTGCATTTACGCTGGCGTTTCACGGGGCTATGAGAGTTAGTGAGCTGGTTGCAAGGAACAAACAGGATGTGACGGGGGGCTTGTGCAGGGAACATGTTCAGATCAGGGGGGATGCGATGATTGTCTCCTTTCTCAGGTCTAAGACTGACCAAGATGGGAAAGGGGACTGCACGATCATTCGCAGGGACCCCGAGTCATCCATGTGTCCGGTACAGTGCTTAGAAGATTACCTAGCACAGAGAGTGGCATCATGGGGGGGGACATTGTTGAGGCATGCAGACGCCACCCCGCTGACGAGGTTTCAGTTTCAACGGGTGCTTGCAATGGCCATTGCCGCAGCGGGCTTGGACCCGGGCGAATTCGGGACCCACTCCTTTCGTATAGGGGCTGCCACTGAAGCTACAGCCAGGGGTCTTAATGTAGAACAAGTGAAACGTGTGGGGCGCTGGTCCTCCAATTGTTATAAGAGGTACGTGCGATTGCACATGTTGTGAAGCTGTAATCATGTACTCACGCCTCTTGTCTTTTGTTTGTTTTCAGTTGCGCAAGCCTACGCGGCAGGGCAGACTGAGCAGTCGACCCAACACCAGGCCAGCGGTCGCACGTCACCGGCTGTGAGGAAGGAGGTGTGGGTCGTGGGCCACTCATACGTGAGACGGGCCGCAGACGTATTCAAAGCAGGTGACATGTTTCACGTACCTGGGGAATACGGGTACAGAGTGTCCTTCTACGGAAGGGGCGGTCTCTGTATTGACCAGTTTCAGGAATTTTTTGAGGGCTTGTTAGAGCGGATGAGGTCACCGCCGTCCATAGTCATAGTGCATTTAGGGGGCAATGATTTGGTCACCACCGGTAGACGACTTCTCCTGGAGGCTATGCTTTCCACGGTAAGTTGGTTAGCGAGGAGAGTTCCGGGGTGCCTGATTGCGTGGTCTCATATGATCCCACGAAAAGTGTGGCGGGGGGCTATCTCGATCCCTGCTTTGAATCATTCTGTTAAAAAATTGAATAACAAAGTGAGTAGGTTGTTCCGTTCCAAGACATTGCATTCGATCTCGCATAATTGTATTAATGATGACAGTATGTATCTGGGGGATGGTGTGCATTTGTCGAGGGCGGGGAATGAGTTACTCATAGGAGACTTCCTAGCCTGGTTAAAATCTTTAAAACATGACCTTTAGGTAGGAGTTTTGTGGGGGGTCCGGATAGCCGGTCAACTATCCGGACCTGTGGCGGTAAGGTCATGATCGGTGAGCACTAATTGGTAGATCCCTATGAGTGGGCGTCACCCAACACGGATGGGAGCGCTCGGGAGAGGTGGCCATTGGCCCCTCAGTGGGGAGGCGGTCCCGTCTAAGGGCGGGACGCCGGAAGTAAAGGAAAGGCGGTCAAGGCCCCTTCCTTTGTAGGAGGGGTTACAGCCCCCTCCTGGGGAATTTCCCGGGGCCAGTGTCATCTGCGACGGCAGATGCGGTAAGTTGTGTGGGGTGGGGAGAGGTCAACGATACCTTCTAGATACCCCACACAAGTGTTCGAACGACCTTTAAATGGCGTCGAGTCTTAAGTGCCCCCGTCAAGACAAGGGAAATTGTTAGTAGTTGCACTTGAGGTAAGCCTCTGTGCTGTCGCCCCTCCCAAGTGGGAGGGGTAAGTCGGGTTAGGGATCTTGACACCGGTTATGACCTTGCCGTTGGCCCTTAAACGTTAGGATGTACAATTTCAGTGTTCTTAGAGAATGTTTTTTGTAGGATGCTAGTTCGGCTAGGAGAACCTCTGTATTAGAGATTATGTTAAGGTTAGCCAAACTCGTAATGTGATAATGAAATTGTACATAACATGAAAACGTTTAATGTTTTAATTTTTTGTTTTAATAAATACGGCCGGGATGGTCACTCCATCCCACATCCAAAAACTTTAAGAACTGTTTCCGGTTTCCCTCCTTTTGGGGATTGTGTTGAGAGGGGGTGGCGGGTATCTCAGCCATATGGAAAGGGGCGACCACTCGGTCCCCCCGAACGTATGGATGAGTGCCTCGATCCCCCCGGGAAGCCATTTTTGGGCGGGAGGCGCGTCTCGGCTGGTATGCCCGAAGCGGCGTAGCCGGGGCGCGCTTTTTTCCCGCCCTAGAGTGGGCTGGCCTAGACACCGACGCAGCCAGCCACGCCCTCGGGGCAGGCAGGGGCGGGTTTTCGCCCGCCCTGAAGACGGATAAAAGAAGGCGCAGGACCAGAAGACGTCCTCTTGTTCTTGTGCTCCGAAGCTGCACCTCCTCGCTACACGTGAGCTCGGGACGGAACGAAGAGCCAATTTTGACCCACCCACCAGCCCCTGAGGTCAGCAAGTTGTTGTGCAATAAAGTGAATTTATAAGTTTGTTTTTCCATCTCGTTTACAGGCTGCGACAGTATCAGTTTGTGGTTAATCATAATAAAGTATGGTGAATATCGTCTAGGTTGTTACGATTAAAATGATTTGACGTAGTGTTACATTTCTAGCATGTTCTTTCGGTCGTAGCGACCAATGTTTTCATAGGTTTGAGTAAGAATTGTCGTATTTATTTTTTGGTAGGCGGTAAGGTCATGATCGGTGAGCACTAATTGGTAGATCCCTATGAGTGGGCGTCACCCAACACGGATGGGAGCGCTCGGGAGAGGTGGCCATTGGCCCCTCAGTGGGGAGGCGGTCCCGTCTAAGGGCGGGACGCCGGAAGTAAAGGAAAGGCGGTCAAGGCCCCTTCCTTTGTAGGAGGGGTTACAGCCCCCTCCTGGGGAATTTCCCGGGGCCAGTGTCATCTGCGACGGCAGATGCGGTAAGTTGTGTGGGGTGGGGAGAGGTCAACGATACCTTCTAGATACCCCACACAAGTGTTCGAACGACCTTTAAATGGCGTCGAGTCTTAAGTGCCCCCGTCAAGACAAGGGAAATTGTTAGTAGTTGCACTTGAGGTAAGCCTCTGTGCTGTCGCCCCTCCCAAGTGGGAGGGGTAAGTCGGGTTAGGGATCTTGACACCGGTTATGACCTTGCCGTTGGCCCTTAAACGTTAGGATGTACAATTTCAGTGTTCTTAGAGAATGTTTTTTGTAGGATGCTAGTTCGGCTAGGAGAACCTCTGTATTAGAGATTATGTTAAGGTTAGCCAAACTCGTAATGTGATAATGAAATTGTACATAACATGAAAACGTTTAATGTTTTAATTTTTTGTTTTAATAAATACGGCCGGGATGGTCACTCCATCCCACATCCAAAAACTTTAAGAACTGTTTCCGGTTTCCCTCCTTTTGGGGATTGTGTTGAGAGGGGGTGGCGGGTATCTCAGCCATAAAAAAAAAAAAAAGTAAACAGCAAAGAGGCAAAATGTGTATATATAGAGTCCATTGCAGATGCTAGATCGATGGTAAAGACGGCTATGTCATCTGCATAAGCGGTGACTTTCAGCTGGCACTGCCCTGTAGTCAGAGAAGATATCTGTGCACCCTAATAAATGGCTCTATGTATAGCGCAAAAAGCAGAGGGGAAAGGGGGCAACCTTGTCTGGTAACACACAGAATTGGGAAGGGAGATGTTTGTAAGCTGGCATAATACAGTTTAGCATTGGGTTTACTGTACAAAGCTTGTATCAATTTGCTATATCTCCCTCTCAGGCCGTATGATGAAAGTGTTGCCCACAGATAATCCCAAACCACCCGGTCAAAAGTCTTTTCGGCATCTAGCAGAACCATGCACAGGCTCAGCGCTGACTTCCTAGCTAAATCAAAGGCCCCTACTGCTGAGTTGACATGAGCTGTGGTGTCTCTGCCCTGTATGAAGCTGTGCTGCTAGCTAGAAACTAAGGGCCAGATGTAGGAGCCCAAATACCGGTCGGTAACGGCCGATTTCGGCCGTTACCGACCGGTATTTGGGTTTTGCTATGTAGGGGGCTGAAAATTACAGAATCGGTATATTTACCGATATGGTAAAATTACCGATTCGGTAAATTACCGAATCGGTAAATATACCGATTCTGTAATTCCAAATGTAGGTGGCACAGTTTTCAGTGCCACAGGCCCTTAAGAGTCGGTATTTTACCACCCAATCCTATTGGGTGGTAAAATACCGAATTCAGGTGTGCATGCACATCTGTGCATGCACACCTGTGCCATGTGACACACAAACATGCCCTTAGGGCATGTATGTGTGCCACATGGCACACAAGCCTGCACTTGGGGTGCTAGAGGGTGTCAAAGTGACACCCCCTGCACCCTTGCTGGATTTGGTATTTACCGATTCGGTAAATACTGAATCGGTATTTCCCATTGATTCCTATGGGCTCCAAAGCCCATAGGAATCAATGGGGAATACCGATTCTGTATTTACTGAATCGGTAAATACCGAATCTTACAGTTCGGTAATTCAACATAAAATATTACCTACATCTCCCTCCTTCTAATTTACTGATTCATAAATACCGAATCGGTAAAATTCGGTATTTATGAGTCAGTAAATTAGATTTACCTACATCTGTCCCTAGGCCTCCTAAACCAAATGGTATGTGGGTCCGCACTCCTGGTTTTTCCACTGTGTTGATTTTAAAGGTTTTCTTTGTGCTTTTCTTTATGTGTCGGTGGTGCATAGGTTGGCAATCCAACTGAGCATAGGGATGGACTAAATTGATGATTGATGTGTGTTTCCTATATCACAAGATTCACTCCAACCTTGTACTCTAGGATATTTTCATTGAGTTCAAATACGATTATTACGCATGGTTCATCTTAATTCATAAATTTATTTTTCAAAGTAACAAAGATTTTTTCATTATTATTATATACGAACACAAAAGTATAACCCGGTTTTCAACACTAAAGGTGTATAAGGTGATAAAATAACACATACTCGCTATAAGTATGTTGACTTGACATAGAATGTTTTCAACAGAACGACATGGTTAATATCGTATTTGTTTAATAATATTGTTTCTTTCATGTACCAAATAAGTCATATTGTATTGTTTCAGAATTGTGAAAGTGAAGAAGGGCATCATGCTCGAAATGCATTGGGCAGAACTATAAAATGTATATGGAATATAATTGAAAAAGACAATAATGAAAAAATCTTCGTTACTTTGAAAAATAAATTTATGAATTAAGATGAACCATGCGTAATAATCGTATGAGGAGGGTGTGTACCATTCCTCACATGGGATACCGTAGCCAGAGCTGACTCCCAGTTTCCCGTTATGATTTTATTCATGCCCTTGCAGCGTATATGCCTGGGAGAGGGACCTTTTGTGCCCCTGATAGGGGTGGTAAAAGAACTTAGTTTGAACTCAATCAGCCTGTTATCAACCCAACTAAGGGGCTGAACTGCCTCAATAACCAGATTCTTTTGGTTAGTGAATATGTCGTCCAGAGTGTGACCGGCTGTATGGGTTGGAGAATGAACCAACTGCTCACAACCAAGGGTTGTCATAAGATCTAAAAAGAGAGCTGAGTCATTGTCTGCGAACTTAGATTGTGGACCGGGCGGGCGGTATATCAAAAGGCCTGAAAAGATGCAGTTCTCAGATACCTTAATCCCAAACAAGGCTGCCTCCAATAGGATGCCTGGGTCATTCTCCATGGGGCTAAGGGTACAACTGAACATGTCTTTAGCAACTAAGGCCAGGCCACCTCCTCTATGACCTAAACGGTCGCATTTGAGAATAATGTAACACTGCATCTACCAAGTCGGAGTCAGGGTCATCTCTAGACCACGTCTCTGTGATAAAAAGGCAGTCCAGGTTAAGTGTTTGAATGGTCAAGGCAATTTCTAATTTATGTTTGGGCATGGAACGAGCGTTGAATAAAACTCCCCTGAATAAACCTAGCCTTAGTCCCCACTTTGGTCTCAGCCCCTGTCCAGCTCTCTTCCCCCAGCACCCGGGCCCTACTGAGAGAGCCCGAAACGGAGGCCACACCATTGATAGGGCTTACAGTGCTCAGCCTCCCCTGTAAATAAGCTAAACTTCTCCACACATGCCTCATGCTGGGCCTCAGGGGGTAGCTGAAGAAGTTGGGCCCTTGAGTAAGTTCTTGGCCAAGCGCCTTTGTCCCTAGAGTCAAAACGGGCAGCATACCTGGCCCCTGGTGCAGTCCAGGAGTGGACGGGACCAAACAGGCTTGTCCTAGGCGTGTCTTCGCCGTGCTCCTTGCGCGCCCCTTGCGCGCCCCTTGCGCACATGGTATTCCATCTGCTTAAGTACCCCAAACCCAGAAGTTCTGAAAAGCTGGACCGCCAACCACCAAAATGGCAGACAGCTAGGGGGCAAAGTGCAAGTAGAGAGGAACTCTCGCCGCTCAAACAGGAAGAACCGGCGGTGGACCAAAGAGTCATGAAAAGTAAAAAAGAAGGTAAGATTCCCCTTAGAAGTGAGGGGGGAATAGAATCACACACCAGCACAATGTAGGAATAATGAAAGAAGAAATAGAACTGCTGCCAGTCTCAGACGTCAACTAACAAAGTGTTTACCTGAGACGCCTAAAATGTATTTAAAAATATATTTAAAAAGCAATACCACACAGGCAGTCACAAAAAGATGTAAATTATGAGAACAGGTATTGAGATTGCAAATTTTTGGCTAATTCTCAAACACTTTCATCCCTCGCCTATGTACACTACACGTTGTAGACAGAGCGTACACTAAGTGGTTAGAACAATTTAGGCTTGTGGTTAAGAAATTTGCACTGTATTTTAAGTTTTAGTATTTTTCTTCAAATAAAAAAATTTTTCTATTAAATATTTCGCTTGGAAACGTTGAGGCCCTTTCATACACTCTATGGCCCACGGTATGCATATACCATTCATGTGAAAGTTGGTCTATCAGGGTATACAATAATGGGAAAATGATGCAGAAAAGAGAACAAATACAAAAAGAGTCCGCCATTGGCAGCATCACTGCTTGAAATATTAAGTCACACTATGCTTAAAAAAATAACTGATTTAGCCATTAAACGAAAAAAAAATAACGTGCTGTATTCCTGGTTACTTCCGATTTATGACTCACATCACATAAAATGATCATTGTGAGCACTAATTTAACAAAGGTTCTATGCCATATTTTTTGGCTGACTGTAGCTTTCAATAGTTGAAGGCATGGAGCAGTGTATTTCCACCTTATACAGTATTAAATGATTGTTTGTCACTGGAACTTTAAAGAATTTGCTGCTTTTCCCTTGAAATGTGAAAGTGTTTGCTGACATCCTTACAGTAATTACATAATGCAACAGATCAAAACACACTAACGTAACACAAAGCAAAATAGGAACACACCATAAGCATAACAAAGCATCAAAACAGAACACAACAACGACAGGGAAACATAATAAATATATGCCAAATGCAGCAAAAAAACAAAACAGCCGAAAAACAATGCAAGACATGATAAACACAAAACAATGCAACATGACAAATTTGCACAAATGTTCTTGTCATATTATAGGCTTTCATGAAAAGGTGGTAAAAGGTATCTGCGCCAACCTCTAGCTAAGTTGTTAATAGTGCAATTCAAAAATTGTAGGAAATGACAATCCTATATGTGATGTTGCCCCATATTTATTCCCTATCTGTTTTGCTGGTGTTAGAACTCTGTGCACTTTAATTCTGCTAACAAGTAGAAAATTGCTTATGCTCTCCCTTTAATTATGGTTGAATTGCCATACTCCTGATAATTAGTATACTTAACTTGCCTATCAGTCCCCAGAATAAGGTACAAAGTGTACCCAGTGTCTGGAAGTTAAATGCAATTAGTGGACTTATTGGGCCATCCACCATGGTGGCAGTGCAAACAGGGCGGCAGGCCTACGATTGTAACCTCACTGTAACAGGGTAAAAAACTGAAATTTAATCTGTCAAAATAACCCTTTGGATAGCCCTAAACCACCTTTTAAATATTAGTAAGTCGTCCCTATGTAGGCCTTGTAGCCCACAAGGTGGGGTGTATGGTATTCAAAATTAGTACATGTAGAAATTTAATGTTAACATGTCCTTACAGTGACTACACCCAAAATAACTTTCACTGTAAAAGAGCTGCCCGGCCCTCAGAAAACACTTAGAAGAGATATCAAAAACTAACTAATACTGTATCTCAGGAATGGGACCAGCTAGAAAAATAATTAGACAACTATTTTAATACTTATGAAAAATCGAATTCAATGGCGAAATCGAATTATTAAGAAATATTAAGGAAAATTAACTTTGAGAAAGTTACCTTTTCCCTGCCTGTAGTTCCTGGAGGCTAATTTGCATTGCATCTTCCACTTCTACTAGCCAGTAATTACCCTTGAATAGTTGTGAAAAAGGTACGCAATGCCTCCTAGGAACAGAAAATAGACTGACCTGAATGGACAGATATGACTCCGCTAACCTCAACAGAATATGCAGAGTGGGTGCTGTGGGAATCCTTTTTTAAACAAAAATTTCAAAACCGTATTGAGTGTCAAATCCTGCTTGAAATGTCAGCTTGGTCCACATATAACACTTGGGGCACACATGAAAGAAAGTCTTTATACATAGGATGTCTATGTTTTTATGTGTGTGTTTCTTTCTGTACGGATTTGTGTATATTGGATGTTAAGGGCATCTGGTGACCAGTTATGGCATCTGATGACCACAAGTGGTATTTAGAGGCCACCTTGGACATATTTCAAAACCTGGACAATTGGCACGCCTCGCAAACAGTGGGCATCCTAACATTCTTCCACTTAATAGGTATCCTCTGGCATCTTGTGGCCACCTCTGGCATCTGAAAAGCATCCATAGCATATAGTAGCCATCCCTGTTTTTGGTGTGCATCACTGACATAATGTGGCCTAATATGGCCTCAACCTCTGTCATTTGGGGCCATTCTTGAACCATTTAATTGCCACAGTAATATCTGATGGCAACCTCTGGTTTCCAAAAGCCATCCCTGGCTTATGGGGGACATTCCCAGTATAGATTGGGCATCCCTTGAATCTGGCAACTACCATTGATATCTAATAACCAATCATGACTTCAAGTGACGTACCACCTGGTGGACAGTCCATGTAATGGAGGACCACCCATGCTATCTGGCGGACAAATCTTCACCATTGGTAGAAAGCCTTGCCTTTTCATTGGCACCTAGCCCATGGTAGCCACCCCAGATTCTGTTGGGCTTTCCAGGTTGCATAATGTGGGCATTCCTGATATTGGATGGTCACACCAGATATCTAGTGGTCACACATAATATCTGTTAGGCATTCCTTGAATAAGGTGCTCACCTGCCACTGTGGGTGCTTATGCCTGGCATCTGGAGAGCATCCATCTGATGATGACATACATATATATGAAAGGCAATGCTGGTCCTTTGGGGGAAGCAGTAAATGTGACTACCTAATGAAACTAACAAGGTGATATTTGGAAATCAAACTAGGTTATTTAAAAAAGTGAAAAACACATTTTTGGATAGAAAAATAGATTGTTATCAGAAAATAGTAATCTTTCGTTTAGGGGATAATGAGAACATGTGACAAAAATAAAAGTCATATACATGAGAGCAAAATGTGTGTATTTTCAGAAAATATTTTTTCAGCAAAAATGTTACTTACCAATGAGAAACGGGTATCTGAAGGTAAAAAATACTGTATTTTCCAAAAACAAGAAACTTGAATTTGTTGTCAAACTGATTACTGATATTTAATTAATAATTCATTCTAAAATGGGACATCAGGGGAGTATTTTCCACTATAGAGCTAATACTAAATGCAAGAGCTGCTGAATGAAAATGTCATTCATAATGGGTGATTATACATTTTTTGCCCACTGCCAAAATGGTCATGATTGAGGACTCCATAATCCAGAGCACAGGATTATGTGCTACCACCAAGTTCAAGAGCTAAAGAGATTAGATGATGGCCGGGACTACTTTCCATCCGCATGATTACATCGAGCTATTTCCAATATACCTTTTCATATATGTTTAAATGAAGCAATTCACACGTAAGTGGAATGAATCAAACAAGAAGACTCACTCACAGGTAACTCCTTTCTCCAGATTTTCATAATATCCACAAAAGCATATTTGCTGCAGAAGAATGTGATGAAATCTCTCAAATGCCTTTACTTCTTTCAGGCGTGTAAAGATGATGTCTACATCTTCACTCGAGCGTTCAAATGGTCTACAAAAAAGAGCATTGTTAACACATTCTTGTAGTGAAATGAGCAAAACAATTGTAAATATTCAAGAAGTCAACATTAGCCTCTGGTTTTGCACATTAATCTTTCATTTTATCCTTAAAAAACAAATCACAATTTCCATCTTTTTTATCACAAAACATGCACTGGAGCACATTCAATACTCATACCACGACTGCAGGAGTCTCAGGGGACTCACGTCTTCTTCCCCATGTCACATAATTTTGCATTATCTGTCAGTGGGGTACTGGGCTGTACTGGAAACGCCTGCACTGTCTAATCTGTTAAAAATATAAGTACAGGGGCAATAAGTATTCTTAGTAGCCTACCGCTAGTGCTGCCGAAATCCAGGATTCCAAAATACCAAAGCTTTCTCCATCTTATGCCGTTTTCTTCCTTCACCTTGTACTACCTGCCTCTTTAAATCACTCTTGCTGGTTCTTTTTATTTTCATTTATGTTTTCTCCTTTTGCCACTGCTTTCCTATGTTTCTCTTCCACTTTCAGTCAAAGTAAAATGGGGAAAAATAAGCCCTGGTCCACAAAAATTAATGTTGGTGCCTAGCATCCCCATAAACACTGTCACATTGGAGTTGCGGTGATAGGGAGACAAGTTAGGGAGACCCAGTGGTGTAGCTAGACCTACTGCCACCTGGGGCAACCCCTAAGTTTTCAGCCTGGGTGCAGGTAATCGCGGGGGACGGAACTTGTTCTGGGGGGAGGAAACCAACTATATGGCTGCTGTCCATATTTACCAGCTGTGCGAGTCTCAGTAAAGAATGATGCATTTTAAACTCTGCAGAAAGCAAAACGCTTAACTGTGTCAATAAATGTTTAAAGTTGTATAGTTGGAATAGACTAGTTCCTGGTGAAAGTTTAAGTTCTGTATTTGTTAAAAAGAGAGAATGTATTAAGGCTATTAAGTGTGCTGATTAATTGGGAATGGAAATATTGCACACATTGTTGCGTGTTTATCTAGGTTCCTGATCGATACTGTGACCTTATGCCCCTATTCGGCTATAAATCCATTTATTGCCTATATTGGCATAACCGTTCAAGTGCGATATTCAGAAAGTCATCTCTGGCCTCACACGAACAGAGCCACATTCCAGAATAGTTCTCTGCCACTTCCTTTGCAACCAATTAGTGCAATGACAGAGCAGAAGTCACTATCTGATATTCCTAGATTAACACTCCGAGTTCTTCAACAAGATAAAAACTCAGCAAACCTGGAAATCCCTGCTTGCTGTGTTTTGATTAGTAATGGAACTCTAATG
The DNA here is from genome assembly GCF_964263255.1 of Lissotriton vulgaris. Taxonomy (NCBI): domain Eukaryota; kingdom Metazoa; phylum Chordata; class Amphibia; order Caudata; family Salamandridae; genus Lissotriton; species Lissotriton vulgaris. The sequence goes on along the minus strand of NC_141687.1, from coordinate 783,154,606 downwards.
AGCAACTGATAGCTATCACTTCCTAGTGACATCTTTAATTGACGTCTTATGTCCAGCAAACTTGCGTCAAACCAGGCACCTGTCAGGTATAAATACTACCAACGTTGCCTTAAGCAATTGCTGGTGTCCCATTGCTGTTGTATGCTGTATGCAGTACGCTGATGCTGCTGCTGCCCCGCTGCTGTTGGTGAAGCTACTGATACCATTATCGCTGCTAAAGCGCGAACGATGGTGTGGTGAGCTTAGGAGCTGAACAGCCGTCCCTCTGCGAAGAAGCCCAGCAGATGCCAAGCTGCCCGCGGACGCTGTTCCCCCTCCTCCTCCTCGACGCGCTGAAGAGAGACGCTGCCTTTCTCCTGCAGAGAAATCCAGCTCCAGCGTTTCTAGTCTGCCCTCGCGGGTGACTGGGATACCGAGACCCCCTGAAGGAGATACCAGACCTCCATCATTCTATTCAGAGGTATGGTGTTGACTAAACCCTTAGAAGAGAATTCTTGAAGCAAACCTTGGCAAAACCAACTTAACTTAAGCTACTTACTTACTCCCCTTCCACGTGTTAGGCTTAGGTCAGGCACACTGGGGTAGGCGTGGTTAGAAGCACCAGTTGAGTATTTTAGCCTAATGTATATATGACTGTATATATGTTTTATTACTTTTAAACCATTGTATGGCTAAGAAACCATATCAATGCTTTTACAGTATTATTTCGCAATACTTATCTTACTGTACGTACTTTTTATCATAACAAGTCTTGCAATTGTGGCAATACATTTCTCTTGTATGAGAAGAAAGACTGTTCAATAAATGTTAACCCTTTATTGACAAACGCCCGTCTCTCTATTCTCTACATCTCATGAAAGTAAACTGCACTAACCTGACTGAGTAAAATAACTGTCTATTGTTTCACACGACCCTAGAGATTGACTCTTAATCTGAGGAGCAAAGTTGTCATGTTGCACGGTTGTTGGAAAGCTGAATCCCTTCTTGTCTGTGCCAGGGAAGCTGATCACTTCCTATGCAGAGAAGAAAGTTTCCAGTGACCTCTGAGCTAGTTGGTAACAAACCCAATTAAGTTTAGCATAGTCAGTGGAGGCCTGGAAGATCCGCACTTCTACGTCGATACTACTGTTTATGTTATTCCAATGCGCAGGGCCTAGTGGGAAACTAGGAACTACACTACATGGCGCCCAAACGTTTGGTAAGGCGATAAACTAACGCACAACGTTAGAGTAACTCAGTCGTGCATATTTCACACAGACCCCTTTCTCCCGTAAATACTCCAATAGACGTCTGGAGTGGGTGAAAGGTTAAAATCCGCCCGAACTCAGTAGGAAGAGATTCCTATGTAAAGCTCTGGTTTATTCAACGTTGAAGGATACAGTGTTCCAAAATATTGTGCACCTAATCTTTGTCTCCTTGGAGACCTACTCTGCAAAGCCTGCATTTATAAAAAATGACAGACAGTAAAGAAGAAAGGGAAGCAGTTAGACTGGCAACCCTACTAATAGAGGAAGACTCGAGTCTCCTACAGACTGACCCGGATGCTATTATCATCCCGGTCCACTTAAGAAAATCTATAACTTTAAAACTTATAGAGAACGGACTGACACCTCAAGGTGGTACAGTAATTTTCGTGATAGAGGCTCACGAATATCGGCAGACAGAGGTATTCTATTCATGGATAAACTTTCCAGCGGCAAACGCTACAACAAAAGAGTGTCACTATTACAAAATAGAGGAACCTCCGGAAGAGTACGCTCCTTTCGAGGAGATTGAAATGCCACTTAAATTTTAAGAGCACCTGCTCTGGTTTAATGGCGCCCTAAAACACAATGATCACATTACCAGGCTCGGTCCACTAGGTAGACCAGGAGCAACGTGGCCGGTTCTAGCCGGCTACACACCACATCCGGACATTGTAAAAATGTCTAAAGAAGAGCTGTTAGTACAGCTAAAAACATTAATAAAAATACATAGGCAACTAGTCCAATATGTAATGCGGACTGCAACAGTCCAGCCAGCTGTTAATGTACCACAGCTGACCCCTCATCAGGGGAACACTAATAAAATCACACCACAGAACATACAGTCATGTCTTGGTAAAACACCCGTAAAACGGAAACAAATTCCTTTCTGGTTAGCACAGAAAATCACTCAAATAGAGGCAGTATTTCCTGATACTACCCCTATTGAGAAACACAGAATCTTGACAATCTGCCTTCCTATGGGAATCGCACCACACATAGAGGACTGCGACACTTGGGGTACAGTCTTTGCTTCCATTTACACAAAAACACAAGGTGTTCCGTCTATGGCGGTAATACCAGAAGTGCTAAAACAGATTCAGAATGAATACGGTCCAGAGCCCGCTTTAACTCTTGGTATGAAATTACTGAAAGACTTCAAGCAGGTCTCGGCTATATTATCAGCCAACATAAAGGGAGAAGCAGCATCTGTGGCGATTCGCCAGAAGTTGAAGGAAACAGATATAAAAGATCAGCCAGTTGAGCTTGCCAAAATCATAGAAAAATGCTATGAAGAATTAGGTAGAGACAGCTTGGGTGGGAAACCAGTAAAGCCCCAACTGCTCGAAAACCCTGAAAAATTATTTATTAAAAATAATTTAAACACTCCTAAAAAGACTGGGATGGAAATAAACAATCCACTCCCAAGGAAAAAGTTTTCCAGTCCAGAGGAAGGTCTCCTCGACGGAGGGAAAGAACTCCGACTCGAGAACACCAGTCTCCCCAGAGGGAGCCCTCTGAGAAAAGATATAACCTTAGAAATAGGGATAATCTGAAAAAACCTGATAGATATCAAAGTATTGATACACGTCCCTCTCGATCTTTTCCACAGAACTCGGAAAGAAGAGGACGGTCAGACCCAGGAGAGCACACCAAGTCCAAAGACAAGGAACCTGCTCAGAGTAAAAAATCTCAATTTTCAAAAAAGAAGGTAGCCAGTATTAGAGTAATCAACCATGCCGAGAATACTGAGGACACAGTTGAAAAACGGGGAGTGGGCATTGACAATGTTGGACAGTGCAGCAGAAATCAGTATAGCGCACAAGATCTTGATGAGTCATCTGGAGACAGTGGACACGAATGAATACATTCAGGTTGAAACTGCCGACACCAGACTTAGCGAGCCCCATAAGATATACGAAATTACATTGCGTATAGAGGGTGATAAGACTAGGAAAATAAGAGGTCTATTTTGAGATAAGCTCTCAAAAGGCTATGATATTCTGTTAGCTGAAAAAGATTGCCCCCCGGAGTTTGTCAGGGAGTGCCCTCGTGGCGAAGAAGTGATTATGCCTGCCTTCTCGAATCACATTCCGATTCACAAAAAATATACTTATGCAAGGAAATGGGCAGTAGCCCAGGCACCTGCATTATATAGAAATCATGTAGGATGGGATGAGGACTTGACTCCTCACAAAATCCAATTAAAAAGTGAACCAACTGCCCAACGGCAGTATCCCATTAAGCAAGAAGCTAAAAAACAAGTCAGGGAGATTTTAGATCAACTTGAATATCAGGGGGTGATTGAAACATGCACCTCTCAAATGAACAATCCTTTGTTTCCTGTCTCCAAGCCAGACAATTCATATCGTCTAGTTTTGGACTACAGACATCTTAATACATATTAGCAAAAACAAAATTAGATACACGTGATAACCCACGCGATCTTGTAATCCGAGTCATCCCAGGAAGATGCGGATTCACGTACCTAACCTCTAATGAGGGAGAAAAGGTACCAATTTCAATTAAATCTCACTTGTACACACAAGCAGAAAAAGCATTCATTCTCACAGAAAGAACTGTGAAAGCAGTGCAAATCGCATTAGCAAATGAAAGAGAACTAGCACACGGCAAACGGATTAATATCCTCACAGCGGAATCCGCCTTCGAAGCGCTATTCAGCCCAGTAAACCTGCTTACAGTGTCACTGGATCCGAAATGGATACAGTGTGTAGATTCTCTAGGAGCGGAAGACGTGAAATACTATTTCGCCCCGCAATTCAAAGAACTGAATGATTTAGAATATGAAGAAGAATATCCTCTGCCAATCGAACTTCTGCCTCTCCCACAATACGCCTGTATAATCTATACAGATGGATTTGTACAGCATTTCAACGTAGAGAGCAAATCCTACGATGCAGCATGTACGATCATTAAAGGTCGTTGGCTGTGCGGTAAATTCAGACCAAAAGTAACAAAAACTGAATCTGTAAGAAACTGTTCGGTTCAGAGAACTGAAATCAGATGTTTAAAGATGGCGCTCGAAAATGCAGAATGTGAATTCCCGACACTTATCGTGTGTGATTCTCATTTTTGCGTCAACTCTTACAACAATAAATTGCAGAGGTGGGTTTAAAACGATTACAAAGATGACAGGTGCCACAATAAAGCATAAATTGCTCTGGAAAAGGGTAGCTCTTTTATACAAAGAACTACAAAAGACTCACGTGATTCACGCACAGAGTCTTCAACGTGATGGCGTTCACGTTGCAGGGAATTCATTGGCTAATACAGCCACAGCGGAAGCAACTAACCCGGCTTCCGTAGCCACAAAAAAGCGTACAGAAAAATACATAGACGGGGAAACCATGCTGGCAGTAAAAACGACCGTAAAAGGCGACTGTGCAGCACTACCCGTAAACTATCCACTCAATTATGCATACATAATAGATGCAAACTCCGTTCCTTTTGCTCGAATCCCTGGAGTGGGGGACAGAGTAATTCCAAACAGGAGCAGGAGGGGCTTCCTCTTACTGGAAGCACACATGGGGTTGGGTCTGAGACACCAAACAATTAAGGTTTCTCTGAAAGAATTACAATCAGAGTACTGGTGGCCAGAAATGAGCATAGATATTCAATGTTTTGCTCAAAATTGTGAAAACTGCAACAGAGATCGCAGTAATGAACAGGCCAGTGTAGTTTCAGGATCCCTGCTAGACAGCATAAGACGGTCTATCTGCGCAATCAAAGAAGAGAAGCGCGTCCCAGTGTACACAGTTAAGGCTAAACACACTTAAAAAACTGTAGCCTCCAGCGCTCGGCTGACGCTAGATCGGTTATAAAAGATCTGCGAGTCTTTATCGGCACATACGCAATTACCACGTTCCATTCTGACCAGGGTCCTGCTTTCAGCTCTCGAGCCTATAAGGAGGCCATGGCCAGCATGGGAATTGGGTTGCGGTATTCTTGTCCGTCACACCTGGAAGGGAATAGTGTGGTAGAAAGAAAAAACCAAGACATAAAGCGATCTATAACAGCGAAGGTATTAGGTTCAGGCGCTGGGTGGGTCAAACATTTAATAGGTGTCCAGACTAGTCTTAATAACTTGCCAAGAAATTCTCTAAAAGGTTTCAGCCCATACGAACTATTGTTCGGAATTAGAATGAACATTCAGGACCTCGATAGTCAGATGTCAGTGGTACAAGAAAAAACAACAGACTTTGACATCAAAGATCGTTTGGCTGTTTTACAGGAACTGAATGAAACAAGAAAATCCTTAAGCAACACAAAGTTAAAGCAACAGCCATCTACCACTGACGAGGCACCACAAGCAACAGCCCCAGCAAGGCCTGTCTGGATTCCAAAGATTGGGGATCTAGTCAGAGAAAAGATCGCGGTGAAGAAGGAATTTGGGCCTTTTTACAGAAAAGCAGTACCTGTCTTGGCAGTCACCGGAACAAGATCAGTAGTATTACCGCCCCTTGCTGGTAAAAAGGAGAACAGAGTTGTGTCTATCGACCTGGTAAAACCACAAGCATGTGGCCTATAATCAACAGTAGGCCCAGTGGACTCCCAAGAAACAACAGAATACCCAAACTTGCAACAATCAAAGAGGTTCAAACTGAAAGACTAATCACATTCGATCAGCCTGCAGTGCACAGAGAAGGACTATGCAATAATGCCATGGAACTCGTGCCTCTTGAGACACAGATTGAAACAGTTCGTCAAGAAACACCAGTCTACAATAATGTGGCATCAGAAAGTGCTACCGAAAGACAGATTGAAAGAACAATCCCAACAATTGACAGAACTGCCTCTGGTTATTTCATCAACTTCGACAACTTCTCTGAAGATCAAACCGACCCCGAAGTGATGCCAGAAACAAAAAAGTATTCTAAAGAAAATACAACAGGACTCCTTCAACAAATCAAAGAATTATATCTGGATTCACCGTTGATTGAGCATTGGATTATTTCAGTGGTATTCATCCTCCTACTATGCCTAATTTTAGTTTAAATTTTAGGAAAGTTTATTACAATTGAATGGACACAGCAAGTCAGAACATCAACCTAGTCCTCAAACCACACAGATCATCACACGTGAAGAAAAGAGAACTGTCAACAGTAAATGTCACAGCAATTCCAATACCTGGTGGGGTAGTATGGGAGAAAACTGACTATGAGATCTATGGTCCGGTCGAAATCCTGAAGTATCCTCATCAACTGAAGGTTTCCTTGAGTGACTTTGTAAAACCTAGTACATTCTCTGATGATTGGGACTTTAACAGTATTAATGACATGATGTCTGATTTAGTAATGTCGGCTAGATTCACAGAACATGATTATTTACAAGGTTCATCTAGTTATGAGCAGCTATTCTGCTACACACATTATGGCGATCATTACTTGCATAAATCTGCACAGCCTAGAAATGTTTTTATGTATAATCAATGGGAACATTGTGCTACACCACCTAAAAGCAGTTCTAAAGCATTTTTTGAGAAATTCAAATACTTCTCAGGGTTTAACACTAGTGATGCAGAAACGTTTTATTACAAACTGTTAGATAAAACAGGAATGAAAACAATGCTGACAAATTCTAAATTGATATATTCAGAAGCATTTTATGAAAAAATGATGACATTTGGTTTTGATTATTGGAAAAATAACATTGAAACGAAAACAATTTGGGGTACAAAAGATTGGCAGGTACAAGGCCTTGAAGCACTATTCAGAACCTACATGATACCAGAACAAATGATGTTTTTAAATGACACAATACACCAAACATCCTGTCTTGGCCTAGCTAAGATCAAAAACCTTAAAACACCGTCTATACCAAAGCCAATACCTGAAAATATAACTGCAGATATTGAGTTAGACGTTTCACAAATTTTACATTTTAACAGAACACATCCTGATTGGAAAAAGTGGTTAATCTGGCCTATTGACACAAACAGCTGTCAAGATAGATTCCTGAATAAAACACAGGGGCTAAAAATGACCAGACTAGACCCGAGATACTCCCAGAGACAACATCCAGGGTTAATAACAACATACAGTGTAGGGAAACTCTGCCTTGAATGGCTAACATCATCCACACTGGCTGAAATTAAGCAACACTTGTCTTTACTAAAAGATGGTGCTGATTTGCGCGATTTCATTCTTGGACCACGCAAACAGCGTCAAAAGCGTTTCATAGCGACCAGTATCTATGCTGCTTACAACGAGGTTTGGAAAGCAAACAAATTGAAACAGCTGAAAAAATACGAGAAATTGATCGTATTAATTTGGAAAAATCACTTTCTGTAGTGGACAATGGGTTAATGACTCTGTCTTCCAGAATATATTCGTTGGACAATATTGTATCTTCTGCCTTTGATGTGATAGATAGAGACTTGCTAATGTTACAGCATGGCCAGTCACAATTACGTTCTATTATACAATTAGGCTGGACGCTGCAAAATCTTCGTTCAGGCTATGTGCCTTGGCGTTTAATCAACACTACGTCATTATTTTCCAATTTTAACCTTACTGATAAACAGATCAGTTTGGCACAGAAAGGAGCAGACTATACAATCCTGAGCATCGAGAAACTTGAGAGATTACCATTGACAATGTCAGAGAGTCCTGTCATTGAATGGATAATACACGGAATTATCACTATTCCGATAACAACTTTCCGATTTAAAAAGTGCCTTGAATACATACCTACTGGCCAGTATGAACAATTGGGTAAAGGATATGTAAAATCAGAATGGAAATTACCATACACACATTCTTGCTATAGTGACAGCGACAAAAATGTATTTCTTAGTGGTGACAACTGTAAACATTCACTGAGCGGTGCACTTTTGTGTCAGGGTATTAATTTACATGGAGCATGTGATGGAAATTCAAACAACCTTTCATGCCACCAGCTAGTCACACCTGCAACTCAGATAGAGCCCTTCTTTATGCAACTCGCAAACGGGAGTTACATTCTTAGAACGGATCACAGATGTTGTGGCCTTGTGCCAGGGAAAAGTTATCTAGTAAGCGTAACATCCATGGTCAAATGCTGTATGCAAGCATTGTTTCCGAGTGGGCCTGCAGACACAGTGACTCCCATCTGGCCTCGTCTGAATCTCTATTCTATACGAATTGATACTTTAAGCAAAATGAAGTCTGTGCTTTTGCAGACAACAGTGCCTATAACGTCATCAAAAGAGACGTATGATCTTCTAGTTGCAAGGACAGCTACTGAAGTTCATGAACTTTTATCAACAAATTGCCCCGTGCATTTCGTAGAAATGCTTAGCCAACTCCTTAACATGTCTAGTGCCACAGGCATCCCAGGCATATTTAAGACGATTTTTACGGGACTGCTAACACCTTTTCAAGCAATTTTGGGAATCGTTCCTAATTTTGTTCACTCTGTTTTTGGCGGCATACCCTTATTTTTGGGAGTTGTAGCAGGGATTTTATTTTTGTCCGTCCTGCTTCGTTATGGCAAGCCAAAGCTCAGACATAGCTCCCATGGGAATGGAAGAGACAATCCTAGCAATGCGCTACCGGGACAGGATAACTAACGTCCTTGGATTGGCCAGGCTGAGAGATCTAAACATGACCTGGTTCCTTTCATTCAGACCTATATGGCAGAACTGTATCTTACCGGTACTTCGATGTATGCTATGCGGAGATGAGTGCGTGTTGGACATCTGTCTTTCACTTCCATCAGCAGTACCAATGGACGTCGATACTTTGCTCAGTCCAATAACGGCTCACGCATTGTGTTGTCCCCAGCGGCTACCAATCCTGATGACGGCATTCATTGAGACTCCTGTGCTACGACTAGGTGGTAACAGTGGAGCGAGTGACAAAAGCAACATCACCCAGGTACGACCTTCTGTGAGCATTGCTGCTCCTGACTATGATGACAGCAATCATTCTCACACCTGCCAAGTTACAGCACTATCGAATTTGGTTGAACTGCCACCTGATTTTGTAGACCAATTCTTTGAGAGCCTGTCTGATACGATGTTCTCACCCATACAGAAATAATAACTTTGGAGAAGCTTTCCGACACACAGCGTTCCCATGAACTCTGAATTCGGCCTTCAGTTTTGATCAACAAAAACTGTTAAAAGCGTTGGAACTCTATTTCCCCGTTCAAGCAATTAATTCTTTTGAATTGAACATTTTTAATATTGACCTTTTTTTTGGCACGAACAATTCTTTGCTTAAGGTAAAAACTATTCTTAGAGAACAGAAGCTTCAAACTTCTATTTCTAAACACATCTAGAGACATAACAACCTTACATCAGCCTCTAGCACATGTTATTGCAATGCATTTATATGTGATGATTTATCTCGCCCTTCTACTGTTCAGAGATATTTCATGTGTAATTCTTTTTGCATAATCGTTCATTGATTTCATATGCAATAATTTTTGAATGACTTCTATGCTTCAAAAACGTACAGTACCTAAATTTCACGTATTACATTATACGCCTATTTCGAATGCATTTATGTATTTTGGGGTGGGCAATGTTGCACATGCATCTAATTGCTCTAGTTTTAGTAATTTGATGGACATGAAACCGTGGAGTGGGTGTTGCGTGTTTATCTAGGTTCCTATCGATACTGCCCTGAGTGGTTCGCTCCCCTGTCTCTCTGTCTCTCTGCCGAGACACGGTATCGTAGAAGCTGTGCTGCTTTGCATATCACTGTGCCATTGTTTTTTCGCCTGCAATTTAAATTGTGTTTGCCTCGCTTGCCTGTACCATTTCTGCATTGTAATTTGCTTTTTGCGCGATATCCCCCGGCGACCTGCTCTGCTCCCCCCTCCATTTTGTCCCTGTTGTTGTTGTTGTGCTTCCTGAGCCCGCCCCGCCTCCCAGCTGAGCCGCCCTCCCACTACCTATTTACGGCGCCCCCGGACCTCGTAGCGCTGTGACCCCTCATCGCCTCTGCCCTGAGTGGTAGCTCCCCTGTCTCTCTGCCGAGACACGGTATCGTAGAAGCTGTGCTGCTTTGCATATCACTGTGCCATTGTTTTTTTCGCCTGCAATTTAAATTGTGTTTGCCTCGCTTGCCTGTACCATTTCTGCATTGTAATTTGCTTTTTGCGCGATATCCCCCGGCGACCTGCTCTGCTCCCCCCTCCATTTTGTCCCTGTTGTTGTTGTTGTGCTTCCTGAGCCCGCCCCGCCTCCCAGCTGAGCCGCCCTCCCACTACCTATTTACGGCGCCCCCGGACCTCGTAGCGCTGTGACCCCTCATCGCCTCTGCCCTGAGTGGTTCGCTCCCCTGTCTCTCTGCCGAGACACGGTATCGTAGAAGCTGTGCTGCTTTGCATATCACTGTGCCATTGTTTTTTCGCCTGCAATTTAAATTGTGTTTGCCTCGCTTGCCTGTACCATTTCTGCATTGTAATTTGCTTTTTGTGCGATATCCCCCGGCAACCTGCTCTGCTCCCCCCTCCATTTTGTCCCTGTTGTTGTTGTTGTGCTTCCTGAGCCCGCCCCGCCTCCCAGCTGAGCCGCCCTCGCCCCTCCCCCTCCACTATCCATATATGACAGTTGTTCCCGCACGCAGCGTTCACGCGCAGCGACCGCGCCCCATTCGCGCCGAAGGTGCGCCAAAGGTAAGCCCGTCTACGCCCGTCCGCGCCAAGCCCGCGCCCAGCGCCAGACCCCCTGCCCCTCGCGCTGCCCAGCCCTCCCGCATTACCTACGATGCCGCCGCCCTCCTAGCCCTTAACCCCCGGTCGCGCCCCCAACTGCGTCCAAGCCGCTCCTGGACACACCCATGGACCTTTCTCATGCTACTCCTGCAAATTCATCGGCACCGACAACATCTCCGCTATGACCACACCACAGATTCCCGACCCTAACCACCTACAATGCATCCTTCTCAACACCCGATCGGTCCACAGACACGCCATTGACCTATGGAATCTACTAGACACCATCTCTCCAGACGTCGCCTTCCTAACAGAAACATGGATGAACGCTTCCTCCGCCCCAGACATCACCATTGCCATCCCTGAAGATTATAAGATCACACGCAAGGACCGTACCGGCCACACAGGAGGAGGAATCGCTATCGTCCATAAAAAATCAATCCACATCTCAACCAGCTCTGACGTCAACCTCGCCAACTCTGAACACCTTCACTTCCAGATCCACATCGACCCCAAGACCACACTCAGAGGCACCCTCCTCTACAGACCACCAGGACCCAGCGCAAAATTCAGTGAAGACATCACGGACTTCATCACTCCACACGCGCTCCCCTCCAAAGATTACATCCTTCTGGGAGACCTCAACTTTCACCTTGAAAAGAACAGCGACCGCAACACCACCACCCTCTTGGACAACCTCGCCAACCTCGGACTAAAACAACTGGTCACTTCCCCCACCCACATCGCAGGTCACACACTCGACCCTATCTTCACCTCCAGCAATCATGTCTCCTTCAGCCACACTACGGATCTCCTCTGGACTGACCACAGCTGCGTTCACTTCACCTACAACAAGCCGAAACCCATCAACCACCCCCAACCAACTCTGCAAAGAAAGTGGAACAAAATCACCATCGACCAGATCTCCTCATCGCTCCTTCTAAACACCCCAGCCCACTCTTCTAACCCAGACCAAGCCGCCACCAACTTCACGCCTAAGGTTATCCAACACCGCCGACATCCTAGCACCACTGAAAAAACGTCAACGCAAACCTGGCAGCAAGAAGGCCTCATGGTTCAACGATGATCTTAAGAAGTCCAAGAAACTCTGCCGCTCCCTTGAAAAGGCCTGGAAAAAAGACCCAACCACTAGCACCAAGGACGCCTTCAAAAACGCCACCCGCACACACCACCAACTAATCCGAAAGGCCAAGAAAACAACATTCAAGGATCGACTAGACAACAACGCCCACAACAGCAAGGAACTCTTCAACATCGTCAAGGAATTCACCAATCCCTCGGCCAACTCCAATGACATCACCCCCTCTCAAGCCCTCTGCGACTCCCTGGCTTTATTCTTCCACAACAAAATTGTAGACATCCACAACAGCTTCGACAACCAACCCGGAGACCAACCCACCCAACCATATGCTGAACATTCTCCCCCCTTGAACACCCTTAACGACTGGAACCCAATCTCCACTGAGGACACCATCCGCCTGATGAACTCCATCCACTCAGGATCCCCCACAGACCCATGTCCTCACCACATCTTCAACAAAGCAGACTCCGCCATAGCACCGCACCTCCGAGACGTCATCAACTGCTCCTTCAACTCTGCCACCTTCCCGGAAAGCTGGAAACACGCTGAACTCACCGCCCTTCTGAAAAAACCCACAGGGGACCCCACCGAACTCAAAAATTACCGCCCCATCTCGCTCCTTCCTTTCCCGGCCAAAGTCATCGAGAAAGCTGTCAACAACCAGCTCGCCGCCTTCCTCGAAGCCAACAAATCCCTCGACTCCTCACAGTCTGGCTTCCGAACAAAACACAGCACTGAGACCGCCCTCATCGCAGCAACAGACGACATTCGAACTCTACTGGACAATGGAGACACAGTCGCACTCATCCTCCTCGACCTCTCTGCAGCCTTTGACACAGTCTGCCACAGCACCCTTCTACAACGCCTCAGAAACATCGGAATACAAGGAAAAGCACTTGAATGGATCACCTCGTTCCTCACCGGAAGAACCCAGAGAGTCCGCCTTCCACCATTCAAGTCCGAGGCCACTGAAGTCATCTGTGGCGTTCCACAAGGATCCTCACTCAGTCCCACCCTCTTCAACGTATACATAAGCCCCCTCGCGGCCATCGCCCGCCAACACAACCTCAACATCATCTCTTACGCAGATGACACTCAACTGATCCTTTCTCTCACCAATGACCCCAGCACTGCCAAAACTAACCTACACGAAGGAATGAAAGAAGTTGCCGAATGGATGAAACACAGCCGTCTGAAACTGAACTCAGATAAAACAGAAGTCCTCATCTTAGGTACATCCCCCTCTGCATGGGACGACTCCTGGTGGCCGGAAGCCCTTGGAAAAGCACCCATCCCGACAGACCATGCACGGAACCTAGGCGTTATCCTGGACTCTTCACTTTCAATGAACAGACAAGTCAGCGCCGTATCCTCATCCTGCTTCAACATTCTTCGCATGCTCAAAAAAACATTTCGCTGGATCCCCACCGAAACCAGAAAAACAGTCACCCAATCCCTGGTCACGAGCCGACTGGACTACGGAAACACCCTCTACGCAGGTACTACCGCTAAACTCCAGAAGAAACTCCAACGAATCCAAAACGCCTCAGCCAGGATCATATTAGACATCCCGCGTAACGAACACATCTCCGGTCACCTGAAAGACCTCCACTGGCTACCCGTCAATAAGAGGATCACTTTCCGACTGCTAACCCACGCACACAAATCACTCTACGACATCGGACCAGAATGCCTCAACTCACGACTGTCCTTCTACACCCCCTCCCGCCAACTACGTTCTTCCAGCCAAGCCCTCGCCACTGTACCTCGCATCAACAAGACCACCATGGGAGGCAGATCCTTCTCATACCTGGCAGCTAAAACATGGAACTCACTCCCCACTTACCTTCGCCTTACCCAGAACCACCTAGCATTCAGAAAGCAACTTAAAACGTGGATATTTGACAAGTAATCCTCCTCCCCTCCCTAAGCGCCTTGAGACCCTCTGGGTATGTAGTGTGCTATATAAATTCTTTGACTTGACTTGACTTGACTATGCCCCTATTCGGCTATAAATCCATTTATTCCCTATATTGGCATAACCGTTCAAGTGCGATATTCAGAAAGTCATCTCTGGCCTCACACGAACAGAGCCACATTCCAGAATAATTCTCTGCCACTTCCTTTGCAACCAATTAGTGCAATGACAGAGCAGAAGTCACTATCTGATATTCCTAGATTAACACTCCGAGTTCTTCAACAAGATAAAAACTCAGCAAACCTGGAAATCCCTGCTTGCTGTGTTTTGATTAGTAATGGAACTCTAATGAGCAACTGATAGCTATCACTTCCTAGTGACATCTTTAATTGACGTCTTATGTCCAGCAAACTTGCGTCAAACCAGGCACCTGTCAGGTATAAATACTACCAACGTTGCCTTAAGCAATTGCTGGTGTCCCATTGCTGTTGTATGCTGTATGCAGTACGCTGATGCTGCTGCTGCCCCGCTGCTGTTGGTGAAGCTACTAATACCATTATCCCTGCTAAAGCGCGAACGATGGTGTGGTGAGCTTAGGAGCTGAACAGCCGTCCCTCTGCGAAGAAGCCCAGCAGATGCCAAGCTGCCCGCGGACGCTGTCCCCCCTCCTCCTCCTCGACGCGCTGAAGAGAGACGCTGCCTTTCTCCTGCAGAGAAATCCAGCTCCAGCGTTTCTAGTCTGCCCTCGCGGGTGACTGGGATACCGAGACCCCCTGAAGGAGATACCAGACCTCCCTCATTCTATTCAGAGGTATGGTGTTGACTAAACCCTTAGAAGAGAATTCTTGAAGCAAACCTTGGCAAAACCAACTTAACTTAAGCTACTTACTTACTCCCCTTCCACGTGTTAGGCTTAGGTCAGGCACACTGGGGTAGGCGTAGTTAGAAGCACCAGTTGAGTATTTTAGCCTAATGTATATATGACTGTATATATGTTTTATTACTTTTAAACCATTGTATGGCTAAGAAACCATATCAATGCTTTTACAGTATTATTTCGCAATACTTATCTTACTGTACGTACTTTTTATCATAACAAGTCTTGCAATTGTGGCAATACATTTCTCTTGTATGAGAAGAAAGACTGTTCAATAAATGTTAACCCTTTATTGACAAACGCCCGTCTCTCTATTCTCTACATCTCGTGAAAGTAAACTGCACTAACCTGACTGAGTAAAATAACTGTATATTGTTTCACACGACCCTAGAGATTGACTCTTAATCTGAGGAGCAAAGTTGTCATGTTGCACGGTTGTTGGAAAGCTAGGAACTACACTACAACATCTTCTGTTTTTTGTATTTTTGTATTGCATACTTCGTGTGGTGGAGATTATTCTGCTTACAACTGTCTTAGAACAATCAGCATATGGTTTAAGGTGACGAGCATTGTGGTGTACTGCGGGTTTGATGCAGATTTTTGTTTCCACGCAAAGGTAAATGTCCAGCTTTGGACAGATATTTAAAGGCTTTGGGAAAGAGAACCATTTTATGACAGCTTGTAAATTAAAGGAACAAGTGAGTGTGTCACGGTGCAAAAACAAAATGGCCACCAGAACATTCCAGAAGCAACGTTCGCAGCTCACCCACAAGTCCAAGCATCGATATCAATTGAGGCAAATCAACACTGAACACAGTCAATCGGCAGCTAAATCATTGTCAACCAGTTCTCCCGCCTCAGTATCAAGTGAAAGTGAGGAAGATAGTTGTACTATGCCAATGTTTACTTTAGAGAAACGTGCGCACTTCGGACTGGCTGCATGCGAAGAAAAATATCAGGCAAAGAAAAGTTGACATGTCAAAGCACCAAAGTCATACAAACATTGTCCGAGGAGTACAATAAAAACAAATGGTTGTTCAATACCTTTCATCATCAACAGTAGGGCATTGATGAACATAACATCTGAAGAGAAATACAATAGACTATGTACAATGCCCCGACTTATGCCATCAAAAACCAAAGTGTACACATGAGCTGCATCAACATCCATAAACAAGCATTGGAAATGCAATAGGTCTCGCACCATTAGAGTTAGTGCTTTTAGAATTGTTTATGAGTTTTTTTTGTAAATGTTTAGCATTTTTGTTTCCTGTAGCCAATGCAAAAGAATTACAAATAAAAAAAGCCATAAACATTTCTAAAAGCTCTAACTGAAATGGTCTGAGACTTATTGCACTGTGTGAGGGTGAGGTGTTGAAGGTGAGTGAGGGTGAGTGTGAGGGTGGGTGAGGGTGAGTGAGGGTGAGGTAGTGAGGGTGAGTGAGGGTGAGGGGTTGAGGGTGAGTGAGAGTGAGGGTGAGTGAGGGTGAGTGAGGGTGAGGGTGAGTGAGGGTGAGGGTGAGGGGTTGAGGGTGAGGTGTTGAGGGTGAGTGAGGGTGAGGGCGAGTGAGGTGATGAGGGTGAGTGAGGGTGAGTTAGGGTGAGTGATTGAGGGTGAGTGAGGGTGAGGGGGAGTAGTTGAGGCTGAGTGAGGGTGAGTGAGAGTGAGGGTGAGTGAGGAGTTGAGGGTGAACGTTTGAGGGTGAGGATGTGTTTTTTTTTAAAATTGCGAAAATAAGTGCTTTGTTATTTACAATGCCAATAGTTTTATGTTTTGCAAATGTGACACCTATTGTAACACAATATGTGTTGTAGCACTGAGTAGTGTGAGGGTGAGTGGTGTGAGGGTGAAGGGTGTGAGGGTGAGGGTGAGGGGTGTGAGGGTGAGGGGTGTGAGGGTGAGGGGGGTGAGGGTGAGGGGGGTGAGGGGGGTGAGGGGTGTGAGGGGTGTGAGGGTGAGGGTGAGGGGGGTGAGGGTGAGGGGGAGGGGGGTGAGGGTGAGGGGTGAGGGGTGTGAGGGTGAGGGTGGTGCGGGTGAGGGGGGGAGGGTGAGGGTGAGTGTGAGGGGGGTGAGGGTGAGGGTGAGTGGGGTGAGGGTGAGTGGGGTGAGGGTGAGGGGGGTGAGTGTGAGGGAGTTGAGGGTGAGGGGGGTGAGGGTGAGGGTGAGGGGAGGGGAGGGAGGGTGAGGGAGGGTGAGGGGGTGAGGGAGGGTGAGGGGGTGAGGGAGTGTGAGGGAGAGTGAGGGTGAGGGTGAGCGGGTGTGAGAGGGTCAGTGAGGGGGTGTGTGAGAGGGTGAGTGAGGGGGTGTGTGAGGGGGTGTGTGAGAGCGTGAGTGAGGGGGTGTGTGAGAGGGTGTGTGAGAGGGTGAGGGTGTGTTAGGGTGAATGATGGTGAATGAGGGTGTGTGAGGGGGGTGAGGGTGGGGTGTTGAGGGAGTGAGTGTGAGGGTGTGAGGGGTGAGGGTGAGGGTGAGTGGGTGAGTGTTAGGGGGTGACTGTTAGGCGGGTGTGAGTGTTAGGGGGTGTGAGCGTTAAGGGGTGTGATTATTGTTAGGGTGTGTGAGGGTGAGTGAGGGGGTGTGAGTTTTCGGGTGTGTGACGGTGCGTGAGTGGGAGTGTGTGTGAGGGTGAGTGAGGGTGTGCGAGGTGTTGTTACACAGAGGGTGTGTGATGGTGTGTGAGGGTGAGGGTGTGTGAGGGTGAGTGTGAGTCATTGGGAGTGAGTGTGAGTGAGGGGGTGTGAGGGTGTTGTTGTGAGTGTGAAGTGAGTGAGCGTGTGTGAGTGTGATGGGGTGTGAGGGTGAGGGGGTGTGAGTGTGTGTGAGTGTGAGGATGAGTGATGTTGTTTGCGTCTGAGAGTGTGTGAGGTGTAGTGAGTGTGAGAGTGTTGTGATGAGTTTTAGGGGAGCGTGTGTGTGTGAGGGTAAGGTGTTTGAGGATGAGGGTGTGTGTGTGTGAGGGTGAGTGAGGGTGTGTGAGGTGTTGTTAAGCAGAGGGTGTGTGACGGTGTGTGAGGGTGATGGTGTGTGAGGGTGAGTGTGAGTCATTGGGAGTGAGTGTGAGTGAGTGTGAGTGAGGGGGTGTGAGGGTGTTGTTGTGAGTGTGAGGGGAGTGAGCATGTGGGAGTGTGATGGGGTGTGAGGGTGAGTGGGGTGAGGGTGAGGGGGGTGAGGGTGAGGGTGGTGAGTGTGAGGGAGTTGAGGGTGAGGGGGGTGA
The DNA here is from genome assembly GCF_964263255.1 of Lissotriton vulgaris. Taxonomy (NCBI): domain Eukaryota; kingdom Metazoa; phylum Chordata; class Amphibia; order Caudata; family Salamandridae; genus Lissotriton; species Lissotriton vulgaris. The sequence continues at coordinate 783,136,584 of NC_141687.1, read as the reverse complement.
GGGTGAGGGTGAGGGGAGGGGAGGGAGGGTGAGGGAGGGTGAGGGGGTGAGGGAGGGTGAGGGGGTGAGGGAGTGTGAGGGAGAGTGAGGGTGAGGGTGAGCGGGTGTGAGAGGGTCAGTGAGGGGGTGTGTGAGAGGGTGAGTGAGGGGGTGTGTGAGGGGGTGTGTGAGAGCGTGAGTGAGGGGGTGTGTGAGGGGTGTGTGAGAGGGTGTGTGAGAGGGTGAGGGTGTGTTAGGGTGAATGATGGTGAATGAGGGTGTGTGAGGGGGGTGAGGGTGGGGTGTTGAGGGAGTGAGTGTGAGGGTGTGAGGGGTGAGGGTGAGGGTGAGTGGGTGAGTGTTAGGGGGTGACTGTTAGGCGGGTGTGAGTGTTAGGGGGTGTGAGCGTTAAGGGGTGTGATTATTGTTAGGGTGTGTGAGGTTGAGGGTGAGTGAGGGGGTGTGAGTTTTCGGGTGTGTGACGGTGCGTGAGTGTGAGTGTGTGTGAGGGTGAGTGAGGGTGTGCGAGGTGTTGTTACACAGAGGGTGTGTGATGGTGTGTGAGGGTGAGGGTGTGTGAGGGTGAGTGTGAGTCATTGGGAGTGAGTGTGAGTGAGGGGGTGTGAGGGTGTTGTTGTGAGTGTGAGGTGAGTGAGCGTGTGTGAGTGTGATGGGGTGTGAGGGTGAGGGGGTGTGAGTGTGTGTGAGTGTGAGGATGAGTGATGTTGTTTGCGTCTGAGAGTGTGTGAGGTGTAGTGAGTGTGAGAGTGTTGTGATGAGTTTTAGGGGAGCGTGTGTGTGTGAGGGTAAGGTGTTTGAGGATGAGGGTGTGTGTGTGTGAGGGTGAGTGAGGGTGTGTGAGGTGTTGTTAAGCAGAGGGTGTGTGACGGTGTGTGAGGGTGAGGGTGTGTGAGGGTGAGTGTGAGTCATTGGGAGTGAGTGTGAGTGAGGGTGTTGTTGTGAGTGTGAGGGGAGTGAGCATGTCGGAGTGTGATGGGGTGTGAGGGTGAGGGGGTGTGAGTGTGTATGAGGATGAGGATGAGTGATGTTGTTTGCGTCTGAGAGTGTGTGAGGTGTAGTGAGTTTGATAGTGTTGTGATGAGTTTTAGGGGAGCGTGTGTGTGTGAGTGTAAGGTGTTTGAGGTTGAGGGGGTGTGTGTGTGAGGTTGAGTGAGGGGGTGTGACGTTTTGGGTGTGTGACGGTGTGCGAGTGTGAGTGTTTGTGAGGGTGATTGAGGGTGTGAGAGGTGTTGTTAGGCACAGGGTGTGTGACGGTGTGTGAGCGTGAGGGTGTGTGAGGCTGAGTGTGAGTTATTGTGAGTGAGTGTGAGTGAGTGTGAGTGAGGGGGTGTGAGGGTGATGGGGTGTGAGGGTGAGGGGGTGTGTGAGTGTGAGGGTGAGCGAGGGAGTGTGAGTGTGAGTGAGTTGTTGCGGGTGAGAGTTAGCGTGTGTGAGGGTAATGGTGTGAGGGTTATTGTGCGTGTGTGAGGGTGAGGGGATGAGGCTAAGGCTGTGTGAGGCGGAGGGGTGTTGATGGTGATAGAGTGTGAGGGGTGTGAGTGGGTGCGGCTGTCCCGTGTAGTGAGTGTGAGCTTGTTGTTAGGGGTGTTACTTTTTGAGGGGAGTGAGGGTGTGTGAGTGTGTGTGAGTGTGAGGGGGTGTGAGTGTGTGTGAGTGTGAGTGTGAGTAAGTGGGTGTGAGGCTGAAGGTGTGTGATGGTGTATGAGGGAGATGTTGTGTTAGGGTTATTGAGGGTGTGTGAAGGAGTGTGATAGTTTTGGTGTGTGAGGGTGATGTTATGAGTGTGTGTATGTTAATATTAATTATGTAATATGTGTTGTGTTAAAAAAATGTGATAGATGTTCCCTTTGTATTTCTCCTGTCTTATGTGTATATTTGTATGTAATGTAACTGTGTATGTTTTGTACTAACTGTGTGGTGTTATGTGTTTAACGTGTTTGTGGTTTCCCGTATTAATTTTTATTTTTTAAAAATGGCTGACGCAATGCGTCACCTTGACGTTGGCTATGTTTAGCGGTCTAGTTTTTTTGTGTTGTGAGTGTTTACGTTTTTTGACGTTTATTTCTAGCCAATCGGAGCGCGACGTTTTTGACGTTGCATTCCGATTTGCTTACGTCAACGGTGGAATTCCCCAGAGATCGAGAATGTTGGTGCGCGGAAGGCGTGTTCTTGTTCCTGTGCTGTTGCTGCGTCGTTTGACAGGTAAGAATGTATTCCAATTTTTTTTTAATGTAATGTAATGTAGTCTATATACTATGTTTAAGTTAAAGACTTGAGAAATTTATTTTTTTCGCTCGTAATGTTTGTAAATGTTTGTAATGTAATGTAAATTAAAAGTTTTGTTTTTAATTGTTGATATGTAATGCATATGTTTTCTTAAACTCTAATGTAATGTATTTTTTGCTGTTTTTTGTTATTTGACGTACAAGAGCTGTTATTAGAACTTTGAAGTGCTATTTATTTTTTAATATATTGATGTAAGTTGTGTTAGCATTATTTTTTCTTGTGATGCTGAAGTAGCCGGATTATATGTTATTGACGTATTTGATGTATGAAAGGAAACTTTGTGTATTTGCTGACTTTATTATCCCTAGCAATGTGATGTAATGTTTTTTTTTTTGGCGTTTAGTGAAAGAATATTTTTATTTTCGTAATATGTTTCTTATATTAGATGTAATTCCGTGTGAATAACTGCTATTGTTCTATGCGTACGGCTTTTTGTGTAACTCTTGACCATTATCTTTAATCCTTCCAATTCTCCGGATGAATAGTGCTTGTTTATTGCCCCCATAAAAAGTTGGCTGTTTCACTTTTGTCTTTGTACATCCTCGTCCTCGCTTCCTGCCACATATTTCGATTTGTTTTGTTGGTGTAATATTGGTGTAATATTGTACGAATGTTTTTTGCTTTTTGGGCCGAAGCCTGATCAACATCCTTGCATGCTGTAGCTCACTTTTGGGAAGTATATTTTGTGTATAACGTATCTGATGCACTACTCCGTAGACTCCCTTTTTTTCTGTCCTAAAAGTTGTTTATGTGTATGAAAATGGCATAACATTTATCAATTTGCAGAGTGTGTGAATGATGCAGAGTGGGTGAATGATGCAGAGTGGGTGAATGATGGAGAGTGGGTGACTGAAGCAGAGTGGGTGACTGAAGCAGAGTGGGTGACTGAAGCAGAGTGGGTGAATGAAGCAGAGTGGGTGACTGCCGCTTGTGGATGTGTGTTGCAATAGGTTTTGCATTAGGAAACTTTGAGCTATTGGTATTGTAAAGGACAGCTTTTTTATTTATGTGCTTGTTTTGAAAATAGCGAATTAATATGTTTGTTATTTACAATGGCAATAGTTTTTTCTTTTGCCAATGTGACACCAATTGTAACATAATATGTGTTGTGAGGGTGAGTGAGGGTGAGGGGTTGAGGGTGAGTTGTTGAGGGTGAGTGAGGGTGATGTGTTGAGGGTGAGTGAGGGTGAGGTGTTGAGGGTGAGTGAGTGTTAGTGAGGCTGAGTGAGGGTGAGGCGTTGAGGGGGAGGGGTGGAGGGTGAGGTGTTGAGGGTGAGGGTGATTGAGGGTAAGGGTGAGTGAGGGTGAGGGGTTGAGGGTGAGTGAGGGTGAGGTGTTGAGGGTGACTGAGGGTGAGGGTGAGTGAGGGTGAGGGTGAGTGCGGGTGAGGTTTTGAGGGTGAGTGTGGGTGAGTGAGGGTGAGGGTGAGTGAGGGTGAGGGTGAGGGGTTGAGGGTGAGTGAGGGTGAGTGAGGATGATGTTGAGTGAAGGTGAGGGTGAGGTGTTGAGGGTGATTGAGGGTGAGTGAGGGTGAGGGTGAGGTGTTAAGGGTGAGTGAGGGTGAGTGATGGTGAAGGTGAGTGAGGGAGGGTGATTGAGGGTGAGGTGTTGAGGGTGAGGTGTTGAGGGTGAGGGGGTGAGGGTGAGGTGTTGAGGGTGAGTGAGGGTGAGGTGTTGAGGGTGAGTGAGGGTGAGGTGTTGAGGGTGAGTGAGGATGAGTGAGAGTGAGGGTGAGTGAGGGGTTGAGTATGAGGTGTTGAGGGTGAGTGAGGGTGAGTGAAGGTGAGGGTGATGTGTTGAGGGTGAGTGAGGGTGAGTGAGGGTGAGGGTATGGTGTTGTGGGTGAGTGAGGGTAAGGTGTTGAGGGTGAGTGAGGGTGAGGTGTTGAGGGTGAGTGAGGGTGAGGGTGAGTGAGGGTGAGTGTTTGAGGGTGAGTGTGGGTGATTGTGGGTGAGTGAGGGTGAGGGTGAGTGAGGGTGAGGTGTTGAGGGTGACTGAGGGTGAGTGAGGGTGAGTGTGGGTGAGTGAGGGTGGGTGAGGGTGAGGGGTTGAGGGTGAGTGAGGGTGATGTTGAGTTAAGGTGAGGGTGAGGTGTTGAGGGTGAGTGAGGGTGAGGGTGAGGTGTTGAGGGTGAGTGAGGGTGAGTGATGGTGAGGGTGAGTGAGGGAGGGTGATTGAGGGTGAGGTGTTGAGGGTGAGTGACGGTGAGTGTGGGTGAGGTGTTGAGGGTGAGTGGCTGAGGGTGAGTGAGGGTGAGGTGTTGAGGGTGAGTGAGGGTGAGGTGTTGAGGGTGAGTGTGGGTGAGGCGTTGAGGGTGAGTGAGGATGAGTGAGAGTGAGGGTGAGTGAGGGGTTGAGGGTGAGGTGTTGAGGGTGAGGGTGAGTGAGGGTGAATGGTTGAGGGTGAGGTGTTGAGGGTGAGTGAAGGTGAGTGTGGGTGAGCGTTAGTGAGTGAGGGTGAGTGAGTTGTTGAGGGTGAGGTGTTGAGGGTGAGTGAGGGTGAGGTTGAGTGAAGGTGAGGGTGAGGTGTTGAGGGTGAGTGAGGGTGAGTGAGGGTGAGGGTGAGGTGTTGAGGGTGAGTGAGGGTGAGTGATGGTGAGGGTGAGTGAGGGAGGGTGATTATGGGTGAGGTGTTGAGGGTGAGGGTGGGTGAGGTGTTGAGGGTGAGGGGCTGAGGGTGAATGAGGGTGAGGTGTTGAGGGTGAGTGAGGGTGAGGTGTTGAGGGTGAGTGAGGATGAGGGTGAGTGTGGGTGAGGGTGAGTGAGTATGAGGGGTTGAGGGTGAGTGGGGGTGAGTGAGGGTGAGTGAGTGTGAGTGTGGGTGAGGGTGAGTGAGGGTGAGAGGGTGAGGGGTTGAGGGTGAGAGAGGGTGAGGGTGAGTGAGTGTGAGGTGTTGAGGGTGAGTGAGGGTGAGAGAGGGTGAGGGTGAGTGAGTGTGAGGTGTTGAGGGTGAGTGAGGGTGAGGCGTTGAGGGTGAGTGAGGGTGAGGGTGAGTGTGGGTGAGTGAGGGTGAGGGGTTGAGGGTGAGTGAGGGTGAGTGAGGGTGAGGGTGAGTTGTTGAGGGTGAGTGAGGGTGAGGGGTTGAGGGTGAGTGAGGGTGAGTGAGGGTGAGGGTGAGTTGTTGAGGGTGAGTGAGGGTGAGGCGTTGAGAGTGAGTGAGGGGTTGAGGGTGAGTGAGGGTGATGCGTTGAGGGTGAGTGAGAATGAGGGTGAGTGTGGGTGAGGATGAGGGTTTGAGGGTGAGTGAGGGTGAGTGAGGGTGAGTGTGGGTGAGGGTGAGTGAGGGTGAGAGGGTGAGGGGTTGAGGGTGAGAGAGGGTGAGGGTGAGTGAGTGTGAGGTGTTGAGGGTGAGTGAGGGTGAGGCGTTGAGGGTGAGTGAGGGTGAGGCGTTGAGGGTGAGTGAGGGTGAGGGTGAGTGTGGGTGAGGGTGAGTGAGGGTGAGGTGTTGAGGGTGAATGAGGGTGAGTGTGGGTGAGGGTGAGTGAGGGTGAGGGAGGGTGAGGGGTTGAGGGTGAGTGAGGGTGAGTGATTGTGAGGTGTTGAGGGTGAGTGAGGCTGAGTGAGGGTGAGGCTGAGGTGTTGAGGGTGAGTGAGAGTGAGGGTGAGTGAGGGTGAGTGAGGGGTTGAGGGTAAAGGGTTGAGGGTGTGGGTGAGGGATTGAGGGTGAGTGAGTGTGAGGGGTTGAGGGTGAGTGAGGGTGAGGGTGAGTGTGAGTGAGGGTGAGGCTGAGGTGTTAAGGGTGAGTGAGGGTGAGTGAGGGTGAGTGAGGGTGAGGGGGAGGGGTTGAGGGTGAGTGCGATTGAGAGTGAGTGAAGTGTTGAGGGTGAGGAGTTGAGGGTGAGTGAGGGTGAGGGGTTGAGGGTGAGTGAGGGTGAGTGAGAGTGAGTGAGGGTGAGGCTGAGGTGTTGAGGGTGAGTGAGTGAGGGTGAGGCGTTGAGGGTGAGTGAGGATGAGGGTGAGTGAGGATGAGGGTGAGTGTGGGTGAGGGTGAGTGAGGGTGAGGGGTTGAGGGTGAGTGAGGGTGAGTGAGGGTGAGTGAGGGTGAGTGTGGGTGAGGGTGAGTGAGGGTGAGAGGGTGAGGCGTTGAGGGTGAGTGAGGGTGAGGGTGAGTGTGGGTGAGGGTGAGTGAGGGTGAGGTGTTGAGGCTGAGTGAGGGTGAGTGTGGGTGAGGGTGAGTGTGGGTGAGGGTGAGTGAGGGTGAGGGAGGGTGAGGGGTTGAGGGTGAGTGATTGTGAGGTGTTGAGGGTGAGTGAGGGTGAGGCTGAGGTGTTGAGGGTGAGTGAGGGTGAGTGAGGGTGAGTGAGGGTGAGTGAGGGGTTGAGGGGGAAGGGTTGAGGGTGTGGGTGAGGGGTTGAGGGTGAGTGAGGGTGAGGGGTTGAGGGTGAGTGAGGGTGAGGGTAGGTGAGGGGTTGAGGGTGAGTGAGGGTGAGGGTGAGTGAGGGTGAGGGTGCAAAACTAACGACACCCTTAAAGTGTTGTCGTTATTTTTATTATGAACATCGTGAGCATTGCTGAGGATGCGGCCCTTAAATGTGTCTGTGGGTAGTTTTAAATGCTGGAATTGTTTTTGCTGTGTGTGTACGTGTTGTAAATACAGAACTTTGCTGCGGATGCGTCCCTTAATGTGTGTGTGGCTACTTGTAAATCCTGTAATCGTTGTTAATGGTGTGTTGCAAGCATTGGAATAGTTGTAATAAGTGTATGCCAATGAAGACAACGGATTAAATTTTTAGTATGTGCAAGCGTAGACGTAAACTTCACAATTTTTCCATAGGGCGCTCTAGAGGGAGGCTATAAAATAGGAGTCAAGGTGAATGGGGATGAGCCTGTTGTTTTTATGAATGTAGTACACAATGATTTTTTAATTAAAAGTATCCATCCCTCTTGTGACTGGCACTTTCTTTCACTTTTGTGTTTGTGTTTGTGCGCTGTAGTATGTGCTTATGTGAGTTAATGCTGTTGTGTGTGTACGTGTTGCTGGCCTTTATAATAATTAGTGTATGTTTCGGAACAAGCATGTAGTCAAAAGAGCCGTTGTGGGGGCATAACGGCTAAATGTGCACAACGAGCATGCTCTGTGTTTTTGTTGCGTTTCTAGGATCAAAGGTTTTAATCCTTCCCTTGCCCCAAGGAAAAGTCACACTAGCTGATGTGCGCGACTTGGAAGTGTGAATGTTTGAATGTGTATGCAGATGAAGTTTCGACATTGGCGCAACAGTAGACTTCCCTGGGCAAGTCCCTTAATAGCACATAAGAGTTCGCTCTCAACTGACAAAGCAAACGCCATTTTTGTTCCCTTCCTGTAATTCGACTTGAACTGTCTGCTCCAAGTTACCCTTACAAATGGCATATATAAAGCTGTCTAAGTATAAAAAGTTTACTTTTTAAAAGTACCACTCTTGTAATATCCATTCTCAAACTTGTGACGTTATGTTTATTAGGAAAATACAGAACTTTGCTGAGGATGCGTCCCTTAATGTGTGTGTGGCTACTTTGAAATCCTGTTTTCCTTGTTTTTGGTGTGTGGGTACGGTTGTAGAATGAGAAATATGGTGGCTGATTTGTCTGGCAATACATAAATGTAGAGACAGATGACAGATGTGGCGAAATGGTATGAGCTTATGTATGGTGCTGAATGGGACAGAGGCTCGATGCAATATTTTCCCTTAAAGTGGTGTCGTTATTTTTATTGGGAAAATCGTGAACATTGCTGAGGATGAGGCCCTTGAATGTGTCTGTGGGTAGTTTTAAATGCTGGAATTGTTGTTGTTGTGTGTGTACGTATTGTAATTACAGAACTTTGCTGCGGATGCGTGCCTTAATGTGTGTGTATGAGAAAGATGGTGGTTATCCAAAGGAAGGCAACATCGGAAATCTTTCACTGAAGGCAACATACTAAATCTTTAGTCTGTACAAGCGTTGACGTAGAATCCCCCGATTTTACATACCACGCTCTAGAGGGAGGCTGTGAAATAGTAGGCATGGTATGTAAAGTAAATGAGTTTTGTTAAAAAAGCATCACGTTTCGAGTGTTAGTATTTTCTTTCAGTGGGATTTTTGTTTTTTTGGGTTTGTTGTTGTTCTCGGGCTAACACCCGGCTCGCATCCTGCTGTTCTAAATTAGCACATCCCCAAAGGAACTTCACAAGTGATTACAATCTTGACGACGGCGCTTAAAGTACTCTAGCATCCTGTAGTTTTGTTGCCTTGGAGTCTGTGGCCTGCCTTTGTGTTCATGTAAATGGTATTGAAGAGTGGTCCGAGCAGGTCCGACGTATTGTTGGGGGTTAGGGCGGGTTGCGAGGACTGTTTAGTCACGTGGATGTGCTAGAGGCTCTGTGATGTCACGCTGTGTCGGGGGAGGGAAATAGTAGGCCTGCTGAATGGGACTGAGTCTGTGTCTTTTATTTCGTTTATAATCATGTCAAAATATTAAATGTTTTTAGGTGCAATGCTATAGATACAATCGCTAATTTTTGCGTAGCACGCTGTAGAGGGAGGGGGGAAATAGTAAGGCCGCTGAATGGGAGTGAGTCTGTGTTTTTTTTTCTCGTTTATAATGTCAAAATATTAAATGTTTTTTAGGTGCAATGCTATACATACAATCGCTATTTTTTGCGTAGCACGCTGTAGAGGGAGGGGTGGGAATAGTAGGCCTGCTGATTGGGGAATGTACACGGCGATGTAGCTTGTAATGCGTCTGTCATTATTTCTTTTTGTCGACGATTTCAGTTTCAAGTCTTTCGTTTATTGTGTTGTGAGAGCCTGGCTGTGTGCAGGGACAGAGAGGGGAGGTGCTGGCGTCTGGGGAGGGGGAGTTGAATTGCGAGCCTGGCCGTGTCCGGGAACAGAGGGGGGAGGTGCTGGCGTTTGTGGGTTGGGGAAGAGATGTCGAAGGCTGTAGAAAAGTTTGTTAACAAATAAGTATGTTTCATTGTCCCAAAAAAGAGATTTGTGCAAGTTAGAGTTCAAGACGAAAATCATTTCTGATGGGCAATAGTTCTTGTTAATGGTAAGACTTTCGTGTGCCAGACAGTTTCACGGAAGACAAGCAGTGCTAGAGTGGTGGTAGAGATTGTGGGGAGGGGGCGGATCCGGAGGTGCGTCGTGAGGGGGAGTGGAATTGCGAGCCTGGCTGTGTCCGGGAAGAGAGAGGGGAGGTGCTGGCGTTTGTGGGTTGGGGAACAGATATCGAAGGCTGTAGAAGAAATGCGACACGGCAGGCAGGGGAGGGGGCGGAGCGGGTGTGTGGGAGGGATGCGCCTGAAGTGAAAAACATGCAAGGCAGGCGGCTGCAGGCGGGCATTTATTTCCCAAACGTTTTTTATGCAACATAACTTTGCCTTTAAACACTAAATACATAATATTACTCTTTTACTGTTACTAGATAAAAAAAAAAATCGTCCGAAATTTGATTTCGGGGTCCAATTTTTCGTGAATGGTATGTGTCTTTGTTAGCAGCGGGGAGAGGTGCGACACGGCAGGCAGGGGAGGAGAGTAGGAGGAGGAGGGGAGAGGAGAGTAGGAGGAGGAGGAGGGGGGAGGAGAGTAGGGGAGGCACGGTCTAGCGGCCGTGCAATCAAGAAGTGAGGGGGCGGAGCTGGGGGAGGCTGTGACAGAGAGAGCAGGCAAGGCAGGCGGCTGGGGCCATGTGCACGCGCTTTGAAGCTCATTGCGCATGCGCATTGACCTTACATTTCTCGTGCACTGCAAGGAATCGCCACGATTCCTTGCAAGTTGGTTAAAGAGGGGATAAGCCCCCATAGTCTCGCAAGCTCGATGCGCATGCGCATCGACAGGCGAGACCTAAAAAAGTCAAGCTTCACTTGTAGCGACAATGGAACACAGTAGAAAACGAAGGCGCTAGCACCCATCCATGTGCTTCAAACTACAGCGTCAAGTGCCTGTCTGCTCAGCATCAGCACTGCTGCTGATATGGGACTGCTTTCCGTGAACTACAAAATGAATGCTCACCATGAAATAGTAAGTCAGTTCCCTTCGTTGTTTCATATTTTGGGAAAGCTTAAGACTACAAAAGTAAAGTTGCCTATTAATAAGGACGTCCGTCCTGTTACTCACAGACATAAGCAAATTGCTTTTCATTTACAAGATGCTGTTGAAAAAGAACTTGAATCATTACTCATGCAAGACATTAATGAGTTTTCAACTGAAGGACTTCTCTCGCCTTGATTTAAATAAAGGCTTACATCAGTTGGAACCTGAAGAAGATTGGAGGTATATTACGACCTTTTCTACATATGTTGGTCTGTTTCCATACAAGAGACTCCGTTTTGGTATGGCATCGGCTGCAGAACTTTTCCATGACATCATTCTACGTATCATACACTGTGCTGTGAATGCATTTATTATAGCAATGACACATTTCAGATTTTCGGATCTACAGAGAAGGGGCATGATAAAGCTCTCACAAAAGCATGCCGTTTGCTTACTGACGCAGGTTAGACTTTGAATGCACATAAGTGTGAGTTCCGCAAGACAAAGTTAAAGTTCTTTGGCCGTATCTTCTCAGATGGGGGTATGACACCTAATCCCACAAGAGGTTTCTATGGTACGTACATTTTTTGGCATGGATACATACAAGACTTTGCTACTATAAGTGCTTCATTACGAGAGTTAACGAAGAAAAATGTTCAATTTAAGTGATCATAAGAATGTGAGAGACAAGTTTCAAGAAAATCAAACAAGCCATTGAAACTGCTATTGAAATGGCCTACTTCAGTTCAAAGCTTCCTGCAAAGGTTGTTGTTGACGCTAGCCCAGCCGGCTTGCACAGCACAGCAGTGCAAATGGCATCAGAAACAACTTCTCCCACATTCTTTCTCCTAGATGATTTACAGACACGAGCATAATGTCCCTGGACACCGCAATTATTGCAAATGCTGTCTCTCGCATAACTATTAGGAAAACTAGAGTAATGTGAAAAACTTCCACATCTATAACACTTTATTTTCTGTTGAGTAGTTGGTCGTGGTGAGCGAGTGTCACTTTCCCTGGTCGGAGGAATATCTTTGCTAGTGGAAAAGCGAGTTTGACTATCTGGAGGACTCTTTTGGGAAATAGGATTTCCCTTGCTGGTTCTTTTTATTTTCATTTATGTTTTCTCCTTTTGCCACTGCTTTCCTATGTTTCTCTTCCACTTTCAGTCAAAGTAAAATGGGGAAAAATAAGCCCTGGTCCACAAAAATAAATGTTGGTGCCTAGCATCCCCATAAACACTGTCACATTGGAGTTGCTGTGATAGGGAGACAAGTTTGGGAGACCCAGTGGTGTAGCTAGACCTACTGCCACCTGGGGCAACCCCTAAGTTTTCAGCCTGGGTGCAGGTAATCGCGGGGGACGGAACTTGTTCTGGGGGAGGAAACCGATTGTATGGCTGCTGTCCATATTTACCAGCTCTGTGAGTCTCAGTAAAAAATGATGCATTTTAAACTCTGCAGAAAGCAAAATGCTTAACTGTGTCAATAAATGTTTAAAGTTGTATAGTTGGAATAGACTAGTTCCTGGTGAAAGTTTAACAGGTAGTTTCATGAAGCTAAATAGCACTCACGAAGGGCCAGATTCTGAGAATCTGTCCCTTTGCGAGTGCGATTTTTGCATTTGGGATTCATCATCCCAAATGAAAAAATCGCTATTTGCGATATCGCATATTTGCGAGGAATTGGATTTAAGGATTCTCTATTAGAGATTCCTTAAATGCAATTCATGAACCAATTTTAAATTGCGAATTCCCAATATTTGGTCGCTATTTACCACGAAGTCTGACTTCGTGGTAAATAGCGAAAAAGTAGAAAAAAGCACTTTAGTGCATTTTTCTCTGTTGCATGTTACACACACACATGTCCTTTGGACATGTGTGTGCGCAACACCTGTGTAAATTTGCATTTCAGGGGTGCTACAGGGTGTCCTTTGGACACCCCTGGCACCCTTGAAATCGCTATCTTATTTGCGATTAGCTAATTGCTAATCGCAAATAAGGAATACTCCCAATTCATTCCTATGGGCCTTTAGGCCCATAGGAATGAATGGGGAGTTATTCCTTATTTGCGATTAGCAATTTGCTAATCGCAAATAAGGAATGTGTAGTAATCGCAATTTATTTTGCGATTCCTACATGAATCCCGTTTTGCGAGTCTGTAATAGCGATTCCTTATGAATCGCTATTAAAGACTCGCAAAACGGGTCTTTGATGAATCTACCTGTAAGTTCTGTATTTGTTAAAAAGAGAGAATGTATTACGGCTATTAAGTGTGCTGATTAATTAGGAATGGAAATATTACACACATCTTCTGTTTTTTGTATTTTTGTATTGCATACTTCGTGTGGTGGAGATTATTCTGCTTACAACTGTTTTAGAACGATCAGCATATGGTTTAAGGTGACGAGCATTGTAGTGTACTGCGGGTTTGATGCAGATTTTCGATTCCACGCAAAGGTAAATGTCCAGCTTTGGACAGATATTTAAAGGCTTTGGGAAAGAGAACCATTTTATGACAGCTTGTAAATTAAAGGAACAAGTAAGTGTGTCACAGTGCAAAAACAAAATGGCCATCAGAACATTCCAGAAGCAACGTTCGAAGCTCACCCACAAGTCCAAGCATCGATATCAATTGAGGCAAATCAACACTGAACACAGTCAATCGTCAGCTAAATCATTGTCAACCAGTTCTCCCGCCTCAGTATCAAGTGAAAGTGAGGAAGATAGTTGTACTATGCCAATGTTTACTTTAGAGAAACGTGCGCACTTCGGACTGGCTGCATGCGAAGAAAAATATCAGGCAAAGAAAAGTTGACATGTCAAAGCACTAAAGTCATACAAACATTGTCCGAGGAGTACAATAAAAACAAATGGTTGTTCAATACCTTTCATCATCAACAGTGGGGCATTGATGAACATAACATCTGAAGAGAAATACAATAGACTATGTCCATTGCCCCGACTTATGCCATCAAAAACCAAAGTGTACACATGAGCTGCATCAACATCCATAAAAAAAGTCAAGCTTCACTTGGAGCGACAATGGAACACTAGAAAACGAAGGCGCTAGCACCCATCCATGTGCTTCAAACTACAGCGTCAAGTGCCTGTCTGCTCAGCTTCAGCACTACTGCTGATATAGGACTGCTTTCCGTGAACTACAAAATGAATGCTCACCATGAAATAGTAAGTCAGTTCCCTTCGTTGTTTCATAATTTGAGAAAGCTTAAGACTACAAAAGTAAAGTTGCCTATTAATAAGGACGTCCGTCCTGTTACTCAGAGACATAAGCAAATTGCTTTTCATGTACAAGATGCTGTTGAAAAAGAACTTGAATCATTACTTATGCAAGACATTAATGAGTTTTCAACTGAAGGACTTCTCTCGCCTTGATTTAAATAAAGGCTTACATCAGTTGGAACCTGAAGAAGATTTGAGGTATATTACGACCTTTTCTACATATGTTGGTCTGTTTACATACAAGAGACTCCGTTTTGGTATGGCATCGGCTGCAGAACTTTTCCATGACATCATTCTACGTATCATACACTGTGCTGTGAATGCATTTAATTATAGCAATGACACATTTCAGATTTACGGAGCTACAAAAAAGGGGCATGATAAAGCTCTCACACAAGCATGCCGTTTGCTTACTGACGCAGGTTTGACTTTGAATGCACACAAGTGTGAGTTCCGCAAGACAAAGTTAAAGTTCTTTGCCCATATCTTTTCAGATGGGGGTATGACACCTAATCCTGTAAAAGCAAAAACCCTGTCAAATGCTGATCTCCCACAAGAAGTTTCTTTGATACGTTATTTTTTGGCATGGCCAGGTACTGTTCAAGATACATACAAGACTTTGCTATTATAAGTGCTTTATTACGAGAGTTAACGAAGAAAAATTTTCAATTTAAGTGATCATAAGAATGTGAGAGACAAGTTTCAAGAAAATCAAACAAGCCATTGAAACTGCTTCTGAAATGGCCTCCATCAATTCAAAGCTTCCTGCAAAGGTTGGTGTTGACACTAGCCCAGCCGGCTTGCACTGCACAGCAGACATCCACATGCTCGAAGGCATATTGTAGCGTATGGCTGTAATGCGTACTCACAACCTGAGAAAGAAAGCTTAACTGTGGTATGGGCTTGTGATCATTTCCATGTATTCCTGTATGGAAAGCCTTTTAGACTGGTAACTGATCATCAAGCTTTACTGACTATCTTTAGTAACCCAAAAACCAAAATGCCTCCTCACATTGAACAGAGGGGACTATGGTTACAAGAGTACAATAATACCGTTGCGGATTGTCCAGGGAAGAATTACAATCCTGACGACTACTTTTGGAAAGTGTTGATACAAGGTCAAGGTACCTCCATCAAAGATGGCTGAGGCCTACATTAATTTCATTGCAAAATCAAATAAGGTAGCTGCTATATTGTTAGCTCAGATCACCATTGCCACGAGCCATGATAGTGAAATGGTGAAGATAAAAAATATAATTACACATCAGTCATGGAACCGACACACTCAAATTTTCATCAGTGATGTTGAGTACCTAAAATACAAAAACGTTAAAGATGAACTGTCCATAACTCAGGGAGGAATTATACTGCGAGGGTCGAGAATCTTGATTTCGGAGAGCCTGCAACAGAAAATAACTGAAGTAGCTCATGAAGGACATTGTGGTATTGTTCCCACCAAAAGAGCACTCTGAGACCGAGTTTGGTTTCCATATTTAGATAAAAGGGTTGCAAAGTAGCTCAATGGCCTATCTTCTATGCAACTGCCTTTTCAGAAATATTACTCAACATACTCTTAACATGTCAGAACTCCATGAGTATGATTGGGAGAGAATAGCATTTGATTTCTTTGCTCCACTTGATAATGGACATCATCTGCTGGAAATTTTGGAAGAGTACTCATGTTTTTCCATCAATAGAAGATCTCTCATCCACAACTCATGAGCGAGTCATTGAGGAATCTTTGCCACATGGGCATTCCAGCCATTTTGAAGTCTGATAATAGCCTACCTTTTAACAGTCATGAAATCAAGGATTTCCTTGAGCATCTGAACATAAAGCATCAGAAGAGTGCACCTTTATGGTTGCAAGTCAACCAGCTTGTTGAGCGTTTTATGAGTACGCTAAATAAAGCAGTGTAGCGTGCAATTTTTGAGAGGCTCAGTTTAAAAACTGTATTGAATTCCACCCTACGAGCCTATCATTCAACACCTGAATTGACCACCGGAGAAAGTCCTGCGACTTTGATGTTCAGGAGAGCAATGACAGCCAAGTTACTACAATAGACCAGCAAAATGAGAACACAACTCATACAAAGTTAATAAGCAGAAAATTAAAACCTATGCAGAGAACAGGCGACATGCCAAGTTAGGCGTTTAAGAGAGGAGGTATAGCGATTGCCCGGCAAAAGTGAAGGAGGAAATCAGATTCTCCATATGATGCTGAACCTTTCCACATAGTGTCCTCCAAGGGACACATGGCGACATACCAAGCGTCATGGAAAGTCTATTACCAGAGACGCCTCTAACTTTCGGCATTTGATTCGTCGGTCTTTTGATCAAGATGGTGAAGGAAAGACTGAACGGGAAAACTCATTGACTGCTGTTATCGCTTCACTGTCATCGAAAATCTCTGACACTGAAGATGACATTTCCCAGCTTCAAGTAACTAGATATGGTCACATAATTAAAGCACCAGGAAGGTTAATTGAAGAGATGTAATTGTACATATATGTATATATATATATATGTATATATATATACAGACACACACACTCAAATATACTGATTTGTAAACATGTTTTATTTTTTATTTAACAGAGGGGGAGATGTAGTGTCTTGCAAGCTTATTATGACGGAACCCTTTTGGCTCCTAGTGGACTCCACAAAGCAGTGACGTAGGTTTCAGAGCGGACTGCAATGAAAGTTTGTTTTAGAATGTCGACGTCGCAGTTAGACACACAAGAATGAAGACGTTTAATATTAAGTTCTGTGTAAAGAATAGTCATTGGCAGGTACCCAGGCCAGGAGGACACTACAAATATCTCAACATACTTTTTTTTTAGCAATCAGGACTTATTTCCTGTAGACCATAAATTCAGGTTGAATCTTTTGTTTCATAATTCCCAAGCAACCGTTTTCCGTGCACACAATTTGCTCCCTGTTTAAATTTGCAATTGTTGACACTTTGCCCAAGATTTCGGGGCTGAGATTAAACAGAGAGGCTGAAACATGGAAACATTACTAGCCATATGAAAAAAACTTACCATTAGGAAAACAACATCAGTTTCACACTGTACAATTATATGTATAACATGACACCACTACAAACTCTCCAATGTCTTAGACATGGCTAATTGATAAAATACTCCAAATCTTCAAATGTTGAGAAGAGCAAGTTTATTCAGTACAACCATCAACAGGAACTAGTTCAACTGAATCCCTATTCTTTGGAATGCTACGTCACAACCAGTGATGTCCCGCACACCATGTTCCTTAAAGATACATCAAATCATAACACATCCCCCTCACATAGAAATTATTAAATAAAACTATTCAACTAATCTTTAGAACATTTCATCATAATAGAACAATAAAAACACTAAAAGAAAATAAAATACACATCAATACAGAATATAATCTTTGAATTTCTTTGGTAGTTGCTTGCATCTCCTATCCACAGTTTCTGTGTTTACATTCGGATTTGAAGAAGCAAGATGGAACCATTTTTCTTTTCTGAGAATTTAGTTGAAATTGGAGGAACAACAGAAGAACCATTTTTGAGTTCTGTGAACTTGGTTAACCTTGACATGTTCCAGGTACAACCATTATTTAAAGTCACAACATTCTTTTTAATAGCAACAATTATGAAAGGACCACAGAAATTAGAAACACCTTTGTGACCCAGTTTAGGTTTTTTCACTAACACCTGATCACCTAGATTCAACTTCTTCATTCTGACAGCCATTCTTTCATCATACCGTTGTTTGTATTTGTCTTGATATTGAGACAACACATCTCTACTGACCCGGTTCTCAACCACACTATCACCCTTAACCCTCCCTGGAAGCCAAACAGGATTAAGTTTAGAATTCACCACCCTTCCCCTCAAAGCCTCAAAAGGTGACTTTTGCATGATAGCATTGGGAACCGTGCGATGTGCCCACCAAGTTTCCCTCAAAACACATCTAAGCGTAGCCCTGGACTCCAAAGCTCGTTGAGCACAACTTTTCACCACTCTGTAAGACCATTGGCCTGGGGTGAATATATACCAAGATCTTTAAGAAAAACATCCATTTCATTATAAGTAAATTGTACCCCGTTATCCGTGACCAAATACTCAGGAATACCTTCTGACACAAATACATCTGTTAAGAACTTAATCACAGCTCTTGAGTTGACCACACCCAAACACTTTGAGACAACCGAGTTTGAAGTGTAGTCTACTAAAAGCAACACAAATCTTTCATGAGAAGGCATCAATTCAAATGGACCTGCAATATCTAAACCAACTTTGGTCCAAACTGAAACAGGAACCTCAACAGGAGAAAGTGGAGAATGATTTGTGGTGCGAGAGTTATCATTGACAGAACATAAATGACAATCTTTGACTACTGATTCAACCATATGGTCCATGCCAGGCCACCAATATTTGTACCTGACTCGTGCTTTGGTAAGACTTCTACCCAAGTGCCCCTCATGAGCCAGGTTGATAATCCTACTTCTCAAATCACCCGGTGGAACCACTCTGTCACCTCTCATCAAGTTATCCTGCCAAAACGTACGGTCATCTCTCACTGTATGATTTTAAATCACAACCCTTAGAAATAAAATTTTTGAGAGAAGAAAATACACAGTCATTCTTAACACATGACAACCACTCTCCCCTGGACACTGATGGCTCAATCAACCAATTCACACTTTCCACCATCTCTAAAACATCCTCAGCCTCAATGGGTAACCGCGATAGGCAATCTGCAGATCTGTTATTCTGACCACGAATATACTGGACAGAAAAATGTAATTCCTGCAAACCTTCACTCCATCTCTTTAACCTGGGTGTCATATTATCATTATGATGACAAGAGAAAATGTGTACAAGTGGACGATGATCTGACTTTACCACAAATGGAATCCCCCACAAGTAAAATTTAAAATGATGAATCGCCCAAAATACAGCCAAAGCTTCCCTCTCAATACAAGAGTAATGAATTTCTGCCTCTCTAAGAGCTCTTGATGCAAAAGCTACAACGATTTCTTCACCATTGACTACTTGAGAGAGAACAGCCCCAAGTCCCTTAAGACTTGCATCAGTTGTCAACATCGTTTTCAACTTTGAATCCAAGTGACCAAGAGTTGACATTTTTCCAATTTGTTTTTTAATGATATTAAAAGCTTTCTCACAATCATCTGACCATATAAAACACACACCTTTTTTCAAAAGAACTCTAATTGGCTCAACTACACTCGCAAAAGCCTTAACAAATTTTGAGTAAAACTCAGCCATGCCCAGAAATGACTTAACCTGTTCTTTATACTCTGGTGCAGGAGCTTCCACAATGTTATTTGCAAGTCCTTTCTTAGGTTGTATCCTATTTCCTGAAATCACCTGACCAAGATATGTAACTGACTCAAGACCAAGATTCTACATTTCTCTTTCTTTACAGTGAGACCACTTTCTCCTAATTTGTTCAACACAGCTCTCAACATACTCTCATGCTCCAATTTATCTTTCCCATAAATCAAGATATCATCTTGGAAAAACATCACATTTTGCAGTTTACCAAGGACCATCTTCATCACTGTCTGAAAACAAGCTGCTGCTGAAGCCAGTCCAAAAGGCATTCTTAGGAACCGATATGCCCCTATAGGAGTGACAAAGGATGTTAAAGGCCTTGAGTCTGTGTGAAGCACAACTTGGGAATAAGCTGACAAAAGGTCTATTACACTAAATAGTTTGGCACCCTTCAAAATACTGATTGATTCAAATATGTTAGGAAGTGGCTGGCGGTCCACCAAATCCATTCATTCAATTCGCGCAAGTCCACACGCATTCTTACCAACTTTCCTCCATCCTTAGGTGCCAAAACCACCGGAGACAACCATTCTGAAGATTCTATCTCCTCAATCACACCCAAACTTAACAATCTCTCAATCTCAAGTTTCAACGGTTCAAGCATCATGTTTGGCACTCTACGCACTTTGTGAACACAAGGTTTAGCTGTTTTTTAAAGAAAAATTTGATGTTCAAATCTTTTCAAGCATCCAAGCGTATCAGAAAATACATTAGGATAATCTTGAAAATATCTGTTTCAGTCAAACACAGAATTAACAGATAAGGAATGTGTATTACCAACCAACTCCTCCATTAATAACACTTGATTTTGAGGATCTTTAGCTCCTGGGTTAAGAATTATCCCCAAATCGTGTTGGTTTCTCGAACCAAGAAGATTGTCCACCCTCACAGCCAAATATACATTCCCAGTCATTTCCTTACCTTTAAAAGTAATCTTCGCTATAACATATCCAAGAATGTCAATTTTTGACCCTCCATAACTTACAGGAGCAATGTCTGGAGGTAAAAGTGGTACACTATCTAACCCCAAAACTTCATCCCAGATCTTATTACCAATCAGGGTAAATGGAGACCCAGAATCTGCCATTAATTTAAAAACATTCTCATCCACACCAATATCACAGAAAGGCATACTGATATGTCCAGCATCAACAACATCTCCACCTTCTTTTAAATTTGACACCACAACAGTGCAAATGACATCAGAAACCTCTTCTCCCACATTCTTTCTCCTAGATGATTTACAGACACGAGCATAATGTCCCTTGACACCGCAATTATTGCAAATGCTGTCTCTCGCATAACAATTTGGAAAACTAGAGTAATGTGAAAAACTTCCACATCTATAACACTTTATTTTCTGTTGAGTAGTTGGTCGTGGTGAGCGAGTGTCACGTTCCCTGGTCGGAAGAATATCTTTGCTAGTGGAAAAGCGAGTTTGACTATTTGGAGGACTCTTTTGGGAAATAGGATTTCTCTGTACCAACTTATTTTTTGCATTCAAAGATACTTTGGCTACACCCTCGTGAAATTCTTCAATAATGTAATTTTCATCCAACATATGCACATTATCTTGATTTTTCTTCTTGCTGTCATTAAGATTACAATTGCCATCCTCTCTATTCTTCCTTATCTCTTTGACCCAAGAGGATGTATTTTCCATACCTTGCACTATAGCAAGTGCTTCCGATAATGTAGGATTCTTAGACAGAAGTTTTTCCTGTACCCTTGAGCTATTGGTACATCTCACAAGTTGATCACTTACAAGTGATTCAGATAACACTCCAAAGTCACATGTGCGAGCAAGAGTCTTGAGAGAAGCAACGTATGTACTAACTCTCTCAGTAGACCCCTGAACGTGTGTAAAGAATCTGTGGCGTTCAAGAACAACATTGATTCTGGGACCAAAATATTGTTCCAACATAGTCATAGACATCTCAAACACGTCAGATGGCTCTCCATCACTTCCACCAACTGGTATAGGATCCATAATATCATAGGTGTTCCTGCCTTCAACACCCAAATTGTGTAATAAAATTGCTTGCTTCCTAACAGCAGAAAATGTCTCCCCTCCAATGGCCACCATGTAAGAATCAAACAGATTCCTTCACCTCTTCCAAGGAAGAATAGGTTCTCCTTCTTCAGAAAGGAATGGTGGGGGTTGTGACATACTTGAAGATGACGTCATTATGCTGCTGGTAGGTACTGGTTATAATTTATACTTTCTGGTAGGTACAATGTCCAAAGAACTGGTAAAGATGTATACCTACATATTCTTGTTCTCCGACCATTAAATGCATTTCTTCAATTAAACATGTGAAAAGCAAAGTCCAAAGTGAATTTATTAAAGAAAAAGATTCTTTGTTATGAAATTGGCACTCACGGTAAGAATGTAATCTTCTTCAAGTTTTAACATAAGGCAGTAAATTAGTTAGTTTGTTAAGTTCCTTTGTTCCGGGCAATAACAGCTTCCAGACCGAACAAAAGCACTTCTCAGTTTACCCAATATGGCCGCCACGTTTTAACATCACACACAGCGTAGGGTAACGCATCTCATGCACGTAGCGTAATGCGACGTCAAAGTCCATTCACACTCATCAAAACAGTGCAAGAGGGAGCTGAGGGTTCGAGGCATTCTTTGAAAACGCACACGCGGCAAGGTTCAACAAAAACATGTGCACGCGGGGCCATGGGCAAAATTGAAGTAAGGTGAGTGCCGAAAATAGAACAAAAACAAAAATAAAAGTACCTACATTAAAGAGTCCTCTTGGCTTTGCCACAAAAGTCAAAAAGCCGTCTGTGAGTCGGACTTCCACAAGTATAGCTGAGGTAAAGGCCAGTAAGCTGAAGAACAAACACAATAATGCGGGATAATCCAAAAATTCAATAGTTACATGAAAATAAGTAACTGCAATCGGTGCGCTTTGTAAATCAAGCAATCCAAAGTCTCTGTGACAAGAAGTAGTCCAATAAGTTCAAATTCGACTGCCAGTAGGTCAAATCTGACCCAAAGATCCAAAAGTGGGTTTACAGGGGAATTGATGGTTGAGGTTCTTGTCCCCAATCAAGCTGTACCTCGTCGCCAGTGATAAAATACTCCAAATCTTCAAATGTTGAGAAGAGTAAGTTTATTCAGTACAACCATCAACAGGAACCAGTTCAACTGAATCCCTATTCTTTGGAATGCTATATCACAACCAGTGATGTCACGCACACCATGTTCCTTAAAGATACATCAAATCATAACACTAATGCATTCTCCTTTTTATAAGTACTGCATTATAAAATAACAGTGCAAACTATAGTTAAGTTACTTGGTATATTTTCAAACCTAGATTCTAGGAACAGCAACGTGTTTTACAGACAGCATCCTTGTTGCACCAAGAGAATCTCAAACATGACAAAAATGCAGTGTGTGCAGTCCTGTAGAATCTGGAATAAAAACACAAAACTCCGAAGGGGAGTGCACCTGCAGCAATGCTGGACAGCACACTGCATTCATTGCTACGTCACACATATTGACCTTTGAAATGTGAGGAACAGAGTTAAAGTGTTCGTCCAATATCATATTTTCTCTGGACAACTGCTCAGTCTCTAGGTTCAAAAACCTGAAACTTAGCTTGTAATCCAGAGCAAGTTCTCTTGCATCACTCAACAAAATTCTCCATCTTTAAATTTGTAGGAGACGTACAAATGGCCGACCGCTTCACAGTGCACTCACAATAGGAATCTTTCTCCTCATACGTTGGTCCGAACACTAGGAAACAACTGTTAAATGTAGCCACCAACAACTCTGTGATCCTAAAAATCTCATATATTCAATTTATCCTTTAAATTATAAAAAAAAGTCTACTTTCATGTGACTTACAGGTAGATTCATGAAAGAAAAATCGGCTCGCAAAGGGCCAGATTCTGCGAATCTGGCCCTTTGCGAGCACAATTTTTGCATTTGGGATTCATCATCCCAAATGCAAAAATCGGTATTTGTGAAATCGCATATTTGCGAGGAATTGCATTGAAGGAATCTCTATTTGAGATTCCTTAAATGCAATTCATTAACCATTTTTTATTTGCGAATTCGCTATTTCTGGCCGCTATTTACCGCGAGGTCAAACCTCGTGGTAAATAGCGAAAACTTAGAAAAATGCATTTAAATGCATTTTTCTGAGTTACATGTTACACACACACATGTCCAAAGGACGTGTGTGCGCAACACCAATGTAGATTACATTTCAGGGGTGCTACAGGGTGTTCTTTGGACACCCCTGGCACCCTTGAAATCGCATCCTTATTTGAGATTAGCAAATTGCTAATCGCAAATAAGGAATAACTCCCCATTCATTCATATGGGCCTTTAGGCCCAAAGGAATGAATGGGGAGTTATTCCTTATTTTATGCGATTAGCAATTTGCTAATCGCAAATAAGGAATGTGTAGGAATCGCAATTTATTTAGCGATTCCTACATGAATCCCGTTTTGCAAGTCCTTAATAGCGATTCCTTAATAATCGCTATTAAGGACTCGCAAAAGGGCACTATGATGAATCTAGCTGTTAATTCTTACTAAGTTTTTTACAGCCAATTGAAACTCAATTTTATTGCAACCAACATGTTTCGCACCTTCTGGTTGCTTCCTGAGGGCTGATCACCAATACCTTTGCAATTCTTGCCACTTCAAGGCCAACTTAAAAAAAAAAATTCCAGCAAAGTATTTTTGTGACGTGTTTTAAGTCGCAATGGCTATTTTTAAAAAGCCACTAGGCTTCTATGGGGAAACGATGCACAGCATTCTGAAGAAGCTGTACAATGGGCTTAAAATGTGTGTCACCTAAATGATTTGTCCTTCTTGATGATGATAAAAGGTTACAGCGTACACACTCTTAGACTGGTCACCATTGGGGGACCTTTTTTTTAACCACACAATCTGCTAATTAGGTGGATGGCCATTGCCAGATGACCATAAATCATTTTTTCACTTCCTTCCTCTATTTTCTTACATCTCTATGGTCATCACCTCCATGAAACAATGCTGACCTGAACAGTTCCACAAGTCTTCTTGCAAGCAACCCTGACAAAAACGATGACACCAGCCCCGCTTCCTTCGTCTCATCGCACAACCTCTCTCTTTCTATCTAGTCTCTCCTCCCCTATCACTTTTCTCTCTCTCTGATTGCTTTTGTTCGAACTTTCCCCTTCCTCTCACTCTCTCTCTGTCTCTCGAAGTCTCCGACTGCCTGCCGGAATTAACTGTGAGAAGTTAGAGGAAGAGACAGAGCCACCAGGAGTGGCCATGGGCTTTCAAAACAGGCCTCCAAAGGCGCCAGCCTATCAGGGAAATGTCCAGTGAAATAAAAGGCATGTCTGGCCTTGGTGTGACCGGTAGCAAACTGCATGGGAGTCAGGATAATTAGTGATAAAGAATCCAAAGCTTACAACTAGCATTTGTAAAATGCCCCTTATTATGGTATTCTTTTTACAGTCGGAAAATATGCAAGAGAGAGTGGTATGGTGTTCTCCACTGCTCTTGCATTCCTGTATTGTTAATGTTACCGATTATTTACAGCACAGTAATATCCATCATTTATTTTATATGTCCATGTTTGTTCTTCATTTATGTTTATAAACCTTCAAAATGAACTTTACACATTTCATAGAATCATCAAACTACATGTACAGATGATACACAGCAGGGAGATCTTGACACCTGGGCTGCATTGTTGGGAGCGATGCATGTTACTTGGGATGGGATAACTATGCAGAGTATGCAGTCACAGGGAGAGGGCACACGAAGGGCACATTGCCGTGTCATGACTGTCAGCGACTGACTCGGAATCCCAGTGAATGAGTCATTTGGTGCTGCGAGGATGAGAGCAGAGGAGTGGGGAAGTGACGGGATGAGGAACCTTAATAAATTACGACCCGCTTTGGGGAGATGGAAAGGGCTGATGTGGAATTTTAAAACTGTTGTCTTGGGCCTATATTGTCAAGGGTTGCAAAAAGACATACAGACTGCACTAAGTTATTTTGGTTATTGTTTCTTTAATAACAGTTTAAAGGTTACATAAAATGCATGAAGATGTATATTCATTTATTTATAACGTTTTATATACCTGGCATGTCTTACTTTGTGTGGCCCTTCGACTGGACACATGGTTGTATATTGCCTAATAAACAGAATATATATATATATATAAAATCCAAAATCCTGAAGCGTGGCAAATCAAGGCAGCACAGCAAAACCAGGTACAGACCACTCAGGCGTTCTTTCAGAAGTGAAAAGTGCTTTATTTCTCCGTGTCAGGCAGGATTGACGCGTTTTCGACCGGGGAGCCCGGTCTTGATCACATGACGAGACCAGAGACAAACAAGTATTTATGTGCAGCTAGATAGTACACACTCCTCCTACATTTTCATGAACCATATAGAAAGACTATTAACTGTGGATTGGAATTTATCAAAAGTGAAAAAGGACACTTGTAACACTTCTCAACCTTTGGTTCAGGAAGATTAGAATACCCTCAAAAACTGAATGTTGTTTGGAGTGCGGTATATATGTTTCATCCGCCCCACATTGAAGTTATGGCAGTTTTCATAGGGTGTTCTAAAATGTGTTTGGCTGCCAGCCTCATCCAGAGGCACCTCTGGTCTCAAGTGCAGTATCCAGAGATAGAGGGTTTACCCCACAAACAATGTGAAACCAAAATATAAGGAAAAAGGAAAAATTGTTAAAAAAGGGGGAAAAACACCCAAGTTATTTATTAAGGGGTGAGTTTCCGCTCATGTAAAATAAGCTTGATACTCTGAATAGACCGAGTTACTGGGTCTAGTAGTATATTTTTAATGGAGAATTGTCAACATGTTTCAGCTCCTTAGGCCCGAGGGGTCTGTGGAGCTTTCGTCAGGACTTACACACATGTATTAATACTCACACGATTTGTGCAGTATTTTTCTCAGAAAGTTTTAATACTGCACAAATCGTGTGAGTATTAATACATGTGTGTAAGTCCTGACGAAAGCTCCACAGACCCCTCGGGCCTAAGGAGCTGAAACATGTCGACAATTCTCCATTAAAAATATACTACTAGACCCAGTAACTCGGTCTATTCAGAGTATCAAGCTTATTTTACATGAGCGGAAACTCACCCCTTAATAAATAACTTGGGTGCTTTTTCCCCCTTTTTTAACAATTTTTCCTTTTTCCTTATATTTTGGTTTCACATTGTTTGTGGGGTAAACCCTCTATCTCTGGACACTGCACTTGAGACCAGAGGTGCCTCTGGATGAGGCTGGCAGCCAAACACATTTTAGAACACCCTATGATAACTGCCATAACTTCAATGTGGGGCGGATGAAACATATATACCGCACTCCAAACAACATTGAGTTTTTGAGGGTATTCTAATCTCCCTGAACCAAAGGTTGAGAAGTGTTACAAGTGTCCTTTTTCACTTTTGATAAATTCCAGTTCCTATCCCGGGGAAAGAAACGGACACATTGATTCCTCATCCCTACCTGTTGATTAATTACTATTAACTGTGGATTACCATACTTACATGAAGGGGATCATACAATAAACAACTTCTTAACACTCATAAATGAGATGTCATAAATAAAATGCATAGAATAAATATATAAAATATGGTACGCACAATATATTAAAAAATCACCAAATCATCATAATTCAGGGCAAGGGCTTATAATGACAGTGCTCAAAATTAGATAATCACCTACATCAGTCTATATTAAATAAGTTCATTTAAGGAAGGTTAATACTATCCAAACTGCAACATGTGCAAAAATAGTGAATGAGATTAAAATTGGATATTATATTGGTACATCAACAATACAAAATTAGAGTGAAGCCTTATTCAATTTAAAGTGCAAATGCAAACATTTAAGATAAATACATTAATCAATAAGTTTACAGCAGTTATACACAAACCAATATAGATTGCTATATACAAACAAGCATTTGCAATGCAATAGGTCTCGCATTAGGAAAGTTTGAGCTATTGGTATTGTAAATTACACATTTTTTATTTATGTGTTGGTTTTGAAAATAGCTAAATTAATAGCTTTGTCATTTACAATGCCAATAGTTTTAACTTTTGCAAATGTGACACCTGTAGCATTTGTAATGCAATATGTGTTGTATTTACGTGACTTAGATGCATTGATATTACAAATAACAATGGCTTTTAATTTTTTTAAATATTTAATACTTAAAAGTTATTGTAATGTATAATGGCAATAGCTTAAACTTTTGTAAATAACTTTTGTAAAGATTATGTTCAGTGTATTTTATTGTGCCGAAAATCCAAGAACAGAAGTGAAATATTAACATCTTTTTGCGACATTTGTAATAAAGCTTGAAACATTGAGAGAACATATTTGAACCAGTTGTTGTTGAATGGTTGCACAGATTGATGCTGTGGTGGCGCTGAGTGATGTTGTGGTGGTGACGAGTGATGCTGTGGCATTCAGTGATCCTGTGGTAGCACATTGTGATGTTGTGGTGCCCCTGAGTGATGCTGTGGTGGTGCGATAGATATATAGAGTGAGGGCGATAGATAGATAGAGTGAGGGCGATAGATAGATAGAGTGAGGGCGATAGATAGGTAGATAGATAGATGGATAGATAGATAGCTAGATAGATAGAGGGCGACAGTAAACATCCCGTATTCGAGGAATTTACTGTGTGCAATTTTAATATTGATTCAAGGTTTCAATGTGTCCCCTCGAGCACCTGTGTTATGCTACTAATATAAATGAATTCTAAGATGTTAATCACTGTAACCAAACAAAAGGAGGCGGACATGTGGCCTCTGGCTTCAAAGGCACAAAACCTGAGTTCAGATCTTAGTTCCTGCACATAGGCAAAGCGTCTTATCTGACAGTTTTGTGCTTTCTGAGCCGGCGGGCACAGTGAGTGCTGAGAAGCCGGACTACCAGTGTGCTCATTGCTTTGACTGCCTCCTTACAGTTTTTTTTTCTATCCAGCCATGAAGTGAAGGCACCTCAGCAAGTTAACTACACCACATATTTCTGCGTGCAACAAGAAGTATCTGGGGTCTGATTCTAGTCGGGGCGAGTTAGACGTTTATCCTTTTTTGACCAACAAAGTCAGTTTGAAATGGACAGTAAAATAAATAAAACACACTGCACGCCTTCTGCTGTGGGGCTCAGAGATGAGAAAGGACAGGGAAGGAAGGCCCGGCAGAAGAGCTGTTATGTCTGATGCTTGTGGATGGCTGACGCTTGTGGATGTCTGATGCATGATGTTTGTGGATGTCGGACGCTTGTGGATGCCTGACGCTTGTGGATGGCTGACGCTTGTGGATGGCTGACGCTTGTGGATGGCTGACGCTTGTGGATGCCTGAAGCTTGTGAATGCCTGAAGCTTGTGCATGCCAGACCCTTTTTGGATGCCTGACGCTTGTGGATGTCTGCTGGGTGATGCTTGTGGATGCCTGATGCTTGTGGATGTCTGATGCGTGATACTTGTGGATGCCTGATGCTTGTGGATGCCTGATGCTTGTGGATGCCTGATGCTTGTGGATGTTTGATGTTTTGGATGTCTGATGCTTCTGGATGTCTGATGCTTCTGGATGTCTGATGCTTCTGGATGTCTGATGCTTCTGGATGCCTGATGCTTCTGGATGCCTGATGCTTCTGGATGCCTGATGCTTCTGGATGCCTGATGCTTCTGGATGCCTGATGCTTGTGGATGCCTGATGCTTGTGAATGTCTGACGCTTGTGGATGTCTGACGCTTGTGCATGTCTGTTGCTTGTGGATGTCTGATGCTTGTGGATGTCTGATGCTTGTGGATGCCTGATGCTTGTGGACGCCTGATGCTTGTGGATGTCTGATGCTCCTGGACGCCTGATTCTCCTGGTTGTCTGATGCATGTGGATGCCTGATGTTTCTGGATGCTTGTGGAGGTCTGATGCTTCTGGATGTTTGTGGATGTCTGATGCTTGTGGATGTCTGATGCCTGATGCTTGTGGATGTCTGATGCTTGTGAACGTCTGTTGCTTGTGGATGTATGTTGCTTGAGGGTGTCTGTTGCTTGTGGGTGTCTGTTGCTTGTGGATGTCTGACGCTTGTGGATGTCTGGCGCTTGTGGATGTCTGGCGCTTGTGGATGTCTGACGCTTGTGGATGTCTGACGCTTGTGGATGCCTGACGCTTGTGGATGCCTGACGCTTGTGGTTGCCTGACGCTTGTGGATGCCTGACGCTTGAGAATGCTTGATGCCTTTGGATGTCTGATGCTTGTGGATGCCTGACGTTTGTGGATGTCTGATACCTGATGTTTGTGGATGTCTGACGCTTGTGGATGTCTGAAGCTTGTGAATGTCTGATGCTTTGTCTCCCAAGAGAAAGGAACTGTTTTCAGGGGGATATAAACAATGAGCACAGAATTAGTGCAGCCTCTCTAAGTGAAGAGTGCAAGTCGTTAAAGTGGGCTTACCTAATCCCTCCCTACAGCGATGGGCAGAATGAAACATTTTAAATGTAAAAGGCATTTAATAGACCAGTGGATGAACCTCTTTGACTAAAATCCTTTCAATGTATGTTTTAGCAAACACAATCATGCATAATATACAATCTAATGAAACAACTGAGGCGGTTTCAAAAAGCGTGTTTCATTACCTCAATACCTAACACCATCTAATGTATTGTCAATAAAGATACGTGGGTGGGTTTGAGTAGCACAGAACAGAAACATGCTGATGGTCAAATGATTTACTTTTTTTTTAAGCACTTTCAATATTTACGTTCCTAAAAGCCAGATTGCATCACACAAATTGAGTAGACAACACCATCTAAGGTGGCTGGTATGGTGGTGGGCGGGTTGATACTTGGAATTCACTCATGGACAGCAACACCTTCCCCAAATGAATCACCTGGTCTTCCCATCCAGAAGGAACTCTGCAAAGGAGCCGAGGAGGGACCTCTTGGAGAAGCAGCATCCCAGATACAAGTATTGGCCGGCCACCGAGGCACCAGTGGACTCCATGAACAAGTCCAACTCTGGCACTAGAATTATTGTTAAGAACATACCAATCACAGCAAATATGGAGAAATGGGCCATGTTATATTAGCAGCTGATACCCCAATGCTGCAGGTACACCGCTCTCCGTAGGTTTACAAATGTAATCACAGGACATACCATTCTACATATTCAAAGGCAAGGTCACTTTCCCAAAGTCATTAATTGAGCAGCTACCCATCCCACACAACCTACCAGTGAGATGATGGAGGGACCCCCACTCCCTCAGGAGTACAGTGGTTTTTGTAGAACCTTGATCTGGGCAACTTATTCACAAAAAAACATCCACCCACGCTTGTAGGCTACCTACTTCTGATGACTCAGCCCGAGATGGCGATTCGAAATTATCGGACTCTGAAACATCTAGTGCTATGAAGTAACTGTGTCAAATGCCAGCGCTTTACAAATGACTAAAAAAAACATTCTGCCTTAGGGATTTCTGAAGGTACCACTCCCCGTTTCCTGAAGGATGGATCAGGCGACCTCATTCTTGACAGGTAAACAATCTGAAATGAACTTGCTAAAGGGCTCATATTCGCCATGGGATTACCAGCGTACCACACCCACCCCGTCTAAACACAACAATTACCAAGCCACAGGTTGGAAAAGAGATAATTGATACCCCATCCTGTTCTCTTTGATATTTCTAGTACAATTAAGACTACAAATTTTCAGTTTTACTAATTTTTACAAATATTCCAAATGTAAAATCATTCCCCGTGGGTATTTCTTTATAAAAATGGAACAACTGGGAACCATGTATTTAGGTTAGCTATACACACTTTGTCACTGAGCTATCACTGTACAGAGGCATACTGACAGCAGAGAAAGAGCAACATTTCCGTAAATAATCAAATTTATAAACAGATGTTCAGCCATAGGGATTTAACACAAATAAACATTGTATTATCATTTTAACAACCCAGTACAAAAATGTATTGTTGGTTTTGTAAAATGGCTCATTAATCCGCATACAAATTCATGTGTGAGAATACATTTTATGTACCAATAAATGCGAAAAACAGTTACAGGATTTTATTTTCAGGCATCAAAAATCAAACCGTATAACATAAGCTAAATTGAAGAAAAATAAATATATATATATAAATAAACAAGGAAATGTTAATAAGAAATAAATATAAGATAAAACCGGGAGCCTTAACTGTAAGCAGATCACAGGAGGAAAGTGGAATAATCAAAATACACACACGTGGTTACAGCCGATTAGCCCGTCGTCAACATAACAGCATAAGACGGACTGAAAATCCCTCCACTATTTCCGTATTAGCAGAAAGTCTGAGCGGAAATATTTGATTTAAATGTCCTGGGCCAGGGTGGCACACGGGTTCTGTTCTTGCCCCCCTCCCGCTTAATTCCACGTTGAGTTTACCTACTCCTGTCACCCTCCTGAGGAGACCCAGGTGGCTGCCGCCGGGGGTGCGCAGAGCAGGAAATGACTCTTCAGAGATCGCCTCCAAAAATATTCGTTCGGCAACTTTATGAACATATGGGTGGTTAAGATCATCTAGATTTGCAGCAGTTAAAAACATTAATAAAACAAGTAGCAAGAATTATATTTAACCAGTAATTAGTGGGTTTGCACGTCTCACGCTTGTTAATTTCTTTCAGTTGTGGATGGCGAATACGGCAATTTCTAGAGTCAAGACCTGCGCGCGCACTAAACCGAAACCTATCGTGGGACGGGACTTCCGTTTTGTGAAGCCCGCGTCCACGGAGTGCCTGGCCAGAGGAAGAGCCCCGCGGAGGCTGCAGATGTCCGGAGTGCCGGTAAGTGGGCCTTAGTTGTAGGGGGGGCGGGAGGGGGGGTCTTGGTGCGCTTGTGTGTGTGTGTGAGCGCGTGTGTGTGTGTGTATGTGTGCGACGGCGGGGCGGCGGCGGTATGTGTGTATGTGCGCGTGTGTGTATGCAGTGTGCGTGCGTGGGTATGCCTGCGTGTGTGTGTGTGTGTGCCTGCGTGTTTGTGTGCGGGACAGGGGATGTGCACGGCAGCCTTGGAAACAAGAAGAGCCCGGTGAGAGGGGGGGTGGGGCGCATGTGTGGGTGTAACTGTGTGTGTGCGAGTGTGTAGCTGTGCGTGTGTATGTATATGTGTGGCTGTGTGTCTGTTAGCTGTGCGTGTGTATATGTGTGTCCCGATGCATTGTGCCTGCGTGGGTGTATGTGTGTGTGCGCGCATGCGTGAGTGTGGCTGTGTGTGTGATTGAGAAAGGCTGTGGATCGGAGGCAGGGGATGTGCACGGCGCCGTGCGCGCCCTCGAGGGCAAATCTGAGACAGCAGAGGCACGTGGCCGAACGCTGTCTCAGATTCCCTCGAAAGTGAAAACAATAGGTCTTTCGCTGATGCTCGACCTAAAAAATGAAGTCACTATCAAATAGAAATGGGAATTAATCCACTATTTAAAATTATAATCCCCTAAAGCTACATAGCAGGGCTCAGATAATCAGTGAGATTTTATATCGGTGAGATTTTTTGATTACATTTTTCATCGATGAAATTTTTTATCATCAGGCAGTAAGAGAAGAAAGGTAATAGAAATATATACAACATTTACAAATATCCATATAGAAGGGGTCAAGCCTGAACCCTATGTGTGGTTACTGAATTAAATATAATATAATAAATATATAAATATCTAAAAACCACCTCAATATTCATAAAAAATTGTATAAATCATCCCCCGTATTCAGCCCGTTCGGGATCTTTGTATCCTGAAGTAGAATATATTGGCTTTCCAGTTGTCTAAGCTTACGTTCTCTGTCACCAGGCCCGTACTGGTAATAGCGGGCACCGTGCAATCCCCCGGGGCGCCGCAAGGGTAAAGGGCCGGTTTTGAGCCACTGGGGGCCGATTTTGTTACAGGGACGCTTTTGCAGCATAGCTGCAAAATCGGCCCTGCAACAAAATTGCCTGAAAACCGGCCCCTGCAAAGCGCTCGGCGGCACCTCCAACCTCCCCAAGTGGGGGGGGGGGGTTTACTTTGCCAGGGCCGGTTTTGGTTCCCAGTCTGGCCCTGTCTGTCACTCCACTCTCTTGGATTTGGGCACAGCATCAATTACGAAATAACTCAAATCACTTAAGTTATTATCGTGCACCAACTTAAAATGCCGAGCCACGGGGTAACTAGGGTCAGAGTTTACAATCGCCCAAAGATGTTGGAGGATGCGATTGTATACTTGGAGTTTAGTACTCCCAATATATTGTAACTTACAAGAACATTGCAAAAAACTAAACAGCATAATCTGTTTTGCAAGTAAACATACCTTTAATTTTGATGTTCTCTAATTTAAAGGCGTCCCTGTATTCCCTAGTATTACAGCCGAACTTGCAGGCTCTACATGAGCTACATTTATAGAAACCTGTATGATTGGAAAGCCAATTAAAAGAAGAAACCAGTACTTTTGGACTAGTCTTAACCAATGCATCATATATATATATATATATATATATATATATATATATGTATATATATATATATATATATATATATATATATATCCATCACTACCAGTTCCCAAAAGTGAAGGGACCACCAGGAAGATTCTTGAGAAAACACTGGTTTATTAACAGCATGCTCGTGGCAAGGAACAGGTAACCATTCCGCAAAGTTGTGGCAGCCAGACGCGTTTCGGGAGGAACCAACTCCCTTCTTCTGTGGCTAAAAGTGCTTGTCAGGTGAACCTGCTGGTTAAGTTGCTTGCTGCCCACCACGCCCCTGGGCGGGGACGCGACCGCTCCTGCGGCATTGTGGGTGTTGTAGTTTTTTGCACTATAAATCCCAAGTGGGTGCAGGGTTCAATTGTTATGGCACAAATGTTTGTCCCAAGTGGGTAGAGGGGGTGACTTGCTTCATGCCACTCTGCTTTATCGCTGTCAAAAGTGTCCGCGTGAGCACTTACTGGAATTGTGCTCACACGTCTCCCATCCGATGACGTCAGACATCCGGGTGGAGCTGACTCGAATCCAGAAGCTGGGGGGTCACCTTCGCGACCAGGGCGGCCGCTAACATCCATCACTACCAGTTCCCAAAAGTGAAGGGACCACCAGGAAGATTCTTGAGAAAACACTGGTTTATTAACAGCATGCTCGTGGCAAGGAACAGGTAACCATTCCGCAAAGTTGTGGCAGCCAGACGCGTTTCGGGAGGAACCAACTCCCTTCTTCTGTGGCTAAAAGTGCTTGTCAGGTGAACCTGCTGGTTAAGTTGCTTGCTGCCCACCACGCCCCTGGGCGGGGACGCGACCGCTCCTGCGGCATTGTGGGTGTTGTAGTTTTTTGCACTATAAATCCCAAGTGGGTGCAGGGTTCAATTGTTATGGCACAAATGTTTGTCCCAAGTGGGTAGAGGGGGTGACTTGCTTCATGCCACGCTGCTTTATCGCTGTCAAAAGTGTCCGCGTGAGCACTTACTGGAATTGTGCTCACACGTCTCCCATCCGATGACGTCAGACATCCGGGTGGAGCTGACTCGAATCCAGAAGCTGGGGGGTCACCTTCGCGACCAGGGCGGCCGCTAACATCCATCACTACCAGTTCCCAAAAGTGAAGGGACCACCAGGAAGATTCTTGAGAAAACACTGGTTTATTAACAGCATGCTCGTGGCAAGGAACAGGTAACCATTCCGCAAAGTTGTGGCAGCCAGACGCGTTTCGGGAGGAACCAACTCCCTTCTTCTGTGGCTAAAAGTGCTTGTCAGGTGAACCTGCTGGTTAAGTTGCTTGCTGCCCACCACGCCCCTGGGCGGGGACGCGACCGCTCCTGCGGCATTGTGGGTGTTGTAGTTTTTTGCACTATAAATCCCAAGTGGGTGCAGGGTTCAATTGTTATGGCACAAATGTTTGTCCCAAGTGGGTAGAGGGGGTGACTTGCTTCATGCCACGCTGCTTTATCGCTGTCAAAAGTGTCCGCGTGAGCACTTACTGGAATTGTGCTCACACGTCTCCCATCCGATGACGTCAGACATCCGGGTGGAGCTGACTCGAATCCAGAAGCTGGGGGGTCACCTTCGCGACCAGGGCGGCCGCTAACATCCATCACTACCAGTTCCCAAAAGTGAAGGGACCACCAGGAAGATTCTTGAGAAAACACTGGTTTATTAACAGCATGCTCGTGGCAAGGAACAGGTAACCATTCCGCAAAGTTGTGGCAGCCAGACGCGTTTCGGGAGGAACCAACTCCCTTCTTCTGTGGCTAAAAGTGCTTGTCAGGTGAACCTGCTGGTTAAGTTGCTTGCTGCCCACCACGCCCCTGGGCGGGGAGGCGACCTGAGGTTCCGTGACAATTGTAAGTGGTGTTTTCGACTCGCACGAATATGGTCGAGTCTGGTATCTACGAACCGCAAATGACGAGTTTAGTAAGTGTGTGCAGTTTCGCTGTGCTAACTTAAACCGTCCGTTTGTTATGTGGGTTTTTCATCTGTACCCACGGGTTCCATCTTAGATACGGCATCCATTTTGTCTCTTGCCCTCAAGTAGCCAGCGAACGGACGTTGTCCGCTTCGCGACCCTGGGACTCCCAAGATATTTTCGGAAGACACATGTTCTTTGTGAGTGTCTTTATGACGAGGGGGTTGCTACTGTAAGGCAGATGGCGCCGCTCGAGGCTCATCTTGCCGCACGGACTTATTGTCTCAGCCGTGCATCTCATTAGGCACGTCCCTTTGATGCCTGTATCTCGTGTTTCCCGATACCTCCCCTTTTACACCCTTTCCGATCTCCCCACTGTTTCCGTCTTCCTCTGCACCTGTCTTTGTTCCTATTTCGATCTGTTTTACTGCTGATTGGAATTTGCTAATGGTGGGAAGATGGTTTTTACAGTTGGGAACCGCCAAATGTTTCCGCACTTATGTTCCGGACCTCATGTGTTTCAAAGTGACCAAAGCAACCCCTCTGGGGGATAATGGTGGGAACCGGGTTGTAAACTTTTGTGTTCAATGTTATCCTATGGGTAAAAACTGTATAAAAGGAGCGATCCACAGAACCAATTTGAAGCAGTCTCCCCAAGTTGCACGTTGTGTACTTGCCGTGATCTCTGTGTTCCCTGCAGCAAATAAACCTTGAATCTTTGACGTCGAAGGAAGTGTCCCGTGTCTCTGTGATTTCGTACGCCGGAGCAGGTTACCCACGAAGGTTTCAGGTGTTGTGCCCTGGCACCGCTGGGTCTTAAAGAACCCAGTCCTTCAGTTGGCGCCCAACGTGGGGCTGCATCAGTGGTACCGGTCCAAGCCCGACGATCGTGAGGAACTTCGTGTGAAATCTCCGAGGGAAGGTGCACTCCGCTTCATCGATCCTGTTGTCGAAATAAGTGGCCCGAAGACTTTTCCCGCGAAGATTCCCGCCTCCGGACGGCTGCGACGGACTGCTGCCCTGACTGTAGACCTGTTTTGGCGCCTGGCGTAGACCTTGGTATAGCGAGACGACTGACGGGCCTTCCTGGCGACGCCATCGATCTTTGAGTTAAGTATTTGTGGGTCGCTCCCATAGTTCTTGGTTGTTGACACTTTAGCAAGTGTCTTTGTTGTTAACGCTGTGTGAGTGTTTTTGTCGGTGACACTTTGCTAGCGTATTTTGTTGTGTTGTTTGACGACTGCAGCCGCCAAAGACCGAGGGTTTTGTTCTTTGCTGGGACTTGGTAAATCCCGTAACCCTTGAAGTTTGTGAAACTCGGCTAGTGTGCAAGATGCCTGGTCGCAGTACTTTGTTTAGTTGTTTCAGACCTTGTGGTACGGATTCCCGATTGGAGGACTCGTGTCCGATACCTCCGGTTGGAACTCCCACGTATGAGCTCTATAGTAAACATGGGCTAGGCCCAATTACCTTTAACGATTATTGGATTAAATACACGAAAAAGGACGGCGACCTTCGTTGGCCACCTCATGGTAGCTTCGAAGCTCCGATCTTAGATAATCTAGAGATTAAGCTGTTCGAAAGAAAGTCAAGGCCGGCCATGTTTGATGCCTTTCGGTTGTGGCGCAAAGAAGCCCGACAGAAAGAAATCAGACAGACTAAACGTAATCAGCGAGATAATGTTGCTACCATAGTGAAGAAAGCAGAGCAGTTTCAGCGTGATAAGGAGGTTAAGGATAAGGAAGTGTTTGACCGATTACAGCGTATGACTGTAGATAAATGTTACCCCGCTTTGCCTACGGAGTCGGAAAAGAAGGAAGAACCGGTTGAGGATCCCTTAATGTCTTATCTTATGAAGTCGCCACCTCCGTACGTACAGGGTTCCGCAGCTCCTGTGGCCCCTGCCGTACCTATTCTTCCGCCTATTATTCTTCCGCCTGTTCCTCAACCTGCATCCGTTCTTCCGACTGTTCCTGCTCCTTTGTCTGTTCCTATTCCTACTGCTCCTCCGCTTCCACATACTCCTGTTCCCGCTACTGCTCCTGCTACTGCTCCTGTTTTGTTAACCCCTGTTGTTGCTACTGTTTCTACTCCTTCTCTTGTTAGTCCTGTGTCTTATTCTTCTCCCTCTACTCGTAGTCGCAATTCTCCTCTTGCGGCTAGTTTCTTTCATTCGCTCGGACCTGTTCATGGGTCCGCTGGTTCTGATGGTCCTCAGAGACGTAGTCAGCTTCCT
This sequence comes from Lissotriton vulgaris, assembly GCF_964263255.1. Classification (NCBI taxonomy): domain Eukaryota; kingdom Metazoa; phylum Chordata; class Amphibia; order Caudata; family Salamandridae; genus Lissotriton; species Lissotriton vulgaris. The sequence continues at coordinate 783,099,055 of NC_141687.1, read as the reverse complement.
GGAAACAGAGAACGCGTTGCGCTGTATAACATGGCGATGGGTTGGATGATAAATTCTCAGAGAAGTCCACCCCGTGTTGTCCTCGAAACATTTTGTCAATTCAATATACCAACCCAGAGATATGTGTTTAGTGAAATGTGTAAGTTCCTTTATGATCAAATAGCGGCTGATGCGCCTGACGAGGTGCTCACCGCTCTGTCTGATCTCCAGCTTCAGTTCGCAAATGGGCTGATAGTGGATACCAACGTTCGACGTGCTGTTGAACGATTGCTATCTCTTCGTCCCGCTCCCATCCCTCATGCGTTGTTTGTTGAGGATATTGAAAAACAACCAGACGAGTCTGGCCAATATCCCATGCGTGAAGTTCCGCCGGTTTGGATACCAGCTAATCCTAATGCTAATCCTCCGACATTGGCGCATTTCCAGAAAGTATGGATACATCTCCCATGGAAACGCTCGGAAGTGTTACAGGTGAAGCAATCTTTGCCTGACCCACGCAAGAATCCTACAGGGTATTACAAAGAATTATCTCAGCTTGTAGATGCTACGGTAATGAATCTTGCCGATATCGATATGTTGTTTGGCAATGTCGTACCGCAACCGGTATGGGCAAAGATTCGACAGGAAAATCATCCGGCTGAATTAGGTGGTGCTTGGGCTGCCATTGTAGCGGCAGACGCCGGACAAGTAGCTGCTACTAAACCAGACCAATTGATTCTTGATCTTCCTCAAAGGATTATTACGCTAATGAAAACTCTTATGCCAGCTATGAAGGTGAACTGGGACAAGTTGTCAGCCTGTAAGCAGAAGAAAGAAGAGAGTGTTTCCGACTTCTTTACGAGGTTTGAGGAGGCATTCATCGACCATAGTGGTCAGGATATGGGCACGGAGGGTGGTCAAAGGTTGTTCGTGGATAAATTTGTTTCAAACTTACTGCCCGATTTGAGTAATAAATTGAGGAATTCGGAAAGTGCATGGGCCGTTTCTACTTCAGCTCAGATATTGGCTACGGCACAATACTATGAGAATAGAGAGAAAGAAGAGAACGACCGTGCTGATAAAAAGACGAAAGAACTCAAAACTAAAGTGTTGTTGCAACAAGCGTATCCTCCGCGGTCAAATCAGACTACTTCACAACAGAATAGGTCACAGCCACAATCGAACAGATCCCAAACCCGTAATGACTCCTCCTCCCAAAGATCCTCGTTAGGGTACAATCAATGTGCTTATTGTAGACAGGAGGGACACATTAAATTCAATTGCCCTGTTTTAAACGAACGTAATAGTGGTAACTCATCTAGAGGAGGTCGTGGTGGTTCACAGCAAACATCACGTGGTAGAGGTCGTGGTGCTCAGAACGATCGCTCGGATAACTCATCCAATTCTAATAATTGTTTTGATCAACGTGGATCATCGCAAGGACGATCTGCGCAGTACAATGTAGACGATTATTACGTCGATCAGGGAACTGACGACAGTAATTACTAGGACAGCCAAAGACATGGAGAGGGAGTGGTATCAGTTCCGGTTGATCAGAGAGGGCCTTACGTCGCAGTTGCTACATCGGGCGTCGTTGAGCCTTTTCTGTTGGACACTGGTGCAGCGAAAAGTTCTATCATGTATTCGAAACTCCCTGGCGCACCTTTGTCTGGCTTAACAAATGTTTCCGTTGGATTCTCTGGCGCCCCCGTTAGCAATCCAGTTTCGTGCCCTTTGCCCCTTCAAATTGGGCCACGTGAGCTAGAAGCTCCGTTGATTTTAACCACGGGTTGTGGTGAAAATCTGTTAGGCCTGGATTTGCTTAAACGTTTGTACGCAACTTTGTATTGTTCTCCTGCGGGTGTAAAGCTTACGTTAGGAGAGAGGGTTGTCTCTCCTATGTATCTGTCCCTCGATAAGCTTCCACCGGAATTGAGTTCTCTTCCTGCGTCTTTGTGGGCAACAGGTCCAAATGACGTGGGCCTACTTGATATCTCCCCTTATGTTGTACAGCTGAAATCTAATGTGCGATTGCCACGTATTCCCCAATATCGTATCTCCCTTGATGGTGAACGAGCACTATTGGCGATCATCTATGATTTGATCAAGAAGGATGTTATTGAAGAGACTCGGGGAAACGTGTGCAACAGCCCTGTGCTGCCCATTCTTAAACGTACAGATCCTTCAAAACCACCTGTTTATCGTTTCGTTATCGATTTACGGGAGGTAAATAAAATTGTGGTTCCTCAATTTCCTGTTGTGCCTGACATCACGGCGCTACTGACTCTGATTCCAGCTTCTGCATCATGGTTTTCGGTGATTGACTTGAAAAATGCGTTTTTCAGCATCCCGATTGCCGAGGAGAGCAGGGACCTTTTCGGTTTCTCTCTCGGTGGACGTAGCTTCCGGTTCAAACGCGCTCCTCAGGGCTACTGTGAAAGTCCATCTATTTACAGTCAAGCCTTGAAGGGTCAATTGGATGCATTTAGGTTGCCGGTCGGTGCGGCCTTAATCCAATACGTCGACGACTTATTGGTGGCTGCTGATACTCAGGACATTTGCAAAATTGCTACGGTGTCGTTGCTGCAACATCTCTGTGAGTTAAATCACAAGGTGTCACTTTCTAAACTCCAATATTGTTGTAAAGAAGTAACCTATCTAGGTCACTTATTGTCAAAGGAGGGAAGGAGATTGACCCCAGAGAGAATTGCAGCGATTGCGCGAATGGCTGTGCCAAAAACCCAAAGAGATGTGCGTGCCTTTCTAGGTATCACGTCGTACTGCAGGCAATGGATTCCTAACTTTTCATTGCTAGCGAAACCATTGGTGGCTCTTACGTGCAAGGATGTTTCAACTCCTTTACCATGGACGGAAGAATGTCAGAAAAGTTTTTCTGAACTGCGTGATTCATTGTGTTCGGCTCCTGTGTTAGGTACCCCTGACTACGGTAAGCCGTTTACGTTATATGTTCACGAGAGAGAGGGTTGTGCTTTGAGTGTTCTAACGCAACCTTTTGGTGGTAAGCAACGTCCATGTGCATATTTTTCCTCGACCTTGGACCCAGTAGCTAGAGCATTGCCGAGTTGTTTACGAGCAACAGCGGCAGCTGCGGTCTCCATCCGACAATCAGCAGGATTGGTCATGGATAATATGCTTACGGTGATGGTTCCGCATGCAGTCGATACTCTTTTAAATCGAACGAAAACTCAGCACTTGACGAGTGCGAGGTTGTCTGGGTACGAGTTGACGCTCTTGGCAAGCCACATTCAGATAAAACGTTGTAACGTTCTGAACCCGGCAACTTTGTTACCAATTAGCACGGAGTCAGATGAAGTAGCAGAACATGACTGCTACTTGAGGACTGAAGAGGAAACAAAAGGTCGAGTGGACCTTAAAAACACCCCATTGGAAGATCCGGACGGCACTTTGTATGTGGATGGGTCATGTTTTAAGTTGCCGAATGGCGATGTGACTACTGCTTATGCTGTTGTAACATTGAATACTGTTGTTGAGACTGCAAGGTTGAATCAGAATTCTGCCCAAGCTGCGGAGCTGATTGCTCTTACTAGAGCATGTGTGTTAGCGAAAGGGAAACGTGTGAATGTGTTTACCGACAGTCAATACGCGTTTGGTGTCGCTCACAGCTTCGGACGATTGTGGAGAGAGAGAGGTTTCTTGACGTCGCACGGTACGAAGATTCAGCATTGCCAGCTTGTGAATGATCTTTTGGATGCATTGACCTTGCCTACGCAAGTTGCGATTGTTAAGTGTAGTGCGCATCGTAAGGTGACGGATGATGTTGGTCGTGGTAATGCGTTTGCGGACGAGACTGCTAAGGAGACTGCCCGGAACCTTAGCACTCGAATGTATGTGACGAGTTCGGTTAGGTGGCCTACAGAATCGAGTATGTGTGAAGACACCATCGAGAGTGTGAAAGCAATTCAGAATGAGGCCACCGAGACTGAAAAGACGAAGTGGAAAGAAAGTACGGGAAAGTTGGATGCGAATGGTTGTTGGATTGAGTTGCCGGATCAGAAAAGATGGATGTTGCCGGATGCGTATGTGCTGGCCGTTGTGACAATGGCGCATGGGTTAGCACATATTAGCGCGAAAGGTATTTGCAAGTTGCTATCTCCTGTGTGGAAGAATGATGGCATTACGAAATGTGCTGAACGTCTGGTGAAGAATTGTATGGTGTGCATAATGTACAATCCTGGCAAAGGAACCCCAACTCCTCCTGGCAGTTTTGCTCCCCCTTCGTATCCCTTTGAGGTGATTCAATTGGACTTCATCCATATGGAGCGATGCAATAACTTGAAATACGTTTTAGTTGTGATTTGCGCATTCTCCCGATGGATTGAGGCCTATCCTCTCAAAGACAATACTGCTTTGTCTACTGCGAAAATCCTACTGAAGGAATACTTTCCTCGGTATGGAATGCCTAGAGTCGTGTGGTCAGATAACGGAAGTGAGTTTGTTGGAAGTGTGATGAAGAGTGTGTGTAAGGGCCTTGGAATTAATCAGAAATTCCACAGTGCCAATCATCCTCAGTCAGCTGGATTGGTTGAAGGGTACAATGGCACCCTTAAACTAAAGTTAGCGAAGATTCAGGCTACGACTGGTCTTTCGTGGCCTGACGCTTTACCTTTGGCATTACTGTCAACTAGGGCGACTGTACACTCCCGAGTAGGGCTTAGTCCCTATGAAATAGTGTTCGGCCGTCCTGCGAATGTGTGGGGGGTTCCTAGGCCAGGAATGTTTTCTGATCTTGAGTACCCAATGTTGATCGATTATCTACATGACTTGACTGCTAAACTGAGGTTAATTCACCAACAGGTTTACGACGCATTGCCAACGCAGACGGAGGGTCCAGGCCACCAGCTCCAGCCCGGAGACTGGGTGGTGACAAGGAACTTTTCACGCAAAAATAACTTGGACCCGAGGTTCACCGGACCCTACCAAGTACTCCTGGCCACGAGGACTGCCGTTCGTCTTGAGGGACGTAAGAATTGGGTGCATGCCACGCACACCAAACGAGTCCCCATCCCTTTGCCAGCAGACCCGTGGGTAAGGAGAGGCATTGCGTCATCTGAAACAGAAACATTGCCGGCGTTTGTGCCTTTTAGCGACGCACAGCTTGTTGAAGAATCCTCAGCGCAGCAGAAAGACACTGTTGAACAATTAGCATCAAAAGACTCAAGACCAGAACACTCAACTGATCAGCAGGACGCTGTCCCTTCAACGGATCCTTTGTTTGACGAGCAGACACGTCCTGGGAAAACCCGATACTTTTTGCGATCTCGCACTAAGGACAAATAAAAAGATCTTGCTTTGCTGTATCGACGATTGCATTACCCTGATTTCCGTGATCAGTTCTGAACTTTCGTATTATTGTGATTATTTTGTACATGTATTGAGCTTCATTCCTTATACTTTTGCCTTTACAGCTGAGAGACTTTGTTTTTGCATACGTACATATTGTGCATTGAAGGCCGTAGGGCCGCGCGCGTACTTCCTTCTGGACAGTAGGTCTTGACGCTAGGTTAAAGGCCGTCGGTTCCTGGGAACTCCTAGGGATTGACTATTGCTGCACAGAACGAAGTGCGTCAAGAAACGTTGCGGACGGTCGTAGGGAATGGCATTCTCGATGCTGAATGATTTGGAGGGAGCTCAAGTCCACAGATTCAAGCTGCAGCAACTCAGTCGTACCAAATGTTTTATATTCCGACTGTTTGTATTGTTTTTGACTGCTTCTGCATTATTGGCGGGTGGGGTGTATTACACGATGTCTTATTTCTTGCCTGCTACACCTACTCCTACTCCTTACCCTAATCTTACCTCTACTGCTTCTCCCCATTCCTTTTACATGTTACCGGAACACGAACAGGCTAGACGTGTAGAATTCCGCAACAATTCCTTTATTCAGCTCCTTCATCAGCATCAGTTAGTGGTTAACACTACTAATTGTTGGGTGTGTGGGTTGATGCCACATACTACAGATAAGGGAATTCCATATCTGGTGTTACCGTATAGTTCCCAAGGGTCAGCTCGAGCATTTCAAACAATGTTTCGAAGCGCACTGGGTTTCCACCCCATTCGAGAACCACGTTCCCCCTACTCTGGTCCTACCTCGTATCAAAAACCTTTGTCAATAGCAATAGAGGATTTAGATAGCGATATCTATGATCCCTCGCTTATTCCTGAAGAAGAGATACAAGCCTATAGGGTCCTAAGTAGAGGTGAATATAGTGTGTTCACTAGCGAGAAGCAGCTTAAAAGCTCGCCTCCAATATGGGTCGTACCCCACACTGGTAATTTTTGTCTTATGGGTCGTGGCCGAAGATCGCAAGCCCGACTTGGAGCAAGTTCTTGCACTGAAAATTACATTCTGCCGATGTTCTCGTCCCCTGTGTTTCTGGCTGCCAAGGGTACACATTTTATCTGTTATGATCGTGCATACACATGGTTGCCCGCTGACTTCATGGGCTCATGTTTCATTGCAAATCTGTTGCCTCCGACGTTTACCGTAGATGCCGATTATCATAAGACTAGAGTTATACGAGGCGTAATTAGCGAAGAGGATACTGCCGGTCAAGAGGCAGGAGACTTTTTCAAGGGTTTCCTCCCGTTTTGGGGACCTATGGTTAATAGTAGGAACCTGAGACAGTTGACTCGAGTGGTAGAATCAACAGCTAATATTACTGCCAGTGCCCTTGGTAATATCACCACAGAACTTCAGGCGGAGAGACTTATGACGTTACAAAACCGTATGGTTTTAGATGTCATCTTAGCAGATAGAGGTGGGGTATGTAAGGTGATCCATTCGAGCTGCTGCATTTTCATCCCAGATAATGCTCCTACTGTCTATCAGGCCATCTCGAGGTTGCATAAGATCTCCGAATCCATACACGTGGATGTAGGGGATTGGACGCTACTTGGATGGTTTTGGGGCCTGATGTCGACTTGGGGTTGGAAAATTCTGATGATCATCGGAGTCGTTGTAGTGTTCCTGTTCACATGTTGCCTTTGTGTGCAGTGTGGTCCTGCCTTATGTGGCCTCTGTGCTACAACGTGTATGAGACAACCATCTGTTACCAAGGGGACTCAGTTGGACAGAGCTATGCTACAGCAACATCTCGATGGTCTGATGAATATCGAATATGATTCTGACTAGTGCTTGCCTACATGAGGGCAAAAGGAGCGTCTGAGGTTCCGTGACAATTGTAAGTGGTGTTTTCGACTCGCACGAATATGGTCGAGTCTGGTATCTACGAACCGCAAATGACGAGTTTAGTAAGTGTGCGCAGTTTCGCTGTGCTAACTTAAACCGTCCGTTTGTTATGTGGGTTTTTCATCTGTACCCACGGGTTCCATCTTAGATACGGCATCCATTTTGTCTCTTGCCCTCAAGTAGCCAGCGAACGGACGTTGTCCGCTTCGCGACCCTGGGACTCCCAAGATATTTTCGGAAGACACATGTTCTTTGTGAGTGTCTTTATGACGAGGGGGTTGCTACTGTAAGGCAGATGGCGCCGCTCGAGGCTCATCTTGCCGCACGGACTTATTGTCTCAGCCGTGCATCTCATTAGGCACGTCCCTTTGATGCCTGTATCTCGTGTTTCCCGATACCTCCCCTTTTACACCCTTTCCGATCTCCCCACTGTTTCCGTCTTCCTCTGCACCTGTCTTTGTTCCTATTTCGATCTGTTTTACTGCTGATTGGAATTTGCTAATGGTGGGAAGATGGTTTTTACAGTTGGGAACCGCCAAATGTTTCCGCACTTATGTTCCGGACCTCATGTGTTTCAAAGTGACCAAAGCAACCCCTCTGGGGGATAATGGTGGGAACCGGGTTGTAAACTTTTGTGTTCAATGTTATCCTATGGGTAAAAACTGTATAAAAGGAGCGATCCACAGAACCAATTTGAAGCAGTCTCCCCAAGTTGCACGCTGTGTACTTGCCGTGATCTCTGTGTTCCCTGCAGCAAATAAACCTTGAATCTTTGACGTCGAAGGAAGTGTCCCGTGTCTCTGTGATTTCGTACGCCGGAGCAGGTTACCCACGAAGGTTTCAGGTGTTGTGCCCTGGCACCGCTGGGTCTTAAAGAACCCAGTCCTTCAGACCGCTCCTGCGGCATTGTGGGTGTTGTAGTTTTTTGCACTATAAATCCCAAGTGGGTGCAGGGTTCAATTGTTATGGCACAAATGTTTGTCCCAAGTGGGTAGAGGGGGTGACTTGCTTCATGCCACGCTGCTTTATCGCTGTCAAAAGTGTCCGCGTGAGCACTTACTGGAATTGTGCTCACACGTCTCCCATCCGATGACGTCAGACATCCGGGTGGAGCTGACTCGAATCCAGAAGCTGGGGGGTCACCTTCGCGACCAGGGCGGCCGCTAACATCCATCACTACCAGTTCCCAAAAGTGAAGGGACCACCAGGAAGATTCTTGAGAAAACACTGGTTGAAGCAAGTCACCCCCTCTACCCACTTGGGACAAACATTTGTGCCATAACAATTGAACCCTGCACCCACTTGGGATTTATAGTGCAAAAAACTACAACACCCACAATGCCGCAGGAGAAGGGAGTTGGTTCCTCCCGAAACGCGTCTGGCTGCCACAACTTTGCGGAATGGTTACCTGTTCCTTGCCACGAGCATGCTGTTAATAAACCAGTGTTTTCTCAAGAATCTTCCTGGTGGTCCCTTCACTTTTGGGAACTGGTAGTGATGGATGTTAGCGGCCGCCCTGGTCGCGAAGGTGACCCCCCAGCTTCTGGATTCGAGTCAGCTCCACCCGGATGTCTGACGTCATCGGATGGGAGACGTGTGAGCACAATTCCAGTAAGTGCTCACGCGGACACTTTTGACAGCGATAAAGCAGCGTGGCATGAAGCAAGTCACCCCCTCTACCCACTTGGGACAAACATTTGTGCCATAACAATTGAACCCTGCACCCACTTGGGATTTATAGTGCAAAAAACTACAACACCCACAATGCCGCAGGAGCGGTCGCGTCCCCGCCCAGGGGCGTGGTGGGCAGCAAGCAACTTAACCAGCAGGTTCACCTGACAAGCACTTTTAGCCACAGAAGAAGGGAGTTGGTTCCTCCCGAAACGCGTCTGGCTGCCACAACTTTGCGGAATGGTTACCTGTTCCTTGCCACGAGCATGCTGTTAATAAACCAGTGTTTTCTCAAGAATATTCCTGGTGGTCCCTTCACTTTTGGGAACTGGTAGTGATGGATGTTAGCGGCCGCCCTGGTCGCGAAGGTGACCCCCCAGCTTCTGGATTCGAGTCAGCTCCACCCGGATGTCTGACGTCATCGGATGGGAGACGTGTGAGCACAATTCCAGTAAGTGCTCACGCGGACACTTTTGACAGCGATAAAGCAGCGTGGCATGAAGCAAGTCACCCCCTCTACCCACTTGGGACAAACATTTGTGCCATAACAATTGAACCCTGCACCCACTTGGGATTTATAGTGCAAAAAACTACAACACCCACAATGCCGCAGGAGCGGTCGCGTCCCCGCCCAGGGGCGTGGTGGGCAGCAAGCAACTTAACCAGCAGGTTCACCTGACAAGCACTTTTAGCCACAGAAGAAGGGAGTTGGTTCCTCCCGAAACGCGTCTGGCTGCCACAACTTTGCGGAATGGTTACCTGTTCCTTGCCACGAGCATGCTGTTAATAAACCAGTGTTTTCTCAAGAATCTTCCTGGTGGTCCCTTCACTTTTGGGAACTGGTAGTGATGGATATATATATATATATATATATATATATATATATATATATTTTTATATATATATATATATATATATATATATATATATATATATATATATATATATATATATATATTACCTACTGGCGGTCGCCAGTAGGTATATATAGTTAGGATTTTTTCTCTATGGGATTTTTGAAAATTCTATGTCTAATAACTTTGGCGTTTGTGGACGGAATTGGCAGACATTTTCAGGAAAATTGAACATTTTGTTTCTGAGCAGCCCCTGACAATTTGGGGGGGTTTCATCAAGGGGGGGCCGAGAAAAAAGGGGGTCCCAAAACGCGTTTTTCCCATGTTAACTTCCATAGGGCGGTTGGCCTCACTTTTAGCTCGAACGGCTGAATGGATTTGCACGAAACTTGGCAAAATTGTAGGGACTGTTAGCCCGATGTGCCTTTGCTAGGTCTCAATATATGTGCTCTAGTGGATTTTGAGTAATTTAGGTTCAAAAAAAGATTTATATCTGGGCGGAGCCTAACCACACATCTGATCTGATTGGCTGTCAGCACTTCATCCAAGAAGTGTTGGCAGCCATCTTGGGACCAATATACATGATAGCACCTCATTAAAAAGCATTGTAGTTAATAGAGGGTTTTTGGACTTTAGTTACATTATAAATCATTTGTTGATGGTACCATACTCGTTTTAGGAATTGTGGTGGGTTCTAAGGTGATTTTACCATGTGAAAAAACCTTCTGCTGTGATATCATGAATATTGTTTGAAAGAAAACTAATATCTCATGATTTTCCCACAGTGGTTTGGAAGGGGATCTATAAGCTAAACTGAAAGCATATTTTCTGTAAATTCACATTATCTTTCTCAGTCATGTGAAAATGAAGTCTGACATTCTCAGTACAACATGTACATCCAACAAGGACAGAGGCTGTCAGTTGATTCCTTTGTGTTCTACTGCAGCCTCCTAGAGTGTTCTAAAGAACAACTAGAGCGCTAACAGTCCTACTTATTACAAAGGTATGGCACACCTGAAGCCATCTTGATTGGAATAAAGTGGTAACTCTTAAAACATTTAATTTAAAAAGAAACAACATGAGGGGGTATATTTTGCCATAGAAAGTATGATTAGTGCTGCAGAATGAAAAATTAGGGCACATTTTGAGTGACTTCTCAAATCCTTTTCTATTTCATTAAAACATTCTGACATGCAGTCTCCCAAAATGGCCACCAGAGACAAAAGAGCCCAAATGTAGCCCAAATATCACCCAGATGTAGCCCAAGTATAGCCCAATGACAGAATGTCCCAGAGTGTTCTAAAGAACAACTGGAGCGCTAACAGTCCTACTAATTATAAAGGTATAGCACACCTGGAGCCATTGTGATGGGAATAAAGTGGTAACTCTTAAAACATTTAATTTAAAAAGGAACAAAATGAGGGGTATATTATGCAATAGAAGGTATTATTAGTGCTGCAGAAAGAAAAATTAGGGCACATTTTGAGTGACTTTTCAAATCCTCTTCTATTTCATAAAAAAATTCTGACATGCAGTCTCCCAAAATGGCCACCAGAGACAAAAGAGCCCAAATGTAGCCCAAATATCACCCAGATGTAGCCCAAGTATAGCCCAATGACAGAATGTCCCAGAGTGTTCTAAAGAACAACTAGAGCGCTAACAGTCCTACTTATTACAAAGGTATGGCACACCTGAAGCCATCTTGATTGGAATAAAGTGGTAACTCTTAAAACATTTAATTTAAAAAGGAACAAAATGAGGGGGTATATTTTGCCATATGAATTATGATTAGTGCTGCAGAAAGAAAAATTAGGGCACATTTTGAGTGACTTCTCAAACCCTCTTCAATTTCATTAAAAAATTCTGACATACAGTCTCCCAAGATGGCCACCAGAGACAAAAGAGCCTAAATGTAGCCCAAATATCACCCAGATGTACCCCAAGTATAGCCCAATGACAAAATGTCCCAGAGTGTTCTAAAGAACAACTAGAGCGCTAACAGTCTTACTTATGACAAAAGTATGGCACACCAGAAGCCATCTTGATTGGAATGAAGTGGTAAGTCTGAAAACACTCAATTTAAAAAGGAACAACATGAGGGGGTTAATTTTGCCATAGAAAGTATGATTAGTGCTTCAGAAAGAAAAATTAGGGATCATTTTGAGTGACTTCTCAAATCCTCTTCTATTTCATTAAAAAAATTCTGACATGCAGACTGAAACGTGCACTTTGAATACCAGCAGCAGACGTCCCTGGTGCGCAGTAGCTTTACTACAGTGATCTAATGTGCAACTAGAGTGCTAACATTCAGAATTTATGGCAAATGTGTGACACATCTGAATGCCTTCTTGATGGAACCAAAGTAAACAAGCATTGAAAATGCAATAGATCTCGCCCTCGTTTAAGTTAAAGCCATTCTGTTTGTAATGAGGTGGCTTTTTAGCTTTGCTTTTATTAGTGTTTTTTCAACTTTCATGTAAATAACATGCATCTGTATGCATATAAGTATATGTATGCATGCATTTATGTTTGTATTTATATAGATATACAGATGATATATGTTTATATATGTATGTATATATATATATTCACTGAAAAAACCATAGGTTATAGACCATATATAGTTAGGGATAGCATTTACAAAACCTTATTTTACTCACACTAAACCATTGAAATTCGAATATATAGTTAGTTCCACTAACTATATATTGCTCATCCGCAATCCACTGCTAATGATGTCACATATTACATCATTCATGACATGGTCAGTGACATCACTGATGACATCACTGATGACAACATCCAGTGACTGTATGTTTCTGTAAAGTTAAAATATGCCTTACATATTGAAGAATGAGTGGATGTATAAGTGTCTGGATGAAGGATTTAGTAGGTGCATGACTGACTGTATGAGTGAGTGATTAAATGTGTCTCACTGAGTGCATGGGTTAGTGACTAAACTGTCTTAATTTGTGCATCAGTATGTCTGTTGTTGTGTAAGCTGCTGCATTTGTTGATCAGTAGCTATATGAGTAACTATATGGGTTATTGATTGGTTGCCCAAGTATTTGTATGGGAGACTGAGTATGTGTGTGGGTGGCTGGGAGGTGTATGACTCTGTGCATAGATGTGTGAGCAGTTGATTCACTAGATGTATGGGTTCAAAAGTGCAGGTGGAAACAGCTGTATGGGCAGTTGACTGTGTACATGAGTGTATTGGTGAGTGAATGGATATCTCAGTGCTACATGTCAAAGTAAGTACATATGTAAAACACAATACATGTGAGAGTTGACATATATAAATAACTGTGCATAAGAGCCCGTGAAGTGTGAGTGGCTGTATGGATCATTGTGAACTTCAATCAAGGATTGTATAAAAGAGTAAATATGTGTTAGTATATGTTTGAATAAGTAAGGTGTGTATAACTGTATAGTTGAGGAAATGGAGGTGTGATTGATTCTTTGCATGACTGACTAGGTGTGTGAGTAACTCCATGGATGAGTGACAGTCTGTGAGTGTCTGTTTACACTGAGTGTATGTAAGGTTATATTAGAGTCTGAAGAGGTTCAACGTATTATCACATGAATGATATCATCAGTGATGTGATCAGTAATGTCAAATGAGATGTCATCAGTGATGTCATCAGTGATGTCATTTGAGATGTCATCAGTGATGTCATCAGTGATGTCACTGACCATGTCATGAATGATGTAATATGTGACATCATTAGCAGTGGATTGCGGGTGCGCGATATATAGTTAGTGGAACTAACTATATATGCGAATTTCAATGGTTTTGTGCGAGTAAAATAAGGTTTTGTAAATGCTAATCCCTAACTATATATGGTCTATAACCTATGGTTTTTTCAGTGAATTTTTAAGGTTTTGTAAATGTTAATTCCTAACTATATATGGTCTATAACCTATGTTTTTTTCAGTGAATTTTTAAGGTTTTGTAAATGCTAATTACTAACTATATATGGTCTATAACCTATGGTTTTTTCAGTGAATTTCAATGGTTTTTTAATAGCAAATATCAAAAGCTGTAAAATTTATTCTTATTTTAATGCAAAAATATATTTTATATGTTTTAAATAAAAAAAATGTATGCATCTGCCAAACCCTGACCTCTTAATAGTGCACTGTGGTGGAAATGATTTGGGCACTATGGCTGGGGTTGGTCTTGAAATGCTTTTAAAGAACACCTTTCTTCATTTGATGACACTTTTTCCCCAAACTGCCTTGGTATATTCCAATATATGTCAAAGACAGAAATGTAAGTGGTCCAACCAATTTTTTCCACAATTTGAGAAAGCACGGAAACATGTGAATAAATCTGTTTCTGCTTACATGAGAGACTATGGAATGGGTTTAATATACAACAATAACTTGTGTTCCAACATTCAAGACATCTACAGAAGAGATGGTGTGCACTTCTCCGATGAAGGTAATAGAATATTCGTCCTTTATTTAAAAGTGTGCATTGGAACCTACTTGTAGGTACCTAAATTAGCCACAGAACCCAATAGCTCTTTTCAGAGCTACCCTACCTCTGATCATTCAAAACGTTTATCTTTTTCAAATTTTTTTTTTCACCAAAGAACGCTCCCCGGTTCGCTTACCGGTGCGCGTACCGGGCGCTCCCACCGCAAAATTTTCAAAAATTTTATTTTTTTATTTTTGCATATATCAGCGTTCTAATCCCCCCTCAGAAAACCTAGAGGGTCACAAAGTGTCTACCGTGCCCCCTTCTACCCATTCTGAACATTGTTTGTCCTCCATCTTATGTCTCGATTCTACCGATACACAAAATGGAGGACTCCCGTAAAGCTGCCGGTTCGCGTACCGGAGAGCGCACCGGAAACGCTCGATAAAAAAAGGTGGTAAAGTAATTTACAGAAAAACCACTACAGACACTTTCATCAAATATAGAATAGGCCCTACTACATAGCAGTCCCTACCATTTACCCAAATTTGATGGAATTCCATTGAACATTATGCTGTAAGCCTGACTAAATATCCTGAGGTAAATTACCTAACAAAAACACTTATGAAGTGTTAGAATTGACAACCAATCAAAATGCTACTTTCAATATCTTCTATTATTTCATGACATTTGATTGGTTATGTACCTGAATATATATAAAGAAAGAGAGAGAAACACAGCCATTTTGACTACTACTTCCTGAAGTACATATCAAGTGCATTTCAACTGAGAACTTAAACTTCTTTTTGAAAGGTAAGATGTTATTTTAAAACCTGAAGTATGTTCTGCACTTTAAGTTAATTAGGAAAACATTTTCTGATAGTTATATACTATCCCTCTGTAATAGTTATAGAATAAGATAGACTTCTCTGTTTTAGTTATGGATGGAGTTAGGCTTGTCTTGTATAATTAAGAATTAACTTAGGCTTTATCACATACATTTTTTTATATTTCTACTTCCAGTCTGATACCATGCACTGCCCAAAGATAAAATCACTGTTTAAAAAACCAAACTACCTGTCTGTACTTAAACCCAACAGTGCCCTATCTGTACTGATATATGTTTTTAAAGTTCATTTTACAGCACGAAAATGGAAGGAGAGAAAAAAAATAACTTCGAAATTGTTGCAGAAAGCAACAAAGATACAGAAATTGACTCTGAATTCTATGATGAATCACTGGACTTTGAACTTCTGTAATGTGTAGAATCAGTAGATTTCCTAATTGAAAATGAGAAAATTTCTGACAATGAATTATTAGAAGTTCTTTTTAATTTTGAAAACGAATCAGAAAAATGCATTTATATTTAATAATTCAAAAATTGTTTGAGACATTATTCATTTTTATATGTATTTTGTAAACTAGTAGCAAATTGATTATAATGTAAAATCAGACTTTAAATATACTGTGCAACTTTTTTGTGTTACATAGTAAGTTTGCTCATAGTTACTTCCTTTCTTCCACTATATTATCTCCAATGTGTATTTAACATCTCTTTATCATCTCCTGCCTCCATGGTGTTTCTGCTTTCCTGACAGACTACGCTATGAATTCCATATACCACAATAACTTCTGAAACAACATGCAAGATATTTACAAAGAAAACGGTGTATTTTTATTTTTAGACTCTGCATTGGTACCTACATGTTGGTACTTAAATAAATAAAAAAAAAAGAACAATCAATAAACATACAATATTTGAACATTCTTTCATCCTATTTTCCCAATATTACGCTTCCCGGACCGCTTCCCGGTGCGCGTACCGAGCGCTCCCCCCGCAAAAAAAAAACAAAAAAAATGTTTTGTTTTTTTTTCCCCGCGGGGGCCTTTTAAAGCCCCCTCATCAAACCTAGGGGGTCAGGGAGGATGTACTCCGCCCCCTTATGCTCATTTCCCCCTTTGTTTTTGCCACATCTTGTGTCTCGATCCTACCGAGACACAAGATGGCGGCCGCTCCGGACTGTTTCAAATGTTCACAGTCACCGGGGAGCCAATCCGCTTCTCCTAGCGAAGTTCCGTTACGCGTCAGGTACGCGAACCGGAGCGCTAACCGGAGAGCTGTTACAGATATATCTGTTTTTTGAAACCTTAATTTCTCAAAATCCACTGGAGCACATATATTGAGACATAGCAAAGGCACATCGGGCAAACCATATCTACAATTTTGCCAAGTTTCGTGTAAATCCATTCAGCCGTTCGAGCTAAAAGTGATTCCAACCGCCCTACGGAAAAATGAATGGGAAAAACGCGTTTTGGGACCCCCCTTTTTTCTCGGCCCCCCCTTGACAAAACCCCCCCAAATTTTTAGAGGGTGCTCAGAAACAAAATGTGCCATTTTCCTGAAAATTTCAGCCAATTCCGTCCGCAAACGCCAAAGTTATTCGACATAGAATTTTCAGAAATCCCATAGGAAAAAAATCCTAACTATATATACCTACTGGCAACCGCCAGTAGGTATATATATATATATATATATATATATATATATATATATATATATATATATATATATATATATATATATATATATATATATATATCTGGAACATGTCTAGCTATGACCGTTTTTTGCTAACCAGGTTCAGGTTCAACTTGTTTCATCTTATGTTGGCGGTACCTAGGGGTTCCCATAGAGGTCAAGTGTTGCCAGCTTGCGGCTGCGACGAAAAGTCTCCGCAAGATCTGGCACACTTTTTGTTCTTCTGCCCTTTTTATGCTGTCCCAAGGAAGATATGCTTGAAACCCTGTTTGAAAGAATTGAACTTTCGTCAATATCGTCCAGCACAATATTTTTTACAGCTGCTAAACTGTGATTGCACTTTATTTGTCTGTGGTTTTTTGAAAATGGCGATCAAATTCAGAAACAGTATGGAAGGATAATTATCTCTGAGTGTAACATCTAAATTTGCTGCTAAAAGAATTTTAATTTTTAAAGGGACTCCAATATCTTGATACAGTGCTGTATTCTTAACTCTGCGACCTTTTTTTATCTGTAATCAATTATGACTTTTTTAAGACTGTGTGTATGTAATGTTATTACCTGTAATGTAAATACTTTTATGGTTGTCAATTCGAACAACCGAATAAAGTTATTTTGACTTTGACTTTGATATCTGGAACACTCCAAACTTTCTCATCCAAGTAAGGCACTGACTCCGTGAAAATTAGTTGATTCCAAATAAATTTATTCTCTCATTTAGGCTGCTTGACGCGTTTCGGCGGTAAGCACCCGCCTTGTTCACAACATCATGACAGACTGTGACTGTATTTATACCCCTTAGTCATTGCATTACATCATGCACGTTTAACTCCTGTTTCCATGCACATTTTAGCTTGTTTTCCACATTACACACTCATGTTTAACCCAGTTCCCATGGTGATATGGGGCGTCTCCCTAATTAGACTGACATAGACGAGTTATTTTCCTCTTCACAGTTAATTGATTACATCATACGCCCCCATGCATAGTTTTGTTACTATAGAAACCCTCGTGTAACATGAGCCCAGTGATTTCCTCATTCCTGTCCTGCCTGTGCTTCACTGTGTGTGTGCCTCGCTTATGCTCAGCTCCAGACCTTCACGTGTAAATCTGCGTTTTGAAACTCCCTTAGTATTGGTGAGTTTAGCAAGCACTGCATGTTGGCCTGTTGTGTGGTTTCTACGCACGCTAAGATATCTGTGTAATTGGGCTTTGTTTACGCTTTGTTCGACCTTCTCTGCAGCGCTGGTAATGTTTAGCGCGTGTCTCAGCGGTTGCCGTGGGGAAAGCTGAAAAGATTTCCGAGCGCATTTTGTAAACACACGGTTCCCTTCTCTGCAGCGCTGGTAATGTTTAGCGCGTGTCTCAGCGTGTGCCGTGGGGAATGCTGAAAGGATTTCCGAGCGCGTTTTGTAAACACACGGTTCCCTTTGAAAGGCGTGCGTTTATATTCATGCCTCGCTTTTCTGCTAATAAGCGCATGTCTGAGCGGGTGAAGCTAGGGACGTTCCGGGGCTAATACGAGCGTTTTTGTAAGCACATACAGATTACTATGTTAATGGGCGTGCATTATTAGTCTCGTCTAGTGTTTAGGTTAGTGGGCGCGCGGGGTTATTTTATGGAAATGTACTGCTTTAGCTTCAGTGTGCTGATGCATTAACATAGCGCCTGTGTTCTACTACTGTTACCTTCTCTCCCAGTGGACAAGGTCAACTATTCCTGAGATTTAGCAATTATAACATTTACAACATTGAAATGCGCAATACATTTCTCATCTTTTCCAAGTGGACACGATTCTAGGCGTTATTCACTGCCTTGCGCTAACAGATATTGGCATATCTAATAAAAACACTGTGTCAACAATTAATGGTCCCATTATTGTTATATACATACATTTCTAATTTGATGACCAATGTACAGCATTAGCAGGCATTTCCCAAGTTTTGACACATTTGTGCGTGTGATGAGTTGTCTAAGATGCTGCTATGGCAGGCTAAAACTGCTATAGGGGTCAAGATTGTGCTAGTATATACAGTGATATTTGATTATTAAAACTGAACAAAAGATGTTAACTGGACGGGAGGGGGGAAGTTTTCTCTAACGGGGATTTGGGCGCTCTCATCTAGAACCATGTTATCATCGTTAAAGGTGGACACTGAGTGCTTCATCAGAGTTAAGACCATTCGGTATCTTTGAATTGAGCATTATAATATACCGTGATTCTAGTCTTCTCAAACTCTGCAGGCGATTACCACCTCTTGGGTTTTTTGGCACATTGTCAATGACGAAGTATGTTAATACTCCTATATCCCCTGCATGGGTTGTATTTATGTGCCTGGCTACAGGGTAAGCTGGGTCGTCATTATTTACAGCGCGGAGGTGTTGGAGGACTCTGATATGTACAGGGTGGATAGTACTACCCACATATCTTTTACCACAGATGCAGTTTAGGACATACACCGCATGGTCCGTCTTGCAATTGTATTTGCCTCTGATCTTGTACGGTCTCTTCCTAAAGGGTATTTCCACTTTTGTGGTATTTATCCCATGCTTACAGGCTTTGCATTTACTGCACTTGCTGAAACCTTTGATTTTTGACAGCCAGTCATCCTGTTTTTTGATGGCCGGTGCATTGCAAACTAGGTGCTCCCTCATAGATTTAGCCTTCCTAAATGCCATCATTGGTCTATTGCCACATAACTCTCCAATTACGGGGTCTCTCCTTACTAGCGGCCAATGCTTGGTCAATATCTTTCTGATCTGGTTATGGTAGGTATTAAATCCTGTAATCAATCTAGGTGGCTCTGGTTTGGGAGTTTTCTCTGTCTTTTGTTGTTTTTTGGCAAAGAGG
This sequence comes from Lissotriton vulgaris, assembly GCF_964263255.1. Taxonomy (NCBI): domain Eukaryota; kingdom Metazoa; phylum Chordata; class Amphibia; order Caudata; family Salamandridae; genus Lissotriton; species Lissotriton vulgaris. Next base: position 783,079,504 of record NC_141687.1, on the reverse strand, counting down.
AGATCTTTTCTGTTGGTCTTGCTACATTTTATGTTTGCTCTGTTACATGTTTTTTGACTGTAACCTCTCTTTCCTAGTCTTGTAAACAGGTTTTGTTTTGCCTCATCTAGTCCTGTCTTGGTACTGCAATTTCTGGTCATCCTTAAGCATTCTGCGTAGGGAATTGACTCCTTCAGGTTCTGAGGATGGAAACTTTGTGCGTGTAGCACCGAGTTCCCAGCTGTGGGCTTACGATATGTTCTCGTTTGTATTTTACCCTGTTCTACATATAGTTCTATGTCTAGGAACTGAATTGAGGTGGGGTTAGTAGTGCAGGTGAATCGCAGATTAAGTGCGTTTTCATTTAGCTCTGCAGCAAATAATTCTGCGTCTTCTTTAGGACCTTTCCACAGTATAAAAATGTCATCTATGTACCGCTTATACATTATCACATTTCTCGACATAGTAGTTTGGTGTTTAGCCATGAGTATTTGTTCCTCCCACCAGCCCATGTGTAGATTCGCATAGCTGGGAGAGAAACAAGTACCCATGGCCGATCCCTGGATTTGTCTGTAGTGGAGTCTATTGAAGATGAAGTTATTATTAGTCAGACACCAATTGTATATATATATATACACAACAGGAACTTTCTTTCAAGAAGAAGGTAAGTGATCACGCACTCGCAGAAGTCTGCTTTCCTCATCTCTTTATTACTTCAAAACAGCTTCCAGATCATATATATATGAAATATCATTATTGATTGTTTTTGTCATATCTCAGGCTGCTGTCACCATACAATATAATATTATTTTTCACAAGACATGGATTCTATGCATACAGGGTAGAGATTCTTTTTGTCTGATAGAGAACATGGAACTGGTGTGATGCTACATGTGTGTAGAATAGCTGAGCCTTTGCCTCTGCATATGCACAAACATTGCCCTACCTATTAGCCACTGTTGCGTTCCTGGAGCCATAGTATGCATAGTGCCCCACAAGCATACCCACCCTTTGCTCCCCTGGGGCACTATGCATACTTTGACTATGGTTTTACAGAAGCAGGCCCTTCTCTAATACTGATAGCACTGGCGTACATGTAGTGTCAGCACTATTATGAGAGAGTGTGCCCCAATTTGCAGGGGGCGCGATCATGTGCAAATGAGATCATCATTTTGCCCCCTTGTCTGCACCCTATTGCGGACGGGGATGGAGAGGCAAACAGGCCCTTAGGGGGTGCACTGAGAGCACACTAGAAAAAGGTGGCACATTTTTAGTGTGCCACCTGCGAGCATCTTTCTGGAGCAGGCAAAGGAGGTCCGATGGACCACCCCAGACTGCCCCATGCAGGCAGGTGCAGTCGCTCCCTGCACCCACCTGCAGGTAGATGTCTGTAGCCTCTTGAAAGTGCAGATGGTTGGGGCCTGCACTGTGAATCACTGAGTGCCTTGAAAGCAGCAGCTCTATCTTTTACTGAATGTGCTGCCCCCACGACAACCACTAGTTTTCAACTTCCCTGGTGGCAGTGCATTCATAGTAAAAGGGACCATTGCCTCACTCTGCACCTGGCCTACTTTATAGAAGGTAATCAGAATCCACAGGTTCTTGAGACATCAGGAATATGGTAGACTCTCTCAGATCCAGTGACATTCTCATGAGGCCAGTAAGCATTTCAATGGTCCACAGTTCTGACACTAGAAGTATTGAAGAATGTCCAGTCAAATTCCATCGAGACCAGTAATCATGGCTGTGGCTTCCAGTTCTGCTGCAATGCCAGACAGTAAGTCACATTTCAGAACTGCTGCCAGAGTGTACTCCTCTTTTACCATACAGAGAGTGGTGAGGCATTATTGGGGTATGGTAAGGGGAAAACAGGTACAGGAGGGAAACAAGAGAGTACGGGGACACCTTCTGTTAGAGGGGTGAGGAAGTAGCATCAGTCTGAAGGAATCACTTAGAGGTCATCAGCAGACAACATGTATATTGAAAGGCTTTGGAAAAGACAAGCATGAGAAGGCATTGTAGAGTAAGAGGGAGTGCAACACTCAAGGTACGTTTTATAATCAGTGTGGACCCCAAAACAACTCATCTATTCCCTCCACAGACCAACTATATTTAAGGGCATAATTGAAGAAAGAGAGCGTAAATGGGGGTGGCATGGACAGCGTGCAGCTGCACGTGGATGGTGGCATCAACAGCAGGATGGCTTGCTTGTATTTTTGCCTTAAACAAGTCGCCTTCCTCCACATTACTCTGCTCTCCTTTTTCCGCAATACATACTGAGCCCTCAATTAAAAGATTCCCTTTAGCTGAAGTCTAAGCACCCACAGTGAAATTCCAGTTCGCAAGTGAATGTCCAATTCAGTAGATTTTAAATAATCCTGTGTTCCACTATCTGCATTTTAAAGTATATACAAACTCGCAGATGTGAATAGTCTGATACACTTTAAGCCCCTACATCTGAAAATCAATTTGAGCAACACAATAAGAGCCCTAATTGCTGTGTCATGTTTTTCTTCACCGCACACTGAACCTCTGACACCCTTTTTATTACATTATTATTCTCACAGGCATCACATATGGAGAAAAGGAGGCTATACTTCTGCCCTAGTACAAAACTTCCCACCTTGCACCTTTGTATTCAAGAAGCACGCCAAATGGCAACAGGGACATTTCTCTCACTTGCTGGATTTACCACCAGAGTGAAAAGGAGGGTCATTTCATGGCATCATTCTCTCTTCCCAACAGGGTGAATCAGACTTGGGACAGAAGAAAGCGTCCTACTTTCAAAGTGGGTATATGTGTCAGATAGGAAATCCATTTCCACAGCAATCTAGGCAGTGTGAATTTTTCATTATGTTGAAAGCATGCAGTAGTTGCCTAGTTGTTCCAGTAGGTTCCTGTACTCTCACCTTTCTTGCTTTTTCTCTTCTCAGGTTTCCTCATATCTGAAGGGTTTAGTGAGGGCTTGCTTGTTTGTTTGTACTATTTATCATCTTCTTCCAGCTGAAAGCCTTAGTTCTCCTCAGTCTACTGGTGTTCCATGCCTATATCCTAGTCGGTGTGGGACTCATACCAGCACAATCCGCCAACAAGCAATGACAAATGCTAATTTTGCTGTTTTGTTACTTCCTTGAATTTACTCACCTGGCAGTTGTGTATTTATTTGTAGCAAAGATCCAAAATATCTTGTTAGCTTGATGACCTCATTTATGTTCTAAAGAAACAGACAAATGGCCCCTATGTGTGTGCCTGTGTGTGTCTCTATACCACAATAGCCTGTGACAATGATTTCCATAGATATGCCTTTGTGTATGTGTCCAGAAGAGTCTTGCTATTCGTGTGCATACTGATACGGGACACATCATGTTTCACATATCAATATCCATGAAGATAGCAATAATCTCTTCCAGGCGTGCACTGAGTACATGGCAGCAAGAGTCCTGCTATATGCATGTATATTGATATATGAAATAGCAATACCTATGGGGAAAACAGGACCAGGAGATGCATACTATTGGTGAATGAGGGACTTGTTTGCAAAGGCGGATGAGGGAGCCAAATTTGAGGCCTACCTAAGGTAAGACCAGAAAATGATTGAATTTTGTGAGTATTAACATTTACCACTTTTGTGTCTTGAAGATGTTCATGTTGAACCAAGAAGCTATTGTATGTATACAAGCAAATATGTATGGAATTAATTAAGGATGATTTATTACAATAATTTTGAGTTTATGTGCATTTCGGTCATTAAGTGGAAATCATTTATGGACTCATACATCATCTTTAAAGACTGTGCTGAGTATAATTTTGTAATAGTTGACTTGATAGTGGGGAAGTGTGGCTCACTGGTTAGAGCGCAGACTTTGAAGCAAAGATCAGGCCCGGGACCGGGGTTCAAGTACCGACGCGGCAGGGTCTTGGGCTCAATGTCTGCGGACTCGATAATTCTCGCCTCGGCGCCTACTCTAATCATGGGTCCCACACTGCAACTCTGGGCAATAGCTTGCTTAATCTCCACAACGGCCCCTACAACACTGGGATGCCTGGCTTCACCTTGGGGGTGCCCAGGAGGGGCATCCCACAGGGAGAGCCAGGAAGGGTTCCACAGCGTTATACAGCACCGGGACGCCCCGTTGGGGCAGCTGTGTGCTTTACAAAATACACTACATTTACATAAGGATGGCTGTTTTTTCAGCTCCCATAAGTGGGGAGTTGGCTGAGCTGGCTGGTCCCTTTTTGCTAGTGCACCTTTGAAAAAAGATTGATATGTGCAGTATTTCTTTTTTGTCCTAATCACCAATTGTGAATACTTTGTTAATATTAGAAATGGTCATGGCTTTGAGTTTGTGCCTAATTTTGAGCTGAATTGATGAAACAAATTCATACTGTACATTATAAAACTAATAGCTACCATCCTCAAATGCATGGACAGATGGAGAGATTGAATCAAAAAATTAAATAATACCGGAGATGTTTTTATTGACCCATCTAACAGAATTATGCAAGTGGATTTCATTGGCAGAATTGGCACATAATAATTAATTGTCTAGTTCTAATGGCAATTCCCCTTTCTACTTTACCTTTGGAATCCATTGTCATCTGTTATCAGCGAGTATTGCTCTTTCCCATGTAATTTTAATTTCTCATTTTTTACAGCATATTCAAACCATGACAACATTAGTGTACAAACATTTTGTAGCAGTAAAGACAGCCCATAAGAAGTTACCAGATACCCACAAACAATGAAATCTTTGTGTAAGAAGGGGGGAAGGGTTTAGTTCCCCATTCATTTTTATTTAATATTAGGCATACACCCATAGTTTGTCCCTAAATTTGTAGGTCCCTTTCAGACTCTAAAATTAGTAGCAGTCAGACTGAAATTACTTGGCAAGTGGTGAATTCATCTAGTATAACATGTATTTCACGAGAAACCCGCTGGAACTGCTAGAGCAGGTCTTCATTCTCCCATCATGGTAAATGAGGTATCTTAATATGAAGTAGTAGTTCCTTCTAGATGCTGTTGTTGCACAAGGCCAGCTGCGATATATTGTTACCTGGAATGGTTATGAAATTTCAAAACGCTCCTAGTAACCTGAATCCTATGTTCATGTCTCCTGTTTGGTTGGCGAATTTCATTCTAGATACCCAAATAAACCAATACCTTAATCAACCTCTTTGTAATCTATAAACATTAGAGAGCTTGCACAGAAAGTGTGGGTTTGGAAAAAGGGCAGACCATATCTAGGCAGTGGAAGTGTCTGCTGTAAGTATATAGTAGTTTCCATTGTTTTGTTTGGCTTCCTGTTCTGGCTAGTTTACCATTGTATTTCCATCCCTTCACCTTTCCTGCTAACTTCCGTTTTCAGCTTCCCTCATGTTAACAAGGTTTAGGCAGGGTTTAATTGCTTGCTTACTTGATTGTACTGTCAGTGAATCTGAAACTCCTGGCTTTCCTTGGCATCCTTGGGTTCCACACCTGTATCCTGGTTGCCGACTCACTTATAACAGGCAAGTGGTTCAGTAAACAATCACAAATGCTGATTTTACAGTTTAATTACTTCTCTGTAGTTATTCACCTGACAAATGTGTTATTGGGCTGAATCTGCCAACCTCCTCGACATGCCAAAGAAGCCAATGAATGGCACCTGGGTCTCTTTCGTTCTTTTGCCCTTTTTCTTCTCATTCTCTCTGATTTGAAGTGTGTGTCCAACCCACTGACAACCAGCACTGGGATTCTCAAAGACATTTCTGTCCTTCGCTAAAGCTTGAAACTAAAGGGTGATCTGTAAAGAGTGATTCTGCCTGATGGGTGACACCCACCGAAAATGCAACAGGGGCGACACATATGTTTGCCACACACGCCGTACACTGACCCGACAGCTGGTGGGACACCACAGCTCACCGAACCTGTTCCCCACCAGCTTTACAGCTAACCACACAAGCGTGCCATAGATCCCACATTTCACTGACGCGCTCCCAGCGCATGCCTAACACGTTGATGGGACATTGGTGCCGCGCGCACCGATGGTACGTGGCGCAGCACTGGCACCACAGACACAATGGGACTTGCCGATGTGAACAGCCCTGTTCTATGTTGAAGAGTTAATGGTTGAATTATAGAAAAAATGTAAAATGAGACGTCAATTATAGAAATGATCGTGTGCAAAAGGCGAAGGATATGCATAATTTACTAGTGACAAGGCACGCCAGACAGCGAACGAGACACTGCATAATGCCTTCCCCTGTAACCCTCTGTCCCAACAATACACGGACTTCTCGCAGCCGGCCCGCAGGGTTGTAGGCTTTGCTATATGTACTGCACTTTTTTAACAATAATAAACGTCTTCAAAAAAAAAAAAAGAGTGATTCTGCCTGATCATAGACAACATTTTGTTTCTATGCCTAACCTATCACCTCACTCCTATAAGAAAGGTCACAGATCTAACGGTACCATCATTTATTTGGAAGTTGCAGATATGTGGATGCATTAAGTGAACTTACATAAGATAGAATCTATAGGAAATCAGTGCTTAATTTGTGCCAGTGTTTGCTGGTGCTTGCATCATGCTCTTATTCCTGGACAGTAGCACTTATCTTTAGCAGCGGAGTGCCATGTGGTGGTGCAGTATCATTCATAGATCACATGGTGGCTCTGTTGTGCTCCCCTCAGCGTTATTGCTGGTTTCTCTTCATTCGAACCGGTGGCACTGACTAAGGTGAGGGGGCGGGGATAAGAAGAGCAAAGTAGCATCATGGGAAAATGTCTGGGCAGATGGGACCCTTATCCTGCAGAGAAGGCCTACACACCACCTCAGCTAATCACAGGCTTCCCTACTGGTGAGGGCCCCACAGTATAGTATCAATTGCACCAAACAATGCACTGCGTGTCCCATTCAATATCTGTGCTCTTTTTTCTCACCTGAGACCACATTGCTTGAGCTGTGTGTAGGATCAGGAATAGTTGACTAAGAGTTTCAACTTCTGGGATAGCATGCAGATGCAGCCCAGAGTTATTTCAAACAATGCTGTTCTTTTCACATGTCCTACAGTTTATAAACACCAATGCTATTCTGGGTCTGCTTGATGGAGGGCTACAGCAGAAACCTGTGGTTCCAGCCACACAGCATGATTTGAGATGTCAAAATGTTGATAACAGGTTACTTATTCACTACTGAGTTACTTCTCGATGTTTAGAGTCTTGGGGATGGACATGTTTCTATACTACGTATCCTAAGTTTCCATTGCTAAGGTATATTCTAAGCTCTGAACAAGTACAGTAGATATAATGGAAGAGGCAAGTGTCTGAGACAAGATTGTTGATTATGAATCATAACCTTGATTGATATTGCATGGAGTTTCCTTTCCAACTTGCATGATCTGAAATCTTAAATGCATACACTTTAAGTCAGGAAACCCAAATACATACCTGGTGTGAGGCATTTAAAGTAAAACATCTGGTAAAAACCCTGAAGGACTACTGACAAGACTGTAGAAATATTCATGGCTCAAACTCATAAGAGTGGCACATACTTCTGTAACATAGTCACAACCCTCATCTGCCCATTTATTCGGTAGGACAGGCACGCCCATACGAATGAGTGGAAGTAAAATATGAAAATCCATACAGACTGGGTGCATCAGAGACGCAAAATGCAATCACAAAACAAACACCTCCAGAACATGGTAATGCAGCGGATAAGGGTACTTATTATTCAATATCCCAAAAGGGGTTTCAAATTCCAAAGTGTTAGACTCTAGGTTATGAATGTCTACATGGAATGGACCTTTTCAGTGATGGCAGTTACTATATAGGCCTTCTTTCTAAAAGAGATGGATTGCAATGATAGAGGCAAGTGCAGCAAGAGGACAATGGAATAGAACACAAAGGGTCTATTCATAAGGTAATTCTACATGTAGATTTATGACAAGTAAACTTACACTTTTGAGTAACTTTACTACTTTTGGCTATTCACCACTCAAAAGTGTAAAGTTACTCAAGAGTGTAGACTTATATGTCCCCACCTCCTAAAATAGGGGGTGGTGTCAGTAAAAATATCAAAAACAACAGTAAAATTACTACATATTTGATGTTCCGCACACTTGACGGAGACTTCTGCAATTGAGGCTGATATTTCCCTGTGGTCAAGTATAGGAAAAAGTTTAAAAGTTTATTAAACGTTTTAAGCCAATGGAAAAAATATTTTCACATTACAAAATAATGTTCAATAATTGTATATATTTATTTGAATTGCACACCCATATAAATAATGTTACAGCATTCATTGCTTAATTTGACATTAAAAGGGTAAATATTTTGAATGAATTACCTTAAAACTATTTTTTAAAGTTTAAATAAAAAAATCCCACCTAAAACAAAAAATACATATTTTTGTACTATTTATTAAAAATATTAAAAGTGAGGTATAATAATGTGACATAAAAAATACATACACTACATATTAAAATAAAATATATATATATATATATTTTATGAATAGACAATTTGTTGAACCTTACATAATGAGTATTTATATTGTTGAATACTTAAAATAATTGAATTTATTTTTACGTTAGCACCTGAGGGGATTTATTCTCCTACCTCCATTTTTATATATATATCGGAAGGTGTTGTAGAAACAGTAGTTGAACATTGGTGGTGCTAGACTTACTACACCTCCGATCTGCAGTACATTTACAACTTGTTAGACCTGGCATTATTGGCATGGGTTTCCCCTGTATTTTTGCCTTTGCCTCCAGTGTTTTTGCTGTGTGTTGGACTTTGTTTTGATGGTCTAGATGCTTTTGGCACTTTGCCACTGTTGTTTAGTGCCAAAGTGCAAGTGCTCCCTTTGTAAATTGTTATTATAGATTGGGGTTTCCATACTTGGCTTATTTGATTTACTAGTCAGTCCCTAATACAGTGCACTGTGTGTGCCCGGGGCCTGTAAATCAAATGCTGCTAATGGGCTTGCAGCAGTTTTTGTACTTCCCACATAAGCAGACTGTAAATGTAACTCAGGCCTGCCATTGCAGTGCCTGTGTGCAGTCTAATACTCGACTTTGCAAGTGCACACACTTGCCAGGCCCTAACCTTCCCTTTTCTTACATGTTAATCACCCCTAAGGTAGGCCCAAGGTACCCATGTGGGCAGGGCACAGTGTATGTGAAAGGTCGGACATGCCCTGGTGTGTGTGGCATGTCTTGATAGTGAAATACTGCCAATTTCGTTTTTCACTATTGCAAAGCTATCTGTTCCCATAGGATAGAATGGGGAGTTTGCTTACAACATCCTATAAGCCTAACTACGCCTGGGAAAATAAAGTTTAAATGCACCTTTTAGTGAGGGGGGTTTTAAATTATGTGTTTGAAAAAACAACTTTTACGAAGTAGGTATGTTCTTGCTTAGCCATCCAGTGTGCCTCTGCTAGGATGTGTATTGACTTTCTGGCTTTGGAGTGACAGGGGCTGGGGATGTCCAGCGGCTCTAGAGAGTCTGGATAAGTGAGTGCTAGGCTGAATAGGCCTGGCCTGCATTTGGAGTGGTGGGAGGAGTAGCACCTGCACCTGAATAGGGCTGTGTCAGCCTTCCACAATGATGGCTCAGCCCCCCTGTGGTGTGTCTGGAGCCAGGACTCACAATGACAATGGAGGGTGTTGTGCACTTGCAAAGTGCCCCCCAGAACTGGTTTGGACTGGGCTTAGAGCCCTGGGCCAAAAGAGAACAAAGAGATTTACTGTATAAAAAGAGGGGCCCAGACCCCAGACTTTTAGATCACTTCTGGTGAATCAAGAAGAACCTTGGCCAAGGAGAAGAGCTGGAGAAACTTAGGAGGAATACTGCCCCTGTGCTGTTTGCTGACTAGGTTTAGTCTGCAGTGGTTACTTTCTGTTAAGGAAAGTGAAAAGGACTTGAGGTAGATCTCCAAGGGCTTGAAACTGAGCTTGCCTCCTGTTCTGAAGTCTCAGGGACACAAAGACTTCACCCCCAGCTTCCCTTAACTTCCTTGCTGGGAGTTCTGACCTGCCAAGGCGTGCCTGTAGCTGTTCTGGGCCTCTGGAGCTTGTTCTTGCTATTGGGAGCTGGAAAAGCAACGCAACAACAAGAAGCGTGACACATTCGCACACGTTCCCGACGCATCGCCGAAGAAATCGTCGCAGCGCCTGCCTGTGGTTCGAGAAATCGTTGCATGCTGCATCGAGTGCACAGATCTCCGAAATCCGGGATCACCGCACCGATTCTGACCAAGGCCTGCTGTGCTGCTGCAAGAACACACGCATCGTCATGGATCGTCGCATCGCATTGAGGCGCCAAGTCTGTCGCATCGTTGAGGGACTCAGTAAGAAACCAAAGCATCACCTCCCACAGAGCAAGGAACCGACGCATAACCTTCCCTCTTACCCTTTTTGTTTCTGTGTGCGAAGCATCCAAGGTACTTTGTGTGAAAAGTGTTGCATCTACAATTTATTTTTAGCTAAACTATTTCTACCATTTGAAAGTCATATTCAATACTGTATTGTGGATTTTTGTCATTTTGGTCTTGTTTGGTTTAGATAAAGATTACTTATTTTTCTAAACTGGTGTAGTGTCCATTTGTAGTTTTCACTATATTACTGTATTTGTTCACAAATGCTTTACACACTGCCTCTGAGATAAGCCTGTCTGCTCGTGCCAAGCTACCAAGGGGGTGAGCAGGGGTTATTTTAGAAGTGTATCCCCCTTCCCCTGACTAGAAGCAAGGGTCCCTATTTGGACAAAGGTACCTACCTCTGCCACTCACTGGTTAGAGCAGGCAGACCCTGAAGCAGAGGTCAGACCCGGGACCAGGGTTCAATTCCCGACGCAGCAGGGTCTTGAGCTCAAATGTCCACGGACTCGATAATTCTCGCTTCGGTGCCTGACCTAATCATGGGTTCACACTCTGCAACTCTGGGCATTAAGCTTGCTTAATCTCCACAACGGCCCCCCCGCGGCGGGATGCCTGGCTTTCAACTTGGGGATGCCCTGTAGGGGCTATCTCACGGGGAAAAGCCAGGACGGGTTCCCAAGGCAAGCGCCGAGATACCTCACCGGTAATTCGAGCGCTATATAAGAATATACAAAAAAAAACAAAAAAAACTAGAGACCCCCATTTCTAACATTGGTGGGCAGTGGTGAGGATCTGCACTTGCATTTGTGTCTTACTTATAGTGATGGTGTACACTACTAGTATAATGCAGACCATTACACAACCACATACACTTGGTGGAACTTTTTCTTTGGGACTATTTTTTTTTCTTGCAACTGAGAACTGACAATCTTCATCATGACAAGGCTAACATCACTTGCATCTGTGGATATTGAGTTTGAGGAGGATAGAGTGGGAACCTACACTGTACCAGAGCTAAAAGCAATCTGCAAAACGTTTAAAATCTCTGGAAGAGGCCTTTCCAGAAAGGAGGAATTCCAAAAGACGCTGAGGGCTTGGTTAGAGTCAAGGGATGCCAGTGAGCAAGACAATCAACCTGTGGAGGAGGTGGAGGATTTATATGAACAGCAAGAAAGTCTATTGGGTCTGTCTGGGGGGAGGTTACCTTCCCGGGGAACCAGCAGTGTCTCTTCAAAGGAGCTGTCTCCAGCAGAAGAGCTGGAGGACAGGGAGAAAAACTGGATGAGCGCATTACACAGACGGTCTATTCTTAAAACAATTTAGCATAACTACATTAGACAAACTGTCCATGGTAAGTCACTGCATATCCTGCTTTACTCCCCCATAAAATTAAATACATGCTTTATAACAATCACTTAAAAAAACAACATGTTTTGTAAGCATACGAATAACACAGTTTGTGTCTGTTTTGGGGCCTAAACACTGATAAGTATTGAAAATATTGGAGCATCTTCCCCCTTAGCCTGATGATATAACTCTGAACTATTAAGTTCAGAAGATGTTTATTAGGACAAAAGAATTACAACATTGTGCAGAATATGAAAAACAATGAAGGCAGTAGGCTCATATACAATGTATCAAGTGGGTTTAGAAAATAAACAGAATATGAACATAACAAATAAGAAATGCAAATACAGTCAAAAATAATGATAACATAAGCTATATTGTACAAAAGAAGGTATAAATATAAATATAAATTAACACTAAGGAAGTCATGGAGGTTTAGTAACTTCTTGATGCAGGGGTGGTAGAGCATTTAGCACTAGCGTCAATGAATAAAATGACTGGAGCCCATAAATCAGAACGCTTGGATGCCAAATGTGATGGATATACAAATGTAGTGTCTAGCCTATGATTATAACACACCGCATACCACCATGCTTGATATGAAAGCTTAGTGAAATCCTTCAAGCTTCTCGTTATTTGATGGAAGGCTACTGCTATTAGGAGGTCAATTATTTTGACGTTAAACTCAGAATGGTCCCAGATGGAAGATAAGTTACCTAAAAAAATATGCAATGTAGAAAAGGGATGAGTGGACTGAAAAATCAAGTTTAGTTGAGTCCATACCTTTTCCCAAAAAGGGCAAACAAATTTACAATTAAAGAGTAAATGGAGTAAATCAGCATGTTGGGCCGAGCAGGACCAACATTCATGTGAAACATCAGAGTGGAATGAGTGGAGGGTAAGAGGGGAGAATAGAAGTCTATTATAGATAAAGAAGAACATTGGGTTGTGTTTGCAGCCCTGGAGGATTTCCTAAGTTTAAGCCAAATTTTATCCCAGACGTCAACATTCCAAGACGTGTCAAAGTCCTTTTTAAGCATGGGCGGAAAATCCGTTTCGCTCGCGGATTTTGCGGATTTTCGGGAAATTCGCAATCCGTGAGATTCGCGAATCTCCCGCAAAATCCGCAAATCCGCGAGCAGCGGATTTTGCTCGCACTGCTCGCACTGTTCGCGTGAGTTCGCGGCTTCCTAGTACAACTTCGCGCCCCGCGAATAAGTGCAAAATTGCAGAAATACGATCTAATCAAAACTGAAACTACTTACCAGGTTCAAAAGTTCAGGCTCATCATTAGTAGCCATTTCCTGTAGTGCTTGCTGAGGGGCCCCTCCAGAGTTCAGTTGCCAGTTGCAACTATTATGTGACCCTGCTCTGAACCTCAGAATAGTTACACATATGCCACAAAGGTCCTGAATTACAGCTAAGGGAGACAAGCAGGAGCCAGGCTGGCAGTTCAAATCCATTAATCAGCCCCTAATTCATTATTGTCAGTTGGGGCAGGGCAGGTGTTGTAACTAATTTTGCAACAATGAAAGCACTTAGCAAGTGCAAAAGTTCACTAATCAGGAAGCACTAAGGAAGCAGGTGCCAGCTAAAAAAATATTCTGTGACACATTAATCAGCCCCAAATTAATTCAGGTCACTTGAGGCAGGGAAGGTGTGCTTGCGTTGCCACAATAATGTACACTGACTGGACAACCAGAGGGTGCTGTGATGAAACAGAGGGTGGCATGGGTGGGCCAGAGGGTGGCATGAGTAGTCAGAGAGTGGCAGTGGTGACAGAGAGTGGCAGTGATGAAGAAGAGTGTCCCAAACAGGCTGGACACGTAGAAACAACAAGTTCGCGAAACTTGCGACCCGACAGGTAAGTTCGCAAATTGCGAAATTGTAAAAACCCTCGCGAACTGGCAGAAACACGGGCGAACACAAAAAAAATAAAATCCGCAAATTCGCGGGAATTCGCGGATTTTGCGGATTGCGAGTTCGCAAATCCGCAAAATTCGCGAACGCGAGATCCGCAAAATTCGCCCATGCTTAGTCCTTTTCCCATAATAATTCTGTCTGAGTTTTGTTTCTTGGTGTGGATGAGGTATGTAAAAAACTGTAAATGGTAGAAGCTTTAGAACTCTGAACTATTAGGCAGATGCGCCTGTTACACTAGAATGAGTGTTGCTGCGTGGTGTTAGGTTGCCTGGATTTTTTTCTTTTGTCAAGCTATGACACAAATTGGTTTGGGTCAGAGAAAGTGCATGATGGTTCGGAATGTGTATGAAAGTATTATAGTTACTGATGTATGCTCTGGGTGTGTGCGTCTGTTGGTTAGATGTATTTGGCCTTAGATGTAGCATCAGAACCACTGCCAGCAGTTGGGTTCTTGTATGCCTGTTCATGGAGTCTGATTGTGAAATGAAAATAAAGGACTTTTATTTGCTATTCTGATATTACTAGTACCTGGTATTTTTAGAACAACTGCTGCAAGCAATACCCTGGAAAGGTAACTGTGACCTTAAAGTTGAGGGCAGCAACACTGCATCTGTGGGAACCCCTTGTGCCCCTGGCAGTATCCTGCATATTGAGTCACACCATAAAGCTATTGGCAGCACCCTGGAATCTGGCACTAAATATATTGATGGCACCCTAGTAAATGACATATTCACTGATATAGGGGTCATAAAGGCCATGTATCTCATGATACAGTGTTTCAAACCTGCCTCAGGTTTTCCAATGGGATATGAAAACAAAATAGGAGGAATATCTTTTTTCTGTGGCCTGTCTTATTGCCTCCCTGAATACATATGTATATACCTAATTGATGTGACAGGCCTGTGGACTATGACAATACAGAACAAAGGTCTTACTTAGATCCTGCCAGTTAGCATTCCTATTATTAGGAGGCGGGACCTTTGGCCACACAAGTGGCATGCGTCATCCTTTTTTCTGCTGAGGAACAAGGTATCACACACTGTCTCACCGGTGACACGGACTGTGTGTCCTGGACTTCTTATTTTAAAACGGGCAAGTAAATAGCTTCTGCTGTGGAGGGATTTTGCCTAGGGTTATTGTGAAAAAATGTGAAGTTGTGGATTGTGTCTCATTTCACTCTACCGAACAAACATAAAACCAATGGCTTTTATGAAATAAAATGAAAAGAGAATTTATAGAATTTATAAAGCGCGAACTGCCACTCCTAACAGAGTCTCCTTGAGCAACCGATCAAGTAGATGACATAAGCCTAAATGAGCTTTTGGCAGCAAGCAACTGATAGACCAAAGATCCACGTCTTTAACTGTTTTCTGAACTGCCCCTCATGTTCCATGGCTCTAAACTCATTGGGCATGCTGTTCCAGGCTTTGGCTCTCAAGACGGTCGTTGATCTTCCGCCTCTGTTGACTAACCTAAATGCTGGAA
The DNA here is from genome assembly GCF_964263255.1 of Lissotriton vulgaris. NCBI lineage: Eukaryota > Metazoa > Chordata > Amphibia > Caudata > Salamandridae > Lissotriton > Lissotriton vulgaris. The sequence goes on along the minus strand of NC_141687.1, from coordinate 783,064,403 downwards.
CACTGAGCAGGTTGGCCGTGGTTGACCTTAACGCTCTTGTCATGGTGTAAGGCCTAAATCTTGCTGAGAGATATCCTGGGCCTAGATGACGAAGGACTCTAAAAGTTGTCAATAGAAGTTTGAACAGGACCCTCTTACAGACCGGGAGCCAGTGGAGGGTCTTCAATGCAGCTGAAGCCGACGCCCTGCGTGGTAATCCTAAAACCAGTCTGGCCACTGCGTTCTGGACTACCTGAAATCTCCTCAGGATAGTTTTGTTGGTTCCTGCTAGAAGACTATTACAGTAATCCAGTCTCGATGATATGAGGGCCACTGCTACAGTCTTTTTAGCCAAAAGGGGAATCAAATTAAAACACTTTCTCAAAGTTTTTATGAACCCAAAACAGGTCCTGGTCAGTTTCAAAACATGGGGCTTGAAGGAAAGGGCAAGATCAAACCACACCCCTACGTTTTTGGCCACTTCCACCGTTGATGGCAGTGCAATGGTGTGGTGTGGTTTTATGTAAATGTATCTGATAAAAATATACTTTTCAGGCATGATTGCTTAAAAAGCCGCGTGGGCAAATCCTGACACCCGGTGGGAAACTGTTCAGTGGGTTACTTGCCTCCGTTGGCGATTCAGGATTTGCTGTAATCCTTGTGAAAAGGTCAAACAGAACTAATGACCACAGCCCAGGAGTAAATAGAGTAAAGCTCTCGGTGTATGGGTTCCTGTAGATGGCGCATCACTGATCGCTTATCAAATTTCACAATTTAGTGCCGTTTTCAACTTCAAAGAGCAAAAAAAAACACCTGATAGTTCTAGAAAATCCTGGAAGAGAGGTGCCAGAAACTAAAAAAATTAGCCAGGCTGGATTAAGGCCTATCCTTCATTCGTATTTTAACAGGGTGAATACTCTTTCTTGGTTGAAGGGGGGGGATTTGGTTTTCCTTACATTTAAGTTTCTCCTTTCTAAAAGAAGTTTGGATGCCAATTCCTTTTTAATCTGAGAAAATATTATGCCCTTCCAGACCATTTCCATCTCATTGCATCTAATGCAAATAAAGCATTTTTCACATTTGTCTTTTAAATCCAGTACTTGTATAGCGCACGAATCACCCCTGAAGGGGTATCTCGGCACTGGGGGCCGTTGGGAAGATTAAGCGAGCTATTGCCCAGAGTCGCATGGTGCTGGGCAGACCCCTGCTGCTGGAGCCAGGGATCGAACCGTGATCCCCGGCGTCCAGCATCAGTCGCCCTGGCCGCGGAGCCACACCTCTTCCTCGTGTGGCGCCATTATTCACATATTAATGGCGGGTCAGCACAGTGGATTTCTTCATATTGGAAAAAAACACAATTTAATGATAATCATACTTAACCCTATATTCATAGTCCAATTGCTGCACCTACTATAAATGCATAAAACGATTTTGCAGAATTCGGTATAAAAATGCGAGGATCCTTGGGTGTATTAAAAAGCAAAGCTCAAGGTAAGTGCCTGCATTTCTCGGATTCTAGATGAAATTATGCAATTTTACCATTAGGTGATTTATGCATTTACGGACAGTCTGTTACCTGCTCCTGGTAGCATCCTAGGTAGCCACCAGTAGGTGTATTGGTGTTTAATAGAGGTTTATAAAGTATGTTTGTTCGAGCACTACACAGTTTGAGGATAAGAAGGGAGAAAGAGAAACAAAAAAGATCAAATGCGAATGTGGAATGAGAAACTGAGAGGCAGAACTGAGGTTCGGGATGCAGTATGGATTTTGCCAAGGGCAGTAAGATAGAGAGAGGTCAGACCATGGACTTGCTTAAAAACAATACCTCTGTTTAGGAATATGAGGAGAGATGAAAGGAAGGCCACTGAAGGGGCCAAAGTATGGGGATGTGAGTGAGATGCGAGAGATAGCAAGAAGTCTAAAAGGTAGGTGGTATGCAGAATAAAAGAGGGGAGATGTGATCTGTTGAGAGGAATTTGATGCAAAGGTGGATCGTAAAATATAAAATACACTTCAGAAGATGTAGAGCCTAGACGGATGACCAGGAAGGCTGAAGGAGCAGTAATCAAGGTTGGAATGCGCAAGAGTAAGGGCCAGATGTATGTAGATAGCATTTTGCGATTCCCGAATTGTGAATCACAAGGATTCGCAATTAAGAAATAGCAAAATGCAATGTATAAAGGTGTATAGTACACCTTTTGCGATTCCTAGGCGGTCGCAAATGACCTACGTTATGAATATTAATAAGGTATGTCGCAATTTGCCAACCCCTAGGAATCGCAAAAAAATCACAGGGATGGTGGCCTGCTGAGATCAGCAGGCCACCATGTCCGTGATTGCTTTTCTATCAAGCAATTTTTTTGTTGTAAAGCAGCCTCTTTTCCTTAAAGGAAAATGAGATGCTTTACAAAACGAAAAATTAAAAGTTTTCTTTACATTTTTTAAGAGCAGGCAGTGGTCCGTGGGACAACTGTCTACTCTTAAAAATGGTTTTACAACATTCAAGGGACCCATTCCCATTTGCGAATGGGTTACCACCTACTTGACGTAGGAGGTAAAATGCAAATGTTTTGCGATCGCAATTGCGGTCACAAAATATTCATACATACCGATGCGATTCGGTATTAGGAAGAGACGCCCTAAACACGCCCCTTCCTATACCGAATCGCAAACTCATTTTGCGAGTCAGTAACAGGTTACCATATCACAAAATTAGCTGCCAGATTCATCAAAGACCCGTTTTGCGAGTCTGTAATAGCGATTCATAAGGAATCGCTATTACAGACTCGCAAAACGGGATTCATGTAGGAATCGCAAAATAAATTGCGATTCCTACACATTCCTTATTTGCGATTAGCAAATTGCTGATCGCATATAAGGAATAACTCCCCATTCATTCCTATGGGCCTTTAATCGCAAATAAGGATGCGATTTCAAGGGTGCTAGAGGTGTCCAAAGGACACCCTGTAGCACCCCTGAAAGGTAATCTACATTGGTATTGCACATACACATGCACTTTTCTAAGTTTTCGCTATTTACCACGAGGTTTGACCTCGCGGTAAATAGCGGCCCGAAATTGCGATTTCGCAATTTAAAAATGGATAATGAATTGCATTTAAGGAATCTCATATAGAGATTCCTTAAATGTGATTCCTCGCAAATTAGCGATTTCGCTATTACCGATTTTTGCATTTGGGATGATGAATCCCAAATGCAAAAATTGCGCTCGCAAAGGGCCAGATTCTGAGAATCTGGCCCTTTGCGAGCGTAATTAAGCTTCATGAATCTGGCCGTAGGTTTGCTGCATCGGACAAGTATTTTTTGCGTTCGCAAACGGGCAGATTCTGTGAATCTGCCCGTTTGCTAACACAAAAATGCTTGATACGTCTGCCCCTTAGAATAAGATTTACGCGAATTTGAAAGTAGAGATAAAGGCATTTTGTGAATGTTGAATATTCGGTGCTGGAAGAGTGTCAGCAACAGACAGAACGTGGGTGGGGACGGATGAACGCTGTCTAGACTAAGGGCAGGAGACCGGAGGTTGTGAGGAAGACGTGGGATGGAAGACGGCGGACAGCAGCAAGGAACAGAAGTGTCTCGCCTTGGACATGGCCAGGGCCGGACTGGCAATGACGGGCACCGGGCAATCCCCCGGTAGGCTGCCAGGGGTGGGGGCCGGTTTTTTGGCCGGGGGCCGGTTTTGTTGTTGGGCCATTTTTTTTGTACACACTCACTCACTAGTACAGTAGTTACTGACTCGTCGTCAGTACTGTACTCTCCTGTGCTGCGTGCTTCTGCGTGACTCTCGCTCCGCGCAAAAACGTAATCAATCTTTGCTGCTATTAATCAAATAACGCATTGGATGTACTGCGAATGCCATTTTAGGGGGTGGGTCGCACGCGCAGCGCGCAGTAGACTCCGCCCGGCGCCCGCCGCGGCGTCTGCGCGGTCTCTTACTCTTCTTCAATTCCTTAGGGGGGTGGGGATAGCTCGGGCGCGGCTGTTGGTAACGAGCGCATTAGGGTTCGCGCAATAAAAAGTGCGTATGACTCGAATTCCTGAGAACTAAGCCAGACGACGAGAGAGGGCCTCTCTCGGCAAAGTCCCCATAATTTAATTCTTTCTAGCCCTGTCCCTGGCTTCTGCCTGTCCCAATATTCCTGCTGCCGACTGGCTGCCGCCCGCCGGTGAGTGTTATTTGCATTTTTGCAAATTGTTTGCTTTAGCAGTCAGATAATATATCATACATTACCACAGCAAAAGCTGCAGTAGGAGTGCGGGGTCAACGCGGGTAACTAATGGTAGGATCGAAGAACATATAGGATGTAGGCAACCGCGGGAGGGGCAGAGCTGAAGTCTTAAGACCAGAGGGCCACAGGGGGGCGGACAGGAAGCGAAGCTTGCATTCGTTGTATTAGCTCCATTGTCATTTAATGGGGGGCAGCTTATTGGAGAGATTATTACACATCGTGTGCGTGTCTGCGCGTTTTTGTTTGCCTTAACATTAAGTTCATCAAGAAGGTGTTTAGGTTATGTGCGGAGTGAACATAGGGCTAAAACGACGAGACCGGCGGCTTTTTCTGCACATTTCGGTTTTCTCTTTTCTATGTTTTTAGCTGAGAGTGGCTTCTGCGCCCTGGTCTCGGGGGCTGCCGTGCCCCTAGCAGGTAACCAGCTCACAAGAGTTTTGCCTTTACCTGTCTCCAGCAGGCAGATGACAACACATGGGCTATAAGGGGTCAGCATCTGGAGGGTGTAGGGAAGAGGGGGGGGGGGGGAGGTGGATAGATTTGGGCCTAAATTAAACAAAAGGTAAAGGCCGTCACCCCCCCCCCCCTGCCCCCCCACCCCCTCTCAATGCCCAGGCCCGTCGACCACTAAAGCGTGCAAGAAAAACACAGATTAAGGATAGACATGCACACGTCAAGTGTATAATGCGTTAAAAAGGAGAACAATATAAGGTGCTGAATCCGGGGCCATGTCATCATGACCACAGCACACAGAGGCAGAATGGAGCTGTGCGCCTGTTATGATCAAAATCAGACCAGCAACGAAAACTAAAGAAACTACTGCATGAGCTTCAGTTTGGAAATGTTGAGCTGTGGTTACCACTGTTTTTCCAAGTTTTACTTTCTGCACCTCATGAGCGAACTGACAAATCTTGCCTTTCTTGGAAATGCTGTACATTAGCTCATGACGTGTCAAGTGCTGTAGAAAGTGTGATTACATTCAGACACAGGTGCACAGCTCTGATCTGGGCCTGTGCAGGCGTTCAAGCGAAGGCCTGCTGGGCTTCATCATGAACAAGGTGCTGTGTACAAGAGCAGAAGAGAACTGTATTATGCCTGTTTTCAGTTAAACTGGAAGAGTTGTAAAAATTAGAACATGAGCTGAATGACAGCATAGCTCGGAAGTACGTAGGTATGATAGCTGCAGCAGTATTTTTTTTTTAAATAAATTGTTGCTGTTTTATATAGCGACCTGAAGGTATGAAAGCACTTTACATGGGGAGATTAAGTGATTTGCCCAGAATCACAGGATGCTTGAGCGTCCAGCCAAATTGAAAGCTGGTTCCCCACTGCCACGATTTCTTCTGAACTATGCTGTGCTACCTGCAGCTCATTTACTAATTCAGTGTTTCAGCGAGTTTCTAAGTCTGGTATGCTCCTTAAACAGGGAAAATACTTTCAGTAACACGCACAGCGACACATTAAGCGAGGCGGCCCTCTTTATCAGCTGCTGAACTTCATAAATGTAAAAAAAGGTTCGCATGTTACTGCAGAGAAACTATTCTACATAACAAGAGCCCTTTATGTCCTTTCCAAAACAGGTACACAGAACGAATCAAAGAATGACATTCATCCACTTGGCAGACTCTCTAAATAATGTATCATAACATCTCATTTGCTTTGCATGTGTTGTTGGCACTATCAGCTTCTAAATGGTATCGTATATACTTCTGCCTAAGAGGAATTCTTCGAAAGAGCAGGAAGTTGGCTACTTGTTTTAAAAAAATTAAATTTTGCAACTCGAATGTATTGGAGCCTTTTACTTGAGAACCAGTTACATCACAAAAAAACACATTTATTTTTGGTAGGTACGGGGAGATGAAGTGATTTGCCCAGAATCACAGGATGTTGACCTGATGCCGCGGCTCGAACCCGGTTCTCCAGCTCCAAAGTCGGCAACTCTGGCTGTTAGGCCACATCCTTTCCTTTGACACAACAATGATTGATATCCACTGGGAAACAGCAGATTTAAAGGCGCTGTCCAGGAAATGATGTCACGATAGGTCTCAGATCTCCATCAGATGTCAACAAACAAAACAGCATTCTAAAATGGCTATGTAGGGTTGGTGCGGGTTAGTGATGCAGACTGGATAAATACAACCGTATTTTTTCCTCTTCCTTAGGCTAAAAAGCAGAATGGGAGTAGACAAAATGAAATGAAAGCAGTTGGTGATCTGTTAACAGAGATTCGAGTCGGGAAATGCATGTTAACACTCAATTAAGACCCAGCCTGGGCCTTGGCCTATACCTTTTTGCTTAATCCCCGGCCCTGTTCTGTGCAGGCAGCACAGGCGCAGGGCGCACTAGTGCTGAAACTTGGGGGTTGTGCTGAAAAATATATTTTAAGCAGACAACAGCTTTCTAGTGTTTTTTTTCTTTCTTTTTTTACACAAGTGAGCCCTTCTGTTTTGTTTTCCAATGTCCACTGGTGTTGCCACTGGCACTTGCTGCTTAGGCTAACATGTACATTTCTAGGAGCCCTCGGTGCATTCCCTTGGTGCTGGCTCAGTTGGTTTGTGACCTACATTTTTTAACATTGTTTGGATTACAGTCCGGATTCCACAAGAAAGGAGTTTGCGCTGGTAAAATGCACACTTGTGTGTTCAGCGGATGGTTCACTTCTAAAAGATGCAATCGGGTCACAGTGACGGTAGCTGCAGTTCCCAGTGTGCAATCTGACAGAAGTATTCGAAAGAGACTTGCTGTTTTATCAAACCCAATTCTTGTGTGTTCTATGATGTTTCTCTTTCAGTGTCTAAGGAATAGAATATCCAGCTGAATAGTATTCGTGTTTTTTAGCCTCAGAAAGCTGAAAAGGCTGGGTCTGCCTTGTATCGATTCCAATCTGTAACAAATTCGCTGTACAGAGTTCGCTACAGATGGCGCAGTGTTAGGCAAATGACACCAGCAATCCTCTTACAACATCACAGAGTTGATCTCTGATCCCAGCCCAAGCCCTTCAACAGCCTCCTACTTGCTCCTAAGGGCCCAGGGCCAGCAAGGGCAAGAACAGATGTGAAAGCTAGAACTGCTACCTCACACGGTGTGAGCGTGTGTCACACGATTGGCTCCCTTCATATGGTTGCGAAGAGCTGTTATCATAGTGCTAGCCAAGGTGAGCCGGAAATTCTTGCACAGAGCAGCCTTCCAGCTTGTGTGTGGAGGCTCTCCTTTGCTGACATCCATAAAGGGGGTTGCAAGCAACCTCCCTAGGAAATTAGTGGTAGCCTCTGAAGATCTTGCTAGAGTTTTAGGGGAGAGGGGTGTGTGGCTCTCAGGCTACTCGCTAGCCATACCTCTCCTTGTTTATGTCCCCTCCTCCTCCTTCCCCTCTCTCTTTTAGTGAAAAGTTTTTAAAGTCGTCAGGTATGGGGCACTTAACACCCTAATAGGCCCTTTAAATCCCTCCTTAGTTTCTTTTCTTCTCCTGCCTTCTTCATTACCCCTGGTGCAGGGTTAGAAACCAACAAGGGCAGTGCCACCACGAGTACCCAAGGTCACTTTACCACCACTAACCAGTGCTAAAGTGCTTGCTCTCTTTCCTTTCAAACATGGTAAAATTGGCTTACACCGAATTGGCAATTTTGATTTACTTGTAAGTCCCTAGAAATGTGGTTCTACATGTACCCAGGGACTGTACATTAAATGCTGCTAGTGGGCCTGCAACACTTATTGTGCCACCCACTTAAGTAGGCTATTTAAAGATGTGTCATGTCAAGGCCAGGGCCTTGGTGTTAATTTGTCATGCTTTCTGGCCAGGTTGCCATGCCATTTGAGACATTTCAATGCCTTCTGTCAGCCTGGGTGGTTATGTGTGACGTTTTCATGCTTTCTGGTCTGGGTGCTTAAGTATGTGTGCTATTTCCATTGTTTCTGGCCTCAGTGACCTGGAGCTGAAGGCTCATGTGAGACATTTCCATGCTTACTGGCCTGGTTGCTTGCTCACTACAGACCATGTGGGGGGCTGGTCTCACTTTTACTTTGTTCTCTCTGATTCACTTCTTGTGTCTATTTTTGGTGCTCTCTGAAAAAATGTCTATGTGTACATATGACTGGGTGGGTAACCTGGCGCTCTTTAAGGTCATCATCTACCATTTACTGTGCTTTGAAAGTTGATACAATTGACTTATGTAATGGAAAATGTGCTGTAAAATTCACCATTTTGATCTGTCGTTTTCCCAAATTTTCTTAGGGGGGAGAACTCCCCAAACCCCCCTATTAGCGTCCAAGCTCGCTCGCTACGCGCCGGACGGGGGCTGGTCTGCCAAAATTTGCCAGGGCTGCTTTCAGTTCCCAGTCCGGCCCTGGACATGGCCCAGAGACGCTCTAGTGTGCAGCCTGCCTGTGTGCCTGTTCTGCCCATCCCAGCCGAGCTCCTTGAAACACATTCTGGCAATCAAGCCAGAAGTGTTTGATGTATATGCTTGCGAACCGAGAAATACTATAATCATGGTGCATTCCATTTAGTTTTCTGAATGACTGCGCACATAATTACCTTTCTCTTTAGTAAACATGTTTTCACTAATAAAGCCACGAAAAACTGGAGTGAAAAATATTACCGGAGACGTAATCCAGTGTGTAATTGTATTCATTAGCAGAGCCGATTAAAACTGCATCAATATGTAATTGCGGCAACTATATCTTACTAGTGCTTTGAATTGTAAGAAATATGAAACTATTTATCAGGACAATTAAAGTGCAATTATCAGCTATTTAAAGGGTGTCATCTAGAGTAGTAAAAGAATCGAGATGATTACACACTTCACAGCCAAGCTCAAATGCGACTCCATAAGTTCTTAAACGCGGCACATGATGCTGCCAAGGTGAAAGCCAGTGCCAGCGAAGTCTTTCAAGACAGATTCAAATGGTGATAGTTTATGTTTTACATCATTTTTTGTCGCCGCCTTTCCAACTGGCCTGGGGTGTTTTTTTATGCCTGCCTTTTCTGAGGTTTGAACTTTGCAGGAAGGAATGGACGAGGGCAGTCAGTGTGCTGGGACAATTTCTGGTTTGGGGTGTTGCCATTGACGTCTGTGAAGTCAGAGGGATTGTGAAAAAGCCAAGCATCGCACAAAGAACAAGTATAGCAAACAAGCCACTCAAATTCAGCAGGAGAGTGGTAAAATGTAGTATGCAACCGATGGTGCATTTTGGAGAACACTGTTGCAAATATAATACTAAAGCAAGCGTGGTAGCGCGCTGTCATTATTATATCTCCACCCCCAGCATTGATAACCTCACAGAGTACCACAAAGTGCTCTGCATGCATGCCAAACCATTCCAAATGCCAAAATATTTAATGGGTGTAGGTACCCATGGAACATCAGGCTCCCGACACAGGGGGTGACGATGCTATCTGCCAACTACCCCTTTCCCAAATCATGTAATGGATGTATGTACGTGTGAAGATCCAATGTTAGAGATGGAAATAGAGAAGTTCAGATATTCACTTTTTAGAGTACTTATTTGCTCCTGCGAAGTGCAGGTACTCGGTAGTCATCAGTACTTGCCCAGTCAAAGCACTGATTAGGTTGGCCTTTCCACAGGAAAAGTGTATTTTGTTTTGCTATAACTTTAGGCTGTTTGACAAATCTTCACAAGGCTTCTTCCTAGAAAAGTTCGGGGTGATCTGTCATACCAGGGCCAAGGAAAAAAGGGGTCACAAAATGCAATTTTCCCATGTAATTTCTGTAGGGAATTTTAGACAGCAATACAGCTAAAATGAGTGAATGGAATTACTCCAAATTTGGCCAAAAGATAAATCTTTTTCCAGAAAGCGTGCTTCTTGTGATTTTGTTTAAATCAGTTCAGTAGTTTGAGAAATTAAGGTTTAAAACATATAGATGTATTGACAGTTAGGCTTGAATTAAAAAATTCAAGCATTCTTATTGGCTGAAGGGGCTTTTTGGAGCAAGCACTCCGATTGGATCACTGCACAATGAACAGAAATATTTCAGCTGCCATTACAGGACTCGAGGACTTGGTTCCTGTGTCCTGAAAATGTTTTTAAAAGGACATAAGGGGGAGGAGTACTGATACTATGATCCCTCGAGACTTTGTGGGGAGTGGTGGGGTTCCTTTTAACAAGTAAGAGCAGTGACTGGGCAATAATTCCATTGGATCAGAAAAACAATTAAAAAAAGAAATTGTGGTGTTGGTGTCTGTTGGGGTTGGCGTTATGCGTGGGAGGTGTGGTATAGTTATGAATGCTAATAAAATCTTGCTTAACATGAAAAATCTCTAGAAATTCACAGAAAAAAATAAAGGTTAAAGTGACATTATAGTTAAATGAAAATTGGAGCTAAATGTAACATTTCAAATTAAAAAAGCACTGAAATTTACCATTTCTAATTTACTGACCTAACTAGAACTTGCGCCCCCACCATGATAGATCTGCTTTATAAATATTGTTAGGCTCACCCCTTGATAAATACAACAGACACACTTCATTACAGATGTTGCAGTGATGTTAACAATGAGACCATGGCAAGGACGTGAGTTATAGCTAATTTAGGGCACGAGGGACATATATAAAGAGAGGTCGAAACTCATCTTTTTGCCATCAAGAACGATTAAAAATTACTCACTGCAGCAATTGAATTGGCTCGTTTTTTCACAGCCCAAGCGGTGTTGTGGGGGATTTTGGTGCAAGATTTAGCGGCAGCGGCCGCTTGCAAGCCCCGACTCGGCTGGATGGGCGTTTCTCACCACGCTGAGCTTTCCTTCTGGATTTCAAAAAGGAAACGCCCGCCGGCAGCTGATCTTACAGATTCAAGCCAAGTCTGCACTAATCCATTGAGCCAGGGTGAACAGGAGTTGACACGAAAGAGTTGGTGAGTGTTAGATTTCTGGGAGCCTGCCAGCTGAAGAAGCGGCTGGATACATTGTATCTACGACCGCGAAAGAGGTCACTCCAGAGTACGCCCAGGCAGCAGCGGCTGAAAGGGTGCTTTTGCTGTGTTAGAGATGCGATCGGTCGGATCGTTTAAACGTTTATAAAAAAGACATCAATGGCATCTGAGTTCTTAAAGAGAGGTCACTTCTTTTTCCGTGGAACTGCTTCTCAAACAGAAACATTTGGAACACTCATACAGGGGAAGACCCAGGGGAAGAGGCAGAGGAGGGAAAATAAAAGCAGGAGGAGAGGACAACGCAGAAGAAAAGAACAGCAGCACTGGTGTTGGAACAAGGGGCCAGACCACGAAGAAACAGTAATGGAGAACAAGACACAACAATAAACGGTAATAAACCTCTCATATAGGGTGATAACTAAGAATGAAGTACTAGTTTTAAAATTGGGTATGTCATTCTGTCCAGATATGCCCCTTGATTACACACAGACACGGATAGATCACTACAAATTTGTGCACAAACTTAAGCTGTTTAAAATCCACTCAGTGCGTAAAAAAGATAACATACAAGCAGTCAGTGGCCCTGTTGAAAGACATCCATCCACACTAAATATTGAGGATACAGAAACACTTAGATTATTATGTGATCTGTCCAATGAAGTACCTCTCACACAAAGGAAAGGTTCACTTATTCCTCTAAACTCCTTCAACCCCTTTGACCACACAGGAGATGAGGAGATTAAGCAATCTTTGGGGATTGACACCAGCCTAGCAAGTAAGACAGATTTTAGAGCTACTTCTAAGTATATCCATCAAACCCCCAGATATAACATTGATGTATTTCATGAGGCAGTTACCCTTGATATTCTAAAACTTACAATTCAAACACCTAAGAGGAAAACATCTCTAGAGATCAGTGGGAAGCGATCACTACGTTACAAAAAGAAGGGGATATTATCATTAAACCCTCAGACAAGTAGGGGAATGTAGTTATCCTGGGTAGGGAGAAATACATTCAGGAAGCAAACAGACAGCGGAAGAGCAAAACTTGTTCTGAGAGAGTAGACAAATCTTTCCTTGTAAATCTACAATAAAGGTATTTTGACATGTTAAAAATCTGGTCTGATAACCAACTCATCAAATGGGATGAGAATAAGTTTTTACAAAATGAAACACCAACTACCCGACCTTTTATCTCCTACCCAAGGTACACAACAACAGCACAAATCCCCCAGGGCGCCCAATTGTGTCCTCAAAAAACAGTCTATTCGAAAATACGTCCATCTACATAGACTATTTTCTTTATCCATATGTTAAAGACCTGAACTCATACGCGAGGGATACAAAAGATTTTTTACAAAATATCCAGAATGTACATTGGGGAGAGAAACACTGGATGGTGTGTCTCGACGTGGAGAGCTTATACACAAGTATTCGCCATGTAGATGGGCTGAGGGCTTGTCAGGATTTTCTCAAGACTAGGAACATACACCTACTAGGCCACACGTGCATGCACCTACAGATGATAAAACTTTGCCTAACTGAAAATGTTTTTATGTTTAACAGATTGTGGTTTAAACAAATACAAGAGACTTCCATGGGCACCTGCTTTGCACCCAGCTATGCCAACCTAATGGTAGGCTGGTGGGCGAAGCAGGTGCTCTGGAGTGATGACATGGAACTCTGGCCAAAAAATGTAAATATCTGGCTACGTTACATAGATGACATTTTCTTTGTGTGAATTTTCAAGCTAAATTGAATAGTAACAATATGATTCTCAATTTTACCATGCAATACAGCCAGGAAACCATTGACTCCCTTGACCTAAGATTGACAGTGGAGGCAGAAATTTTGTCCACTGACCTCCATAGAAAACAGATGACTGGGAACTCTATACTCCAGGCGGCAAGTTGCCTTCCACCTAACTTTAGGTGGAGTATCCATTACGGAGAACTACTCAGAGTGAAACGTAATTGTAGCTCTGAGGAATCCTACATAAAAACAAAGAAAGACATGATAGGAATATTCAAGGAGAGGGGGTACTCCACAAAAATGCTGCGTAACGGAATAACCAAAGCAGACCGCATTGAGAGAACAAAGACACTTTGTCAAGCACAGAGAAAGAAAGAAATTGACCCAAACTCTACACCCATAAAATTCATCACCACATTTAACACACAGGCTGCCAGTCTCAAACAGACCCTGAAGAATAGATGGGCTATCCTCACACAAGATACACTTCTGAAATCAAAACTAGGTGTCAAACCCTCAGTATCATACAGAAATAACTTATCCATTAAATATCCCCTAGTTAACAGCCATCTCAAACTACGGAGAACCAATTGGCTAGATAAGAGTGTAGGTTTCTATAGGTGCAGAAAGTGTAAAGCGTGCAGCCATAGTGATGATGTCAAGGAGGTCAAACTGGCAAAAACAGATAAACTCAGAAAAATTTCCAGAAACATCAATTGCAACACAGATTGTGTGATGTATTCGATCACCTGCTAATGTGACAATTGGTACATCGGGTATCCCACGTTCCGAGTAAAAAAACGCATTCTGGAGCAGTGGAGGGCGATAACTTATCAAGATCTTAGTCATAGGACGATTTGGCGATGAGAAGAACCAGACTTGGAGAACCCCTCATTCTCTACTACCTGTAAAAACGCTGATCGATACACTGTATTACATGAATGTCATGCCCCACTGTAATAATGTAATTATGATTCTGTGCTTTCTCTTCAATAAAAAGTTAAATTAAAAAAAGATCTTAGTCATAGCACAGCCAAACATTTTCGAGATGTCCATAACAGTGACTGGACACTCAGAAAACTCTTTGGACTAGACACAGCACTCAAACACCCGAAGGGTGGAAACCGAGTACAAGCATTGCGTAGACTAGAGTCACGCTTCAACTTACAAGCAGGTAGCCAGTTTCCAATAGGGATGAACAATGATGAGGAGTTGCGCTCACACCTTTAAACACTTGCCGAACTATAACCGGACCTAATTTCCCAATTTCTCTGAATAGACTGTGTAAATTGTTTAGGATGATTTTTATGATATACCTTTCCCCTCTTTATGAAATTTCTTGAAAATTGATATGCAATTGAATGTAACATAGTGGGTCGTGGCATTTGGATTTGATATTTATAAAATATTTATAAAAGGTTAATTAACTTACTCTTGTTATTGTAGCTTAAGGCAAATGTGACTTAGTGTGTAGATGTGAATCATAGATACATGAACTATAACGTATTATCTTGTTCTTATGTTTCCATATAATTTCCCCATAGTTCACGGTTAATGGGTACTATACCATTACTCTTAGTTCCGAGATATACTACCATGTTAGGAATATCATCACCACACAATGAGCACTGTATACACTAATGGCAATTCTTGAAAACTACCAATCCATAGGTACTACATCTTCACGAGTTGTCTATAATAGAAATAGTCACAACGTTGTGCACGCCTTATTACATCCAGGTAAATACTGCCGGAGCCCTGTAATCACCATTGTCACAATCCACTACTTTTGAAACTAATTTGAAACCGCTGATTTGTTTTACTGAAATTGACATATGAAATGTGATAATAACATTTAATTATGTTACAATTAATTAATTGTACACCATTGTTATTTTAAATGTAACACTATTTAAGTTATGTAAACCATTAAAAACACAGTCTTTCTACTCTGTCAACTGTGCATGCTGTGTCGTGCAGATTCTGACCTCTATTTCACTTCCTGGATTCAGGAACTGGTCATGCGACGAACCCAGAGAGAGGTCGAAATGCGTCTTTTTGCCATCAAAAACGATTACAAATCACTCACTGCAGCAATTGGAGTGGCTCGTCTTTTCACAGCCGAAGCGGTGTTGTGGGGGATTTCAGTGCAATATATATAGATTATTGCCACTGGATAGTTATTGTTAGGATAGTGTTTTTTGCGTTGCTTATAACTTATAACTTTTGTGCCATTTGACGAATCTCCACAAAACGTTCTGAAAAAGTGCTTGTGATGGGACCTCGGCACCGTCAGCGCGGATATCACGTCGCCCCTCCCGGTCACAACCACCATTCCCTGTTGCCCGGACAACCAAAACAACCAGGACTCCACCCCTTTCTCTTTCCCTGCAGGAACCAATACCAACGCGGAATACAGCGGAAGTGCATCCCCGCGACCCCGGAAGTCCCTCCCCCATTCCGGAGGCGGACCACAGAAAAGCCGGAAGAACCAACAACACAGCGTTTAAGCAGGAAGACTCGTGGCAGGAGAGGGCGTGCGAAGAACCCCCGGAGAAGAGAGGCGATCCCGAACCAGGAGACGAGGTCTGGACGGAGGACTGGTGGAGTCCAGAGGAGGACGCTGGAGAGCGGCCGCAACTCAAGGACGGAGTTGCGGCGGGCCAAGTGAGTACCAGTTCCTCGTGTGTGTAGATAGTAGGCGGTACGAATGTCTGTAAATAAGTAGTCTGTAAATACCACCCTTGTACAATAGAGTTCCCCCCTCACGTTTTCACCGCGCACTGTGAATAGAGTAAATACGTGTGAGAGTGGCACAATCACGACTGTAGATAAATACCTCCCCCACGTCCTGACACCAAAACACGCTACCCCCTGTCCGAGCTGTCTCTTCTCCTCTCTTACCTTCCCCTCCCTTTCTTCACATTCATTCTAGCCCCAACACTCCGGTGAAGGAAACAGGATCTTACCTTCGGGTTACCGACGGATCTAACGGCCCCTATTTTCTCTCTCCTTTCCCCCCCTCCGAGGAACCACCGTCCGGGAGCTGAGCCGATTGCTACCTCAAGGACTAGCCCCGACTACAGTCAAGACCAACAGCTGTCCCTGGACGTTCAACATAGGAAGACTCCTCACCTCGGACCCGGAACCTGCAACCCTTTGGAACTCTCTTTTCCCTTGTACCCTACCCTTGAGACTCTGTACTATAATAAACACCGGCTACGAGATAGCCCACTACATACGGCCTCCACGCTTGTTATTCCGGTCCGCTCCCCCCACCCGCCCACAGTGCTACTATTCAACTAGTTTGTTTTGGGGTGATTCATCAAGCAGGGACTAAGAAAAAGGGGGCCCTAAAACACAGTCCCCAGTCCTAAGAAAAATGTAGGGGGCAGGGTGGGGATACCATGACCCGCTAGCCCTGCTAGTGGGGGTGCCAGAGGGACTTTTTTTTAAATATTGCCACAAATTCGCAGAGGATCTGTTAATCTGCAGCAAAATAAAAAAAACAGCACTGGCTCCTGCGCTTCTTTTTAAAATCCCCTCTCACATAACTACAACCTGTGCCTTAAGATAACAATGACTTCCGCCCGCCATGCACAGTTTTCTCATTAATAATGTTATTGCTAATGTTGCAGTAATATTATCAATGATGTCATACAACATGTCATGAGTGATGTCATTTGTGAGGTAATTAGCAGTGCATGGCAAGGCCACGAGTTATAGTCACCTTAGGGCACGAGTTATAGTTCCTTGAAATAACTGTAACTATAACTGGTGAAATTCTGTGGTTTTAGTTTAAAACATTATGTTGTTACTGAACATTTGACCTAACTTAATGTTACTTTAATCTTTGTTTTTGTCAGTGAATAGATAGATAGATAGATAGATAGATAGATAGATAGATAGATAGATAGATAGATAGATAGATAGATAGATAGATAGATATAGAGAGAGATATATTAATGTTACTAAATCAGCATATTTTATATTATTAAACAACTGGCCTGATTTTCATTAAACATCTTCAGTAGCGGGGCTGCCACTTTCCTTATAAAAATCAATTAAATTGTGCATTTATCATTGGCTGTGCAATCATATATCCCCTAAAGCACCTTTGATGACGTCTGAACTAGTATCACAGATGATATCACAAATGACACTAAAGACATCACTGGAGACATTAAGGCCTATGACAAACTGCCATTGTCACACTTCAGCCTGAAGACAAACTTCACAACAATTAGAGAATCAGCTGTTGTAACTGGCAGTGGCAGCACCTGGGAGTGGACAAATATGCATATCTTTTCCATACATAATTATCCACAAAAATTTAGTGTTTACACTAGGGTAGTAGTCTGCACCATAACAATATGCAAGGTATGCCTACATAAACAAATGTCACGAGACACCTCATCAACGTCTCGAGCGGTCGTCTGCATGAAAGCTTAACTGAAAGTATGCCCCCTGGATACAAAAAAAGCACCCAGTAGCTGCTACACGCATTGGGTAGTGTTCTGCATGACAATTTCCACTCAAACCATCATGCTATATGCACAATACTGTGCAATAAGCAGAAGCCTACGCAAAGTACTTAGAACCTAACAACTTAGAACCTATGAGCAATTACTTTTGCCTAAACAATTGCTTTCACCTTGTTTCACACTGTCCATCCTGCTCACATCTCCACAAAATATTTTTGAATCAAAAGGACCAATTTGAAAGATTATTTTTGGAAAATGTCTTGCATTTAAAATCCTGTGAATAAAAGTGTGACAACTTGAGACAAGACTTGCCTATTTATTTTCCAGTACAACAGATTTTCTGCATCATCAAGAAAGCCTGCACACAGAAAAACCCAACGGGGGAATCCACCTGACATAATCCAGTAAGAACACTTCTACAACTCTCAGGGGTCAGCTTTGCCAGGTATCACGCATCTGGTGTCAGAGTAACACATTTTAATGTAATTGCCGCATTACCGCAAGTCCTGACATTTGTCACGCTAATCAGCTGATGTTAACTGACTGTGTATTTTTCTAAAATGTTTTAGCTTCGAAGCAGATAAGTTGCATCTCATCCCTCCCCCCGCTGGCAGAACCAATGCTGTGGCTCTAAAGAACTGTCGGCTGACACTGTCATAGAGGCTTGAGCGGACACCAGGAGGCCACACATGCGTTGGAGTGCGATACCCACATCCTCGGCTGCCCATCTACCAGTGCAATTTAAACCAGAACCACAACTTGCCCCTGCTACGACGTGAAAATTGGAAGGTCTTTCACAGGTGAGGCACAGTATCTTCATGTGCCCCATGCCTCTTCAGTGGCACATCCCAGCACACCCATCAGCATACGTTGTATTGACCTGCGTGTTTGTCCTGCACTCGGTGGTCAGTTTTCACTGACAACCGAGATGCTTCTGAGAGTCTCTGTGGCCAGACGAGACGTTTTCCTCCACAAAGTGGTTTTGTCTCCCCTGGTGATGCAGGGCCTCTTCACTGCAGAAGTTCACATTCCTCCATTACCTTTTCAAAAGTTAAAACATATTCCTTTTTAGAAGGGCACTTTCTTTGCTGAAGCCTATCGCTAAAGGTCACCATGCAAACAGACCAGCACTTCTCAGGTAGCTGTGTGCAAGGCTGCAAAAGGGGAATCTAGCGGCTCCTCCACTAAGGCGGAGCGTTGCCCCACTCCTTTCTCGAAGTAGAAACATAAAATGGTAAAGAACTTCCAGTTATTATCATTTTATGTTAAGTTGCGAGCTAGCAGGTGGGCGGGTCTGCTCTGCCAGCAGGGGAGGAGTGGTGTGCCCACTCGAGGTCGCAATGACTGCTTGGTCGGCCCCTGGGGCCGTCCAAACCAGTCATGCGCACTCTGCCCTTTCTCAATGCAGGCTGCAATGCAGCCTACATGGAGAACAACATGGGACTCCCCGTAAGCCCCTGGCTGGGCGGCGTCCCCACTAGTCACAACACTGCCATTGTAGCATTGTAATTGGCTTAGGGGAGAGGAGGGAGGCTGCCTGCTTCCTGTTCCTGCTGGAGACAGGAGAACAGAAGCAGGCGCTGAGAAAACGCGGGGCCCGGCCAGCGGACAGGAAAGTTTTTTACTCCTTATTAAATTACCCCCGCCGCCCCAACCGTGATTAATGCCGGCCATGACCGCATCTAACTAGGCCTCTCGAGGCTTCCCAGTCAGCAGCCCCTGCTATTTTTGCCATCTGACGCAAACCAAGGGGACACAATTCTTTAAATAATCCCTTCACTGTAATACGGTAAAGAGAACACCACAGCGCTTATAGCAAAAGGGACACAACCGCTGTTATGTGGTAAGGCGGTTTTCACAAGGAACAGGGAACAGTCCAGCCTGAACTGCCAAGCCATGTCTTCCCTGGACCGGAATCAAGCATCCTAGGACTGGTTTCTGGTTATCAGCCTTCATCAGCCAGGATAGCTTGATTCCAGTGGCATGGAGAGCACGGGAATTACGTCTGAGCATACCTGTCCCACTCGGGGTGACAAATGCAAAAACAACAATTGATGGACGGAATGTTGCACAATGGCAAAACATTCACCCCCAGTCACAGATCTGGGTTTAATCCATCGTTATTTTGCTCACCACATGCCATTGTGCAACATTCCGTCCATTATCTTGTGTGTTTTGCTGTTCACCTTATGTGGGAAGGGTATGCCCAGACGTGTGCCCCGTGCTCACTACGCCACTGGAGTCAAGCTATCCTGGCTGTAGACGGCTGATAGCCAGATACCGGTGCTAGGATGCTTGATTCCGGTCCAGGAAAGACATTGCTTGGCAGTTCGGGCTGGACTGTTCCCATGAGGCACAGGTCCAAGGCTGATTTGCATATGGCCATGTCTGAACTGGGGTACCTTGATGAGCAAAATAACGATGGATTAAACCCAGATCTGTGACTGGGGGTGAATGTTTTGCCATTGTGCAACATTCCATCCATCATCGTGTGTTTTTCCTCAGGATGATGACACTGGTAGCAGACTCATCTGTGATAAGGTTTCTGAAGTGCCAGTTAGCGTGGGGAAGGTGTCCTTTATTGAAGCGGATAACAAGTTGGAATGTTATGTTTGACATGATAATCAAGATGATTGAGTGATCCAACCACATCTGATGTGGCATCTCCATGTTGTCGGTTTAAAAATTCTATGCAAATATAAAACACAGCGTGTAACCTGGAAAGTGGTTCGGGTCCTCATCACTTGTTTGACACCTAAGGCTTGCAAGCTATCAAGAGTGACCATCACAGGTTTTAAATCAGGTATCCATTCATCAATATTTGTTGGCTTTGGAATCTAGGTGGTGTTCTATTTCGAGGAATTTTTCCACAGTTTCTTTGTAACATCCAGGGAGGTTGGAAGGGCGCGGGGGACAATGAACAAGTTGCTTAGGGCTGATGGTGCAGCGAGCAAAAAGGCAGTAGGACGATTAGTATGTAATCTTAGATATTTCAATGCAGGTTGGTTTTGTAGCAGACCCTATGGCTATCCCTGCCCCTTTTGTTGTCTTATATGAGGTCGAAGGCCTGGAAACAGGATGTGATTGATAATGGTGGCTGATAGTTGTATGTCAATACATCGATGGGTCACTACCTCAATGGCACTACATTGAAGACCACTACATTTACAATGTAACTTTAGAATATGTTTTAGTGCTATGGCCAGTACAAAAATCATTTTTTCTACAGTAAAACTTTTTCATGCCTCACCACAGTTTTAAGTGCAAAGAAGATTCCTGTTCCATGTCATTTGTCACTTTTTCTTTTGTGATTCCTATATAGAGTCTAGTATAACAATAAAACCTTGTACTTTTATATAGTGTCGAAAAGCCCTTATGCCATTTTAAGCACTGGAAACAACAGGTATTACTATTGCCCAATTTTTGGCACTTATATGGAGAGAAGGCCGAGTTTGCCTTGCTGGACATTAACAGCCTGATTCATGAAAATCGAAATCTGCGATTTTCAAATTGCGATTAACAGCGAATCGTAATTTAGAAATCGCAGATCGGTATTCATCAAATTTACCGAGTAAATAATGCGATTCGCACGCGGCCGCCAAAAGCGTAAGCGATTTACGGAAATCGCAGAATAATCGCTATTTTCGTCAACATCCGTGTAGGAATTGCCATATCGCAAATAGCGATAGCGCTAATTGCGAGATCGCTAAATGCGAGATCGCAAAATCGCGAGATCGGGAAAACGGGAAGTAGCATTTCGAGCACAGTGATGACATCACAACCAGGAAGCAGCCAGTTCCCACCCCCATTCACAACAGTGAGGCTGATCTCGAGGCAGCAACTAACTGAGCTCCTGCCAGGACACCAGCAAACTTGCTATTCCTCACCTAATCTCACTGCAGCAATGGCAGAGGAGGCTGTACCAGGGCCCAGCAACACCGGGCGCAAGAGGAAAATAAAATTCTCCGAACAGGAGTTGGAGCACCTCATTGATGGGGTGGTTGACAACCACTCAAAACTTTTTGGGAGAGAATCCAGGAGGGTGCCTGAGCCTGAGAAACGGCGAATCTGGGTTGGGATAGCGGCCCAAGTCAACTCTGTGGGCGTGGCACACAGGTCACTGGAGGAGCTCAAGAAGAGGTGGTATGACCTCCGAGGTCGTGCCAAGGAGAGGGTGGCCGAGAGGCTGGGCAAGACCCAGGCCACTGAAGGGGGAGAACCTACAGTCCCTCCCAACACCCCCATGGAGGACCGCGTTGAGGATACGTTAGAGCCCGAGGCGTGCATTGGGGTCATCAGATTGGACTCATCCCGCCCCACCCAAGAGAGCCAAGGTAAGTGGCATGCGACTGCGACCCTGTCCCCTATCAATGGCCATGACCCTATAGCCTCCCATAATCTTCCAAAGTCATGCCATCCGTGCACATTAGGTAAAGCCCTAAAGCATTGTGGGACATGTAGTCTGCCCACAATGTACAAGTACCCCAATGCAGCCAGACATGTCCCAAAGTACGCAATGCCACAGCCAGTCAGGGAATGTCATCCAGCATGCATGTAGCAATAGCACGTGTGACAGATACATGCAACTAATGAGCGTCCACTTCCCCTCACAGGTGGCGCTGACAACAGCAGCGACAGTGACAGGCTGCTCATCGACGAGCAACCAGAGGATGCAGAGGAGGTGCCGTCAGCAACACATCCTGCACCAACAGGCGCACCACCTACCCCCGCAGCCAGGCCCACAGCATCTGCGCCTCCACCATCAGGGGCAGCACCTATCCCGCCAGCCAGGCCCACAGCATCTGCGCCTCCACCATCAGGCGCAGCACCTATCCCGCCAGCCAGGGCCACAGCATCTGCACCTCCACCATCAGGCGCAGCACCTCTGCCTACCTCAACTCCACCAGCAGCTGGACCCTCCACATCTGGTCCAGCGACTGCGGTGACACTGCGCCCACCCACTGTGGCCAGCCAGCAGAGCAGGCATGGCAGGGCTCGCCTGCAGAACAATGCACGCAGCGGCAGGAGGGGGATGGATGTGCGCGTGCCGGGCTTGAGCATTGAGCGTAGGATGCTACGCATACACCAGTTGCAGGCACGACGGCAAGGGGCCATCCAAATGCAGATACATAACATTGGCCGCAATGTGGCAAATGTGGCAGAGAGGATGGACCGCATGACGGCAGCCATGGAGGCCAACACTGCTGCGCTAATATCGCAGCGCAACACCGCCCGCAGCCGCCACCGGCAGCTACTGACGCGGCTGTCCGCATACACCAGATCTAACTATGTGATAGGGAATGCGACGTCCCAGCTCTCGCGACGGTCCCTGGCGCAGCAGCAGCAGTTGATCCAATGCTGTGAGGATGTGGCGCACGTCACCACTGCCGTACTGGCACTCCATCCCACTGTCCCAGGCAATGTCGGGGGGGACGATACCAGCGAGGGCACCTCGTGTGAGCAGCCTGTCTGCCTCACAGGTTGCGGTGTTACGACGCAGCACCAGGCCCACTGCAGGGTCACGTGCGTTGGCAGAGGAGGAGCCGGAGAGGCGCTTGGGTGCTGCCCGCCGGAGGCGCACTTGAGTTACATGTACTTTTACAGGGACATGCTGACACTACAAGCCTGTCCTGTGTTTTGTACGCAGCAGTATGGGGCAATACGGATTGCATAGGAAGGATAGCAACTTAACACTATTATTGTGAATCCAACAATAATATTTATTCTTGCAACATACATCGGCGTCCTGTCATTATTTCCATTTGCATGCAATTGTGATTTGTTGGGTGAGGGGAGTGGGTGCACTAGAAACTGTTCATTGTGATGTGGTTGCGGCGTCTGTGGCCTTCAGCTGGGTTCTCCCCGCGTGCATGGCGCACATGTGCAGGTGGCCGGTCGTCCTCTTCCGACTCACTGCCAGAGATGTCTACAGGTATCCGGTGCTTGGTAGCAATGTTGTGTAGTATTGCACACCAGCCACAATGTGGCAGCACACATCAGGACTGTAGTACATGGCCCCACCTGTCTTTTGAAGTATGCGGAATCTGCTCTTCAGTAGCCCAAAAGTCCTCTCAATGCAATTCCTTGTGCGTATGTGTGCTACATTGTAACGCCGTTGCTGTGGTGTAGCAGGGTTGAGGTATGGGGTGACGAGGTATTCACGCAGGGCGTAGCCACTGTCACCTGAATGAGAGGAGAAGAGGGTGAGTGCCTGTGCAGCGCAGCTACTTCATCTCAGTGTGACATTGTGGGCAAAGTGTACTTACCAAGTAGGTGTCCTTCCCCGAAGTCTCCCCTGGCCAGTCGTGTGTGGAGGCCGCTGTGCCAGAATATGAATGAGTCATGTGTACTCCCCGGGTACTGTGCCACTATGTCCGTGATGTATGTCTAAGCATTGCAGACAAACTGGATGTTGAGGGAGTGGTAGGACTTTGTATTGCGGTACATGTACTCCGTTGCAGCTGGTGGGCAGATGTGGATGTGGGTACAGTCAATGCATCCTATCACATGTGGGAAATGGGCAACATTGTAGAATTGAAGCTTGGTCTCATCCAAATCCTGTTGGCTGGTTGGAAATTTGATGTGGTGGTGTAGCTGGGTCAGCATTGCGTCAAGGAAACTCCCTAGGCAGCGGGTCATGGTGGGCTGGGATATCCCCCCAGCAGCCGCAACTATCCCCTGGAAGCTCCCGGGGGCCAGGACGTGCAGGCTACACAATACCTGGACATGTGTTGGCACGGCATTGGTCCGCCTTGTTGGGTGCTGCATCAGGGGGTCAAGGTCCTGAATTAGCTTGATGATCATTGCCCCATTCAGGCGGTACTTTGCGTATATTAGCTCTCTGGTTTGGCCCAGCAGGGTGACCCGCTGGCGGAATATCCTGTCCTGGATTCTGCGTCTCCTCCGTGCTGCTCGCTGTAGCCTTCGCCGCCTGACCACCATGTACAGTCCTGGCATTCTGACACTCCTTATGCTGATGCTGCTTCTCCTTAGGTGTGTTTGGTCAGGCCAGCACCAGTTACTGATTGGCCAACGGTTTTTCAAAGATTTTTTTTACAATGGGTTTGATGGTTACCACCTGCTTTGGGTTGTCCTTAAATTGCACCTCGCAAACTGCGATTTTGTTTTTTTTTGCTAATTGCGATATTTCATGAATCCCGATTGCGAGAAAATTGCGATTTCGCTATTTTTTTTGCAGATTCCGTGATTTCTCGCTATTTCCTATTCGCTAATGGTCTACTGCCGGGATTCAGCGAATCTTTTTGCGATTTCGCAATTCTGTGTTAGCGATTTCGCTATATTCGTGGTGAATACCGATTAGGGAAATTGCGCCTGCGATAGCATTTTCGCAGCTATTGCGAGCGCAATTTTGCTTCATGAATCAGGCTGTAAGTTCATAACCTCCAGAACTTTAGACTTTGTCAGCTCATTGAGGCAGCCTCCTAGCTCGTATGTGAATTGTGACCCTGCAGAAAAAATACTTATGTATGGGACATGTTTCACCAGAATCAGTTGACACGTTTAATAAACTGCAAAGCATTTTTGGGAATTAGTAAAATGTTAAAGATTTATTCCGGTAACAGATGCTTCTTTTTTACCAAATTAATACCAAATGCACCTCTCCACTCGTTCACACGTCACAAGAAGGTTCACTTTCTGTGCAACGCGAAAGTTTTCTGGAGATGTGGTTTTTTTTGCAAATCTCGTTTGCTCGCTAAATGACATTCAGCATTTTATACATGTATCTAAAGCTGAGTACAGCAAATCTGTTTGATATTGTGTTTTGTGCAAACAAATGAAATTATTTGTACCACTTAACATCAAGTTTATTCAGTGAAAAATGATTCATGTTTTCCCTATATCACAGCAGAGCCAGTAACCACAGGAAGCCGAGACAGTTGTCTCATCGAATCAGTTTCTCAACGCACCAGCAACGCTTGACTCACTAGCTCTAATGTACCGGCCCGCTACATTTATTCTTCAGCAGAGGATAGATTTTAATTTCTACAGACACTAAAGGCTAATACGCCTTCAAGTTCTGACCATTCTGGCTGAGTCTGAGTAATCGGGGAACGCTGGACATAAAATGTATTTAAGTATGTGTGGCCTGCTCTGTGGTAAACGTTTTCAGCAGGATTGGTGCATGATCTGCCTAACATTTCAGCTGCCAGGAAAAACTAGTCGCTTGACTTGAAACAATAGGTGTGTTAAAACAAAGTAATCCACCTACCACAGGTAAGTAGGAGCCATATTTGGGAAAGCATTTTTGCGGTCACAAACGAATCAGGCCGTTTACAACCGCAAACATGCTTTTTCATATGTACAAAGCACAAATTGCGATTCAATAACATAATACTAAATCGGAATTTGTGTTTAGTGACTCGGTACTCGAAAGGGGTCTGTTTAGGGTGTCCATTCCAAATACAGAATTGCAGTGCTATATATTAATATTTTGCACAATACGATACACAGCAGTGGTGATAGCTTCCAGCCAAAGCTGTAAAAACAGCAGGGTTGCAGGAGTAACTACTGCTACTATCAGAACAGGACCAACAGCAGCAACCACATATGTAATCACAGCCGCCACAAGAGCTCCCACAACAGCTTTCACAACAGTCACCGCCATAGGAGCAGAAACATCTACCACAGCAGCAACAACCAGGGGTGGCTGCTCCATTATGACGGCAGAGCGTCTCCTACTGCTGCAACCAGCAGACGTATGGAAAGTAAAATGATAATAAAGCAGTTACAAAACTACTTTATTATCATTGTATTTTCCTCCTGCTGCCGAGTCTTGAGGGCGGGGCCAGCAGGAGCAGGGGGAGTGGTGGGCTCAGGCCACTAGCAGTGCGCATGCCAGTTTGGTCGGCCATCCAAGGGTGACCAAACTAACATGTGCACTTAGATATCACCAGTCTATTGCTTGGAGATATCGGGGGGGGGGGGGGCTCAGGAGCACAGGCTCCCAGGTCCTGCAGGAGGGTTAAACCAGCACCCTCCACCGATTCCCGATTCCCGCGCTTCTCTCATGCTGGTAGCATCTCGATTGGCGCTGGGGAGTCTGTGGACCTGTGTGAGCATCGGAGCCGAAGAGACGGGGAGGAGGGATGGATGTCAGGCTGCAGGTAAGTTTTGTTTGTTTTTATTTTTTCCCCTGCCTGCAGCCGTTGGCAATAACAACTTCAAGCATTGCAATGATCACAGAAGCAACCATACTTGTAAATCCAGGATGGATCACAGAAAAAACCAGTGCTGTCACCATGGAATGGTCCAGAATATTATAGCAGCTTTAACAATAGCAGGGGACACAACATAAACCAGTGCTGCTACTACATGACCAACAATAGCTTCTCCTACAAAAGGGACCATGACAGCAACACAGATGTGACCACAGCCATCAAACAGTAGCAACAATAGTTGCAAGAACAGCAGTGACAACAGTGTTAACTGTAACAGGGACCACAGTAGTAAACACAGCTGCCACCATGAAAAACAAACCAACAGTAGCAACTGCTGTAACCACAGAAACAACAACAGCAGCCACTATGGCAGAATCGACAACAGAACAGGAAATACAGCTATTACAAGAGCATGGGTAACAGCTGTATCCATAGTTGTGAGCAAAAAAGGAATCACAACCAAAGCAGAGTTAATATGTCATGATCTGTGGCCCAGGCGCACCTTTCCACGCTAGCGTGCCCGCCAAACATAATACTCTGAATTCACAAAGGCTACACTCAGTCCACAAAAGGAAAAACGCCAAGTGAACCTAGAATGTTGATGATGCTTGCTGAAAGGCTTCATGTCTCTGGAGACCTCCTACCCCTAGGTGCCTGAACAAAAATTCTGAATTTTCCAGGAAGCCACCAATGTTTGGAAATGTCAGCCGTCACTTTAAAGCTACTGAGTAGAAGTGTGTCTTTTCTAGGCGATCGAGATACTGTGTTGCAGCAGACAGAGCCTTGTTACCAGATCTAGTAAGAACAGTGTAGATTATTTGTTTTCCTTTCGGAAGCTTAATTGGAATTCGAAGCTGGGTAGATTAAAATATTCTAAGGAATTAAGATATATTTTGGAAATTAACTTGAATAGTTTGAAGTGCTATTTCAGAGATATCCTTAGAGGAATATAAAATTGTGTATTTGCACATTTATTACATGAGGAATGTAAATAATCTTCATCATCTCTAAGGTCTGTTGATATTTCACGATGCTTATATTTGTATTTACGGTAGCTGTAATTGCTTAGTAAAGTGGTCCATTGGTACTAGTGTTAATTATATAATCCTGATGAATTTTTATATTACAATTCAAGAAACATCTTGTGCACACAAAGCAGAAGGTAGTTGTCTTTACAAGTGAAGGAAGTGAGGTTATGCAACCTCAAGTAATATCAATAACATAGACATTGATTATGTTTTAATTGCAGGAATATCAGAGTTCTACCAATATCCTGTGGAGTTTGAGGCATAAAGATACTCTGGAGGCATTTCATCTTATACCATGTGTATGGGGATTCTTGACAAGGATAAGATATTAATGACATCAAACTTGTTTTTAGACATCCACTATGACCCAGCAGACGTCAGCGCTCATCAGAATAGTGATTTGGAGTGGTGATATCCTCTGTCTCTGTTTTTGCCTATCCCATTGAGCTTTCAACAGGTCTACTACTAACCACCATTTTTTTTATTGTGTATGGTTGCCGATAGATAGAGCTGTGCAGAGCAACTTGGCATTTCTGACACAAAAGCAGCAACAACTGTCACAGCAACTAGAACCACATATACTGCAACAGCAGTGACCCTAGCAGGAGCTCAGCAGTGACCTCAGCAGTGACCTCATAACAGTAGGAGCAACACCTGCCAGTAAACCAGGGAGAACACTGTTATCCTAAACTGTAACCACTAACACAACCGCAGAAACTACAGAGGCTAAAGATGCGTGTTGCACTTGTGTTTTTTTTTATATTGAAGAACTTGAATCTGATGCACTTTAGTTCTGAAATACCTACTCTGTACTTGCTGGCGGCGCTGGCACCCTAGCGTTCTCCGGTGCATACCCCTTGGCTCAGCCAACCACAAAGGGCGGAGGAGGAGCCTTAGGCAGGGAATCAGCATTTAAAACCGCTATGGCACGGTAGCGCAGCAGACACGCGCAACGAGCGTGCCGGCGGCGTGCCAAAGGCAAGCCCGTCTGTGCCCTGACGGGCCCAGGGGCCAGATACCCTGCCCAAATCCTTATGTACTCTCCGGAAGAACTCAGAGATCTTCATCGGGCCTCGCTCCCACTAAACCCGGTTACTATCACTCGTCTGAGGCGGAACAAAATCCGTCAGACACTGAAAGCTTTCCCAGAAATCTCAGATTGTATCTCTTATACTCAGCAGAGAGCGGACATTACCCTACCTAAGCACACGGCATTGCGTGTATACTATCTAAATACACGTTCCCTAGTTAAACATCAGCTCAATGTTTTTATGCTTTTAGTAGCAGATAAACCTGACTTTTTTTAGTAACAGAAACTTGACTGACCCCTGATTCCTCTCCAAACATTTTGGTTGTACTGCCCAACGACTATTACATCCTTCATGTGGATCGTCCACCTGGTAAAAATGGTGGTGGAGTAGCAGTAATTATTCATTGCGACTCTAAATTCCCTGCAATCTCCTCTTTGAGTCTCGCAGCAGTGGATAACATGGTCATTAAGCTGGAAACTAACTCAGCCCCGCTGATCTGTGTTGTTATATATAGGCCCCCTCAGCACATGCCTGTTTCCCCTACTATTGAGTGAGCAAATGGCCAATATGATAACAAACTACACAAATATAGTCCTAATCGGTGACCTAAACTAATGGTTTAATGATATACTTGGTGGACCTCATTCAGCGGAATTGACTGATTTATTAACTAATCTCAGTTTTACCCAGCATTTATCCTCACCCACACATATTAAAGGTCACATACTGGACCGCTAACCTTACAGTGTCTGTTCCTATGATATTGCGGTGCCTATGGTCTGACCATCACCTTATGAAATTCTCAGTAACAGTACCTATTAGCAGCAAGACATCCTTGGCTGAGGGGGGCGTGATTAGGAACTGGGGCACTCTTAATAAACAGGAATTTTTTAACTCATTAGCCAGCTCAACCCCAATTTCGATCCGGATGTTGATCTCTATGAAGCAAACATCTTGGCATGGCTCCTAACAGCCAGTGACACGCATGCCCCGTTCAAAAAACTTAAACAAGACCGTTGTTTTGACGAACACAAATGGTTCCCTGGAGAACTAAGAGAGTAGGAGCTTGCACCCCGCCAAAAAGAAAGGAGATGGAGACTAAATTACGCTATTGAAGATAAGCTTCTTGACTCAGAGGCGCAGAAAGAATACAAAAAAGCTATTAGTGCAGCAAAAGCTTCCCATTTCTCCACTAGAATTTTAAAATTCCTGTAATAAATTGAAGAAAATTTTCTCAATCGTGAATGAGCTATCTAATGCCGATAGAGTTTCACCTAAACCCATCCCTACTCAGGATCTTTGCGACACTGAATGACTTCTTTCTGGATAAAAGTTCCATGATCAAAACCAGCACTCCATGCTCTAACCCCAAAGAGTCATCCTCTGTCACAACTATAAATGCTCTATCGCTGGAACACTTTCCAGCCATTAGCACTCAGGCTTTTCTGGACTTACTGTCCATAGTAAAATCTGGTTCCCTCATGGACTGCTGTCCACCACATATTCTAAAAGAAACTTTCTCCACCCTGCCACAGTCTGCTGTGTCCCTTTTGATTGAGTCGCTGTTACAAGGCCGCATCTCTAAAGTATTTAAAGATGGTATTGTGGTCCCTCTCTTAAAAGAACCCGGAGCAGACCCACTAAATTCTTCAAATTACCGCCCTATATCCCTGCTCCCTTGCTTAGCAAAATCTTGGAATCCCATGTGGCTAAATGCCTGTCTAATTTTATGGAGCACTCAGGATACCTAGATCCACACCAGGCAGGATTTCGCCCTGCCCATTCTACGGAGTCAGTGATACTGGCAGTCCTGGACGATTTGAGTGGAAAAGCAGATAGAGGTATCCCACAGGCCCTGGTGCTTCTGGATCTATCTGCCGCATTTGACACGGTCGACCACAGGATACTGAAGGTCGTGTCAGACAGGCTGGCATTCAGGGCCCAGCTTTCAACTGGATTGAATCCTTTCTAGAGGGTCGCACTCAAGCAGTACGCTTGGCCAAATTCACAGCTCCTAAGCTAACTACGACATGTGGGGTCCCACAGGGCTCCTCATTATCCCATCATCTGTTTAATCTTTACCTCCTCCATTTGATTCAGTCTTTGAAGGAAAGGAATGTGACTACATTGAACTATGCCGACGACCTACAGCTTACATTTTCCATTGATAACTCCTCTAAATCAGTTATCGACTTCCAGGAAACAATGCTTTACATCCGCTACTGGATGGATCGTAATCATCTGAAACTCAACCCAGGTAAGACTGAATAGGTGCTAACAGCGGGGAGCCAAATCTTCTCAGGCCCACACTATTGGCCAGCGGAACTCGGCTCCCCTTCTGAGCCCTCCACCTCCGTAAAAAGCCTTGGGGTTATTATAGATAATGATTTATCACTAAAATCCCAGGTAGGTGCAGTGGTATCAACTTGCTTTTTTCAGTTACAAAAGATCCGAAAGATCAGCCATCAGCTCACTCAAGCAGCGCTGATACAGGTGGTGATAGCTATGGTACTATCACATCTGGATTACGCCAACTCGATCTACCTGGGGATGCAACTCTTCTTGACCAAACGGCTCCAGATGGTGCAGAACCAGGCAGCAAGATTGAGCCACCAGCAACCCAGGTGGCAATCTGCCAGACCTCTTCTAAAAAAATGACATTGGCTTCCGATTCCTCAACGGAGCGTCTTCAAGACAGGCTGGCTAGTTTTGAAATCATTACAAAGCAAGAGCCCCAAATTCATTAACAACCTGTTATCTAGGTGTACTCCCTCCCTTAACCTCCGTTTGAAGCATCTCCAGTTATTAACTATTCCTGGTTTCAAACAAAAACTGCAAGGAGGCTGTCAAATTTACATGTCTGGCCCCACGACTGTGGAACTCGTTCCCCATAGAGATCTGGTCATGCACGGAGCTATTGAAATTTAGAAAATTGCTCAAAACATGGCTATTTGAGCAAGCACACAACGGTTCTGATCAGTCCCAAAGTAGCGCCATGAAACCTCTTGGTGTACGTGCGCTTTACAAGTTCCTTATAACATTAACATTAACATAACACTACGACAATAGAGACTGCTAACAAGTCAGGGACGAAAGATGCAATCAGAGTTGAAAGTTGAGAAAAACAAATGTGATGAGTGGAATGCTTTAATTCTTCTCAGATATCAGCTATATATCAGGGACACTATGTTTGTTCTATGTACCACTACAGACTAGGACCAACTACATGCAAATCAGCCCTGGCCATCCTCTAAAAGGAACAATTCAGCTCAGACTACTAAGCTGACTCTCCTTCTTAACGGGAACACAAGGAACCCCAGACCGTTTTCAGCCTTATGACCTCATCACTGATGTACAATTTGAGTCCTATGGCACAATGAGTGCAAAACCCACATTTGGATATACTTTTTACACTCAAATCATCTCCCTGTGAAAAACAGACAGCCACTGAGCCAGTAGGTCTGGCTGTAATGTGCTAGTGGATGCAAACATTCACATATGTGCCCATGCTATTTATGCCTTGTCTTTGTACAACCTGCATCTTTCTTTGCCGCCAATGTCTGTGTCCTGTTTGTATTCCCCAAGCCTGCCATGCCATGCAGCAGGTTACACCATAAAGCATAGATAGACTGTGTACATTTCTGCATGCCTTTGTTTCCATGCAAAAGTACATTATATCCAGAGCTATTTGATCTTACCAATATTTGTTTTTGCTTACGGGCCCCAATATATAAATGTGTAGCTTAGAGTACTGCAGACCTGTATTGGACCTGTCCCTTTCGCCGGGGTCACTCCAGAATGTTGCCTTCTTTTGCCTTCCTTTGCTGAACTTGCTTTTGTTGGCTTCAAGCCAAATTTTCCTTGCTAATCAGTGGTAACGTGCAGGTGTTCCTCCTTGAAAACATGGTGCAGTTGGCCTACACCTGTTTGGTATGTTTAATTCACCTATAAGTCTCTAATATATGGTACTACATGTACTCAGGGCCTGTACATTAAATGCAACTGATGGGCTGCAAAACTCATTTGGACTCACGATAAAGTAGCACTGTTAAAACATGTCACAGGCCTACCATTGCAGTCTGTAGTACAGTTTTAAACTGCCATTTCGACCTCGAAAAATAAACTGTTTGCTAGGCCTAAATCTTCCTGTTTAATACTTATAAGTCACCCTTAAGGTACGCACTAACCACCCATAGGGCAGTGTGCATGGTATTTAAAAAGTAGGACATGTGCGTTTAGGTTTTACATTTCCTAGCAGTGAAAAATTCATACAGTTGTTTTTCAATGTTGTAAAGCTATCTCTCCAACTGTGTTACCTTATTACCCTTAAAAAGTGATAACTTTGTTTGGGACCAGATAGAGAAATGCTGTTTTCACTTAAATTAATTTTCATTTAAAATCCTCTTTATTTGTGGAGTCGGATTTTCAGTTACTATTCACTTATAGAAAGTTGCCATTTTCTGTCAAAACAAAATGTGGCTTTCTGACAGTGTCCAGTGTCACATGACTGTGAACAGCTCTCCTGTAGGTTTTTGTGTATTCCTTCCAGATGGGGGAGAAAAGGGCCTTGGTTGTGTGGCATGGTGTTCACTTCCAGAACAGGATCTACTGTAGGGCTCAGCCTTGGCGAGCTTCAACCCATACCCTTAGAGCTTGCCCATCCCTTCCTCACTTCTAAGGGCTGCCTGCCATGCCACTGACAAATGCAGCTCACACCTAGGCCTGCCTGCCATTTGTTGCCCTAGGCAGTTTGGAGAAAACCCCAAGAAAGGGAGAAGTTAGACAAAGGGGCATTGCCCTTAATACAGGTTGGAAGTAGGGATAAATGTGCCACCTTTACAACCTTTCATCAAACCACTCCTGGACCTTGGAAGATTAAGAAGAAGGGCTGCCCTGCTATCTGAAGAAGGAAGATTAGATCTATTTGTGGAGCCCAGGGACCCCAGGACTGACTCCCAGGTTCAGTTGACTGACATCCTGTTTCAGTTACAGGGACACAGCAAGCTTCCATAGGCCTCCTCGCAACTTTCCAGCTGACCAGCACATACTGGACTTGCATAGACCATCATGAGCCCTGAAACTGGTCTCTACTGAAGTGAGTCATGATCCTCAAGGGTTGTCTCTCAGGTCCTTGACCCTTGGCTGGCATCAGAGTGTATTCATCCTGAACTCATGACCGCAAAGTGACCTGTTAATGCTGAGAAATGACGGCCTATGACGACTGTAAACACACAGCTTCAGAGGCACCTACTAGTCATGCCGACAGCCCACGTGGACCGAAGAAGTGAAGCTCAAGCAACAACCAGCTCTTTGCCCTACAACAGAAATCATCAGTGCCTCCCGACCTGAACCCTGCACAACCAACAACCTCCTTGCATTCCTCTAATGTGAGCAGCAGCTCTTGTGCGGACTTCAAGGGTATCTCTTCAGCAGAGCAAACCTAGTCCCTCTATCTGACCCATGCTTCATCGCAGTCATCCTGAACTTGAGACTTTATATCGGTGGCATGCAACCAGACAACCGCAAGAGGTGCTTTGTGCTGTTTGGCACCATTTTCACCTATAATATTAAAAACTCATATCTCTGGTTCTACTCACTGGACGTTTGTCATTTTGAGTCATGTTATTAATTAAATGTTTCTCTTTTTTATGAAATTTGTTTTGCATTTTTTTGTGTTGTGTTTTGACATTATAAATGTTTGAGTGGTGCATAAATACTTAACACATTGCCTCTAATTTAACCCTTACTGCTTTTGTGCCAAGCTACAATTTGTTTATTTAGTGACTTTTGTGGTCCACCCTGACAACAATTGTGTTTATTATTTGAGTGGTGCTTCCACCTCTCTCAACTAAGAAATCAGTTTCTTACAACTTGTTTATCATTGCAGAAGGAATTCCAACTTCAGCTCTGTACTAAACAAGAAAATGAATTTCCTAAAACCTACCCAGTATATATATGGAGACACTATAAGAGTGTACACTGTGGGGGGCGTGGCTTGGGCGCCGATGGCGATGGTCGCCTGAGAGCTCGGCTCCGGGACTAAGCCCGAGATTATCCTGAAATTCGGAGGCTGCGGGGCACCCCAGACCCCGCATTCTGCTGAGCGTGCCGACGGCAACCTGCCGGGAGCCCTGGTGGAGTTTGGACGAGGGTAGCTCCGAGGAAATACCGAAGTTTGCGGAGTTGCGGAGTGCGACCCAACATGGCGCCCGGACTCCTTTGTCCCCTTGATCGAAACTACTGAGTTGCAGAGGGGGCGCGGGGGTCGTCTGGCGCCCGGCTCCGCCATCCTCCGTTATTTTGGACATTGAATTTTACAAGATTGGACCTTTTGCAGCGGATTTGGACTCGGTTGGGAGGCCGGACGGGTGCCCGCGCACTAGAGGGCACCGGGAGCGGACGCCCTCTGATCCGAGCGGTGGCCCGCCTCGCGACTCCGCAACTGGCTACGTCTTCCTGGCCAGTCCAACTACATGGGAGGCGCGACACTCTGGCGCCACAGATCATCCGAAGGAGTTGGTGGCCCTCACCCCGGTGCTATTGTAGGTGAACGGGTCTGCCCGACTCGGCGACGGCTGTCTCCGCCCCCTCATCGGTGCCCTCGGACGCCGTGGCGGTGGCGCGAGCCGAAGCGGCGGAGTCTCCACAGGCACTGGAGAAGGATATCGCCCGTACCCGAACTGAGGACAAGCACCCGGGAAGGTCGTGATCGACGCCTGTGCACGGAGACACCCACTTCGGGACCTTCACGGAGTGCCCCTAGCAGCATGGGGAAACCTAAAGGGGCCAAGGGATCCACCCAGACCACCTCGGACTCTGAAGCCCAGGACAAGGAGGAGCACGGGGACCCGAAATGCTCTGGTAGTGCGCCACTGCAACAACAGTTCGACCGTGTCCTGCAGGCGATAGAGGCTACGAGGTCGGCCCTTCAACAGGACATTGCTCAGGTGGCGACGAGCCTGGGCCTTCTCAGGGCGGACCATGGCAAACTCTCAGACCGGGTCAAGGAGGTGGAGGGCACGGTGAAAACTTTGGAGCCGGCGCAGCGAACCTTAGCTGCGACGATAAAGGACGCCTTATCTCGAATCGAGACCCTCGAGCGGAGGGCGGAGGATGCGGAAGGCCGCAACAGGAGGAACAACATCCGAGTGGTGGGCCTGCCGGAAAAGATCGAGGATGGAGACATGGTGCGATACTTGGAGACCTGGCTCCGAGACACGGTGGTCCCGGAGGGTCTGTCCTCCTTCTACACTTTAGAACGGGCCCACAGAGTCCCAGCACGGCCCCCTCAGCAGGGACGTACCCCGAGGCCGGTAGTGGCGCGGTTGCTGCATTTTAGGGACAGGGACTTGATCCTTAATGCCGCCAGACACAATGGCCCATTCCAAGTTGCGAACAGTCAGGTGAACATCTTCCCTGATTACACCTATGAGACGCAGCGCAAGAGGTTCTCCTTCCTAGCGGTTAAGCGTGAACTCAGGAGCGAGGGCATTCAATATTCCCTCCTATATCCTGCAAGGCTCCGCATCATTGTTGACGACAAAACCCAGTTCTTCGACACCCCGGAGGAGGTCTGTGACTGGCTCGAACTGTACCGGACGGGGAAAGATGGTTTTGGCTCCTCGTCCCAACAGGCAGATGAGCCGGACCTACGGAGGCGATCCAAAAGGGTCAGGAATCGTCGCGGCCGCACCGGAGGGCCATCGACCGAGGAGACATCATCGGAAAGGAGGGGAGTGTTGGAAGTACTGTCGGAACTGTCGAGAGGAAGAGACGAAGCCATCGAGGAGGAGGATAACCCGGGTACTCAGGGGGCACCGTCGGACTCGGAGGATTCAGTGGCAGATAGTACCCATACACCGGTGATCACACCGAAATCGGTGGAGGACCTTCTAGATGGACAAGGGTAACGGGGTATGCTGCCTTGTGTTGGGTGGGGGCCCGGCAGGGGGGAGGCGGTTGCCGTCCTTTATTGCTGACAAAGAGGGAGAGGGGGTTGGGGGGCCTCTGCTTTTGCCCCGGAAGGTTTTTGACACTGGTTGGGGCTTGTTATAGTCCTGGTGGCCTGGGCGACGAGGGCCCACTGCCTCCGCCCAGCCCGCACCTGGCCCATAAGGCCTTCCTACGGTGGCGACCGTAGGACTAGTGGGGGGTTCTGGGGTTGATGTACGACGAGGTTTGGATGGGATCTAGATGGTGCAGTTTGGGTCCTGTTCTGGGGGGGGCGGGGGGGGGCTTTGTTGGTTCTTGGGTGGTTTGGTTTTGGTTGGGGAAAATGGCCGCCATCAGCGCTGGGAGGATCGTTGCTTTTTCTTTGTGGAGACCCGGATGGGGGGACTGTGCAAGAACAATCTGGGACAATGGCTGATGTTGCTAATTTGAAATGTATTACTTGGAACGTGAGGGGGCTTCACACTATGGCCAGGCGCCACAAGGTCCATGCTTATTTAGTGCGTAGGGGAGTGCAAATGGCGCTGCTGCAGGAAACGCATCTGAACAAGGCGGAAGGGGCGGCGCTTCAGCGTAGATGGCGGGGGCAGGTCTTTTCCACGTCGTACTCGGCGTATGCCAGGGGGGCGCTAATATGGATCAGGGCAGGGGTCCCCTTCCAGGTCACGAGGACAGTGTTGGACCCAGAGGGGCGTTTCGTGGCCATCTCAGGCACTCTAGGAGGGAGGGACTTGAACGTCTGCTGTGTGTACGCTCCTAATGTAGACCAGACTGCCTTCCTTTCCAGGTTATCGTGCTCGTTGGCCCATTTTTTTGCCGGGCCCCTCCTGTTGGGGGGAGACTTCAATTCCGTAGTGGATGTGGACATAGACCGCTCGCATCCCCCGCTCCCCGACTCCCCGGTCCGTCGCACGGCTAAGGGGCGTCAGGATTGGCAGACCCGCTGGGGTTTGACGGACATTTGGAGGGCGCATCACCCCGCATCCCGGGATTATTCATATTTCTCGAGCCTCCATGAGTTGCATGTCAGGCTAGATGGTTTTCTTGGCTCGCCCGAACTGGTTTCGGCAGCGGTCCGATCAGAGTATTTATCGAGGACCATCTCGGATCATAACCCCCTCCTGCTGGACATTCGCTGGTTTCCTGGGACGCCGGCGGTACCCACCTGGAAGATGCGTCCCGAGATCCTCGAGGACAGTGTCTTTAAGGCGGACCTGGGGGAGAGAATATCGGATTATTTCGCGTCCAACGGCGGTTCCGCGAGTACTAGGGCGTTCGAATGGGACGCTTTTAAGGTAGTGGTGAGGGGCTATTGCATCTCTAAGAAGGTGGGCATGAGGCGAGTTATCCTGGCTGATTTAGACACAGCGGACCGGGCACTCCGCGAGCTTGAAGTTAGCCGCCCCGGTCACCCGGAATTGCAAACACAAACGATGGAGGCGAGGGAGAGGGTAGCGGTGGAGGTCGAACGGCTCCGCTGTTTTGATTATAAGGCCTATACGGTCCGGTCTATCGCGGAGGGAGACAGGGCGAGTGCGTTGCTGGCCTGGTTGGCCAACCCTACGCGCCAGTCCCAGACAACGACAAACATGCGTGGGGCAGATGGGACCGAGGTATACACCCAACCGGAGATTCTTAGTTGCTTCCGGCATTATTATGAAGGTTTATACCGCAGCCGCTCCGCACGCGATCCAGACCGGCTTGATAATTATCTTCGCCCACTGGAGCTCCGCACAGTAGAACAGGAAGTGGCGAAAACTCTGGGTTCCGATATCGATTTGGGGGAGATCCGCGGGGCCATCAAA
The DNA here is from genome assembly GCF_964263255.1 of Lissotriton vulgaris. Classification (NCBI taxonomy): domain Eukaryota; kingdom Metazoa; phylum Chordata; class Amphibia; order Caudata; family Salamandridae; genus Lissotriton; species Lissotriton vulgaris. The sequence goes on along the minus strand of NC_141687.1, from coordinate 783,026,055 downwards.
AGGATGGCGAGGAACAAGACCCCGGGCCTGGATGGCCTGCCAGTGGAGTTCTACGCAGCCTACGCTGACCTCTTGGCCCCTCGGTTACTGGTGGTTTACAGGGAGGCGAAGAGGTTGGGGCGACTCCCGAGCTCGATGTGTGAAGCGTTGGTGGTTCCCCTCCTCAAACCGGGCCGTGACTCATCTGACCCGGGGTCCTACCGTCCCCTATCAATGTTGACGGTGGACTACAAAATATTGAGCAGCATCTTGGCCTCGAGGCTGCTGGGACATATGAGTTCTCTGGTGCATGAGGACCAGGCCGGTTTCATCCCACGGCGGAACACGACTATGAATATTCGAAGGTTGTTCCGCTTGCTTGGGGAACCATTTGTGGATGCCCCATCCCCGGTAGTCTTGTCGGTGGACCTGGAGAAGGCTTTTGATAGCCTAGAGTGGGACTACCTCTGCACGGTGTTACGGAGATTCGGCCTCGGGGAGGGATTTGTTCAGTGGACCGCGGTTTTATATGCTTCTGCTTCGGCCAGGGTCCGATCGGGCCCATTGATTTCGTCGCGGTATCCGGTGGAACGTGGCACGCGGCAGGGGTGCTCCTTATCCCCGCTTCTATTTGCGCTTGCGGTGGAGCCACTGGCGATGCACCTCCGCTCGGGAGCCTACTATACGGGCTTATGGACGGCTGCGGGCCCGCATTATGTCTCGCTATATGCGGACGACCTGCTGCTCTTCCTGGAGGACCCGGTCGACGCTTTGCGGGGAGCGGAATTGGCGCTTACGGAGTTCGGAGCGGTCTCGGGCCTCCAGGTGAGTTGGTCTAAGACCTGTCTCTTTCCAGTGCGCAGGGGCACCCCCGCCCCTGCGCTACGTAGGGAGATCAGATGGGAGCCCGACTGCTTTAAGTACCTTGGGGTATTCGTTTACCACGACCAACCGGACCTACTAGATGGGAACATTGCCCGCTGTATTCGAGCTCTCAGAGGTAGCATGGACTTTTGGGCCACGCTGCCGCTCTCAGTGGCGGGACGCATCGCCCTGCTCAAAATGGTGGCGCTTCCCCGGTTATTGTATTACTTCCGGACTTTGCCGATTTGGATCCCGCCGGCCACGTTTCGTCGCTTGCGCTCTATGGTGGTCGGATTCCTCTGGGGAACGGGCCGACGACGGGTGGCCCTCAATACCTTGATGAGGCCGAAGGACGAGGGGGGGCTCGCTGTACCGGACTTCGAGAAGTACTATCTGGCGGCGCAGCTCCAGACCTTCACCCAGGAGATAGCCAGGGAATTTAGGGGCCCGGAAGACGGTAGAGGGACGGGGATGGCCAGACATGTTCTCTCCTTTATAGCGCTGCGACAACGCCTGGTCCTGCGGGACCTGTCGATGGAGGAGCGGACTGTCCGACTGTGTTGGAATCGGGCTCACGCCAGAGGCCAACTAAGACTACCATACGCGCCTGAAATACCGTTGGGGATGCTGACGGCCCTCCCCCACGGAGGGGATTGGTCACGATTGGCGGCCTGGGAGGATTCCGGGTTACAGCTCGTCGGTGATCTATACGAGGACGGGGCGCTCCTGTCCTTTCGGGATCTCATTGACCGCTTCGGGATCCCCCGGGGTGACTTTCTGTTGCACTCGGCCATTGTGCGGGCGATCCAGGCGCACTGGCAGAACGGGCTGGAGGAACCCCACTTGTCTCAGGTGTGCCAGTACGTAATGATGTCGGCGGGCACGGTGAAGGCGGTCACTTGCCTCTATGGCAGGTTGATTGCCGAGGGATTGGCTCCTCTCACCACATTGAGGACCCGCTGGGAGGAGGACATTGGTAGGGAGATCCCGGAGACGACCTGGGCCCAGTTGGTGAGACGTGCCTGGAAGGGCACGCGTAGCGCCCGTTTCCAACTGGTTCACTATTATGTCCTCCATAGAGCGTACCTAACCCCAGTAAGGATCAGGCGTTACTTTGCCACGGCTTCGGCGGAATGCCCTAGGTGCCCGGCTCAGGAGGCGGACCTCCTACACATGTTATGGGCCTGTCCAGGACTGACGTCCTACTGGCAGGAGGTAGCGACGACTCTGGAGGAGGTAACGGGGAGGTGCTTATCATTTGATGCGGCGGTGGGACTCTTGCACTGGTTCCCCCATACCCCTCGGAATAAAATCTCCAGTAAATTTATCGACCTGGGGCTCCTCCTTGCCAAACGAGAGGTGACCAGGAACTGGAAGGCACGAACTGGTCCGGCGGGCAGCAGATGGCACAGTGAGCTTTTGAAATGGGCGGCGGGAGAGAGCGCGCTAAGATATCAGCTGGCTTGGAGGCAGGGTAATGAGAAGGCGCAGGAGGCCGCGTTGGAGTGGGAAATGCTAGTGCAGGCCCTCAGGGATTATTGTGCCCCCAGCGACTCCGAAAGTGAAGAAGCGACTCGCCCCGAGTCCCGATGAAAGTCAGCACTGACAGTCCTATTACCTTCCCCGTGGGTCACGTAGTAGATCCTATGTTGATAAGCTCCCTGGCGCTGGTGGTGGGGGGGAGGGGGGGGGGGGGGGTTTCATAGTTAGTAGGTATTTTGAGGGGGGGGTTTGTTTTGGGGGTTTTGGGTTTGTTTGGAAAAGCAGATGACGGACAGTGTGTTATCCGGACCAGCTTCAGCATTCTTCTGACCCCTGTTGCATTTAGCCGCCCGACTCCAGGGTTGCGGACCAGTTGGTTGTGTACAGACTTTACGGAGGGGGGCCAGAGGGCTTTATTCTGTATGGGTTGCTTTTAATACAATGCTGGTCGTTACTGTACTGATTTACTGATTCCTGCAATAAAAATATATTTAAAAAAAAAAAAAAAAATAAGAGTGTACACTGTGTGCGAATGTAAGTAACATTACAAAACTTCCCCACAATAAATCTTCTCTCTCCATCAACCAAACAAATGGAGCCAGTTTGAAAAAAATTGAAAATTGGTTACAGAGGTCTGCTTTCGTTGCAGGCTCTGTGGTCAGGGTCTCACTGGCTATCGGGCTTTCCATAATTAACAATGCAAAACAAATGTTTTAAAAAGTAAGCTTTAAAGCTATTTGTTTTGCATTGTTCATTTAAAAGCCCCGGCAGCTCCCCACAACAAAATCAGCCCCTCAGCATTGAACCAGTACGGCCCTGTCTGTGGTGCAATTCATCAAAATACAGATTGTGGGAAGAGAGAATAATACGGAGAACTATCAAGAACAGATTAAGAAAATTGGAACCAATTCTTGAAAACAGTCTAAAATCTGCACCTGCTGATCTCCAACCTTGCATTGATGCAGACCCTTAACTGTTTGGAATTCATATAGTTATTCCATATTGTGCCTGTAGACCTCTGCCAGTGGGAGGTTTCCAGGCACAATCTCTAAAGTGTTTTGCAAGCTATTAGTTTTCACATGACAATATATAAATGTATATTTTCATATGAGAAAAAACAGAGCAGGTTCAAAACGCTTGTGCTAAATTGAACTTTGATTTTCTCCACTGGAAGTATCCCCTTCTCTACGCAGCTACAAATTTTAGGTGGATTCCCTTCCTTTTCCGGTCCCACACTTTAAACTATTTATTTCCTTCCCTTGGCAGGAGTAAATCTCTAAATAGTTCTATGTTGGAAAGAGATGAAAAATTGTTTTGTGAATACCAAAGTAGTGAAAGGCTGTGGAGGTTCACAAATTTCTAGGACATTCACATCCCACGCAAGGGAGATATCTTACTTATACAGAAAGGGAAACAACAAGTTTTTTACAACGCAGGACGTTTACCACGCATTTTTTTACCAAAAATATATAATATATTTACAACGTATATGCCTTCACCACGCAAGAGACTGGTGGTATATATATATATATATATATATATATATATATATATATATATATATATATATATATATATATATATATATATACCACCAGTCTCTTCTTCGAAAAAAAGAAAGAGTGTGACCAGCTCCAGGGGATACAAACAATTGCTTTATTGATGGTACAAGCGCTGGCAAGCAAAAGGGTCCCTGAAACGTTAGGCAGACGCGTTTCAGACTTCGTTTGTCCTTCCTCAGTGCCCGTTTCAATTGTGTCCTTCTTGTTACCAGGGGTTCAAGGCTCCGATGTATTAAAGCCGTGGCCACTCCCTATCACGTGACCACTTACCCCGCCTTTGCCTCACAGGTGTCAGGCATCTCACGCTGCTCCTGCGGCCCAACTGCATGCTGGGCGCTGTAGTACACCGATTGCGCTCCTACAGTGAAGAGACGGCAAAGACAGCAAGTGCTGCTCTCCAATATAGCTGGACAGTGTTGCAGCGCCGATGCAGCAGTCACACAGCAGGTAAAGCCAATTGTTTGTCCCCCTTCTCAGGCAGATCCATTCTGCCTCCTCTCTCCCCAGGCGCCAATCACCTCCATGTGGGAATCTTGCACCGGGGGGGGCGACGCGTATGCAGTTGCGTGCAGGTTCCAAATAGGGATGTAAGTTTCTACGCGTAGAAATATTATCATATATATATATATTCCTCCGCCCGTACTGTTGTTTGCCGCTGCTTCTCCTGAACGAAGGACGCGTCATCTTAGCCGACCTCACAAAAAAAGGTCCGTAACAATTCCAACACTCCTTCACAAGACAGGATGACAACACCATGTGTAGATACTCAAAGATTTTAATGTCAGGCCACCATCGAACGCGTTTTGGCTGCAACCAGCCTTGCTCACAGATGCCGAAGCGCCATTACAAACAGTCTTTTAACTCTTTTATTTACCACGGGCATTGCTCATTTGCTTGTTACTCTCGCATAGCACTTAATATTAGTTATTGTAAGGAACTCCGACAAAGGAGGAAACGTAGTCCTGTGGGCTAAGAGCAAATATCTAGCTGAGGCTTACAAACAATTGAAGAACAATATGTGCTATGCGAGAGTAACAAATAAAGTGATGACAGCAATACACAACAGCTACAATTTAGAGCCACTAGCGTGGCAAGAATATTGTCTGATCAGCTGTGAGAAATACATGTTTTTGAACATTGATAACCCCCATTACACCTGTGTTATATCTGATCCCAACAGTGCATCAGGATGAGGGTAAATCCACCAGGACCCCCTATAATTTCATCAATAGGTAGCGCATTTGAAAACACTTCCAAGTATGTTGATTCTTTTTTAAGCTGCTTTGTCAGAACCCTCCCATCCTATATACAGGATATGGGAGATTTTTTAAGGAGGATTTATGATCTTCCATGGGAACATGATTTCCTATTGATTACAATTGAGGTATCCACATGTATTACCAGTATAAGGCATGAGGATGGCCTGAAGGCCATCAGACATTCTCTAGGATCTAGGCCACCAAGGCTATAGCAACACACACAGATTCTGCTGAAAATGATTGAAAGAGGTCTCACCAGTAATTACTTCTTGTTCAATGGTGAGTTCTTTCATCATGTATGGGGTACAGCAATGGGCACCTGCTTCAACCTCAGCTATTCGACTTTGCATATGGGCTGGTGGGAGGAGCAAGTGGTCAGAACCAAACATCAAGCAATCTGGAAAAATCATATAATACACTGGTGCCATTTCTTTGTGGTCTGGAAAGGGACAAAAAGTGATGCCAAACATTTTTGGGACCAGATGGAGGTCAACGATTTAAACCTACATTTCACAAGCAACACAAGTACCCAAAGTGTCATTTTGTTAAACCTGACAGTGTACAATAAAGATAAGAAACGGAAGCTGTTTAGAAAACCCACAGCCAGGAGCTGGGAATTTGTTGCTACATGCATGTAGTTTTCACTCAAAAAATTTGATCTGAAGCGTTCCTTATGGGGAAAGTTTGAGAGCGCGAAGGAACTGCAGTGAGGCGATAGAAGTCAACAATGCAATCACAACCCTGAAAAGGCGATTCAGAGTGCAAGGTTTTACAAAAAAACTGTATTGAGGAAGCAGTAACTAATGCGAGTAAACAGTCTAGAGAACAGATTTTGTTCAAAAAGGGTGAAATGAAGAGAAAACAACATTTGGATGACACACAATTTAGACTCATAGCAACATATACTAAACATCAGGCCACAATACGAGGTATTCTGGCAAAATACTGGTACTTCATCAGAAATAATCCTGTACTTGGGAATCAGAAATAATCTCGTACTGGGGAAGGTAGCACCACGCAAACCACCAATCACATTTAGAAGAGCAAAATCGATGAAACAGACTCTAATAAGCAACAGCATTAAAGACCGCAAGAGAGTAAAGACAACATGGTTAAGCAGAAAAGCGGGATTTTTTCAGTGTTCAAAGTGTAAAGCTTGCCTACATGGTAATAAAACCGAGACATACAAATCACGACTGTTGTGCAAAAAGGATCAAAGGGAGATTGACATGCAAAACGATATACGCCGTATATGTATTGGAATGCCCATGTGCTACCTAGGTAGCACAATTTTGGAAGTACTTAAACATATACTGCAGCATTTGCGTGCCATACAAAAATGGCGATAAAACCTAACCAGTGGCACATCATTTTGAAGCATTCCATAAAAGTGATGCAAAAGGCTTGTAATACTATGTAATAGACGCAGTGGTCTCCAACATCGGGGGGCAATAGAGAAAAACAGTTTAGGAAATTAGAATCCTGTTACATTATAGAGCTCGACACAAAGACCCTGGGGTGCCTCAATATAGAAGAGGATTTACATACTCAGTTATATGATATTAAAATTAACCTCTTGTATCCCCATAGGTTGGTTTTAACATGTAAGCTTGATTTTAAATAACACAGAACACAAATATATTGCACTTTTTAGACTGGTTGAGCAGATGGGGTGTATAGTACAATAAAAACATTTATTTTGCAGACTAATGCCCACTGGGGCTTAATCACATAGCTGCATTGACATGCATTATATTTATAGGCTGAATGAGTTGCCTTTATTCGATATTGATGGACATATTAATCCTAATGACCATTAAAGTTTGAAGCAAAATGCCAATTGATATACCCAATCGGGTTGAAATGTGTGTAAGTGGCAATACTATCAAAATCGAATGTGAAATATACACAAAATAGACAATTCTACGGCAATACTATGAAAATTGAATGTGAAATATACACAAAATAGACAATACTGCAGTGGTATTTCATTAACTATAAAATCATTGTACAGTTTTTGTATATTGCGCAAATGATTGCGGAGAATAGCATAAGATAAATTACTAAGTATCTGCTGGGAAATTATTTTAAATGTTTTACAAAAATGTGTATGAGATTAGAACTACCAGTCTGTTTTCACTTTTTCCACTAAATGAGCAACGCACATGGTAAATGAAAGAGTTAAAAGACTGTTTGTAATAATGCCTTGGCATCAGTGAGCAAGGCTGGTTGTAGCCAAAATGTGTTTGATAGTGGCCTGACATTAAAATATTTTAATATCTTAGGAGGTGGCAATCTCGGCACGTCTGCGTTTGGTCCAGCTCAAGATACTACACAGAACATACATCACTGGGCCCCAGCTGGTTCATATGGGGAGGAGGGAGATTGCAGACACAACTGTAAGCATAATAATATGGGAATGTCATCAGATACAAAGGTACTGGCGAGATATCCATGAGGTGATGGAGGAAGTGCTTCACAAAACCATCCGTCCCGAGGCTCAAAGGTGTCTCTTAAACATGTGGGGGCCCACAGACTTAACAAGCATGGAGTGGCTTTGGGCTACGTTGGGGGCTAGGGTGGTCAAACGAGATATTGCACAGCAGTGGGGAGCGGCCGCTCCCCCAACTCTGGCTTCCAAGAAGAGGAGTTTAGACTGGTGCATGTTTAGAGAGATGACTGTCTATGTAGCACAAGGATGCCCCGGAAAGTGGTCCGCAGTATCGTCTGGGTGAAACGACTATCGGGCTGGAATTTGTGTACTCCCTGCTCACTCTACAGAAGAGGAACCATTGTCCTCTTGATGCAACTCAAACCACAACTTTTCACCGCCGTAATAATGAACATTGTATGAAAGTAATCATAATTGTGCCCTATCCATGATAAATGTGCTAATGCCGAATGTTACTTTTCTATTGTTTATACTCAATAAAAAAGATATTATAAAAAAATCTTTTAGTATCTACACATGGCATTGTCATCCTTTCTGGTGAAGGAGTGTTTATATATATATATATCAAAATAGATGTCAACAGTGGGGGTCCTCTCGCCACACCTGCACCAAGCCACTACCAACAACGAACATTCTAAAAATCCCACATATCACCAGCCCGGCTGCATGATGATAATGCATGCTGGGAGTTGGAGTTCGGCATTCACCCTAAACTTCCATCAGGTGAACGCCATTGTTTAGTGGGAGGAGTGTAGTGGCCTCAAAACTACTAAACAGAGGAGCAGGACTATTGGACACATTCGAAAGACTCCTCACAGTGAAGGGCGCTGATGAAGGCACAGACATCGCCGAAATATATTTGCCGCCACTGTTTTCCTGTGCATCTGGGCAATAAAAGCTTCACCAAAGGATCCCCCTCTGGCCTCTGTTTTCCTTTTCGGAGTGAAATTTGTGGCATATATATATATATTAGTTTAGGGTTGGATGAGGTGTAGGGATGGCTAGGGGTATAGGGAGGTAAAGGCATTTTAGGGTTTACGGGTGGGTAAGGTTATTGGGTGGTATAGGTAGGGGTATTTATGGCGGTATGGGTAGGGGTATTTATGGCAGTAAGGGTATTTTTGGGGTTTATGGTGGATGGGGTATTGGGTGGTAAGGAAGTTTTTAGGGTTTAGGGTGAGTAGGGGTATATGGTGGTAAGGTTATTTTTAGGGTTTAGTGGTGGGTAAGGGCATTGGGTGGTAACAGTGCTTTTAGGGTTTAGGGGTGGTAAGGGTATTGGGTGGTAAGGGTATTTTTAGGGTTCAGAGGCAGGTATGGGTATTTTTTAGGGTTCAGGGGTAGGTATGGGCATTCTGTGCCCCTTTCTCCACCACTCTGCAAACGTGCCTTCTGGTGCACTGCTGCTTGGGGGATGCCGTCCACTTTAGTCCTGAAGCCCTCACGATGCAAAGAGACCTCATAGCTCCAGCGTGGACTTCATCCCCAACCAGTAGTCCAGACGTCCTTGGGGGCCAACTACCACTCTTGTTACCTCCAGTAGGTCTCACACAGCAGGACTGCTGAGAAATTGTCAGAGGCCATGTCCACTTTCTCCACCACTCTGCAAACGTGCCTTCTGGTGCACTGCTGCTTGGGGGATGCCGTCCACTTTAGTCCTGAAGCCCTCACGATGCAAAGAGACCTCATAGCTCCAGCGTGGACTTCATCCCCAACCAGTATTCCAGACGTCCTTGGGGGCCAACTACCACTCTTGTTACCTCCAGTAGGTCTCACACAGCAGGACTGCTGAGAAATTGTCAGAGGCCATGTCCACTTTCTCCACCACTCTGCAAATGTGCCTCCTAGTGCACTACTAGTTGGGGGATAAAGTCCCCTTGGCTCCAGAGGGACCGTGGGGGCCAAGAAGCCCTCCTGGTACATCCTGTAAGCCCTTTGCAGCGGAATTCCTAAGAGCTGGTCAGAAGCCCAGTCCCCTTTCTCTACCACTCTGCAAACGTGACTGCTAGGAAAAAAAACTTAGAAATTCACTAAAAAACAAAGGTTACAGGGACATAATAGTTAGGAATTGGAATTTAAAAAACCTTAGAAATTCACTGAAAAATAAAGGTTTTGGGAACGTTATAGTTAAAAAACTTCATGTATTCACAGAAAAAAACATGTTACAAGAATATTATAGTTAGGCTGACATTTCACTTGAACAAAACCTGTGAAATGTAGCCAATATAGTTAGCTGAGCTAACTAGAACTCGCGCCCCCACAATGCACTGCTGATGACGTCACACATTACATCACTGATGACATGGACAGTGACATCACTGATGACATCATCCACATAATGTCTGATGTGCCTACTCACACTCCAATATAATCTTTTTCATACACCCACTCCACATTTCAGACTACCATTCTCCAAACCATAGACAAACCAATACCAGTTAGTACATACCCACTCATTGACTGATTCATAGGTCTACACACATCCACTCACTCACCCAAACAGCCACTCATACACCGAGCCACTCATCAATACAGCCTCTGATATATTCACTCATACACCCATTCAGTCACCCAAACACCACCGCTCACCCATAGAGCTACTCACACACCTAATCAGTCACCCAAAGTCAATCACAATGCCACTTACTCACCTATACCATTATACACACCACCTCACTTATTCATACAGATACTAACACAAACTTACTCTCTTATACAATCACTGACACAAGAACACACTCATCTATACAACCACTCCCACAATCACTCACTCTCAAATAGAGTCACTTATATACTCCAACACTCACATATACTGCTTTTCACATATGCAGTTACTCACCCATATACCACTGAGACAGCCATTCACTCACCGACACAGCCATACACACACTCACTCACCCATATAGCCCCTCACAGACCCACTCATGAACCCATACACCCAGTGAATCACCCACTCACACATCCATGCAGGGAGTCACACATCCCCCACCCGCCCACACAGACACTCAGGTACCCATACAGGACACGTATAATCGCTCACTTATACAGGCAATCACACACCCACTGAATCATCCATACAGACACTCAGATACCCATTCATTCTTAAATACATTTTGGCAAATATATATTCATAGCATTCTTAAACTTTTTAGAAACCCTCACAGTCACTGGATGATGTCATCTTGTGGAAATCGAAAATATTTGGCGTTAGCGTGAGCTGAAGGCATCATGTTTGTGGCATCCATTTTGTCAGCTACGTAATTCTTCCTTCTTCACTGTTGCTTGCCTTTCTATTCTGCTTGTGTCATCAGCTTTAGTTAATTCCTTCTGTACTAAGCCAAAGAAATGTATGAGAAAAGGCCTGTAGCTGCTAGAATGCACCTGGCTAAAGATGTGACTTTTGATCACTCTTTCCTACTGTAAGTAGTTCTGTCCCCCCCTCCCACTTTGCTGACTAGGTGATCTCCATCTGCCCATGTTTGTCGGTAGTTATTCCTGTGTATGCTTGTACCTTCTATTTTTAACTACATGCTTACCAGTGCAGAAAACTCTATATATAAGCACCATGGTCTGTGTATTCAAGCCACTACCTTCTGGAACACTTGGGGGTGTTGTATGGACATGGTCTCACTCATGAGTGAATGAACTTGCGATTTTGATTTCCAGCTTTAGTGTCAATCTCTATTTTGTTAGTCTAAGGACCCATGGACAGAAAAGGGTGAACCCTGCACATGTGTGCTCATTAAAAAGCATATTTCCACAATCTGTGATGTCATCAGTGATGTCACTGACCATGTCATGAGTGATGTAATATGTGAAGTCATCAGCAGTGCATTTCGGGGGCGCGAGTTATAGTTAGCTCAGCTAACTATAATGGCTGAATTTCACAGGTTTTGTACAATTGAAATGTCAGTCTAACTGTAACGTTCCTGTAACCTGTATTTTTTTCCATGAAAATATATACATGGGACTATAAATATATATCTTTTTTTACCTTACAATAAAATATACATGTATCTATAAATAAACTTGTTATTTTATATCTTTTTTCACCTTACAATAAAATATACATGTATATATAAATAAACTTGACCTAATAATACTCACCTTAAATAGCTTTTAAATGCGTGGTAAAGGCATACATGGTAAAAGCATATTTGTTGTTAAAAAATGAGGGTAAAAATGCGTGTTAATAGCATGCATGGTTTTTACCCACGTTCACACATCATACAACCATTGAAAGAAAGGCCTTTGAGCATGTAATTTAGATATATACATGTGTAAATACCTTTCTGCATCAAGCCTATAACAGCAGCATTGAAGTTCCTAAAGGTCTGATGCTGTATGAGGATTGGCCAGTTTCTGAGTTAGGAATAAAAGAAGTCGACCACACAATTTGATATGGTACAGAAGCCATAATCAGAATTAATATCTTGAGGCTTGATAGGCGACAGCTTTACATAACTAATCCCTTTCCAACTGAAGCTTATATTTTTAGGTCTGGTCTAGTCGAGACAGCTATATCTGCCGCTGTAAAGTAGATACTTATATAAACATATAAGGGGACTTTGGGTTAGCCCACTTCATCAAGCGGTCTTTTCAATTGCCATTTACATTTTTCTTCCATCCACAAAAGCACACAGCATGGAGCAAATGGGTTGGCTCACTTCAGCTATTGTCTATCCTGCACTTTTAATTTTGGAAGTACAAGTGCACTTCGGTGCCAGGCCTAATGATCCGTTTCCCCATTTGTTATCCTTTTTTTCAGCCGTTGTTGTGTGTTGAGCTATATTTTCGGGTTACAGTAATTCAAAGCCAATGGTACTTTTCCTTTTTACTAATAAGATCTAATATGCCTGTGATGTGCATTAAGACCAAAAAGGGTTATTTATATGTGCTCTAATTACACATGCCAGCTAGCAAGCTGCTGGACTGTTCTATTGATATTATATGCAACAGTTATTTCTTATCTTAATTTGAGAAATGATATGGTATGCTTATGTCCTCCACATTTAGGCAGCAGCATGTTTTTTTCCCCCTTCTTTTTATTTTGTGCCATATGCTTACAAAAATAAATCGTAACAATTGTACCAACTTGCAAAGGCCAGATCTAGCAACATTGGCCAGTTATTTGATCTAGCTTACATTTAACAAAACCAGGAGGATTCCAAAGAAACTGATCCATCAGTGCAGTCTATGAAAACGGGAAAATAAGGAGGACACGTCCAGCTGCCAGTATTGGATTGTTTTTCACCAATATTCAAAACAAACGTTCTACTAGACAGATGTACTTCAATAAAAACGCTAATGGGAAAGTAAGAAACATTAATAATTAAAGGGTTCCTGGAATACAGCAAATGTCACAGCTTCGCATCCACCCCAGGACAACTAAGAAACAAGGTTGCTCTGTGATCTGCTCATTCAAAGGCACGTCTGTGAATCTACGCTTTCCAAGTTACTGCTAATTATATGAAATGCAATTAAAACAAAATTGAAACAATGTGTAATGTACTAGACAAAACAAAGCATAATACTTCGAAAATGTGCTTTGTGAACGAAGCAGGGATTTCTACAGAAGAAAGCACCAGGCATTCATAAAAATGTAATTAGCGGATTCTTCTAAACATTGTAGATTAATTTCAGAATATTTTCTTTCAAGCATACTGCCCTATTGAATGAGGTGCCTAGAGCGCTGTTATTGATGCGGGATTGGTATTACTCTGCACGTAAAATAGGCAGAATTATAAAGGGCCTACTATTGCAGAGGTGGCCTACTTTTAGGTGACACCACCTTCCTGCTGCTGTCACTGTTGTTACACATCAGTTTCCTATCTTCATTGTGTTTTCTTGTTGCTTGTGAATTGCTACACTGCCCACATAGGTAGGTCCGCACGACGGAAATGTGTGTAAATAATACATAAATTTATAAATAAAAGTCTATGTTAAGACTTTTTTTTAAATACATATATTTGCATAGTTAGTTAAAACCGTTGCAAAGCGCCAACATGTTCAAAAAGCAAAATAAATAAGTATGTAAAGGCTTGGATAAACTGTATTTTTATTTACCAATTCATTGGTAATGTCTAGGTCAATCAGTGTGTCAAAACCTTGGCAAGCATCTTGTAGTCCAGACTTAGGGCTTATTACTAGTGCTGCCGTCAAATTACCTGCAACTTTTCCTCAGCGCCGTGATGTCCTTTTAGGATGAATGTTAGCCCTTTACAAATAAAATAAATACAAATACAAATTACGTCTTTGGTGGTCCTGCAGCGGACGCGCAACGCGCCGTCCACTGTAGGACAGCCAAAGCTGCAGTGCAACCGCCTACCAGATTAGGAGTTAGATCTTGGTCTGGAGGGCAGTCCTGCAGCGGTTTGACAGCAGCGATCTGTTAGGCGGATAGAAAAGCCTAACATGCAGACCGCCGCTCTCAAAGCACAGACTGCACCTTCCTGGACTGACATGCCACATCAAGCAGGAACTGGGCTTGCAAAACCAGGGGCCACTACATGTGCCACCCATGCACTCACCCCCAGTACTAGGAGCGGCATGTAGTCCTCTTTGTTGTCTCTCTGCCGTCCTTTTCATGGCGGGCTCACCACCATAAAAAGGGCAGTGGACAGGCAACTCCTAAAATGCTCCTGACCGCTGCATGACTGCCGCAAGCCCCTTGATCCCCGGCGGTCGCAAAGGTCCTATGGCGGTTCAACCGCCATACTCATAATACTCAGGGCCGGCCCGCAGTGTGGCTGTGGTTGGACCGCCACCACGGGTTCGCCGGTCTTATCGACCCGAGTATAGATCACAAACTGTTCACTTTTACATCCAAGCTGTATTTTCCAGGTTTCAGAAGTGCACTTTCTGGTAGCAGGAGGGAGGCAGCAACATTCTTTGATAGTCAAATATATCCAAATATATCCTGAAACACTGCAGAGAACTTGCCCAGTAGCCAGTCTCTGCCTAGAGTTTTAACTCCTGTCAGACTCTATAAGTTTGATCACTAAAATCATAAATTTCCAGCTCTTAAATATGACATGACATACACCTTCTTAATCCTGATAATTTTCCAATGAATGACTGGTTAATTTAGTATATATTAGGAACATAAAATATTTTATTGATCGTATTGTGTTAGTAGACCACTTTTTTTTTCTTTTTGAGGCTTAAGCTTGCAGTAAAAAAAATGGAACTGAGGCACCTGCATGCCATGGTCAGAGAGCTTAGTTTTACTGTTTCTTGCTTCCCAATGGTATCTGCCATAGAGGATGATTTGGAAGAAACTGATACCAAGGGATCACTGACAGAATATCAGAAATAAAATATTTTGTGGACAAAATATCATGTTAGAAATATTGAGGACCACAATATCAAGAAGATAAGTGCAAATAGGTAAGTATAGATTTACTATTCTTAACTCGACATCTACATACCTTGAAGATATATATATATATATATATATATATATATATATATATATATATATATATATATATATATATATATATATATATCATCATGGTGAGTATGCAGAGTTATAGACAGTGAAATTTGACTTACCTATAGACACTTACCTTCATGATATTTTTGTCATCAATAGTCTTGACTTCGATTTTTAGTCCTACAACATTTTTGGTTCCAATGTTCTGTCTAAACATCTTACCAAGATTATGCTGTCAGTGAAAATGGACAATGAATAATGATGTAAAATAACAAGAGGAAGAGCAAGAGGATGAGGGAGGGTACATAAATCGTACAGGATGAAGATAATGAAATTAAGAACAGAAGGATGAAAAGTAAAGGGTAGCATTCTGCAGCATTAAGGTGGTCCTCTGTGCAGCAGGTGACGGTTGTCTCTCGGTCACTGTCAGTCTTGTGAGGATGGAAGAGAAGTTCCTTTGGGAATATCATTCCAAACTAGCATGGCTGGCTTTCTGGTCAGTACACAATGTCACTCACTCTGCTACACTACTAACATCTCACTCAACCAAAGGCCGGAGTGGAGTGGAGAGTTGCAAGCCATATTGCTGCACTGATGCTCAAGGTAGCTGCTTCTATATCTCCTCCCTCAATCCAGGGACTGATATGACAGAAATTGCCATCTGAATCTTTAGTTACACTTTCGTTTTAATCTTTCGAGATTAAAACAGTAAAATCTTTCTCTACTCACAATATACTTTGGAGAATAAAGCAGCATTGCAAATTCTCAGTTCTCAGAGAGAGCTAGATTTTCCACCTTAATTGCGAATTTAAGGTAATGTCAACACTGCAGATGATAGACTGTGCTTCGTTAACAATTGAGCAGTGTTCTACACATCCTGTAGTGTTCACACTTGAAGAAAACATCAACTATGTAATGTCAAGGAGGCCCACATAACTTTTTGTGGGACTCCTGAAATATACTTTTGCTGCTGCAGATTAGACGAGGTTCAGGGGAGGATTGTATTCTGCATCAGAGGGACTCCACAGATTGTCTTTTGGCACCTCCTGAATCTTCGCTTGACTCTTTTGCTCCTAATTCCTCTCTTCCATGGCTGCTTTCTTTTTTTTATTTAACTCTTGTTTTTAATCAATGACATAATGACATCTATGTATGTCACCTTGGTCAAACAGAATATTGAACTACTGATGTCAGACCCATAAAAATACTTTGCTAGGTCTGCATCTGATTATCATGGCTCTTTAGTGATAAAAGTCAGTGTAATCGAAATATACATGCAATGGAGTAACCCCTTCCTGTGAACCACTGCCCAAAACAGCACTAACATGCTAAGGATGAAGGTTGCGTAGAACAGGAAGCAAATTGTAGGAAGGACAAATCAATATCCAACTGATATACACCTTGAAAGAAACAAGCTGCTGGACCTGTCTCAATCGGGTTTTAGACATTTGAACAGTACCGAGACCACTTTGGTTACGGTGATCGTCCACATCAGATGTTCTTTAGATAATAACACCCCCACACTACTTGTGCTGTTGGATCTCTCCGCAGCATTCGATACTGTCTCACATCCTAGAATGCTGCAAAGATTGCATGAGGCACGAATCGATGGGATGGCCATATCATGGTTCAAGGACTTACTAACAAACCGAACCCAGACTATTCATCTGGGATCCTATAAATTGCGCACCTTGAAAATTGATCAAGGGTTGCCCCAAGGCTCATGCTTGAGCCCTAATGTTTTCAACATCAACATGCCCCCTCATCCCTTGCCAACCTAGCCAAAAAGTTTGGCTTTCAACCATTGTCATATGCTGATGATACACATCTACTATTTACCCTTGATCAAGATTTGAACAATGCTAAAGCTAATTTCTCAGCAGGTATGATAGCAATTGCTTTGTGGATGACAGAGAACTGTCTCAAACGTAATGCCAATAAAACTGAAATCATGCAGTTTGGTAAGGCTCAACAGCTTTGGACACACAACTATGGCCCTTCGAACTTGGTTTGCTCCTACTCCCAACCTGGCTGTAAAAAACTTAAGTGTCTGCCTTGATCAAGTACTCACTATGAAAGAACAGGTAGTTACTACTACCGGTACATGCTTTCATATGCTGCGGGTACTACTAAACGTTTTCCCCTTTCTTCCACATTTGGTGAGAAAAACGGTAGTCCAAGCACTGGTCATCTGCCGCTTGGATTACTGCAATGCCTTCTAGGTTTTCATTATCGAGACCATATTAAACAAATTGCAAGTTGTACAGAACACTGCAGGACATCTAATTCCCAATCTTTCAGCAAGGACAGCCTCTGCCCCTCTTTTGCATGCGGTTCATTGGCTGCCAGTGCGCAAGTGGATCGAGTTTAAGGTCTGCTGCCTTACCCACAAGTCCTTGCATGACAAAGCTCCAAGTTACCTTTCTTCAAAGCTCATCCACTATCATCCTTCCAGGACCTTTAGATCCAGTGATAAAGCCTTGCTTTCAGTAGCTAATATCACTAAATCCCACTCAGGTAGTAGATCATTTCCCTACCTAGCCCCCTACTCTGGAACAAGCTCCCATTTAACCGACGGCAATGTGTGGACCATTAGAAATTCAGAAAAAGTCTCAAAACATTGTTATTTCTGGCATAATTGACCTGCTCCTCCGCCTACAAGATAGCTTGGGCTGAGATACCCCTCCCAGGGTGATTAGCGTGCATTATAAATTATATTAACATAACATAACACGGTCTAAGGTTAAGGGCCCTTCACATGAAGGTTAGAATTAACAAAGCATGACCACCTCGCCGCCAAGACATGGAACACCCTCCCACTGAGCCTACGACAGACCCAAGACCTGCTGACCTTTTGGGACCCTCGCGGGCATGTAGTGCGCTTGACAAATGATTGATTGATTGATTGATTGATTGATTGATTGATTGACCCTGACAAACTGCGATGGTAATGTAATAAAGACATGCCACTGCACAGCCTCAAGTTCACTGTTTTCATAGTAATCCCTGGAACTGATTAGAACTACTTTGTGTGTCTGTGTGCTGCTTGTGAAAGGGCAGGATGCTGTCACTCACAGTGAAGTTATCCAATAGCTGAAGTGCGCAAACTGCCTCTTACAATATGCTGCAGTGGACAGAAGAAAAAGGAGAATGACACAATAACAGACCAATGGATAAGGATTGCAAGTTGAAAACCACTATAAGTAAGTATAATATACATATCATTTGAGTAAAATCAAAAGGCCTTGGCTAACGCCAACCCTAAATTCAATGAGGGGAAGGACAAAAAACACCAGTGCTTATCATCAGACTGAACATGAAAAATTGAAAACATGTTATATACTCCTGGCGACAAACATACAATTTTATTACCCCTTTCATACTCACACCTCACAGTGGGCATGTGTGCAGGACGGCCCTCGGCCCTCCGAATCCCGCCCACTTAGTAAAACGCCGCGCAGCGCGAAAATTTGCGCCGCTTGCAAGGGGTTAAACTTTCAGGTCATCACTTCAGTTTATTGCAAATACATATTTCAAAAAGAAAATGATATTTTCTAAAAACAAAGTAATTAAAAAACATATATAACATTGAAAAATAGCTAACTTGCTTCTCTGACCTTTGGGGAAAAGGGCTCATCGGTGTATTACAGTAATTGCTCCGCCTCAATTAGCAAAGCATTTCAGATATACACCCTCATTCAGGCATGGGATTACAAAACAGGAAGGTATGCTATGTAGCTCCTGCGCCAGATTTAAACCACAGACTCACCTAGTGTTACACGATTGTGTCAATGACACTGACCTAAAAATGAGGAAAACATTCGAAGTCTGACTATAGCAATCACATGTAATACAAACGAGCACTACCTCATCAAGCGAAGCAAGTACTCTTGATCACCAGTAAAAATACACAAAAGTAGTGTCAATCCCTGGGTGTCCCTTTAACAAAATGTTAATTAAACGACTTTAGTGTTCACATTATAATGTATCAGTTTACTTGGCCTCAAATTAGACAGTCTGCAACTCGTATTTATTATATGTCTCACCCAGTAGAATATATTGCTGTGATTAACGTATAACAAACCACTGGAACCTAAAGCAAGAGGACACATACCCTAATTTCAGTTCATTACTGTAGTATGTGTGCTGAACATCCATATCTCAAAATAATATAATAAAAAAACAAAAGGAATTCAAAAACCTATACTATATTGTAAACTAGCAAATGTCTATAAATATATCTCCGACACGAAGGACCAGATGTAGGTGTCCATTTACCGACCGGTAACGGCCGATTTCGGCCGTTACCGACCGGTAAATAGTCATTTGAGATGTTAGGGCCCTTTTTACCGATTCGGTAAATTTACCGAATCTGTAAATTTACCGAATCAGTAAAATACCGAATTGGTATTTTTACCGATTCGGTAATTTTGAAATGTAGGTGGGACTCTTCTGAGTCCCACAGGCCTTACCGAATCGGTATTTTACCACCCAATCCAATTGGGTGGTAAAATACCGATTCCAGGTGTGCATGCACATGTGTGCATGCACACCTCTGGCATGTGACAGACGGACATGCCCTTAGGGCATGTCTGTGTGCCACATGTCACACATGCCTTAAATCGGGGTGCCAGAGGGTGTCAAAGTGACACCCCCTGCACCCTTGCAAAAATCGGTATTTACTGAATCGGTAAATACCGATTCGGTAATGCCCATTGATTCCTATGGGCATGAAGGCCATAGGAATCAATGGGCATTACCGAATCGGTATTTACTGATTCGGTAAATACCGATTCTTACAGAATCGGTAATTCAATTACCGATTTTTTCTACATCTCCCCCCCTCAATTTTACCGATTCATAAATACCGAATCGGTAAAATTCGGTATTTATGAATCAGTAAAATTAACTTACCTACATCTGGCCCTTAGGTACTAGTCTCCCCCAGGTAAATGCATGTATTGCCTCCAATAGCTGACAGTGAGTTCTGGTGTACCCAAATGCTGCACTTCCCTCTCAGGGGCCGCCCCCCACCATGGGGCATTAAGGTGGAAAATGTAAATTGTGTACTGCAGTGCAGGGATATCTCTCCTTTGGGTTTAAACATGATTTTGCTGATCACAGTACCCTCCCTCTACCAAAATAGGAATTTAAGGGCCAAACTTCGAAAAGGTTTGGCTTGTTTAGCCCACATTACTCCAAAGGTCGAGTCATTGATAGTTTGCAGAATGTGTCCCCAACGTTCTAGTTTATCCTGTGTTCACATTTCAGGTTACACTCATAATCAGTATGTGTCCCCGCCTCCCATCACCAGGGCCGGACTGACTACTGGGCGTTTTGGAATTCTGCCGAGCTGGGGGCTGATTTCACTGAGGTGGGGGCTGATTTCACTGAGGTGGGGGCTGATTTCGTTCATCGAGACCTGTGTGTACTTCGAAATAATTAAAGCAAAACGAATTCCGTTCAGTACACGCTGGTCCCATCAACAAAATCAGTCCCAAGCTCAGCAGCACTCCAAAACGCCCGGTAGCCAGTCCGGCCCTGCCCATCACTGCTTGGTTTAACTAACCACTGAGTTTAACTATTCATTATGAGGCAGCAACGGAAATGTGTTTTAGAATGTAACCCCCGGAACTTGCAGAATGTAATAAGCATTATAAAATATCCGCCCAGTTGACAAAGCTAATGGTGTATTTTTGGCCTACGAACATCGGTGTTTATTGACCAAAATGTCTAGGGTAGCAGAAGTGGAATCACATACCCTTTGACTTTTAATGACATCACGGGAATTGGCTTCATATGGGCTTTTACCCTGAAACGTGATAGGAAGCGTGGTTGCATGCCCTCAATCCTAATGACATGACAGTAGTTGTGATTGCTCAAGTTTATAATATCTATATGGTCACTATATTAGCACAAAACAGACACATGTCTGTTTTAGATACCACTAATATTGAGGAGCTGACATGATCTTTTAAAGTGGTTGACATAATACTAACCATGAACTGTAACAAGCAAGCAAAGTCAGTTAGCCAGACTTCTTCTATGAGGATTCAATAGAGGGAGGGGGGTGATGAGTGGGGTAAAAAAAAAAAGGTGGTCAAATAGTTTATTTGAAAACACAAGAACACAAGTTTCATATACATTTGCCCAAAAGCCATGGGCTCTGAAGGGGCATTGAATGCAAAGCCAAAGAAACCTGATGCACCCCGGGAGTTGACCACATTTTTTCAAAATGTGCTATGTGTGCCTTCATTGTACCAGCGCCAGCATTTTGTCATGGGTACTCAGATGCCACAACCGACATACAATATACCTTAGCTATCGCTAGAATTTTGCTATCAATGGCATCCATATACTATGAGTGACCAATCTGTCAAATAAATTACCTCTAGTATGTCAGGGACACCATTTTATCATAGCTGCCCCAATTCCCTACCCAAGAAAGCATCTGCCCCCCCTGCCAGAGAAATTGTCCTCTCTTATGCCAACAATTACCTCCAATGTACTAAAACCAGCATTTTGCCATGGATTCCCGATGCATTAATTTCCTCAACAATTCCAGCTTCAGCATATTGCAAGGGAACCTTATATGCCAAGAATTACATCTAGTATGCCAGTGGTCATATTTTATGATGGGTGCCCATTATGTGAGGAATTATCCGAACTCTAATGGTGCCAGTATTATTTCACAGTTTCCTGTCATCCTACAAGCTGCCTCTCCTGTGTGCCAGCACCAGTATTTTGCCATGGCTGCCTCTATAAGCTAAGTGTTACCTCCAATATGCCATGGTCAATTTAGACTTGCAAGCATAACGCCACATTCATAGTTTACTACCCCCCACCCTGACCCTCCCCCTTCCCAAGTCACCGCCCGGCAGGTACTCCCACTACCGACCGCAGCTGAACAAAATACCTACACACGCTTCTTCCCAGGGTCGGCTCCAAGGATCTGGAACTCCCTACCACCCAAGGTTCAGTCTAACCCTTCGACCCACATCTTCAGAAAATAGGTGAAATAGATACTTACGAACAAATTCCTCTCATAAAGTCGCTATCAGCCTGGCCACTGGGCGCAGTGGCTGGCACAATGTCAATAAGATAAATATATAGGGCACAAACACACACAGTGTCTCTCAGATACCGGGAACAGTACTGACGCAAAGAAGAATCTTGAGAAGCCATCGCAGAAAATCTATCCCAGTGACGCATAAACAAATGGCCATCATTTTATAAGAACTCTGTTACAACATACCATATTTTACGGGAGTTTGTTTAAAAGTTTGTAAATGTTTTGCTAGCTGTTCTTTTTTATGGTTTCAGCTCTTGTTTAAATGTATCAATCATATGTACAGTGCTCTGATACCCTTGGGCCATGTCCGCGCTTTATAAAACACATAAAATAGATAAGATTCCAGCTGCAGAAGCAGCCAACCAACATTTTCTGAATCATCGAAAAGCAACATCTACACAATGTGGTCTATGAACCAGAAGCAAAGACATGAATCCCTGCCCGGTTCACAACCAAAGCGTACACCTGTAAACATAAGAAAGTAGATGAGCCGGATTGACAGAATATTTCCAAAATCCTCAAAAATATATAGAACTGGAAGAACACTTCGGAACAGGGACTACATCCATTGCCAGCAAGAAGGAAGAACATTTTGAACTTGGCATTCAAATATGAGTAGAGAATTAGACAGCTTTTTGAGGCTTTTTGTAGCTTTATACTACAAGAAACCCTATGTTTGCACGCTAAAGCCTATCGTCTAAGGACCAGGGAATTTGAAGGGAGAACCTTCTGAAAAAACACAAATAAGGCCCAGAGCTTAAATATTTAGATGTTCATGAGCAAATATCATTCATAAGCAAAGTCAAATTGAAGCTTAAAGATTAGTGAGAGTTTCCCAGTAGAGAAGAATTGGCCCAAGTATAATGTGTGGATAGATAAACACAAAACAGGAAAGCCAGGGAAGAAAATACCCATCACCTTTCAAGATCTATCAGCATCTCTAGCTGTCATCTGTGTTTTACCTCCATTGTTTGTGTCAACTAAAAGCTCACTGGAAACTCAAACAGCTGCCATATGTTACTGAAATCCACGATCCTGCGTGTGAGAAAATACAAGAGTCTGGATTTCTTTCGCAACGGTTTAAGATAGAATATCAAGAAGTGATTAAAAAAAAGTCTGCAAACGTCAACCTCTTCAAAAACCCAGACATCAGAGAGTTGATGAAGATCACACTAGCAGGACCCAATAAAGATAATGCACAATTGGATGTGAATCATAAACAATTTGCTCTATCCACATAACTGACCTCCGATCTTTTTTAATCCCTTTTATTGATTTCTAAGCAAAGTTAACCAATCAGATGCAGCCAAAGAGACAGAAAACCCAATTTTAGTTGTCAATGAAATCAGATTTCCACAGTTGAGCGTATGAAAACCACAGAAATCCCAGTCAAACCCGATCACACGTACCTTATGCAGCTTAAAAACATGCGCCAAACCTCTCCATCCCGACACAGTGAGGCATTCCATTCCACATAAGTTATAGTTCTCAATCACCAATCGGGGTGGTTTATTATTAATAGCCTTAATATGCTGCTCATCCATTAGGGAACATTCCTATAAATCTATTTTCCATACTCTAGAGGTCTTGGTGCCGCCCATGGAATTGCAATTTGACTCTTCATGAACACCGTTCCAAGTGCTAATATCCGATTCATCATTTTATTCCCTTTCTTTAAAGGAAATATACCTAACAGGCATTTCTTTGTGGATGCATCCAGCTCTACAACAACCATATGTCCAACCTATTACATACTTGCCACCATAATTTTCCAGCCTTATTTATTTATTTATTTATTATACTTATAAAGCGCACTACCACCTCGAGAGGCATCCAGGAGCTGGAGAACCCAAAGGGAAAGGTGTGATTAGTTGCAGACTACAGATTAAGCCCGGGTGGGAAAGAGCAAGGTTTTTAACTGTCTTCTGAAAGTGAGAAGGCAGTTGAGCTTCCTCACATCCATAGGCAGCGAGTTCCAGAGCTTGGCCGCAGCCACGCTAAACCACCTGCCACCTGCTCTGGATCTTCTAAATCTCGGTACAGTCACCATCCTAGCCGAAGCGGAGCATAGATTGCGGACCGGCACATGCCATGAGAATTTCCTTTGAAAACAAGCCGGGCCTAACCCATGTAGGGCTTTAAAGGTCAAACAGAGTAACTTAAACATCACCCGTTGTCTCAGATGGAGCCAGTGCAACTGAGCCAGGGCCCCCGAAGAGGAGGATCTGGTTGGCCAATCTAAGGCGAGTTTGGCAGCTGCCGACTGGAGTCTCTGGAGTCTGTCCAGGAGATAGCTGGGAGACTCCAGCAGCAGGTCGTTACAGTAGTCTATCCTACTGAGCACGGTGCAACGCACTACCTCTATCCTTGCCAGGGACGGTAGCAGGGGTAAGATTTTTTTCAAGAGGCGAAGGATAGCCATACAACTGACTACCACCTTAGAAACATGAGCCTCCAAGGAAAGGTCACTGTTAAACATCACACCCAGATTCCGGAATACCTTCACAGGCTGGATCTGGGGTGAGAAATCCTTCGGCCAGAAAGTACTAGGTAGAGGAGAATGTATCCTAGGCCTAGGGCAAAAAGCACTTCAGTCTTCCCTGTATTGAATTGCAGGGAATTGGCTTTCAGCCATCCCACAATGGCACTCATACAGTTGTGGAATTCCTCCCAGGAGGTGGGAGGAATAATCAACCTGATTTTCTCCTGGAAAAACCTTGCTAGGTTGTCACAGAGTTCCTGAGAGGGGGGAAGTCGTTCTTGACACACTCTGGGCTAGTGAGACTATTCAGGATGTTAAATATACTACGAGAACTGTTTGGGGCATCGAGAATCACCCGAGCGAAGTGTTCTACCTTTGCTGTTTGAATCTCCTTCTTATAGGCCCCTCGCTTGGCTTTCCAAGCTAGCTTGTTCCTGTCCAGATATGCATGCCTCCACCTTCTTTCTGCTTGTTTACATTCAGTCTCAGATTTTTGAGACTGTCTGAGAACCAGGGTGCGGAGGGCCTTCCCCTACTCATATGGTGTTTAAGAGGAGCAGATGTGTCCAGCACCGAGATAACCTTCGAGCAGAGGGCAGCGTAATTCACCTCAGTGTCTGAGGCCGAGGTGAAACATTGCTAAACCATAAATGTAGGTGACGCCCCTTTTTTCCGGGCCAGGGACTTCCAGCCCCTGCTAACATACTCCCTTATTGGCCCAGATGTCTCTAATGCGGGTAGGCCTGTCTTTACAAAAAGTTTAATTAGCGAGTGATCCGTCCATGCCATGGGAAGCACATCTCCAACCGTAAGAAGATTAGCCTCCGAGAAGATCAGATCCAGCCGATGACCTCCCGTGTGAGTAGCCTGCAGCTCCAGATCATGTGTAAAGAAAACCTCACCAGGACCGCCGCATCTCCCACAGGAAGCCAGTTTATACGGATATGTCCTCACAAATCTCTGTGGGGTTTGGTACATCTTGTGCTAAAATCACGTATGGGGAGATGCCTTTAACCTGCCTGTTCACACGCCTTTTTTCTCGTCGCCTACAGATAAAGCTACCGGGCATTCGTTTACCCATCTATTTTATGCTTTCTTAGGACTGCCCTCTCTATCTTCAGCTAATGTAGGATAGAGTAGTGAGATCAATCTCTTGCTGCCTCCCAAATTCAATATTTGCCTCATGCGGATCAGCTATGGTGCAGCCTCTGGGAATGCATTCCATATGATGTGCACAGCGTGTTCTATCTTAGCAAATTTTACAATTTGTCCCAAGCCCATTCCAAACAATGCCTGGACCTACGCATATGAAACAAATCTACCATTTAAGTTAGGCCTCCCATCATATTACATCCTCTCACTCGTCAACCCTGGAAGCACATATCCCTACGTATATCCTGAAATGGTCGTAGCACGAGCAATAGGATGTCCACTGCAAATGAGGATCTCCTTAAGACCTGCAGCACCACTTTGTATCACAATTATCCCATCTGCCATACTAAGTACGGGAAGTCCTGTGGTACACCTTGTCCTCCCAGAAAAAGGTCTGGAATGGTATAGTCTCCAGTTATTCCAGCCAATAGGGACTTTTCCCAGTTCGGGCTCTCCTCAAACCAATGAACTGTATGCTGCAATTGGGTGTTTGCTTAATATAAAAAGCAGTCAGGGCAATTTTATTTGTGGGCAGCTTTACTCCTCTTTCTTGTCCACGTCACGTCACTAAGGATGCTCTCTATTATGCAAAATGTGGTCAGGCACATGGTGTTCGGGAGTATATACAGACACCTCTGGAAAAACACTATTGTTGACAACAAAATTCAAATCAAGGCCTCTCACCACCCTGCCCATGTTTCATATATATTTCTCTTTTGGATCTCTACAGACCCAGTTCCCCAATATCTGAAACTGCCAGCTTCCCATTCTAGGCCCAGGTCCAGAATCTGGGTGTTCAGTACTGTTCCCTATCTGCCCAGAGGTAAGACCATTAATTTACTCAGATTTTTCTTTAACTCCAATATTTTCCCAAACTCTTCCAGCTCAGTAGTCATATGTGATACTGATTGCATTGGATCTTTCAGATATAGTAATGTATCATCTGTGTATAAGGATGTATTTGGCTCTGTGATCCCGCTTGAATTTCCTAAGCCCCGAAACTCTATTGCAGTCAAGCAGCGTGTGGTTCCACTGCCAATGCAAAGAACACCCCACTTTCTAATTTCCATGCCACCGAGATCCCCCCTCGGGTCCGTACACTAGCAGTTGGGTCAGAATAGAGCAATTTCCCCCACCTTATTAAATTAGGGCCATATACATATCTTCCCTCTCTGTCCCATAAACCTTCTTCACCAGAACAATGATGTCTTGAATGTAGTGTTTGGGCATGAGCATAGGACAAGATATGTCTAGGCTTGATACAATCAAGATAATTGTATCAAAATACTGCCCAAGCGGTTTCATAAATAAATGCCACACAATTATTATACGGTAGCTGCCTATGAGATAGGGACACTGACACAGTCCCTTGGCCGCAACACCAACTGATGCCTTCATTTGAGAATTGATCTGGGCATTCCCTAACTATTAACATCTGGTCACTAAAGTGGAGCTACAAAATTGATATTAAAAGAGAATTGCAGAAGTTAAATAAAAAAAGTATGATGAGTAATGTACTTACATCTCCATTACCATTTCTTATCATGGGGCCAATTCACAAAGACGCAAATCTGACTCTAAAAAGTAAGCCTGTGTGTGGGCGCAGATTTAATACTTTTTGCAATTCCCATTCATTTCTAGTGATATACCTAAAAAGTCCTGTACGGTCCAGGTTTCTGGATGAACTATTGGGAATGCTATGCGACATCTCTTGCTGGCTCCTATTCTCACTACACACAATTCTACAGGGTGCAGAATAACCCACAGAAGGAATGCAGCAGCTGGGAAAAAGACACACTTTTTCTTTTTCTTTTTTTTTCTCTGTGAAAACCATTTTCCCTGCTGAGATAGCCCTTCCACTGCACCCCACCAAGTTTGGGGGTGATCCATTCCCTTCCCTTCATGAAAGGGGAGTCTCCGATCAATTTCAAGGTGGGAAAGGGCTGGGCTGGATCAGAGTGTGTAAATTGGGTCTTAACAGACCTACAAGGTTAACCGCGCCTGCTTCTGCTCATTGCCCATCCCTTGCAAGAATTTCTCTGCACTCCTGGTAGAATAATCCACAGAAGCAGAATCAGTCCTGCTTGTCAGAAATCCTTTGGTGAATTATTAGTCGTTTATAAACCATTGATGAAGACAGAACCATGCTCGATAGCTTCTACACGACAATACCCCCTTGAGCTGAGGATAAAAAATGTTTTTAAACCGCTATAGGTTGCAGAAAATACATTGTATTCATCAATTATCCATAAGCTATCGGAATTGCAGTTAAATATATGTAGGTTTCTAGGTATGTACCATATTTAACACCGCTTGAATCAGAGGCCTCTATCATCTTTTATTGTGTGTGAGTTTTAGGGCAGCCATGGTTCATAAACGGGAAAAAGGCCACACCCGGAAATGCTGAAGTGAACAGCAGTAATAACACTCTCGTGAAAAGTAATCCTTGTCATCTCTGCCATGCCAAGTGCCTAGTGTAGCCTCCACCGTGTACTGCGGGGACATACCTGTGGCCCTCGCTGCTCTACTATAGATAAGGGAGGCAACACAGAAACAAATATAATAGGATGACACAGTGCCCACACTTGGTAAATACACCAACAATTGGCAATGAAAGCATTGTAGAAAAATGGCTCCACCAGTCGCCTTGGTGAATGCTATGACCCGACAGTGAAAACCTACACGTAAACTGTTGTATTTGCTAGTGCTTATTACGTTCCTGCTTTGGAACTTCCTTGTTGTCATGGGGCTTATGGGGTTCTAGTTCTGTTAATGGTCAGTTGCAGTTTCCCTGTGCCAGTGTTTGGTGCAGTGGCTCGTAGCTCTGAGAATAAACTCACCAACCAACTCATCCTATGTTTCTTGCTATTTATTTGACACCCACAACATAATTCCCCACAAACAGGTGCAGGGAAGCCCCCTCTATGTCCTACATTTTCAAAATAATGCCCCCACCCAGAGTCTGCTACCTAAGACGTCATCTGTCCTTCCAATACATACTTTTTATAGTGAGACTGAAGTGATCAGATTCTCAATGCAGTATATTTCGAAAAGAAGGTTTGCTTGTTAGTAGCACTCCTGTGTTTCCACCAAAACACTGACATAAAAAGGCCAAAGCTTTTATCACTCATAAAATATAATTTTATCTCACAAGACCAACCGAACAAATAAACTACAACTTCAACATGTGGGTTCTATGTTACATGTGGCCAGGCGCGTCCTTGTACATGAATACCATAAGGTACCAAAATGTAATTTCATTAAGGTGGGAGTAGCTTAGAATGGGTTATTCCTCGTGAGAATTAGTGCAGTCTGATTTTCACAAAAGTGTGCAAGACAGGACCTAGCCTACCACTAAAACTTCCACAGTTTTCATTACTTTTGTATGCTCTTCACTACCGCCCACAGACGAGCTCAAGAGAAAATTGTTTCTAGTTGCCCTTGTGGAGGACTGTCAGGCGTAACCCTCTACTTGCACACTGGACAACATCAGTGAGAATAGGGTTGGGGTAAAGGTGCAGTGGCAGTGTTACACTTTTACCATTAGTTTCTTCACATGGAAACAATTTCCATGTGGCAAAAATCACTTCTTGAAATAATGTGGATGCTTGGACCCTTTTCATGCTTATAGCACCACTGACTCCAACTCGAGATAGGCGCAAGTTTTTAAGTGCAAGGATTGTGGAAACCGGTACTGCAAATCTTCACGCATGTCCACAAACTGAAGCTTTTGGTATGCGAGCCACATTTGTAAAGAAAATACCCATGAAAACGTCAAGGGAACACCCATTTTCCCAACTCCTCCCTACAGTCACAACTAGAGAAAAAAAGCCCTGGCAAAACCAACCTGAAGGCTCTTGGCGTTCCCAATGTCTTTTAGCCATGTTATACAATAACGAGGCTGGGCAGCATGGCTGACAGCAAAGTTAGAAAAAAAATGCAATTTTGGGGCCACTACTAGCCGCAACCCAGACTACAGGAAGGAAGAAGTCACATGGACAGGGGTGGGAGGGGAGGGGAAGAAACAAAATGGCCAACCAACTCGATTTTGGTAGCCACAAAAAGATATAATACATAGCTGATTCGAGCCAGCCCATAACAGGTATTTTTTCTTTTTTTTGAAAGGAAGAAAGGAAGAATGAAAAGGTATTCATTTTTTTAGACCAGCTGTGTATGGCACTATGTTAAAACGGATGTATGACTGCCTCAACAAGGGACAACGAAAACAAAACAAAAAAACAGAGCTTATGACATTACTCATATTTAAATTGTAGTTACAGACACAGTGTCCATCCATAGAATATAAGCCACAAGCTGAATTATCTCATAGCATTTCAGCAGTTATAAGTGAGGATGAAGGGTTGAGCCTACCCCAACCAGGTTGAACCTGTCATCTACATGTGATACTTTGATATTACACACCCGATGAACAAAGCTCACCAGCAGACTGGACTGTAGACAGGGGCGGCCTTAGGCATGTGCAAGCTGTGCGCCTGCACAGGGCCACCAAGCCCCAGGGGCCACCACGCCAATATATATCCTTAATATAATAATCCTCTGAGGATGGATAAATATTTGCGTGGCGGCCCTTGGCAGTGATTTGGCAGCCTCCGGCTCTGTTCCACTTCCAAACACCCTGACCCCCCCCCTCTTTACTGGCCTCCGTGCTCTGCCCCGCCTGGACCCCTCTTCCGGGGCCCCTTACCTACGCTCCCTGCCCAGGGCCACCATTAGCCTAGAGCCGCCCCTGCTGTAGAAGTCAAAGACTGTGGGGTAAAGAAGGGGGTAAACAAGGCTTCAGCTTCTCTATGCGTTATCGTGATTATCGTGACCTATCTTGCCTTGGAGCTTTCCTGGAAACAGCGCAAATCAGTATCATCGCAGCCTTCTTTACAAGCATCATTCAGCAGCTAGGGTGGCCAGCGCCAAAAGCATAGAGCGTCCACTCGTTGGTTGATTTTTTTTTGAGGCACTTCCTAACATGTGCACACGTGGCCTAAAGGCCCCACAGGTTTGAAATCCAGAAGCGGTCCCTTTGTTTCCTGGTGCGTGACCGGCTAACACAATACCCACTTGTTTAGAGGGCTCGCCCTAGGAGCTTAACCCTTGTTTCCGTTCATCACAAAAACACAGGGAAACAGTACTGTTTTGTGAGAACCCTACTGCTTAGTCGTGAAGCGCAATGAGCCCCACAAACAAATAATGGATGATTGGCTGGCTTACAAGAAGTAACCTGCAATCCATACTTTGTAGCGCTTTAAGGTGCCAGCTGCGAAGAGGTGCTAGTGCTAAATAAAATACTAATAAATATGAATAAGTTAACATTCCTAAAGTAATGACCAATAGACACCCCCATGCCTCCTTGTTCATACAGCCATCCAACAATGAAGATACATAGGTAGAAAAATTGTTGTTCATATACCACTCCCTTTCATGGTTTTGCAGCTTACAAGATAAAGAAGAGCCCTCGGAAGACAAAGCCTGACATTTGACCTAGGTCTTTGAATGCACAGCAAATGTGATGAGATAACAACAAGATTTAACTGCCTGTTTAGAGAAAGGGAGCACTCATAAAGATAAGAGAGTGCCTGGCATTTGACTTCGGTCTTTTAAAGCCCATAAAATGTGACGAGATTAGAACAAGATTTATGGACCTGTTTATTATAGAAAACGAGTTTATGGAATAATACAGTAAACATAACTTTGGAAATGACAGGGACAAACTGAACCTGGACAGCTTAAAGCAAATAAATCCAGCAAATGGAAAGCAAGAAAACATGAGTTACAAAGCAAATGACAAGCCACAGGCGGAATGTATTCCCAGGTCACATTTCTGAAACTCCCCAATATGTATTCTGTAGGCCGCGACCTAAAAATCACCCATTTGGCAGAGTTTCCACTATCATAAGTACTATTTTCACATTGTAAAATCTGCACTTCTTGCAGGTGCCACTTTGAAGTACATAAACGGTATTTACATGTGCAAAATGTTTCTGAATTAGCCCATCAGATATTTGGTTTTCTTCAATGAATGCACATTCCATTTTGAGACACACTAGAGGACATGTTTGCTATACCTCCTGAATCTAGAAAGAGATTGTATCTTTGAAGTACGTCACTATACGAAATAAGGGCTGAGCAATAACAACATGATAGCTAACTGCTGATGAACAGTGACGCATCAGACAACCACTGCCCGCACTCCAACTAATGTACCCCCAAGTCGCCTCCTACGCTATTGTGTCGTGCTCGATGAGCGGTCTCCTTGCTTGGCCTTCAGTATCTTAGGTCCCCTGAGAGTGTTGCTCCTGTAATTCTCTGGAAATTTAACTGCAAGATCAATGGACACCTGTATTTCCTGACCACCGAGCAAGAGGTTGATATATGTTCTACAGGTACCTCTATTTTGGGACCATTTCACCAAATGAACCAGTGAGTGAAAAATAGTGTTTGCGTCCCTAAACTTGTATAATGTTTACAATTAGCCTATGGACGTCAGTTAGGGGTGTCCAGGAGTCTCGGCTTGCTCTGTGCTACCTCTGGCAATACCTTTGTAATTATCTCAAACATCATGATGGTAGGGACTAGAACCAGAGAATACCAGGTACTTGAGCACTCTTCGTAGTTTTCACTCCTAGTCCATCATTAGTTAATAGGATACTCTTGAAGTGCTAAGAGTGGGAGAAGGAGTCAATCCTTTGATGACTCTAGGTTCAAAAGGTGCGTGACATCCCTTCCACCAGCCACAGGATTCTAGTTACTGGACGGTACAAGATTGTGCTGCCCTACGCGATTCACAAGAGAACACTGTACCATATGCTTCAAAAATACTAAAGTGTACGGCGTCTAAACTGTATAACAGCAAAGTGCCTTCCAAACATCGCAGTCACATAGGGTCAAATGTGCTTATTTTTTTTATTGAAGGATAAAGGGGTGCGAAAACCAGCCTAGATGGACATCTGCAACTTGTAAACTGCACACTTTACTCAGCAGCATGCACCGAGCCCACCGATCTGCCTTATTCTTTTTCCTTTCTAAAGGTAATATATATCGTTTCAAAAGCTTTTTATTTTTCATTTGAATTCCTCACTTATGTTTCCTACTTTTTATATTATGCAGAATGAGTGATAAGTGTGACTTGCATCGGATTTCCTACTTAAACTATGGTGTAATCAATTCCGTAGGCAATTTGGAACAGTTATTTTCCCCTAGTCTCTTCACTGCACCAAGCTTAAGAAATCTTAGTTTCTCCATCAGCGCTGCCACGGGCAGCCACTGAGTGGCCATCAGTCCTGGCAGCATCTGTATGGAGAACATACTCTTAAAATAAATATAACCACCACAGCGGACTCTGGAAGAGAACATAGATTATCTTCGGCTTTTATAAGGAATATTCTCTGCATCTAAACCAGTTGTTGTAGGTCAATGCAACACCCCCAATGGAAGCACATACAGATCATTGTATTTTGTTTCTTTTTCAGACACGCCGTCATCTCTTTGCCAGTCATCACCATCCTGTACCCTTGGAAGATGCTCGTTATCACAGGTCCAGCATCATCAGCACCTGCAGATGCCCTCGCCCTCCCCACGTGCACAGTCTACAGTACATTAGACACGTTCAAGATCGGTCACCTCACCGGAATGTAGGGTCCGGCCACAGATGGAGCCCCTGTCCCCTTCCCATGCCCCTCCCGCCCCTCCAGCTGCAGCCTCCATCATGAGCATGCACCTGCAGAAACGCACACATCAGAATCCCCACATCAAAGGCTGGTACCTTTTATCTAAGCAGGCAATCCATTCGGCAGATGAGGAGTGGGGGGTGTGACTGGCGACCATGTTGTGAGCGATGCCAGCACAACCTTGCGGGGTCTAGCAATACGGCTTCCTAAAACTACAGCTGCAATATCAGCTGTCTCAGCGTTCAGATATCCTGCCCGCTGAGGATGCTCTGTGAATCACACATACTGCGAAAGGACGGCGCCGTGCACGCTCCAGAGAGGAAAGAACGTTGGGCGCAGCATTTTTAAGGCAGATACAATGCAGTGTGTAATGACAGCACAGGGCTGGTAGCGCTGCCGCAGCCCTCGCCTCTGCCTCTGCTGAACTCTTCCAGCAGAGCACGGAGGAGGGAGGGGCGGGCGGGCTGAGGTGCTCGGAGCTGCGCTATGGCTACCCAGGAGGCACATATCTATTCCGGGAGTCTCGAAATCGGATTGCTTTTTTTTAATACTAGACATCCTAAGACTTTGCCCTTTTTTATTGCTTACTTTTGTGGAATTTCAAAGCAACCCTGATCATTTTCCATCAGTCAACGTGGCATTTAAATTATCAATAGCTCTTTAAGTCTATACGCGCTAAAATGTCAAATGTGTGTAGAAAGAGCCAGATGGGATGATGTTTGCAGAATCACCTGCGACATGTTTATGTTTATATGCCTCCAATGTAAACACAAAGCAGACGTATGTGCGTAACAACAATAGTTTCAGTCTGGAGAAATCACGGAGAAACTCGTTCAGAAGCCTTGGATTT
The DNA here is from genome assembly GCF_964263255.1 of Lissotriton vulgaris. Lineage (NCBI taxonomy): Eukaryota > Metazoa > Chordata > Amphibia > Caudata > Salamandridae > Lissotriton > Lissotriton vulgaris. Next base: position 782,991,784 of record NC_141687.1, on the reverse strand, counting down.
AATATTCATATCGCAAAAAAGAAAGCCATGCAACGTGTACATGCAGTTAACACTACTAGACCTCGCCTATTGGCTAACAGCTTCCCTGCCAATCCTCTCCAATCCTATACAGTCACCTCACACTGAAAGTAAGACAGTTGTCTTTAATTGTCACTAATTTTGAAGAAATTCACGGGAAGGATTTATTTTATTTTATATATACTCACTACCTTATTTACCAACATAGCATCCTGGAATGCTTGAATGGGATCTCGCAAACTAAAATTCCCAATTGTAGCCTGGCTGCCTTGTCAGTTCTCATCATTGAGTTTTGTGGATTGGCAGCAGAATGCCAGCCAGATTCAGTGACAGTGACAGTAGCCCATGACAAAGTGACACCTGTGTTCAATCTCAACAACCCTTGCTTGTCAGAAATATTGTGTCCCTCACAAGCACGCCCACATTTTTCTGTTTACTACTCATATTTTAACCGTCTCAAGCTGTCAACGTGCGCAATCTTTCCGAAACACCATCATTGTGTGACTGATATACTCAAAGGCTAACTTGAATGTCAGGGCCGTGATCAACCAATATCGTTTCAATAAATAACAAAAACAAAAATGTTGCCACAAACCATGCACAGAATATTGGTTGCACTTTGTACATCCACATCTTCTGACACCAAGTGCAGCTTTCCAGGTGTAATTCTGGGAATGTTTGTGGATTGAAAAAACACACACATAGGTTGAGAAGTGGAAGTAAATCTCCGCACATACTTTTACGGTAATTTTGGTGAATCTGCACATTATGCTTCTAATTATGCAAGAGAGGGTTCTGGCTTCCTAGCTGCAACACAAATTCACCACAAAGGGCGTTTGAGGGACAGCCGACCAAAGGGCTTTCTGCTCCCCGGGCAGGCTGGGAGGCAGGCCCGGACTGGCTGTTGCAGGCACCGGGCAATCCCCGGTGCGCCACAAGGGTGGGGGCCGGTTTTGGGCCACTGGGGGCCATTTTTGTTACAGGGCCGTTGCTGCAAAAACGGCCCAGTAACAAAATAGGCCGAAAACCGACCCTTACAAAGAGCGCAGTCGCACCCCCAAACCCCCCTGGAGGATGGGGAGGCCGTCCGAGCACTTTGCCAGAGCCGGTTTTGGTTCCCAGTCCGGCCCTGCTGGGAGGGTGGTGCAGTCCAGCAACTGCCAAATTGCATTGGGCTAAGTTATGGCACAAAAGTAGCCCACAGTATATTTAGGGATCATTTTGGGCTACCAGACACCATTGTAGGTTCAGGTGACCTGGTGGCTGGTAGTGTGAGCGTAGGTTTGAAATATTTTTCCTCCCTCCCGTCCCTTTATTCAGGGTTCCACGGGTGCAAAATAGTTTATGGGTGGTTAGTCGGGCTCCGTTGTTGAGACAAGTGTGCAGGGGCAAGGGTGGTGTACGTTGTCGCTTTGAACAAGTGCTACCGGGGGCATAAAAAGTTTGACAGGATTTTGCAGATGTTGCTTTGCGTTGGGGGAACCATGTGCAAGAATAGGGTAGGCAGGTAGTTAAAGGTTCAGTTAGGACGTTTGGGTACTTACAGGTTCATATATATACTCATAGGATGTAGGGGGGAATAGAAAGTTGGAAATATTTAAATGCAATACAGTTAATGAGTTAGCTGCAGGGTGAGTATGTTTGGGGAGACCGTAGGAGTGTTGGGGGTGGGAAAAGGTGCTTGTTCACTTTATGTATCGTGAGATTTTAGTTTTGTAAGGCGGTTTTCCAGGAAATGTTGTTATGTGCGCCTGTTTCAATAAAGCAACCTTTTCCACACACAAAATTGGTCAGTGTCTGTACTACACCTCTCCCTCCCAATGATATACATTGTCATAACATTTGGGCTGTTTTCTATGGAATTTACTGGTGGGACTGCATCTGATCTCAGTATGCCTACACAAACATCCTGTGCCACACTCTTGAGGCACTTCCTTAGAAAAAGCCTGCTTTAAACCCCAAAACCAACTGAGGTGAGGGTACTGGAGGTGAGGGCAGGTCCACCCACAAAAGTAATTTTAACCGTACTTACCAATAACTTGAATTTCTTTCCATAGGATTTCATTGCCTGCTACATAAAATATATATACATTGAAAAAAAATAAAAAAATAAAATAGAACAATTTCAATATTTTTATACACATTTTTTTTCCAATTTATATTAAAAATATGTAATGTAATTAAAAAAATAAAATATCTAAAAATAAATTGTTCAAAACAATGGCCTAAATCAGTATAAAAAATATAACAATTAATACATTTAAAAATTATCATTTACAAAACCTTTGAAATTCACTGAAAAACCATAGGTTCAGCCATGTTATAGTTAGGATTTAGCATTTAAAAAACATTAGAAATTCACAGAAAAAACCATAGGTTTCAGCCACGTTATAGTTAGGAATTAGCATTTAAAAAACCTTAGAAATTCACTGAAAAAAACATAGCTTTTATACATGTTATAGTTAGCTGGACATTTCACTCATACAAAACCATTGAAATTCCCCCGTTATAGTTAGTTCAGCTAACTATAACTATAACTCGTGCGCCCGCAATCCACTGCTGATGACGTCACATATTACATCACTCATGACATGGTCAGTGACATCACTCATGACATCACTGATGAGATATCAAATGACAACACTGATGACATCATTGTTGTGAAAGAGTGGCAGACCTCCTCTCACTGTAATATAACCTTTGATACACACATTGAAAAATAGAAACTACAATTTTCAAAACAATGGAGATACCAATACCAGTTAGAACAACCTATTCAGTAATTCCAAAATCTACATACTCATCCACTCATTCACCAACAGTTCCATATAGTCACTCATACATGTACTTACTCATCATATGTACTCATACACCTATACATCCTCTTACACACCTACACTCATACATAGAGTTACTCACACACATACGCATGCATGCAAATAAATTATCAAACATCCATTTACTTGCATTTACAGCAATACACACACCACTACACTTACTTCTACAGAAACGTATATATACTTACTCTCTTAAGCAATCACTTATAGAAACACATACGTATTTATACAGGAACTCTTCCAATCTCGCACTCACATATATACTCCTCACTTATATACATCAATACTCACACATACTAGTTTAAAACATATGTACTTACTCATAAAGACACTATTGAGACTGTCATTCACTCACTAACACACCGATACACACACTCATCCGCCCATACAGTCCTAGACACATGCTCTCTTCAAAACTCATACAAACAGTGAGTCAGTCATTCATGCATCTATGTGCTAAGTAATATCCCCCACTGAACCATACAGGCACTCATATAGACACTCATGTAGCTCCTCACCAACCCATGCAGCCACTTATACACAATAAAGATATTTAACTATTTATACATTACTCGATAATACATGTATTCACTAAGATACACTTAATAAGTCAGTTATACAATCAATTTTACAAAAAAAACATACATTTAGACACTTATTTACCCATTTATTCTTCCATCGACCTTTAGATATACATTAATAAAAGAAATGTATTTTTCAGAAAGACACACATTCACTAGATGATGTCATCAGTGATATCATGAGTGATGTCACTGACCATGTCAAGAGTGATGTAATACGTGACGTCATCAGCAGTGGATTGCGGGCGCGCAAGTTATAGTTAGCTGAACTAACTATAACGGAGGAATTTCAATGGTTTTGTATGAGTGAAATGTCCAGCTAACTATAACATGTGTAAAACCTATGGTTTTTTCAGTGAATTTCTAAGGTTTTTTTAAATGCTAATTTCTAACTATAACGTGGCTGAAACCTATCGTTTTTTCAGTGAATATATATATATATATATATATATATATATATCAATCAATCACAGAGTTGCCTTGCAGCAAGGACGCCCACGCAGAGGAGTGCGTCAAAAGGCTTTAATTTCATGAAACCAGCAAGTTTTCACCACATGAACAAAGTTCCTTTCCTAACGCGTTTCAAAGCCCGGAGGCTTCTTCATCAGAGGATGTCTGTGTTCTAACTGATTTCTTCGCTCGGGCACCATTACCTGCATGCTTCATTATAACCACGTGACTATAAAAGATATGTATTTTTCAGAAAGACACACATTCACTGGATGATGTCATCAGGGATATCATGAGTGATGTCACTGACCATGTCAAGAGTGATGTAATATGTGACGTCATCAGCAGTGGATTGCGGGCGCGCGAGTTATAGTTAGCTGAACTAACTATAACGGAGGAATTTCAATGGTTTTGTATGAGTGAAATGTCCAGCTAATGATAACATGTGTAAAACCTATGGTTTTTTCAGTGAATTTCTAAGGTTTTTTTTAAATGCTAATTTCTAACTATAAGGTGGCTGAAACCTATCGTTTTTTCAGTGAATATATATGTATATGTGAACAAGGGCTTTGTAAGCCCGAAATGCGTCTTGCCCTCTACTTTCCAACCTTCTTGCAATAAAGACCTGTGAATCCTGATTGCGGTCCGTCTCCTGCTTGCCTCGTGGGTCCTGGGTCGTGCTAGGATCAGAAGTGGCGTTCTTGGGAGTTTGCGCACATATATATATATATATATATATATATATATATATATATGAAAATCCACAATTCTGCCAATGAGCAAGGTCGCGCACTCAAGGAGATTCAGTCATGAAGGTATTTATTCACCGGAAATCGCTACGCGTTTCGACACACCAAGGTGTCTTGATCACACGTGTGATCAAGACACCTTGGTGTGTCGAAACGCGTAGCGATTTCCGGTGAATAAATACCTTCATGACTGAATCTCCTTGAGTGCGCGACCTTGCTCATTGGCAGAATTGTGGATTTTCATTAAATCATTCTGCTATGGGTTTGCCGAATTTTCGCGCCACCTGACGACGGGAGGAGGTACCCAGAAAGACCCAGTGTGCTTGGAATATATATATATATATATATATATATATATATATATATATATATATATAAAAGCTCTCTCCCTCCCGGTCCCGGGTGGAAAATAACGACAGCACTCGTGGGAATTTCGTTGTTAGCAGTCTTTACTCGCACAACAGACGCGTTTCGGAAGCAACGCTCCCTTCCTCAATGTTTACACCGTAATGCGCGATCTGGCGCCATTTTATTTCAACATTACAAACAACACGTGTTGGTAGGTGTAGAGAGAGGGCTGACGCGAGAGCGCCATCTTGCTAGTACAAACAATCCCTGTATTAGCATGAATAAAATTAAATAACACATTACTTTTGTGAGTGTTAAATTAAACATTTATAAACTCCTCATGTATTGTAACGAGGAATTTGCAACATAATTGTGCCGTGGATCGGCAAGTAACCCTCTCCTTCGTACAGTGGGTAATGGACAGTAATCTCGCCGTGGATCGGCTTGTGGCAACTCGAAGGTTGCCTTTTAAATTTCCATTAACCCAGTGTCCAAATTCAATCCCCCACAGTGTTGAATGTTGATTAACAGAAATATTAGAAAAGTTGCCAAGAATAAAACCATAATCCAGAAGTTACCAAGAGTACTAGACAATTATCAAATGTGTGGTGCTATGATAGTGAAAAAGCTCTTAATTCATCCCAAAGCACACTTATTCACAGAAGAACACAAATTGTGAAAACTAAAGTCCTTAAGCTGTAATAACATCAAGATAGTCCCCACTTCGGATACTGTAGTATGGACATTTTAGCTCCCTAAATGCACAGTAAGTTCCTCCCCACTGTTGAGTCCCAAGGGGGCCTTAGTCTGGCAGTCTATAATGTAACGGGATTCTAACCTACGGAGTTTCTGTAGTTTATCCCCACCCCTTATGTTTTCAGAAATTGCATCCAAGCAAAAGTATTGTAACAGATTCCGGTCGCCCTTATGTTTAATGGAAAAGTGTCTTGCGACCGGGTATGTAAAGTCTCTGTTGACTATAGCTCGCATATGTTCTAGGATACGCAATTTCACGGGGTTGATGGTACTGCCTATGTATCTAAGCCCACAAGGGCAGAGGAGGCAATACACTGCAAATGGGGAAGTGCAGGTAAGGAATTGATTGATCTTCTTTTTCTTTTTGCAACCCACAAGTTCGTAAGAAAGAACCCTTTTGCTATTGGCACAGGCCTTGCAACGACCACAAGGGAAAAACCCTTTTGCATCTCTCAATTTCCCTGTACGTGTGGGGATTGGTGACAAATGACTATGTACCAAGGTATCCCTCAGCGAACGTGCCCTTCTAAAAGTAATTAAGGGATTTACAGGGATATCATTCCCAATGATATTGTCTTTCTGCAATATATGCCAATGTCTTTTCAGGATGTTTCTCAATTGTTGACAGTCCTGGGAATATGGTGTTATCATCCTGAATTTATCTGCATCATTAGAGGGTTTTTGTTTCTTAACGAACAGAGTCTGTCTGGGTTGTGTCCTTACTCTGTCTAGGGTGTTGCATAACATCTGCTTGTTATACCCCCTAGCCTCGAATCTATCAATACTTTCCCGGGCTGCACGTTCGAAGTCAATGACTTCGAACGTGCAGCCCGGGAAAGTATCCTGAATCCTGAATTTATCTGCATCATTAGAGGGTTTTTGTTTCTTAACGAACAGAGTCTGTCTGGGTTGTGTCCTTACTCTGTCTAGGGTGTTGCATAACATCTGCTTGTTATACCCCCTAGCCTCGAATCTATCAATACTTTCCCGGGCTGCACGTTCGAAGTCAATGACTTCGAACGTGCAGCCCGGGAAAGTATTGATAGATTCGAGGCTAGGGGGTATAACAAGCAGATGTTATGCAACACCCTAGACAGAGTAAGGACACAACCCAGACAGACTCTGTTCGTTAAGAAACAAAAACCCTCTAATGATGCAGATAAATTCAGGATGATAACACCATATTCCCAGGACTGTCAACAATTGAGAAACATCCTGAAAAGACATTGGCATATATTGCAGAAAGACAATATCATTGGGAATGATATCCCTGTAAATCCCTTAATTACTTTTAGAAGGGCACGTTCGCTGAGGGATACCTTGGTACATAGTCATTTGTCACCAATCCCCACACGTACAGGGAAATTGAGAGATGCAAAAGGGTTTTTCCCTTGTGGTCGTTGCAAGGCCTGTGCCAATAGCAAAAGGGTTCTTTCTTACGAACTTGTGGGTTGCAAAAAGAAAAAGAAGATCAATCAATTCCTTACCTGCACTTCCCCATTTGCAGTGTATTGCCTCCTCTGCCCTTGTGGGCTTAGATACATAGGCAGTACCATCAACCCCGTGAAATTGCGTATCCTAGAACATATGCGAGCTATAGTCAACAGAGACTTTACATACCCGGTCGCAAGACACTTTTCCATTAAACATAAGGGCGACCGGAATCTGTTACAATACTTTTGCTTGGATGCAATTTCTGAAAACATAAGGGGTGGGGATAAACTACAGAAACTCCGTAGGTTAGAATCCCGTTACATTATAGACTGCCAGACTAAGGCCCCCTTGGGACTCAACAGTGGGGAGGAACTTACTGTGCATTTAGGGAGCTAAAATGTCCATACTACAGTATCCGAAGTGGGGACTATCTTGATGTTATTACAGCTTAAGGACTTTAGTTTTCACAATTTGTGTTCTTCTGTGAATAAGTGTGCTTTGGGATGAATTAAGAGCTTTTTCACTATCATAGCACCACACATTTGATAATTGTCTAGTACTCTTGGTAACTTCTGGATTATGGTTTTATTCTTGGCAACTTTTCTAATATTTCTGTTAATCAACATTCAACACTGTGGGGGATTGAATTTGGACACTGGGTTAATGGAAATTTAAAAGGCAACCTTCGAGTTGCCACAAGCCGATCCACGGCGAGATTACTGTCCATTACCCACTGTACGAAGGAGAGGGTTACTTGCCGATCCACGGCACAATTATGTTGCAAATTCCTCGTTACAATACATGAGGAGTTTATAAATGTTTAATTTAACACTCACAAAAGTAATGTGTTATTTAATTTTATTCATGCTAATACAGGGATTGTTTGTACTAGCAAGATGGCGCTCTCGCGTCAGCCCTCTCTCTACACCTACCAACACGTGTTGTTTGTAATGTTGAAATAAAATGGCGCCAGATCGCGCATTACGGTGTAAACATTGAGGAAGGGAGCGTTGCTTCCGAAACGCGTCTGTTGTGCGAGTAAAGACTGCTAACAACGAAATTCCCACGAGTGCTGTCGTTATTTTCCACCCGGGACCGGGAGGGAGAGAGCTTTTATGTTTCAAGCGCGAAGCTCTGACGCGCTTAGGCTTGCACCCGCTGCGAGAGTGCCCCGCAATTTGGAGCAGAGAGCTTGGATATATATATATATATATATTTATATTTCAGAATCTCCTCAGTTTTTTCATACAACTGTTTTAATTAATTTACAGAGTGAAATTCTGGCATTTGCATGGCTCTCTCTGTTATTTTCAAGAGTCATTCACCTTGTGTGAGGTCAGACGCAGCCTTTCTGCAGCTACAGCCTGCACGTCATGTCACGTTATCTCTAAAGTTAAGCACGCCTCTCGGCAGTCCAGCTGATGGCCCAGAAGAGATGCCCGAGTATGGGAAGTTAGGAAAATGAAAGTAAGTCACAATGCCCCGGAAGACATTAATCTGTCATTTGCCATTCGGAGCTGAAACAAAAATTCATTTTGTTTCCAGTTGCAGTGCAAGACTAAAGCGCACTTGAAAAACAGATTTAATTTTGATGATTAAAGGCCTCCTTTCCGAACTTCGGCTCCTCCGGTCATAGTGAGTTTCAGCTGTATTTCTTACCAGCCACAGACTGAATTTAAAGGCCCTGCTCATAATAATCTAAGCAAAATAACTAAATAATACTTGTTTTTAATTGATTCTGACAGCAAAAAGATATTCTTCTGCCTCTCAAAACACTTTGCTTCTTTTTCTCCTTTTTATAGTTTAATACAATAGTGCACATTTCTGCAAGAAATGTGTTTACATGAGCAACCTCCCTAAGGTCCATTTCACACTGACCCAGTGATGTATACATGATTTCACATTGCCTATATATATTCTATCAAAAATAGGTGAGCTTTTAATCTGCCTCCTATTTTATCTATCTTACTTGCCTGGTAACAAATGCTATTCTACATGTGGATGTTTTTCATCAACAGGGAATGTTAGGCGCAACATAGAAGAAGCCTTACTTTGAAAGCTATTCGAAGACCTGTGTTTAGTGTTTAGTACAGAATGGTGTTCTATTCATGGACGTTTTCATTAGCAAGGCAGGTTAGGCTGACGTATTATCTCAATGTTACCTATGCTATATTAGCATAGATGAATACTTGTTTTGGAAGCGATTTGAAAACTAGTGTTGAGTGTTTAATAAGAAATGCTACTCTATTCAAGGGAGTTTTCATTGCTAGGCGGACCACATCATCCTAATGGTTACCTATGTTATCTTATTGCAGCATGTGTGAATACCTATTTTGAAATCTGTTTGAAGACTGATGTTTAAAGATTCTCTTGATTGGTGGAGTAATGGCCCCAATCAGTTGGTATGTATCAGACACATACTTTTTTCAGTCCGTACAATTTCATGATCAATGCTCCCCCAAATTTTTGTCTATGTAATTTGTAATTTGTTTGCTTACTTATAGGTGCCTCCTATATATTTCTGCATCCTGATGATGACACTGTTTTAACCCCTCCCCTGCTGATGACGGAACCGCTCCGTCATCAGCTGCGGTGGCGCTGTGCTGATGACGGAGCGGTTCCGTCATGGGCCACCCGACGCGCCTGCGTGGCGCGGATTCCGCGCCTGCTCTGGGCGTTCTATTGAGCGGGCGGGGCCATGACGGAACCGCTCCATTATAAGCACAGCGCAACCGACGCTGGTGATGGAGCGGTTCCGTCACCAGCATGCGCCCACCGCATTTCCGCCCCGCCCCCTTAGCACTGCGGCGGAATAGCCGCCGCAGTGAAGGGGTTAAATAATCTAAGCCCAGGGTCGGAACATGGACAAAAACATTATGGGGCCGATTAGGATGGCGGACGGAAACGTGCTCCGTCCGCCGTGGAAGGTGTCAAGATACTCCGGACCTGGCCGCGGAAAAACCGCATTAGCGATTAGGATCAAATGTGACCGAAACGCCGTCCGCGGCGGACGGAGCACAACAATCCCCGTCCGCGGCGGTCGAAGTACAGCTGATTCCGCGGCATGCGGACGGAACCCACAAAACACCGACCGCCGCGTATGCACATGACCAGGAGAACAACAACCTCCCCCGCGATACCTGCGTACATTCCGTGTCCGCAATTAGGATAACTCCGCAAGTACCCCGGTAGTCACCGCGATCAACGTCCGCGGCGGTAGCAATGCAATGAGAAACGGGGCTCCACAGCGGAAGTCCAACATCCCTACAGTCATTCAAATGGCATACATACCGACAGAATCCATCACCAAACACAGCAAAATGGACGACAACCCACCTGACACAACTAAACCAAACACAAGACACAATTACCCACCCCCAAAAACTGCATAGACCACACCTGACAACACACCCGCCTATCACCTGACTGCCAATCAACATTCACACAGGGCCAACACACAGACTATAAATTGACTCCCACCCACTCCCGAAATCCTCTGCATCCCAGCATAGCTGACAGCAGGAGACAATACTTGACTTGACAAACAGCAAACTATTTGATTCAGACACATAACCCACACCCAAACACACCCTGCACACAAACACCCACCACACCACACCCAAAGACACCCTGCACACAAACACCCACCACACCACACCCAAACAGCACACACCAGCACCTCCGCACTCCACACAAACACACCCCCCGAGCACCATGGCACCCAAAAAAAATCCTAAATTCTCCGACACCGAGCTCAAGGTAATGGTGGAAGAGATCCTTCGTGTGGAACCCCACATCTTCGGGTCCCTCGTGCAGCAGACGAGCATAGCTCGGAAGAACAGCCTGTGGGACCGCATCGTGACCAGGGTCAATGCCTCCGGGAGCGTTCCGCGAACCAAGGCAGACATCCAGAGGCGGTGGCACGACCTGAAGACCCGGGTGAAGTCAATAAGAGCCAAGAACTACGTCCGGGCCCACCATACCGGCGGTGGAACCCCCCCGGAGCCCCTACCATACACCGAGTGGGAGGAGAGGGTGCTGACCATCCTGCACCCTGACACCCTCGATGGACTTCCTGATGGAGAAGAGGCTGGTAAGTACCAACCAACCACCACAAACACAACAACACGGTGTGGGCCACACAACTCTGAAGACACATCCCACATACCCCAGCCTTGCATGCAGTCCACATACTCACCAACCTCCAAAGCACTCCTACAGGCCCCCATGTCCATAGAGAGGGTGGTGGTGGTGGGTGGGGTGTGTGAGGGGTCGGAACTACAACTTCCAACAGGCCCCCATGTCCATAGAGAGGGTGGTGGTGGTGGGTGGGGTGTGTGAGGGGTCGGAACTACAACTTCCAACAGGCCCCCATGTCCATAGAGAGGGAGGTGGTGGTGGGTGGGGTGTGTGAGGGGTCGGTACTACAACTTCCAACAGGCCCCCATGTCCATAGAGAGGGAGGTGGTGGTGGGTGGGGTGTGTGAGGGGTCACTAGTCCTACTTCCAACAGGCCCCCATGTCCATAGAGAGGGAGGTGGTGGTGGGTGGGGTGTGTGAGGGGTCACTAGTCCTACTTCCAACAGGCCCCCATGTCCATAGAGAGGGAGGTGGTGGTGGGTGGGGTGTGTGAGGGGTCGGTACTACAACTTCCAACAGGCCCCCATGTCCATAGAGAGGGAGGTGGTGGTGGGTGGGGTGTGTGAGGGGTCGGAACTACAACTTCCAACAGGCCCCCATGTCCATAGAGAGGGAGGTGGTGGTGGGTGGGGTGTGTGAGGGGTCACTAGTCCTACTTCCAACAGGCCCCCATGTCCATAGAGAGGGAGGTGGTGGTGGGTGGGGTGTGTGAGGGGTCACTAGTCCTACTTCCAACAGGCCCCCATGTCCATAGAGAGGGAGGTGGTGGTGGGTGGGGTGTGTGAGGGGTCGGTACTACAACTTCCAACAGGCCCCCATGTCCATAGAGAGGGTGGTGGTGGTGGGTGGGGTGTGTGAGGGGTCGGAACTACAACTTCCAACAGGCCCCCATGTCCATAGAGAGGGAGGTGGTGGTGGGTGGGGTGTGTGAGGGGTCACTAGTCCTACTTCCAACAGGCCCCCATGTCCATAGAGAGGGAGGTGGTGGTGGGTGGGGTGTGTGAGGGGTCGGAACTACAACTTCCAACAGGCCCCCATGTCCATAGAGAGGGAGGTGGTGGTGGGTGGGGTGTGTGAGGGGTCACTAGTCCTACTTCCAACAGGCCCCCATGTCCATAGAGAGGGAGGTGGTGGTGGGTGGGGTGTGTGAGGGGTCGGTACTACAACTTCCAACAGGCCCCCATGTCCATAGAGAGGGTGGTGGTGGTGGGTGGGGTGTGTGAGGGGTCGGAACTACAACTTCCAACAGGCCCCCATGTCCATAGAGAGGGAGGTGGTGGTGGGTGGGGTGTGTGAGGGGTCACTAGTCCTACTTCCAACAGGCCCCCATGTTCATAGAGAGGGAGGTGGTGGTGGGTGGGGTGTGTGAGGGGTCGGAACTACAACTTCCAACAGGCCCCCATGTCCATAGAGAGGGAGGTGGTGGTGGGTGGGGTGTGTGAGGGGTCGGTACTACAACTTCCAACAGGCCCCCATGTCCATAGAGAGGGAGGTGGTGGTGGGTGGGGTGTGTGAGGGGTCACTAGTCCTACTTCCAACAGGCCCCCATGTCCATAGAGAGGGAGGTGGTGGTGGGTGGGGTGTGTGAGGGGTCGGTACTACAACTTCCAACAGGCCCCCATGTCCATAGAGAGGGAGGTGGTGGTGGGTGGGGTGTGTGAGGGGTCGGAACTACAACTTCCAACAGGCCCCCATGTCCATAGAGAGGGAGGTGGTGGTGGGTGGGGTGTGTGAGGGGTCACTAGTCCTACTTCCAACAGGCCCCCATGTCCATAGAGAGGGAGGTGGTGGTGGGTGGGGTGTGTGAGGGGTCGGTACTACAACTTCCAACAGGCCCCCATGTCCATAGAGAGGGAGGTGGTGGTGGGTGGGGTGTGTGAGGGGTCGGAACTACAACTTCCAACAGGCCCCCATGTCCATAGAGAGGGAGGTGGTGGTGGGTGGGGTGTGTGAGGGGTCACTAGTCCTACTTCCAACAGGCCCCCATGTCCATAGAGAGGGAGGTGGTGGTGGGTGGGGTGTGTGAGGGGTCACTAGTCCTACTTCCAACAGGCCCCCATGTCCATAGAGAGGGTGGTGGTGGTGGGTGGGGTGTGTGAGGGGTCACTAGTCCTACTTCCAACAGGCCCCCATGTCCATAGAGAGGGAGGTGGTGGTGGGTGGGGTGTGTGCCAATGCCGACTGAATTTCAACCATAAATACATGTACACGTATAGGCAACATTACTCATCATCACATTATTCTTTTGCAGGGGATCCTAATCTGAGTGCCGCCATTGACACCAGGCCTCCAGCATCCCCAAACTCCGAGCACTCATGGGACGATTGTGCAGCCAACTCCGGGGCAGAGGATGGTGCCGGATCGAGCAGCCAGCCAGGGACCTCTGGCACGCAGGTCACACCTGCAACTACAACGACTACGGGCACTGGCATCACAACAACACCGGCGACTCGGACCTGCACAGCTGCCTCCAGCACCACCTCCACCACCACCACTACTACCACCACTTCTGCCCCTGCCGCCCTGCCCAACCCCGCCGCCAACGCTGGGCCAGCGCCATCCCAGCCACGCAGGGAGACAGTCAGGCAACCCACCACTGCAAGGGCAGATCCTGCAGGCAGGAGCAGGGCGGAAAGAAGGGCTGAGGACACAACACTGATTGCTGTGCAACAGTGCCATGAAGCACTAGTCCGGGTGGAGGCGGGCTATGCACGTAGCCAGGAACATGCAGACCGGGCCCACCAGGACTTTGTGGACAACACCGCCATGTTGGGGGCCATCGAGAGGCGGCTTGGCCAACTGGTCGACATTTTCAGCGCCAGGGCATCCGCCAACACCACCCCCCCCCCCTCAAACACCGGCACCGGCCACAACACCGCCACCGCCGACTGCGCCCCTGGCGGCGGATGTGTTACCGAATCAGCCTGCGCCCCTAGCTGACCCCGTGCCGGCACAAAGACGGAGGGGCCGTCCGAGGCAGGAAGTGGCCGAGAGCAGTGTTGGAGCACATGACACACGCTCCAAGAGGAGCCGACAGTGACTCTTTGGAGTACCTCAGCCTCCGATCCAACCTGGAAAGTATCCGGACCCACCTGCCACAGGCCTGCTGCACTAGGCACACACCACCCTATGTGGTGTCTGCACGCCCATCTCATCTACCATTACCTTGGACTCTCACTCCCCCACCCCTTCACTCCTTTGTAAATATGCACCTACACCTATGCACAATCTGTAAATAAATACCACTTACTCACTCAATGATGTGTTGCCTCCATGTTTATTCACATGATTGCATCAGAAACAGACGTAACCAGGTTCAGGGATCCAACAGGTACAGAATAATGCCGCAACGGAGTGACCTAGGGAAACATAGAACCCGCAAACAGACGTTAGTAAACAGCATCACACTCATCCCAACTCACTGCAGTGCAACTTACAACAAACCACACACATCACTACACGAATGGCTGACACTACACACATCATGGAGAAGTGCATGTACTCATAAATGAAGACACACACACACATGCATACATCACATAACAAAACACATAGATGATCCCCAACACAATGACACCAGAGCAGCAAACCTACACAGGGCATACACAAGCAGCACAAGAGGGGCACACTTACAGTCAAGGGAAGTAGCGTGCTATGAGCTGGCGCCTCTGGTCCACACCTTCCTCCTCATCACTATCCTCATCAGTCGACATGGGTGGGTCGGGAGGGCGAGGAACTTGCTGTTCATCTGGGTCCAAGATCAGTGCAATGTTATTTCGCACAGCCAGGTTGTGGAGCATGCAGCAGGCCATCACAATCTTGCATACTTTGCCAGGTGCGTAAGGCAGGGCCCCTCCAGTCTTATCTAGGCACCGAAACCTAGACTTAAGCAGGCCAAATGTTCGTTCCACCACTCGACGTGTCCTACCATGGGCATCGTTATATCGCATTTCTCCTGCTGTGGTGGGATTGCGAATTGGACTCAGAAGCCAAGGCCTGTTTGGGTAAGCCGAGTCGCCTGTGTATGTGGGAATTAGAGAGAGACATCAGTACCTGAACATGTGTCCACACCAAGCCACCCAAATATCACTCCAGTCACCACAGCATACTCACCAACAAGCCAGGCTTGTGCCGGACGCAGATTTGCCATCAGTCGTGGGACTATGCTGCTCCGCATGATGTGGGCGTCATGTGCAGAGCCAGGAAATCTTGCACACACATGTGAGATAATGTTGTCGGCCTGGCACACCACCTGCACGTTAAGGGAGTGGAAGTGCTTCCGATTCCGAAACACCTGCTCACGTGCCCGTGGCGGGATGATCGCAATATGCGTGCCATCAATTGAACCCACAACGTGTGGAATGCCACCCAGTGCATAAAAGTCTGCCTTGACCGCTGCCAACTCTGCCGCCTGTGGAAAATGTATGTACTCATGCTTGTACAGCATCATGGCTGTCAGTACATCCTTGAGTACCGTGCTAAACATGGCCTGTGACATTCCCCCGGCATGTCCTATAGTGTACTGGAATGTTCCCGTAGCAAAAAAATGGAGTGCCGCCATCACCTTTTGGGTGGGTGAAATTGAGCCTGGATAAGTTCTCCGCGGCTGCAGGTGAGGAGACAACTTGTTCACAAGCTCCAGCAATCGACGTCGATCAAGCCTGAATTTCCGGACCACCTCCTCGTCCACCATGTCCTCCAGCACAGTATATGGGCGATGGACATTTTGAGCCCTCCTGTGTGGGAGTAAATGGAATGGAAGTCAATTCACATACAACGCATGTGTGTGCAACTCACTCACATGTCACCGCACTCTATCCAACATGTAATAGGCAGTGTTCGATTTGCTTATGTGTGACACCTCTGATTGTCACAACAACATGGATTGACGTAGCAATGTGCACCCACCAGCTACATGATGTGTTGCAACATGTCCAATGCACTCTGTTGCACCTCAACATCACTGCCAACAAGGCATGTGACATGACCCAAAAGTGACGGTCATTAGTGGCACACCGATGGGCATGGTATGGAAACCATGGGATAGAGCATGAAGTGTGGAGTCACGCAATCACGCACACAACCCTCAGCATGCAGCTGCAGACAATTAAACATAGTGCATCGTGCATCGTCAGCTGACATGCACTCATTGACGCCGCCATGGCGGTGCACTGCTTCCGCTGTTGACGTCTGGCCATACGCGGCCCGCGTTCAACATTCCAATTGTCTGCACGTGCTAGAGACCGGGACGGATGCATCATTTGCAACAAAGTTGTAAGAGTGGCGCCACCATGGCGGGGCACGTATTCGGCGGGGGAGGTGGAGGCCAATACAGCCATAAGCTGATGTGCATGCACATGCCAGTTCATGACCCCCTTACAGTGACATTGCATCAGGCAGCCTACACCGGCCGGCCCAGCTCTACCCACTACCGCCGTGCCAGGCCTAGCCCTTGACCGCCGTTGCGGCCGTGCCAACTACCGCCGCTTCAGGCCCCCTCCACTACCGCCGTGCCAGACCTAGCCCTTGACCGCCGTTGCGGCCGTGCCAACTACCGCCGCTTCAGGCCCCCTCCACTACCGCCGTGCCAGACCTAGCCCTTGACCGCTGTTGCGGCCGTGCCAACTACCGCCGCTTCAGGCCCCCTCCACTACCGCCGTGCCAGACCTAGCCCTTGACCGCCGTTGCGGCCGTGCCAACTACCGCCGCTTCAGGCCCCCTCCACTACCGCCGTGCCAGACCTAGCCCTTGACCGCCGTTGCGGCCGTGCCAACTACCGCCGCTTCAGGCCCCCTCCACTACCGCCGTGCCAGACCTAGCCCTTGACCGCCGTTGCGGCCGTGCCAACTACCGCCGCTTCAGGCCCCCTCCACTACCGCCGTGCCCTGGCGGCCCTGGCACGGCGGTCATGGGCCTAGGTCTGGCACGGCGGTAGTGGAGGGGGCCTGAAGCGGCGGTAGTTGGCACGGCCGCAACGGCGGTCAAGGGCTAGGTCTGGCACGGCGGTAGTGGAGGGGGCCTGAAGCGGCGGTAGTTGGCACGGCCGCAACGGCGGTCAAGGGCTAGGTCTGGCACGGCGGTAGTGGGTAGAGCTGGGCCGGCCGGTGTAGGCTGCCTGATGCAATGTCACTGTAAGGGGGTCATGAACTGGCATGTGCATGCACATCAGCTTATGGCTGTATTGGCCTCCACCTCCCCCGCCGAATACGTGCCCCGCCATGGTGGCGCCACTCTTACAACTTTGTTGCAAATGATGCTTCCGTCCCGGTCTCTAGCACGTGCAGTTGCCGGTGTGTGAGCGTGACGGTCTGTGCAAGTGCAGCCAATGGGAGGTGTGGACATGGGCCACGGTTGGCCAATTGCAAGTACCGTATGGTGTTCACCGCAACACCAGGGCCAATCATTGGCCAAATTCCAAACACGCTCTCACGGCGGACCAATGGCTGGCGCCGTATGCCACTGACATGGCCACTGGGCCCTATATATGTGTGATGTGCAAAAGCAAACTTTCTACGATGACCACCGACTGCTGCCTGTGACCATCACCTCCACCTGCTGCTGCGGAGCTGACCACCGACTGCTGCCTGTGACCATCACCTCCACCTGCTGCTGCGGAGCTGACCACCGACTGCTGCCTGTGACCATCACCTCCACCTGCTGCTGCGGAGCTGACCACCGACTGCTGCCTGTGACCATCACCTCCACCTGCTGCTGCGGAGCTGACCCCCGACTGCCGCTCTAGTGCCATACTCCGTGACCTTGCCATGTCGAGAGTCAAAGAGGTCCGGTCTCGTCCCTTCACCGCCGCGGAGCTGGATGTCCTCGTGGACGCTGTGCTCCGCAACTACGGACGCCTGTATGGCGCACCCGGACAGGCGGTAAGTGCAGTGGGGGATAAGTTGTAGTGCATGAGGTGTCAAATGGCACCTGGGCTCTGGAAACTTGGCGGTGTGATGTGTGACCAACTAAAGAATCGATATGTGCATGGCTGCTGAGAGTAATGTGTTGCTCCTATCTGTGTGACTGGCCAACTGTCCACTGACTTCCACCCTTTTGTCTCCCATCATGGTAGGTAAAGCTGCACCTTCGCAAGGACGTGTGGAGGAGCATTGCACGTGAAGTACGAGCAGCGGGGGTGTGCAATAGACGACATACACACTGCCACAAACGCTGGGACGACATTTCCAGACTGAGCAAGAATGTAGCGGAAGTGACACTAGGGCTGATTCCACGGACGGCACGTCTGGCCCGACGCTCAATGACCCCTCTCATGCACCGTATCATAGCTGTGACGCATCCTGACCTGTCCGAGCGGTTGCGTGTGGATGAACATCAACGTGGCGGTAAGCTTACTGTCAGTGTATGTTGCTTGTGAGTGCAATGCATGTATGGTTGCGCACACACATTAGGGTCTTCCGTCTATCGTGAGTCTATTTCCAATGGCATGTTGGTGACATTGCCACAGTTAACTTTGCACTTGCACATGCGGAATGTTGAGCCGCCACCTGCTAAGCTGTTCAGTTGTCATGCACATGCTGTAGTGCTCCGTCACCCCTTGCCAACACTTGTGTGCTGATGTAGTTCCTCATGCCCAGTGTGCATGCTGTACATGTATTACGGCCAACGCCACAGAATTCCTGTGAGGATGACTGCTTGGGGTGGGCTGTGTGCAGGTTGGGGGATCGATGGACAGTGTCATCAGTGGCTTTAGGGATTCCGCAGCAGTACTGTACGTGTGTGTGCCCATTACTTACACCCATTTCCTGTGCTTTTCAGCATTGGCAGAGGGCACTCAGCCACATACGGCGGAGATTACAGAAGGCAATGCATCCGGATCAGACGTCGCGCACACGCAGACTGACACCGAAGGGGCCAGCGGCGGAGAGGGGGACAGGACCGTCCCGGAGGACTCGCATGTGGAGACAACATCGTCATCATCTTCCGACAGTGTTGGTGAGTCAGCACTGTTGTCACAGACTGGGAGTGGGCAACCAACACCTTCGGTCGGGGCAACTGCACCATGTACTGTACGTGCACGCAGGAGTAGGGGGAGCAGAGTGGCGTTCGGTGTCGGCACCGCTGCCCCAGCCTCGGTGACCCAAAATTCTCTTTGTGCAGAGGCTGTTGATCTGCTGCGACAGCTGTGTGTGGGCCAGACAAATATGATTAATGCATTCCAAGACCACGATAGGAAGTTGGGGCAGGTGGTGGCATTCATGGAAGGTATGCATGGTGATCTGGCTGGTGTACACAGGACACTGCAGTCATTGTCTAACAGTGTGTCGTCTGCCATTGTACAGTCGCACGGACTGGGTGGTACTTCTGTTCCGCCATCTACAACTCTGGATGTGTCAGGGGGGAGTGAATTTTCTGACCAGGACTCCAATACAGGTTATTGCACTAGAAGCAGCGTCAGCCAGCACGTCAAGGCACGGAGGCCTCAGACCCCATCCCCTAGGTCAGGTAACTCTGTTCACAAGGGCAACGTCAGATATAGTGGAGTACACACACGTGAGGCAAAAGAGGGGTTGGGTGTAATGGCTACACATGCTGCACAGCCATCCCACACACAAGGTACTACCAGGCCAAGACTCACTCCCGCTTCCATTGACACTACCCTGTACGAGGACAGTGAGAAGACGAATACATCTCTTGAGGGCTCGCATACTCCCAGTACCAGGGACACTAGGAAGGAAGGTGCCACTCCCAAGGGCAGGGAAAGCAGGAAGGATGTAGGCACTCCCAAGGGCAGGGACAGCAGGAAGGATGTAGGCACTCCCAAGGGCAGGGACAGCAGGAAGGATGTAGGCACTCCCAAGGGCAGGGAGACTACGAAGGAAGGTGCCACTCCCAAGGCCAGGGAAAGCAGGAAGGATGTAGGCACTCCCAAGGCCAGGGAAAGCAGGAAGGATGTAGGCACTCCCAAGGGCAGGGAAAGCAGGAAGGATGTAGGCACTCCCAAGGCCAGGGAAAGCAGGAAGGATGTAGGCACTCCCAAGGCCAGGGAAAGCAGGAAGGATGTAGGCACTCCCAAGGCCAGGGAGACTACGAAGGAAGGAGCCACTCCCAAGGGCAGGGACAAGAATAGTCACAAGACAAACGCACCTAAGAGGAGCACGGACAGTCCCAGGGGCAGGGACACACACGGGCAGAAGGGGTGTCCAGCTGATATGCACACCACAGACGACAAGTCTGCTGCCTGCAAGAGGGCACCATCCAGGGAACAGGGCAAGTCCACAGAGTACAGTACTCCTACGGAAATGGAACATCCAAGGCCCAAGGACTCGCCCATGAATAGTGGCGCTGTCAGGGACAGGCATACATCACCCATAGTTGCTCTGAGACAGCTGTTTTCTGGCAAACGGAATACAGAAGACTCAGCAGTGGAGTCACCCCTTACATCCACTCCCATCATGGCCCGTCAGGGACGGATGCAGGTGGACCCTGTCGTGGCATCCCCCATGACACATGTTGCAGAGGCCACAAGGCAGCCACACAGCAAACGACAAGCAGGCTCCAGCACGTCCCCAGAGACCATTCACCCCCCAGCACATGCACCTCCCATGGTGGGTGAAATTGCTTCTCAGTCCGGTCGACTTGTGGTTCCTGTCCTGTCCAGGGTGCAGGCACATGTCCAAAAGAAGCGTAGACACACAGCATTGACACATGCCCAATCCGATATCGGCCAATTGCAACTATCCCCCGCTCCCAGAGCCACCCTGCCTCCTGGACCATACAGTCCTGTGGCTCATCATTTCAGTGGTCACAGTGGCGCTGGTGCAGTTGACTCGCATGTGTCTGTTAGTGGCAGGGTATCCGTCGAGACAAATCCTGTATCAGGTGCTGGCAGTGTATCTGGGTCTATAGGCCATGTGTCAGTAACTCGGGCTGTGTCGGTGTGTCACACTCCTGTATCAGGTGCTGGCAGTGTATCTGGGTCTATAGGCCATGTGTCAGTAACTCGGGCTGTGTCGGTGTGTCACACTCCTGTATCAGGTGCTGGCAGTGTATCAGGGTCTATAGGCCATGTGTCAGTAACTCGGGCTGTGTCGGTGTGTCACACTCCTGTATCAGGTGCTGGCAGTGTATCTGGGTCTGTGGCTCACGTGTCAGTCACTACATCTGTGGCTGTGTGTCACACTCCGGTTTCTGGTGCTGCCAGTGTGTCCGATGCGGGTACTTCACGCAATCCACCTGATAGTGTGCTGTAAGTTGCTGTACTGTGCCCTCTGATGTACCTGCTCTGGTGTCCACACTGCCCTGTTGCTGTTCTGATACTGATGTATGCCCTCTGATGTACCTGCTCTGGTGTCCACACTGCCCTGTTGCTGTTCTGATACTGATGTATGCCCTCTGATGTACCTGCTCTGGTGTCCACACTGCCCTGTTGCTGTTCTGATACTGATGTATGCCCTGTGATGTACCTGCTCTGGTGTCCACACTGCCCTGTTGCTGTTCTGATACTGATGTATGCCCTGTGATGTACCTGCTCTGGTGTCCACACTGCCCTGTTGCTGTTCTGATACTGATGTATGCCCTGTGATGTACCTGCTCTGGTGTCCACACTGCCCTGTTGCTGTTCTGATACTGCATTGTGCCCTCTCATGTACTGCCTCTGATGGACGTTTTCAGTGCAATGGACTGTTGGTGCCCTTGGCCCCTCTCATGTACTGCCTCTGATGGACGTTTTCAGTGCAATGGACTGTTGGTGCCCTTGGCCCCTCTCATGTACTGCCTCTGATGGACGTTTTCAGTGCAATGGACTGTTGGTGCCCTTGGCCCCTCTCATGTACTGCCTCTGATGTACCTGCTCTGGTGTCCACACTGCCCTGTTGCTGTTCTGATACTGCATTGTGCCCTCTCATGTACTGCCTCTGATGGACGTTTTCAGTGCAATGGACTGTTGGTGCCCTTGGCCCCTCTCATGTACTGCCTCTGATGGACGTTTTCAGTGCAATGGACTGTTGGTGCCCTTGGCCCCTCTCATGTACTGCCTCTGATGGACGTTTTCAGTGCAATGGACTGTTGGTGCCCTTGGCCCCTCTCATGTACTGCCTCTGATGGACGTTTTCAGTGCAATGGACTGTTGGTGCCCTTGGCCCCTCTCTTGTACTGCCTCTGATGTACCTGCTCTGGTGTCCACACTGCCCTGTTGCTGTTCTGATACTGATGTATGCCCTCTGATGTACCTGCTCTGGTGTCCACACTGCCCTGTTGCTGTTCTGATACTGCATTGTGCCCTGTGATGTACCTGCTCTGGTGTCCACACTGCCCTGTCGCTGTTCTGATACTGATGTATGCCCTGTGATGTACCTGCTCTGGTGTCCACTATGGGCATGCTCCATTCTAGACTGTGACTTTGCTCCGAATCAGCGTAAATAAAATAGCGATTCATGTGTCGTGCTTTGTCAGAGTCATTCTTGCGTGTGTGATGCTGGTGTGGATTGGTATTTTCTTGGGGGCGGTGGGTTCTGCTCAGGACCCAAGTCCTGCAACAAGAAGTGGGGTGACGCAGAAATCACGACAGGAAGTGATAGGGTGGCTTCCACTCAGTAGCAGTTTATAGTTATCATGCTCCCTGTTGAATTAGTGGGGGGACGCCGTCCACCCGCGTGGTACCCCGACTTGAGCCCTGGTTGTGCTACGTGTCACTCTCCCCTACCTGGGTCACGGCCCTTGGAGGCGTTGCCGTACACAGGCATTTGTGCATTTTGGGACATGTCACTCCCCCCTCCCTACGTCACCGCCCTGGCCGGTACTCCTCTCCAGACAGCGAATGCTTAGGTGCCTACCTGCGTCGTCGTCGATGGTGGGCCAAGACGAGGACGTACTGGATCGCGTAGAGTATCGGGTAAGCCTGTAGTGCAGGGTCCATGTCGGCGTGCGGCTCGTGGTGGGTATGGTCGCTGTGGAGCATCCGCCGTGTTCAGGCAGGTTGTTTATCCGCCGCGCTTTTATGTGTGTTTTCCGCCATCTTGATTTGGAGGACGGTCCTAGTCGTCAGTCCGTACGGCGGAGTCTCTGGAAAGGTTACGTCCGCTGCGTGGTTGGGTGTGGTGGTGCGGCGGACCGTGTTCTACCGCCGCGGACGGAATTTGCCACGTATTTCGTATCCTGATTTGGCGGACGGAGTGTCCGCGACGGGCGCACGGAAAATAGGCCTGTTCCGCATACTCAGGGTATGCGGAGGCACTTCCGTCCGCCATCCTAATGACCCCCAATATGTGGACTGTTTTTCAATAAACTTATGATGGCTATCAAAACTCGCTTAGCGGGGGTTGATCTCTAGCACTCTATTACCCTTATCAGCCACATGTATATATTTCAGTACATAGCACTTATGTACTTATAGTCACTGTCACAGCACCGTCACCCCCTTTTGTTCGATAGAGCAATTATAAATTTTACCTCTCACTGTCAACAATCAAACTAAAAGTTGCTAAAATAAAATAAAACATAAATATGCAAGTTATTTGTGTTAGAGGTGTTTGTATCCCCTGCTTGACAATTTGCAGTGGAAGTCAAGGGCTACACTTCTCCCATAGGGATCACAAATTAAATAAGATCAGTTACCGACCCACGTTATCACAAACAACAGAAAGCATTTCCAAGAGCCCACAGAGAGAGCACCCGATTGGTGCGCAAGATGGAGCCACCCTGATGGTCATGCTTGCCACCGTTAGTGGCTGAGGGCTCACTTCCAGTTTTAGACTATGGTTTCTGTCACCCTGAAGAGCAAGTCCAGCAGGAGTTGATACATAAGTCATCACAGAGAAGACCATGATGGTCAGCAGTTATTCTAGTTTAGTGTGAGTATAACACCCATTAGAGCCTGATAGTTGCACAGTATGCTATGTACCTTACGACATAATACAATAGTTTCTCTTTATTATTCTCTGTGGTGCTGGTGTGCCCAAAGAAAAACCAGTAGGTTAGTAGTGATGTGCATGTGCAACCTCTGCCCATCAAGATATGCCTGACCTAGTACTGGGGTGAAGAGGGGTTGTTGGCACCAGGTGATACAGAACTGAAAATGACGCTGACTCCCAGTTGAGGTTACGCCCTGTCTTCAGATGAATAAACGGTTTAACCTCAAATGGGAGTCAGCGTCATTACAGATTGGCGACGAGGATGGGATATTAACATGTCTTGCATTCTTACCTGTGATCATGACTACATGCCACGGTTCTAACTTCTTTATAACATTACTACAGCGATCCCCTTTAATGAGCCTATACAGTGTGTGTAGACATTGCGTGGAGCCGCAGGATGCTGAACTGGATGGGATTGCTAAGGAAATTAAGCAATTCTCATCATGGCCATAAGCTCGTCAGACTGTAGTCACTATAGCTGTCTTGAGGATAACAGTTTTGGGGCAATAGCCCACAGGCTCTCTGAAGCCGGATGGCATCTTGGGGAAAGCGTGATTCCTCCTTCTCCTGGAGTTCATGTACAGGACAGCTGCCTGTGGGAGGCAGAGTGCATGGATCTGAGCAGAAACATCCAGTGCCGGTACGTCAGCAGAGGGGTTTGAGTGAGAGTTTGTCTTGATCTTGGGATAGGAGTGGCTGTGCTGAAAAGGAGATGATGCATTGAGTCAGAATGCGCAAAGGCCAGAGGAATGTGGAACTGCATCAGGTTAGGGGTTCGAGGGCAGAACTGCACCAGAGCCCACTGAAGATTTTATCAGACAGCCTCCATTCTTACGCCCCTCCCAGAAGAATTGAGGTCCTCTGACTGCCAAACATAGCATTGGGCAGTGAATGAAAAGACTGACTGAACTTCCCCTTTTTGCCTTGACCGAGAATGATCCTGGAGTGCTGTAAGCACTCTGCAAGCTGGAATCACAAGCCATTTGGGTCCCCTCATGAATGTGATGGGTGAGGGTGGAACAGAAGGTTTACAATTGTTCAAGGGCAATCACCACATGACTGCTACAGCCTCAATCTGGTACTGCTGGGGACTGGGTTGCATCCCCCAAGGGCTAGCTAAATCAGGGTGTGTCTCAAAGATGTTGGTAGATTACCTAATAGCCAAACAATAACTATGTTATACCCCCACAAGTGCTCTGTGCACTTGGAAAACATGATGTGTGAGCAGTATGCCGAGGAATGAAGGGTCAGTGCTTTTTCATGAAACCACCCAGGCACATTCTGCGGCTGGAAGTGAAGGAAGAGCTTAAGTATCAACGAAGAGCGGACAACAGCATTGTTTGGACTGCCGTGCTCTTGAAAGTAACTGTAACAGGCATACTTGGCATATCCTCGCCATCCATCCATCCATGAAGAAAGTACTCCCACCTAAGCCCTAGAGAGTTATTAAACAGTGATGTGCTAGTGAGGACCAATAGCATGACCCACCACCGATCTGCCATCACAAAGGAGGAGTCAGTGATGGCAGCTAAGTGCACTAATTACCAATCTTCTCCGCTGCTTAGGTGACCACCACTTTCTCTGAACTAATAAATGGCCTGAAAGAAAAATTGGCTATGTCCTTGGCTGATATTTGAAAAGAGATCCTACAAAGAGGTGACAGGTTCAGCACTCATCACCATACTATTTCAAGCCTTGTCATTGATGTTGAGGACATGTGGAAGGTGCTACAGAAGAGACATGTGGACATGTGGAAGGTGCTACAGAAGAGACATGTGAAGCTAATGGATCGCCAGGAAAAGTATGACAATTTGGAGGACTGCACTAGGAAGGACAACATCTTCTTGTGAAATGTGAAAGAGGGATTGTGGGATGGTGAGATGGTTGAATATATCTAGCTTTACACTAAGCATTCTTTTTGAAAACAATCTTTTGCAATTATACCACAAGGGCATAAAAGGTGGGCCAGCATCAGTCAAGAAAGGAAAGAAGGCTTTGGGACATGTTTGTAAGAACTGTGGGCCAGATGTACGACCCATTTTGTGTGTGCAAACGGGTTTGTGACCAGTCTGCGCATGCGAAATGTGAAAGGGCTATGTACAATTCCTAAATAGGAGTCACAATTTATGTGGGACCCGCTATTTAGGAATTGCGAGTAGCTATTAGAAAAGGGCGTACCCTTCCTAATAGCGGGCACAATCACATGTAAGAATGTTTTGCGACCGCAATTGCAGTCACAAAACACTTGCAAATTACCACCCTTTTCAAGAAAGTGGTAATGCGGTCGCAATTTCGAAGGGGTTCCCAGGGAACCCCTTCCACTTTGTGACTGTCTCTAAAAATAGTTTTAAGGGCAGACAGTGGTCCCAAGGACCCCTACCTGCCCTTAGAAAATGAAACGAAAACGTTTCATTCTTTTTTTTTTAAATGCATCCCATTTTACTTTAAAGAATACGCGCTGCATTTAAACAAACTGCTTCATTTTGCAACCCGTACTCTTCAAAGGAAAATGGGAAAACCAGTTCCAGACATGATGTTCTGCTGAGCCCAGAAGGCCACTGTCCGTGGGAGGGCCTGTCATACCCAATGGGCTCGCTAATTGCAGGAGGCTCATTAGTATTAATTGGCCTCCCAATTTGCGACTCCATTGGGAATCGCAAACTGTGTTAAACACAGTGTTGTTCATGCCAAATAGTGCCTCGCAAATTGCAAGTCACAAATGAGACGCAATTTGCAAGGCGCGATTTTACAAGTCGTATATCTGTCCCTGTGTCTTTGCAAGTTAACAATTGCATTGTTAAAGCTGTGATGGAAAGGAAACTCATTTATTTTCTGGGTAGTGAAGTACAGCTTTATCAGGACATTTTACAGAATATATTGTCATGGGGAAGAGACAGCAAAGAGGGTGTGACCAAATTTCAGAAACTGAAAATATTTATTTATTTATTTATTTAGTGTCACTTTTATAGTGCGCAGCTACCCCAACGGGGTGTCCCGGCGCTCCAGCGGATGAAATAATTCTTACTCCATAAGGATTTAGCAAAAGAGGTGGGTTTTCAAAGCCCTACAGAAGGGGAGTTCCTCCTGAATTGATCGAATCAACTGCGGGAGTTTATTCCAATGGGATGCGGCACAGATTTGGGAGGTTTTTCCTCCTGATCGCATCTTTTTAAATCTCGGGATAGTGAGAAGATTTTTGGAGCCTGATCGCAGAGATCTGATATTTTTGTATGGGCAGAGGCAGGTAGAAAGATATGCAGAGCCCTTCCCTTTAATTGCCCTATGGGCCAGTAAAAGTGCCTTGAATTCAGATCGTTTCTGTATAGGTAGCCAATGGAGAGAGAGGCGATGAGGGGAAATATGTTCTCGAAGAGAAATCCCGCATACTAATCGGACTGCGGCATTTTGTACAATTTGAAGCCGATGGCAGAGGCCTGCGGCAAGTCCAACATACAGGCCATTGGCATAATCCAAGTGCGATGTGATTAATGCTTGGACTATTGTTCTCCTTGTATTGCTGGGTAGGAAGTTAATGAGTTTTTTTACCATCCTTATTTTAGAGAAACAGGCGGCAGATACCGTTTGAACTTGAGTGTGAAATGAGAGAGCAGAGTCCCATCTGACTCCGAGATACTTTACAGATTCTTTGGGGGTGGGGGTGAGCTTAAATCATGTGGCCACCACAAGTTGGAGTCCAGCGGGGATGATTGGTGGAAAAAAAGAACCTCTGTCTTTCCCGCGTTCAATTGAAGACAGTTGTTATCCATCCAACATGCAACTTTACGCAGGCAATCTTTTAATGGATCAAATGTGGTGTCTGAGATGTCTTCATATGAAAAGAGCAGTTGGATGTCATCCGCGTATGATGTAGCTTTGATTCCCAACTGGGCGATCAACTCGGCCAAAGGGGAAAAATAAACATTAAAAAGAAGGGGACTCAGGGAAGAGCCCTGAGGGACTCCCCATTTGAGCGGGCGACTATCTGAGGTGAAAGGGGGGGTAAACACTGCCTGGGTGCGATTGGACAAGAAGTATGACACCCATTTCAAGGCCTGGCCTTGAATACCTATTGAGTGGAGACGGTTGAGGAGAACAGGGTGAGAGACTGTGTCGAATGCTGCTGATAAATCCAGCAGCACCAACACCGCCCTTGCCCCTGTATCTAATTTCCATCGAACCGCGTCCGCCATCTCGATCAGTGCCGATTCTGTACTGTGGCCCTGTCTAAATCCATGCTGTGTGTTATGGAGTAACCCTTGAGTTTCCAGAAAATTCGCTAACTGCTGTTGTACCAGTTTTTCTAGTACCTTTGCAGGTGCTGGTAACAGAGATATGGGCCTGTAATTTGCTGGCTCATTAGAATCAGCGTCAGCCTTTTTCAGAATAGGAATAATACGCGCGTGTTTCCACGAGTCCGAAAAGACGCCGGTACTCAAGGAGTCATTCCAAATACTATTCAGAGCTGGGTTGAGTATTGGGGCAAGGGCTTTGTACTGTTTGGCCGGCCAGGGGGTCTGTTGGCGAGCCAGATCTACAACTAGAGAGTTCAGCAAGTGATTGATCAAGGGGAATCCTATCGAACTCTGAGAAGATCTGAGAAGGAACAGGACGGGGTTGTGAAAGGGCTATGGGGTTATCCGCAGTATTGGTAAGATTTTTACAGGGGAAAGAATCATAGATAGTGGCTATTTTCTCCTCGAAAAAGTCTGACAAACGATTACAAAGTGATTGAGATACTTGTGCCTGACGTGTGAGGGCTGAGGGGTTTGTAAAGGATCTGACAGTATTAAAAATTTCCCTGGCAGAGCCTTGGGTATTATTGATTTTCTCCTCTAAATAAGCTCTTTTGTGTTCTAAGATCCTTTTCCTGTAATTTTTCAAGGCAGATTTATATTCCAGTTTACTGTCCATGGAGTATGAAAGTCTCCAATGTCTCTCCAGAGATTTACAAGCAGACTTACATTTTCGGAGTTCGTCTGAATACCATGGTGAGGAAAGGACAGAACGATATGTTTTAATCGGCCTGATTGGAGCAATTGAATCTATAGCCAAAGTAATCCAGCCATTAAAATTAATCAGCCTGGAGTCTAAATCGGTAGCCTCGCTGGGGATCTGCGAAGCCAATTGCACTCTTAAGCTTTCTGGACTGATCTTGCTCCAGTTACGTCCCAGAGTTTTAGCTAAAACTTTAGGTCTTACTTGTTGGGGTAACAAAATCGAGAAACGGACAAAATAATGATCAGACCAGATGACAGGATAAGTAACATCTGTAGTAAGACCAGCATGATTGGAGCATATAAGGTCAAGGGTATGACCCGCTTTATGCGTAGGACAAGAAATGAAAGGATTTAGTCCACCAGCAGACAGTGTGTTCAGAAAATTAGTGCTTATTGGATCGAGTACGTCTTCCACATGGAGATTAAAGTCACCAAGTAAGGTGAAATTAGCGTGTCGAAGGCTAGCATGGAGGACATAGTCCAGGAAGTCTGGAAGGAATGCAGTTTTAGATTTGGGGGGGCGGTAGACTAGTAACCCTGTGAAAGTAGAATTAGCAGCTTTTTGAATGGAAAGGAAGAGCTTCTATGGCTTCTATCTGTGTATAAGGAAAGGAAGCAAAAGTTCAAGAGGATCTATAAACGATGGCAACTCCTCCACCTCGTGTAGAAGTTTGTTTATTAGCACAAAAAATATGATACTCAGGAGGGATAGCCAGAGACAAGGCGGGATTTGTTTCATCCCCTAACCAAGTCTCTGTTAAACAGAGAATATCCCAATTGTTGTCCATAAGGGATTGAGCTATGTCCAACGAGTGTTTAACAAGAGAGCGGCAGTTAATAAGGCCTGCCTTGATGGTAGTATTTTTATGACAAGTTAGAGGGCATTGAAAGGAGGTTTGCGGCGGGAAGAGAGTCCCCAAAGTGCTATCTGCATGGTCAGATTTACAGGGAATGCACGGAAAAGAGCGAGTAGTAAGGGCAGAAGGAATGTTATGGAAAAAATCGCAGTGGTGCGCCCTTAAATTAAGTAAAGTACTCCTGTCATACCTTAGTGAGGAATGTATAACAGACTCAGCATGGAGAGTGGCCACTGCCGCGGTCTGGCTGCGGACGGGCGCAGACGGGCAGGACTCTGGCATGACTCCGGCACAGATCCGGCGCACCCGCAAAGCGCGTCCGCTGCGCGGAGTCATATAGTATAGGTAAATTTATTTTTTCTGCATTGCATTTTCAATTGGGTTCAGGCACTCACACAATTAGAAAACTTAAAGAGGGTGATGCAGTACAATTTATAAAACTAAAAATCATAACACCCTTGCGAACTGAAAATACGAAAAGCTGAAAGTACACTTTGCACATGTTAGAGACCTCTGGGCCTCGCAATCCCGCACCCCCGTTATCGCCCAGATGATAGTCGAAGAGTAGAAAAACCAGCAGCAGCTCCAAGAGTCAAGGTAAGGTCTGGCTATTAATTCAGCAGCAGTCCCGGTCAGTGCAGGAGCAAGAATTGTTAAAAAAGCACCAGTTTAAAATAGAAGCAAAGATCCACGACTACGAGCGGCTCCCGCGGAGCGGGGACGCGAGTCGTATTTGAAGTCGGCAGGGGACAGCAGTGAGGAGGGGCGGGAAGAGGCACTAGGTGCGCGTGGTTGACAGAGCGCAGAGACCTCTGGGCCTCGCAGTCCCGCACCCCTGTTATCGCCCAGATGATAGTCAAAGAGTAGGCAAAACCAGCAGCAGCTCAGAGAGTCAAGGTAAGGTCTGGCTATTAATTCAGCAGCAGTCCCGGTCAGTGCAGGAACAAGAATTGTTAAAAAGCACCAGTTTAAAATAGAAGCAAGTATCCACAACTACGAGCGGCACCAGTGATACTAGAGAACCTATAGTTTATGGAAAATTGAAAACAGTTTTTGTAGAGTGAGTTTAGAAAAATATGCACTTTGATGGATTTTGTGAAAAAATTGTGGTACTAGGAGATTTCTAACGTTTTCCCTATTACCGGATGCCATACGTTTTCTTTTCCCATGCAAGAGGACGCTATGCTGATCGATATTTTACTTTGGACTGTTTATCGATGCTACAATTGGTAGCTGATGGACTGAGACCTTCTTTGTCGAACCATTTCTATTTTTTCATTTCCATTATATCTCTAGCTCTAAGCTAATGGACTCACCCCTACTGGACTTAAGTCTGAACAATTCCCCCTTCTTCGTAGGTCTTGAGCTGTTAGAAATTTGAACCATCCTTCTGCCTTGAATGGTAGTGGAACTCTGTAACTCTGCAAACTGAATTTTATTAATTACCATTCGATTAAAGATTTGGGCAAATGTTTGGGGGTTTGGCTTCGCCGTGTTGCAAGATGGCTGCATAGTGTGCGAGCTCTGCCGGCCGAGCACACAGTCCTTCCAAAACCATCAGTTTCAGAAGCCATCCAACCACAGAATTGAGCGCTCAGGGTCAGGGTGATCATAAACTGAGGAGCAAACCGATGTACAAACAAAGAGCAGCGCTGCAGCTGCGGGTGAATGCCGCGGCCCAGTGAGACCTACCAACCCGGAGCTCCCTGATCCCTTATGCCGCTGCGTCTGCTCCGTGTGAATAGGCGACCAAAGACTGGGTTGCGATGGAGGGAGGCCGCGAGCACACTCACCATACTTGTGCCGACCTTCACTCCTCGCCCGACAGGCACACTCTCTGGAAGTATGCCCTGTGTGGTGTGGGCGGGTCCCTGCAACAGGCTGCCTGGATCCGACGAGTGAGATGGGGTAGACAGCATGGACATCGTAGGTGGGACGGCCCATTGCGTCCTCATAGTGACACCTGGGCTAAAGACGGAGACGAGATTGTGCCGTGGTGAGGATATCCTACATCGCGACACCAAGGAGGACGCTTGGGAGGAGACATGAGCCTGCCTTGAATTTTACAGGAACCGTTTGTGGCCTATCTGCTGAGGTGAGCCTTCCTGTGGTGCGCAGTTGGCCCTGGCAGTGGGCAGATTGAATACGGTGCCTGAGATTGGGGGACCCGTACGAGCACGCACCACATACTGCCATGGCTGAGGTTGCGCCGGTAGGCCCCGGTGCTCACTGCAGGACCTGCGGACATCATCATCCCAACGCGAGGAGGTGAGAGTGCAGGGGACTGGCGTAGTGCTACCGCAACCTAACGAACATTCAATGAGCTGCAGTCTAACCGTGCCCGATTCATCTTGTTAAATTGGAATCAGCGCTACAGAACTCCACTCCCCTCCCCTGTTCCCTGATAAGCTGATAAAGAACTGTCTGGGCTGGCAGGCCAAGAGCCACAGTGAATGCATCGGAAACTTAAAGAAGCAGTCACCATAAATTGGACCTCCCGGGGCACATCTGCTTAATGGAATGGACAGAGCGCTACCAAGTTCCACCAACAAATACCTCCAACCAAACAATATCACGTCTTCCCCCTACGCGCACTCGCAGGCAGGGTGCAGATGAACAATGACACATAAACCTCTGGCGTGTCAACCAGGTGGAAAGCGGGCACTGTAGGGAACCTCCGGCTGCCTGGACGGGTGTTATACACCAGGCATAGCTCAGGCATCTATCCTTGGCACCTACTCGCTGCCCTCATCTGTGGGTGAACATGGGCAAAACGGATGGATGACAATCAAATCTCTCATTCAAAAGAAAATGTAGCGCTAGACAACTGGATTCGGAGGCAGATAAGGACGTGGTGACCAATCCCCCAGAAGAACTGGAGGATCAAGATCTGGACATTAAAACAATCCTACTGGAAGTCAAGTCAAGTCTGAAAAACATTGATACCAAACTGGACCTCCTCACTGCCCGCCTGGACAAAGTAAAACACAGAGTTGATTGACATGACTCCCAATTGGAGCAGCTGGAAATGCACCTGAGCAGGCAGAAGATGACCAGACCTCCACATCCGAACACCTTCTGCGAATGGACAAGGTCCTGGATCTGATCTAGCAGAAGAACGAAGACCTCGAAGCCCGATCGAGGAGAAATAACCAATCAAGGGCCTGCCAGAATCCACAGCCATACCGCGGATGGAAGACTTCATAGAGACAATGCTGTGTGACCTGTTCGGCCCTGAAATGTCCCCAGTCTTTATAGTGGAACAAGCCCATAGAACATTGGGCCCACGCCCGCCTCCGGGTGCGCCACCATACCCGATCGTTGCACGGTTGCTAAACTACAAAGACAGCGATGTCATCCTCTGTGCAGCGAGAGAGAAAGGGCAGATTTAATACAAAGGTGATCATTTATCCTTCTTTCCAGATTTTACGGTGGCAGTGCAGTTAGCAAGGAAGGACTTCCAGCCAGCAAAAACACTCTTACAGCAGGTTACCCTGAAATGTGCAATTTTATACCCTGCAAAATTAAGAGTGCTACAGGATGGGAAAACGTATCATTTTACAGATCCAAAGCTGTCCCTCAAATTCACCAGAAAACAAACACATCTCAATAACACGCAACAAACGACCTCCCAGGCTTCCCCCAAGACTCACTTTAGTGACAATGACTAACTCCCCCGCAGACCGGTGAAGACATGGGGATAGGAGGGTTAAACAATGAGAAGTAGTGAAAACACCATTGTTATACCAAATGTTCCATGTTTGTTGATTGTCTCGAACTAATGTTCTGCCATAATTGCCTGCATATGTTTGCATTCTGTAACATCACTGCTTGTCTTTAATAAAAAAGAATTATAAAAAAAAAGACAATGACTAACTCACCATTTCATGCGTCCACCGCACATTGGCGGTGGTGCGTTTCCGCTGCTGGATAGCTGATAGTTGTTATAAGCATGTTATGCTTTGAAGGTATTCACTTCTCTGTACACTATACTCCTTTTGGGTATGTTTGCGCCCAGTAGCGGACTGATGGAGAAAGCAGGGTCTCACACACAAAATGGGCTAGATCAAGTGGCGACTCCGCTGCCCCCCGGGATAAATCCCAAATGTTCTCAAAATGGGAGAGGGTGTTTTTACTCAACCTAATTGGGGGGTTGGTGTGGGAGGGGGGTGGGCGGATCGGGTGGGGGTCACCTTGGTCCAATGTGGGGAAGACGTTTAAACTGTTTTAGAAATGTTGGCAACATGACACACACTAGCATCCCTGTTATTGAGCTGCAAGCATGCGAGAATGCTACATATGACACTACATCCATGGGGCGAAGCCCTGCCAACATGCTGCGATATGTCAATGCGAGATGTAGATGGGAAGTTTAGCTACAGTTAAACACTTGACCTGGAATGTCCGGGCATTCAACGGTAACAGAAAGGTACGCTTAGTACACACTTATTTAATTCGGCACCAAATAGATATTTGACTATTCCAGGAGACCCACTTAGTGGGTCAAGCCCTCCCTCCGCTACTAACAAAAGGGTGGGGAACCACACACTCGGCCACATACTCAAACTATGCTAGAGGCGTGTGCATTCTTGTTAGATGGAGCCTGGCATGGGCCACAAACGACTGCATTGCTGATAGCGATGGGCGAGCCCTTTAACTAACAGGCAAACTATGCAACCACACAATTAACCTGGTCACAGTGTATGGCCGCAATGGGGATGACCCAGAATTCTTCACCAAGATCTGGCAATTGATCTCAGGCCTAGATGCACAGACGACACTCTGGTGTTGGTACTTCAATGTACCATTAGTAAACTCATTGAACAGGGAGGGCAGTTCCAGATGCCCACACCCACAGGCTGCCAAGGCCCTAAACACACTTATTGAGGATAACCACCTCCTGGATATTTGGCGCAATACACATCCAAGCACTCGAGCGGGCACCTGCTTTTCCCTGCAGCATGGAGCGTGGTCCCGCATAGATTACTTGCTACCCAATAGGGACCTCCTCCCCTGGTGTCCCCTGGCCACTCACTTACCTCATACCTCAGACCATCCCAATTTAGTATGGAATAAAGCATTGCTACTCATCTGGTCCGATCATAAGGCAATCATATTTGAAGTTGCCCTGTCACCTAAAAGGCCTAATACTATATCCAAGCAAGTCTTTAGCTCTCAACCTTGGAATAAGGTAAAGGGTGAAGAGCTAAATAAGATGCTCACCTCATCCTGTCCCCCGCCCCCACAGACCTGAATGAGGCAGTGAAGAACTATCACTCCTGGATTGTCATCGCCGGGCAGCAGCTGGCTCCCCTGACCATGCGGAGAACAGTCAGACAATCACCCTCTGAACCATGGTTCAATAAGCCACTGAAGACACAGAAACAAATATGTAGAAGACTAGAAAGAAAATGGAGGTTACAAAATGACGCCTAGATTAAATCAGACTATAGACTAGCCATCCAAACATACAAAAATCTTATTTTAAAAGCAAAATCTACCTACTTCAAAGGAAAAAATAGAGGCAGCCCAGGGCTGCGCCAAAAGACTATTTACCACAGTTAAACAACTATTCAAGCTCCCTGAATCATCACGAAAGTAACCAGCAAATTTGCAATAAGTAAGCAGACTTTTTTTCAGCAAAACGTTAAACAATTCTTCGATGCATTTGTACCTCAATCAAATTTTTCTGCATCGACTTATAAGTCCCAGAATGACAGCCCAGTGCTTCCCGCCAAGGCGGATGGATCCACATCTCTTACACTCTCTGTCTTTCCGTCCATTACATTGGCAAGAACCACCAAATTAATTTTTGTTGGTTAAATCTGGTTCTCCGTCAGACCCATGCCCACCAAAAATTCTCCATCTGATCCCGAGACAATTGCATCCATACTTTGACCCATCTTTAATGTCATGATCTCCTTGAGGCATTTTCCCACGGAATGGAAAAAACCTTCCATCCCGCCTCTTTTGAAGAAACCGAATTTGGACTCTGAGGATCCCTCCAGCTATAGACCCATATCAAGGCTGCCGTTCCCAGCTAAGGTTATGGAAAAATATCTTAATGAAGAATTTTCCGATGTTTTAGCGGAGGGTGTCACCCTGGATCATTCGCAATATGGGTTTAGGACCCATCACAGTACTGAATTGGCACTAATTATGGATACTGAAGAGTTGAGACAAACATTGGACAGAAGGGGGAGTGCTGCTCTTATCTTCTTATACCTCTCAGCGGCATTCGACACGGTCAACCATAATGTATTGGTTGAGTGTCTCACTTTGCTGGGAATTAGGGATAAAGCACTCCTCCTTCGTAGCTCTTTTCTGTCTAACAGGTCACAATAGGTGGCACATGAGGCTTTCGTCTCCCTGGCTTTCTCACTGCCCTGCGGAGTCCCACAGGGCTCATCATTGAGCCTCACTCTTTTTAACTTGTACGTCACCCCCCTGGCCAGGATTATAAGAAGTTTTGGCTTCACACTAGTGTCTTACACCGACAAGACACAAATAATCTTATCCATCAACAGTTCGTCCACTGACACTGCAGCTCAATTCAAAGAATGCATGAGCCACATAGGGAAATGGATGCAAGACAATTGTCTAAAGCTTAATACATCTAAAACAGAGGTCTGAGGTTTTGTAATTCTCGAGTCTGACTCCATTTTGTTCTGTGCCACCATTTTGTGTTGCCCTCATGTAGGCCTGTGAAGGTAGCCTGGCTAACAAAGTGGCCTGGCCTTCTTAGTTTATGTATACATTAACTAGGTGTCTTTTTGACTCTGAAATGAACTGTAAGAAACTGACCTCTTCACCTGAAACTGACCTCGCAAAGCCAATTTCCCTGATCGATCTTTGTCTGAGATTGCCAATCAATGTTCAGGACATCGTTAACTTTTAGTTTCCTCACACATGCCTTATCTTGTTCAGCATCTGTTACCATTTTTTTTTAATGTTTCTTCATTACATGGGTTATGCTTTCAATTATAGGTTTGTCCGGCTTGTGGAGATTGAATTTGGGACATTCCTAATAATGAACTTTTGGGTTGGGATACTGTAAATTGAGTTTTTGTTATGTGATAATTTGTTTGAAAATGTACCTTATTGGCTAGAATTTTGTGCAGTGGGTGTACATTTATAATGTGAATATTGGGTATAAAAGGAGACGTCTCGCCTTAGTAAAATGCGCAGTCTCTTGAGAATTTACACTGTGATGTATTTCTAGGATCACTGTTACTAGCTGCAGCTAATAAACTTGGTCTCTGATGCCATCCAGAAGTATTCCGTGTCTCTGTATACCAAGACAGGTGAACTCGAAGTTCTTAGGCGTGCCCCTGACGCCGCTGGGTTAAACCCCGGTTCTTCAACTGGCGCCCACGTGGGGCGACTTCAGCGCTACAGGGCCGCCAGCCTTGCCACCAGCCTTGCCTCAAACTCCTTTGCCTTACACTTCTTTATCTTCGACTTCTGTTATTTCTGTCCCTACGTCTCTGTCACCTCAAAACACTTTGTCTCCTGTCCTCATGTCAACTTCTTCTCCTTCTGCTCGGCAACGAATGACTGAGACTGTCACTAGTCTATTGTCCCCTTTCTTTGGGTCACTGAATATGACCCCTGTTTCTGAACGTAAGCAGCGACGTAGTCAGCTCCCTGGTCCCGAAGAGTGGGCAGTGTTAGATCTCCTTGCTCATAGATGGGTTTCGAATACCTCCAAGTACAGTCCACAAGTGGTTATGGATATCTTCCTACAGTGGGAGGCACCAAAACAAAGGTATGTTTTTGATGTCATGTGTACCTTCCTTCGTCAGGAGTGGGAAGATAATGAGTTGGGTTCAATTCCACTAGAATTGCTTAATGTTCAGTCTGAATTTGCTAAAGGGATGATAGTGGGTTCTGATGTTGAGGAATCGGTAGAGACACTACTTACTTTTAGGTCTAGACTTCCACCTCAGTCATTGTTCGAACCTGACCCTTCTATTAGGAGAAAAGTGAAGCAGTATCCTATGAGAGAGGTTCCCCCTGTATGGAGAGAGGCAGTTGTGGCTGATGGCGCTCATGGTATTGCGGCTGCACCAGCTCATTTTCAGCAAGTGTGGGTGCATGTCCCTTGGAAGAGAGCTGAGGTCCTGGCTCTTAAGCAGACCTTGCCTGACCCCCATAAAAATCCTGCTGGTTATTACAAGGAGTTGTCTCAGACAGTTGATGCGTGTGTTATGAATTTAGCTGACATAGATATGTTGATGGGTAATGTAGTTCCTCAACCCTTGTGGGTGAAGATCCGTCACGAGGATCATGCGCCAGAGTTAGAAGATACGTGGGTTAATATTACTGCTGCAGATGGTCGGCAGGTAGGAGGTGCCAAACCTGAACCCTTAGTTGCAGAACTAACTGGTAGGATTATTAATTTAATGAAAACTATGATGCCTCCTCTGCGGGTGAATTGGGACAAGTTAGCAGCATGCAAACAAAAGAAAGACAAGAGTGTGTCTGATTTCTTCACTAGGTTTGAGGAAACATTAATTGATCATAGTGGTCAGGACATGAGTAAAGAAGGTGGTCAGAGGTTGTTTGTAGATAAGTTTGTTTTTAATTTACTTCCTGAACTTTCTAATAAGTTAAAGGACTCTGAGAGTTCATGGGCTGTTTCTTCTTTGGCCCAGATATTGGCTACTGCACAATACTATGAGAATAGAGATAAAGATGAGAAGATAAAGTAGAGAAGAAGACTAGAAAATTTAAAATGAAAGTTCTTCTACAGCAGGCTTATCCGCCTTGCCCTAATCAGCGTCAGTTTCAGCAACCTTCCCAGTTTCAGCAACCCCCACAGTTTCAGAAACTGTTGCAGAAGCCTGAGTCTTTTGCTTCGCAACTCCTGCTAGGCCCTAATCAGTGTGCTTATTGTAAAGAAGAAGGTCACTTCAAGAATAGTTGCCCGATCTTGCTACAGCGTGCGAATGGTATGTCTGGTCTGAGAGGTCGTGGTGGTTTCCAACAAGTACCTAGGGGTAGGGGACGTGGTACGTTTCCACGTAATGAACGTTCCTTTTCCCCTCAGAATTCTATGAAATATTTTGACCAACAGAATGTTCCGACCGTCCAGTCCGCTCAGTACTACACTGATGATTATTATGTTGGAAGTGAGAGTGCTGGTTTTAATGATAGTTAGGACAGCCATGGACAAAGGGAGGGAGTAGTGTCAGTTCCAGTAGACCAGAGTGGACCTTATGTTGAAGTGATTACATCAGGTGTGGCAGAACCTTTTCTTTTGGATACTGGTGCAGCAAAGAGTTCTATCATGCACTCTAAACTCCCCGGCGCACCTTTGCCTGACTTGACCAATGTTTCAGTAGGGTTTTCTGGCGCCCCAGTTCGTAACCCGGTTTTTTGTCCTTTGCCCCTTTCTATTGGTCCCTGTGAATTGGAGGCTCCCCTTATTCTAACGACTGGCTGTGGCGAGAATCTGTTGGGTTTGGACTTGTTGAAAAGATTGCATGCAACATTACATTGTTCTCCTTCGAAGTACATCTTACGGTGGGTAAGAAATTGATTTCCCCAATGTATCTTTCTAAGGATCGCCTTCCACTGGAACTGCGTATACACTTTGGGCTACAGGTCCCAATGATGTTGGTCTCTTGCAGATTCCACCCTACGTTGTTACCCTTAAGTCAAATGCTAAATTACCTCGCATTCCTCAGTACAAAATTTCCAGTGATGGTGAAAGAGCTCTTTTAGCGATTATCTATGATTTGATTGAGAAAGGTGTGGTTGAAGAAATGAGAGGTAATGTGTGTAACACTCCTGTTCTGCCTGTCCTTAAGCGTACTGACTCTTCACAGCCACCTGTGTATCGGTTTGTGATCGACCTTCGAGAGGTCAATAAGATCGTTGTGCCACAGTTTCCTGTTGTCCCGGACATTACTGCTTTATTGACTATGATCCCTGCCTCAGCTGCTTGGTTTTCTGTTATTGATCTGAAGAACGCTTTCTTCAGTATTCCGATTGCTGAGGAAAGTAGAGATATTTTTGGCTTCTCTTTAAGAGGCCGCAGTTTCCGGTTTCAGCGCGCTCCTCAAGGTTATTGTGAGAGTCCCTCCATTTATAGTCAGGCTTTGAAAACTCAGCTTGATACTCTTGCATTGCCTTCTGGTGCTACTCTTATCCAGTATGTTGATGATCTGTTGGTTGCTGCTGATGATGAAGAGATTTGTCAAGAAGTTACTCTTTCTTTGTTGCAACACCTGTCTGACCTTCATCATAAAGTGTCACCTTCAAAGTTGCAGTATTGCCGCCAAGAAGTGACCTACTTAGGTCATCTCTTTTCAAAGGAGGGAAGACGATTGACCCCAAAACATATTCAAGCGATTGCCCAAATGACTGTGCCATGCACACAGAGAGAGGTGCGTGCCTTCTTAGGTATCACTTCGTATTGTAGACAGTGGATTCCGAATTGTTCTTTGCTAGCAAAACCTTTGTTGTTTGTTGGCACTTACTCTTAAGGACACACCACACCCTCTTCCTTGGTCTGACGAATGTCAGAAGAGTTTTTCTGAATTGCGTGATGCATTATTATTATTATTATTATTATTATTGCATTTATTGAGCGCACAGCTACCCGGAGGTTTCCCGGCGCTTGCCTTGGGAACCCGTCCTGGCTTTTCCCTGTGAGATAGCCCCTACAGGGCATCCCCAAGGTGAAAGCCAGGCATCCCGCCGCAGGGGGGCCGTTGTGGAGATTAAGCAAGCTTAATGCCCAGAGTTGCAGAGTGAGAACCCATGATTAGAGCAGGCACCGAAGCGAGAATTATCAAGTCCGTGGACATTTGAGCTCAACACCCTGCCGCGTCGGGAATTGAACCCTGGTCCCGGGTCTGACCTCAGCTTCCGGGTCTGCCTGCTCTACACCGTGAGCCACACTTCTCCACATTGTGTTCTGCTCCGGTGTTGGGTACCCCCGACTACAGTAAACCTTTTACACTTTATGTACACGAGAGAGAAGGTTGTGCATTGTCAGTGTTGACGCAACAATTTGGAGACAAGCAGCGCCCATGTGCGTATTTTTCAGCTACTTTAGATCCGGTAGCTAGGGCATTGCCTAGTTGTCTAAGAGCTACAGCGGCAGCGGCTGTTTCTATCCGACAATCTGCTGGTTTGGTATTGGATAATACATTGATTGTGATGGTCCCACATGCAGTGGATACCCTATTGAATAAAACGAAGACTCAACATCTTACCAGTGCACGTTTGTCAGGTTATGAGTTGACGCTTTTGGCTAGCCATGTGCACATCAAGCGGTGCAACACATTGAATCCAGCTACATTGTTGCCGATTTTTGTAGAGACAGATGCTCAGGAACAGCATGATTGTTTTCTCTGGACAGAGGAGGAAACAAAGGGTAGAGTTGATCTGAAAGATACTCCTCTCGTGTACACTTTATGTACACGAGAGAGAAGGTTGTGCATTGTCAGTGTTGACGCAACAATTTGGAGACAAGCAGCGCCCATGTGCGTATTTTTCAGCTACTTTAGATCCGGTAGCTAGGGCATTGCCTAGTTGTCTAAGAGCTACAGCGGCAGCGGCTGTTTCTATCCGACAATCTGCTGGTTTGGTATTGGATAATACATTGATTGTGATGGTCCCACATGCAGTGGATACCCTATTGAATAAAACGAAGACTCAACATCTTACCAGTGCACGTTTGTCAGGTTATGAGTTGACGCTTTTGGCTAGCCATGTGCACATCAAGCGGTGCAACACATTGAATCCAGCTACATTGTTGCCGATTTTTGTAGAGACAGATGCTCAGGAACAGCATGATTGTTTTCTCTGGACAGAGGAGGAAACAAAGGGTAGAGTTGATCTGAAAGATACTCCTCTTTCGAATCCTGATGGTACCCTATGGGTAGATGGTTCATGCTTTAAGCTTCCGAATGGAGAGACGACTGCAGCATATGCTGTCACAACTTTGCACACGATTGTTGAAACAGCACGTATTGCACAGAATTCAGCGCAAGCAGTGGAGTTGATAGCATTGACTAGAGCGTGTGTGTTGTCAAAAGGAAAGAGAGTGAATGTTTATACTAATAGCCAATACGCATTTGGCGTGGCTCACAGTTTTGGTCGCTTGTGGAAAGAGAGAGGATTTCTTACTTCCCATGGTACGAAAATTCAGCATGGACAATTAGTGAGTGAACTTCTTGAATCACTTACTTTGCCGACCCAAATTGCGAAAGTGAAGTGTAGTGCGCATAAGAAGGTTACGGATGATGTAGGTCGAGGGAATGCGTTTGCAGATGAAGTAGCGAGAGAAACAGCGAAAGATGTGACGAGTCGGATGTATGTTGCAGGTCCTGCCAGATGGGTTGTTTAAGGAGGAATGTGTGAAGATACAACAGAAAGTGTGAAGATGATTCAGGCAGAAGCTACTGAGAAAGAATTGAGTATGTGGAGAGAGATTACGGGAATGTTGGATTCAACAGGCTGTTGGGTTGAGTTGTCAGAGCACCAGCGATGGTTGTTGCCGGGATGCATATGTGCTTCCGGTGGTTACTATGGCTCATGGGCTGGCTCACATTAGTTCAAAAGGGATATGTAGGTTGTTGGCTCCGGTATGGCAGAATGGTGGAATTCCTAGGTGTGCTGAGAATTTGGTTAAACACTGCATGATTTGCTTGATGCATAATCCTGGAAAGGAAACCCCAACTCCAGCGGGTCATTTTGCTCCTCCAACGTATCCGTTCGAGGTGCTGCAGATAGACTACATTCAAATGGAAAGATGCAATAACTTGAAGTATGTCCTTGTGGTTGTTTGTGCCTTTTCCAGATGGATAGAGGCCTACCCCCTAAAGGATAATACTGCCTTGTCTACAGCCAAGGTTTTGCTCAAATAATTCTTTCCCAGATATGGCTTGCCGAGGATGATATGGAGTGATAATGGAAGTAAATTTGTGGGTCAGATTATGAAGAAAGTATGTGCGGGTCTGAGTATCAAACAGAAATTTCACGCTGCAAATCACCCCCAGTCAGCAGGCCTGGTCGAGTGCTATAATGGCACTCTGAAGCTGAAGTTTACCAAGGTGCAAGCGAGTTCTGGTCTTACATGGCCCGATGCCTTACCATTGGCACTTTTGTCCACGAGAACGACAGTACATTCTCGTATGGGACTTAGCCCATACGAGATTTATTTTGGACGTCCGGCGAATGTCTGGGGTGTGCCGAGGCCTATGAAGTACAGTGATATCAAGTACCCTATGTTGGTTGACCACTTACATGATTTGACTGCTAAATTGCGTGTTCTTCACCAACAGGTCCATGACACTTTGCCTTCAGTTTCTGTAGACGCAGGCCACACGATTCAACCTGGCGACTGGATTCTAACCAGGATTTTCCAGAGGTCAAAGAACTTGGAACCAAGATGGACCGGTCCATACCAAGTCCTGTTATCAACTCAGACTGCTATTAAGGTGTTCGGCAAGAAAAACTGGGTACATGGTACCCATTGCAAGAAGATACCTTTGCCCTTACCGTACGATAAGTGGGTCCGGGAAGGTGTTGCCGATTCTGAGAGTGAAAGGGTTCAGATTTTTGTACCTTTTAGCGATGCACATCTGAAATGGACTCAGTCAGAACGTGCGGATGATGAAGTCTTTGAAGAAGCTGTGCCGCCGTGTTTGAGACTTGATACTACGCACCCAGAGACACTCTTTCAGGATCAAACTGTGCCTGGTGAAGAACGCTACAACTCAAGGTCTAAAAAGGACAAATAAAATCTGAATTTTTTTGGTAATTACACTCTTTCAGACAAGAGACTATTTTTCTTTTTCTTTTTCGAACCACCATCCGGGTTCAGCTGCAGGGTCGTGGTATAAGACTTAAGAGGTGGCCCGCGTATTAACGAAAGGTCTGCGGTTCTGGGGACGTCTAGGACGCCTGGACGCACACTTGAGTGAAGAAGGAAAATTGCCGCAAGCAGCACGTTAGAGGATGGAGTCTGTTGTAACTGAAATGAAAGAGATGTTGAGAGAATAGATCTTAAGACAAGATTTTGTACATTGATACATAGCAAATGTTTTATAATATTGTGCTTTTTGACATTTTTAAGTATCACGTTAGCTTGTGTGGGTTGGACTGTCTATGATACACAACAGACATCTGCACCCACCTCCTAACCTATACTTTATTTCACTACTGTTT
Source organism: Lissotriton vulgaris (assembly GCF_964263255.1). Classification (NCBI taxonomy): domain Eukaryota; kingdom Metazoa; phylum Chordata; class Amphibia; order Caudata; family Salamandridae; genus Lissotriton; species Lissotriton vulgaris. Next base: position 782,947,558 of record NC_141687.1, on the reverse strand, counting down.
CTTCGCACCAGTTTTATACGTTGCCTGAACATGAACAGACAAGGAGATCAGAATTTTTCAACAACTCGTTCATACAGTTGTTGCATCAGCATCAGTTAGTAGTAAATACCACTAATTGTTGGGTTTGTGGTCTTATGCCTCATACGACAGATAAAGGTATACCATATTTGGTTTTGCCTTTTTCTTTTAATTGGTCTGTGTGGGCTTTTCAGACCATGTTTATCTATGCAAATGAGGTACGCCCCTTACGTTCCCTTAAAGATAACTCGAGCAATAGTGCCTTGATGAGGGGAATAGTAGCTATGATCCGAGATATTGATGCGTATAATGCTATCCCTAAGGATGAGGTGCAGGCTTACGTTGGTTGGAACGTGACTGGATATAGTACCAGCTTGACAGAGAAGGAGAGACGAAAAAGGTCTCCCCCTATTTGTATTGTACCCCACCAAGGCCATTTTTGTTTGCAAGGTAATGGTCGGAATCCGAAAGCTCAGCTAGGTAAGAGTGTGTGTGCTCAAACCTGTGTCTATTCATCTCGGACTTCTCCACCGTTTGTGCCAGCTAAAGGCACATATTTTGTTTGTCATGACAGAGCCTACACATGGTTGCCACCTGATTTTTCAGGAACGTGTTATGTGGCGTTTCTACTTCCCCCTACATACACTACTGCTTCAGACTATCATAGAACGAGATATGGTAGAGGTGTCTTCAATCAGGCAGATACTGCAGCACACGAAGTAGGAGATTTCTTCAAGGGCTTCCTGCCCTTTTGGGGTCCTATGATCAATAGTAGGCATATTCTACAGCTTGTCCGCGTTGTTGAAGCTACTATTAATGAGACAGTAGGTGCTCTTAGTAATGTTACAGCTGAGCTTCAAGCGGACCACCTTATGACTTTGCAGAACCGTATGGTATAAGACATCATACTTGCAGATCGAGGAGGAGTATGTAAATTGATTGGATTCAGTTGCTGTGTTTACATACCAGAAAATGCGCCTACAGTGTACCAAGCCATCTCTAGGTTGTATAAAATCTCTGAGTCTATCCATGTAGACGAAGGAGACTGGTCATTGACGGGATGGTTTTGGGGACTGCTGTCCAAATTGGGATGGAAGATTCTGACATTCCTTGGTATGGTTTTAACCATCCTTTTCTCTTGTTATCTTTGCATCCAGTGTGGTCCCGCCATTTGTAGTCTTTGTGCTACTATGTGTGTTCGGAGACCTGTCCAGAGAGAAGTAGAGAATAATAAGGTGATGCTACAGCAACACCTTGATGACCTAATGAATATCGACATAGACTTAGATTCAGATTAACATGAGTCTTAGGTTATTGCCTACGTAATGACAAAAGGAGGGTCTGAGGTTTTGTAATTCTCAAATCTGACTCCATTTTGTTCTGTGCCACCATTTTGTGTTGCCCTCACGTAGGCCTGTGAAGGTAGCCTGGCTAACAAAGTGGCCTGGCCTTCTTAGTTCATGTATACATTAACTAGGTTTCTTTTTGACTCTGAAATGAACTGTAAGAAACTGACCTCTTCACCTGAAACTGACCTCGCAAAGCCAATTTCCCTGATCGATCTTTGTCTGAGATTGCCAATCAATGTTCAGGACATCGTTAACTTTTGGTTTCCTTGCACATGCCTTATCTTGTTCAGCATCTGTTACCGTTTCTTTTTTATGTTTCTTCATTACATGGGTTATGCTTTCAATTATAGGTTTGTCCGGCTTGTGGAGATTGAATTTGGGACATTTCTAATAATTAACTTTTGGGTTGGGATACTGTAAATTGAGTTTTTGTTATGTGATACTTTGTTTGAAAATGTACCTTATTGGCTAGAATTTTGTGCAGTGGGTGTACATTTATAATGTGAATAATGGGTATAAAAGGAGACGTCTCGCCTTAGTAAAATGAGCAGTCTCCTGAGAATTTACACCGTGATGTATTTCTAGGATCACTGTTACTAGCTGCAGCTAATAAACTTGGTCTCTGATGCCATCCAGAAGTATTCTGTGTCTCTGTATACCAAGACAGGTTAACTCGAAGATCTTAGGCGTGCTCCTGACGCCGCTGGGTTAAACCCCGGTTCTTCAGGTTATTCTCTTCGGCAATACGCCAGTCAACTGGTCAGACAGATGGTGGCCCAATTATGGGCTCTCCTGCGAAACCTGCGAACAAAGTGAAAAATCTTGGTGTTTTCTTCAACACCAAATTATCCTTTGAAACGCAAATCAACCACACCACATCGGCCTGCTTCTTCATTCTCAAAATCCTGAAAAAAGTTCTCCCACTCATCACTTTTGAGCTAAGAAAAACAGTAGTATCAACACTCATTGCCTCCAGGCTGGACTACTGCAATGCACTGCTGTCAAGTGCAAGTAAGCGCAGCATTCATAATCTACAGATGACACAGAATGCTTCAGCTAGAGTTCTGCTTGGGCTCACCAGCTATGACTCGACATCTAAGGCCCTCGCAGACCTACACTGGTCTACCCATCAACAAACGCATTCAGTTCAAAGCATTATGCATTGCTTTCAAGTCTACACATGTACTGGGTCCTTCGCAACTGTCACAACTTTTCATTCCTTGTGTCCCAGCATGATCATTGAGATCATCAGACAGCGGTAACCTGATTGTCTCCAAAGTTCGCATACACCACCTCCAAACTTTGGAACGCCCTGCCGAGATCTCTAAAAAAGAATCCAATCTGTTCAGATTTAGAAAGCACCTAAAAACATGGCTCTATTAACAACTCTCCATTATTACCCCTGCCTGCTTTTTTATGCCAAAGCGCCTAGATACCTCCTGGTACATGTAGAGCTATATAAATTCTTCATTTAATTTCATACGCTTTCGGACCATGCCCCAGTGCTGCTGACACTCCACCCACCCGATGCTCTTTCACACATTTTCACATGGCGTTTACCCCTAGGAACGCTGCGGGATGCCATCTTCAGGGAAGAAATACGCGAGGCAATCCGAATATATTTTGACCATAACACTGGTCAGTTAGCTCCCCTGCCACACTGTGGGATGCCTTCAAGGCGGTGATTTGTGCAGAATGCCTGGCTAAACAGCACGGGGTGCTCAAAGCTATATGTCATACAATTGCAATGTTAGAGAAAGATATCTCAACTCTGGAGACCCAATTTCATAACTCCGGTAGTGCGGACATCTTAGCATGCATTTGCAAGAAGATGTCGGTTTACCAGGAGGAGGCAGAAAGGGAAATCCTATTTTTAGTGCTCTGGTGGCGAGTGGGGGGGGCCGTCACCCCCTCTTCCCCACAGACTGGAGCCCTGGGCGCAGTAGGAAGATCCGGCTCCAGTCACTAAGACCGTGCCCCTCCACCTCACGCACTGACCACTGGCCAGTCAAGGAGGCTGAGCGGCACAAAGGACTCATTGCCGGCCACACATATTGGTCCTCAACAGGGCCCGGACTTTTTGGACCTTGCCCTGCACTGGGGGCCTTCATCGTCGAGTAGGTGGCTCACAGAGGCCCCCCACCCCCTGGTTTGACACTAGAGACACTGTACATTCCTAGGGAGCCCCGTGGGTAGCCCAGAGCGCCGGGACACCTAGTGGGACACTGTGCCGCACAGCGGAGGGGCCACGCATGACCAGTTGGCACTGCCTGGTATGACGCCCCCTGGACGGACCCCAAAACTGTTTTTAGCTCCTGCTGAGCCCGAGCAACCTGGGCTGATGACTGGTGGAGCTGTCCTATACAGCTATAGAGGAGTCTGGCCCCTCGGCCGTCACCTACCCAGCCGGTCATCTGTCATTATTTTCCTTGTCTCCCCGTTTGTGTCTCCTTCCCTCGCCCTCTGCCTCCCTCTGTGATTCTTTGATGCATACTGATATTACTATGTAAACCGTAACTCCCTGATTCAACTGATGTAGATAACAAAACTGTTTTTACCTACCATGGAGCCTGAGCAACCTTGGCCGATGCCTGGTGGAGCTGTCCTATGCAGCTATAGAGGAGTCTGGCCCCTTGGCCGTCTCCTACCCAGCCGGTCATCTGACATTGTTTTTCCTCATCTCCCCATTTGTGTCTCCTTCTCTTCCCCTTCGATGGAACAATGACAACGCCCCTTGGGTGGATACTAAAACTGTTTGTATCCTCCGCGGAGACAGAGCAACCTTGCCCGATGCCCGGTGGAGCTGTCCTATGCAGCTATAGAGGAGTCTGGCCCCTTGGCCGTCACCTACCCAGCCGGTCATCTGACATTGCTTTTTCCTTGTCTCCACGTTTGTGTCTCTTTCCCTCCCACTTTGATGGAACTATGACGACGCCCCCTGGGCGGACCCCTAGACTGTTTTTACCTACCGCAGAGCCCGAGCAACCTTGGCTGATGCCTGGTAAAGCTGTCCTATACAGCTATAGAGGAGTCTGGCCCCTTGGCCGTCACCTACCCAGCCGGTCATCTGACATGGTTTTTCCTCGTCTCCCTGTTCGTGTCTCCTTCCCTCCCCCTCCTCTTCCCCCTGTGATTCTTTGATTCAAATTGATGTAACTAATTAACATGTGACTCGCTGATTCAACTGGTATACCTATGTATCATGTAACTCGCTGATCCTCATGTAAAGCGCTCTGATACCTCCGGGTCTACCCAGCGCTATATAAAACTTTGAAAATAAAGATCGCCCCGGCAAAACCCTTGCCCGACTGCTCCAAAAACCACGTGCCACATCATACATTGCTGAATTGCTCAACCGGGAAGGAAACTGAAATTCCTCCACACCACAGCTGCTACAAATCATGGTCAATTTTTATGTATGTCTCCATTCCACAGCACAAAGGCATACTCCTCTGTACCTGCAGGCATACTTCAATGACAGTGAGCTAATATGGCTGTCAAACGCCCACAGAGTATTCCTAGATTCGCCCATTACCTTAGAAGAAGTTCGACAGGCCATGGCTGGACTCTCCTCGGATAAAGCTCCAGGATTAGACGGGCTGACGGCCGCCTTTTATAAGGAATACTCAGATATTCTAGATCCGAAACTCTTAGATACATATCAAGATGCACTAGAGACTGAGCTGCTCCCACCACTATGCAGGAGGCAGTGAATTTTACGTTCCTAAAACCTGACAAGCCAGCCCACCACTGTGATTCATACCGGCTGCTCTCCGTTATCAACATCGACAATAACATCTTTGCCAAAATTTTGGCGAGCAGGTTGCAACTCCTATTGCCGGTAATGATCAGGCCAGACCAGTCAGGGTTTAAACCCGGCCAATCTACAGCGCATTATCTCCAAACTATGTTTTCGGTTATGCACCTTCTGAATCCCCAGATCCCTGCTGTAGCAGCGCTGCTTGATGCTACAAAAGCGCTTGACACACTTGAAGGGAAATATTTTTTCCCACTGCTTGAGAGAATGGGACTTGGCCACATATTTCTATCACAGGTCTACCTCCTCTATGCCCAGCCCACAGCGCATATACACCGTACTGGTCAGATCTCTGAGCCCTTCTCGATTGGCAGAGGCACGAGACATGGGTGTCCGCTTTCTCCATTACTCATCGCCATTGCCATGGAACCCCTGGCTGTGCAAATATGCCAACACAATGCAAATCGGGGTATAGGCTTCTCCACCCGCGGATTTGGCGTGTCCCTCTACGGGGACAACATCACACTCTATGTCACCCGCCGAGAACAAAATGTATCCCTGCTCATCCGTGAAATTGTGAGATTTGGCGGCATGTCGGGCATCCAAATAAATTGGGCCAAGTCTACGCTGATCCCCGTAACAGAAGTCACAACTCGATTCCTCATGGAATATCCACTCCAATGGGCTGATGACCTTGTTAAATACCAGGGGTTGTATGTATGTAACAACACAGAAGTGGTCTGAAGAACCAACTTTGGAAACACAATAAATTGGCTAGAAGAGAGAATTCCCAACTGGACAAAACTTCAGCTGTCCCTGGCAGGACTTATCGCCATAGCGAAAATGGTGATCCTTCATAAGTTCCTTTATTTGTTCGTCAATATACCCAAACCACTTACACAAATGTTCTTTATGCGCCTACGATCCAATCCTATAAAGCTAATTTGGGCTGGGAAGCAGCCCCGAGTTAAATACGAGCTGCTGACGTTACCGCAGGCACAGGGTTGAATGGGAGCGGAGAATCTGCAACTTTATGCACTCTGCACTCAGAAACACTTTTTACGCTATTGGACACACCCAATCCCCTTTCAGCATCATGTTGTAGTAGAGATAGACAAAGTTTCTCCATGGCCACTCTTGACAGCCCTTTTTCTGCCATACAAACGTCTGGGCCCTGATATAGACATTCTGCAATGCCTGAGGTGGGCATGGATAGGATTGGCGTGCCGCGCGGGATGCACACAATTATATGCCCTGTCAATCCCAAAATCCAACATTGCCTCCGATGAAGGATGGGGTGCCTGCACTCGTACCAAGCTCAGCATCCACACATTCGCAGATCTCTACCCTAACGATCGATTCATGCACCCTCCCATCCAGACTCAGGGCGGAAGACCTCCCCTGGACACTCTCCTTTACTATCAACTACTAGCAACATGTTGTGCAACATTTGACACTTTTCCAGCCCCCCCACAAACATTAATGGCCCTAGACCACATTTACACAGCCCAGCACCAGGTTGCTTCATTTTTTTATGTCTTCTGTCCTCATAGGTTCATAGTACCTCAGCGTATACTACCATAGTGCCCCCACCCTGACCAAAGTCCACCTTTACTAAGTCTGGACACCTCCAGCCCCACTGGCTCTCAAAGATGTGCCGCTCTCCAGGCAGCTCTGTTAGGCCTTTCCTGTTCTGTAGTCCTCTGACCCAGATTGTATGTATCCAATGAGAGAGCAGGGTGTGCGGCACAATCTTTAGCTCTAAAGCGGTGCCACTGGAACCTAATACTACTAGACCTTGCTCCTTCTGAGCCTCGCCACGAACCTCACCCGTGTCACCTAGGACTCTGCACTCTCCAAACATTGTCCTTTCCATCAAAACTGTGACTCCCTACTCTCTTAAATCTGTGTCCTTGCAGCTCCCAGACCTTGTGCTCCTTAGTGGAGACAGGGCTACTACTGGGCCAACTCTACCAAGTTTCCTAGGTCCAACATACCTCTCCAGTCCAGGATCCCCCCCTTAATTCTGGTGCCTGCACTCCCACTCTGTAATGGAATAAACAAGACTACAAGTCCAAGAATTCAAAGGAAAAAATCTGGGCTGCAGCAACACATCAAGCATAGGCCGGGGTAACTTGGCAGCTATAATGTGTTCTGAACCCCTGCTGTAGACATTCCCTTCAGCTGGTGCTCCCACCACCCATGCGGCTCTGCTGTCTTGCTGCTTCCTGCATACATCTCAACAACTTATCATCTCACTCCTGCTCTATTTATTAAATGCTAACCCCCACTGCACCCAAAGCCTCACCATGCCCACCTCCCCGGGGTCCTCACCGTAACCCTGGTCCTCCAGCCCAAACTGCGGAAACCTGTGCACTGCCTTGCAGACGAGCAGCAGGGACACGAGCAGCAGCATGACTGAAAGAGGGTATTTTATGCCTTATATCACATTGTTACACCACCCCCATGACAAAAACCACTTAAAACCTCCATGCCTTGCTCTTTTGTATGAAAGATGTAATATGATTGCAGACATGAACAAAAGCGTCATCTGTAGTGCAAAATTAAACACACAAAAAAGCCATTTGTAATTTGTTGCAAAAACATATTAGAATCAGTCTAATGTAAATTTGATTAAATAAAGGCTGTAGTTCAAAATGAGTAGTACATTGCAGACAGATGGCTTTCGCTTTGTTCCTGCAATGAATGATAGGAGCAATAAATTGACTAGTTGCCATTAATATCTCCTTTCTGTTGATCAGTGTTCATTTTAGAAAAGCAGGAAACACGAAGGAAAGCTGTTTAAACTGCAGGTGGAATGATGCTCCGTGATGTGCCTTTCACTTTGGCTGCTGGCTTAAGCAGCAGTCAGTAGGACATTCAACTGAAATATAGCAAGTTAGTATAATTGAGTAGTAACATGAATTTCTTACTACAGATGGATCAAGGGGTCACAACTTGACCATAAAAAGTAAATTGAAAACAGGTGTTAATTCTGGGATTGCAGGCTCCCATGTATTAATGGCTAATAATATCATAACGCCTCGGTTAACTGTTAAGAGATCCACAGCTTTTATCCCTTCCATTTGGGATGCAAGAGAAGTTAGATCATAAAAAGAAAATGGAGGTAGATTTGTTAGGTTTTGTCCTCGTTTGTACAAGGCAACTTGAAGGAAATTTTACAGACTACTTTTTTTAAGTAGTGAAAAGCAAGTTTATTGGACAATTGCCCATAAAACACTCTAAAGAGGTAAAACAATTGTACAATAAGAATGACGTAAAACCCACCTCCACAGGCTACTTGGAGGGGATAACTTCACTCACTTTCCTAACTCACAAGAAGAACTGTAGTGGATTATTACTGCTTAAGAGGTACAAATAGCCATCTGTGGCCACAAGGTGCATAAGTGCCTTGGACCGGATGGGTTCATCAGCTCCTTTCAAAAAAAGTACTTGCATCCACCGGACAGTTTACACTGCCAATAGGAACAGATCATATTTTCCTCATTCCCATAAAGGGTAAGAAACCAGAGGAGCATGCCCATAGTAGATCGAATGTTTTACTTAATATAGATGCCCATCTCTGTCGAAGGTCTTGACCCTTAATTTGAAGCTGTTAATGTAGTTTTGGGATCATCTGGACTAGGGGGCTCTTTCATAGTAGGAAAAGATTTGCACCAATAGTAAAATTGCTTGTGCTGTAGAAAAGTTGCTAGGTAAAAAGGCGTCTGCCCGACTCTCAATACTAGTTGACGTAGAAGCTTTTCATAAAGTTGACTGGCATTGCCTGAAGAGGATCATGGTTGAAAAGGACTGTTTGAGGGGATGCAGAACTTTATTCTGAAAAATTATTTATATCTAAATGCATCTACTATGGGTAATGGTGCTTGCATGATGACGTTTGAGCTTAGAAGCGGGAACAGGCAAAGGTTCTTACCTTAACCATATTATTTTCTCTGTCAGTTAAGTCCATGGTTATTAAAATCTATATAATTACATTTCAATTTGAGGGATTTAAACTTCACATGTTCAAAGATGATGCCATGTTAGCAATATCATCCCTATAATCCTCACCACAAGAGATTATGAGAACTGGAGTACTTTGGCCTGGTCTCGGGTTTCATGGTGTTGTAGCATTTGTACTGGGCCCAAACTTATTTTGAACTTTAATTATTTCATCTAAACTCTGGCTACTCATCAAACTCAATTGGTCCTACGATGGATCTTGTTCTGTGCTGAAAGTGACTGGATATTCGGAGTATTAGCAATTATCAAACGAGGATCAGTAATAAGATAATTGCTACATTCAAAGGTTATTACACAACATCTAGAAACTCAATGTACCAACTAAAAAGCAATATCGTTCAAATAATTTACCCACGAGGAAATAATGAGTCAGAATCAGCAGAAATTCATTTAAGTTTAAAGTTTTGTTACTTATTCAATGATTAAAAAAACATTAAATAAAAGAGCATACTGTTTTAATAAAGTGATATCAACTCTGAGAGATCCAAGGATGACAGGGAAAAAGATCTTCCTCAGCCGAGGGAGATTATGAACATCTAAAGCATATGGATTAACAAGAAACTAGTTGAGCCTCATCCAAAGCCTTTAGGAAAGTTAGGTAAGTTTCAAGTGACCAGTTTTTTAAAGACAGCAATCTGTCTCAGCCTGTAGCTGCAACACCAAAGTCACAGGAACATGACGCGAACCGTTCAGCCGAAAAGCATACCAGTCAGCAGACTGATCGCAGTATCACATCCCAGTTGGTGCTAGTCCTCAGATGTCCAAGTCGTCAGTCTCACGGCTGCAAAGCTGGCCACACACACACCTCAAGTTATAAGATCTGGACAGTTATACTCCAAAGGTTTTCCGGTTTGACACCCCTTAACATCATTAGGAATATCAGGTCACTCTGTCCCATTGGTCATCTTCAATAGGATGAGGATGAAGTAGTAGGTACAAAGAATACAGTTCGGAGGAATTAAGTAATTCAAGTTAAGTAGTGTCCTTAAACCTTTGTAAACTTTTTTTTTGTATTTGCAGATCTTAAAAGCAACAATTACATCAAGATGTCAAATGAAAAGAACAGTAGGCATATGCAATGCAGCGATGTTGCTTGAGAATACAAAAAGGATGCAATTTTTTTTTTTTTTAACATTGCAATAACATGGGTGTTCGTCAGTGTGATTATTAATGAAATCAATCTTAGCAGCATTAGTATGAGAAAACGTAAATAAATCATTGCGCTCTGTCAGGCCAGGAATGGCAATCAGTCAGGGCTATAGTACGATGTCACCAGTCTGAGGGAGGACTGCAGCTCAATTCGGGTAGTGACCTTTAGTTCCCCAGGGGCACGCACCGGAAACCCTGATTACCTCGGTGTATACACAAGCCGCGACATTTGCTAGCGGTCCCCTTAGAGCATTTACAGAAGTACAACATCAGGTTAGGAGTGCACAGCCGGGCTCCCAGGAGCAGTCACGGGTGGAGACAGTCTGTCACGCGACCACTGCAGGAAGGGTTCCCAAATGTCTCTTGGACGTGCATTTGACTGCATCAATTCCCAGTAGGAGCCCAGCTGTGCGTGTCCGTGTGCCACATCAGATAGCCAGTCATTGAACTTTGGTTTAGTTTTACGCCCCCAGGTAATGGCAATCCGCCTCTTGGCATACAGCAGCAGCAGTGCATGGAGCTTTCGGCTCTTAGGCGCAGTGTCCGCAACCCAGCCCAGAACCCCCAGGAGCGGAGATGGAGCATCAGCCCTGCCCAGGATTTGATTAATAGCATCAAATATTGCATCAAATATTGCAGTCCAGTACTCAAAGAGCTCCTGGCAGCTCCAAGCCACATGCAAAAATGAAGCACCTTCTGCACCACACTTCCAACATTTGTCTTCTTCCCTGAGGCCCATGCGGTGAAGAGAGGTCGGGGTGCAGGAGAATCTATGTAGGAACTTGAAGTGTACAAGTCTAACTTTATAGTTTGGGGAGAGCGCCAGCAGCTGCCCACAGCAGAAAGACCACTGCTCGTCCGTCAGAGGCTCTTCCAGCTCACCACTCCATAATTGCTGCGACCTGGGCACCACTAGGGGGGATTGTTCCTGCATGGAGTTGTACAGCCTGGACACAAGTTTTTTGCGGGACGCTCTAGCTAGTATGATTTGCAGCGCGAGCAAATGTGGTGGCTTCTCAGGGAAGTGATCCCAGAGAGCCCTGCATGCAGATCTGAGCTTGTGGTGTGTAAACTTGTCAGTAAAAGACACCGGGTTGTCTGCCGTCTCAGTGGGCAACTCCAGTAATGTACCATCCGGGTATATGTCTGGGAATATGCGCAAGGTGGTGCCAGCCATGGAGATCTCGCCGCCGCTGACCTCTAAGCATGGAAGCATAGGATTCTGTTTGAGGGGCACCGCGGCGCATACAGCAGGGGAAGAGAGGACCGTTTCATTAGCTCTCTCCAGGTCCAGCGGATCATGTGTTCCGTGCTGATATCCTGTGAGGGCCTAGGAGCCTTGTGGTACAGGGCCACGCTGACGGAAGCGGAGAGACCATGTCGATCTCCACTGCCACATGCGGTTGGTAAGGCGTGGGGTAGGCCCAAAAAATGTATTGGGCTTAAACCATTGTAAACTTAGTTGTGTGAACAATTAGATACTTCAAGGAGTAAGTAAAAAAAATGATTATGAAATTGTCAACAGTCCTTTCTCAAGCATCTGTCCTAATGTGTAACAGATTTTGTTGCAATGACAGGGTGAATAAGATGGGCGGGGGTATCACCTTTATCTTTCATAAACATATAGAGGTGACAATAATTGACTCCATCTCAGAAGACATGGTGGAATCCTGTGTTTTGAAATTGGACCTCTCCCCCAACCTCTCTTGGAAAGGTGCCTTGGTCTATCGTCCACCTGGCCCCCGAACAATGTTTTTTGCTACTGGCTCTTGGAATTCATAGCCATGCTTTTTCCTCCCAGCTGTTTTTTTTTACTGGGAGACTTTAACTTCTATTGGGCTGGCATTATGAACTCTGGCACTAACCAACTATTCTCTCACTTAGGATCTTTGGGACTACACCAACAAGTTTTGGGCCCCACACACTCTGTTGCCCATACCCTTGATTTAATTCTTTCAATGACACCTCCCGTTAGTATCGACCCGCCTAAACCCATACTCTGGTCTGATCGTGCTTTGATCTGTTTCCATCTATCCTCCCACAAGAGCAATAGCCAACCCCCTGCATGCCTTAACAAACCATCTAGACAATGGCAAGAAGTCACCCCACTGGCTTTGGCCAAGGCACAAGTACCTCTCCTGCCCTCTGATATCAGTGATGTAGACCTAGCACTCTCTAACTTTAACATGCCACTGAACTCAGCTTTTGACAAAAATCGCCCTTTACAGCCATGGCAAAAACATTTCCCAGAGACCTCATGCCCCTTGGTACATGCTTAACCTGAGGACTGAGAAAGCCTCTTGCAAAATATTGGAAAGAAGATGGCATACGACTAATCTACCCATTGATAAAAAAAACTGTAAACTGGCAATAACTGTCTACCACCACAACATCAAGACAGCCCGCAAAACACATATTTTGCTAAACTATTGATGAAGCTGGGAACTCATCAAAAACCCTCTTTTTAAATTCTCAATTCCTACATAAACCCGGCCTGCGCCTCAGATCCAAACCCATCTCAATCTCTCTGCGACGCCCTGGCTGATCATTTGGAGGACAAAATCATGGAGATTTACCTAAACTTCTAACCTATCATCTCTGAGCTTGACAAAAAGCCTGCAGTTCCTTCTCCTTTCACTGACTCTCCCATTAGCCTGTGTATTTTAAGGTAATCTCCATAGAAATTACCTCCAACCTCCTAAGCTCTATGAAGTCTGGCTCTCCTTTAGATGTCTGCCCACCCACAGTCCTGTTGAAACTTGCTTTTGAACTAGTACTGCAAATCTGTTCCCTAATTAATCTATCAATTATTTCTGGGAAAGTGCACTTAGACTGGAAGGGGGCTTTGATCAGGCCCATTAAAAAACAGAACAATTCTTATCACAGAGATTTAAAACGATCATCCTCGGTCCCTATAGGTCCAGAGCTATGCCACTGGCCTATGGAGTACCCCAGGGCTCTTGTTTGAACCCTATGCTTTTAAACATTTATATGGCCCCCCTTGCTACAATAGTCAGAGGTTTTGGGTTTGAGATAATTTCATACGCTGATGATACGCAGCTTCTTTTCTCTTTTGGCTCCGACCTGTCCAAATCTAAAGCCTTGTTCTCCTCCGTGATGAAGGCTATAGCCACCTGGATGTTGGATAATCGACTGCAACTCAACCCTACAAAAACATAAATTATTATTATTTGGACAAGCCCAACTTCTCTGGGCTCCAGAATAGTGGCCAGCTGAGCTGGGCCCCATCCCTTCACCCACATTGGTAGTAACAAATCTTGGTGTCCGCTTAGGTCAATCACTTTCCATGAAAGAACACATCATTGCCACCACAGGATCCTGCTTCTATATGCTATGTCTGCTGAGAAGACTTTCCCCTCTATTACCACTTTCCTCAAGGAAAACCTTTGTTCAAGCCTTGGCAATCAGTCACCTTGATTATGGCAACTCACTCCTGTCTTTCATCAATGAGAATCTATTGTCTAAACTTCAGGTGGTCCAAAACACTTCTGCGTGCCTTTTCTGCATCCTCCCTCAGTGCTCGGCCTCAGCCCCACTTCTGCAGTCTCTACACTGGCTTCCGGTGAAAAAGAGAAGCATTTTTAAATTATGCTGCCTAACCCACTGTGCCTTTCACAGCCAAGGGCCTTCTTTCCTAGCTGATAAGATTCTGTCCTACTCCCCAGTGAGACTCCTCAGATCCTGTGATAAAGCTCTGCTTAAAGTGCCCAGGTTTAAGAAAGTCAGGGCAGGCTGTAGATCTTTCTTGTTCCTTACCCCCCATCTTTGGAATAATCTGTCCACACAACTTTGTTTCTGTGAAAACCATCTACTTTTTAGGAAGGCACTTAAGACCCACCTATTTCAGTTCAATGCTATCCTGTCCTTTGCCCATGTCTCGCACCGAGATAGCCTTTCGTGGCTGATTCAAGCGCGTAATAAATTAAAATAACATAATAAATGCAGTTAAGCTGTGCTGAGGATGTCGAAGGAAACAATTGAGAGTTAGAATACATGTGGCAACTTTGCTAAAGGTTCCCACAGACTTCAGACTATTCAGTTCATCAGTTCTCATTTGACAAAGAGAAATACAGCTCATTCACGATGAATTATGCTAAAATATGAATCTTGCATTGAAAAGCAAACAATATTGATCTCACAAACAAATGCATTAATAAACACTTAACTGAAGTCATAATTGTTGCATGTAAGTATGGGGTACTCATAAGATTTTTGAAAATATCTCTGTTACACATATATATTATAGGATGAGTACATATAAATCCTCTTTGCATATATGTTATTAAGGTACACATAGTTAAAAGGTACATTAGGGGAAAGTTCCACAAAAACAACTATGACTTAAACCGTGTGGCACCTACTTTTTTTGTCATTTTCAGTGTACATGTTACAACATAAAATAATCATTTATTTCTAACACACAAAACATACATTTTTGCATATAGAATTTCTTTATTATTATTACATTATCAAATCATATAATCAATATCATTAAATTGTTAATAATTCACATTTAGGTAAACATAGATCTAGCATAAGCTTATTCCAGCATTCTCATTACTTTTACAATGCTGTATCTGAATCAAAGTTACATTTTGTCATTTTCCATAAACGTGAAGCCTAACACATATTTGTCTTCATTTATAGAAAGTATTGTCACAATCATTTTCCTCTTATTATTACAAATTTGTCAAGGATTATCTCTGCTCTATCAATAGTTAAATACAGAAGTCAGAAATGGTGAGTTTAAATCTAGCCGCAGAACTGATAGCACATATAGATAGGTGCTTGCATTTCAAGTAGGCCAAGAGCATCAGCAATATCAAATACTTGAGTGTGTATCTATCTCACCTTGTCCTAACAATTATTCTACAGGAGCAACGATCCCAAGATGGGATCTCTCGTCCTGGAAACTCCTTTCACCCAAGGACCCAAATCCATCCAAAAATACCCAACGCAGAGATGGACCACCCAGGAAACAGAGGGAGGGCTCAACAGAGGGAGGTCAGGAGGGGCTGGATCAGCTCACATGCAATGGACAGCGAGTGGGGGTGACGGGACAGCAAGCTGACCATGGAGGGTGGGCGGTAAGGTTTGGAGGAGCACACGGAGAACACAGGGCGGGAGGGCCAAAAGCAGCATAGGGACATGAGGGCAGATGGGAGTGGCTGGGGCAGTACAAAACAGAGTGTTTGTAAGGCGTAGGGCGTGGATTCAGGGCTTGGTAGTAGATCGTGCACCACAGGAGATTGACCACCTGTGATAGGGGTTGGACACAGGGCCTGTCCAGAGACCAGGCCTGTTGCTTGAGTACCTGTGGGCCATTGGGTGTGGGGTCTTTCTGGGGCTTGCTGGAGGCCAGGCACTCAAGCCAATCCCACAGATGCAGACGTTCTTCAGCTGTGTACAGTGAGTTTGGCCTTCTGCGATAGTCAGGCACAAGGTCAGGCCAGAGGCAATGCACAGCGGGGAGTTGGCTGCTCCCAATGGGGGATTGGGTGCAGGGTCTGGTCGGAGGCCAGGCCCTGCAGTCATCCCCATCCACTGCATATGGCCGAAGGCAGTGTGCAACAGGAGTTTGGCTGCCCACAGCTGGTAAGGTGCATGGTCTGGTCAGAGTCTGTAATGCCAGGCCCCATGCCGAATTTCAGGCTGCATGCCGAACTTCCTCCTAGACACATCAGAAAGCTTTGCTTAGAAAGTGAGTTGGTTGAATATGATGAAAAAACAGGAAATCAGTCGAAAAAATCAAAGGTTAATTCATGGCATGGTTAGATATGGTAATAAGATCTTAGCTAACATTTTAAAAACCCTAGAAATTCACTGAAAAAAACACAAAGTGACATTATAGGCAGCTACAAATGTGCTTGCAGGTTGGCCTGTGCAAATTCAGTGCCAGCACAGTTACAAAAAAATACAATGGAATAACTTCTGTATGGTTCCTAATAAAGTAGCAGAAGCACCATCTTCTGTCCTCTGTAACATATGATGAATAGATGCAGAAAAATATAAAAGACCCTAATACATGAAAAATAGAAAAATCCTAGCTATTGGGGCGGGTCAAACAAACAGATGGTTTTTGAGCAGAGATGCTGCAAACATGGTTTGAGGCCCAATGGCATAAGGTATAGGAGGGTGTTTTATATGACACAGCAAAGATAATTATATATTTTAGATGACTATATCGAACTATAAGAGCATTGATTATAATATACAGTATTTTGTTGAGTGGGAGCTAACTCCAAAGCAGCAGTCTGTTCTTGCTGAGCAAAACAATAACAGCCTGGTGGGCAGGGAGTTTTCTCTCTCAGCACATGGGTCATTGTTCTATTTCACTGCCTTCAACCATGTCCCACATGGCTACCCTCAGCAGGGAAACTGTTTGGTGGTTGTCTAACCCTAAATAGGGCAGAGCGTATGGCACTATGATGACTCATCAGTCCTCTGGTGAACGGACCACCGAATCAAGGGTTCCATCTGGAAGCTGGAGAAACAGCAAACCGGGTCTTAATGGGAACCCAAAGCAGCCCTGGCAATTTTGTAGGATTAGCCCCCTGGGGAGGGGAGGTGCAAGTGTGAAGTACTGCTGCTTTTGGTACTGGGGGCCGGTGTTACCGCACCCAGCGATGTTGGAGTTGACAGGAGTGACTACTGTGACCAGCATCCCGCGCTACATCTCCCACCAGGAGGTAGTCAGGCAGCGTTCATTGGCACTGCAGCCCTCTTAAGTACAAAAACACTCCAGCAGTGCGGGACATGCCCAGGCAAAGCCTGGGCCAAGGGCTGGCCGTCTATACCTGTCCATAGCTGGACGAGGCTGGGCTGGGCCACCCCTTTTATATCTGCGAATCATTGTATACAATTGGTATTTTCTACCTTGTCCCCACTCTGCATAGAGGTGGAATTGCGACCCCCAGCTCCTGCTGTGGAAGGAAGAAAGCAAACAGAACAAGATGATGGCTAGAGTGCTGAAACTTTTCATCCTGGGATAGGTTTCTGGTTATCACCCCTCCTCAGCCAGGCTAGCTTGAATCCAGTGACACAGGGAGCAGGGGACTCATGTCTGGGCGTAGGCTTGGACATATAAGGCGAACATAGCAAACACAAGATGACGGATGGAGTGCTGAAACTTTTCAAACACTCATCCCAGTCAAGAGATCTGAGTTAAATCCATTGTTCTTTTGCTCACCATGCCACCACAGTTTGGGCCCAGCCATGTGCAAATCAGTATGAACCCTGTTCTTCATGGGAACAGTCTGTCCCGAACTTCCAGACCGAGTCCTCCATGGACAAGATACAGGCATCCTGGGATTGGTTTCAGGGTATCACCCCTCATCAGCCAGGCTAGCTTGAATTCAGTGGCACAGCCGGCAAGGGACCCACATCTGGGCATACCCATGGCCACTTAGGGTGAACATAGCAAACACAACAGGATGATGGACGGAGTGCTGAAACATTTCTAACACTCACCCCAGTCAAGAGATCTGGATTAAATCCATTGTTCTTTTACTCACCATGCCGCCCCAGTTTGAGAAGAAAAAGGTGAGCGAAACTGACTCCACAACATTGAAAGGTACGGCTCTTACTGTGACCCCTATCCTGTTTTTATCAGTGTGTTTGTCGTGAAATCTATCCTTGCGTTATCACTATTTTTGTTATCGGTGGGTCATCTTCACCATATCCCATTTATTCCTTCTGACTGCTAGATTTGTTCATCATGGGGAAAAAGAAGGACACAGGTTCTGGCATTGTTGATACAACACTTTATAAACCTACCCCCTCGAGATCACATGCTGGAGTGGGCTATGAACATTTTCAGTGGGGAGCCAATGCTTGCAGAGAAGAGACTATCTTTCTAAATCTGAACTCTATTCTGATGTCATGCTTGGACACTTTGAAAACTAAATTGGCTTCTGTGCTGTTGTGTTTTTGTCCTTCAGCCCCTATTTGTAAAAATAATGTCAGTAACACAGTGGGGGTGTACAAGTGCAAGCCTCCCCACCATGGAAAACCCTGTGATGGCTTCGAACATGGAGAGGTGGACGGGGTGTGGAATTTTAGTTTGCGAGCTAAACATCATCTGCGCCAGCTTGTCACCCACGTACAACATGCACAACAGCCATTTTAGGTATCATGGTCTCCTTGTCCACACTCGATCACCAGCGCGCCCCTCTGACCCAGCAAGCATCCTCCGCGCACCCTGGCTCCCCCTTCCCCCCCCCCTCATGAGCATGACCCTTCTGCATGACCCTGTCCTTGGGAGTCACGCCAGCGCCTGACCAACACCTCCTCTCCTCCCATGAATGCCCCTCTGTTGATAAACCTTCCCTCCGCACTGGATTGTCCACGCGGCATGAATACCACTCCTTTGATGACCCCTCACCCCGTGTCCAGCTGTCCACACAGGTCCGAGGCCATCGCCTAAGCCGGGAGATATCATTTACTGCCCCTTATTGTATGAGGTCGCTCTCCTTCAAAGGACCCTCTATTGATCCAGGCCTCCCCACCCCCTGTGATATGATCAGGCGCACACATCCGAAGACTTGACGGAACACTCAGCTGCGTGATGACCCCCTCCTCTTATCAGCAGGTTGAGGACCTCTATTGTGAAGGTATATGGGGGTGGGATTGACACGAGGATTACGGGGATGTCTTTTCCTTGCTTTACAAAGTTCTGATTGTAATAAAGAAAGGTCACATGCCATAAACCAGTGTATAAGAGGCCAGGCCTCCGAGAGGCTGTTAGAGCACCTCGAGACGATACCTTGTTGTCTGATCTGATGTGTTCTGCTCCGTCGGAATAAACTTCTGTTTCCTGCCTTCTGGTCTCCGGCGCCTGCCTCATTGCTTGGTAATTTGAATGGTACAAGGGCGGTTAGCGCCGGGCAAATCTTGAGAAAGGTCCCAGCCCTACCTTTTTCTACAATTGGCGTCCCAAAGCGTGGGGCCCATCAGCGACACGTGGATCCAGTGGGAGAGGTCCCGATGACAGAGTGAACGACTGCAACGATCGGGAAGAGCTCGTGTCCGATAGACCCTCGTCTGACAGCCGATCATCCGACCTTCACTAGTTCTGAACAGACCTCTCTCGAGTGATCTACGGTCCTGACTGGGAACCATCAGGAGTGCCACGGGCATCACGAAGGAGAGAGGACGATCGGGCGCTGGATCCAGAGGACAGGAAACCGTCCATGCGGTCCGGGTAAGGTCGTGTAAACACGACGAATTGAGAAAAGATTGTTTTGTTTGGATAATACTAGTATTACGCTTTTTTGAAACCTCTGGAGATTCGCTGTCTGCAAACGGAGAAAACAACAGGCTCTCTCTTTGCAAACAGTGAAGGATAGGTAACGCAGACTTTTGTCCCCGTTGTAATCCGTCGTGCCTATCTTCCTCCCCCACTGTTTCCCGAACTGTCGTTCGTGGATTATTGTCTGGAGATTCTTTTTCTGCAAACAGGGAAGAACAAGGTCTCTCTTTGCAGGTAGAGAAAGAGTAGGTAACGATAACTTTTCGTGCCCACTTATTCTCCCCACTGATTGTTTTGATTGACCGATTGTTCGGTATTGGTTCATTTGAGGTATTCACCGCCGGCAAACAACGGAGAATAGAAATATTCTGTCTAGTCTTTGCCCGCCGTGATAAGATAGGTAGTGCAGACTTTTGTCCCCGTTGTAATCCGTCATGCCTATCTTCTCCCCACTGGTTGGTAGCCTGTTTAGCCCGGACCGCTTATTAGAGATGAACCATCCAGCTCCACTGGAGGGCACCCCTAATAAGGACATGTTCACTAAGTATGGGCTAGTCGCTATAGCTTACACTAAACTATGGCATAAATATACAAAAAAGAACCCTGAAAGTCAGTGGCCACTGATAGGTTCCTTTAATGAAAATAAAATAAAAACATTAGAAATAGCGCTCCAGAAGAATAAGACCACGCCCACTATGCTTGACAGTATCGGCATGTGGCGCAAAGAAACGGAACAACGAAAGAAAAGAGAAGAAGCAAAAATAGGGAAAGAATTACGAAAGGCAGCCCACCTGGCCGCAAAGCAACTAGAAGAGGAAATAAAGGAAAGAAAGGAAGCTATACAAAACCAAGAATCAGGGTCGACAGGCCAATGTCCTGTCAGGACCCCCTCTGTGCTCTACCCTGAATTGCCCTCCAAACAACGGGCAAACGATGAGTTACTGCTAGGTCCCCCAATCATCTACATGCCCCCTCCATATGCTCCCAGCCAACAAAGCTTGCAAGCCCCGAGTGCGAGTGAAAGTGACCCTAGCGCTAGTGCACCAGCCCTCACGGCCTCTGCACCAGCCACATTAACAACTTCGTCAGACGATCCCGAGGCTAGCGAACAATCACCAGCCAGACTAAATAGGTTGAGCAAAGATGAGAGGGATGGGATCGACAAAATAGCAAAGACATTAGTAGAACGAAGGGAGAGCGAAGATTATACAATGAGCGTATATAATTCACATGCCGACAGCCACAGACGGCATTTCATCTTGCGATTCAGCTACTACACCCTGAACGCATATGAAGATAGGTATCAAAGTAAGGGTCCCGCTAAACTAACAACGCTGTATAGGAAGATTGATGTTGGAGATGGGACTGAACGTGAGGCGACGGAGCTCTTCATGCAAATGCTTGAGGTCTTCCGCCACCTCACGGAACAGAAACCAGAAGCCAAGGTTACAGTCCCTGAAACAACCTCGGTAGAAGTAGCCAATACTATGATGCCTATCAGAGAAGCGGCCCCTTACTGGATCCCGCCACGGGGCCAGGGAACAAGCGATGATATCAATAATGAAAATGCAAAAGGGAGGGTTGTGTACAATTGGGTTTACCAACCATGGGACCGACAGGATATCCTAACCTTCAAACAAACACTGCCCGATTTAAGAAAGAACCCGACGGCATTTTATACCGAATTAGGCACAGCCTTGGGTTCGACAATAATGACTTTAGCGGACATTGACTTGTTCTTTGGGTTATGCCTGCCAGCTGACGTGTGGAAGCAAATTCGGAAGGCTGACCACACGGACCTGTTTGGACATACCTGGGACCAACTCGGTAAACTAGATAGACAGCGAGAGCCAGGAAGGAAACCAGTGAAGGACATACTGGAACTCCCAGACAAACTAGTTCAGAAGTTAAAAACACTGATCCCGGAAAGAAAGGTAGACTGGTCGATAGTCACGGCCTGTCGACAGAAACCCCAGGAAGATGTGTCAGAATACTTCTCCCGATTCGAGACAGTGTTCTCCGACTACAGTGGCCAAGACATGACCACCGCAACCGGACAGCACCTGTTTGTACAAAATTATGTAAAGGGCCTAACACAAGAAGTCTCCCAAAAACTGCAGACGAGTGAGAGTAGTTGGGGGGCCTCCAAACCCGCAGCTATCCTTCAGATGGCTCAGTATTACGAGCACCAAAAGAATGAGAATGATAGGGCGTCCGAGAAAAAGAAGAAAGATTTAAAGGAAAGGGTAATGATAGCCCAGATACAGGGTATAGCGGTAGGACGGGAACACCAAAGGGGGAACTACCAATCAACCACCCCCAGAGATCTACCTCCTAAAGATCACACCCCAGCACCCCACACTGGACGTAGAGACATTAGCAATGACCAATGCGCCTTCTGCAAAGGGTTCGGCCATTGGAAATCCCAGTGTCCGGTTCTGCTAGAGATGAATAGAAATAGGGATTCCAGGGATGTGGCAGGTGGTCCGAGGAATAGAGTACAGGGACGAGGGAACCCCAACGACACCAACAATGACAGATCAGGGAGACTGAACACATTTGACCGTCCCCGACAGAACCAATATCAGCTATCCGAAGGTGAAAATGCCCCCGATTTTGCATAGGACTGCCAGGGGCAAGGGAGGGATCCAGTCGAGCTCTGTGTTGACCAGCAAGGTCCTTATGTCACCGCTAAGGTCCTGGGTACAGAGTCTCCATTCTTGGTAGACACTGGGGCGACGCGTAGTGTGTTATCAAAACGACTGATTCCAAGGGCACCCTTGTCTGGCTCACACATAACGTCAATAGGTTTTGATGGAACGCCCTCCACTAACCCCCTGTCCGTACCTATTACCTTTGACCTGGAAAACAACACCACTGACGCGACATTCCTGCTTTCCTCCAACTCCCCTGACGCCATTATGGGCATTGACTTACTGAAACATTTTCGAGCTACCATTAGGTGTTCCCCAGATGGAATACGAGTCATCCTGTACGACAACCCAGACCTGCTCAGATCCCGTCCCCCACGACACATGTGCTCCATAACTGACGCTGACATGTCCTTGCTTGACACCCTGCCTCCGTACCTATGGGCCAAAAATGACTCTGATGTGGGGCGAATGATGATTGATCCTATTCACATAACTGTACGACAGGACGCTATGCTCCCGAAACTCCCACAATATCGGATATCCCCAGAGGGTGAGAAGGCACTGGTAGCGATCATTCAGTCTCTGGTAGATGCAGGAGTGGTTGAAGAGGTGGTTAGCAACGTCTGCAACAGCCCAATCCTACCTATTGTTAAGAAGCAAGGTGAAGGAGATGAGAAAGCGTACCGCTTCATCATCGACTTACGAGAGATTAACAAAGTGGTTGTACCCCAATATCCTGTAGTCTCCGATATCACCACCATTCTGACCCTCATCCCGTCCACTGCCACCACCTTCACTGTTATCGACCTTAAGAACGCGTTTTCTCTATCCCCATTCATCCAGACAGCCGTTATCTCTTCGGCTTCACTTTAAAATCCCGCTCGTACCGATTTTGTAGAGCTCCCCAGGGGTACACTGAAAGTCCCAGCATTTACAGCCAGGCCCTCAAAAGACAGCTGGATGCCTTCCAGCTACCAGAGGGAGTGGTGTTGATCCAATATGTCGATGATATCCTTTTGGCGGCCGACACCACCCCGCTTGCAACGACAGCCACCGTCCAACTCCTACACTTTCTTGCAGAAAATGGCCATAAAGTCTCCAAAAAGAAGTTACAGTTCTGCCAGCCACAAGTGACTTACCTAGGCCATCTTCTGTCCAAAGAAGGGAGGAAACTTACACCCGACCGAATCCAAACCATCCTAGACACCCCCATCCCAAAAACACAAAAGCAGGTCCGCTCTTTGGTTGGCCTAACCTCTTTTTGCAGACAGTGGTTGCCTAATTACAGCCTCATTGTGAAACCATTACTTGCCCTGCTGACCAAAGATGTCCCCTCCCCGCTTCCTTGGACCACTGAGTGTCAAGCCTCCTTTAAGGAATTACGGGATGCACTCTGCTCAGCACCCGTCCTCGGAACGCCGGATTACTCCAAACCCTTCTCCCTCTTCACCCACGAAAGGGAGGGATGCGCATTGTCTGTCCTAACTCAATCGATTGGTCCTAAGCAGCGCCCTTGTGCCTACTTCTCCGCCACTCTTGATCCTGTAGCCAGAGCTTTGCCTGCCTGCCTTCGAGCAGTAGCTGCCGCTGCTGTCTCTATCCGTCAGAGCGAGGGAATCGTACTTTCCAACTCCCTCACAGTATTAGTACCCCATGCAGTCGACACCCTTTTGAACCAGACAAAGACCCAACACCTGACTAGCGCACGACTGACAGGGTACGAGTTGACGCTACTTGCACCCCACATCACACTAAAGAGATGCACAACTTTGAATCCTGCCACATTACTGCCCCTGCCTGAAAATGACCCCGACGTGCCTCCCATACACGACTGTGTGACCCTCACGGACGAACAGACTAGGAGTAGGGTTGACCTCCGAGACACTGCTTTTCCTGACCCCGATGGAGAGCTATGGGTAGACGGCTCATGCATCAAACTCCCAGATGGCACCACTTCAGCTGCCTATGCAGTAACGACAGCCCGAACAGTAGTTGAGACAGCCTGCATCACACAACGATCTGCCCAGGCAGCAGAGCTGATAGCCCTCACCCGAGCATGCATCATAGCCGCAGGGACCACCGCGAACGTATATACGGACAGCCAGTATGCCTTCGGAGTGGTCCACCATTTTGGACTCCTGTGGAGGGAGAGGGGATTCCTGACGTCCCACGGCACCCCAATCCTCCACGGAGATCTAGTTTCCGCTCTGATTGAAGCAGTTCTCCTCCCCAAACGATTAGCGGTGATCAAATGTCAGGCACACAAAAGGGTAACAGACTTAGTCGGACAAGGGAATGCATTGGCCGACATCACTGCACGAACCACAGCTGAGAATAGGACGGCAACACGCATGTATGTGACCAGGTCACAAGCAGAGAGATGGACTGACGCAAGGGAAATGATCAGAGACATCCAGTCGGCCAGCACCCCTCACGAACTGACTAAGTGGGCAGGGGTGGGTTTGAAGGACGAAGAGGGCTGCTGGCGAACAAAAGATGCAAACAGATGGTTGCTACCCGACTCATACCTGATTCCCATACTGACAATGGCACACTCCCCCGCACACATAGGATCTGCACCCATGATCGAACTCATTTCCAAAGTCTGGCACAAAGACAAAATCCCTGACTCAGCCAGACGCCTAGTTCAGCAGTGCCTCATCTGTCTGCAACACAACCCCGGGAAAGGAACTGTGGTACCCCGGGGAGGGTTTGGGACCCCCAATCACCCCTTTGAGGTCCTTCAGATGGACTACATCCAACTAGAGAGATGCCAAAACCTGAAGTATGTACTAGTCATCGTATGTGCCTTCAGCAAATGGGTAGAGGCCTATCCAACCCGTGACAACACTGCCATGACCACTGCCAAAGTACTACTGAAGGAATTCTTCCCTCGCTATGGCCTTTGTCGAATTTTATGGAGCGACAATGGCCCCCACTTCATAGCTGAGGTTATCCAACTAATCCTAAAGGGGTTGGGGGTGAAGCAAAGGTTTCATGCGGTCTTCCACCCCCAATCCGCCGGTCTAGTGGAACGCCATAATGCCACACTGAAGCTGAAATTGTCAAAAATAGTGGCCACCACTGGACTTAACTGGCCGGATGCCCTCCCACTGGCCTTGTTATCGATGCGCTCCACTCCCACCAAGCACCATTTGACCCCCTACGAGGTCGTGTTTGGGCGACCGATGAATCTCTGGACTGCTCCCAAACCGACCTCCATTCATGACGTCCCAGACGTCCTACTATCTGATTATTTGTGCAAGTTAACTAAAACGTTGTCTGTCATTCATCAACAGGTGCAGCAGGCCATCCCCGATGCTTCCAGGGGCCCCGGCCATGACATCCAACCGGGAGATTTCGTGTTGATACGAAATTTCCAGCGGACCAAGAGTCTGGAACCGCGGTGGACGGGCCCCTGGCAAGTGCTGATTACCACCCGAACGGCGCTTCGAGTGGAGGGGAAGAAGCACTGGCTGCACGCACATCATTGCCGGAAGGTCTCTGCGAACCTGGCCACGACAGAAAACGTCAACACCCAAGAAGAGCTCCTGAGCAAAGACCGACCGATATTGGACTGTTATCCCGATACGGAGGCACTCGAACTTGCAAAATTCTCTGATCCCACTGTGCCATCCAGAGAAGGGTATTTCCTGCGTCGAAAGGAGGGAGTTTCGGCTAAGTAGGCCACGGACTAAGTTGAATCTCAGAACGGTGACCTAAGCACAACCAAGGGTTGCCGGGAGAGAAGCTAAACGAAGTCTGTGGTTCTGCCCGCTACCGAGCCCCTTGAAGGTGATGGAAGCGCCAGATAAGAAGATGATGGAAGCGCCAGATAAGAAGATGATGGAAGCAACAGGAAATACCCACTACAGAAACCCAAAGACTGACAATTTGCACAAATCGAAGACAATCGCCCTCTTTATTATCCTCCTCTTCTGCCTCCTCCTCATGACCTCCTTCTGGATCCTGGAGGAAAGCACTCCGGCTCATGAGGCACTACTACCTATTGCACAACCGACACCCCTGAAAGAGCATCACCTAATCTCCCTGTCGCCTCAGCTCCAAGAAAGGCGCAGGGAATTCTGGAACAATTCCTTCGTGCAACTGTTGCACCAACACAACCTCGCTGCAAATGCTACGAACTGCTGGATCTGCGGGTTGCTCCCGCATGCCACAGGACACTCCATCCCCTTCATCCCTTCTCCTTTCTCAGTTCACGGCTCCTGCCTCGCCTGGTTGATCCTCATGCAAGAGAGCCACAAGGACAACGCCACCTCCAGCCGGACAGTGTCACACTTCTACTCTGGGTTCTGGCTGAACAGAACCGGAAAGACCCCTGCTGCCCTGTGTCCTGCGCTCGCAGGCGCCACCTTCCTCAAAGACATTCCAGCCAAAGAACGAGTCGAAGTACAGGTGCTCCACAATCCAGCCAGAACCACCTTCTCTCATCTGCAAAAACAAACTACCGCCACCCTGACTGTGGCCCTGTCTGTTATCAATGTCACTGGCCTTGTGTGCCTCGAAGGCCAGGGAACGCAGCTGGTGGGTCACAGTTCCTGCCGAATCACCAGAACACTGGACTCAGTTGACCCCCCTTCTTTTGTCGCCTCTCCAAACATGTACTTTGTGTGTGGCACCAAAGCTTACACCTGGCTCCCGAGAGGTTGGAAAGGCGCCTGTTACATTGCCTTCGTTCTTCCACCCACATATGTAGCCCCTGCCAACCACCACCGGCAGAGGCGTGCAGATGACATTGGACAAGCCGACTCCACCGGAGCACAGTTCCAGATGCAGCAAAGGGACTTGTTCCCCTGTGGGGCCCAATGGCAAACAGCCGTGCTATCCGACACCTGACCCAGGCAGTAGAAACAACGATCAACATCACGGCTGGCATCCTCGCCAACAACACTGCGGAGCTTCAGGCGGTCCGCCTTGTGACCCTTCAAAATCGTCTTGTCCTAGACGTGGTCCTAGCCGACCGAGGAGGAGCATGCCGCATCATCGGATCCAGCTGCTGCACCTACGTGCCAGACAACTCGCCTTCAGTCTACAAAGCCATTGAACACCTCCACAGACTTTCCTCAGAGGTTCACCAAGAACAGGAAGGATGGTCGCTTGGGAGCTGGTTTTGGGACGCTTTGAAGAACTGGGGTTGGAAGTTGTTTTCCTTCGTGCTGATACCTGTTGTGATATTATGTGGGTGTTGCTTAGGTATCCAATGTCTGCCACCTTTGTGCGGCCTTGTTTCTAACTATATGTGCCCAAAGACTTTGGACTTCCGAAATGAGCACATGAGCCCCCTCTATGAAGTAGAAATACATGGCCTTATGGGGATAAATCCAAACTGACAAGTTGGCGAGACATGTTAAAAGGGAGGACTGTGGAATTTTAGTTTGCGAGCTAAACATCATCTGCGCCAGCTTGTCACCCACGTACAACATGCACAACAGCCATTTTAGGTATCATGGTCTCCTTGTCCACACTCGATCACCAGCGCGCCCCTCTAAGCCAGCAAGCATCCTCCGCGCACCCTGGCTCCCCCTTCCCCCCCCCCCTCATGAGCATGACCCTTCTGCATGACCCTGTCCTTGGGAGTCACGCCAGCGCCTGACCAACACCTCCTCTCCTCCCATGAATGCCCCTCTGTTGATAAACCTTCCCTCCGCACTGGATTGTCCACGCGGCATGAATACCACTCCTTTGATGACCCCTCACCCCGTGTCCAGCTGTCCACACAGGTCCGAGGCCATCGCCTAAGCCGGGAGATATCATTTACTGCCCCTTATTGTATGAGGTCGCTCTCCTTCAAAGGACCCTCTATTGATCCAGGCCTCCCCACCCCCTGTGATATGATCAGGCGCACACATCCGAAGACTCGACGGAACACTCAGCTGCGTGATGACCCCCTCCTCTTATCAGCAGGTTGAGGACCTCTATTGTGAAGGTATATGGGGGTGGGATTGACACGAGGATTACGGGGATGTCTTTTCCTTGCTTTACAAAGTTCTGATTGTAATAAAGAAAGGTCACATGCCATAAACCAGTGTATAAGAGGCCAGGCCTCCGAGAGGCTGTTAGAGCACCTCGAGACGATACCTTGTTGTCTGATCTGATGTGTTCTGCTCCGTCGGAATAAACTTCTGTTTCCTGCCTTCTGGTCTCCGGCGCCTGCCTCATTGCTTGGTAATTTGAATGGTACAAGGGCGGTTAGCGCCGGGCAAATCTTGAGAAAGGTCCCAGCCCTACCTTTTTCTACAGGGGCCTACCATGGGGAGAATGTATGAGCCAAAACCAGCAGAGGAATAAGTCGCCTGGGGCTAACGGGAAAGTCCTTCCAGGTGGTGGTCGCAAAACAGTCATACATACCAGTGCAACTCGTTATTTGGAAAGGACGCCCTTGGCACGCCCCTATCTAATAGTGACTCGCAAACCCTATTTTGCAAGTCGGTAGTAGGTTTCCGACTCGTAAAATAGGGTTTGTACATAAAACAACTCTTTTTAGCAGTTGCAAATGGGCCGCTTTACCGTTTACAACTGCTAAAAAGGGTGGTACATCTGTCCCTCTCTCACTAAACCTCTGCAGATAGATAAAGAAGATCCCCGGTGGTTTAACAAGTATTGTTCAGTTGTAAACCGACGTTTAAGGCTAGCTTTGATTGTTTCCTCGAGAGTCCCCTTAGATGGCCGGTCAGCACGCCACGCATTTAAACTTACTCTTAAAGCTAGAAAGCATACCTTGCATAAATTGGACTGGGAAACTCTGGAATCAGCAGTGGTTGGCAATAATAGCAAGTCTTTCTGGGACACCCATATTAAAATAAGATCGAGAAATGCCCCAGATAAGTATCTGTTGCAATGTAAAATCTTAGGTTCCAACTGGGAGGCCAAATTCTCCACTATATACTATCTAGAGGAGGATGTGGAGATAGTTTGTCTTTTAAACAGCAAGGTAAATAATTCCCCTCCCATGACTATATCCTTCTCAGAAGATGAAGCAGCCATCCACAAGGGTGTAGGTGGTAAGACACCAGGCCCATATGGGACCCCAACTAATTTAATAAAATATAATGTTGCTCTTTGGGGTCCCCTGATCACCAAAGTTTTTAATGGTTCACTAAATACTTTAATTTCCCATTCATGGATACTTGCAACCATTGTACCTATTTTTAAAAAAGGTGATTGGATTTTCTCAAAGTGCTATAGACCAATATCCCTATTACATAGCACTGTAAAAATTATTGGTCGGATTATATATAATCATCTTGCGGCATGGACACAGGAGCAGCATATCTTGTCCCACCTTCAATTTGGGTTTCACCCAGGGTTGTGGCCTATTGAGCAATGTTTGAACTTGAGCTTAATAGTCAATAATTATAATTAGCGAAGCGTCGTCCATTAGATTTGGCCTTTTGTGGATCTCTCAACACCATTTGACTCTGTCAACAGACCCAAGTTGTGGCTGAGATTATTGGATTCGGGTGTTGATGTGAGTTTGGTGAAATTCTTGTATGACCTGCACACCGACCTAGCGGCTAGGGAGGGTTTGACTCCAGCTGGTGATATACCTTGGGCATTCAGCATTAAGGGCGGTGTGCGCCAAGGATGTATTTTGGCATCCCATACTTTTTATTTTATATATCCATGATCTTTGTCCACAACTAACTTCAGTTCAGGTTGACACCCCTAGAGTTGCTGCTACCCAGGTGCCAGCGCTGTTATAAGCAGATGACGCGGTCCTACTAGCCTGGACGCCCAATGCTGTACAAGTGCTGTTGGACCACTTTGTCCAATTTTCGGACAGCCTTGGTTTGTCTACTAATTATGGCAATCTCACACCACACTATGCCTTCCATCCCCCAAGTATGAGGCAGGAATATGGGGTCACCATCAGTGTCCCCCCCACTTCAAACAGAAGAAAACCGTATGTGCATAAGATTCCTACAACTTCCCCAGGGCACTTCTTGTTTCATCCTTCACACAGAGTTAATTCAGCGTTATATCGAGGATTCTAAGCGATTAGCTCCTTTCCTTCTGTGGGTGAGCATATGGACGAACCCCTGAGTAAAGTTTCGAAGAGATGTTATTTTAGACTGCACCAGTTTAGATAATTGGCGCTTTATCCCTTGGTTGAATTACATCTCTGCATCTTTTTACGCATTGGGGTTGGCCCCTCTGTTTTTGTCCCCAACAGAAATAATCAAAGTAGATAC
The DNA here is from genome assembly GCF_964263255.1 of Lissotriton vulgaris. Lineage (NCBI taxonomy): Eukaryota > Metazoa > Chordata > Amphibia > Caudata > Salamandridae > Lissotriton > Lissotriton vulgaris. The sequence continues at coordinate 782,917,121 of NC_141687.1, read as the reverse complement.
ATCACGGGTAAAGGGCCTGTTTTTGGAAAAGATTGATAAAAATAGGATCTGGAGCCGGTTTTTTATCTTACACTAGACGTAATGCTATGGGAAAGGTCTCTTCTCTTCCGCTTTAGGTCTGGTTCATTTTGGTGACATATGAGCACTGGAATGCCTATTGATGTATTGAGGGTTATTCATCAGGCTTGTTCCTGGGTCTCTTCATAATCACTCTTGCATTATATGCTTTTCCTGTAATCACTTTGGTTACCCACAAATATATTTTCTTAAACCCCTATTAAAATTATTGGGATACCAAAGATGCTCAGAGGCTCTGCATTACTTGCAAATATTAAACACTCCAATTATTTGCTGCAGGGTGAGTTATTTTCTTAAGGCAGAAGTTAGAGCGAGGAATACTATGGTAGTATAAGTATGTATGCTTTATTTCATGATGATATCGTATTTTAACAGTTTTTTAAAATTATTTTTAGATACCCTATTGTAGTTGTTTCTGTTATATAGTTTTATTATGCACTTCACTCTTTATATTGCTGCTGATTATTGTTCGACCTACATGCCGTTGTTTGCATCTGATTACAGGTTTCGGCTTTGTATTACTTTCATCTTGCTTGATTGTATTGTACTGTTACATCTCCTTTATGGCCAGGATTGACCGAATAAAGATTTCTTGAATTGAATTGAATGTTTGCCCTCAATTTCCACATTTACATGGGCAGCTATGCCTGGCTACATACTAATGACAAGTGACTACTGGTAAATGTGGGCTAGTCTGACTAGCTAGACTCTTCATTGGTGCTAGTGCTAATGCTGCACACCTACTGTAGTGCCTGCTTTAGGACCACTGCATGGCTATAAATGACCTGGCTTGGGTCATTAATGCAATTTACAAGCATGCAGACATTTGTAAGTGTTTTTTTAAAATAGTGCTCTTTCCCTGTACTTTTCCATATTAGTCTGAGGTCCGCGTCCCATACAAATTCAATGTTAGTAAAAGGAACTAGCATTGACTCTTTAAATGTACAGCCATTCTTGAAAGGTCTTCAGTCAACAACTATAGACATGTACATCACTAGAATTGGATGGATGTGGCAAAGACTCTGAGCTAAGTCACAATCATTGATGGCTTGCCATATGTTTTTGTTTATGTGCCCACACATCCCATGCCTCCTGGATATAATAACACATCTCAGTTCTGCTGGCATCAAGTTCACAAAGCTGCATTCACAGGTAATAGATCATTACACAGTATCAACTAAGTATAATGTTGGCATTGCATACTCATTTCTATGTCCAATGACATTATTTATGGATTGCCACACCTAGCTTGTCATTAAGTACCCTGGTAGTGCCCTGGCTATCCCTGGCCTCAGGCATCATGAAGATAAAAGCTGGGAGAAGTAGTAAACAGGTACATTTGAAGATTCTGAGAGCTTGGGGGCGGAGAAATCCACCTGTCTGTCATTGAAGTTTTAGGCCTGATCTCACTTCTGCTACCTCTGAATTTTGATGAATCGGCTTCCTGTCGGCCTCGTGCTTGGCCGATACTTTAATGCGCGGTTGACATTTGGACCTTGAGGTAGGCATGGGTGGTTAGAATAAATTATAACATCATTGCACGCCTGTAAATATGGTTCATTTGTTAATACATTACAAGTGTATAAATCGCTCTTCTTTGTTGCCGTTTTAAATTGATAAAGTATGCTTGCATCACCTTAATAATAAAACATGCTGCACATCAATCTTTGTCCCATGAAGAGACTTTATTATTCTTGAATTGAAGTGTTTGTCAGTTGTTAAACTGGCTTTTGTGACGTATTTTCTTTATCGTGCATATGTAGCCTGTTTTTCACTTCAGACTTATGTCCTTTCTGCGATTATTTACTCAGATAAATACTGGACAGGCAGAGTAGTTGAGATGGTGTTTACATTTCTGATGCCATATGGCCGCTTTACTTTTCAAACACAAATTAAGGCCAGGGATAAAGCTGTTCGTATCGCGGCAACAAGTGACAAAAACAAGATGAAAAGGCAGTTGGCTGCCATAAATGAACCTACGCTATTTTTCATTATGACTCAGCCCCGACGTCTCTTGTTTATTAGCTAGTTCTTGATACTTATTTGTAAGAAAGCCTTTTTGCAAATTAGTAATCGCATTACTAGTCACCGGGAAAACTGGTGTAGCAGCACATGGCACGTTATTAACAATATTAAATGGCATTACTACCCCATTATTGAGTTTTTATCAATTGTGGGACTGGAATGGGGAATATAACGTGTGACAATTGGTTTTATCAGCCCATCTACCACATGTTTTCCCAATGTAAAGACCTTTTGCTTGTTACATGGATAAAACAAGTGGCACTGGCTGGACTAGTAATGGGTGTGGTATCACACATGGCCTAAATGGGGTCGCACACACAAGATAAAACCTGTGATCAAGCAACTTGGAATGCCAGTGGGAGTCCACAGAAGCAAATCCGAAATTCCTCAGGGTCCAAGTTTCGTCCCCTACAAGTGTGGCCCAAGCCCGAGACTTACTGTGCTGTAGGTACTGGAACTATCGGGTAAGATAAGCGGTATACGACTTCAAGCAGGAGTGTACAACTACAACTACACAAACCCTAGTTATCAAAGGGGGGTCTGAACCAGCACATTAAGTTCAAAGGGATAGAGGATATCAATAATCATCCGTTTCTGTATAGCAGGGATACACGTTTGGCAATTTTCAGAAACAGTGTCTTGATCAGTAACCTTGTCTGCCAGGTGTGCTTGATAGAGTGACTCCCTCAAATCAGAGGAGTCTTCTTTCCCCTTCCGTCATCAGGTTGAAGATTCTATAATATCAGCTCTGACCTTAATTATCTGGCAGGATTTTCTTAGACTCAGTTAACCATCTTCCAGCCGTGTGTATATTTACTTAGAGTATAGAATTGAATTTCCAGTCAAGGAATAGGAAACTTTGACCCCTACCTCCCGAGAAGCATACGCTCAGGGATATACGAGTATTCATCGTTGTCTTTTAAAGGTTTTTTACTGATCATATGTGCATTATTTTCATGTATATTGTGTTGAGAGTCCACAAAAGTTTTTGTCTTGAAAAAGATGGCGATATAAGAGTTCATCGAAACGCGTCGATGCTTCGCTGAAAAGTACACAATCTGTCAAGTGGCTAGACAAATGAGTATCTTATGAATTGGATAATACCTGGTACTAGCCTTGAAAGTTTTTCCTTACAGATGTGTACGCTACTTATGACATAGGGTTGTGTGTCTTGTGATATGTACTCTCTCTTTTTCTTTTATTTTACCATACTCTTATAAAAAAAAGTGCAATTAGGTTTGTTTTTATGTTTTGTCACAATTGTTTGTTGGACAATAATGATATTATGTGTGATGGTCTTTGGGATTATTTGTGTATTTTAACTGTCTTTTATTAAATAAATCGATTTTGTATCACATCTGATGTTGTCAGCAGCCGTGCCGGTAGTGGGAGTACCTGCCGGGCGGAGACGTGGGGAAGGGGAGGGGCAGGGTGGGAGGTAGTAATTTTTTTTTTGTAAACAATTTTTTTTTTTTTTTTTTTTAAATTTTTGAAAACCTTTATTGTGCATAGCAAGCGTACAAATACGGGCCTACAACCATACAGGCCGGCCTCGAAAGCAATCAATAGCACAAAAAGTACGGATATTTCAACTCAGCAGTCCCAATGAATGTACAAACGATAATTGTCTGAGACGTGGCTAAACTGAAGTGGGACCACCAGGCACAGGATGTATAAGGTTAATTTTTAAAGTTTTGAAGAGAAAAAAGGATCAGGTGCATTCAATCCACTGAAAGCAATGGCAGGCAACGAGCCAGCGAGTCATGAGCAACACGAGGAGTAAAATTAGCAGCAACAAAGGATAGTGACCATCAGGATACTAGCACAATAAAACAGTACACGTTGGCCATCGCCCGCCCCACAGACTCAGAAGACCCAAATCCACAAAAATGACAGCAGAGACAGCGGAGAGAATAGGTAACACTACCCCGAAGCACCTGACAACCCGAAGGGAGAAAAAAGAAAAAGAAAAGGAAGAGAAAAGGGAAGAAAACACGAGAAAAAAAAAGGTCCATAGAAACTGAAACTAAAACAAAACCCCTACCCCCCACCCCCCACCCTGCACGTATGCGGAGGCTACGGCCTACCCCCCCCCAAGCTGCGTGCCTGTCGCCCACAAACCGAACCCAAAATTTAGAGTAGAAAGAGAAAAAGAAAGGAAAGAGAAAAAACGTAATTCACAGAAGATCGGAGGAGGGCCATCGAATATCCCCAAAGCACCATACAGTTTCATTCCGGCCGCCCGATCCCAGACCCCGCGACCAATACAATACCCATAGTCGATATCCCCGGCAGTCCATCAGTGACCCAGCAGTACAAGTAAAACAGTCCCGACATGATGGGGGGGCACACTCAACCCTGCCCCCTGCGATATGGAGCAGCGACGTAGTCCGGCCTCACGGTAGACATCTAGAAGGAGGCAAGCGATCCAAGTATCATGATCCGAGCGGGGGGACGATCAATGTAGTCCATCCGATACACTGTCGTGTAGGAGTCCGCGGCAGAATCAAGGATAACGCACAACCGAGTTTCTCCGGGATTGGAAAGACCAGTCAATAGGAGTCGCTTCAGGATGAGGAATCGAGACACGCCAGGGTCATCAGGAGGAGAAACTAGACGTGACGTCCAGCTACAGTGCTCTAGCCACACTACATATCCCGAAACTGCAGCCTGTCCCCAGAATAGTACAGCCGGCATCATGACTGCAATTGGGTCTCGCACCTGCTGTGTGCCCGTGATAGCCGGAGAGGAGGAACAACAGAGGGCAGCATCAGAATGAGACACCGTGTCCTGCTCCCGGGAGCGTCCATGTTCAAGCTGCGGTGCAACAGAGGAAATCAAAGCTAGCCGGTCTCCCAATACACGAGTAGCAGAATGTAGAGCTACTCTCAGAGTAGCCAGGGCGCACATCACATCACTGAGCGACACTGATGCACCGGAATGAGAAGGTTCAACAGTCCTCCGCAAACAGGGCGAACAAGGGCAGCACTGCCCGTCTAGCCATCCACCATTGCCATCCATGGCCAGCCAAGCACCGCTGAAATCCGAGTAACAGCACAATCAGTCTTGAGGCATAGGGGAGGCACACTACATGGGCGCGGAGTATTAGCGTGGTGTGGATGGACAGCTGTATCTTCGGTAGCAGCCCAGGGTCCGCTGTTTCAGAAAAGGAGAGTAGCCTACAAGATGGCGCCCAGCCCGGCGCGTAGGGAGACAAAGTATCCAATTATGTTGCATCCGGGTGAAAAACACGATACAAAGTGTTTCCCGTAGTGGCGATGTGCGAGCCCCTGAAATACAAGAAAGCACACCACAGGGAGCAGGACGAGGCTTAAACCGCCATAGGTGGTCCACCGGCCACGGCGGCTGTTGTAATGAGCGAGGCCGGCCCCAGTCCGAGAACAAAGACCCGGCCGTAGCCGCGCAGCGCGAGGCAGGGGAGAAGATGTTTCAGTAGGCGCACCGCCGGGATCCAGCCAGAAAGCGCACCAATAAATCCGGGGTCTCTTCCCGTTTCCGCCGATTTCACGTAGTAGCAGGATAGGTCACAGGATTAGGCGGAAAACGGGAGAAAAGCGAGAGGGTCGGCGGAGCCGAGAGATCAGGCGGCCATCATGGTTGCTGGTTAGGCTCCTCTGTAAACAATTTTTATTGCAGAGCCAATCACAGGATAATCAATCACATTAGCATCATCATTGTGAAATCCCCCCTCTCGTTTTGAAGATCCCATCAGGTGTACACAAAATCTCAAAGCAATGCAATCTTCACTTTCGGAGGACATCGTATGGCGCCTGTGGGGGGTCCATTGTCTGCTTTTAGTTTTTCCCCCAATCCCCCCTCTCCCTGTAGTGCCTGTAACTAAAATCCCAACTACACTACTTAAAGGGAGTCCCTCCCTGCTCCTTAGACTCCCCCCTCCCCCCATGTGTCACCAGTCGTTCTCGGTCAGGAATTGGGTTTGAATAACCGCAATCAATGGGCCTTAGTTATCTATCGTGTGTGTGTGTTGCTGGTGTTGGCCTCCCCTGGTCGTCGGCGGTGTTATTCAGCTCTTCCAGCTCATCCTCCTCCTCTTCTAGTGTACTATCGCGCAGCGCCTGCACCAAGAGTTCCCATTCCATAGCCGCCTCCAGGGCTCGCTCGTCCGCCATTCTGCGCGCCAGCTGGTACCTAATTGTGCTCTCGCACGCCGCCCATTTCAAAAATTCAGCGAGCCATCTCCGATGAGTCGGGCTCGTTTTCGCCTTCCATCCCCTCGTCAATTCCCGCTTGGCCAAAAGGAGGCCCATATCTATGAACCTGCTCGACATCCTATTTTTGGGTGTGTGTGGGAACCAATGTAGGACGCTGACTGCCGTAGTGTATTGGAGGTCCCTGTCCGCGGCCTCGTTCAGAGTGTCGCCGACTTCACTCCAGTAATCTTGTAGGTGGGGCACTCTCTGAGCATGTGAGTCAGACCCGCCCCTAGTGTGTTTCAGCGCGGGCAAGCAGCCTCCTCTGCCCCAAAATATTTCTGTATGTTGCCCGGGGTAAGGTAAGCTCTGTGGAGAATATAAAAGTGGATAAGCTGGAATCGTGCGTTCCTCGTGCTCTTCCTAGCCCGTCCTACCAGTTGCATCCATGTGGTGTCCGGGATCTCTATCTGCAAATCCAATTCCCACTTGGCCTTCAAAGTAGTCAGTGGTTGCAGCATTTCTCTCAGCATTCTCGAATACAAGCACGTAACCGCCTTATAGGTGCCCGCCGACATCATGACGTACTGGCAGGCCTGGGCTGTCGGTGGCTCCGCTAATCCCATTCCCCAGTGGCCCTGTATGGCTGGCACTACTGCCGCGTGCAACAAGTAGTCGCCTCGTGGGAGGTCGAAGCGTTCTTGCAGCGTCTGATATGGGACCAATGCTCCGTCCTCATACAAGTCTCCCACCACTTGCAGCCCTGCTTCTTCCCATCCCTGCAGGTGTGACCAGTCGCCCCCGTGCGGAAGCGCCGTTATCATACCGAGGGGGATCTCGGGTGCATATGGGCATCTAATCCTCGCGCGCTTCGCTGAGCGGTTCCAGCAGAGGCGGAGAGTTCTTTCCTCCAAAGACAGGTCTCTCAATGGTAATTTTTGTCGTAAGGCAATGAAGGCCAGCACATGCCGGGGGACGCCGCTGTCTCGGTCATGTTGCGGCCCACGGTAGACTCTAGCAATTTCTTGCGTAAAAGTCTGGAGCTGAGCTGCCAAATAGTAAAGCTCAAAGTCTGGGACAGCTAGGCCTCCCTCGTCTTTCGGGCGGGTTAGGGTGGACAGTGCCACTCTTCGCCTGCCCGTGCCCCATAGAAAGGAAATAATCAGTGATCGCAGCAGTCGGAAAGTCGCAGCTGGGACCCAAACAGGTAAGGTCCGGAAATAATACAGCAAGCGGGGCAATGCTATCATTTTTAGCAGCGATATGCGGCCTGTTACCGATAACGGGAGAGTGGCCCAGAAAAACATATTGCCTTTTAAGGCTCAGATACAGCGTCCAACATTCCCATCCAGCATGTCTGCTTCATCATGATAAATATGTACCCCCAGGTATTCCAGGCAACTGGGCTCCCATCTGAGTAAAGGTCGGAGAAGGGGCTGAATCTCATGTTTACGTAGGGGAAATAAACAAGTCTTTGCCCAGTTAACCTTCAGGCCTGACATCTCTCCAAAACGCCTCAGGAGTCTTTCGGCTCCTGACAGTGCCTCATCCGCATCCTCCAAGAAGAGCAGGAGGTCATCCGCGTATAGCGAGATAAAATGGCGTGTCCCATTATGAGTCAGACCCTCGTAGTAGGCGCCCTTCCTAGCCATCGCCGCCAGGGGTTCCACTGCTAGGGCAAATAGCAGCGGAGATAGTGCCCAGCCCTGCCTGGTGCCGCGAAGCACTTCAAATTGGTCCGATACCAGGGTGCCCACCTTCACTCTTGCCTTCGCCTCAGCGTATAATACTTTCGTCCATTGTATGTAGCCCTCTCCGAGCCCAAAGCTCCGCAGTACTCTATAGAGGTAATCCCATTCCAGGCTATCAAAAGCCTTCTCTATATCCACCGCCAATACCAGGGGGGTCCTTGCCTCCGGTGGTGGGCTAGACAACAGACGGGTCAATCTCCTAATGTTATGGCTGGTATTACGCTTGGGAATAAACCCGGATTGGTCTCTATGGACTAGGGTCTGCATATGTTGTAGCAACCTGTTTGCTAGTACCGTACTCAGGATTTTATAATCTGTGGTCAGCATTGACAGCGGCCGGTAGGATGCCGTGTCGGTGCTCTCTCTCCGCGGTTTCAGTAGGGGGATCATCAAAGCTTCGCGCATCGAGCTTGGTAGCCGTCCCTTAAGCTTAGCCTCTGCGCAGATAATTTGTAGTTGGGGCCTAGCTGATCAAGGTAACGCCCATAAAACTCAATTGTCAATCCGTCTAGGCCGGGGGTCTTGTTCCGGGCCATCTTCTTTATCGCTCCCCTGATTTCCATTAAGCCTATCGGGCCTCCCAAGGCTTTCGCCTGGTCCTGGTCCAGTTGCGGTAACTGTAGGTCCCCTAGGAAGGCCGCTATATCCCGATCTTTATCGCCGAGTGCGCTTCTATACAATTGCTCATAGTAGGTCCTGAAACTGCTCAGGATCGACAATTGCGTGGTACGCATGTTGCCATTCCCCTCTGATATGGCCAGTATCGGGTGGCTACGTCTGGCGGGGTTGGCAAGCCAAGCCAGCAGGGTCCCCGCCTTGTCCCCTTCAGCGTGCGTTTTCACCAGATATGTCTGGTAATCATAGCTGCGAAGGCGTTCTATTTCTATCGCCACCGCCTCCCTCGCCGCACAGAGATCTCCCTGGACGTCAGGTTGTTCCGGGCGCGACCGCTCAATCTCGCGCAAACTACGTTCCGCCCTGTCCAAGTCATCCAACAACGTCTTGCGGGCACCCGCAAATTTTCCGATACAATGCCCGCGGATTACGACCTTAAGTGCGTCCCATTCCGTGGCTCTAGAGTCGGTAGACCCTTCGTTCTCCGCAAAATATTGCTCAATCCTCTCCCCTAACGCCTCACGGAACGGCGGGTCATCTAAAGTGTCTGGACGGAGCTGCCACGTTGGGATCTTGGAGATTTCAGTCATCCAATCAAGCGATAGCAACAGGGCGTTGTGGTCCGAGATCGTGCGCGCTAGGTATTCAGTGCGGGCGATTATAGGGAGCACAAGCGGAGAGCACAAGAAGGCCTCGATACGAACGTGGAGGTCGTGGAGGCTAGAGTGGAATGAGTAGTCTCGTTCGGTTGGGTGTTGCGCGCGCCAAGAATCCGTCAATCCCCACTGTCCCTGCCAGTCTAGTCTGCATTTCGCCAATCTGCGCACTGGGGATGAGTGTAATGGAGGGTGCAATCTGTCTAGGTCAACGTCTAGCACTGAATTGAGGTCGCCCCCCAGTAGAATAGGGCCTGCGAGGTAACTAGCTAGTTCCCCGGAGAGCCGCGCATAGTATGCAGCCTGGTCTACATTAGGTGCATACACGCTGTAAAGCACTTTGTGGCGCCCCCTAAGGGTTCCCTCCACCGCCACGAACCTCCCCTCTGGATCCACCACCTGACGAGTAACTTGGAATGGGGTACCCGCTCTAATCCAAATCAAGGCTCCCCTAGCGTAGGCCGAATATGTAGTGTTAAACAAGTGACCCCTCCATCTACGTGCAGCGCTATTCCCTCTTGTTTCCTTAAATGTGTCTCCTGCAGTAGCGCTATGTGAACCCCCCTTCGAACCAAGTAGGCGTGTATTTTGTGTCGTCTGGACATGGTGTGCAGCCCCCTCACATTCCGGTTACACACTTTATCATTCCTGTATTAGTCATTATCCCATGCAGTATGGTATTGTTCACAATGTCCGTACACCCGATCACTCATGATGACACAGTCCCTCCTCCCCACAATAACAGCCCCCCTCTCATAACTGCACCCCTGGCTCCCCCAACTGCCTCGGGCTCCCCACCCTCCCCCAGAATAGGACCCAACTGTGCTAGAGTCGCTCCCATCCAAACCATATGCGGGCAACTGTGCCCTTGTCCCCACCTAATCCACAGTCTGCACCGCGGAGGCCTTATGGGCCCTAAGAGGCACGAGTTGGCAACTGGGGTGGGCCTCAGTCTCCTTCCCCCCCGCCCACAAAATAGTGGTACTCACAACATTATTGTCCCAAGATCTGCCTGCTCCGGTCAGTAGGTCAGTCAGATTCCATCAACATAGGGTAAAACTGGGCCGGCAGAGCCCCCCTATCCCTCAACAATCTCCCCCGAAGTTGGCGGAGTGATCTCCGGGCCCTTCAAGCCACCAAATTCCGACAGTTCAGTTTCAGATTCCGTTGCTCGAGTCTCTGATCCCGAGGCCCGCTCCGACTGGGTCAAGACAGCACCCGATAAGTCAATTACTGCTTGCAGTGCGGCCTTCCGTTCGCTCTCCGTCTGCGAGACTTGGTTTGCCAGTCTTCCGCTTACGGCCCCGCATCCTCCGAGATCTTCGTAGGGGCAGTTGCAGTCTCTCTTCCTCTTCTCTCATGCGCGCTCCATCTGTTCCGGCTTTGTACGTGTCCCACCAGGCCCATGCGTCCGCCGATGTAGGAAAGAACAGGGATTTTTCATCCACCACCACCCGCAGCCTGGCCGGAAAGAGTAGTGAGTACTGTAGGCCCTCTGTCCTAAGTTCTTTTTTGATGGATAAGAAAGAGGCCCGTAACTTCTGGGTCTCGAAGGTGTAGTCCGGGAACAGTGTTACTTTGCAATTATCCACTTGGAAAGGGCCCGCTGTTCTCGCTCGTTGTAGTAGCCAGTCTCTATCTTTGTAGTGTAGCAGTTTGATGACTACCGGACGGGGCGATTGTCCCGGACTGGGTGGTTTGGCAGGTACCTGGTGAGCTCTTTCAATGGTGAAAAAGGGAGAGAGACCCTCAGGCGCCACCTGCGTCTGTAGCCAGGTGGTCAGATAGTCCACAATGTCAGAGCTCTCTTTTTTTTCTGGAAGGCCCACAAGGCGTACGTTGTTTCGTCTGCTGCGGTTTTCTGCGTCTTCTGCTCGTCGCTCAAGGGCCTGTATTCGGTCTAGAGCCTCCGTTAACCGACCTTCCATGGACTTGTGTGCGGGAACCAGCTCCTCCAGGGTTGATTCCGTAGTTTTAACCCTGTCCGATAATTTCCCATGGTCCGCTCGCAGGAGGCCAAGGCTCGTGGCCACTTGTGCTATGTCCTGATGGAGGGCATCTTTCGTGGCGGTGATAGCCTCTAGGATTCGGTCCTGCATCTGCTGAAGATCCGGAGGGGCCGCCACTGAGTCGTCAGGAGCTTCCGAGCCAGCGCCTCCTTCTCCCTTTGGGCCTCTTGGTTTCCCCATAGTTACAGTCCAATATCTCGGATCGGGACAGTGTACCACCGATGGCTATGGCTAACGTTTGTCCCAGGGAGCGGAGCAGCTCGTTGTTAGTAGGGGCCGGCAGGCCGATAGATTCAGTGGTAGCGGCAGGTTCTAGTCCTGGGTCTCTGACTCAGCGCAGCTCCCAGACAGACGGGACCCCACTTCCAGTCACCCTCTGCGGGGCAATTCTCAGCGCTGCTCACTAGTGCGATCTTCGGGGCTGCGATAAGACGCTGGTTCCGCCGCCTCCCCCCCCCAGGAAGGCGCTCTCAGAGTGATGTCTGTGGGGGCCAGGGCGAGTTCCAGGCGTATGCGTCCTTGCTCACTCCACCTCTTGGCGGTTACTGCACCCTAGTTCCGAGGGCAAGGGCCAGGGGGGGGCGTCCTTAGTACGACACCTAGTAGCACTGATTCCTCGCAAGCCCAGCCGAGGTGGTCCGGGTTCCCACAATGAGGGTCAGGGGGGAGACGTCGGTCGCAGAGTCGCTGGCTGTCCCCAGGCGTAGTTCTCGCAGCGGGGCCAACACCAAAATACCAGTCAGGCGTCCCCTCTTGCAATCCGGAGACGGGTCACTTCTCGCGGGACCCCCGCAATGGGGCTCGAGGTTAGACAGTGTAGCCGTGCAACCGGCAGCCCCAGCGCTTCCGACCCCCAGCAGCGTCGGTGGGATAATGGCCGCTCGCCCCCGCAGGTCCCGGTCTCAGGGAGCCGCACAGGCGGTGTTCGCTGTAGAGGCAGGTCAATGTGCTCCCGCGGCCCCCCCTCGAAGCAGCAGATTTGCAGATGGGGAGGAGCGGCACCTGCGGTCCCGGAGGTGAGACGCTTTCCCACTGCGTTTCGAGCGTCGCCGCAGACGGGGCCGCCGGTCGGGGCTGCCGTACCTGTTGTTCCAGCAGATCGTCGCTCCCAGGCAATCCGGGGGAAGGCGGAGGCAGCAGCGCAGCCCGGACCTCTCAATCCTCGGTCGCCTCAGGCCTCTGAAGCCGGGGTGTCGATTTGGCTGGCTCCAGGCTGGGGGAGGGGCTACGCTATGGCCGCGAAGCGACAACAGGCACAGCTCCGGGCTAAGAGATCAGCCACAGTTGCCCCCTCCGCAGTGTAGCGCCTCGCACCGGATCAGCTCGTGCAGGCGGGGTGCAGGGGTGGGTAGATCGGCTAAACGGCTAGTGGCGCATCGCCGGTCGCGGGGTTGCCGCCATCTTCTGGATCTCCGGATCGGAGCTCCGTCACCAGTTTGCTCCCTTAGCGGCCGGAGGATCGGGTCACTTCCTCGACCGGAGCAGGCACAGGAGTATCCCCCGGGTTCACCCGAATTCCGGCGGGGGTCCCAGGGCTGTAACAGGAGTAATGGCCGGATTAGCGGGCAGGGGGGTCGGGAGCCTTGCTAGGTTGCGACCATCTTTGCCAGCTGCAAGCCCCGCCTCGTGGGGGGTAGTAATGTAAGGATTACGGACCTTAACAGGTAAGTAAACATATAAATGAATAAAACGAATTTTGTTGCGCGCACTGCATCACCAAATTTGATGCAGGTACTCCCACTACCGGCCGCGGCTGGTTATCAGGATTATCTATTAGGAATATATGGTCTCTCTTCCAATGAATGCAGGTGGTATGAGTGATCAAGAATGAGTGGAACAGATTGATTTAAGTGATGATTTTTTTCTCCAAAGGATAAAACTTCTGTGATACTTTGGTACTGGAAGGAGCAGGGGTGCAAGCCTCAAACAAGCAGTCCATATATCATGATCGAAGTAATGTCCAATCCAGGTTCATGACTATCATCACTGACAAAACCAATTGGTTTGACTTTTGAATGATGCAACAATACAGAAACCCAGTGTGCTGGCGGAGATTCACTACAGCTGATGCACGTTGGAAGTGATGAGGACTCAACACCTAACCGAATTGGACCAATCAAGCAAGGAAAGTGAGTGACCAGGATTTCCACATAGTGTTTTTTTGGGGGGGGGGGAGAAACGTTTGACATAACAATATGTGCTGGTGTATTTTACAGTACAGGAGCTCTGGAGGGAATTAGTGGAACATTCAAATACATTTGTGGAGTTACAGGTAAGCATTACCCTCGTAATCTGATTTGAGGTGCTCATCCTCCCAAAGACAAATTTGGAACCACATTGGATTTTTCATTATAATATCCCTCAAAATTGCCTTAAGAACTTTTATATTGCAAGCAGTTCAAAAAAGTCTGGGTATGCAAGCCATACCTATTAATATTCAAATGTAGCAGCTGTCTTCATTTTGTTGTCATGCCCCTTCTAAGTAGATCAAAATGAATTTATCCTAACCAGCTCTGAAAATACAGATATTTTACCACGCAACACAGAATTTTCATTTCGGAGTACTAAGACCAAACCCCCAAAACAAATACTAGTTAGTTTCATGCAAAAATAGCATTTGTCCCAAACTGGAGATGTTCATTTTAAGGGGAATCATATTGCTGCATAAAACACTTGTTTGTCATTTTCACCAAGTACCCAGATGCACTAGTTTCATTTACAGACAAATTCTGCCTTTCATGCCTCTTTATCATCAGCATTAAATTCCAGGGATATTCCTGACATGTAAGGGATTCGTATGCCAGCATTATGCCCGAAAATGGTTGAATTATGAAAGAATTCCCACAATAAGTCAAGGATGGCTACCATACTGCCCCAGCTACCATTATCAAAGAAATACCCACAATGTAATCAAGAAATGTCACACTGTCAAGGATGGGCACCAGGTATAGCCACATTGTTGTCATGAATAAACACAACATGTCAAAGGTGGGCCACTGTTACTTCACAGGTTATTAGACTCCTGTCAAGAATACCAACAGCATGTTAAGGATAAACCACTATTACAAAATTGATTGTCAGAATGTTCCTAACAATCCCCACAATATGTCAAGGATGGGTCGCCATTACGCCGTGAATAGCCATATCTAGAATGCCTACAGCATGTGAACGATAGACCACATTGATATCGTTAGAATGTTGACTGGTAGACCACCAGTATGTCAGCGATAGGCATCTATCATTCCAAGGAAAGCTTTTTCACCAAGAATGCACGGTGCAGCAGAGTGTTGCAAAGAAAGGCCACAATATGTTTAGGGAGGTCCACTATTATTCCAGGCATAGACTGAATTTCTTCAGATATGCACATTATATACCAAGAATAGGCCACTAAACTGCTAGAGATACAGAATAGAGAATAATGTAAAGAATACCGTCAATATGGCATTGATGGGTCACTGTTATCCTACAAAAAACTTTAATGCTGAGGAATGTCTTGAGCATATCAAGGATGGACAACTATTATGCAGTAGATAGCCACATTGTCACCAAGAATGGCCACAATATGCCAAGCATTAGTTAAATTTTTTCCAAGGATAGCCAGAATGTCACCAGAATGTGCGCAATTTGCCAAGGTTGGGCCACTATTATGCCGGGGATGGTCAGAATGTTCCCAGGAGTGCCTTCAATAATTCAATGATGGGTTACTAGTACTATCCCACCAGCAAGTGCTAGAATGTTATCAGGTGTGCCCACAGTATGTCAGGTATAGGTCAGGGTGAGCCATACACACATGCCGACACCACCCACATAGAAACTCAGACACCTCACTCCATTTCAACTTGCTTTCCAATGGCCCGCAGTGTTGCTGTTGGTCTTCTCTTCCTGCACTGGCTCAGCTGAGGACTTGGATGCAAGAATTGTTAAGGACCAGAGATAGGGGAATGCTCTCATTTTCCCACTTCCACTTGGCCATCCCAAATCTCTGCCTCTTCTGCCAAATAGCAGAAAAGAGAGTGATCAGGGAAGACCTTAAATGATTAATTGACAAATCACACAAACCTGCACATATAAAGAAATTACAACAAGCTTACAACAATCTGTATACATCAGTGTCAAAACGTGTATACTCAAACACATGCACTCGAATATGCCTCTTTTCTTCGCAGCAATTCACCCCACATGTTGCTACAATGCGGTTGTTAACACAACCGCATTGTAACAATGCATACCATTACCCTGCAAGTTGTAACAACGACTTGCGGAGGGGGGCGCTGGATGTTGGAATAGTATAAGTTGCTATTCCAACTCCAGTATGTGCAGACAGTGGGGAAGGTGTTGGATTTTAAATCCAACACCTTCTTCCCCCTCCACAAGTTGTTGTTATGACTTGCGGAGTAATGGTATGCGTTGTTACAATGCGGTCGTTGTAGCAACAGCGTTGTAACAACATGTGGGGTGACGGTTTCGTGGTCAGCGTTGTTTACCTATACACAAACAAAGTTGTACACAACCTAGAGACATAAAGCACCCATCTGCACAGAATAAGGTGCTTACAGGGTCTGATGGCACAAATCAAAAAACATATATGTGCCCATGCAAAGAGGCCAAAAGAACTACAAGCACTCATGCCCTCAGTCCACTTCTTACAGGTACCCATGCATGGACACCAACAGACACTTCATGTGCAGGCCCAATTGCATATTAAAGAAGCACATAGTATACACAATCAGCACACATACAGGCACAGTAGTCACAAACAACACACTTACTGGCAAACATAGATAAAGGAAGTCATAACTGGGGTGGAGAAAAAAAAGAGGAGTGTTATTGCCTAGAAAAAATGTGGCCTTTCTCAAGAATAAGCATATTTTGGGTAATAGAATTAGTCCTCTTGCCAACGTAAATATTGTCTTCTTTAATATTATCACATGGGGTAATTGTATGATGCAGTCTGCCTATTATTTCCTTGGCTTCTTCATGTGTCATAGAGGTTGTTTAACCAACATGGCCTGAATGAGTTACCAATTGCAAGGATAGTTAAACGGCGACCATAGCAATGTAAGAAGTCTATTGTCCCATCACTGTTAGAGCCCAAGGGGCTAATGCTTAACAATGGCACCAACGTTCTTATTTCTTCGGAAGAGCTAAGAAAACCTAGCAGCTCAATTTTCCAGTCAACAGGGATAATACAAATGATCCCTATCACTAGAAGTGCAGGGTAACCAATGTAAATCATTAATGGCACAAAGGGTATTCAATGAGACCTTGGATTTTCTAATGGTTTTTGAGATCTGGTTGAGTGAGACATACAGGCCTGACCTATTATTTAGCATTCCACATTTGCATGAATCCTTTAGGTCAGGTAGGTTCATGGGACAAGAAGGAAGTCTTTCAGTAATCCACAATAGAAAACTACAGCTTCAGCATAAAAAGTCACTTCTGAACAAATCACTTCAACACATTATTGTGAAGGGTAAATCTACTGCCCACAAAACTACCACTGTGGTGCTTATTTAGCAACAATCGAAGTTGGTAGGGCAACTAACTACTAGAACAGTGTTTAGCATGTATGCTGCCCAACTATAAATTTACTGTTTTTGGAGACTTTAGCCCGTGGTTTGGTTATCAAGTTGATAAAACTGCAGTTAATATGATGCGCAATTTTTGTGAACTGGGGTTACAACAAAATCCACGTATTGCCACCCACTCCATAGACATATCTTGTATAGCTTGTTCACTTTAGGTATTGATAGTTGTAAAAGTTCACAGACTACAATAAACTGGGCAGACCACCACTTGCTGATGTTCACTATGAGAGGCAAGCATTTTATAAAGGTTACTGGTGCAGCTCAGATGATGGACTGGTACAAGAACATGCCCAAGAAGACCTCGATGCAAGGTACATAATAAGTCCCAAGTATGTTTTTCTGAGGAGCGCAGATTGCCTTATAGTGGGCATCGTTGAAAGAGCCACAGGAAAGGTGAAGGCTAAAAAGACTTCTTAATAGGATCCATTAAAAAAGGCAAATACCACCCAAAACCCTTTTCAGACCCCAAAAAATATTGCCTGCCCTAAGTTATCAGTTCTGCCTGAGCTACCTGACTACTGATGTGAGAAGAAGAAGGGCTTCTTTGAGGAGACTAGAGTAAATTCACAGCACTTTCTCTAAGGAGGATGCTGTGTGTGAACCTACCCTAAGCTCCACCTCAGGTATCACACACTCTATTTATTTTGCCTTAGAAGGAAGCATAAGTAAAATTAATTCTATTAATCCATCTTTTTGTCTGGTTGGCCTGATTCCACCTAAAAGTTTGTTGATCGCTCAAATTGCAAAAACTACTGTCCAGTTGAAGAATAGTCCTTGGTTCTTGAAATTAATTGATAGGTCCACCACTGTATACTGTCATGAGTGTGTCGAAGGTACTAGTATACTAGAACTGGATTCAGTTTTGACCTGATGAGAAACACAGAAGACGCACTGATTGACATACAGGGACTGAATTCGATTTTGGGAAGGGTTACTCTATCAAAACGTGGCAGGTGCCTGTCCGCTGCATCAAAAGCGCCATAAGCTTTAAATCACTTGTAGTAAGGGTGGCTGGATAACTGTCAGCAAAACTCTAAATCAGTCCACAGTTCTCCATCATGACCATTGTATTTCAGGAAGATCCGGCTCTGGTAATACCATTGAATCTCTCTGCTGTCATTGCAGTCTCGGCTTCTCAATGCTTCTAGGCAAGCTGCTAAGGGTGGCAGGGGAGTTTGCGAAAGACTTAAATTGGATGAAATTCTTTATTACTGACCGTAGATCTAGGGTGGCAGTGAGTCAGAAGCAAGCAGAAACTTACAGTGAATTATGGGATGCCACATAGGTCTTGCTTGTTCCATCTCCCATTTAATCTCTACATTTAACCACTGATGACGCTCAAGTGCTGCTTTGTCTGTCATGCAATCTGAAATTAGATTGTAAAAAAAACCCTGCCATTTTTGCTGTGATGCAAAAACAGTAGTAGTTTGATCCTCAGTGCAGCACAAACATAATTGTTTCTTCTTACAATCTACTGGCAGGAAAATCATAACATGGATCATTGTGCTTTGTGAGAGGTCTTTTCTATGGAGCTGAGGCCACACTGGAAATGCTAGGAGTGTGGTTTGATGCAACCCTCTACAAGGACAGTCATGCTAATTCTTTTGCCCAGGCCTGAAACTATCACTCCATGCTGTGCTCAAGGCTCACTAGTATACACTCTGTTCAAAGATCAGGTAAACAGGAGGCAGGGCTTTTGTGATTAGTGGAGTGCCTTGCCCAAGCGGCACAAGCACATTTGATCAGCATTAACCTTTTCAGAACACCTTAAAACCTGCCTGTTTAATCAGTTTTATATGGCTGGCACTTAGCCATCCTACGTTTGGATTGCATGCCCTATAGAATTGGACTTGAGTGATTGATTGGCCTATTTGGTATCATCAGACATACGCAGTACCGCAATTTGTATTTACATATATCTAATATCACCATATGTGACAACTAAGGTTGCTAGATATATTTATTTTGTTGAAAGCGGGATGTTTCCCACATTGGGCTTTTCTTTTACAAATCATTGTCATCTAGTGTGTTAACCCAGTTGGTTCTATGGAAGAAATCCATGTTAACTGAGCATGTGCAGAATGCCACCTCTAAATATAACGTCGTGTTTAGGTCCGGTCCAGAGATAGCTTTAGTGTCTCACCAGCCTCATGTAATAAAGAGAAATCACAAATTTAAAAAAGAAATGCCTATATGGACGGTATATCTTCTTCCCTTGTGTCTGTTCAACTTCAATTTTATTTTGCTTTCACTTGCCACAGCTCACTGCATGGGGCAAAGTAGCAGCCACTTCAGTTATTGGCTGTCCAGCACTGTGAGTGACAGCATATTTCCAGATCCCATGTGCGCATCGGCCTAAAAAGAAGTGCACTTCAGTGACAGGGATTGTAGTGGGTTCCCAGAGGGAAAGCATTAGTTAAGGGCAGTCCTGTTGTTTGAAGGAGCTGGTCTGTCTTTTTGTCAATGCAGGAGGTACCTTGCCGGCACTTGCAATACGTACAGAGATCCCCTTGCAGGTATGTGCATTGAGTGACTGTACCTGGTGCAGTGAGATGGCTGGCGGATGTCCATGGGACCCCCCTTTACACCCTTTCTCTGGGTGACATTGGGGGAGCACTGACTGTGCGCTACCTCTTTGTAGTGAACAGGCAGTGCATCTCCTGATAGCCTTTTTACAGCTGGACCCACGTGCATAGTCCTGCACGGGCACAGAAGCAAAGCGGTTCCTTCATTTGCAGAGCGCCCGGGGCGGGGGGAGTAGAACGTAGGCAGGCACACTTGTTGTGTTTCTGGGGCACTTTATGTAATATGGGCAAAGGATGGCAGAGATTTCTGCACCAAAGCAGCTGTGTCTGAAGGAGAGACACCTTGACAGGAATATGTTCTGCACCAACTTCATCAATTTCCTGTGTCAAATGGTTGAATTCTAACACCAGTGTTGTGCACTGACAGGATATCCTTACCCTCAACAATATTGGAGATAGTTTCCCAGATTGTGAGAGACCATCTATTTATCTACACATTAAAGTCTTCCACCCTTTCCGTTTTGGACTATTATGTAACTTCATCAAATATAGTGATAGATCAACCATTGTAGATTGAGTGAATGTTATTGTAAGGCATATTGAGTTTTATTCACAAAGATAAATTTGGTCATAAGCATAAATTTATGACCAAATTACATTTTTTACATCTACCTGGAATTCATAAACAGTTTCCTGGCAAATGTAAACTAATGTATGCGAGCAGAGCTCTCCACCAGCAGTGTGCAGTTCTCCATAAATCAATGGCGGGAAAACAGACGCTACAAGCCTTAGAAGTTTGTGGGCCTCCACAAATGTTTGTACGTGAGCCTACAAAAACTTCTCTCATTCCTTTTGCTACCCTCAAAGCGACAGGATTTTTGCTCCTACTAAGGGCTGGCATCAGTTCCTTTCCCGGGTGTGAAGGAGAATGGATCACAACCAAATTTATTAGGTGGTATAGAAGAAGGGCTTTCTTCATGGAGAAAAATATTTTCTCAGTGGAGGAAAAAAGTGTGTGTTTTTCACAGGGGATCGTATTCGCCCCTATGAGAAGCTCTTCACCATGGAGAACTCCAGACAGCAGGAATAGGGTGCCAATGGGAATGTCACATGACCTTTCCAGAGGCATGCTTGCAAACCTGCACCTCACATAGCTTTCCAAGGGTATTTTCTGTGAACATTTATGAAGGTCAGAACATTGCATCCATACAGGGATCTCTGTCTGGAATTCTCTGATACTTTTTATGTCTCCTATTTCAGCAGATGTGCTATGTTCTAATGTTTGCTACCTCTATAGTGTTTAAAGTTCTACTACAAAGCGTTTCAGCACCCTATCAAGGGTCTTAAACATCATATAAATGACAATACCAGAATATCTTATTAGCTTAGTTGGTTGCATGACACAATCTAAAATCTCATTGGGTCAGCTTCCACCTATTTATGTAGCTTGATGGGTAAATATCACAGACTAGAAGACTTGTACAGGTGTGGGTGAGGCGGATAGGGGCACAGTAGATGGGGTAGAAATGGTCGAAGTAAATACAAACATAAGATTAATCATTATTTGCACAACAGAAACGTTTTATCACATATAAAAGAAAACAGCCCAATGAGATGAAAGGACAAAACTCACTTATTGAATTCATATCTCTCATACTTTATTCATGATGCTTTTTGATATCATTAAATATTAACACATTTAATGAGGTATGCAAATGAAGATCTGTCTTTCAAAATCTGCAGAAATCCAAAATTGTATACTCTGCTTTCAAGAGACTTGGGGCCTAATTCCCAAAGGTAAAATGACACTTTTGTGTAAGCTTACGATTTTTTGCTATTCGCAAAGCAATTTTACGAGTAGTATATTTATTCTGTTCTATTCTTGGCAATACCAGAGCACATGGCTACGTGATGGGCCCTCAGTGCTTGAAAAGATCTCAGACGCATCGTCCTAATGCACAGCAGATGGACTCTAATTGAAGAGGAAAGTTTTTATTGATTCCTAAAACTCAGTTCCACCTTTTCTTTCTCAACTCCGGTGTCCAGAGTGTAGAAACTAAAAAAGCTAAGGATCACCCACAGCTCCACGCTTTCTTAATCCTAAGGACTGAAAACAGTTCTTGGTCAGTGGATCATATTGATCTTCTAGGGCTGTAAGGACTTCGCAAATCCTGTATCAGCTAAGGCCCCGTGTTA
Organism: Lissotriton vulgaris; assembly: GCF_964263255.1. Taxonomy (NCBI): domain Eukaryota; kingdom Metazoa; phylum Chordata; class Amphibia; order Caudata; family Salamandridae; genus Lissotriton; species Lissotriton vulgaris. The sequence goes on along the minus strand of NC_141687.1, from coordinate 782,895,506 downwards.
TGCATTGGCTATACAAAGAGTTTTACATTGAGTTCTATAATACCCTGGTAACCAATGCTGAGATGCCAAGGCAGATGACACAAAGTGATGTGATGTTTTGGAATTGGCTGCAGCATTTTGAATCACTTGAAGTCTGTTCACCACGGATTTGGGACTTCAGAGGTACAGAGAATTCCAGGAGTGGCTTGTGCAGGTAAGAGCAGTGGGATGGAGGGACTCGACAGACGACAACGAGGGAAAATGAATTATTTCTTTAATTTTCCCTTGATCTCATCTGTCGAGTCCCCTGCCCTACCCCGCCTCACTGATCATACCTGCACAAACCGCTCCTGGAGAATTGCCATAGTCTTATCGAGATAGCACAAGACCTTGCATTACCCCTCTCCATGTGGCACAGATGAGCCATCCTAACAATCTTTACTACTGCCTATCTTTTTATGTGCAGAGTCTCCGCCATGAGTACAAAGACTTCAGTCGTAAAGATACTGTTCATAAAAATGCTTTGTAAAATGCAAAAATTCATAAACTTACACAACAGTGTAAGTTTACCTTTGTGAATCAGGCCCTACATTGTGGACTTGAGACAACATCTCTGTTGCAGCCATGGGTAGACTTCTATGGTGCCTTCTCAGACCATAAACATAAAAGGCAGCCCAACGTCATGTTAAACAATTCAGGTACCATAGTAAATCATCAGAAATAAGATTCATAAAGGTAATGGTTACCAGACCAGATTAACTTTGTAAGCAATAAATCAAGCACCAGTCCTGAATATAAAGCCCTAAAAAGGATCAGAACCTAACTGAATTAGGAGTCTTTCATAGTCTGTATACCCTGGTAGTAGACTGGAATATCATGTTAACACCAAACGATAAATGAAATAAATCAGCAAAAAAATCTAACTTTAACACAGCACTTAGAGCTCTGTGATATGTGCTTCCTACTGAATCCTATTAATTCGAATGACAGTCCAATTTGGAGATTATAGACCTTTTTCCTGATTTACTATTGTTTCTAAAGCACTACTATGTCAATGTCCATGTTTATGGACCACAACTAAACATCTCTCTAATGATGCTGTAATCATACTATACATTACTATGAATCAAATTATAAAACCAATTGGTATGTAGAGTAAGGGCCTATAACACTAATTATTTGAGTTCAATTGTAACTAGGAAGTGGGTTGGTAATGGGGGTAGGGTTAAGCTTTAAAGTGCAATACTACCAAATGGATATATGTCATATATTCTTAGATGAAACTGGAACAAATATTGTATCTAATGAAAATACATCTGTGATAATCTTGGTGAAAAATAGCACATAATCCCTGATGTATGGCCAAGCCAAACAGAACAAGCCCAGAGAATTAAACCAATTGGATCAAAAGAATCCAAACAAGGCAAAGATGTTTCAGGAAGCAGTACTGGAGGTACTGCTTCCCTCATAAGGCTCGACAAGCACTGGGAAGTAATACTCCAAATCCACTTGTGGAGAATCCTTATTAGGGAAGAAAAGGTCAGTGTTTCCTACAGTATCAGCACTGTATGGACTGATGTCAAGAGTTACGAAATTACAAATCAGGGACAGGCCTGAAAGTCAGTAAGTGAGGCCCATGGTAGCAGATATTGAACTACTATAGTCAACCAGGGAAGGAATAGAAATTGTGGAAGACTTGTCGCTGGAAAATCAGAAGACTAGACAACTAATCACCACTGAGATGAAACTTTCAGGTTGTAGTACACTTCCGGGGTACTTAACAACTATAATCTAGGATCTCTTTGCCTGGCAATGATTCATCACCTGTTTTTGCCTCCTATACTTTTGTTGTTTTTGGCCTTTCTCAGTACTCTGGTGTTTCACGCTTTGCTACTTTGTGCGGTTTGATGTTTGTTTGTTTCTTTGCTATGTCGAGAGTCGGATCAACTGCTATTTCGGTGGTCTCCAATCCCTGAGTGTCCTGAAAGCATTCCTGGAATCTAGATCGATGTTTGTTCTCACAACAGCTACACCCACTGAAAATTTGGGAAAGCTTATTTTCTGGTGGAACTGGAGTAGGCTCTGAAATTACCTTGCTGACATATTATGCTATTTCCTTCTGTACCCATCGCTTGCACTTATTCAGATCAATTCTGCACACATTTCAGAGCGAGTGTTGGATCCTTCTACCAACCGCCTCTGCTCCTTTGTGGGTGTTAAAGTAAAAGACACACAGATGATTGACGGAATAAAGAGCAAATCAAACATTCTCCCCAGTCAATAGATCTGGGTTAAATGCATCGTTCTTTTGCTCACCATGCCACCCCAGTTTAGACCCAGCCATATGCCAATCAGTCTTGACCCTGTGCCTCATGGGAACAGTCCATACCGAAATGCCAAGCCAGGTCTTCCCTGGACCTGAAACAAGCATGAACTGAACAGAGGTAGTAAAGTGAGCTAAAGACATTGATGGTTTCAACCCAGATCTGTGACTGGAGATGAGTGTCTGAAAAGTTTCAGCGCTCTGTCCATCATCTCCTTGTGTTTGCTTTGTTCGCCCTAAGTTGACAAGGTATACCCAGACGTGGGATCCTTGCTCACTTTGCCACTAGATTCAAGTTAGCCTGGCTGATGAGGGGTGTTACCCCCAAACCGGTCCCAGGATATTTGTTTCCGGTTCAGGGAAGACCTGGCTTGGCAGTTCGGGCTGGACTGTTCCCATGGGGCACAGGGTCAAGACAGATTAGCCTATAGCTGGGTCTGAACTGAGGTGGCGAAGTGAGCTACACAACCACAATGGATTCAACACAGATCTATGACTGGGGGTGAGTGTCTGAAAATTTTCAGCACTCCGTCCATCATCTCCTTGTGTTTGCCGAGTATGGGTGTTGTGATCACCACCTGCAAGAGCTCCTGAGTTACTGTCTCCAGTCCATATTTCTCCCCTCACTTCCCTTCATAGGTATAGTACTATACAATGCCTCCAGAAAGTATTCGGGACTGTCAGAACAGCAAATCCATATTTTCCGTCAAAGCTTGACAACAGAGACATTGTGTGTGGAGAATGCACTACATGACAGCTTTCAAACAACAAACATTTGCCAGCAGGCTATAAACTCTGACATAGGGGTCTATTAGAATAGTGGGCGGATCGCCACCGCTCGTATGGCGGTCCGCCCGCCATTCCTCCCCGCCCGCCTACCTTTTCCTCTGCCATATTACCATGGGGGGGGGACAATGGCGGACGGAAAGACCGGGCGGAAAAGGGGTATTATAAGGTGGCGGTGTCTACAAGACACCGCCATTTTATTATTTATTTTATTTATGGAATTTGGTAAAGGTGGTGTCCCGGCGCTGAGGACAGGAACAGCAGTGATTTAGGCAACTAGTAGCGTGAGAACAGGTATGTTTTTAGTTTGGATCTGAAAAGGGGTTCTTTTTTTGGTGAGTCTGAGGCCAAGCGGTAGGGAGTTCTATAGCTTGGCGGTAACCACAGCAAAGGCTCTACCACCTCTTCTCGAGCGATGAAAACGGGGAGGTAGTAGGAGACGGAGGTGGTTGGATCTCAGGGAGTGGACCGATTGGACCTGCTTCAGTCTGTCTCTAAGATAGCCTGGCCCATGGCCATTGAGCGCTCTGAATGCCAGGACCAGGGCTTTGAACTGTATGCGATGAGAGATTTGGAGCCAGTGTAAGTTCTTCAGGTACGGGGAGATGGAGTGCCGATAGGGGACATGACAAATCAGTCTTGCCGCCGCGTTTTGGACAATTTGCAGTCGATGGCATAGGTATGCAGGCGCCCCTACGTACAGACTGTTGGAATCGTCCAGGTGTGAAGTGATGAGGGCGTGCACAACCGTCCTCATTGAGTCACCTGACAGATAGGGGAGATTTTTTAAATAATTTTTAGTTTGCCAAAGCAGGCAGAAGTAACCTTTTAGATTTGAGTTTTGCATGACAGTTCATTATCAAAATGGAACCCAAGGTTCCGGCAGAGTGAGCAGGGATGGGGGGTGGGTTGAGCTCAGTCGGCCACCATACGGAAGGCAGCAAGGGGGTTTTTTGATTAAAAAAAAGCACCTCCGTTTTATCTGTATTCAGTTTTAATGTGTTTGATGTCATCCAATGAACTATTTTGGTGAGGCAGGTTTTAAAATTGTCGAGACCTTTGTCAGAGTGGTCTCTAAAAGAAAGGATAAGCTGAGTATCATCAGCATAAGAGACCACTCTGACACCGCAGTCCTCTACCACTTTTGCCAATGGTGACATGTAGCCATTAAAAAACAGTGGGCTGAGTGCCGAACCCTGTGGGACTCCACAGTCCAGGGGCATCTTATTTTTTGACAGGTGGGGGCGGCACCAGACTTGTTGCGTTCTGCCTGATAGGAAAGATTTTATCCACGACAGTGGAGTGCCCTGTATTCCTAGGTTATATAGCCTATTCAGTAATATGGAGTGGGTCACGGTGTCGAAATCCGCGGACAGATCGAGGAGGACCAACATGGCCACCTCGTCTCTGTCCACGCTCTGAAGGACTGGGTTCTTTAAGACCCAGCGGTGCCAGGGCACAACACCTGAAACCTTTGTGGGTAACCTGCTCCGGCGTACGAATCACAGAGACACGGGACACTTCCTTCGGCGTCAAAGATTCAAGGTTTATTTGCTGCAGGGAACACAGAAGTCACGACAAGTACACCACGTGCAACTTGGGGAGACTGCTTCAAATTGGTTCTGTGGATCGCTCCTTTTATACAGTTTTTACCCATAGGACAACATGGCACACAAAAGTTTACAACCCGGTTCCCACCATTATCCCCCAGAGGGGTCGCTTTGGTCACTTTGATACACATGAGGTCCGGAACATAAGTGCGGAAACATTTGGTGGCTCCCAACTGTAAAAACCCATCTTCCCACCATTAGCAAATTCCAATCAGCAGTAAAACAGATCGAAATAGGAACAAGGACAGGTGTAGAGGAAGACGGAGACAGTGGGGAGATCGGAAAGGGTGTAAAAGGGGAGGTATCGGGAAACACGAGATACAGGCATCAAAGGGACGTGCCTAATGAGATGCACGGCTGAGACAATAAGTCCGTGCGGCAAGATGAGCCTCGAGCAGCGCCATCTGCCTTACAGTAGCATCCCCCTCGTCATAAACACACTTACAAAGAACATGTGTCTTCCGCAAATATCTTGGGAGTCCCAGGGTCGCGAAGCGGACAACGTCCGTTCGCTGGCTACTTGAGGGCAAGAGACAAAATGGATGCCGTATCTAAGATGGAACCCGTGGGTACAGATGAAAAACCCACATAACAAACGAACGGTTTAAGTTAGCACAGCGAAACTGCGCACACTTACTAAACTCGTCATTTGCGGTCCATAGATACTAGACTCGACCATATTCGTGCGAGTCGAAAACACCACTTACAATTGTCACGGAACCTCAGACGCTCCTTTTGCCCTCATGTAGGCAAGCACTAGTCGGAATCATATTCGATATTCATCAAACCATCGAGATGTTGCTGTAGCATAGCTCTGTCCAACCGAGTCCCCTGGGTAACAGGTGGTTGTCTTATACACGTTGTAGCACAGAGGCCACATAAGGCAGGACCACACTGCACACAAAGGCAACACGTGAACAGGAACACCACAACAACTCCAATGATCATCAGAATCTTCCAACCCCAAGTCGACATCAGGCCCCAAAACCATCCAAGTAGCGTCCAATCCCCTACATCCACGTGTATGGATTCGGAGATCTTATGCAACCTCGAGATGGCTTGATAGACAGTGGGAGCGTTATCTGAAATAAAAATGCAGCAGCTCGAATGGATCACCTTACATACCCCACCTCGATCTGCTAGGATGACATCTAAAACCATACGGTTTTGTAACGTCATAAGTCTCTCCGCCTGAAGTTCTGTGGTGATATTACCAAGGGCACTGGCAGTAATGTTAGCTGTCGATTCTACCACTCGAGTCAACTGTCTCAGGTTCCTACTATTAACCATAGGTCCCCAAAACGGGAGGAAACCCTTGAAAAAGTCTCCTGCCTCTTGACCGGCAGTATCCTCTTCGCTAATTACGCCTCGCACAACTCTAGTCTTATGATAATCGGCATCTGAAGTGAACGTCGGGGGCAACAGATTTGCAATGAAACATGAGCCCATGAAGTCAGCGGGCAACCATGTGTATGCACGATCATAGCAGATAAAGTATGTACCCTTGGCAGCCAGAAACACAGGGGAGGAGAACATCGGCAGAATGTAATTTTCAGTGCAAGCACTTGCTCCAAGTCGGGCTTGCGATCTTCGGCCACGACCCATAAGACAAAAATTACCAGTGTGGGGTACGACCCATATCGGAGGCGAGCTTTTAAGCTGCTTTTCGCTAGTGAACGCACTATATTCACCTCTACTTAGGACCCTATAGGCCTGTATCTCTTCTTTGGGAATAAGCGAAGGATCATAGATATCACTATCTAAATCCTCTATGCTATCGACAAAGGTTTTTGATACGAGGTAGGACCAGAGTAGGGGGAACGTGGTTCTCGAATGGGATGGAAACCCAGTGCGCTTCGAAACATTGTCTGGAATGCTCGAGCTGACCCTTGGGAACTATACGGTAACACCAGATATGGAATTCCCTTATCCGTAGTATGTGGCATCAACCCACACACCCAACAATTAGTAGTGTTAACCACTAACTGATGCTGATGAAGGAGCTGAATAAAGGAATTGTTGCGGAATTCTACACGTCTAGCCTGCTCGTGTTCCGGTAACATATGAAAGGAATGAGGGGAAACAGTAGAGGTAAGTTTAGGATCAGGAGTAGGAGTAGGTGTAGCAGAAGGTAAGAAGTAAGACATCGTGTAATACACCCCACCCGCCAATAATGCTGAAGCAGTCAAAAACAATACAAACAGTTGGAATATGAAACATTTGGTACGACTGAGTTGCTGCAGCTTGAATCGGTGAACCTGAGCTCCCTCCAAATCATTCAGCTTCGAGAATGCCATTCCCTACGACCGTCCGCAACGTTTCTTGACTCACTTCGTTCTGTGTAGCAATAGTCAATCCCTAGGAGTTCCCAGGAACCGACGGCCTTTAACCTAGCGTCAAGACCTACTATCCAGAAGGAAGTACGCGCGCGGCCCTACGGCCTTCAATGCACAATATATATATATGCAAAAACAAAGTCTCTCAGCTGTGGAAGCAAAAAGTACAAGGAATGAAGCTCAATATATATACAGGAATAATTACAGTAATACAAAGGTTCAAAACTGATCACGGAAAACGGGATAATGCAGTTGTCAATACAGAAAAGCAGGATCTTTTATTTGTCCTTAGTGCGAGATCGCAAAAAGTATCGGGTTTTCCCAGGACGTGTCTGCTCGTCAAACAGAGGATCCGTTGAAGAGACAACGTCCTGCTGATCAGTTGAGTGTTCTGGTCTTGAGTCTTTTGATGCTAATTGTTCAACAGTGTCTTTCTGCTGCGCCGAGGATTCTCCAACAGGCTGTGCGTCGCTAAAAGGTACAAACGCCGGCAATGTTTCTGTTTCAGTTGATGCAATGCCTCTCCTTACCCACGGGTCTGCCGGCAAAGGAATAGGGACTTTTTTGGTGTGCGTGGCATGCACCCAATTCTTACGTCCCTCGAGACGAACGGCAGTCCTCGTGGCCAGGAGCACTTGATAGGGTCCGGTGAACCTCGGGTCCAGGTTATTCTTGCGTGAAAAATTTCTCGTCACCACCCAGTCTCCGGGCTGGAGCTGGTGGCCTGGACCCTCCGTCTGCGTCGGCAATGCGTCGTAAACCTGTTGGTGAATTAACCTCAGTTTAGCAGTCAAGTCATGTAGATAATCGATCAACATTGGGTACTCAAGATCAGAGAACATTCCTGGCCTAGGAACCCCCCACACATTCGCAGGACGGCCGAACACTATTTCATAGGGACTAAGCCCTACTCGGGAGTGTACAGTCGCCCTAGTTGACAGTAATGCTAAAGGTAAAGCGTCAGGCCATGAAAGACCAGTCGTAGCCTGAATCTTCGCTAGCTTTAGCTTAAGGGTGCCGTTGTACCCTTCAACCAATCCAGCTGACTGGGGATGATTGGCGCTGTGGAATTTCTGATTAATTCCAAGGCCCTTACACACACTCTTCATCACACTTCCAACAAACTCACTTCCGTTATCTGACCACACGACTCTAGGCATTCCATACCGAGGAAAATATTCCTTCAGTAGGATTTTCGCAGTAGACAAAGCAGTATTGTCTTTGAGGGGATAGGCCTCGATCCATCGGGAGAATGCGCAAACCACAACTAAAACGTATTTCAGGTTATTGCATCTCTCCATATGGATGAAGTCCAATTGAATCACCTCAAAGGGATACGAAGGGGGAGCAAAACTGCCAGGAGGAGTTGGGGTTCCTTTGCCAGGATTGTACATCATGCACACCATACAATTCTTCACCAGACGTTCAGCACATTTCGTGATACCATCATTCTTCCATACAGGAGACAACAATTTACAAATACCTTTCACGCTGATATGTGCTAACCCATGTGCCATTGTCACAACGGCCAGCACATACGCATCAGGCAACAACCATCTTTTCTGATCCGACAAATCAATCCAACAACCATTCGCATCCAACTTTCCCGTACTTTCTTTCCACTTCGTCTTTTCAGTCTCGGTGGCCTCATTCTGAATTGCTTTCACACTTTCGATAGTGTCCTCACACATACTCGATTCTGTAGGCCACCTAACCGAACTCGTCACATACATTCGAGTGCTAAGGTTCCGGGCAGTCTCCTTAGCAGTCTCATCCGCAAACGCATTACCACGACCAACATCATCCGTCACCTTACGATGCGCACTACATTTAACAATCGCAACTTGCGTAGGCAACGTCAATGCATCCAAAAGA